>NW_028317827.1:7985625-9230000 GCF_062004578.1 Staurois parvus | reverse complement strand
TGTTAATATTTGTAGGTATTACTAGTAGTAGTAGGAGATGTAGGATATGTTGCTGATGATATGATTTCTATTGCTGCTATTATTTATTTTGTTGTAAACAATACATATTACAGTAGCAATATTTTAGTATTGGTGGTAGTGTAGAGGTAGTCATCTTAGATTGTAAATTCCCTCTTAGATTGTAAGCTCCAAGGAGCAGGCCCCTCCTATCCCTCTTGTATTGAACTGTATTGTTGCTGTATTGTCTCCCTTTATATTGTAAAGCACTGAGCAAACTGCTGGCGCTATATAAATCCTGTATAATAATAATAATAATAATGTTGTATTGCTGTTCTGATGCTGGTTGTTCCTGACACCAGAGATGATATGATGCCCCTACACACAAGGACAATAAAAGCAGGAAGGAATGATTACATCGGTGTTCTGGTAGGCAGTGACTGCGATGAACTGGGTCTCGGGGAATGTGAAGGTCTGCACTCTGCCAGGCTGGCTGCTGTCCTCCGTGCCATCTTCATTCACTTCCACCACATGCAGCCGCGGCTGGTACTTGTGCAAAGACTGCAAGACGACCATCTGCCAAGGCAACATCAGAGACGGGTGATCAGGTGACAGCAGCCTTTGGCCACAGATGCATTGCTGGCTGCCTATGGGTGCAATGTACATGACTCTGGATGGATATCTAGGGTTCTAGGGAAAGGCTCACAAACGCATCCGACTGTCTCTCGTAGGAGGCAGCAGACTCGGGGAAACATGCAGACCCACATGCACCGCCATGGAGCTAGTAGTTGCGAATATCTAGCGAATTTCTAGCGAATTTTGCAGCCCCAGCATCCCCTATCATTCGCACGGTAATTTATTCCAGGCTGATCTGCAAGTGTTGGAGATGGCTTATGCAGATGGCGTTCAATGACACACATGCTAAAAATACACTCCATGCTGGGCAGGCTGGGAGGAACTGACTACAAGGGCTGCACTGCTGTATCATTTGCTGCTGGTGAGTACAACTTCTAACACAAGAGCCGCTAATTAGCAGATTCCACTAACCTGACCGTTATTATTGGAAGCCCCCTTGTTATTAGTCAGCTTCATCTTCCCAAATGAGATCTCCTGTCTCATCCAGTGGGCTCCTGTGTTGGGAGAGTCCGGATGCATGTACACCCTGTTACCTGTTACAAGAGAAGCAGACGGGTGCAAATTACACTTTCTGAAATTTCCAATCATTAATCCTTTTATTCCACATTCAAAGATTCCAACATTTGCATATTATTATTTTTTTTTCTTGCTTCTTTTTCCCCCTCTATCATCTGCTCCTAAGGCAAGGCTTTTTTTTTTTCCTTTTCAGATCACAAAAGGCTCTAATTAATGTTTCTCACCTAAAAGAGTGTCAGAGACTAAAAAGGGAAAGTGTTAATTGGGACTCGCCTTGTACATTGGTGTCCGCCTTGCCACAAGGCACCCACTTGCCCCCTTGAAATCTCCAGTGATTGGGATCAGCCAGTATCACGTCTACAAAGATATTGTAGTGGGCTGTGGGGTCCAGGCCAGAGATGTTAAAACTCAGGAAAGGGAACATGCGTCTAATGGAGAGAACAAATAAATCAGGAAATTCACCTTAGTATAAAAAAAAAGAGTGGAAGATTAAAAACACAAAAAAAAAAACATATAGAAGAAAACATAGTTTTTCATGTTATTTAGAAATATAATAAAGCAGAAAACAAGCAAGCAAAATATTGCATTATTACAATAACTAGAAAAGTAACATCAAGCAATACTTATTATTATTATACAAAATTATACTACTGACAATAAGATAGAAATAATAATAATAATAACAATAATAATAAAAAGAACAACAACAATAATAATACTAGTAATAATATTAATAAAAATAATAATAATAAAACAATAATAACAATATTACAATTATGAAGCCATTACTGCTACAACTAATAATAATAATAATATACTACTGACAAGAAGAATGATAATGATAATAATCATCATAATAATAATAATTTGGAGGGAATATTTACTTAAAATTTATTATTATTTATAATTAAATAATGTATTTGTTTTCATAAACTAGGCTTCTAAAATGCACAGAACTGTAATGGAGAAAACATGTATGTATAAAGAGAAGTAATTGCTGTTAAAAGAAAAAAACAAAAAAAAAGCACACACAGCAACAAAATGATAGTAGTGTTAAAAATACAGCAAGAAAAGTGCACAACAACATAATACATAACAGTGATAATAATAATAAAATGTATATAAATATACAACTACTAATAGGAATAGTATTAATAATATTTTAGGGAAAATATCTACTTAGAAATTGATTTTCAGCATTAAGTAATATTTTTTGTTAATAAACCAGGTTTCAGGACTGTAATGGAGAAAAAAGCTATAAAGAGAAATAATTGCTGTTTATATATATATATATATATATATATATGAAAGAAAAGAAAACACAAACGACAAAAAAGCACACAAAGCAACATAATGACAGTAGTGTTAAAAATACAGCAAAAAGAGAGCACAACATCATAATAATATATAATAATAATGAATCGTAAGTATATAATTATAACAATATAAAATACTAATATGTATTTTTAATTTTATTTAAAAAATTGGTTAAATCCTCTCTTCTGTCATTTTATCTATAAATAAAGCTATTGCATAAAACACTACAAAACAAAATAAGCAAAAATGAAATAAAAAAGGGATAATCTAGGTACATAAAATACAGATCAAAGTGTGCAGGAGAAAAGAACACCCGATCCTTAGCCCACGTAGGGTAGAGGTTACCCCTCCGACTTCCCCGGGCACCTCCTGGCACAGCACCCACCTTCCTTGCTTGGTGATGATCATCTCGGTCTGGTGCCGGTGGAACTTGAGCCAAAGTGGCCGGTTGCAGAGGTAGACCTGCGCCTTGCCCGGCACCAGTCCCGGCTGGGCGGTGGAGAACTGGTAGAAGGGTGCCCCTTGGTAGGAGTGCCCATACTGCTGGGTGTAGGGGTATCCGGCGGTAGGGTAGGCTTGCGGGGAGGAATTGCCCAGCAGGCTGTTGTAAGCTCCATTGGCGATGACCGGATGGTGGGCCATGTATCTGCCGGGGCTCCCGATGGAGAAGGCTGGGTGAGCAGGTCCATGTTGGGTAGGGTAGGGGAACATGGTAGTAGTGGGAGCCGCGGCTGCAGAATGGGACTGACTGGACTGAGGGAGGAGATAGCGATCTGCTGCAGATCCATCGAAATTATGACGAATCTCAGAAAGCCCATCCAAGACAGGAGACAGCTTACTCCTCTGGCCGTCCCCTGGTGCGTCCTTGGAGTCAGGGAAATTGTCTGGATCTGACTGATTCGTCATCCCCCTGCTCGTTTTTTTCAGAGGTGAACTTCTCTCCAGGTTGTCAGAAGTAGAGATAATGGGATGATCATGCAAAGCAAGCTCAGAAGTGCCTGGATGGGGGTAACTGCTGCTCACACTGAGCAATTTCTTGGAGAGCATGATAGAAGGAGAGATGCGATGATCCAGCTGCATAGCTAGCACCCAACTAACCCCTCAGCCCCCTGTTATTGGAAAGCCCTTAAAAAAAAAAAAAAAAAAAAGAGGCACAGATCCAAGGGAACAATTAATGTCCTAGCCTAGCACTCTTCATCATTGCCTTGTTGCCTCCCAGAGCTTTGTTCCACTTTTTCTTTGGGCGCACAGATTGGCCAATTGACGGTATGCAGCAATAAGACAACAGTCACTTTTGATCCTTCTGCACTGGAGGAGGATGAGACGGCTGCTGCCATTGGTTAGCTGCTGACAGTAATTTAATTAGATAGGCATTAATTAGGATAATCACCTGGCTCCTGGTCCCTGGGATGGCACATTGAGGGAAGAGTTTATGGGGAGGATGATGGGGGGAGGAGGGAGAGGGGGAAAAAAAGGGTCTGCTTTTCTGTGTATTGGAAGATTTATGTCACCTTTAGCATTTTAAACACTGCTTACAAGGAAGAAGTGCTAAGAATGATCTCCATTTAGTGTGACACTGGTGCTGCCTCTTCATTTTCTCTGGGAGGTCTGTTATGTTAAGGCTGGCTAGGTGCAAACTGCTAACATTTTATGCTGGCCACACATACAAGGGGGTTGATTTACTAAAGGCAAATGGACGGTTCACTTTGGAAGAGAAGTTGCACTTTGCAATGGAATTATCCTCATAGCTTATTGGATGGGGTGAAGCTCTGCTGACTTTATTCATCCAATCAGGCGCTGTTTTTCTAATTATTATTTTTTTTATACAGGATTTATACAGCATCAACAGTTTGCTCATTGCTTTACAAAATAAAGGGAGACAAAACAGCAATGATACAGTTCAGGAGGGCCCTGCTCCTTGGAGCATTTAGTAAATTAACCCCAATAAAATAAACAGAGACAATACAGCAACAATACAGTTCAATACAAGACTGTTGGAGGGCCCTGCTCCTTGGAGCTTACAATCTAAGATTCTAATTTTCCTTGCACGTGATTGGCTGTTTTTTTTTTTTTTTTTAAAGCGGAGTTCCACTCAAAAGCTGAAGCTCCGCTTATTTGCCTCCTTCCCCCCCTCCGCTGCCATATTTGGCACCTTTTGGGGGGGGGAGTGGGTATCTGGTTTTGACAGGTACCCTCTCCCATTTCCGGCTCAGTTCGCAGCAGTGCAGGGGTTAAAGTGGAAATAAACAATATTCTTGTACTCCAAAAACTATCCATACACATCTACTACTTAATGGACACATATTCTATTTATCATTAAAGTGAAACTATCAGAGTATCTGATCACCACAAACCAAAAACACTTTTTAATTAATTTTTAATGTTCAAAGCAAACTCACCCACCCATCCATGCCCCCATGCTTTATTTTGCTGAGAAATCACAATGAAAAACACCCCCTAGCATTTCTGGCCATGGCCATCTTGAGTAAGGGCAGACGATACATGTAGCATATACTTCCTGGAATTCATCTGCCCTTAGCTCAGGAATGCAGACAGGAGGATGTGCTTAGCTAATAAAACTTGCCTTGGCATGGAAAGCAGGAAATAACTAAAGAAATGTGAAAAAAAGGTTTTAAACAAGTAAATATAATACACATTCCTTTCCTATCTATTTACTAATAATGCTAGCAGCACAAGGATTAAATATAGTTTAAAACGTTAAGTTCATTAACTTGCTTCTTATTATAATGCTCGTTGTAACATCCACTGTGAGCTCCCAAACCTCTCCTCTCCTTTTCACTCTCACTTGCTTTTGTGTGGATGGAGCAGTACACATTAGTTGTGGTTAGTGCTGCTATGTGCACACTACACATCCCATAGTCCATAGTCCCTTGTCCTTCTCTGGAGTGAGCAAGAGAGAGTGGCTTTGCTCCTATATAAAGTTTTGATGAGCGACTTGTCTGTCAATGGGCAGCCTTCAGATGTCCGGATTGCTTTGGTGTCACAACAGTACCAAAGGTGAGTGGTTGGCTATCTGTCATCCTCCCGGCAGTACTGCCATATGCAGCATGACATTTACAGGGAATATATAGTGGTTTTATATATATATGATGTTTCATTATGTGAAAAAATTAATTTCTGATTGATTTTCAATTTGGTAAATAGGTCATTTGGCATTTTAATTTTTCATATTTACCAGGTTCATCCAACAGGTAGAGCTATAAATATTGTTGACTGCACTTTTTCTACAGTGCTTTACTTGTATGCTGTAGGGAGAGTGTACTTTGGTCCTTTTATGCTCTATTCAAAACAGATGAATGAGCCAGAGATGGATTACACCACCCATGTCTACTGTTCATACAGCTCTGAATGGAGACTCAATTAGAGAGAAGGTCCAAACGTGAATAAATACTGTTGGGCTGTCTTAATATTAAACCTAGAAAGTTCTGAGAGAACAGGGGGTTATTTACTAAAACTGGAGAGTGAAAAATGTGGTGCAGCTCTGCATAGAAACCAATTGGCTTCCAGGTTTTATTGTCAAAGCTTAATTGAACAAGCTGAAGTTAGAAGCTGATTGGCTACCATGCACAGGTACTGAAAAATATTTAATAAATTGCAACAAAAAGATAATATTAACATGTAAGCTTTTCAGGCAACTTTAAAAAGAAATATGCACTTTTGTGTCTTCTTAAAGAATGTTAAAAATAGGGGTTGAGAGCAGAAGAGAGGCTGTGAAAATGTTCAGTATTAAAAAAAGAGAAACTATTCATAGCATCCCTGTAGATTAGTGGTCTCCAAATTGTGGCCCACAAGCCAGATGCAGCCCTTATCAGGCCCTTGGGACACCATTCCTCCCACTGATAAGAGGCACTATTCCTCCCACTGGCTCCAAATAGGAGGCACCACGCCTTCAAATGTCACCAACAGTGGGGCATAATTCCTCTCACTCCCTCTATTCAATGGTGGAGCACTATTCCTTCCGCTGACACCAACACTAGGGCATAATTTCTCCCCTTGACACCAATGATGGCGCACTATTCCTCCACTGATGCCAATAATGAGGCACTATTCCTCCATTGATACCAACAATGAGTCACTATTCCTCCATTGATACCAATGATGGGGCACTATTCCTCCATTGACACCAACAATGGGGCACTATTGCTCCATTGATACCAAGGATGGGGCACTATTACTCCATTGATATCAATAATGGGGCACTATTCCTCCATTGACACCAATGAAGGGGCACTATTCCTTCATTGATACCAATGATGGGGCACTATTCCTCCATTGACACCAACAAGAGGGCACTATTCCTCCATTGATACCAACGATTGGGCACTATTCCTCCATTTATACCAACGATGGGGCACTGTTCCTCTATTGATACCAACGATGGGGCACTATTCCTCTATTGATACCAATGATGGGGCACTATTCCTCTATTGATACCAATGGTGGGGCACTATTCCTCCATTACACCAACAATGGGACACTATTCCTCCCTTTGACATCAGTTTTTTTTTTTCTTATTCCCACCGATGCCAGAAAATGTTCCCATGAGCCATAGTCAGGTCCCCCTAAAGTCTAAAGGACAATGAACTTGCCCTTTATTTGGAACGTTTGGAGACTCCTACTGTATATATTCAAGCTACTTGAGCTGGCCAATAGTAAGCCATTCTAATGAACATGCTCATCTATAGGGATGCTAGGGATTGTTTTGTTGTCATAATTTTATATGCAAAGAATAGTGTGTGTGTGTAGGTGACATTTTTTTTTGTATAGGTGAAATGGCTGGCCTGTTGATGATCTGAATATACCTCACAAAGAACATGTGGTAGGTTTAAACTGAAAAGTTGCTTGATTTTCCATGTCTATAAAAGTGAACATGTTTAGATATATGCAGCTATAGCACTCTTGTCCCTACAAGCTCTGGAGCCATCATTCTTATCCTTTGCATATCCAATTAATGATCTATCCATCCCAAATTTCTGGCCTTAAAGATTCCCTTAAAAAAAGTACTCCCCTTCACTCTTTATGGACAAAAAGGGGAAACATCTACTACTAGTGTGTTAACCCTTTCATTGCCTGATATTCAAAAGTAATGGTTGGATCATCTACAGTATTGTGAAACCTTGAACTGTATGTTAGTGCCCTAAACCCATCCAGAGCCTGGTTTTGGAAGTAGTGCAATAGATTCAAGTGGTACTAGGGATATTCATATATTAACGGAGCACAGAATTATTTGTGATAGAATTTTATGGATGGAACCTAAATAATCCATTCAGTGGTGATAAGCAGTACAATTACCTTTGTCAGGGCGTGATCTTGTAATAAACATAACAGATGCTGTTTTTACAAGTAGGCCAAAAAAGAAGCAGATTTCAGATGATACCAAGGTGTTTTTTCTAAATATTACATTTGATTCATATGCAGAGGATATTCATATGCTGGAAGATGTGTGTAACTGAAACCATTCTCGGATAGTTACTCTGTAGGGATGATTTACTAAAACTGGAGAGTGCAAAATCTGGTGCAGCTGTGCATAGAAACCAATCAGCTTCCAGGTTTTATCATCAAAGCTTAACCACTTGAGCCCCAGAGGATTTACCCCCCTTAATGACCAGGCCTTTTTTTGCTGTTTGGCGCTGCACTAATTCAAATGATAATTGCGCGGTCATGCAATGCTGTACCCAAACGAAATTTACGTCCTTTATTTCACACAAATAGAGCTTTCTTTTGGTGGTATTTTATCACCTGTGCGCTTTTTATTTTTTGCGCTATAAACAAAAAAACCACAAAACTTTTGAAAAAAAACAATATTTTCTACTTTCAGCTATAAAAAATATATCGTAAACTCAAAGTTAGTCATAAATTTAAGCCAAAATGTATTCTGCTACATGTTTTTGGTAAATAAAATCCCAATAAGTGTATATTGATTGCTTTGTGTGAAAGTTATAGCGTCTACAAACTATGGTATAGATACTGTAATTTATGCCTTTTTTTGCTATACAGCGCTGCACTAATTCAAATGATAATTGCGCGGTCATGCAATGCTGTACCCAAACGAAATTTACGTCCTTTTTTTCACACAAATAGAGCTTTCTTTTGGTGGTATTTGATCACCTGTGCACTTTTTTTTTTTTGCGCTATAAACAAAAAAATCACGAAAATTTTGAAAAAAACCAATATTTTCTACTTTCAGCTATAAAAAATATATCGTAAACTCAAAGTTAGTCATAAATTTAAGCCAAAATGTATTCTGCTACATGTTTTTGGTAAAAAAAATCCCAATAAGTGTAAATTGATTGCTTTGTGTGAAAGTTATAGCGTCTACAAACTATGGTATAGATACTGTAATTTATGCCTTTTTTTGCTATACAGCGCTGCACTAACTCAAATGATAATTGCGCTGTCATGCAATGCTGTACCCAAACGAAATTTATGTCCTTTTTTTCACACAAATAGAGCTTTCTTTTGGTGGTATTTGATCACCTGTGCACTTTTTATTTTTTGCGCTATAATAAAAAAAAAAACGAAAATTTTGAAAAAAAACAATATTTTCTACTTTCAGCTATAAAAAATATATCGTAAACACAAAGTTAGTCATAAATTTAAGCCAAAATGTATTCTGCTACATGTTTTTGGTAAAAAAAATCCCGTGCATTAGCGGGCAAACTGGCGCTATCTAGGAGGGGCGCTAACACTATCGGAAGTCACCAGTGACACTAATACAGTGATCAGTAAAACTCTGTTCACTGTAATCAATGACACTGGTGACAGGGCAGTGAAGGGGTTAACTGGGGGGGGAGGGGGGCGATCAAGGGGTTAAATGGGATTTCTGGTGCACTAGCGGGCAAACTGGCACTATGTGGGAGGGGCGCTAACACTATCGGAAGTCGCCAGCGACACTGATACAGTGATCAGTAAAAATCTGTTCACTGATCAATGACACTGGTGACAGGGCAGTGAAGGGGTCAACTCGGGGGGGGGGTTGGTGATCAAGGGGTTAGACGGGATTATTGGTGTATTAGCGGGCAATCTGGCGCTATCTGGGAGGGGCGCTAACACTATCGGAAGTCGCCAGCGACACTGATACAGTGATCAGTAAAAATTGGTTCACTGATCAGTGACACTGGTGACAGGGCAGTGAAGGGGTTAACTGGCAGGGGGGCGATCAAGGGGTTAAACGGGATTACTGGTGTACTGGCGGGCAATCTGGCGCTATCTGGGAGGGGCGCTAACACTATCGGAAGTCGCCAGCGACACTGATACAGTGATCAGTAAAAATCGTTTCACTGATCAGTGACACTGGTGACAGGGCAGTGAAGGGGTTAACTGGGGGGGGGGCGATCAAGGGGTTAAACGGGATTACTGGTGTACTGGCGGGCAATCTGGCACTATCTGGGAGGGGCGCTAACACTATCGGAAGTCGCTAGCGACACTGATACAGTGATCAGTAAAAATTGGTTCACTGATCAGTGACACTGGTGACAGGGCAGTGAAGGGGTTAACTGGGGGGGCTTAAATGGGATTACTGGTGCACTAGCGGGCAATCTGGCGCTATCTGGGAGGGGCGCTAACACTATCGGAAGTCGCCAGCGACACTGATACAGTGATCAGTAAAAATTGGTTCACTGATCAGTGACACTGGTGACAGGGCAGTGAAGGGGTTAACTGGGAAGGGGGATCAAGGGCTTAAACGGGATTACTGATGTACTGGCGGGCAATCTGGCGCTATCTGGGAGGGGCGCTAACACTATCGGAAGTCGCCAGCGACACTGATACAGTGATCAGTAAAAATTGGTTCACTGATCAGTGACACTGGTGACAGGGCAGTGAAGGGGTTAACTGGGGTGGGGGGGGGTGATCAAGGGGTTAAACGGGACTACTGGTGTATTAGCGGGCAAACTGGCGCTATCTGGGAGGGGCGCTAACTCTATCGGAAGTCGCCAGCGACACTGATCAGTAAAAATCGCTTCACTGATCAGTGACACTGGTGACAGGGCAGTGAAGGGGTTAACGGGGGGGGGGGGGCGATCAGGGGGTTAAATGTGACCTAGAGTGTTCTAACTGTCAGTGTGTAGTGTTTTACTCACTGTTTTGATGTCTTCTTCTCTGTCTGGAACAGAATGTGTCCAGGCAGAGAAGAATGACATCATATCCTGCCCTGTGTAAATGTCAACACAGGACATGATAGGACAGGGACCGATCATGTGATTTCAGCCAGAAATCACTGGCTGAAATCTAATGATTGATCCCTCCTGGATCGAATCGTATCACCCGCGGGTTGGCAGGAGCGCGCGTGCGTGCCCCCTACTCGCGAATGTGTCGGGAGCACGTTTTAAAACGTGCTTTTGCACTCCACTGCCGCCCTGCACACGTATATACACAGTGGCAGGGTGGCAAGCGGTTAATTGAACAAGCTGAAGTTAGAAGCTGATTGGCTACCATGCACAGCTGCACCAGATTTTACACTCTCAGGTTTTAGTAAATCAACCGCAGTGTCCTCTACACCAGTAACCTGACCACTGCTTCCATTTATTGGATACGGAAACCAATGCATGATATGGTACATGTGCAATTTTTTTCTATGGAGAAAGGGGGGCACTTGACAAATGGATATACATATGTTCCAGAGTTTGAAACACACGCACTTTTACCAAGACAAGGGATTTTTTTTTTCAACAGGAAGAAACAACTCCGAGTTCATATTGTAAGGTAGATCTAAAACTTAAAGTGGTTCTAAAGATTGACTTTTTTTACCTTAATGCATTCTCTGCATTAGGTAAAAAACCTTCTGTGTGCAGCGACCCCCCCAGGCCACCCCAATACTTATCTGAGCCCAATCTTGATCCAGCACTGTGCCCAAGAGTCACCTCCTGCTGCTGTCAATCACAGCCAGTGAAGGGAGAAGGGGCCGGGGTCAACCTGCGTTGTGTGTGTCAATGGACTTACAAAGCATGGATTTTGAGTGAGCCCGCACAAGTGCCCCCATAGAAAGAGGCTTTCTATGGGAGCACACAGAGGGGGAGGGGAGCCAGGAGATCCTGCGTGGTACCCCAGAAGAGGCGGATCGGGGCTGCTCTATGCAAAGTCATTGCATAAAGCATGTAAGTATGACATGTTTATTATCTAAAAAAAAGCATTCTTTAGAAAACCTTTAACAATGACATTTAGTAAGTGAAAGCACCGTGTACCATTTGGTCAGTTGCTATATTATTTTAAATAATTTAGCCCCCCCCCCCCCGCCCCTTTTTCATCTTTTGTTTCACCTCTGCTGCAGCCTTCTTTCAGACACTTCTTCCCTGCATACACTCTAGTGAGGTCTGCATAGCATTTCCTAGGGAGTGTTTCTGATAACAACAAAAGTAGACCATGCATGTGTAGTTTCCACATTGTGAAAGTTTGACAATACAAACTAGAATGATTTAAAAAAAAACAGGAAAAAAACAGGGTGACACTAGGCTACAGCCCTAAAGGGCCATCACCCCAAACTAGCAAACAGCTACACCAAAAGAGATAAAAAAGGGATATTCTAGGATGGTACTCAAAGGATATAAAACCAAAAGCTATTGAGAATAAATGGGGCTTTTAAGGTATAGAAGTGGTCTGTATCTTTGGAAAAATGTTCAAAAAACACAATTGATTTTATTCAGTACAAAATAATCAAGTGTTACTAAACCCAGGACCCTGCATTCACTATATCTGGTCTCCCACAGTACACAGAAAATGGAAATGCAATTATTGTAGTAAATATAAACTGCTAGATACCTTTTCTCATCAGCAATATATAGAAGTCTTGTGACTTCTATCAGTGTCCAGCTGAGAACTGGTTAAAGCTTGTAGGGGGAGTTTTCATTCACCTTTGACTGTCCTATGAGGCTGCATGACCCCCCAACCCTCTCTCTGGGCAGTGCTGATTGGCCCAGTGTTGATCACATGCACCTCTCAAAGAGAAAAAAAACTTTCTAGCACTACACACTAAACTGAGCATGTGCAGAGTGACTAATAGAGCTTTGTACTATCAGCAGATTGGGGACAGTAGAAGAAGGGGAGGATAAGAGAAAACAGGATCAAACAGCCTTTTTACACAAGGCAGAATATTAACCCCTTAGGTTACACAGTGAGTATAACAAGGATACTTTACTGCATATACAGACTGATTTTACTGTTGTGGGTTTAGTAGCACTTTAAAAAGGGAACAAACACCTAAAAAAGTGCTATATATAAAACATACTTCAAAAACCCAATATAGGGCTAGGAACAACATTCCCTATAGAAAAAAGGACATTGTTATGCTTGCAAAATAAATACACATTTACAGATGCATCAGACTTGAGATCCCATAACATGTTTCATGTGCAATTCCACTTCTTCAGGAGATGTATTAAAGAGTTTTATAACAGAAGTTCACTATTACAGAAAATGATAAATGCGAACTAACATCAGACGCCCTATCTATACCCTCAGTCCCAACTGTTCCTATATCTGGGGATGCTGTGCTGTCAGTGCCCAAGGAGCCGGTTCAGCAGTCCGGGAATTTTTAATTAATCCCTGATCTTCTCTGTGCAGTGCTTCTGGGACAGACCAGAGCAATTCTAATTGGTCAGTGCAGTCACAGTGAATCACTCTGATCCATCCTAGAAGAGCTGCACACAGAGGAGGGAGGAGAGTGGGGATTTCAAATCCCCGGACTGCTGAACTGACTCTG
Source organism: Staurois parvus (assembly GCF_062004578.1). NCBI lineage: Eukaryota > Metazoa > Chordata > Amphibia > Anura > Ranidae > Staurois > Staurois parvus. The sequence goes on along the minus strand of NW_028317827.1, from coordinate 9,216,817 downwards.
TGGGCACTAACAGCACAACATCCCCAGAGGTAAGTACAACAGAGACTGGGGAGGTGGGGAGGGTACTTTTTTTTTCGTAAAGGTGAACTAACACTTTATTTCGATAGTGTCATGTGTTGAAATGTTTAATAAAAAACTGCAAGCCCTGTGCCTGCACTCTGAAGGGGTAAATGATGAAGGAGATCCTCAAAAGCTACCAGGGTGGCATCTGGGAACACTCTAGCTTTCCTAGTAGCCAATAGAAAAAAAGATGTATCAATAATGGATTCATATTAGAATCACGTAATATAACACAGATAGGAAACACTAAATTAACTAATGGATTCCACACAGATGAAAGCCACACGCAGGCTAGGTTCACACTATGAACCGCCTAGGAATGTGCACCTCATTCCTGTGCATTTCACATGTAACTTGGCGATTTTGAGCCCATTTATTTTGAATGTGCTAAAATCGCACCACATCGCACCAAAGCAGTGCATGCACTACTTTTGGAAATGCACTGCAACTGAATCGCATGGTAGTTTTTTACCATGTGATCTGATGCAGGCAAACGCACTGCTTTTGTGACCTATGTTTGTGGCATTGTTAACATTGTACTGAGACCTGCTGTAGATCGCAAGGGTGGTGCATTTTGAACACGAGGCAAGAAACACTCACAGATCGCAGGTTTCCCGCACTGCGGTCTAGTGTGAACCGGGGCTTTTAGTGACTAAGCTCCCAAAAAATATATATAACTCTTGTTAGCGCTCACATTATGCACAGAAGTACCAGTGTGAATAGTGGTTATTTTTTTCAATGCTAAGTAAAGACACCATCAGATCTCACATTTCTCTCTTTAAATATGTAATTAAGTCATGGAATTAGCAGCAATAAAAATTACATGCATTTAACACATAGACACTGTATATAAAAAAAATCCAGATGTATTAATCACATTATATAAAAGTTTAAAAGAATCACTTACAGTACAATGATATTATTTGACACACTGCAAAGACCACTTATATTTGCATTACACTGAGGGTCCCATTTCACAGATAACACATATGGGAGACAGGGGTATTGTCACACTTTACAAGGATGTGTCTGAACAATGGAAGGATCACCAGGTATTATTGTTACTGAAAGATGAATTCCAGGTATGAATATTTTATATATAGTTACATTGGCTTGGAGCAATGTAACTATGTGTATACCATATCTGGCCGATACCTCTGGATGCTGGAAATCACTTGAAGTGAACTCCGCTACTGCAGTGATCTCCACCGGAGTCCCGTGCCAAGTGGCTGCCCTGCTGCTTACTGTATTGTGAACACAGGAGGTCGGATGTTCAACACGGACACCTTTCAGAGAATGCTCTGCATTTTCTGAATTAATTTAAAGTTTTCTTTCATTGGTTGAGATGGGGAACATGGTGCCCCACCACTCCACCTCGTTCAATCAGAGAATGCTTTGCATTTTCTGAAATAATTTAAAGTGTTCTTTTATAGGTTGAGGTGGAGAACCTGGCACCCAACCACCTCACCTTGTTCAATCAGAGAATGCTTTGCATTTTCTGAATTAATTTAAAGTTTTCTTTCATTGGTTGAGATGGGGAACATGGTGCCCCACCACTCCACCTCGTTCAATCAGAGAATGCTTTGCATTTTCTGAATGAATTTAAAGTGTTCTTTTATTGGTTGAGGTGGAGAACATGGTGCCCCACCACTCCACCTTGTTCAATCAGAGAATGCTTTGCATTTTCTGAATTAATTTAAAGTGTTCTTTCATTGGTTGAGATGGAGAACATGGCGCCTCTCCACTGCACCTCGTTCAGAGAATGCTTTGCATTTTCTGAATGAATTTAAAGTGTTCTTTCATTGGTTGAGATGGAGAACATGGTTCCCCACCACTCCACCTTGTTCAATCAGAGAATGCTTTGCATTTTCTGAATTAATTTAAAGCATTCTTTTATTGGTTGAGATGGAGAACATGGCGCCCGAACCACTCCACCTCGTTCAATCAGAGAATGCTTTGCATTTTCTGAATGAATTTAAAGTGTTCTTTTATTGGTTGAGATGGAAAACATGGTGCCCAACCAATCCACCTCGTTCAATTAGAGAATGCTTTGCATTTTCTGAAATAATTTAAAGTGTTCTTTTATAGGTTGAGGTGGAGAACCTGGCACCCAACCACCTCACCTTGTTCAATCAGAGAATGCTTTGCATTTTCTGAATTAATTTAAAGTTTTCTTTCATTGGTTGAGATGGGGAACATGGTGCCCCACCACTCCACCTCGTTCAATCAGAGAATGCTTTGCATTTTCTGAATGAATTTAAAGTGTTCTTTTATTGGTTAAGGTGGAGAACATGGCGCCCACACCACTCCATCTCATTCAATCAGAGAATGCTTTGCATTTTCTGAATGAATTTAAAGCGTTCTTTTATTGGTTGAGGTGGAGAACATGGCACCTGCACCACTCCATCTCGTTCAATCAGAGAATGCTTTGCATTTTCTGAATGAATTTAAAGTGTTCTTTTATTGGTTGAGGTAGAGAACATGGCGCCCACACCACTCTTGATTTACTAAAACTGGAGAGTGCAAAATCTGGTGTCACTATGCATGATAGCCAATCAGCTTCTAACCTCATCTTGTTCAATTAAGCTTTGACAAAAAAACCAGGAAGCCGATTGGTTTCTGTTCAGAATTGCACCAGATTTTGCACCATGAAGTTTTAGTAAATCAAGCCCTTTGCGTTTATTCAGAAAACGAACGCCAACTTCCTGTATTCACAATCCAGCAGGCCAGCTGCTCAGCATGGGACCTGGAAGCATGTGGAGATCACTGGAATAACAGTGTCTATTCCAGGTATAGTATATACATAGTCATGTTCCCCCATGATAGACCAATGTAACCATGTATAAAATATGCATTCCTAAAATTCATCTTTAAAGTTGAAAATTTAAACCTAATCAAAATACAGACTTTTGAAATGATTTTAGCACGGTAAAGCATACATAAGATTTACACAAACTTTAATAGATGGGGCTTTATATGATGTACAAAAATCTGCTTTTTGGAGCATCTCCATCGCTCAGTAGTAGGTCTCTTCTTTCTTAGCAGCCCACAGGAGAAAATATAAATCATAAAGCATCTGCTGGGACTTCGTGATCTCAGGCAAGAGGCAGAATATTGAGTCCTTGGGATCTGAAAAAATTATAAGCTGCTGTCTTGATGTGACTTGATGCATTTGTAGTGATGTTTACGACATCTCTGATAAATAAATATTTAATTTGTGTCCCTAATGCAGGATGATGGAAACACAGAGTCGTGTACTGCCTCCTCTGCACTTTAAATTGGAATTGGGTTTGTGTTAAGTCTTCGTTCTGTTGTTTGTGTAGAATACAACACCCTGTGAATTTATACTGAGGATCCCTGGCTTGACCAGACCTGCATTGCTCTCTGCACAACCAGTAGAATGTAATGTACTCAAATAGGAAACTTTCAATGATTTATGAACAAAATGATAGGAGAAATGTCTCATTATCCTACCCCTTCTATTAAATGTATGTAGTACTTCCTTTAAATGACCCCTAAACCTTAAAGAAGAACTCTGGGATTGGTAAAAAAAAATTACCAATTAGTACACCCCCCCTACACAAAACACTAAACAGTTAATAAAAGTTTGAAAATCCTTACCATTTAGGAGAAAAGTCTAACTGAATTTGCATGACCTCATCTGTGTAATTCAAAAGATAACAGCATCCGCTCTGCCAAGAAGGAGGTGTAACAGCAGGGTATCATCCTATACTCTCCTCTCTACAGTAGAAGGAAACTACAGTTCCCATCAACCACAGGGAATTGTAGTGAATGTGGGCGGGTACACTAGGCCTGTACATGTTGAATGTGTCTGCGAGTCTCGGTCTGCCCATCACTGCTTCCTGGTGAAAGAACTACAGAAGGGATGTACCAAGACCAGTTGCTGGGGGAATAGGAGGCAAAGCAGCCACCGGTCTTACAGGAAACCAAAGATCATTAACTATTTAATTTGAAAATGAATAGGCTATTTCAGAGCAGCTACTGAGTGAACCAGAAGATGGATGACATTCAGTGAAGGTAGGAAATCAGCAACACGGACATGTAAAGATTTCTTTGCCTGGAGTTCTGAGTTCTGCTTTAACTGGATGGCATTTGGTTTGCATTTTTTAAAAACTGTTTGTACCTATTCCTCATGGGTTTCTGCTGCTGATCTCCTACAGCCTCTTTAAATCCACTTCATGTTACCATAAACTTACTTCAGCATCTGCTGTGCATGGTTTCCCAGGCTGGGTTGTCTGATGGTGACAACAGTGTAACATGCCTGTACAATGTTGGAACAGCTGCTTGTAGTATCCTTTGAGAGTGCATACTGTATATTTGGGTACTGGGTATTTACAGCAAAGGAAAACAGTTGGACTTCATTAACATGGTGTTGTCAACAGGAATTGCCTGAATAAGGACCTTTATGGCAGGATCACTAGATATTATTTAACTGAAAGCTGCAGAATAGAAAAAAATAAAGTGACGCTAGAACACAGCATACCTAAAAATAACAATAAAACATATTTCTTACCTTTCTAGTGTTTGTTTGGATCAGGCCTTGGGCAGACTGCATGCTCTTCTGAACAATTCAAAATGAGAGGAAAATGAGAGGAAATTCATACAATGTTACTTTTAGATCCTTAGTACAGACAGTGTGCAAATCAAGTTTACAACTGATAACAAGATATGCCAGCACAGTACAGACAGGGTTAATTATGGTAAACATTCACTCCTTCTCGAGCAAAATTGTAAGAAACACTTTTACATTTTTTCTTTTTTTTGAACATGGGAACATGTAACAAATATAAAGTAAGTGTTATACCAATCTTTTTTTTTTTTTATATATACATATATGTGTTTTCTATATATATTTTATATATATGTAATATTTCTTATTCCATATATATTGATAGGGGTTAATTTTTGCTGTATTTTATTATATTTAAATTTATATCGAGCATTTCATTTTATTTCATTTTACGTATCTGATATATTTATTTTATTTTATGCTGACCTATGTGATTCTATTGGTTTTTATTATCATTGGATTTTATAATGTTCACCAGCATGAGTTTTTTTACATTTTTTTACATAATTTATTATCTATTAATTAATTACTACACTCCCTCGGCATCAGAGACTCCACTCTCTCCTGGCTCTCCTATCTCTCCCAACGCTCCTTCAGCCTTACCTATAACACTACCACCTCCCCCTCTCTCCCCCTCTCTGTTGGGGTCCCCCAAGGCTCTGTCCTCGGGCCCCTTCTCTTCTCCATCTACACCTCCTTCCTTGGAAAACTGATACACTCCCACGGCTTCAACTATCACCTCTATGCCGATGACACACAAATTTACCTTTCCACCCCTCAACTCACCCCTTCAGTCTCTGCCCATATCACCCACTTGCTGAACAACATATCAGACTGGATGTCACTCCATTTCCTCAAACTGAACCTTTCCAAAACCGAGCTCCTAATCTTCCCCGCAGCCCGCGCCCCCCCCCCTCTCCATCATGACCAACAACGCCACCATCAGTCCCACCCCGCAAGCCAAAGTCCTAGGTGTCACTCTAGACTCAAACCTGTCCTTCCAACCCCATGTTCCATCGCTAGCAAGCTCATGCAGGCTCCACCTCCGTAACATCTCCAAAATACGTACGTTCCTAACCCCAGACACTACTAAACAACTCGTTCACTCCCTCATTATCTCATGCCTGGACTACTGCAACTCCCTCCTCACCGGCCTACCTCATCACAGACTATACCCGCTTCAGTCAATCCTGAACTCAGCGGCCAGACTCATCCACCTTACCAACCGCTCCTCTTCTGCCACCCCCCTCTGTCATTCCCTCCACTGGCTCCCGATTGCCCAACGCATCAAATTCAAACTACTAACACTGACATACAAAGCCATTCATAACACTGCCCCAAACTACCTCACTGACCTGATACCCAAATACCACCCAACCCGTAATCTTCGCTCCTCATAAGACCTCCTACTTTCTAGATCACTGGTCTCCACCTCCCACACCCGACTGCAGGACTTCTCCAGGACTTCCCCCATTCTCTGGAACTCACTACCCCAATCCATCAGACTGTCACCTACCCTCCTCACCTTTAGGCGCACCCTGAAAACCCATCTCTTCAGGGAAGCCTACCCCACCCTCACCTAACAGCCGATCTCCTCCACTCCTCCTACCACTCCATCCCCCACAGCCACTTCCTCCTGTGCCATTATGAATATGAATAGAAGTGTATAGACGTCTCCTGCTGTAAGCCCGCACCCTATGACTAAGTGGCTCGCACGAAACGCGTCAGAGGGGCTACAGCATATAGACGTCACGCCACCGCTGGTGGCCATCCTGAAACATTTATGGTCAGTCTTTTTTATCTTTTTATACACCTGTTTCTGTGGAAATAAAAGTCATCCCTTTATGCAGTATCACGCTATGTGGTGTCCTTCATTGGGCTCTCTTTGGGCACTCATTTGCAGAGCCCACTTTAGAGATGACCTAAACGCGGTGATACACACTAAGGGACCCCAGAGAGTCTCACACAGACGTGACCAGATGCTGTGACACCTGCCTAAGGACCCTAAAGGTGTATAAGAACCTGGCCGAACCTGGGAACAGATGACCTGATTATACCTGATGAGACAGGATTAATCTCAAATGTGTGTTTATAGCGCACTTCTGGTGTGTGCGCATTTTGCTTGTTCAGTCACTTCATCTGTCACCCCTGGATCAGTTACCCATACACGTTGATTGTGATCTTGAAGGGATCCTCACATCTTTATTTTGGGACAATTTATCACCATTATTATCACCTTGTGGTGATATACCTTACACTCTATATTTATTTATGTATTTATTTAGGTATTCATTTAGGTGGTTATTATTATAATATTGATGATCACTCTGCACTTTATTATGCATATTATCTTGTTTTAGTGCTGCACCTTTTATCTGTTATTTGTTATACCAATCTGTCAGCAAATATAGGAATACACTTTGAAGTGGATTGGAATCCAATCACTAAAATCTCAGAGAAGCTTTAACATGTCAATGTAATTAAAAAGGCTGTTTTTTTTTTTAAATATGCAGCTTTCTTTAAAAAGGAAATATGTATGTTTCTACAGGCACTCCCTATTATGGGTTGGCTGTGGCAGCTATTTGCGTTTCCTGCATTGTCAGCATCACTCTGTCACATGCCTCCCTTGCTGACACTAAGAGTGGTCATGCCATCGCAAAACAATAAAGAATTTAAAAGAAGGTGAAAATAGTATTTAAAAAAAAAAAAAAAAAAAAAACCTACTGCCTATTTGACCTGATTTGTGTAATGCAACTTGTGTCTAAATGAAGGAATTACAAAAAAGAAGTGAAAAGTAAGCCATGAGAGGCATTTGGAGGTGTGTGTGTGTGTGTGGGGGGGGGGGGGGGGGCACAGGCTATCAGTTTTTAATTCAGACAGCTGTAGAGCACCAGTTCACTGCATTTCCTTTGTCTCTCATTTGGGAACCATGTTTGCTTCTCTGTTTGCAATGCAGGAAACACATTAAATTATCAGTGAAACTCCAGCTCCAGCCAAAATGTTTTACCCAGTTTTGCATAGAGCAGGGAAGGGTTAGAGCCTCTGTTATGTTTTACTACTGTCTGTAGCATCTCATATCCTATCAGGACAAGAAGTTATGGGAAATCTCTTAATTGACAAAAACCAAAAAATAGAGGGGCAGACAAAAACAAAACAAGTCATAGAGCAGGTCCCACCAGGAGCCTGAATGCATCTTTAAACAATCTTCCCCAAGAATCCATGTCTTTAAAATCAGGCGAACAAATAGCAACCACAACATTTTGGTTGTGCTTTTGGTCCTCTTCATCCCACCTTCAGAAGTTTTCTATGACCCACCAAACACAATGGATGACCTCACTAATAGACTAATAAGCTAAGGGGCAAAGGAATAAGTGGGGGGTGGGCAAAAGACATTTTCCTTCTATCTTCAATTAAAAAAAAAACAGATCCCATATAGCGTGGACCCTATGAGGATTCTGTGTGCTTTTTTTTTTAAAGAAAAGAAGCAAACAAGCATTATCCTTGGCCAGGGACTGAGAGGGTTGCTAGGGATGCAGCAGGTGCCATATGGTATTGCTTGGCATAAGGCTTAGGAGGAAAAAATAGTTTGTCTGGAGAGGAACAGTCAGCATACAAAAATGGTTGTAGTAGTGCATGTACTGAATGGTCTTAGACTGGCTAGGGGCTATTAGGGAGGCTAGCATGGCAACATTATAAAACAGACACAGGTTGCTCCAGCTGTAAATATATGTGTACTGTGTTCATGAGTACTGAAATGGCAACTTTTAATCTGGGAGTGATTTCAGAGGAATAATCCTCAGGCACATAATCATCTATGAAGGAAAAATGTGCAAAATTTGCCCTCCAGAAGAAAGAGGAGGGTGTCACTCAGGACAAAGCTAAGGAACACTCTGATGAATGAATAGACATATGCAGGGGACTGAGGTCCAGGTAGTCCATGTCAGGTTCAAGGACATAGCAATCCACCCTTGAGCTGTTAACAACTTTTGAGTAGGTAAGACCTGCAGGAATCTTCATAGCAGAGAGTTTAGGTGACATTCTGTGGCCAAGTGACCACAGGTAGTGGTGAGGAGGTCTTGCCTTAGACCCTTGCATGGAGATGGTGTTGCATCTTGTGCATGCCAGTGGTGGGAGAGGCAGAGGAAAGGTGCATGCATACACAAGGCACCTGTGCTGAGGGCATGTGCACTGGAAAAAACACGTGCAACACAATTTAAGAAATGTCACAGGCTCTCCCCTCCCTGTTTCCTTCCTGGTTTCCCTCCTCCCATACCCCACCACTGTGTCCATTCTCTGTATATGGTTAGATTCAATTTCTATTCTATGGAGTTGCCGGTCCCCTGTTGCGGGCTTTATATCTAATGACCCATGTTCTTTTGTGTTGTGTCAAAAACTACCTTTTGTGATATGACTATTGATCATTTGTTATATTTGTTAGTTTGAAAAAACTGTTCAATAAAAACTAATGGAATCTAAAACGTGTCATAGGCAGGCATCGTACTGTGCAATTATGTGGCTAACAGTCACAGCAAGTAGGTATCACAAAGCACCCTTGCAGAACCTTTAGTGAGGCATACTCTATTCAGTCTTCACCCCTCCAGTGGGAATACTGTCCAAGAAGTCTTCAAAGCTTGGGTTCCATCAGGCAGGTGTACCTCAGCCCCGGACCTGTATAGAACCCTGTGGCTAAGATCAGTACATGCCATCACAAGCCTAGATGAGCACCAAATGCAGGATCTAAAAGGGCGACTATTACAGGCTGGCCCTACATCTTTTCCATGGTGGGGTCCAGATATGGCCTCCAGGACAACACCAATGAGTAGCTGACCAGAGAGCTGCAGATAGGAGACCCAAAGGTTCTGCAGAAACTGAATAATCTTGTTAGAACAAAAATGTCTTGGTAAAAAGTAAAATGTATTTGCTGCTTTCGGAGCAGAAAGAAGATGCTTGCACTTCTAAGGACACTACTAAAAAACGGAGACATGCTGGGAGTGGGAGGGGTTAAAATGGGCTGTCCTTACAGCTATGCAGTTCCAGTGTCCAATCCTGCTGAAGGTTGCAGTATAACTCACCATCAGAAAACAGCTCTCATATATGCATGTCGTCTGTGTAATTTAGCAATTTTGTGGCATTCATTATAATGAATCTTTCAATCACTACATATTAATCTGCAGTTCAGTTTGAAGTTGTATGCCTCAGTGGAAACATTAATTACAGGCACTGATACCTATTCATGATGCTTGCATTCCAATGGGAACTCCAAGGGGAGGAGTTAGTCAAATTAATGAAGAGTAAATTGGGTAGGAAACATATTTCTTTGCCCTAGGGAATGAGAAGAGACATATCTCATGCTGATTAAACTCATGTTTTCCAGTGCTCTCTTTAAGGAATGCTAAGTAATGTATTTGAATAGTTACAACTAAATGTATCACATCCTTCGTTGTAACAATTTTGTTAAGTGATTTCCTAATAATTGAAAGACACGTCATGAAGAAAAGAATGCTTGGACATGCAGCAATTTATTAAAGCATATGTAAACCCAACATTTCATATTTCTGATAGGAGCATACCAGAGGCGGACTGACCATTCGGGCACTCGGGCACAACCCGAGGGTCCGGGGTCACTAGAGGGCCCCATGAGAGGCTCAGTCTGTCCCTGTATGTGCCGCTACTGAAAGGAGGAAATAAGCAAGCCTTGAGGGGACGGACAGTGAGGTTTGGTTCATGCAGCAAGTGGAGAGAAGGAGCAGAGGACTAATATTGGCCGGTCTGGATTAGAAAGTGTTGGCGGATGGGGTAGAGCTGCGGCACGCACTTCGAACACCTCTCCTGTGCAGAAATCTCTGATATCTGTACAGTGAGTGTCACTCAGTTTTCAGATATCAGTGTTTTATATAGGAAATTGCATGCAGTGTACAGACATCAGTGCCTTGAAAAAGTATTCATCCCCCTTGAAATTTTCCACAATTTGTCATGTTACAACCAAAAACGTAAATGTATTTTATGGGGATTTGATGTGATAGAGTGACACAAAGTGGCACCTAATTGTGAAGTGAAAGGAAAATGGTAAATGGTTTTCAATTTTTTTTTACAAATAAATATTTGAAAAGGGTGGCGGCATTTGTATTTTGCCCCCCTGAGTCAATACTTTGTAGGACCCCCTTTGTCTGCAATTCCAGCTGCAAGTCTTTTTGGGATGTCTCTACCAGCTTTGCACATCTAGAGGGGGACATTTCTGCCCGCTCTTCTTTGCGGAATCGCTCAAGCTCTATCAGATTGGATGGAGAGCATCTGGGAACAGCAATTTTCAAGTCTTGCCACAGATTCTCCATTGGATTTAGTTCTGGACTTTGACTGGGCCATTCTAACACATGAATAAGCTTTGATCCAAACCATTCCATTGTAGCTCTGGCTCAATGTTTCAGGTCGTTGTCCTGCTGGAAGGTGAACCTCCACCCCAGTCTCAAGTCTTTTGCAGACTCTAACACGTTTTCTTCTAAGATTGCCCTGTATTTGGCTCCATCAATCTTCCCATAAACTCTGAGTAGCTTCCCTGTCCCTGCTGAAGAAAAGCATCCCCTCAACATGATGCTGCCACAACCATGTTTCATGGTTTTGATGGTGTGTTCAGGGGTGATGTGCAGTGTTAGTTTTCCGCCAATGATAGCGTTTTGCTTTTAGGCCAAAAAGTTCCACTTTGGTCTCATCTGACCAGAGCACCTATTTCCACATGTTTGCTGTGTCCCCCACATGGCTTCTCACAAACTGCAAACGGGACTTCTTATGGCTTTCCTCCAACAATGGCTTTCTTCTTGCCACTCTTCCATAAAGGCCAGATTTGTGGAGTGCATGACTAATAGTTGTCCTGTGGACAGATTCTCCCACCTGAGCTGTGGATCTCTGCATCTCCTCCAGAGTTCCCATGGGCCTCTTGGCTTCTTCTCTGATTAATGCTGTCCTTGCCCGACCTGTCAGTTTAGGTGGACGGCCATGTCTTGGTAGGTTTGCAGTAGTGCCATACCCTTTCTATTTTCAGATGATGGATTGAACAGTGCTCCGTGAGATGTTCAAAGCTTGGGAGATTGTTTTATAACCTAACCCTGCTTTAACCTCCAAAACTTTATCCCTGACCTGTCTGGTGTGTTCCTTGGCCTTCATGATGTCTGAGGGCTTCACAGAACAGTTGTATGTATACTGAGATTAAATTACACACAGGTGGACTCTATTTACTAATTACTGAAAAGTTTGAAAAAAAATATTTTCTACTTTCTGCTATAAAACATATCCAATAAAGAAATGTAAAAAATAAAATTTCTTCATAAATTTATTCTGCTACATGTCTTTGATAAAAAAAAATCCCAATAAGTGTATATTGCTTGGTGTATGTGAAAGGTATAGCGTCTACAAATTATGGGATATATACTGGAATATATGCAGTTACAGACACTATACTGGTAATGGCGGTGATCAGCAACTTATAGTGGGACAAGTGACAGATTTGCCAAGACATCACCTGAACTTAGCTCTTTAATGCTTTTGTAAGATGCTGGGCAGAGCTTTTTACTTTTTATTTTTTGTTTATTTTTTAATAACATCTTCAGCTAAGAAGACATTTGTTGCACCTGTTATATTGTGTTCGTTCATTAAAACCTTCATTGTTTCGCTCTCTTTAATGTACGTTTTTTCTTTAATTTCTATAATAAACATTTATTTTGAACATAGTGTAGAGAAATTCTGTGACAAACACATGTAATGCATTCAGTGCAATATGTAAGTGGGGCTTTGTGTGGGTGTGGCTTAAGTATGGGCAGGAACACAGAGGGTCCCCTTATTATTATTATACAGGATTTATATAGCGCCAACAGTTTGCTCAGCGCTTTACATTATAGTGGGAGACAATACAGTAACAATACAGTTCAATACAAGAGGGAATTGAGGGCCCTGCTCCTTGGAGCTTACAATCTAGGAGGGAGGGGTGAGTGGTACAATAGGTAAAACTGTGGGGGATGGAATGATTGGAAGCGTAGAAGATTCCAGTATTAGCATAGGGCGGGATAGGCTTCCCTGAAGAGATAGGTTTTCAATGATCGGCTAAAGGTAAGTAGAGTAGGTGATAGTCTAATAGTTTGGGGTAGGGAGTTCCAGAGGATGGGTGACGCCATGTCTTGGAGATGAGCATGGGAGGAGGAGATAAGGGAACTAGATAGTAGGAGCTCGTGCAAGGAGCGGAGTGTGCGGTTTGGGTGATATTTAAAGATAAGATCGGATATGTAAATTGGGGCAGTGTTGTGGATGGCTTTGTATGTCATAGTTAGTGTTTTGAATTTTATCCGTTGGGCAACTGGGAGCCAGTGGAGGGATTGGCAGAGAGGGGTGGCAGATACAGAGTGGTTAGGGAGGTGGATGAGTCTGGCAGCAGCGTTCATGATAGACTGAAGGGGGGATACCCTGTGATGAGGTAGGCCAATGAGGAGGGAGTTACAATAGTCGAGGCGTGATATGACAAGGGAGTGAATAAGTTGCTTAGTGGTTTCCGAGGTTAGGAATGGTCGTATCTTGGAAATGTTGCGGAGGTGAAGTCTACATGATTTTGTCAGCGATTGGATCTGGGGCTGGAAGGACAGATGGGAGTCTAGGATTACACCTAGTACCCTGGCATGAGGGGATGGACTAATGATTGTGTTATCAATATTTATGGTGAAGTCAGTGAAGGTGGCACGGGCAGGGGGGAATACTAGGAGCTCAGTTTTGGAAAGGTTGAGTTTGAGGAAGTGGTGTGACATCCATGCCGATATGTCACTTAGTAGGCTAGCGATGCAGGTGGAGACTGAAGGGGTGAGGTGAGGGGTAGACAGATGGATTTTCGTGTCATCAGCATAGAGATGGTAACTGAGGTGGGAGTTTATCAAGTGACCAAGGGAGGAGGTGTAGATGGAGAAGTTAGTAGGTCACTAGAGAGTTTTAGTAGGGCAGTTTCAGTGGAGTGTAGGGGGCGAAAGCCAGACTGCAAAGGGTCGAGAAGGTTGTTGTCAGTGAGGTGAGAGCTCAGACGATTGTAAACTAAGCGTTCTAGGAGTTTAGAGGTAAATGGCAGCAGGGAGATGGGTCTTAGGTTGTTGTCTAGGGAGGGTTTTTTAAGTATGGGAGTGATGTGCGCGTGCTTCAGAGGGGAGGGGAAGGCACCTGTAGAGAGGGAAAGATTGAAGATGTGAGTGAGGGAGCATAGGATGGAGGAGGAGGGTGACCAAAGGAGTTGTGAGGGGGCAGGGTCCAGGGGGCAGGTGGTGAGGCGGGCTTCTGAGAAGACCTTGAGGACCTCTGAAACACCACTCTGATGAATCACTGGATCCTCCCCAGACTCATATATTCTCTCAGCAGCCTCCTCCTCGGTTCATATATAGATAAAAACTCACATAATGTAAGACTGTATTTATTCCATATACTGCATATATATTAAAAATGCCCACTCAAATTTAAATCTTCAATTACAGGCTTCTATACTGCTATGAATGTCCTGCATGGGTATGCGTACCCCGAGGAGGATTCTGGGAGCGCGGTGACGTCATTTACGGCGTGGCGGCCATATTTTGAAACCCCTATATACAATACCCATGCAGGACATTCATAGCATGCGGTATAGAAGCCTGTAATTGAAGATTTAAATGTGAGTGGGCATTTTTAATATATATGCAGTATATGGAATAAATACAGTTTTATACTATGTGAGTTTTTATCTATATACAGTATGAACCGAGGAGGAGGCTGGTGAGAGAATATATGAGTCTGGGGAGGATCCTGTGATTCATCAGAGTGGTGTTTTTTCTTAAGGCAAGCTGACCCTGTGGCGTCTATGCAAGGAGGTGAGGGGCCACTGTAGCCACTGTTTGGATTCACACAGTGTGGACACCTGTGATCACATGCATGAAGATTGAGAGTTTCTTTGTTTGTTTGTTTGGACACTATTTCTCATATGGATTCATTTTGAATATATATTTGCAGTGATTTTATTATTTATTGGTATCACTTTGAACAGTTTTATATTCCCGGTGGGAATACACGCGTTGCACTTTATTATTTATTTACACTTTTTAGTATATATTTATATATTTTTAATTATATTGAGGATTTTGAGTTTAATGCTGTATTGTTATTATTTATTGCACAGATATATATTTTGCACAGATTTTTTAGCACTTTCATATATATTCACTATTATATATGGGATTGTAGGTTGTGCGCTGCACTTTATATTATTTAAGGTCTAAAGTATTCCCGTCGGAGTGAGTGGAGGACTGTATACACTGTGCTAGTTCAAAAGAAGAGTTACGTGAAGGAGTTGGGATGTAGCCGGGTTATTGACGTTAATAGGGATGTTGAAGTCTCCGAGGATGATAGTGGGTAGGTCAGAGAAAAGAAAGTAGGGTAGCCAGGCGGCGAAGTCATCAAGAAAGCGGACACGGGTCCAGGAGGCCGGTAGATCACTGCAATCCTCAGGGAGATTGGAGAGAATAGCCAGATGCAGTGGGTCTCAAAAGAAGAGAAGGATAGAGAGGGAGGGTTAGGGAGGACTTGAAAGGTGCTCAGTGGTGACAGAAGTAGACCAACCCCGCCTCCTTTCCGACCACTGGGCCTGGGTGAATGGGTCAAGATGAAGCCTCCGTAGGAGAGTGCTGCGGGGGACACAGAATCTGCTGCTTGGAGCCAGGTTTCTGTGAGTGCAAGAAGGTTAAGGGAGCGGGAGACGAAGAGGTTGTGGATAGAGGTGAGCTTATTGCAGACCGAGCGGGCGTTCCAGAGTGCACATGAAAACGGGAGGGTGGTTTTGGGGAGCAAGAGGACAGGTAGTAGATTGAGGGTATTGCGGTGATTCCTGGAAGAAAGAGGATGTCTTGTGTGTAGGCAAAGTAATGAAGGACCAGGGTTCGGGAGATATCCCCAGAGGTTAGGAGGAGGAGGAGGGTGAGTAAGGTGGCATGTGAGCGGGATGTATACGAGCGCGCATGCCTTCCAGTCCTGGTGTTAGGGTCAGCAGGAAAATGAAGTATCAGCAGGAGGTGATGAGAGCAGTAGTAGGAAGAAGGGAGCCGTGAGGGTGAGATGTACAAGTTTTTGGGTGGAGCAGAGGGACAAAGAAGTGAGGTTTTGAGAACACAAGGAATATGAAAAGGAGGAGTAGAAGAGGCATTTAAAGGTG
This sequence comes from Staurois parvus, assembly GCF_062004578.1. Taxonomy (NCBI): domain Eukaryota; kingdom Metazoa; phylum Chordata; class Amphibia; order Anura; family Ranidae; genus Staurois; species Staurois parvus. Next base: position 9,200,972 of record NW_028317827.1, on the reverse strand, counting down.
CAGGGAGTGGGGATCAGATGTGGAGAGATGGTTTCCAGGGGCATTTGATTGAAGATTGTCTAGCATGCAGTTGAGTTTCTTGTTGTAGTATCTTCCTGCAGCTAGAGTTCTTCTCCTTTGGGTCAAGCTGGGCTCAGCGTGAGTGGTGTCTGAGTGGTCAGTTCTGGAGCACTGCGAGGCTATTTCTTGAGGGAGGACGTACGTGCTTTTGTGGAGATTTGCTTGGAGTTTAGTGGCTAGCTTGGTGAAGAGTTACTAGGCAGGGTTCAAAATCCCATGAACTTCTATTGCCCAGGGGCCCCATGGGTTGTTAGTTCACCCCTGGTGCATACTGTACCATGTATTTGAAAAAGTATTCTGTTATCTTTGCATTGCTTCCTTTGTGAAATCCCTGGCATTCCTGTCAGTCCCACTGCTTTCCTATTAAAAACTGACAACACTAGGCATGAGAGCACAGTATGGTCAGTTTTCTAGCTTTCCTGAGAACTCAGTCTGCTCTCCTCCAATGATCAGACTTGTGCTCATATGCCACACCATGCCCCCCCCACATCCATTCACTAGGACGTTCGGTGTGCTGCTGTTTCTCCTCACCCATCTCTTTGTTCTCAGCTGCATAAGGAGCGTAGAGGGTATGTGATCACTTATATAACAGGGAAGCAAAAGGGTATTTATAATTTTTTTATATCTATATACAAATGTTTTGCCTTTAATTTTTTGTTTTAAACTGCATGGGTTGCTTTACAAGATGAGGGTTTACATATACTTTAAAGGATAAGTTCACCTTTCGTAACACGTTACACTTATATTTGGGATGTAGCATGTAACATTAGATTAGACAGGCCCCCCCAATCCCTGCTTTGACAGCTAGCGGGGGATCTTCTCCCCCCTTGCTAGCTGTCAAATAAAAAAAAAAAGTGATGTGCAGAGCTCCACCCACGCAGCTGCGTCACTCCTTCACAGTCATCTGTGAATGACAGACTACAAGTCCCAACAGCCTTAGTGGCTATCAGCTTGTGGTCCTCAATGAACTACTACGGCACTGTGGAGCTCCGGGGTAGTTCATTCATTCATCCTGTCAGTATATCTGCTTGCTCGTACATCCCACAGATATACTGGCAGGTCTGCAGGAGACCTGCATGGCACCAATGATCTGCTGATCACTGGTGCAATGGCTTACAGTCTACTGCAGACAAAAATAATAAATGCACATTTTTTTACCTTTCAAAAAAAAGTGCATTTATTTTTTTCTAAAAGGTGAACTTATTCTTTAATAAATGACTGAGCCCACCTGGAGAGCTGCTATTGTAGATGAGAATAGATTTAAAAAAATGTTCTTATAAAAATAAAATGCTAGCTGCATTGTTGTCCATTATTGGGATATGAACCAATGACTCTAGTGCAACAAGACAGAAGTGTTAATCGTTAATTTATCGTTTTAAAAGGAGAGTTCAGAAATAGCAAACTACAGTTGATCCCAGGGGCAGACTGACCATTTGGAAACTCGGGCACTGCCCGAGGGCCCGGGGTCAGTAGGGAGCCCCATGAGATGCCCCTGGTACCTTTTTCATAGGCTTTTTTGAGTTTGGGCAAGGACACAGGGGCCCCATGATCCCCTATTGCCCGGGGGCCCCATGAGTTGTCAGTCCGCACCTGGTTGATCCCTGTAGAAGTGCCCCTTAATATATTGTTCTTTATGAAGCTTTAATGTTGGACTGGAATCATAAGGCTAATCGATGAAAACCAGAGAAGAAAAGTAAAAAAGTATAGCTGTTGTCCATAGAAGTCAATCAAAACCCTTGTCAGGCTTTTTACAAAACAAAAATCAGCTGAAAGCTCATTGGTTGTTGTTGAGGATATCTGTTCTCTTGTTCTTTCCTCCAGTTTCTATGAATCTTTCTACAGCAGGATTGTTATCTGCTGATACATGCCCACATCTTTGCAGATCTCAAAGTAGACAATGATGTAGAAAGTAAACATCTATGGAATGTTTCCACCTTGCCAAAATGGAATTCCAATTATTATTAGGTCCCTTTCACACGGGCGCTCCGTATCTCCATTTTTCATCTGTCTGTTTACGGATGAAAAACGGACCCCCGTGTATTTCTATGGACTTGCAGATGTAAACGGATGAACATCTTTTTACATCCTTTAATGTCAACATCCGTTAACATCCATTTTTTTTCCACGGAAGAAAACCCGATTTTTCTTCTGCAAAAAAACCCTGGAAAGAACGAAAAACAGATGTCAACGGATGTAAATGGACCAAAAATGGATGAAAATGGATGTAAACGGATGAAAAACAGATATAAATGGATCTAAAAAAATGAAAAACGGATGTAAACCAATGTAAACGGATGAAAAAAACATGGAAAAAATGGATGTAAATGGATGAAAAAACGGATGTAAACTCATCAATTTTTTCTTTGAAAGAACATGACTGAACTGAAGAAAAAAAACAGAACGCCCATGTGAAAGGACCCTTACTTTTTAATTCCTCTTTAAAAAAAAAAGACAGGGCATGTTACTACACCAGATGGCCTGACAGTATTCCTGGACTCAGCAACTCTTACACTGGGACATGTATTCTGACAGCAGGACCTGCAGATGTCAGAATGCCCTGATCAGTGGAGAAAAGTCCCTTCAACAAAAGTCAAATGATTGACTTCTGGCAAGTGGAGACTGCCACACACTGATGACAATTTGGCCAGTCACTGCTGCCCCAGCCACGTTTTGTTCAGTGAATGGCCAGCTTTAGCTTGGTTGTCCAAATTATGGGAATATTGATTATAGTTCAGTAGAGGTTGCTCATAAAGTGAATGAAAGTAAGACGAACCTGTTCACTTTGAAAGGCCAATCATGTGCAAGGGAAACAAAAATGAGCGCAGCGTAATCATATTCCCTAAGCCTCTCCCTGCCTGTCAGCAGTAATATACACTGAGGCGTGCATGCGCAGAGTACATTTACGGCACCACTTTGTGCCTTGATGAACTAATGTCACCATGGCCTGGCCATTCAAGCGGCTGAACAGAACGAACCTGAAAGGAAGGTAAGTCTGCCATAATAAGCTGTGCATACCAGCACATTATGGCATTATGGCACATTTTAAAAAGAGATATACAGTATATAGTAGAGTTTACTTCTGCTTTATTCTCTATTCCTTTTGTAAATTCTCATGTGTTCATTGTACAGGTCTGTAGTGCATTTACGTTTTAAAACAAACCAACAGGCAAATGTAGATAAAATCTAGTTTTCTTTTCAAAGGATTTTTTTTTTTCTAACCAGTCCAGCTTTCTAGACACCCCTGTCAGACAGCACAGCCAGCTCCTAGGCACTTTGACAGCGAGGCAGCAGTAGAACACTGATCAGGTCTTCGTTCTGTTCACTCAGAGCTCTCCTTCTGAAAGTGTTCCTAGTTTTGCCTGTCCTAATTTGAATGCTGCTGAGCGGGAGATAACAGGGAGATATATCACAACAATATACATCAAAACAAATGTATATACATTAGCTGCCATTAAACTAAAAACATTTTTTATTTAACTAAATACTTAATTGTGTCAGTTATATTTTTATATCTGCTGGAAGTTGAGTTCTAATTGTATTGCCCACTATCTCATCATACACCAATACGTTGCAGGAGTTCTGAACAGTTTATATACAGGTCACACAACATGTTCAATTCCATTACGTTTTCTAATAAATGATATATATAAATATGATTTTCTACTCATTCTTTCTTAAGAGAAGTGCCTCCTGATTAAAAGGATATTAGATTTGGTGCCACCTAAGGTATTAAAAAAAAATATGGGTCATTTTATTATCTGGGTAAACATCATAGAGCAATTATGAAATGATTGCAACATATATCAATGTCATATGTGCTTGACAGGTAATTAAACGAAGTTGAAAATACATTACAACAGATTTATTTTTCAAAAATCTATATTTTCTAACGAAAGATATACACTGATGAAAATACTCCCACACTTCAAATTTTCCAGGTTTCTATTCAACAAGTAGGGTGGCACAGTGGCCAGCACTTATACCTTGTAGTAATTGGGTCATGGGTTCAATTCCCACCCATGGCACCTCCTGCATGGAGTTTGCATGTTCTCCCTGTGTTCACGTGGGTTTCCTCCCACACTCCAAAGACATGTTGGTAGGTTAATTGGCTCCTGTCTAAATTGTCCTAGTGTTTCATCCCTGGCCACGTGGGATCTCCTGCATGGTAGGGGTTGGGGAAAGACCTGGCAACCTACCCTGTAAAATAATTGCTAAGAGAATTCATGGAAAAGGTTGCTTACGAGAGACGGTCCATGCAATCACCAAGGGTCAGATATGACTGAATGGATAGATAGATGCAATAATTTACAATAACATTAATGTCATGACACACATATGATGAGCAAAGGCTTTTGACCCTTGGTTCACATTTGGGCCGTTTTGCGGCCTGCACTTGCAAAATGCAGGGAAAATGTCCCTGCACCTTTCTAGAAATTGCAGCCTGCATTGGGAGCCACACTACAGTGTGGGTGCGATTTTCAGTATGGACAGAAGCCAGAAAATGATTGTGTCCCATGTGTGTAGGTGGTTGCAGTTGCAGGATGAAGTGTGGGTCCCACAGTGGCTTCCACCCACACCCAGTGTGAACAGAGCCTGAGCCCGGGTTCACACTATGCAGGACACCGCATATAATTCCCACAGGAATCACACCGCATCCCTGTGTGAATTACATGCAAATATCTTTCCGGTGCGATTTGAGCCATACATTTTGTATGGCTCAAATTGCATCACATCCACACCAAAAAGGTGCAGGACCCTTTTGTTAAATCTGTACCGGAGTCGCACTGCATGGTTATTCTCACCCATGTGATGTAACTTTTGGCAATCGCATTGTGGTTTGCGATGTTTCGGGGTGTCATTAATTTGCATTAACGAGATGAGATTGCAATGCAGTGTGGGAAACGCACAGGATTCGCAGCACTTCCCGCACCTCATTGGTGTGAACCCGGGCTTAGGGACATTTGTACTTGTTTATGCCTCCAGCTTGCAGCTGCATTTAATACATAGTGACTAGAAGGCACATTTCGATAGTGGCCATGTATCAATCACACTACTTTCATTAAAATTTATAAAACACTTAAATTGGCACGTTTGGTTTTCTGATGCCCGCTCATAACGTCAGTGCCGCTCTCTGAAATATTGAAAACCACCCAGTGCTGCTACAGGAAGGGAAGGAAAAGGACCCCAGGACATCACATGACCAACCAGAAGACTGCTTGATGCAAGGAATACACTAACAAAACAAAATGGAAGAATCTCAACTCAAAAGAACAAAAATGTAATCTATTACATCTTGCTAGTTCTTCATTTTATATCTTTTTTTCTTTATTTTTACCAGTTGATCCTACTAGTAACACACTTGTTTTATGGGGTGGAACAACATTCACTCATTGTACTATATCCATAAAGAAGCAGCATTGTCACCTTAGAACAGGTAAGTGTGTGAGTGACTACAAAACACCTTCCCTCTCCTTGATGTAACATGGGGGAAGGTGTTCTGTAGTTGTCACTGGTGGACTAGGCAGGGATGATTACACATTAATTAGACAACATTGTAGAGATCACAAGATGGCAAAGGCTTTCTGGCTGGATCAACAGGTGATCAATGGCATATTTAACAGACCAAACATATGGAGTTCATTGTTAGGGTTTCCATACACTTTAATCAGTTGAGGGCTTTGGGACAGGAAATATGTCACAAAATAACTTTAGCAAAGTTTGTAAGACGTTGTGCCCAGCCACTGGCTCCACCCCACTGGCTACCCTGCCCATTCTGAGCAGGTTGGGCAGCCACATGGCACTGGTGCCATTGTGAGAGTGCTTTGCATTTTCTGAAGTAAAGCAAAGCATTCACTGACTGGATGAGGAAGAGAATGTGATGTCACCACCCCACCTCATCCAATCAGAATACCTCCTGTACTCAGAATGCAGCAAGCCAGTCGTTCAGCAAAAGGACCCAGAAGAAAGTGGAGGACACTGGAGTAGTGGTGTCTACTACAGTGATTTCCAGCTCTTGGAGGATCAGCCTGTTATGGCATATGCATAGTTACAGTTAGTTTCATATATATTTGGACACAGGCACAATTTTAGTTCTTTTCAGGTATTTACAAGAACATATTCAAGCTATAGTTATATAATGGATATGGGCTGAAAGTGCACATTCTCAGGTTTAAGTTGAGGGTATGTACATCCAAATTGGAGGAGGGGTTTAGGAATTACAGCTCTTAAACGTAGCCATCCCCCCTTTTTCATGGGACAAAAAGTAATTGGACAATTGAATCAAAAGCAGTTTCATGGCCAGGTGTGGGCTACTCTGTTATTTCTTCATTAATTAAGCAGGTAAAAGGTCTGGAGTTGATTCTAAGGTTGGCTATACACTATACAATTGTCTGTCCAATTTCCTTTAGATTTACCTTCAACTGTGTTGGAAGGGTCTGCCTAATTGGATACAACTGAAAGTGTTGTTTGGGATTGACCTATTATATGGTGTTTGGTAAATCTAAAGCAAAAATCTCAAGAAAATTGAATAATGTATGGTCAGCCTAAGTGTGGTATTTGCATTTGGAATCTATTGCTGTGAACCTACATCATGCATTCAAAGGAGCTGTCCGTGCAAGTGAAATAGGCCATTGTAAGGCTTCAAAAACAAAACAAAAATCAGAGATATTAGCAACATTAGGAGTGGCCACATCAACAGTTTGGATCATTCTGAGGAAAGAAGAACGCACTGGTGAGCTCAGCAACATAAAAAAAGGCATGGACGTCCCTGGAAGACAACAGTGGTGGATGATCACAGGATCCTCTCTATGGCAAAGAAAAAAACAAACAGTCTCAACATCCAGACAAGTGAAGGACACTCTCCAGGAGGTGGGCGCATCATTGTCAAAGTCTACAATAAAGAGAAGACTTCATGAAAGCAAATACAGAGGGTACACCACAAGGTGCAAACCATTCATAAGCCTGAAGAATAGAAGAGCCAGATTAGATTTTGCCAAAAAACATCTAAAAAAAAAGCCAGACCATTTCTAGAAAAGCATTCTTTGGACGGATGAGACAAAGATTAATCTGTACCAGAATGACGGGAAGAAAAAAGTGTGGAGAAGGCTTGGAACAGCTCATGATCCAAAGCACACAACGTCATCTGTAAAACATGGTGGAGGCAGTGTGATGGCATGGGCATACATGGCTTCCAGTGGCACTGGGTCATTGGTGTTTATTGATGATGTGACAGAAGACAGAAGCAGCTGGATGAGTTTTGCAATGTTTAGAGATATACTGTCAGCCCAGATTCAGCCAAGGTGATTGGACGGCGCTTACATTAAATAAAAGAAACCAACGCTCACCTGGCAGCGTTACACCAGAGAGCTTGAAGGCACGATATGGGAACAGGCGGAGAGCCTTATCAGCAAAGATGAGCATTACCAAGCACTTTTAAAGGAGATCATGGATACCAAAGACAGCTTTTCCCTTCTAGGTTGGGTCATTTTGCTTCTGAAGATTGAGCCACCTTCTGGGGGAACCAACTGTTTCTACTGAACTTAAGCGGTACACACCATATACCTTGGCTTGGCAGTGGATAAGACTTACCTGCTGGAGGAGTTTCTATTTTGAATGCGCATTCCTTTTGTGTTTCTGGTGAGTGCATTAGGAGGACAAACGGTCACAGATTCACCCATCACATGATGTCACATTTATTTATAATTTCTGGACACTATATATAAAGATTGATTGCTAATATTGCATTGATAATTACACAGGTCTGCAAAAAATTTTTTTTAAAGAGCTGTTTTGGTTATGCCACGTAATCTTTATGTTTTTTGGTGCTCTGAATCCGAAAATGACTTCCATTTTGTCATAGGACATCATGGGGTTTATTTACTAAAGCTGGAGAGTGCAAAATCAAACTCCCTTCTGCATAGAAACCAATCAGCTTCCAGGTTTCATTGCCAAAGCTTCATTGAACAAGCTGAGGTTAGAAGCTGATTGGTTTCTATGCAGAAGGGAGTCTGATTTTGGACTCTCTAGCTTTAGTAAATAAACCCCCATGTTTCCTGACAATTTAGGTAACTATGTTAAATAAGGCAATACCTCAAAATAAATGGAAATAGACTTATAAAATTAAAGTTGTATTACCATTTTTTCATGAAAATCCTTTTTTGAACTGAAATCAGCTCACCTAAACACACTAAACTCGATTCTTCTTCCCTGTGAGGCTCCTCTTGGTGCATTTATGCTTGTGAGTAGCATCTGGAATGTCTCTCTGAAGCATCCAACAGTAGTCTGCCATCATTGTAATGCTCCATTTTCGCTGGTATCGCCTTCCCATCTCTTTAATGTCTTGGTGGAATCGTTCACCTTGTTCCTCACTCACAGCTCCCAAATTTTCAGGAAAGTAGTCAAGGTGGGACTGGAGGAAATGCATTTTCAAACTCATCAGGCAACCTCAAGCTTGAAATGCTTTCAGCATTCGTCCGACGATCTTTTTGTAGCGAGGATCTTTGTTATTGCCTAAAAACTTCTGTACAACTTCCATAAATGCAATCTACCCTTCTTTTTGAGGATCCGTCATGGTATTGACAAACTCTTGATCAACTATAAGCCTTCTAATGTCTGGTCCAACGAACACGCCTTCCTTTAATTTTGCCTCAGACAGGCCTGGAAACTTGGTGACCAAGTATTTGAGGCATTCTCTATCTCTTGGAAGTGATTTTACGAATTGCTTCATCAATCCCAATTTTATGTGGAGAGGTGGTAGAAGAACTTTATGGGAGGGTACCAAAATTTCTCGGACATTTTTTTCACTGACTGTTAGCACCCTCGCCTGCCAATTCTTCTTGGTCCAGTGATTTTGTCGGTCTCGACTGTCCCATAGACACAGAAAACAAGGGTATTTGGTATCCCACCCACTGGATTCTTCAGGAAAGATTAACCCCTTCTACCATTAGAAGCACAGACTCAGGGCTGAGGCTTACACATACAGCATGCTGCTGAGTATCCCAGTAGTCAGACATGTCACTCAGAGCAGCACTTGTATTCACCCCCTTTGCAGGGGGGAGGGGCAGAGATTGTTTACCTGCAAATAACAACAAAGGGCCAAAAGAGAACTAGGGAAATGAGGAAATAGAATTTTTTTCTGCTAAAACTTGCTTAGCTTATGTATATATTGCTGACCATCAGATTTACAGTGCTATATTGTTTTTTACATAACTCGGACAACCCCTTTAAGGTTTTTTTGGTATTTTATATCTTAAATGCTCTTATGTGAATTAATAGTAATTTGGATTTTAAATCTGGTTAAAAACCCATAAAAAAAAATAGCAAAAAATTTAAAAAATTTTAAGTCAGTTTTGCATTTTGTGGCAAATCATGATGTCTAGGAGTTTTTTCAATATTTTGTTTTCAGCACACCAAAATACATGGAAATTAGATGAAAATAATCAAACAGCTTTTTAGTCGCAGACCTGTGTTATTGACTGGTTATTTGCTCATGCAAGTCACCTTTTTTCATGTCATATATAATTTTTTTCACGTCTTGTATGTTATTCACTATAGCGCTGCACTCGCTTTCCATTAAAAATTATCCACAGCTGGAATGCTTCATAAGAACAAAAAAATCTTGGATTACATACACTTTAAGTCCCATGCAAATAAAAGCAGAGGAAAAGGAAAGAATTAACTTCTAAAAACAACAGTGAATACACTATATTGCAAGAAGTATTGGGACACCCCTCCAAATCATTGGATTCAGGTGCTCCAATCACCTCCATGGCCACAGGTGTATAAAGTCAAGCACCTAGGCATGCAGACTGCTTCTACAAACATCTGTGAAAGAATGGGTCGCTCTCAGGAGCTCAGTGAATTCAAGCGTGGTACCGTAATGGGTTGCCACCTGAGCAATAAGTCCATTAGTGATTTCCTTGCTACTAAAAATTCCACAGTCAACTGTTAGTGGTATTATATTATAGAAGCAACTGGGAACAACAGCAACTCAGCCACGAAAAGTGACAGAGTGGGGTCAGTGCATGCTGACATGCACAGTGCAGATGTCGCCAACTGTCTGCGGGGTCAATAGCTAAAGACCTCCAAACTTCGTGTGGCCTTCAGGTTAGTACAACAGTGCACAGAGCTTCATTGAATGGGTTTTCATGGCCGAGCAGCTGCATCCAAGCCTTACATCACCAAGAGCAAAGCGTCAGATGCAGTGGTGTAAAGCAAGCCGCCATTGGACTCTAGAGCAGTGGAGACATGTTCTCTGGAGTACCGAACCACACTTCTCTGTCTCGCAATCGAATGGATGTGTCTGGGTTTGGCGATTGCCAGAACGGGACTTGCCTGGCTGCATTGTGCCAAGTGTAAAGTATGGTGGAGGGGGGATTATGGTGTGGGGTTGGGCTTGGCCCCTTAGTTTCAGTGAAGGGAACTCTTAAGGCGTCAGCATACCAAGACATTTTGGACAATTTCATGCTCCCAACTTTGTGGGAACAGTTTGGGGATGGCCCCTTCCTGTTCCAACATGAATGCACACCAGTGCACAAAGCAAGGTCCATAAAGAGTTTGGGGTGGAGGAACTTGACTGGCCTGTAAAGTCCTGACATCAACTCGAAAGAACACCTTTAAAATGAATTAGCGCGGAGAATGCGATCCAGGTCTTCTTGTCTGACATCAGTGCCTGACCTCACAAATGCGCTTCTGGAAGAATGGTCAAACATTCCCATAGACACACTCCTAAACCTTGTGGATGGTCTTCCCAAAAGAGTCGAGGCTGTTATAGCTGCAAAGGGTGGGCCAACTCAATATTGAACCCTACGGACTGAGACTGGGATGCTATTAAAGTGTAAAGGCATGTGTTCCAATACTTTTGGCAATATAGTGTATATCTAAGCTCAATATGTGGGAAGCAGTCATGATTCTGTGGGTCTGTGGTGAAAAGGTGGCATTTTACTTTAACCCCTTATAAACTGACACCCCCTTCTTAAATACACACTCAGAATAAGAGACAAATGCAGTAAAAGTGTAAATGTATTTTATTATGGAGCAACAGAAAAACTTGCAATATGATTTTTCCTTTTAAGCATCAAATGGACATAATATATTTTTCCTGATTTACGCTCAAACTACTTTGCTGTCTGTAGTCTATGATATATAGGGACAGAAGTAATTGGACAACAGAGACTGAAAGGTGTTACTGTGCTGCTCCCAAGTCGCTCAGTGCCAGATGTCCCCCATTTAAAGTAGTGGCTTGTGTTATTGGATGTCTTTGAATCACCTGTAGTCCAGTTCACACAACTGCAGTTAGTGTGTTTTGGAGAACAAGTTTTAACTCCGTCACTGCCTGAGGATATGCAATATGCAAAGGGAACCTGTCAAAGAGCAACACATCTGTGCGATAAAACTGACTTGAAGCCACAATGCTCCAACTCCGAAGAAACAAAAGTTAAGTGAAGCTGGAAAGGTTCATTTTCTCTGCCCCAGAACTCTAATGTGACTCTGAATGGAAGCCCCCATCTGGGGCATCTCAGCATTTTGTTTTTGTTTTAATTACAACTAAAGAGGGCCATGCATGGGAATATATTCTGCAAAGAATGAAGATTAGCCTGTGGTGAAGGAATCACAGCAATCTTTCAGCTTGACCCACTTGATGAATAGCTGTGGTGTTTGCTTTAAATGGTTTGTGCCTTTATTTTCAAAGAAAAGGGAATGGTCAGTGACTGCTTGTATACAAATGATCAATCTCTGATGGAAATTCCAGGAACTTCTGATCCTCAAAATATCCTTGCTGTAAACTGTCAGCAATGTCTAGTCACTAAAAGTTGCAATATTATGGTCAATGGGGAATGTATGAGCTTCCTGTTGTTACCAACAGTAAGCAACAAAATGGCAGTTGGTAGTTTTTCTTCTGCAGGATTTTGAGGGGAAATCTGTTATATGCCTAATAAAATTGTTCCCCACTAAAAGCCTCTTTTTCGTTAAAGTGGTTGTAAACTTCAGACATGAAATAATAAACAAAACATATCCATATCATATGGTGTGTGCATGTCTCAATTAAGAGCACCAAGTGGCATTTCTGCCTGCTGCTTCATTCCACTGCTATCAGCAATAATCACTTCTGACAAGTTTTCCTGACACCAAGAGGGAAAAAAAGAAAAAAAAAAGTGTGGGGGGGGGGGGGGGAAGAGAGAACTCCAGCACCTAGCCTGTGATTGACAGCCTCAGCTCCACTACAGTGTGCTATGTGATGGAGGGAGCAGCTCTCCCCACCAAGCTCTGTGGTGTGTGATTTCACCTCTCCGCCCCCATAAATGGGCACAACTCAAGTAGGAGGATTTGTTTCACCTCCTTTGTATATCACCTGAAGACAGTCACTTCACTGTGTATAGGAATAGTTTACAATCACTTTAACACTATTTTGTGATGTTCTCCTGAACAAGGTACATTTATTACATCTTTTACATAAACCCGCTTCTCTCTCTCTGGTTTAAATCTGATTGGCTGTTGTGGCATATATATCACAGTCTCAGACAGCCCTTCCCTCAGACATTTCAATAAACTAGAACCAATCCGACTTACAAAACAGGGCTGAGTTACAAAAACTGGACTAACTGAGAGTGTATTAGCTTCCTGCTGCAGTACCGGTGTCCTCATGTCATCCTAAACTTGATTGGATGTTGGAGGTATCCTCTTCACGTTTGCTACAGATCTGGACATTTAACACCCCCCCCCCCCCCAGTGGGTTTTGTGTAGAAAAGTAACTGAAACTAAAGTGTGTTGCCCACAGCAGCGAGCTCCAGGCTATCATTTCTCTAGGTAGGATCGGACAATGAATGGACAAGACAGGTTGTTATGGGACAGCTGATACACACTCCAATGACAGCAGTAATATTTATTACAGCAAAAGTTCTTTTTTTATCTCATGAATAGGATTTCCCCAAAACACATATATTTTAATATTTCGGTATTTAAAAAAAAAAGAAAACATATGAATTGAAGCATATTGCAATTTGTATACAGAGTATTGTGAAAAATAAAACAGTCCAGAATATTGTCTGTTGCTTCCATACATATTCTGGTCATATACCAACAAACACACACAACCGAAAATTCACCCGCTATTTAAATACAACTGTATCCAACATGGCTGCTAAACACTGGACAATATTAGAGGTCATCAGAACATCCACGTGTTCCTCCAAGTGACGCTTGGGATCCTATGGAGAGTGAGATAAGGGAAGAAATTATACATGAAAACATTATTAGAAGTAAAGAGTACATATGGATTGTTTTCTTGTAACTGTGATAGCTACTTGTACTTAGGAGATCTGCATTATCACAAGTGATGAAGATACATCATTTAAAACAATTTTATTTTTAAACTATACAACACTGTAAAGGGGCTATATGGACCGCAATCCAGGAATGGCCATTGCAGACTGGTTTTAAAGAAGTACAAGCCCCAAGGGCTCTCATCCTGATCCTGCCGTCTCCACCTAGTGAGTCACTGACTTGGAACAAATATGCAAGATTAGAATTAAAAGAGAAGTACGGGAATATAAAATAATAAACATACATACTAACATAGATGGTTGCAGCATCAATCCGATGCTGCAGCTGTCCTCACCAGCTCTACGCCGAGAACTGAGTGACCAAAGACTTCTGGATTCACGTAGTTCTCACATCCGCTCTGAGAACAGAACGGTGACTGACAGTTGTCTGTTTTGCCCCTCCAGCACTCACTGTAGCGCCAGGCTCAGTTGGCTCAGGCTCTCTGAGGTGCACTGAAAGGCAGAGCCAGCTGCTAATCAGGCATCTGGACATTATTGACGGGATCCATGCTGAGCTTGGACTGACGCTGTGACATCAGCTGACAGCAGAGTTTAGCCCACTTTAAGTCATCAACCATAGAGACTCGGTAAGCAATGACTGTAGGATCAAATTAGCAGTCATATTTTTGTTTTTTTTTTTGTTTTTTTTTAAAAGAAGGATGTGAGAATACAAACAAAAAGAAAGCTTACTAATGAAATGACACCATATTAATTGTCAGTGTAAGTACTGAAACCTCTGGATCAGCATGACAGCTAGAAAAATAAATGAGATTTTATAGCTCGGGAATCAGAAAAACAGCTTCACTTTATAAATGATTTTTATAATAGTTGGGCAACAGCAATGACCAACAAGACAGACAGTTCCGGGTCAACCGTATCAGGCCACATTACCTGTTTCCCAACATTCTTTATAGCAAGCTGCTCAGGGGTCATCTTATCTTCTTCCTCTACAGCCTGTGTGCATAGAAGAAAAAAAAATCCATTAGCAGTTTGATATTAAATAAGAGAAGAAACAATGCAAACAAGACTCCCGGGGATACACATTAATATAAGCTGCTCCAGACAGAAAACTACTAGGTAAAAAATCAGGATAAAGGTAATTTATGCACAGAGGTATAGTTTTGGCCTAATCTGCTTACATGTACCCAAAACTCTCTGCCCATGTACAAAGCACATTTACCATCAAGTTACTGCTCCATGTAGAGAGCACATACAGTATACCGTGAAGTCAGTGCTCCATGTAGAGAGCACATATACCCAGAAGTCATTGTTCCATGTAGAGAGCACATATACCCAGAAGTCACTGCTCCATGTAGAGAGCACATATACCCAGAAGTCAGTGCTCCACGTAGAGAGGACATATACCCAGAAGTCACTGTTCCATGTAGAAAGCACATATACCCAGAAGTCAGTGCTCCATGTAAAGAGCACATTTACTCCAAAGTATTTTCCCCTTGCAGAGACTCAATTTCAAAAGACCAATAAATAATAAAAAAATAATATATATATATATACATACATACATATACATATATATATATATATATATATATATATATATATACACACACACACACACACACATACATACATATACACACATATGCAAAAGTCAGGAACCCAATCAGATTTCACTTAAGGAGGTTGCAAAGGCTCAAGGTTTTGTTACCTGCATGCATTCTATGTATGAAGGTACAAAAACCTTGTGTGTGCAGCAGTGCACCCAGACCCCCCTAAAATTACCCGAGCCCCATCTTCATCCAATGATGTGCACGAGAGCCTTGGCTCTCCTGGGTCTCTCTCCTCACTGGCTGACACAGCAACGGCAGCCATAGGCTCCCGCTACTGTCAAAAACAGCCAATGAGGAGCGAGTGGGGGCAGGGCTTAGCAGCGCTCCATGTGTTAAAAGGCACAAAGAGCAGTGGCTAGGGAACAAGCCTGCTTGGGTTTCCCCATAGCAAGCTGCTTGGGGGCACTAAGGGAGAGCGGGGTACCTGAGGAGAAGAGGATTGGGGCTGCTCTGTTCAAAACCACTGCAAAGAGCAGGTAAATATGACATGTTTGTTAGTTAAAAGAAAAAAAAAAAAAGCAAAAACAGCCTTTAATATCACTTTAAGTTAGAATAGCAGAACATACATTCTAACTGGTTGCCATGGCTTATTGCATTCTGCAAATTCTTCTTTGAAGTCTACTGATGAGTAGACAAGATAGTCTGAAATCTGAATCTCAGGTACATGATCACTGATTGGAACACCAGAAAGTCAGCCATAATCATATGCTAATTGGATGCGCTGCGGAGACCACATAGTGCTGCTAACACTGGTCCGTTCCATCTATTTATAGTCTGTAGCATCAGCACCACCATCCAACATTTTACTCATTAACTCGGATGCATCAAAGCCAGTAGCTACTTGTCATTGCAGCACTAATCTACACTGCAGTACAGCAAAACACTAGTTACACTCTGTACAGTCTACAAAAGATTGTTTAATGCCAATATAACAAAGTGTCTATGGAATAAATGAAAATTATTTACAAAACATTCATGGTACACACTGACATAAACAAACATTCAACATGCAAATGGTCACTGCCTTCACAGAAATTCCAAAGGCTGCTTTCATTAAAAATTCCCAATTTTTAAGAATCAAATTAGTCAATAAGTATTTTTAAAGTATACTGATTATATCCTTAAAGGTGGTAACACTGGCAAACTCTTCCTGCAATGTGCACCTATCTATATTTAGGCTTTGTTTGTGTTGTGATGGGGGGGGAGGGGTTGGGTAAAACATTATTCGTGATCCCCCTAACATGACATCCAAACAAGATGCCAGCAAATTGTTAATGAATATACTCTGACCCCAAAGTCATTCAAACCAAACATATTGGCAATGTAATGCCTGACACCCACACTCCCTCACTGGCAGCAGAAATATAAAAAAACTGAAATGACAACACATGCCAGAGGCTCCATTACTAATCAGTTTCCACTGTATGGCGACATGAATTTCACTCTGATATATGTAAATGGGATTTTGTAATGAGCTAACCAGAAAAACATCTTTGCATTTTTAACCAATGGAACACTAAAGAATGCTAATAAAGCCAATCTGGAGTAAGCATATTAAAAGTGAACAAATTGATAAATAAAATGACAGTTTGATCCCTGTGTCAGATTGATGAGGTTAAAGGTCATGGGTTAATTTAGGCCAATAAGCATACTCACCTACATGGCTTAAGCACTGATCCCAGCTGCAGCAGTCCCCCACCGCCTCTAAGACCAAGAACTGAGGTATCAAACACTGCTGATCGCTCATCTCTTGGTCCTCTGTCAGTCACCAGCTCTCTGCTCTGCCCTTCAGAGTTCACTGGAGCACTGGACTGTGGGAGCAGCTGGCTTAGGCTCTCAATGGCTCGCTGAAAGGTTGAGCCAGCTCCTGGTCTAGGCATTCGAGTGGATCCCAACTTTAAAGTAAGGTTCTTTCTTGACCCGGGAGCAGCTTTAGCCCAGTCAGATTAACATGGGAGTGCAGAACAAACTGCCCTCTTGTGATCTATAGAAGCATAGCCATAGGTGCAGTAGAAGCAGCACTGTAAGCCTGGGAACTACAGGAAATTTTCTGGCAGGGTCAACAGGCTTTTTTTCTGCACTTTTAGAAGAGTTTTTAAAGGGGTGAAACACTGGGAAAGGTGCACGTATTGCAGTGGAGTACTGATATATTTTTTTCTTAAACTAAGAAGAGATCTTGTCCTTCCTTAGATCTTCTGCACCCCAGCAGTAGCTACCATTACCAGGAATATTATAGAGGGTAAAGAAATCACTTGTTTGTACAGCGTAGTTCCTGGTAACTGAATTGCACTTCCAAGTTACAAATACATGAATTGCTGGTGGGACAAGGACAGATTAGAGAAGGATAGCCTTCTAAACCCAGAGGTAAACTTGAAATCATTTTCAGGTTTCAGGGAAACCCGTAAAAACAAATTAACTGGGAGTCAGTGTGAAAAATGCACATTACATGATGGTCTGTAAGAAGAATGCCCCCATTACAGTGGTGGTCAGAATGCAACCCTTATTGGCAGCAAAAAAGATCATTGTTGCCATGCTGCTGATAACCAAGTGGCGATGACCTCTGAACGATATAGGCACCATCAAATGAGGGGGCAATTTACCACAAATCAAGGAACATCATAGCAACCTCTGGGGGGAGGGACCCATGATGTGAATGATTTACTCCTCTACTGCTTCTCCTCTGCTGTTTACTCCTCTACTGCTTCTGGGGAAAAAAAGTCACTGACAAACATTAGTGGGATGATGAGAAACTGACTACAGTCTAGGCAAAGCTCTATGAAAATGAGACCAGATTATAAGTAAAAGAACACATGCTGTTGCTAGGGCTAGTAGACTGAAGGAATTCAGCTCATTGGCAGCAATGTCACCACAACAGTGGCAGCATGAGATGGCTCTCTCAGATGACAGATTCACTTGTATTAAGCCAGCCAGGACTTTATACCTCCCTTGAACAAAGGTAGGAAAATCAAAAAGCGAAAGAAGTTTTTTTAATTGATGGAAAGCTGTAACCAGCAGTGGCTGGTTATATTATTTTTTATCAACCTCTCACAATTTTATATGCATAGGAAATTGGGTTTGAAATCATCTAGGTCCTTGTGTACAAAGATTTTTGCTGCTCCTGTATTTATGCGAGTTTCCTCCTTAATTGATCTGAGGTTGAATGTGTTGGCTGTGGTATACATATCAGCTTTGCTTTGCAATTAATGGAAGAGGGGAACATCACTTTCCAGTGTGCCACATTGCTATAGTTCTATCAGCTACTGTGTCCGGTAGTGATGTAGTGGCCGGTGTGTGGAACTACAGATTGCAAGAGAATATGTAGCATCTGCCACACTCTGAAGCACTGGATTACCAGTGGTAGCTGTAAATCATCACAAAAGAAAAGTTTGGAATCGCTGCCTAGACAGGTTCGTTTTCTTGTACATGCTCCAGATTTTTTTTTAACGTACTGTAGAAACAAGGATCTCGGAAGAATCGATGCACACCGACAGATCTGGGTGTGTTAAATGTGAAGAACGGCCTCAGTCCCAGCTCCTCCTGATGGCAATGCCCAACTCCCTCAACGCGTTTTGCCCCACTCACGGGGCTTAGTCTTCTACTGATTAAGCCCTGGGGGCGGAGCGAAACGCATCAGCAGACGAGGCCATCAGGAGGAGCTGGGGCTGAGGTCACTCTTCACATTTACAGTAATTCACCCAGAGCTGTCAGAGTGCAGCAATCCTTCCAAGGATGATTTGTCATGCATTCTTGATAAGCATATTCACACCAGCACCCTTTCTAGTGGGTCACCCGAACACTATTATCTGTGCTTCATGAAGCTTCCTATCAGGTCACAGCAAGTAGAAATAGGGTTGCTCTAAACAGCCTAACAACACTCTATAGCTAAATGGGTCTGAAGCCAAGAATCCTGTTAACGTTTTTTTTTTTTGGGGCATCTGAAGAAACTCCAGCAATCTGAAAATTATTGAGAAAAAAAATCGCTCAACCACTTCTCTAGATAAAATGTAATGGAGTTTGAAAATGAATCATAAAATGCCATAAAAGCATTTGAAAAGATATCCTGTCATCTAACTCTAGGGATATATAAGGCAGACATATAGTATGAGTGTACAGTATATAAATATATGACATAGAAAGCAGCACTGTATACTGTGGCTTAGTCACCTTGTTGTAGTTCTTTGCCAGCTCCAACATTTCTTTCACCACAGTCTCATTGAGTTTACAATGCTCACTGTAATCTTGAAGTGTCAGACCCTCCATCCAACTCTTCTTGTGTAAATTCAACAGCATCTGCAATATGGAAATAGTGAATCACACACACATGAATCAAATACTAATTTTCTAGAAAACAACATAGGTTAGTTTAATAAAGTCCCAGGTATCCTAATATCGAATAACTTACTAGAAAAAAGTATCATCAGAAGATGACAAACTGCAAAACTGGGGGAGATTATCAGTGGTGAAGTGTTGGGCAAACAGGAAATAACGGCTGGCACAGCAGACAGCCCAGACTTCCAGCACACTAAACATTAATGGCCAGGTCACACTACATGTGTTTCAGTTGCTTTTTCTCTGCATCCAAATCACACAGAAAGTAGGTTATATGGTTGTCAATGTCACAGTTACATCAGTGCTTGCAGTTCCAGTGCATTCAGGTTGCAGAAAAAAAAATTGAACATGCTGCATTTTTTCTGCACAGAACTGTACTGGAATGAGGTAAAACGCATCAAAAATGCATCGGAACGCACCAAAAATGCACTGTAACGCACATGCCCCTATTTAAATTGAAGAAAGAGAAGGGACAAAGTGAACAGGAATGCATAAAAAAACCAGACCGGAACATGTCAAAAACATGCATGCGGAAACACATTCGGAACGCATCTGGACTGTATTTCTATAGTGTGACCCGGCCCTAAAGGATAAGTTCCCATTTTTAATAAAATAATAAACGTACATCTTTTTGCAGGTAAAAAAAATGTGAATTATTTTTTTTTTAATTAGGAGCCAGTAAAGCATTGTATTTGCAATCAACAGATCACAAGTGAAATCTCAGGCTCCTGCAGACTGTCAGTGTAGCTGTCTGCCTGTACCTCATATGGGCAGGCAGTTACTGAATGACAGGAAGGATCATTGAACTACACAGAGTGCTCATCAGTGCCCTGGTAGTTAATTGAGAAATACAAGCCATGAGCCGCAATGGCTGATGGTAGTTGTAGTTCTCCCATTCACAGAGCTCTGTAAATGAGTGACGCAGCCGGGTGGGCAGAGCCCTGCACCAACACTTCAAAAAAAAAAAAAAAATTGACAGGAGGTGTGGGGAGAAAACCCCTGGCCTGTCGTCACAACGGGGACTCCGGGGGTTGCGGAGGCTACATAGTACCATGTTACACCCCAAATATGGGTGTAACATTACTAAAGGTCAACATATCCTTTAAATGTTTTTATTTCTTACAGTGTGACTCCATTCAGCAGAAAATGCCATCTGCCATACATGTTGCACATACTCTCCTGATGGACCCAACTCTGTGATATGCCTGCATGGCATGAAGAGGGCTATAAAATGCAGACTCCATTACCCTACTATCTGGAATATAGTAAAGTGCCCACTCTGATCTGGTTCCAACCTATAGGCCCATCTATGAACCCCTGCCTTCTACCCATCAACATACAGCAGAGGAACTAATACCGCAAGCCTGATTTCACCCCTCAGCTGCTGCCATGGTATTTATATGACTGTTTAGAAAACAAGTGCTCTAAAGGGGAGCCATGCAAACTCTTCTTTCACAGATAAAACTAATTTAACCAGACCAAGCTGAGGAAAATCATTTATTTTAAGCCCAAAGCCAACATTTTTTAAACACACCAAATACATTTTTCTGTAGCTCCACGGATAGACTTTTTTTTTTAACCACTTCAAGTCCGGACACTTTCACTTCCTTTAGATACAGGCCAATTATTCAGCTTTCAGCACTATCACACTTTGAATGACAATTGAGCGCTCATGCAACACTGTACCCATATGAATTGTTTTGCATTTTTTTGAGACAGATAAAACTTTATTTTGGTGGTATTTATTCATATCTGGGATTTTGTATTTTTATTTTTTTATATATAAATGAAAAAGTCCACAAATTTAGAAAAAAAAGATGTTTTTCTTAAAAAATGTTGCAAATAATCTTTCTTCATAAATATTGGCCAAAATGTATTCATCTATCTTTTTAGAAAAAAAAAACCCAAATAAGTTTGTAACCATAAATTATTATACAGATTTTTTATATTATTAATGTTGTTTTTTTTTACATACTTTCACCCTAGCAGTACAGTGTCACCATAGCAGGGGCGGACTGACCATTAGAGAACTCGGGCACTGCCCGATGGCCCAGAGTCAGTAGGGGGCCCCATGAGATGCCCCTGGTACCTTTTTCATAGTCTTTTTTGAGTTTGGGCAAGGACACAGGGGCCCCATGATCCCCTATTGCCCGGGGGCCCCAGGAGTTGTCAGTCTGCCCCTGCACCATAGTGACACTGTACTACCTGTGGGGGGTGATGAAGATTTTTTTTTCTTTTTATACACGGATTGGTTTTACACCCATAAAGGCTGTAAAAGCAATCTTTTCTCCTCTCTGTCTGCATTCCTGCACATGGTACAAGGCTGTTGTGAATAGCCTTGTACCATGTGACCTCTGTGATCATTCACAGATTTCATATGTAGTAAGCAATGATGTCAGGAAGTGACAACTTGTTTACTACTATTCACGTGATCACTGATTGGCCAATCAGTGATCACATGAATCAGGACCTCACACAGAGGTCCCGTACAGCGATCTGTGTTCTGCTGTGTCCTCCGGACACATCAGGCATCAATCGCGGTGCCAAGCGCTCCCAGGGAGCGCGCACAGGCAACAGATGCGGGGGGATGTTTAGAAACGTCCACCCGCATCGGCAGCGCTCCCGTCCGGCCGTTTATTGGCATAGTCCAGACAGGAAGAGGTTAAATAAAAATCCCCTCTACTTATCCTAAATCTTTTTCTTAATGACACTCACATACTTCCAATTTCCCTCCCCATTCACAATCTAGTGGCACCCTGTGGGCAAAGTACAGCGGCATACAGGTCACATAGCAGTGATGTGTATGTACCACAAGCACTGGCAGACTGGCTACACAATCTGTTGTCCACAGAAATAACAGGGATGGAACCATGACAGCCTCTGTGCCAACTTCCAGGTTGGGTTAGGTTTTATACCATTCAACCAGGAGGTACTGCAGCAGCTATTAGACTGCAGGGGGAACAACGCCAGGAAAAAGGCAAATATTGTACTAAAAGTTGGGTTTTTATTAACAGAGGTTGGGGAATCTAAAAATTAATTAAATTTAGAACCCACAGATGGTCTTTAGCGCAAACCCGTCAGTCATTTTTGCAGTTCAAAAGATATAAGCCCTGCCTAATCACAGCATCACAAGCAACAAAGCTTCCTGCATTTAAAAAAAAAAAAAAAAAAACACCAGAAATAAGAAGAGTTTCAATACACGAGGAATACAGACAGCGGACACAAAGGGAACATCTAGGAGGGAAAGCTTACTTTCTGTTCCAGTTCATTCTTTCTGTAGTTGATTGTTATAGAGTAATAATGTCTGTTAAGGCCATGAATTAATGCCTGAAAAAAAAAACCACAAGCAAATCATTAAAACATCAAAGAATCACAAGTGTACTCTATGCACACAGAACAGGTGGGTTATCTAATGCAAATTCTAGTAACTTAATTTGTATCTCATTTATATTATTCTACATCATTGGGCATCTTTAAGTGTTAAAGTGTTACTAAACCCACAAAAGTCTGTATATGCAGTAGAGAATGCTTGTTATACTCACTGTGGAGGAGTTAAAACCCTGCATTGTGTAAAAAGGACGTTTGATCCTGTCTTCTCTGATCCTCCCCTTCTTCCACAGTCCCCAATCCATCTGCTGATAGAATAGAGCCTTGGGGGCAAGCTGCACATGCTCAATTTGGTGTGTATTGCTAGAGAGTTTTTTTTTCTTGGATGAGTGCACATGATTAGCACAGGGCCAATCAGTACTGTGCAGGTAGAGGGTCTGTGTACTGTGGGAGACCAGATATAGCGAATGCAGGGTCATGAGTTTAGTAACACTTTACGGAACACCAGTCTTATAGAGTTATATCTCCAAGATAACAAAACGACTGACATAGTTATTGTCTAATGGTTTTTAACTTACATTTATGGATTATTACTATACAATATAGCTTGCAGTACAACTTACTAACATCAAGCCATGTGACCAAATGGACCATCATGACTATGAACCCTTAAACTGCCCAATATAACCAAATGTTTCATCCTGCAAACATGACAGTAAAATGCTAACTTTTGGACACAGAAATCTTACTAATAAGGGATATTTGCTTATCTATGAAGGAAAAGAGAAGTCTTTCACTATGACACGGCAATAGGAAAACTAGACTTTGAAATTGCAGTGCAAATAGGGACTGTCTTGAGGTCACCCCATTGACATGGCTCTAGGTTTATAACTCATTTATATCATAAAAAAGAGATTGCAAAGGATGGGAGCTTCCCGATGACGCGATTCCGTAAATGCCTTGAGGCCTGGCTGTTGTCATTTCCAGTTCCTGTCTACGTCACTTCCAGCGAGTTGGTTCCGGTCTGTGAAACGCACGCCGACTCAGAAACTGCTAACAGCGATACTTAATGTTTGATCCTACCCTACGCTTTTGTGACAGTGCTGGTCAGGCACTATCTAATGTGAGTGCAATGGCTTTTATTGATTTCTCCTTTCTAAAGAAATAAAACATACTACATCATAGAAGTTCATTTCTTTTTGAGTGTATGTGCTGTCATGTCCCATCTAAGAGAAAATATTCATGAGTCCTGATGAAGTCACAAAGTCACGTGACGCAACACGTCGACGGCTCAGCGTGGTGATGCACTTCCAGCGTGACGCCATCTTGGAACACCTTTTTCCTATGCTTACACCCAGCATAAGGGGGAATGCCTTATTATCAGTTGTTTATGTGAGTTTGCATTTTGACTTACTTCTCTAAGCTATTAAAGCGGATTACACTATGGAGAATGTGTTCTTCTCTTGTTTCATGGGTATTTGAGCTATGATCCATCCTACTCACTGGTCCATAAGGATATCTTGGAAAGGTGGATATTGTTTGCTGGGGAGTCCTTTCAAGCTACCAGTCCATGAGGAGTGCTGTTTGCTGAGGGGACCAAGTGGTGATATTATTATAGCTCTGTAGCCCTGCAGGGTCGCTGGGTGCAGGTGAGAGGCTATTACAGCCATAATTGGATCACATCCAGGGTGTGTTGGTTTACACACATTCCTCCGTATTTGCATGACCAGAAGGAATGCGACACAGATCACTGGACTGTCTTGATTGATTTGCAGTGCTGCTTTTCACTTACACTGAAGCATTTGATCCCAGTCTAGGAATTCACCTATTATTAGTCTATGTCCCTTATTGGGGACTAGGGGGTCACAGGTTTATTACCCCCATGTGGATTGGGGGTCACCCCCTTGTCTAGACCATTCACCATATACGGTCCACATAGGACCTGTGACGTGTGTGCTTTTCACTGTGTGGTCACCATA
Organism: Staurois parvus; assembly: GCF_062004578.1. NCBI lineage: Eukaryota > Metazoa > Chordata > Amphibia > Anura > Ranidae > Staurois > Staurois parvus. The sequence goes on along the minus strand of NW_028317827.1, from coordinate 9,176,387 downwards.
TTATATATCATCTGTTTGTATATGAGCGCTACATCATTTTTTTGTATTCATGAGAAGACTGTAATGTTACCCGCTTCATTTCCTCTCTCTTAGTGATGGTTGCAATTGAGAAGTGTGATAGGCTCATTGATTATAAGGATCTGGTAAGTTGTTAATCTTCCACCCATGTGGTGAATCGCAAGATCTGCCCATTAGAACAAACACTTACCATTGGTTTGGGAACATGGTGCATGGTTTCATTGTGGAGTCACTGTATGGATACTTAATGATTATGGGCATTTTTTGATTTGAATTAGATAAGTGCCTGGTCACACCGGTGTAATTTCAGGTGCGATTTGTGAAAATCGCACCTGAAATCGCAACAAAACATGTGACTATCAGTGTCTTAATGTGTGATTTCCTGCAGCGGGGTTTCTAAAGTAGTTCTTGCATTACTTTTTCTGCAGTTTTGTTGCAATTTTACATACATAGAATATAATGGAAATCACATTCAATTTGCAAGAAATTGTTGAAAATCTTCACAAGTACCAATAAAGTCTTCTGAAATCGCACACAAATCGTGTGATTTTAAATCGCAGTGCTGTGACCGGTGACTAATAGGCTTTATTTTTCACAGTTCTTTTGGTAATTACTTATTTAAAAGGTCATTGGTATCACTTATTTTAGGAGTAGAGCCTTCTTTTAATTTTGGTTTTATATATAGTGGATATTCGCACTAAAAAGGGGCAGCTTCTCTTGACTATTATAGATGTCAGGTTGGCGCCCTTTTTCACGTTTTAATTTTAAAGATATGTTAAGGACTGCTGTTCAATGGGGTAGTGCTTGTAACAAACTAACAGAGCGGAGCACTGTGCACAAGTTTGTTTTAAGCATAAATGAATGTAAAACCTCTAAAGGAAATTTGTAGTTTTACAGCTAAAAGCAGACACATGGGGGGAGGAAGTGAGCCAAAGATGGGGGGGGGGGGGGGGAGAAAAAAAATAGGTGAAATTAGTTTGATGAAAACAGTGTAGTATTTCCACCGCATTTAACACCTAAGCTATACTCCAAGGTGGAGCGGCACTTTAACCTAGCCTCCAAAACAATTCCTAATTAACTGCACACATCTGCTGCAAAACAAATCCTAATTAATTGCACACACAGACATCACAATGTAGCAAATATGCCTTTTTTTGTGTAATAAGAAAATCACTAGAATATAAAAGAGAAAATATGGATCAAATGACTTCATATCAGTTCTATTAAAGAACTATAGGCATCTATGAGAATCAACAATTAGCACAACTAAGAAATGAAGCTAATTATTTGAATGTGGCAGAGGCAGATTGTTATGTTCAATTAATAAAAACCTGAGGCAGAGTTGGACGCGTTGGCCCTCAGGTTGAAGCGCAAAGGTCCTTAACCCATTTAAAGAAATAATGAAGGAAGGAGATGTTTATGCTGAAGGTCATAAAAACGTTGGCTAAAGGGTCCAGAGTGCTCAATTCTCTGGGAACTTACATGTATGGACTTGTCCAAGCCCAGTCATAAACAAAAAAAGAAATTAACAAAAAGAAAAAAAGCACAAGAGATTTTCATGCTCATTAAAACCAATGTAAGGTAGTATTGACATTTCACAGAAAGCACAGCTTGACTTTCAGCCTATGTCTGTTTTATTTGTGGTTTGAAGAGAGCACAAAAAAAAAAAAAAAAAGAATAAAGATTGTTAAAAAAAAAAAAAAAAAAAATTAAAAGGGACACCACTGGTGTTGGTGATATCTGTAAGGACAAACCACAAACAAGACTGATGAAGCCACAAGTCCCAAGACAGTGTGTCCAACTACAACAAAGCAGGTCTAGAATTTCAGCTTCACAGGGGAAGCTACACCTCCACCTCAATGATCAAATTTTGAAGATAATCCAACAGCAACTGCTTGCATTACTAGTCAAGTGAGTAGAAGTAAAGGGCTGCTGTGACAGTGTTTAGGTTGTCACTATTTTGCAGAGAAAAAAAAAATGAAACAAAGGAGGCACAATATCCAAATAATTTGTATCTTCAAAATAGGCACAGTGGCCAGTATTTTGGCCCAAGGCATGAATATTTGTTTTTTACATTTTTCATACAGTAAGGAATAGTTAAAACCCTTGTTAGATGGCAAAAAACCTGTGTGCTACTGGGGAGATTTCCTTTCACTCCTGCAGACACAACAAAAAGTGAGAAGAAAACTACAAACTGAGGAAAATCCCTTCTTCAGCAGGCCATACACAGGTAGAATTTCATTCAACATTGTTTATTTTTGAAAGGTTTGTAGATTTTCGAATGGTTAATGAGACAAATTGGCATTCATTTTGACCGCATAGACAAGAAAATTTGAAGAATCGGGATGGAAAAGTAAATTAAATTCTAAATGGAATGTGGTTCTCAAATGGGAAAAATTGTTTGTATTGTATTTGCATACTATTTGACTATTGTCAAAACCAGGTACCTGCCCCCCCCCCACCAAAAAAGTTCCAATAGTTAAAAAGGAGGGAGGGAGGCAAACAACCCCTATTGGGTAAAGTTCCACTTTAAATTTTAGCATAAATAACACAAATCAGCAGAAGGGCCAGTGACAACAGGAAACAAAAAAAATGTAAGAAAGCAATGAGAGAATGTTGTCAGATAAGTTATACTAATTTTGTAAAAAAAAACAAAAAAAACGAACACTTTTTCCACTGTGCTTCGTGATCAAATAAATAATCAATTTTACAGCTGCACTCAAAAAACATCTAGCATATGTTTAAATTATACTAACATGTAAATGAAAGTCCAAAAAATTTATGAAGATTCTTCCGTGAGGAAGGTGTCCATCAACATTCAATTCATTGTAAAGAGTGTATCCACCACCAATATAACCAGCCTCTTACCAAATTCCTAGACCCCACATTATAGGAGGTCTGTTTGGCATGATGCGTCATGTATCCCAATAGTATGATTACAACCGTGTAGATGTTACAATGCTGCAACGGCTTATTCCTTTTTCTTTGCTACAGGGAGTCCTCGCATACAAAAGAAACCCCCCCATAGTGTAACAACACCAAAGATTTATGAATTAAAACCGCAATAATTCTACTTTCAAAATCATAGAATAAAACTGCATGTGATAGATGCTCCTGGTCAGAAGACCGATCCTCTTGACAACGTGCTTTTGGATGAAACATATGTTGGGGTAAGAGGAGTCCATGCTGATGTCATCATAGCTGACTGGGGCCGGCACCAGGAGCGTCTATTACATGCAGTTTATTATGTGAGTTTGCAAGTAGAATTATTGTGGTTTTAATTAATAAATCTTTGGCGCATTGCACTATGGGCGGTTTCTTTTGTATGTGAGCGCTCCCTATGGCTAAGAAAAAGGAATAAGCGTTCAAAGTATTGGAACATCTACATGGTTGTAATCATTATCACGATACGTACAACATCATGCCAAATAGACTTCCTATAATTTGGGGTCTAGGAATTCAGTAAGAGGCTGGTTATGTTGGTAGTGGATATACTCTTCACAAGAAATTGAATGTTGATGGACACTTTCCTCACAGGAGAACCTTCATGAATTTTTTGGACTTTATTTTACATGTTAAGTTGGGATTTTTTTTATTTTTATTTGAGTACTATTATTTACTCATTTATTCACTTACAGCGCAACCTATTTGTAGAAGTATACTAGTTGTGTGCTAAAGGTTAGCCTATCATATCAGTAGAAGAACTGCCACTAAAAGATACAGGCGAGGACTTATACATGTAAATAGATATCAGAAGAAAGGGATTATTTATTATTTCTGTGATAACCTCATTTATAGAATAAACTACATCATTACTAGTCACTGTGACAAAACCATAACCCTAACCACGCAAGTCTTCTAAATTTGGGGAACTGGTGCATTCATTTTTTTTTTTTTAATTTCTGACCACAGCTTTCCAGACCCACGTTGGATCTATAGGAGTCAGGATCAAAATGGACTCCCTCCAATACGTCACATTTAGATCCGGAGAAAACTGAAGGACACAGATCTTTTCCGCTATTTTTCCAGACTTGGACAGACTTGGAGATAGTCGGATGTAAACAGATGCATGTCTGTTTACATCAGGCTGCCCACCGGCTAACATGGAGCTTCAGCCTAAAAAACTGATGGGCAGACCTGATTATACTGCTCGTGTGAAAGGGGCTTTATTCCCGTTTTAAACTAGCTACAATAATATCCACAACAATGTATATTTGCAGCTGTGATTTCTCTATTTTTAGATTCCTACAGCCATGTCTAGTAATATAAAAGGTTAACTGAAACCCATAGTACAGCCTACTATTTATGCATGTTATATAAATGCATAGACACCGATCAGACACCGACAGGTAATGATGAACATCATTGATTATCTTGTTACAATACCATCTGAAAGTGGGTAGGATATATTAGGCAGTAAGTAAACATGCTGTCCCTAGAGATGTGTTGAAGGCTGAAAAAATCAAGGCTGAGCACCAAAGTTTGTTGTGTATAGGGATGCCTAGCCGCAGACCAGTCAGGGTGCCCATGCTGACTTGTGTCCACACTCAAAAGCACCTACAATTGAAACATGAGCATCAGAACTGGACCACGGAGCAATGGAAGAAGGTAGCCTGGTCTTATCAATCCCATTTTTTTTACATGACCAGGTGCATGTGCGTTGCTTACCTGAGGAAGAGATGGCACCAACATGCAGTATGGGAAGAAGCTGGCAGAGGCAGTGTGATGCTGTGGGCAATGTTCTCCTCGGAAACCTTGGGTTCTACCATTCATGCAGATGTTACTTGACAAGTACCACCTACCTAAACATTTTTAGCTGACCAAATACACCCCTTCATGGAAATAGTATTCCCTGATGGCAGTAGCCTCTTTCAGCAAGATAATGCGTCCTGCCACACTGCAAAAATGGTTCAAGAATGCCTTGTGGAACTTAATGAGTTTGAGGTACTGATTTAGGCTCCAGATGTTTCAGATCTCAATCCAATCGAGCATATGTGGGATGTGCTGGAAAAATATATCCAATCCATGAAGGCCCCAACTCGCAACTTACAGTACTTAAAGGATCTGCTACGGACAGCTTGGTGTCAATACCACAACATACCTTCAGAGGTCTAGCAGCATCTATGCCTCAATGGGTCAGGACTGTTTTGTCAGCAAAAGGGGGACCTACTCAAGATTAGATGGGTGGTCATGAAGTTATGGCTAATTGGTATACAGTTGCAAGAAAAAGTATGTGAACCCCTTGGGATTACGTGGAGTTTTGCATGAATTGGGCATAAAATGTGCTCTGAACGTCATCTAAGTCACAACAATAGAAGAACACAGTCTGCTGAACATAATACTACACAAACATTAGATGTTGCCATGGTTTAATTGCACATAACATGTAAACATTCACAGTGCAGGGAGGAAAAAGTATGTGAGGCCCTAGCTTAATGACTTCTCCCAGAGCTAATTGGAGCCAGGAGTGAGCCAACCTTGACTCCAATCAGTGTGATGATATTGGATGTGTTGCTGACAGCTGTCCTGCCCTTAAACACACACCTGTTTTAGGTTTACTGGTTTCAAGAAGCACTGTCTGATGTGAACCATGCCTCGCAGAAAAGAGCTCTCAGAAGACCTACGATCAAGAATTGTTGACTTGCACGAAGCTGGAAAGAGTTACAAAAGTATCTCCAAAAGCCTTGATGTTCATGTGTCCACGGTAAGACAGACTGTCTACAAATGGAGAAATTTTAGCACTGTTGCTACTCTCCCTAGGCGTTGTCGTTCTGTAAAATGACTGCAAGAGCACAGCGCAGAATGCTGCATGAGGTAAAGAAGAATCCCAGAGTGTCAGCTAAAGACCTACAGAAATCTCTGGCACATGCTAACATTTTTGTTGACACATCTACAATAAGGAAAACATTAAACAAGAATGGAGTACATGGGAGGACACCACGGAGGAAGCCATTGCTGTCCAAAAAGAATATTGCAGCACGTTTGAGGTTTGCAAAAGAGCACCTGGATGTTCCACAGCACTACTGGCAAAATATACTGTGGGCAGATGAAACCAAGATTGAGTTGTTTGGGAAGAACACACAACACTATGTGTGGAGAAAAAAAGGCACAGCACACCAACATCAAAACCTCATCCCCACTGTAAAACATGGCGGAGGGAGCATCATGGTTTGGGGCTGCTTTGCTGACTCAGGGCCTGGACGGATTGTTATCATTGATGGGAAAATGAATTCCAGAGTTTATCAAGACATTTTGCAGGAAAGGTACGACCATCTGTCCGCCAACTGAAGCTCCGCAGAGGATGGGTGATGCAACAGGACAATGACCCAAAGCATACAAGTAATTCAACAAAACAATGGCTGCAACAGCACAGAATATGCATTCTGGAGTGGCCCAGTCAGAGTCCTGACCTCAACCCGATTGAAATGCTGTGGCATGAACTTAAGAGAGCGATTCACACCAGACATCCCAAGAATATTGCTACACTGAAACAGTTTTGTGAAGAGGAGTGATCCAAAATTACTCCAGATCGTTGTGCAGGTCTGATCTGCAACTACAGGAAACGTTTGGTTGAGGTTATTGCTGCCAAAGGAGGGTAAACCAGTTATTAAGTCCAAAGGTTCATATACTTTTTCCTCCCTGCACTGTGAATGTTTACATGTTATGTGCAATTAAACCATGGCAACATCTAATGTTTGTGTAGTATTATGTTCAGCAGACTGTGTTCTTCTATTGTTGTGACTTAGATGACGTTCAGAGCACATTTTATGCCCAATTCATGCAAAACTCCACGTAATCCCAAGGGGTTCACATACTTTTTCTTGCAACTGTACATCAAAACAAAGGAGAAGACAGCAGTGAAGTTACAGTCAAAAGGATCCAAAAGTGACATGTTATTGTAACTGCAGAAAATGCCTTGCACACAGTGAAAACATGCATGCCAGTGATGCAAACAATAAGATGATGATCAGGGACTGACTACTGTGTAGAGCTAAGTTACTACTTACTGTGGCTTTTTTAATGATCATAGTTTTTTTTATCACGCTTTACAAAATAGATTCACCTAAAGTGGTGTGGACGAAGAAAAACCTGGTTTTGTGTACAATAAAAGATAATATGATATGGCAGAAATGACTATAAACCTAAATTAAAAAACAGAAAGGTGTGAAAATAAATCTCTTACCTGTATAGACGGTTTGTTTAAGTGACCAAGATTTGAAGTGGTTTGCCTTGGTTCATGTCCTAGAACCATCATGTTGGCATTGATTAATCGGAAGGCATCTATAACCACCTTTAGAGAGAGAAAAAAAAAAAGCAATGTCAATTACTTATTGGACATAGGGGCTGAAGAGTGGACATGCAAGATTTGCTAATATCTATGTTGGCATCAGGCCCAACACTCATTTAATTATAATATTAATAAATAGGACCTCCTGCTGGTAGAGCCATCAGGACATTTATGTCTCTCTGGAAGCAAAAGTAACACCAATTATTGTTTTTTTTCTGTTCTTAAAGTGAAAAATAATCCTGAACAGGTATTTATAACCCAATTTATGTATTAACATTAATGTTTTCACTAGAAATGACACCTACGTACAAACCTCATCTTCTTCAGTTTCATAAACAGGCTAAACATGAAAGTGAGCACAAGCTAAGGGACCACGTTTAGGGCCCAGACCTGTCACTTCAATTACTCTAGAAAGATAAGCAGAATGACAAGGAAATTACAGCCTGCAAAGAACAAATCAGATGGCTTTTATAACTTATGGCCAGCAATGTCTACCTGCTGACAATCTGTTTTTCATAAACTCTCCCTAAACAGGCTGAATGGTGCAAGCAAGCCCACAAAAGTATATAAATCAGAAATAAAAGCTCAGTTTGTAATTGAAACAATAGGTTAAAATAAATTTGCCAGTCCTGCCAGGATGGATGCAAAGGCAAATAATGCAAACTTTGGATTTTTATCCCTTTCACAGAATTTGTCAGAAACATTTCCCATGTTCCCAGCTCCATACAATCAGTCAAGCCTGATTTACTAATGGCAATGCACGTATGATGAAACATCAATGCCACAACAAGAAAATCCTATGCTAAAAAAAATGTATTATTCATTACTGATGTGTGCAAGTGCAAGCACACAAGCTACAATACACATACATGGAATTTACTGACAAGGGTGCTTTGCTATACAATGTACATTCCAATGTCTAACATATGTCAGTTAAGCAGTGGTGTGTCAGAAATAAAATTGTTATTTTTCTATGGCTTTGAACTGATCAACAGTTAGCACTCTTTGATTTGCATACCATAGAGGATTAAAGCCGGCCATAGACCACACCCAGGAAGGAGCCTGACCATGGCTTGGAGCAGGAGCTCGATGTGAGGGCCCCTGGCTCCCAATCACCTCCAGTGTCCTGCCGAGAAGGGGAGAGATGTCCGGGAAGCCCTGAAGAGACTAGCTGGGAAGAGGGGGGACCTGCCTGGCATGGACTGAGGACCTACGGGAGTTGCGGCCATTGCAGCGGGTCTTTCTGTGCTCTCGGCCCGACGTTGTGTGTTCCCTGGAGCTCAGTAGACACCAGGCGATCAGGTGATCTGACGCAAGGAAACTCTGGGAGGCAGAGGAGCCAGCTGGCGTTTCTTGGAGCAAGGGAGACGCCGGCTCTCTTCCTCCTGCACACAGGACTGTGGCAGCTGGAGACACGCGGAAACGGGCTGGGTGAACCCCCCCTTCAATCCACTCATTGTGTGAGGGGAATGTCGAGTGCAATGCTCCCCAGAAGAGAGTACCTGGAGCCGCCTCACTTGGCGTAAAGGAAGAGATGTCTTAAAGTGCGGGAAAGTCTCTCAGAGAAGTTCAATCTCTATAGAAACCAGAGATCTCACATGGGGGAGAAGTATTCCTGTTTCAAGTGTCTTCACACACATCAGAGATCTTACACGGAGGAGAAGTTGCATACCTGTCCGGAGTGCAGGAAATGTTTTTCATGTAAGTCCTATTATATATACCAGTGATAAACACAAGAGGGAGCAGCCATACCCTTGTTCAGAGTGCGGGAAATGTTTTTCAGAGAAGTCCAGCCTGCATATAAATCAGAGACCTCACATGAGGAAGATGCTATATCCCTGTTCTAAGCGGGAAATGGTTTCTCAGCTAAGTCTAGACTTTACATATATCAGAGATCTTACACAGGTGAAAAGCCATATGTCCGTCCTGAGTGCCGGAAATACTTTTCAGTGAAGCCTAGTCTTCACACACATCAGAGATATTACATGGAGGAGAAGTTGGATGCCTGTTCGGAGCGCAGGAAATGTTTTTCAGAGAAGCCCTTTTCTTCATATATGACAGAGATCTCATACGGGGGAAAAGCCATATTGGGGATAAGAGGGTGAATGAGAGCGGCAAAAGTACTGAGATTAACATTTTTCATGGGAACTGAACTGTATGTATTGAACTATATGTTTAAACTGAGGAGGGGTTCACCCAGGGGGTCTTAGAGGTAAATCAGAAGCAGGACAATGTAAAACAGATAAAGACCTAGAAGAAGAGGACCCAGGCAGATCAGTTCAGGAGTGGGGGAGAGAAAAAGGAAAAGAACAGAGAGGGGGATACCCATGGAAGACAACACATTTTGATATCAAATCAAAAATAAACCCCCCCCCCCCCCAAACTAAAACTGCGGAAAATTGAAATAGTCCCTGACAGCATGAAAAACAAAGTATCAAAGGGAGGAGGACCTAAGGCTTCCCAAACAGGGTCAATTAAAAAATACATACCCTCACAGGAGAAACAGACTCCAGAGAGACAACAGGGAATAAGTGTAAGAGGTGAGAGGGAAACAGCAGGGAATGTTCCAGACTATCCCTGGGAATAGCGAACAGTAGTCAACATATGGAAGAAGTGGATATGGATAAAGTAGAAGAACAAGAGGAGAGCTCACAGATGCCTACTAAAGCAGAAATAGCAGAAATGTTTAAAGGACTTGAAAGATCCCTAAAACAGGAACTAGCGAAATCACACAAAGATCTGGGGCAAATATTATCAAAGGTGGAGGAGATGGAAGAAAAACTAGATAAACATGTCCAAATTATACAGAAATGAGAAAAACGGGCGATGGAAATGAGAAAAGAACAAAGAAATCGGTTATATAAATAGGAAGACCAGGAGAATAGGGATAGGAGATGCGATCTAAGGATACAAGGCTTTCCAGAGATCTCCCAAGGAGAAGATTTGACGGGAATAATAATGAGAATGCTGAAAACTATAATGTATAGAACTATAACAGAGCCTCTCAAAATGGAGGGAGTATATAGAATAGGAAAATACATACAAGAAGATAGAAAGGAAAAGCCAAGAGATGTAATAGTGGGAGGAGGGTATGGGGAGGGGAAAGGTAGTTTAAGACTCTGCGAAATAGTGGGAGAAACATCAGTCTGGAGAAATCCTAAAGATCAAAAGGGGAAGCTGTGGAGGAAAGAAGAAGAGAAAAGAGATCGGGAAGATAGAGGTGTAGAGAGGAGAAGAATGGAAGAGATTCACTTTGTGACTTATAATGTTAAAGGGTTAAATAGCCCTGGAAAGAGATTTGGGATTTTTAAAGAAATTCAACATAGATTTTCTTCAGTGTTTTTTTTTTTTTTTTACAGGAGACACATTTGGTGCAAGAATCAAATGTTATTATTATTATTATACAGTATTTATAAAGCGCCAATAATTCACTCAGCGCTGTACATTACAAAGGGGGACAGAACATGTGACAGAACAATACCAATACAATGCAAAACATGAGGGGATCGAGGGCCCTGCTCTTTCGAGCTTACAATCTAGAAGGGATGGGATAGTGGTACAGGAGGAGATAGCTGTGGGGGATGGAGTGGTAGGAAGAGTGGAGGAGGTCAGCAAGTTAGCAGGGGGTGAGGTAGGCTTCCCTGAAGAGATGGGTTTTCAGGGTGCGCCTAAAGGAGAGGAGAGTAGGTGATAATCTGATGGGTTGGGGAAGGGAGTTCCAGAGGATGGGTGACACCCTGGAGAAGTCCTGGAGGCGGGCATGGGAGGAGGAGACCAGGGAACTAGAGAGAAGGAGGTCTCGTGAGGAGCGGAGTGTGCGTGCTGGGCGGTACTTGGATATTAGGTCAGTGATGTAGTTCGGGGCAGTATGGTAGACAGCTTTGTACGTCAGTGTTAGGATTTTAAATTTGATCCGTTGCGCAATCGGAAGCCAGTGGAGGGATTGGCAGAGGGGGGTGGTGGAAATGGAGCGGTTGGAAAGGTGAATGAGTCTGGCAGCCGTATTCAGGATCGACTGAAGCGGGGATAGCCAGCGGCGAGGCAGGCCAGTGAGGAGGGAGTTGCAGTAGTCGAGTCGTGATATGATGAGGGAGTGGATGAGCTGCTTAGTGGTTTCTGGGGTTAGGAACGTGCGGATTTTGGCGATGTTGCGGAGGTGGAGTCTGCACGAGTTTGTTAAAGATTGGACTTGGGGCTGGAAGGATAGGTTGGAGTCCAGAAGGACACCAAGTACTCTGGCCTGCAGAGCGGGTTTGATATTGGCGTTGTTGGATGTGATATAGAAGTCAATGGGGGGTGGGGTTCGGGCTGGGGGGAAGACAAGGAGCTCGGTTTTGGAGAGATTCAGTTTAAGGAAGTGGAGCGACATCCAATCTGATATGTCGCTCAGTAGGTGTGTGATTTGGGCAGAGACCGAGGGGGTGAGGTGGGGGGTTGAGAGATAGATTTGTGTGTCGTCGGCATAGAGGTGGTAGTTGAAGCTGTGAGAGTGTATGAGTTGGCCAAGGGAGGAGGTGTAGATGGAGAAGAGAAGGGGCCCAAGGACAGAGCCTTGAGGGACCCCAACAGAGAGGGGGAGTGAGGGGGAGGTGGTAGCATTATAGGTAACGCTGAAAGAGCGTTGTGACAGGTAGGATGAGAGCCAGGAGAGAGCAGAATCTCTGAGGCCGAGGGAGTGTAGTATTTTGAGGAGGAGGGGGTGGTCAACTGTGTCGAAGGCCGCAGAGAGGTCAAGGGGTAGGAGCACTGAATAGTGGCCATTAGCTTTGGCGGTTAGAAGGTCGTTGGAGAGTTTGAGTAAGGCGGTTTCGGTGGAGTGTAGGGGGCGGAAGCCAGACTGTAGGGGATCGAGGAGGTTGTTGTTGTTGAGGTGAGAGCATAGGAGGGTGTAGACGAGGTGCTCGAGGAGTTTAGATGTAAGTGGGAGCAGGGAGATGGGTCTGAGGTTGTTCGGGTCATTGGGGTCCAGGGAGGGCTTTTTAAGTATGGGGGTGATGTGTGCATGCTTCAGTGGGGAGGGGAAAGTGCCGGAGGAGAGGGAGAGATTAAAGATGTGGGTGAGGGAGCGTAGGATGGAGGGGGAGGGAGGTCGTAGAAATTGTGAGGGGATAGGGTCAAGGGGGCAGGTGGTGAGGCGGGCATCAGAGAGGATCTTGGAGACTTCCTCGATGGTAGTAAGGTCAAAGGTGTGGAGTGTTGGGGGAGCTTCAGTATGAGGAATGTAGGGTGGGGTGGGAGTGGAGGTCAGAGCAGTGGTGGGGCCGTGGGAGAGGGGTGATGAGGGGGTAGCTGAGTGAGGGGGAACGGAGTTGGAGGGAGTTTGAGCAGTGACGAAGTCCCTGCGGGTAATGTCGAGGGGGAGGGGGGATGAGGGGGTAGCTGTGTGAGAGGGGACGGGTTGAGAGGGGGTGTGAGTTGCGGCAATGTCCTTGCGAATTGTGTCAATCTTGTTTTTGAAGTGATTGGCAATCTCAAGGGCGGTGAGTGAGGTGCTGGGTGGAGGTGGGGGTGGAGAGAGTAGAGAGTTGAAGGTGGAGAAGAGTCGGCGAGGATTGGAGGAGAGGGCCTTGATGAGGGTCAGGAAGTAGGCTTGTTTGGCTGCGTGGAGGGAGGAGGTGTAGGTGCGGAAGGCAGATTTGTAGCAGGTGAAAGCTTGTTGGGATTTTGTTTTGCGCCATAGTCGCTCCAGGGCACGACTGCGTCGTTTGAGGGTTTTGGTGTGATCAGTCTGCCAGGGCTGGAGCGGTCGGAGTCTGATGTTGCGTGTGGTTAAAGGCGCTAGTGAGTCAAGGGCTGCTGACAGTGCGTTGTTGTAGGCAGTCATAGCCAAGTCGGGGCAGGACAGGGGGAGGATGCGGTCGTGGAGTTGATCAGCTGCAGAGTGGAGGGGGGGAGGGTTAAGGTTGCGGAGGTTACGGCTGGTAGTAGTGTGACATTTGGAGGGGTAGGCGTTGGAGGACGAGGAGATAGAGAAGGTGATCAGGTTGTGGTCAGAGAGAGGGAAGGGGGTGTTAGTGAGGTTGTGGGGAGCGCAGCGGTTGGAGAAGACAAGATCAAGGATATTACCGTCGGAGTGGGTGGTGGATTGTATGCACTGTGCAAGTGCAAAGGAGGAGGTTAAGTGAAGGAGACGGGCTGTGTCTGGGTTGTCAAGGTTGACAGGGATGTTGAAATCCCCAAGAATGATGGTGGGTAGCTCAGAGGTGAGGAAGAAGGGTAGCCAGGAGGAAAAGTCATCCAGGAAGCGGGGTATGGATCCAGGAGGCCGGTATATCACAGCAATCTTCAGGGGGGTTGGGGAGAATAGTCGGACGCAGTGGGCCTCGAAGGAGGAGAAGGATAGGGAGGGGGGGTTTGGGAGGACTCGGAAGGTGCTCTGCGGTGACAGGAGCAGACCAACCCCACCACCAAATGTGAAATTAAATTCCAGATATTATCCAATGTGGTTTTATGCAGATTCCCCAATTAAACGTGCCAAGGGAGTGGCAATAGGTTATGCGAAAAATATAAGGTTTAAGCTGGAAGACAGATTGGTAGATCCAGAAGGGAGATTTCTGTTTCTGAAGGGAAAAGTACAGGAAATAGAATGTACACTAGCAAATATTTATTGCCCGAATAAGAAACCAGAGGTATTCCTAAAAAATACTCTGAGGAAATTAATGGATTTCAAAAAAGGAAATTTAATTGTGACAGGTGATTTCAATCTCTGCATGGATCCCCAGATGGATATGACGTCTCCTGTGCAGAGAGATGGTAGTAGGTCTCTGAAAGACTTGAAAAAAATGATATACCAATGTCAACTTGTAGATATATGGAGAAGTAAGCACATGGAGGACAGAGACTATACGTTTTATTCTCATGCACATGAGATGTATTCAAGACTGGATTATATATTGCTGGACCATCGACTTATCGAGTCTCTGGTCAAAGTAAATATAGAAGTGATGTCAATATCGGACCATGCCCCTGTCACAATGCAATTATTATAGGGAAATGAGCAGATCGGGGGGGGGGGGGGGGGGAATTCTGGAGGTTAAATGAGATACTTCTCCAGGATTCAGAGGTGGATCAAAAAATAAAAAAATAAATAGAGCAATTTTTTGAGGAAAATTATTCTGGGGAAGTGTCCGTAGCAACAGTGTGGGAGGCTCATAAGGCCTATATTAGAGAAATCCTGATAGCGATTGGAGCAAAAAAGAAGAGGGTAAGAAGAGAAAAAATAAACATGCTTCTTAGTGAACTCTGTGAGTTAGAGCAGATACATGAACATAAAGTAACAGAGATTATGCAGAGGGTAATAAATAAAAGAGAAGAATTAAATACATTTCTGGAAGAAGATAAGAGTGTTCAATAAAATGATAAGTGAGAGATACAGAAGGGAAGATAGGCCAGGAAAGTATTTGAGGGCTCAGAGGAAAAAAAAATCTAGGAACTATATAGAGAAAATAAGAGACCACAAAGGAGCATTAATGTATTCAACTAAAGATATAGCTAAAGTGTTTAAAGAATATTATAATAAGCTATATAATATTATCCCCTACAGCTCCATAAGTAAAGATGAAGTAGGAAAAATAGAAAAAAGACAGACATACTTAAAAAAAGGCAGGATTACCAAAATTAAGTGAGGAGCAATTAAAATCCCTAGAATCAGCAATAACGCAGGAGGAAATACACTTAGCATTAAAAAGCACTATAGCTGGGAAAAGTCCAGGACCTGATGAATACAGTGAGATACTATAAAAAATATAAAGAATTATTAGTACCTAAACTGAGGATATATATGAATGCATTGGGAGGAGAGATGGAAATGAGGAGGGAATCCCTACAAGCCCATGTAGTTCTCATATATAAGGAAGGTAAAGATGATACGCACTGTTCAAGTTACAGACAGATTTGCTTATTAAACAGATACCAAAATATGTGCAAACGTTCTGGCAAACAGGTTGAAAGACCTAATGTCGGAATGGATACACATAGACCAAGTAGGCTTTGTCCCAGGGAGAGAGGGTAGAGATAACGAACTGAAATCTCTGTTTCTCATTCAAAAAAGTAGGAAAGAGAAAATCCCTGTGGTTGTACTTTCTATCGATGCTGAAAAGGCATTTGATAGAGTAGATTGGGCAAATATGATGGATACACTGGAAGTATTGGGGATGGGACCTAAAAAGAGAGAGTAGGATAAGAAAATTATATAGTCAACCCTCTGCAGCAATCATGGGTAATGGGGAATTGTCAGAGTATTTTGGAATGCAGAACGGAACTAGACAGGGATGTCCTTTGTCTCCATTGCTATATGTTTTATCATTGGAATCTCTTTTGGCTACAATAAGGAAAAATATAGATATAAAAGGAATTTGGATAGGAGATACGGAGTATAAGGTGGCAGCTTATGCAGATGACATGCTGTTCTATGTGGGAAACCCAAGGATAACATTGCCAGATATAATGAAATCACTGAAAGAATATGGGGAGATATCAAATTAAAAAATTAACCCAACAAAAACAGAAATTTTAAAACATAAATCTTCCAAATAGAGAGAAAAATAGGTTACAGGAGGAATTTCCCTTTGTTTGGAGAGAAAAAGAATTGAAATATCTAGGAATAAAATTAACTGTATCCTCCAAGAACTTGTATAAATTGAATTATATTCCATTGTTAAATGAGATCAGGGATGAACTAAGGAAATTAGGAGGGGGAATCCCGTCATGGATAGGTCGTATAAATTTGATAAAAATGGTGATTGTACCAAAAATATTATACAAATTTCAAATGATACCAATTAAACTACCAGAAGTATACTTTAGATCAATAAAAAAAATGTTAAGATTTATTTAGAGGAATAAAAAACAGAGAATAAGCCAGGAAATTTTATGTAGAAATAAAGAGAAAGGAGGATTGGGAGTCCTAGATTTAGGTGTCCTCTTATGATACAGAGATCAGCGGCGATCCTGAGGATCGTTGCTGATCTCCGATCATTTGTGGTTTAGGAAACAGAGATGATCAGTTGAGAAAATGTTCTCCGCTGATCATCTCAGCACACAGATGGCCAGTATATGAAGGAGCGTTGTCAGCCCTTCACTGGCGATCTGTGTTCTCCCTCCGGATTCCCCAACCCAAGCTGGAGAATCGGAGGAACCGCAAACTAAGCAGCGATAATGTACCTCTGCTTAGTAAACGGTGTTTAACTGATCTCTTACTGTAATCTTGTGAGATTATAGTAAAAGCAGCCATTTTCCAGCGTTTGTAGATCGTTCTCCCTTCATTCGGAGAACTGATCTACACCGCTTCATCAAAGGCATTCACAGGAGAACTGTGTTCTCCGAGAATGCCAGAGAATTGAGCAGCGGTCATTTACCACGGCTTGATAAAAGGACACCTTAAAAAGATATTATAACATTGTAATAATGGTGAGAATTTCTGACTAGACATATAATGCAGAGGGGAAAAGCTGGGTTAAAAAAAAAAACTATCATTTGAATGAAGATAAGATAGTCACCATACAAGATGGAACAAATGGGAGGAATTCAAAACGTCAAGGCTCGCCTTAGAGGTTATGGGGGATTAACATAGAATAATATGGAAACATATTTTGTTCTTCTTTTATAGGGATTACGATCTCCAGAAATGACCAGGAAAATGCAGAGCAGAAGGGTGAGGTAAATAGGTGGGGGGGAGGGGGGAAGGGATGAAACGATAAATGTTTTTATAATAAGCTAAGGTTTTAATGAGTGTGTTTGTATAACTTGTTTATCTGAAAAATTGATAAATATTTCAATTAAAAAAAAATAAAGCCGGCCATAGATGGATCGACTCTCGGCAGGTTCAGCAGGGACTGGCCGAGATTCGGTCCATCTATAAGCAGGCCCTTGATTAATAGTCATACATATGCTGACTCTTTCATATAAAAGCTTGACATATTGGTTTATATATGCCTTTATACATGACACAAGCACATTGATCAGTGCTTAGCCAGCTGGTCACTTTTTCTTCTTTTTTTTTTTTTGCTTTTATATTTGGCATGCACCTTGTAGAAATGGGGGCATAGAAGCAACATTATTTGGTTGTGCAGCGTGCATGACAAAACAGGACTGTGCCATACACATTATTATTACATGTAAATATAAATCCTGTATAATAATAACATGTACAGGTGTCTATTTGAGCAAACGTTAATGCACACATATAGGTCCACTATCCAAATCATACCTCACCAAAGTTTATTTGGTGTTTATTTCATTTAGTGAACCAGCCTCATTAATCGTGTTCTAGTTACTATTTATTTTCTTTACGTAGTTCATCAGAAGTGGGACTTTCTTGCTTGGCTTACTAATAATGGCAGTGTAGACTTGATGAAAGACTGAACTCGTATGTCTTTTAACCACCAACTAGGAATACCTAGTGCATTTAACAAAATTAAAATGAAAAAATGAAGCCTTCTAGGAATTTTTGACAACAGAAAAAACAGATGATGTAATCATTTTTAAAAATGTAAATGTATTTTAAAACCATAATTAATGTACATTTGCTCATATATCAACTTCCGGACAAAGACTGGAAGAGAAAGAGCCAACACTAGGGGTAAGCAGACTCTAATGCAATACACAATGCTACTGTGTGCAGGGAGTATAATGCTCCATTATTGTCCAATCAACAGGCTGAGGGTGTATCATGGATCTAAGTATGAGCGGTTCTCATGAATCGAAGTACACTTCTTAATATATATGCAAACCCTTGTAAAACAACCCATTCAGTTTAAAAATAGCAATGAAAGGGAAAACATTTGTGCATAAAAAAAACATTATAAACACTTTATTTCCCCTTTTCACATCACATTCTCTCTGTTCTCAGATGCATAAGAGCTGGGGGGGGGGGGGGGGGGGAGTGGAAACAGCAGCACATTGGTCTTCCAAGTGATCAGCTGTGAAGGGGGGAAGGGGTTTCAGCAGAAGTCTGATCATTGGATGAGAGCACACTGAGTTCCAACCTAGCAGAGCTATGAGAACCCTCTACGGTGTGTGCCTAGTGTGGTAAGTTTTTTGAAAGAAAGCAAAGGGACTGGCCGAACACCAGGGATTTAACACAAAGGAAGCAATACAAAGAGAACAGGATACTTTTTCATACACTTACACGGTACAGAAGACACATCAGGATTACGAAATGTTGGGTTTACATATTCTTTAAATTCAGTGAGGTCAGGCACATGGTTGTGCTCTTTGCCAAGTGGTGCCTCAATGCCAAAACTGGCTAAATAGAATTCAGAAACTGTTGGTAGACAAATCAGTTTAGATATACTGTATGAATACACCATCATTAGGATGTTTGCCTGGAGTTCAGCTTGAAAAGAAGGGGAAAATGGCCTTATTTAGCTACATAGAATGGTGGCACGTATCTGAAGATTTTCACTCTGAAATCGTGAATAAAGGCAGAGAACCACGCTGGCTCTTGCCAAGGCATTCTGTGCTTCTTTGGCTTTTGGATTCCAATATCTTGTCATCTTTGTATGCTTGATTGGTCTCCCACAGATTTGAAAACCTTATGTACAACTTTTGGAATAGTTCCTGTTTTTATTTGCTTGGAAGAACACCACTACAGCAGGGTAACAGTTCATGTTAAATTAATGACTCTGAAGTAAATATCAGATATGGAATGCAACACGGATAATGAAAGCATTGAAGCTTTCTGAAAATACCACCGAAAAAACAACCATATTACATGAGATGTATAAAGACAAAACTAGTACAGACACAAACACATTCTCATTCACAAAAAAAACTAAGTCTAAAGGTGTTGATATTTGCTTACAATGTCCTTTCTCAATATGCCTTCCTTATTATCTAAGCAATCTCAAAGTTGAAATAATAAAAGATAATCGAAAATAATCTCCATGCAGGGGTTTGCCATCCTGCTTTTCTGTCCTTATTAACAAAATTTTCAGATAGAAATAATAATAAGCAAGTGGAAGCAATACAAAGAGAACAGGATACTTTTTCATACAAGTACATGGTACAGCAGGCACATACACTATATTGCCAAAAGTATTGGGATGCCTGCCTTTACATGCACATGAACTTTCATGGCATTCTAGCCTTAGTCTGTAGGGTTCAATATTGAGTTGGCCCACCCTTTGCAGCTATAACAGATTCAGCTCTTCTGGGAAGGCTGTCCACAAGGTTTAGGAGTGTGTCTGTGGGAATGTTTGACCATTCTTTTAGAAGCCCATTTGTGAGGTCAGGCACTGATGTTGGACGAGAAGTCTTGGCTCACAGTCTCTGCTCTAATTCATCCCAAAGGTGTTCTTTCAGGTTGAGGTCAGAACTGTGCAGGCCAGTCAGGTTCCCCACCCCAAACACGCTCATCCATGTCTTTATGGATCTTGCTTTGTGCACTGGTGCTCAGTCATGCTGGAACACGTAGGGGCCATCCCCAAACTGTTCCCACAAAGTTGGGAGCTGATGCCATAAGAGTTCCCTTCAGTGTAACTAAGGGGCCAAGCCCAACCCCTGAAAAACAACTCCACATTATAATCCCCCCTCCACCAAACTAAACTTGACACAATGCAGTCAGGCAAATGCCGTTCTCCTGGCAACCGCCAAACTCAGACAAGTCCATTGGCTTGCCAAAGAAGCATGATTCATCACTCCAGAGAACACATCACCACGTCTGCTCTAGAGTCCCGTGACAGCGTGCTTTACACCACTGCATCTGACGCTTTGCATTGCACTTGATGATGTAAGGCTTGGATGCAGCTGCTCGGCCATGGAAACCCATTCCATGAAGCTCTCTACGCACTGTTGTTGTGCTAATCTGAAGGCCACATGAAGTTTGGAGGTCTTTAGCTATTGACTCTGCAGACAGCTGGCGACTTCTGCACACTGTGCGCTTGAGCATGCGCTCTGTAATTTTAGTTGTCATTGTTTCCAGTTGCTTCCACTTTGTTATAATACCACTAACAGGAAATTTCACGGATGGACTTGTTGTACAGGTGACAACCTATCACGGTACCACGCTTGAAGTCACTGAGCTCCTGAGAGCAATCCATTCTTTCAGAAATATTTGCAGAAGTAGTCTGCATGTCTAGGTGCTTGATTTTAAAAACCTGTGGCCATGGAGGTGATTGGAACATCTAAATTCAATGATTTGGAGGTGTGTCCCAATACTTTTGGCAATATAGTGTATTAGGAATACGCAATTTTGGGTTTAATTATTCTTTAACTTCAGTAAGGTCCGACATCTGGCTGTGCTCTTTGCCAAGTGGTGCCTCAATACCAAAAGTGGCTAAATAAAATTTAGAAAATTTTGGCAGACAAAGACAAAATGTGTGGAATGATGCATGAACCCTTGTCTGAAGGTGTTGATATTTGCTTATCATGTCCTTTCTCAATATGCCTTTCTTATTATTATCTGAGCAATCTAATATCTGCCTTTAAACATAATAGGCAAGTGGCCTGGCTGTATGACCTGCAGAGCACTGCTGCAGCCTGCCCTCTGTTATAGATACAATTGTATCCAGAAGCCAGATGTACATTTAGAATGGTTAATAGTATCCTGTCATTGAGTATAACAGCAAGTTCAGTGCATGCTCCAAACTGCAGAGTTCTTGAAATCAAGGACTTGCATCCCATTGCTCATAAAACCCTACATATTAACCGGTAAGATGGTAAGTTCAACACCGCACAAACTGCTTGCTTATGCTACAGTCCTACCCACCTCCCTATTTTAAAGTTTTATATTCTGCAACATTTTACATTGTATAAAATATAGAAGCTGTCTTTGTAATAGCAACAGTGAGCAGGCCAACTGGGTTACCCAAGTGCAGAGACTTCACTCCAAGATCTCCTGAGATACGAAGAGCTCACCCGCAATTGCAGAAAACGCCTGTTCTAAGTGGACAGACCTTCCAATGCCAGAAATCTAAATTTCTAAATGACAGATATTGAAAAAAAATGTTTACCTGCTAATATAATTAGATGTGCTCCATTAAAAGAGAAGTATGGGATTCATAAAAAAATTATACTCACCTAGGTGAATGCAGCATTGATCCGATGCTGCATCTGTCCCAGCCGCCTCTGCACTGAGAACTTAACAATCAAAGGCTGACGATTGCTTGGTTCTCCTCTCCGCTCTGAGACGTGACTGTCTGTAACCAGCTCTCTGCTCTGCTCCTCCAGCGCTCATTGGAGCGTTGGGCTAAGGGAGGAGATGAAAGGGGTTAGCTCAATCTCCCAACAGCGCAGCTGAAAGGCGGAGCCAGGTGCTGGTCCAGGTTTCTGGCTCTTTTCAGAGCCTAGACCGTCTCTGTGGCGTCAATCGACAGTGGGCTTTAATTCACAGGAAACGGTTCACAGAACCATCTAAACCAGCAATGGGCAAACTACGGCCCGCGGGCTGTATACAGCCCGGCGGACCTTTTAATCCGGCCCGCGGAGCTAGGCTCCCGCTAGGCTCCTCTCACAGTCCGCCCTGAAGACTGGTGTAGCATGAAAATCTGTCTCCTATGAGGATCTGTCCCCCTCGACGTATCTGCGCATGTGCCGGAGATCGCCGATCGGCTGCTAATGCCTGAAACTGGCACATGCGCAGATACGTCGAGGGGGACAGATCCTCATAGGAGACAGATTTTCATGCTACACCGGAACGGCGCGGGAATACGGCGAGAGGAACGCGCGGAGCAAAGGTAAGTGAATTGACACAGGGGGGACTTGGGGACTTAATATGGGGGATGAATTAATATGGGGAATGAATTACTATAGGGGGGATGAATTACTATGGGGGATGGATTACTATATGGGAGATGAATTACTATGGGGGATGGATTACTATGGGGGATGAATTACTATATGGGGGATTAATTACTATGCTTACTATGGGGGAATATTACTATACTTACTATGGATGACACATACACATCATTCATCTACTCTTGGTCCGGCCCCCGGGTCCAATATATGAACCCATTGCGGCCCTCAAGTCAAAAAGTTTGCCCACCCCTGATCTAAACTCTTGTGATCCTTAGGAGAAGTATAGCCCAAAAAAAATTATTTGGCTATACTTTTCCTTTATGTTGAAACAGCAGATGTCATAATCCTAACCAACAGTCCACTTTGACTGAAATAAAAAATAAAAAAAATAATATTAATATATATATATATATACTGTATATATATATATATAAATATATACACACACACATATATATATATATATATATACACATATACACATACACACACATATACACACACACACACACACACACTCCTAAAACATAGTAAATGAGTGTTTGTCCACCTTTGGAGGAGAAACCATTCAACATAATGCCCCTATAGCTTAAAAATATTTATTTTACTAATAAATAAAATATTGCTTTTGTGTAAAGTCTTATCATACCATTCCCTTAATGATTTCAGATTTAAACGTTATCCATAATTTTACTTCAAAATGTATTCTTTTTTTCTACTTACAAATTATGCACTTATTTAAACTTTTTTTTTTTCTACAGTGCGTGGTACTGCCGTCAATAAGCTTTAAGATCAAACTACAAAAACATGGAGAAACTTAACAGACTGCACAACATCAGTGCTCGGGTGCACAATTTAAATTTAGACAGTGCTCATGATATTAGTCCCATATGTCACAATCTCTGACACAGTGCTTTACTTCTGTTCAGAAATAGTACTGGGGAAGAAACAAACAAGCTTAGCTTCATGTAAACATCTGGACACTTCGATTATTGACACAGAATAAGGATAGCACGCTTATTTCTACCATAATATAACACTCAAAATCTATTTTTTGCTGAGAAGAAAAAAACCCCCAAAGCTTTGTCACTTAAAATGCCATGCCTCACAATAATACATTAATCACGTAAAGGCTTGTGAGGACAGAAAAAAGACCAAGTGGTCCATGGAGTTTACCCATTTTTTTTTTTTTTTCCAATTTATACATCTGTCCGAGTATAGATCTATGGTTTTCCCAGAATGTTTGAATCCACTTACTGTTGACCGATTTACTACCTCTGCTGGAAGTCTATTCCAAAAGTCAACTACCCTTTTCGTAAAATAACACTTTCTAAGATTCATTTTGAACTTTCTTCCAGTTAGAGGTCACGTCACCGTGTTTTTGATCTTAGCTTCATATTGAAAATATTACCCTACTGAACCTTTTTCACCCCCTTGATGTATTTAAAGGTTTCAATCATGTCTCCCTTTTCCCTTCTTTCCTCCAGACTGTACATATTAAGTTCCTGAAGTCTCTCCTGTTTTGCTTAATCCCTCAGACCTTTAACCATTTTTGTTGCTCTTCTCTTGACCCGTTCCATCTTACCAATGTCTTATAGTAAGCGAGGTCTCCAGAACTGAACACAGTATGAGGTCTAACTATAGAGTTATATAAGTGAATCAAGACCTCCTTCCTCCTGCTGGTGACCCGTCTAGTGATGCATCCTAGAATTATATTCAATTTTCCCATTGCCCAGCCACACTGTTTGCTAATTTTTCAATCATCGGAAATAAGTACCCCCAGATGTTTTTCCTCTGTAGTGCTGGCCAACACTGTACCCCTAATGTTGTACTCTCTCAAAGGAATTATTTTTCCCTAAGTGAATTATTTTACATTTACAAACATTGAACTGCAGTTTCCACTGCTTTGACCAATCTTCCAGTGATGCCAAATCATGTTCCATGTTACAGACACCTCCAGGGATATCAACCCTATAATACACTTTTGTGTCATCTGCAAAAAAGACATACCTTACCCATAAACCCTTAAGTTATATCACATATTGATTAAATAAAACAGGACCTAGTACAGAGCCTTGTAGTTCACCACTAGTGACTAGTCTCTGTTCCGAATGAACCCCATTTACAACCACACTCTGGTATCTATCCTTTAGTCAACTGCATATCCACTGACATGTTATAAGGCATACTTTTCCAGGGTGCAGTGGTTACAAAATAACTTGTGTAAGGATCTAATGCATACTTACGTTGATTTTAGTTGGGCTTTATTTTAAAATAAAACTTTGTTATTTAATTGAACATCCTTTGCATCTCCAATGCTATTTAAAATGGATCTTCAGCCTCTAAACCATGATCCCTTCTCTCCACCCCTCCTCCAGTCCTGTAAACTGACATTGCGGTTTCTTTTTTTCCCCACTTTCTTTACCCTTTTTTTCAATAAACTGTTTGGCCAACCCCCCCCACCCCATCCCTACACATCATTCATCTAGGCAAATGACATGTACTGTCCTCCCATTGCCTCCTGGGATATGCATGTCACATACCCCAGGAGACAAAACATTTCATTCAGTAAAGTTGGAGAAGCGGATCAGCTGGAACATCCAGCAGCCTCTTGATGACATCACAGCAAACATGGCAGCATGGGACTCCACCGTGCTGCCAGAAGAGAAAAGAGGATCTCAGCTGGACAATGCTGGATCCACTGTGTGGGTGTGTATCTGATATGTGCAGAACTCACCACCAGGTAAGTAGGGGGTTTTAAAAATAGAAAAAAATGAGGGAGGGTGGAAATCTACATTAAAGTCCTGCTTGACAATATTCAACACTAATTTGTATGGGGATGACAGCACTGGAAGTATAAATACCAGTTACTTTATGTAAAATTCCTCACCATTATTCTTGTGTATAGACTGCAAATAGGTATAAACCCTAATGCGATTTTCTAAAGCACTGTGTGTCAAACAACTCTCACTTTGTTTCATTTAGAAACTATCACTTTCACTCTTTAAGCATCTCAGTGCTAATGGTCTCCGGTATCCTCTTTGTAGCCACTTCCACACTTTAGCGATGGCTGCATGTCATTGCTCAATGCAGGCTTTCTGGTGGTGACAACAGTGGAACATAGGTACTGCCACTTATAGTCTCTGCTGGAAGTGCAAGTGAAAAAGTCTGCAATGTAGGAGAATTAGAAGACAGGAACAAAACACATTCACCCCGTAACAGGAAGTACCTGAACAAGAAAAATGACCCGTATTATTTTAATGAAAGTTCATTTTTAAAGAAATTAATAAAACTACTTTTGAAATGATGCTTCGATTTTAAACCTATATGAAATTTGAAAGTCCTGGTGTGTACTGAATAATTCTACTCAATATACCTGTCAGTGCAAGGTATTGGGGAACACTTGGGGAGTACAAAAAAAACCTTATTTCTCTGTTGGAGAGGACTTCATTGCTGCTGCTCAATCAGGTTTAGGTGACACCTGATTTTTGAAGTATAGCTTTGGGAGGTACCTTTGTCTTCATACAGCCCTGTACATAGCAGTTAGCCTCACTACAAACTGAAAAGGCACGGGAAAAGCCAAACAATGCAATCAACAGCACAAATGCTCAAGTAATGCTGACCCTCTTATTCAAATGTCACTAGCTTGCTCAGCTAAAGAAATTTGTAGTTTAGCTCAGTGACCTTGTATTCTAACAATATTCATATAGATGGGGAAATGAAGATTCAGTGAGTACTAATTAAAGTCTCCACTTCTTTGAGTGATACACCAACATGGCAAAAGAGCAACTGGATATATTTAAAGCTAAACTCAAAGCACAGCCAAGGAGCCAATCAGTTCATGTGCTGAGAAGAAGCATGCCGAGAGGAAGAGAAAGAATAGTGACAGAAAGATGATTTCATCATTGTGCTACTTCTCCTTTCACTATCCAGTCACAAGTTTTATCAGTTACTGTGCTTTGACATGATCATGCAGATACTTGCCCTTTGCCTGAAATGGGTGCAGCTTTACTAAGGGTGTATTCAAACTTGCAAATACACCCTGTCAGCGATTACATGCGAGTATCCCAAGGGGGTTCCCGCAATTAGCTGTGAGTAGGCAGCCCCATTGTAAGCAACAGCAGGCTCTCACAGCTAATCGCGCCCATTTGCATGTAATTGTTCATGTCACAATCATGTAAGTGTTAAAGCGACTGTGCCATACTCATCTGCTCTATGCAATGGAATGGCAAAGAGCAGCCCCAAACTTCCACTTCTGGCTCCTCCTGTTCTAAATGTGCCACCATAGGAAGCTGCTTTCTATAGTGGCATATCTGTGGGCTTGTTCCCAAGCCTGCATCCATAGACACAGACAGCAGAGCTCAGTTCCACCTCCCACTCACTCGTCACCGGATTTGACTGACAAAAGCGGGAACCAATGGCTCCAGCAGCCTCAGAAAAGCCTGTAAGAGCAGAGAGAGAAGACCGAGCTGCTACAGACGGGCACAGTGCTGGATCAAGTGAGGACTAAGGTAAGTTATAAGAAGGGGGGGGGGATACAGATACCTAAACATGTTTTACTCTAGTGCAGGGGATGCCTCTAAAACATCTAAGGAACAAGACACTGTCAAATTTATCACCACGTTTCCTGAATAGCATGGCCAAATTTTTATTATGAAAAAATATTGGTGTTTATTAATAAGGGATGACATTTTTGCCAAATTTGTAGGTAAATCTTCTTAAATAGTTTTCCAGAGGTCATCATTGATTAGGGATATACTGGTCACGAACCACTATATTCTACAAAAATGTCAGACAGCTGAGAAGAAAAGGTACCTTTAGATGCGGTAACTGTCCCCAGTGCCCTTGGATAATAGAATGCACTTATGTCACCTTGCAAAAAAACAAAAGATCCAATCTAAAATACAAAATAACCTGTGTAATTGACAAAATGTATATGCGGTTGTTTCTATGTAGGGAAGACAATCAGGCATTTTAGACAATGAATGACCACATACACTATACCTCTAATGGCAAAATGGTAGCTCCAATAGCAAGACCGAGGGCTGAGACACAATTTTGAGGTTTCATGTATGGCATTCATGGAACTAGATTACATCCCAAAGGACCCCAGGTGGAGAGATTGAAATAAATACTACAATGTGAAACAATGTGGATAGAAAAACTTTAGGCTACTTTATAAGCAGAACTGAATGAAATGCTCAGCTACAAACCATTTCTGTAGAATAAATGGCGGCTGAGCTCTTATGAGATTTAAAAAATACATAACACCTGTGGTATATAATTCACATCATTCTCTATGACTTAAACTATAATAATCCTAAACTTAGAGCACCAACATCTCTGAGTAATCATCCTACTTAGTAGCACCCTACATTGCCATCATAAAGTGAATCACATTTGTACTATAGAACTTTCTATTTTGTATGCATTTCAGTTTTTTCCTTTCTTTTTTGTTTCCTTCTAATATTACTGTAAACTTGCTGGACTTGTGTTATTTTCCCTATTTCCATAGGGAACCCTTCCCGTTGCTGGGCTCCCTCAGTTTATACACATCCTAAGAATGTATGTTTGGGTGAGCATATGGATTTAGTATGGAGGGGTTGCAAGGTGTGGTTGTTGCCTGCCATCATTCTGTTCACTCCCGTTTGGTGGACTGATGGAGGACTGGGCAGGTAGGTTATGCTTTCACTCAGCCCTCTCCAGGCTTCAATCACACAACAGCACATCTGCAGCTACTAGGCTCAGGACTGGGATGGCATTGCATGCCAGCATATTTGCCAGCAATGGTGCCCAGTTGGAGAGTTAAATAGGACCAGCTGTGTGAGGAATAGCGGTCTATATCTGGAGGAGGAGCATACTGGATTTGAATTTTACAGGTAGATACAGCCTTGCCATTAGTATGGGGTTGTGGATAGTGCCGCATGTTATGTGTTCGCTCTGGTGGGGAGGTGGGATATAGGCTGAAAGGAAGTGGGTATATTGAGGTTTATAGTTTTATTGGGCTGTATAGGACAGTGTTTGCCATTTGGCCTACTATTTGAAAGGTAGATATGGGATCTTGGGTATGAGAGTTAGCTGGTTAGTGGCAATAGATGGGGGTGCACGGGCTGTGGTGGTGCTGAGGGATAGGTCTGGAGAGTTCTTGGTTGGATGGTATGGGGGGGAGAATGTTGGTTATATGATTATGGAAATCTGCCTGGTATAAATGTGGGGTGATTTTATGGTATTGCTTTGTCAATGTTAATGGATGGATGTGGGGTGACTGTATTTGATATGAGCATAAGGAGTTTATATATGTCATAGATGATGTGGGTGGATATTGTGCATGGGGGTAGAGTGGGCCTTAGGAGGTAATGTCGAGGTTTTCTGCTGGTATGGCGTGAGTTTGGTGAATGTATAAGATACGGTGGTAGGATTGTTATTGGATGAATGTAGGGTGGTTGTAGCTGGCATGGTTGTGGGATGATTATATGGGTGGGTGATGCAGATGGATGGGAGTGGTGCTATGTAGTGTGGAATGGTTGAGGATGTGTGTCGTAAGAGTGAGGATGGGAGTAAATTATGGGGAAATATATGCATTAATAAGTTAGAATTCTACCTAGATATCAATCTGTATTTCCGGATGGATGTGGCTGTAGCCAAATTCAAATCTTTGATAAATGAATATACTATGGTACCTCCTGAATGAATACAGAGAATTTCTTTATCCCATAAGGGCATTTCTTTTGTCAAGGCCTGTGCAATACAAGATTTATTCCTTTCATCCTGTAATTTATGTAGTGTTCACTATTATAGAAGGATTATATTATCCTTTGTCTCTTCTCATTGTGTTTTTCCCTAAAATAGGAGAGTCAATGTTTTATGCTGTTCTGATACTAAGCCAGCCATTCCAATAATGATTAATTGTGAAGGAAATATGGGTTGACAATGCACCTCCTGCTGGTCCCTTACTAGACCCCGCCTACCTAAAATCTCTATGTAGTTGTACATTTATTATTTTGATAAAGATAGAATTGCACTGCTACATATCAACAGTGACCATACTTTATTTCCAATTCATCGGTTTCTCTCTTGCAGCTGCTCCAGTGGGGTGCCCTTGTACTCATCCCAGGGGGGAGGGGTTCTGGTTGTGCAGCATATTACAAATGTTTAAAACACATTTTATTTTTATAATTGCCTAGATTTTGAGTAATTTTTGTATATTTGTTGTATTGAAGAAAATCACCTTTTATGGTGAAGATTAATTTATTATAAGAAGATAGGGTCAGAGCAACGCCAAAACTGCAGCTCTTGTGAAAAGTCAGGACCTACCAAAAGTGGTCTAAGGAAGGAAAACCAGTAACAGGGTCACGAACAGTGAAGGCTCCTTGTGTGTAGGGAGCTTAGGCTGGCCCTTATAGTACAATCCAATAGTAGAGCTACAGTAGCTCAAATTGCTTAAAAAGTTAATACTGGTTCTGTTAGAAAGGTGTGAGAACACACAGGGCATCACAGTTTGTTGCATATGGGGCTGTGTAGCTGTAGACCAGTCACGCTGACCCGTGTCCAGTGTCAAAAGGAGCAATGGAAAAGGGTGGCGTGGTCTGATGAATCCAAGAATGGTTTGAGAAACACGATGACCAGTTTAGGATGTTGACATGGCCTTTAAATTCTCCAGATCTCAATCCAATTGAGCGAGCGAGCATATGTATACATATATATGTATGTATGTACACACACACACACACACACACACACTAGCTCACAGAAGTACACCCCTCACATTTTTGTAAATATATCTTTTCATGTAATAACACTGAAGAATTGACACCCACAATCTAATGTAGTGAGTGTACAGCTTGTATAACAGTGTAAATTTGCTGTCCCCTCAAAATAACTCAACACACAGCCATAATGGCTAAACTGCTGGCAACAAAAGTGAGTACGCCCCTAAGTGAAAATGTCCAAATTGAGCCCAAAGAGTCAATATTTTTTGTGGCCATTATTTTCCAGCATTATTTTCCAGTACTGCCTTAACCCTCCTGGGCATGGAGTTCAACAGAGCTTCACAGGTTGCCACTGGAGTCCTCTTCCACTCCTCCATGACGACATCATGTAGCTGGTGGATGTTAGAGACCTTGCGCTCCTCCACCTTCTATTTGAGGATGCCCCACAGATGCTTAATAGGGTTTAGGTCTGGAGATATGCTTGGCCAGTCCATCACCTTTACCCTCAGCTTCTTTAGCAAGGCATTGGTCATCTTGGAGGTGTGTTTTGGGTCGTTATGTTGGAATACTACCCTGCGGCCCAGTCTCCGAAGGGAGGGGATCATGCTCTGCTTCAGTATGTCAGAGTACATGTTGGCATTCATGGTTCCCTCAATGAACTGTAGCTCCCCAGTGCCGGCAGCACTCAAGCAGCCCCAGACCATGTTTGACTGTAGGTAAAACACACTTGTCTTTGTACTCCTCACCTGGTTGCCGCCACACACGCTTGACACCATCTGAACCAAATCAGTTTATCTTGGTCTCATCAGACCACAGGACATGGTTCCAGTAATCCATGTCTATTTCCCAAAGACAACTTCTGGATATGACGCTGAGCACATGCACTTCGTTTGTCGACCATGGCAAGGCCTATTCTGAGTGGAACCTGTCCTGTTAAACCACTGTATGGTCTTGGCCACCGTGCTGCAGTTCAGTTTCAGGGTCTTGGCAATCTTCTTATAGCCTAGGTCATCTTTATGTAGAGCAACAATTTTTTTTCAGATCCTCAGAGTGTTCTTTGCCATGAGATGCCATGTTAAACTTCCAGTGACCAGTATGAGAGAGTGAGAGCGATAACACCAAATTTAACACACGTGCTCCCCATTTACACCTGAGACCTTGTAACACTAACAAATCACATGACACCGGGGAGGGGAATTGGCTAATTGGGCCCAATTCTGATATTTTCACTTAGGGGTGTACTCACTTTTGTTACCAGCGGTTTAGACATTAATGGCTGTGTGTTGAGTTATTTGAGGGGACAACAATTTAACACTGTTATACAAGCTGTACACTCACTACTTTACATTGTAGCCAAGTGTCATTTCTTCAGTGTTGTCACATGAAAAGATAGAATAAAATACTTACTAAAAAATTGAGGTGCGTACTCACTTCTGTGAGATATTGTGTATATACACACACAAAATTTCAGGATTTTCACGGGAAAAAAAAAACAGAATTTAACAGAACAGTAGTTACGAGTATGAAAATATGAAGCTAGGTATATAAAGGACTTCATGGGTTATTCAACTATACCCACAATATTTTCCCATATGTAAAATGTGCATGAATTTACATTTCTGCAAGCAGATTGTTTTCACAAACAGTATTTTTTTGGTAGTTCAAGTAAATATGGCCATCCTTTAAGTAAGCATAAAACAAGAGAATCAGCTGGCATTACTATAGCAACAGCAACGAAGCCAGTATACTAAACAACCTGGGATATAAAATTAGAAGCTACAACAAAACAAAGTGTCAATGTGTGTAAATACATATATACACACACACCAAAAAAAAAAAAATATATATATATGTATCCAAACCTACATTTGTATTGCAAACTTTGTGTCATAGTAAGGTTTTATCGTATTGCATGTGGGTTGTGAAATGTATGCCTTTTACTAGAGCATTATATGCTTAAATAGATTTACTGATATCTAGCGCTGTAATGTTTTGTGGGCAAAATAGGTGTTAATTACACCACGGCATGATGCAAAAAAACACCTCAGTGGGTGCTTAACAGACATGTTCAAGGATGCCTTTTATGTTCTTTTTTTTAAGGTATAAAATGAAGAAAGAGAGTTAAATAGAAGGTAGTTAGAAAAAAAAAAAAGGATTAACTAATATACTCTGACAGAAATATCTGCAAGTTACGTGATTACCATCTTTCTTACCAATAAGTGACAGCGCATTTGCTGTGTGTGTGTGACCAGACCTTGGGACAGGTGGTTTGTTTGATCCAGAAGGGCCCACAGAGAGTCCAACAGAAGTTTGAGTGTGAGCACCATGCCCTCCTGGGCCAGTTCGGTGCAATGGGAATCACTGGGATGCCCTTCATCTCAGTCCTGAAGAGCAGGTGAGGGAGAAGCTAGGCGTATATCAGGTGGACATGATCCCACAGAGTCACCTTAGTATTCACAGCAAAGGCCTGAGGGTCCCCAGACCCTGGGACCAACCTGTCAAGTTTGTTCTGGGTGCAAGAAGATCCATGATTAGCATCCCCCACCTGAGGAATAGGGCTTTGAAGACCTCCAGATGGAGAGCCCATTCCCTCAGAACAAGATGCTGATGACTGAGAAAGTCCACCTACCAACTTTTCACACCTCGGATGTGGATGGCAGACAAGGCCAGAATGTGCAGTTCTACTCAAAAGAGAATCAAGCTGAGTGGTGCAACTTCTGGTGCTTCTGTGGAGCATTCTGCAATTAAACTATTTAATATGCACATTTTGATAAATACAATAGTTTTTGCAATTTATTATGTTTACAATCTCCATTATTGCTGCCTCTGCCTGATACCAAAGGGCATGAGAATCCTTGCTTTATGGAAGTGCCAAAGGGAATGACCTTGCGGTGCTATGGGCGTACAGTGCTAGTTAGGGGGCCAAAATCTGCTGGGCTGAGGATTACATGACAAATGTGTACAGTCACTAAGGAGATGCACCACATGGCTGGACGTTGTCATAATGTTGCGCTGTAGCCTCAGGCAAGACAAGTAACATTAAATATTTATTTGGAATAATAAAAAAAAAAAAATCCTGAAAAGAGACTATTATTAAGCTTAAGTTCACATTTAGTTACATGTAACACTAGCCCCCCGCCCAACAGCTGATGGGGTCCTTCTCCCTGCGTCCACTGACACATTTTAAAAATGGTGCAGCTGTACAGCGCCATCTCCACAGCTGCGACATTCATTCACAGGAATCTAAACTACAAGTGCCATCTGCAACTGCGGCAAGTGGACTTGTATCAACGAACTGTGAGCGTGTCATAGTTAATTTACACTGCCTGCAGCTCAGGACATTTCTGCCCCTACAGGGGTACAGGCAGTGAGCTCTAAGCAGTGTGCGCAGGAGCCTTACACTTCACCAACAATCCACTGATCATAAGTGCAATGCTCCTCAGGCTCCTGTCAAAAAAAATAATAAATGCACATTTTTTTCTGCACAAAAGATGTGCATTTATCACATTAAAGGTTATCTTGGGGTTTAACCCAATGTGCTGCATTGATGTGCACAGGGTGAAAAAAGAACATGCTGCATTTAAATCCAGTGCAACAAACTACAATTGGTCAGTGCACACTACAACGTGTTAAGGAAAAAAAAAAAAGTATTTTGGCTTCTGCTGTGGAGAGAAAAAAAATGCACATCACTGCAACACGTTAAAAAATTGTATATCAGCGGCAGTAAGCTAACGTGCATTTGATGTGTGTCAACGAATGCTAAACTAAACGCAAGCCGTGCAAATCCAGCCTCAAACAGGTATGCTAACCACAATACCTTATAAATGGACAAATGAGAGGGAGCATTTATTTGCAAGTTTATATAAAATATTCAAATATGGAATGCAAATCCAATTAAAAAAAAAATCATGCTAAATACACGAAAGCAGCTCAAAATGCGTATTCATTGAAATTTACAGCTGCTCCTCTTTAATGTGACAATATACCACCCTTGTAAGAGGAACATTTACTATCACTAGGAAACTTTTAGCTTTCTCTGATTGCAATCACCCCATTATAATAATAATTTAAAAAAAAAAGGTTCAACTACTTTTTTTTTTTTTTAGTTCACCATGTGCCTCAAGGTTTATGGGGTCACAGTTGTAGGAGACAAATTATAAGAACACCATTAGCGATCGGGCTACCTTTGGAAAACCCCCGTTAACGCCGCATGAATCGTCAGAATATGAGAGTTTATAATTTTGTAGTCTTGTTAAAATTATGTTAAAGGTCTATTTGCTTGTTGAATGCGTTTTGTGGGTGTAACGCTGCCTATTTTATACACTCGGTCTTTAATAGCACCTTTGGTCTACATGTAACTCGTGGATCAAAACACCGCGCTAAAATAAGGGTTGATGATGCTATTTAAATGTGTGATTCCCGCTGTCTTCTTGTTAGAAGATTTAATATAATAGAAGACCTTGTCTGTTTTGTAATTAACACATCTTTACTGCAGAGATATTTGGAAGCGATTGCTGTGAATATACTGGTTAGTCAAATAAACAATCACACTCACACACTCACCAATTTTCTGTTATCAGACAAATTTGTGATTTGTACACATTATACTCCAGATCAACAAACTGTGATCTAACAGCCAAGTAAAAGATACACATTAATACAGCCCTTTTTTCCTGGAAATATGTATTTTTTCTGACCTTGCAAACGTAATTAGCTTGTGGGATGTGTGGTTTCAGTAGCATGGCTGCTGCACTAATTGCAAGTCTTGGAATTAAATACTAAATATTTGGAAGCTGTCAATAGAAAATAGAAGCTGCATCTTTTTTGTACATCTGTGTTCGTTTTCAAAACCATTATGATTTGGAAAAGAGGAGAAGGGGAAAAAAAACTGGACAGAATTTCTTATTCATACCAAAAAACCATGACAGGTGACTGACCTATGGAATGTTCAAAATAAATATTTTTTTTTGGAAAACAAATAGAGGCTTGGCTGTTTATAAACAATACAACTTTCCAAACAAAGAGCTGCTTCCTTTATTGTATTAAGTGTGTTGGCTTTCCTGAAAGCATCATAATAGTTAAGGTATTATTTTCACCTTTGAATATACGTTCAGTAATTACTAAAGCACAAACACAATATAACGTTTTACTAATAATTTTAGTCATGCTTTTTGGCCTATTTCCACAAAGAAAAATAAAATACAATAAAAGATGGTCATTGGCATTATGTAATTTTCAAAATACCAGAAAGATTTCCTTTTGTAAAAAAAAAGAAAGAAAAGGGAGCACACGTCTTCTTCAGTTATAGATGTATTTAACCCTCAGCATTTTTAGACTAACACATGGAGCTTAATAAAATAAATACTCCACTGAAAATTATTTGTTAAAATTTTTAGTCCAGCAAGTGCAGCTTACAACTTTTAAGTTGCTGGCTCCTGCTCTCAGTGCTGCTTCCCTGAACTTCAGGTCTTCATAGGAAAGTGGTAACAGTGGACAGATTAGTCTCCAATCAGTCAGTTAGCTTGGGGAAGGAAGGAAGGAGAGAAAGGGGGGGTGCAGCAGGGGAGAGCCTTGCATTCTAGTTTATGGGGGGTGGGTGTTTCTATTGATGCACACAGTGTAGGACAGCCTTCCTCAATCTATTCAACACAGAGGAACCCATTAAATTAACTTGCCAGTCTCAGGGAACCCCTGCTAAAAATGACTATATCTACATTTCATGATACATTAGTGTGATGGCCAGTGGGAAGAATGCTCCTTACACTTGTGGTCATTGGGAACAATTACCCCCTTACAGATATCTAAAAAGATCAATGGTGTCAGTGAGAACTTATATGAGGCGCAGAAATTGCCCATTGTTCAAGGAACCTCTAGCAACCTCTGGAGGAACCCTAGTTGACAACCCTGGTGTAGGGACATAAAACTCTAGTCTCTGCATGGAAGGGTGGTTCCATAGAACGTTGCAAGAGAAAAGAGCCACCCTGAAACAAGAAACATGGGGCAGCAAGTGAAAATCCTAGGCCTTTTGTCATAATATCTCTGATTAAGAGGACGATCAAATAATCTGAGCTCCTTATCATACAACAAATCAAATGACCAAATGGCCAGGCTTCTGAATATGTGAGCAGCACTGGGGAAAGTCTGCAGCAGCATTGTCACCAGAACAATTCAGAACCCAAGATGGCCAATTTGTTGACAGATGTCTTACTAAACACCATTCAATAATTCAGGAGAATGGGGGAAACAAAAAAAAACCCTTTGCTGTGATTTATGACAGCTCTTCCCATACTGCATACTGGCCATGGAAACCAGAACTTAGGGTTCTTCTAATTGAAGCCTGCAGTTAGGGGTGGCTATGACTGCATTTTTGCTCTGACTCCTTACACAACCTCAGCCACAGCATTTGAATTAAAACACATGATGAAAGTGGGCAGCATAGTAGCAAAGCGGTTAACACTTCTGCCTAGCAGCACTAGGGCCAATCACACCATTACCTGTCTGGAGTTTGCAGGTTCTCCCTGTGCCTGCATGGGTTTTCTCTGGGTACTCTGGTTTCCTCCTACACCCCAAAGACATGCTGGTAAGGTAATTGGCCATAGTATGTGTATATATGGATGTGAGTTACAGATTTTACACTTCTTGAGGGTTAGGGACTGATGTGGATATACAATATATGTAAAGCGCTGCGTAAATTGACGGCGCTATATTAGTAGCTGTAATAAATAAACAAATAAAATAAGACTGTTCGTACTAGCTAAAAGCTGAACACATGAAAATAAAATATTTACACATGTGCATATTTCTGCATGTCAATGCTTATCAGAAAACATTTCCTTGAATTGCTCTTTGGTCAAAGTAACCTTGAAGCTATTAAATCGGACCTTCCTCCCAGGTGGCTCTGCCCTTCCTTGGGCACCACTATAATAGCATATGCGCAGATGTTCCCATGAGCTCTGTCTGATCACGTTGCAGGGTTGGGGAAAGAAGATGTGGGGGAGGGGGTGGTCGTAGAGTAATGATACTTACACTTACCTTTGCCTAAACCAAGACTTTATATGTAAATCAACCTGGGCCAAACCCCTAAATTTAGATTTTATCCTAAAGCTGGACCCCAGGTATGATCTTTATTACACGCTTACATAGGTTGAATGTAACATTGAATCAACATTAGCATGCATATCTCATACCTGAGGGGCCACTGGAGAAGCTGAAAATCACTGCAGTGGTTGGCTCTACTACAGTGATAGCTGCAAACTTCCAAGACCTTTGTCCAGTGGTTTCTCCTCTGTACATTGACCACAGGGGGTCGTTCACTTGACACTGACAGAAAGCCTTGTATTATTTCCAGCGAATACAAGGCATTCTCTGATTGGGGTGAAGTGGAGATTGTGACACCACCATCCCTCCTCTCCAATTAATACATTCAGAGAACACAGTGTATGCAATGAAAAAAAAAATAAAAAACAAGGTGTTCTGTGAATGGGGGCATTGTCAACAAGCACATACTGACAGGAGAAGAACATACATGATAGGAATAGAGAGCATAGTGACAATGGGATGAACACATCCCATTGCTTCTCTTTTCACTCTCTATTCACAGACTGGGTGAGGGACAAGACCTGTGAGTGTTCCTCAACTGCAGCAGATTAAAATCAGATCTTCATTGCACATTATGGAAGACATACCTACCAAAACACCCCACTTCAGCACTGCAATAGCCACAATATCCTTCTTTGCTGCCACGGACACATTTGCCCAGTCTTTTTCAGGTTTGACGTCTTCAGTCATCTTGACTGGCCAGCCTGGGGTGATGCAACTTATAAACAATGGGGGAAATGGCAGGTCTCATACACAAATACAGTGTACATTCACCCAAATAAAACATCTGTGGCAGACATTTTTTTTCCTTGGGAGAAGAGATATACAAAATGTATTCTGCAATAAAGCCTGCCTGCTAGCAAGGTTTTGTAAAGATGAGTTTAGTTCCACTTGAAGTCGAACCAAGTTCGTGACCCTGCATTCACTATATCTGGTCTCCCACAGTACATACAACATGGAAATTCAATTATTTTAGTAAATATAAACTGCTAAATACCTTTTACAAGTGTCAAGCATTTTTTCTGCCAAAATGCCACTGCCAGGAGGAAAGATGTTTAGGATAGATAGAAAAACATCCAGTGTGCATGAGGCCTTAGGATCACTGATGATAATTAAAATTCAATGCTACAGTGTGAAACTATATGTGCACATACACGTCGCTACCATACACTGGCATCCAACAGCTGGCTATCTCAATGGACAGACGGCAATGATTTCATTATGATAGCTCAGAAGCATTATTTCCTTTTTGCCAATCTTTTATGTGGTCTATGATAAAACTGTTGTACATCTTAAATGGTACCATTTACACATTTGTCAGACACTGCCTGACATTTTCATGGTATAGGGAAAAAGGAAAAAAAAATACCTGACTGCTAGCAATGTTAGCAATCCTACACCGCTTTGTACAAAGCTCTTCTTTTGCTGGCACCCAGAGACATAACACCAGCTTAGTAGCAATCGAGACAAGTCACAAGGCTACAGAGGAATTCCAGCAGAAAATAATGGCAAGTAATTTATCGCTTCTCACAGTATTAAAAGAATGTGACACAAACGTTACAACAATGAGTGCAATCTACTGGTGTGTGATAAAAGTCTAGAACACAAATAAGCAGGCCAGCAATTTTTTGAGAGATAAAATCTGTACACCTTATAAGGGATGTATTTAAACAAGCTGTTTTAGGGGCAAATTAACAACTTTGTAGGAGCTAATGGGCATACAGGACCCCATCCTTATGCAATGTTTAAAACCCACTTGAAGTCTCATTTTTTCACTTTATATTCCAGTACGGTTTTATATTTTAATTTTTAACAAACTGTCACTTGGATAAGCCGTATGCTGTAGACAAATAATACAATGTCATTACCGCTAAAGTGTTACTAAACCCAGTATCCTGCAGCATTCACTCTATCTGGTCTCCCACAGTACACAGAACATGGAAATGCAATTATCTAAATAAATATAAACTGCTAAATAACTTTCATCATCAGCAGTTAGAGCAGTCCTGTGACTTCTATCAGTGTTCAGCAGAGCACATGTTAAAGCTTGTAGGAGGAGTTTTCTTTCTGCTCTAAGAGGATGCAAAACCACTGACCTCTGTCTGGACAGTGCTGACTGGCCCTGTGCTGATCACATACACTCTACCAAGAAAAAAAAAAACTTATCTAGCAATACACACTAAACTGAGCATGTGCAGAATGGCTACAGTTCAGTCTGTCTTATCAGGCGATAAGACATGGACCTTTGAACAAGAGGAGGAGCAGAGAAGACAGGATCAAACGAACTTTTACAAAATGCAGAGGATTAACCCCTTAGGTTCCACAGGGAGTATAACAAGCATGCTTTACTGCATATACAGACTGATTTTACTGTTGATCACAAGTACCTCTCAAAGAAAAATCTCTCTAGCAATACACACTAAACTGAGCATTGAAATGCTATTATTATAGTAAATATAAACTTCTCCATACCATACTGATCAGCAGCATATAGCATACTTTTGACTTCTATCAGCTAAGCACTGGTTAAAGCCTCTAGGAGGAGTTTTCATTCTGCTCTGACTGACCTATGAGGTTGCATAACCCCTTACCCTCTGTCTGGACTGTGCTGATTGGCGCTGTGCTGATTACATGAACCCTTCTTAAGGAAAAAAGAACTCTCTAGCCATACACACTAAACTGAGCATGTGCAGAGTTACTCCTAGAGCTCTGTACTATCAGCAGATGGATTGCGGACAGTAGAAGGGGAGGATCAGAAAAGACAGGATCAAAAAGCCTTTTTACACAATGTGGAGGATTAACCCCTTAGGTATTACAGGGAGTATAACAAGCATGCTTTACTGCATATACAGACTGATTTTACTGTTGTGGGTTTAGTAACACTTTAGGTTACTTGGCAATTGCATGTTAGTCTCATCACTAAAAAGTCATTGCAGCAGTGTCACATGTGCAATTGTACGCTTTTATTCATCCATTAAAGTATTGCTGTGATTAAGCTTGAGCACCTGTATCTTGCTTCTTTTTCTTCATGCAACCTCCTGGCAGGCTCATAGAAGACTACGGGGAATCTCTATCAACATGGAAGTTGCAGGAGCAGCCACGGGTCCAAGGGAGAATGATTACATACAGTCGTTTCACCCCTTTCCAATAACCTTTGCTTTCTCAGTTTGTGTCAAGTTGTACATTATTAATGACATACTACAAGCCTAAAACATTTGACCCATGTAAGGCATAACAACAATCAAAGGTATTCGTTGTTAGAGATCAGTCTGACAGGAATCTTCTAAAGTAAAAGATGATGGGTTGTATTTCTTTAACAGGAACAAAGGACATTTATTTATTTATTACAGGTACTTACAGCGGGTATAGAAAAGAATCACCCCCTTTAAGATAATCACATTTTGTTGTTTTGCAGCGTGAAATGAAGACAGACACAGTTTTTGTTTTAGACAGCTGTATTTACTCAGTGCAATCAATAACATCCAAGTGAAAGACTCAGCACCAACATGTCAGAAAAAAAAATTAAATAAAATTAAAAAACAGAATCAATGAGTTGGAAAAAGAATCACCCCTCTCCTAAAAATGACTTGTGAACTCAATCAGGTGAAGTTCATCACCTTCTCAATGGCACACAAAGCCATTTGACTTTCAACTCTGATCAGATGTGGTCATTCTGATTAGCTCAGCATGAAAAAAAGCTTTCCTGGAGCATTTCAGTCCCTGATTCAAACTGAAGCAAACAATCAACTATGGGTGACAAGGGACTGTCAAAAGATCTCCAAGATACAGTTGCGGACTGGCACAAGTCAGGAGATGGATACAAAACTTTTCAAAGTCTTTATCAATGCCTAGAAGCACAGTGAAGTCTATTAAGTTGTGGAAGGTATCTGCTACAACACAGACCCTGCGTGGATTAGGACGTCTCTCGAAACTGGATGAAAGAGCCTGGAGGAAACTGGTCGGAGAGGCTACCTAGAGGCCTACAGCAACTCTGAAGCACTTGCAGGAATTTATGACAGTGTTCATTGTGTGCATGTGACAACAATACCACAAATTCTCCACAAATGTGGCCTGTATGGGAGGGTTGCAAGAAAAAGCCACTCCTCAAAAAAAAAAAAAAGTCACATTCAGTCATGACTGCGCTTTGCCAAAACACACAAGATTCTGAGGCCACATAGAAAAAGGTGCTGAGGCCAAATAATTCAATTTTAATCTGACCACAACACTAAATTATGTCTTGTGGAAATTCAATACAGCTCACCATCTAAATAACATCATTCCTACAGTAAAGCATGGAGATGGTAATATCCTGTTATGGGGGTATTTCTCTGCAGCAAGGACTTGCACACTTGTCAGGATAGAAGGAAAAGTGGATGGGGCAAAATAGAGACATCCCAACAGATTAAAGGCTGTAATTAAAGCAAAACATGGTTCAACAAAATACGGACACAAGGGGGTGATCCTTTTTCCAACTAAGTGATTCTGTTTTTTATTTTATTTTTTTTAAGTTCTGATATGTTGCTGTTATATTTTTCACTTGGATAAGTTGTACTGAGTAAATACAGCTGGATTAAATGGAGTAAATAAAGATTCATTTCAGGTTGCAAAGCAACAGAATGTGATTTTATAAGGGAGGGGGATTGGTTTCTATACCCACTGTATAGAGCACTGTCAATATACGCAGTGCTTTACATATATTGTACATTCACATCAGTCTCTGCACTAAAGGAGCTTACAATCTAAGGTCCCCAACTCACGTTCATACATACATACATATACTAGAGCCAATTTAGAAAGGAGCCAATTAAACAGAATGTTTTTGGAGCATGGGAGAGAACCAGAGCACCTGGAGGAAACCAATGTAGGTGCAGCGAGAGCATGCAAACTCCAGGCAGGTAGTGCTGTGGCTGAGAGTCAGAGAGAAACGTAGTGCTGAAAGGCAGGAGTGCTAACCACTTAGTTACTGTGCTGCTCTGGAATGGAGTGAATAGTGGTGATGATAGACCAATCATCCAAACATCTGATTAATCCATTACCAACAGACACAACCTTCCCTGTATCACCATTTATTAACACTGAAAGCTAGTTGCTACAGATTATTGCATATCACTGCTCTCTGCTAATAAAACTCCTCGATGTTGGTTATCTAACTCCAGCCTATCAGATGGGAAAACCATACATTTTTTGCAATTTAGTGACTGGGCTTACCACTCTGACTGGACACAGCTTGTGTTCACTTAACTGATATGCAGTAGGTTTAGCAGAAGTGTGCTCATCTTCACCCAGTGCAGCATCCTTTAGGTGACACAGATGGAGTTACAGAAGTTACACATCAGAGAATCATGTAATCAGACACTGCAGTCCTATTGCAAAGCAGTGTAACAACCGAGAGAATCTACATTCAGCAGACTACATAAAACTCTGATTACGGTAAACAGAGAAGGCTTACTGACTTGTCAGTACAGAAATAATGTTTTATGGGTTATGTTAGCAGTCTGATGACTGATTCTACTTGTCTGAAGATATTATTTAATGGTAGGTGGGTTTTAGGCAGATCTAACCTCCCACAGCAATGCTGGAAAAGCATGCACCAGCACCACTTGTTATGCCAGATCCGTGCTGAGAATTATGCTTCCCATACAACAAACATAAATATGCTAATCATCATCTGTTGTATCAATATATGGGGAAGTATACAGACATTAACAAATATTACTATATACCTTACATATATATATCAGACTATTTACAAGCTTAGTTTGCCAGCATTAGCTAAACAGGAAAAAATAGATGCAAGCCAATATGTACATACCCTCAAGGTCTATTCTAATACATTGGTATGTGTATTTTAATACAACCTGTAATAGCTGCATTGTCATATAGACTTGTTTATAATTAGTACACAAATCCTGTTTAAAGAATATACATTCTTGCTGTACTCGTTTGAGCCATGATTGTGTTCTAGTAGCTGCAGCTGGACCAAACGAGGAGCAGTGTCAGACAAGTATATGGAAACAAAGTGAATCTTTCAGTAACGGCATCAAGATATTTCCGACAAGTCACAAAACAAAGAAAATTATTTCAGAAAAATATAAAATACTTGATAATACGTTGTCGTTAAGGTCTGGTGGGGTGGCTTTTCCTAAGCTGACATGATGTCATCAGTCTGCGGCATGCAGGAGGATCCTCAGTGTGTGCAACTGTGTATCTTCGTACCAAATCACAAGATGAGAGGCAGCAGCAGGAGGGGCACGTGATCATTATGACATGTATGAACACAACCAAGAACTGCACAGGTGCCAGGATTTACATTACTAGATAGTGTTTTTATAGCTAGCA
Organism: Staurois parvus; assembly: GCF_062004578.1. Lineage (NCBI taxonomy): Eukaryota > Metazoa > Chordata > Amphibia > Anura > Ranidae > Staurois > Staurois parvus. The sequence continues at coordinate 9,133,196 of NW_028317827.1, read as the reverse complement.
CCTCACTCTAAGATGTACAGTAGATGAGGACCTGGATGACACCTAAACAAACATGACTCCACCTTTCCAGGGTTAAAAAAAAAAAAAAAAAAGAAAGAAAGGGGAGGGGGGTGGTTACACATTTTCTAGTATGAAAGCTTAATCCGAAAAAATATATTTGATTGCTTGGTCCAGTTTGACAGCTTGTTCCAGAATCGGGCAGCCTGGGGTGTAGGAGTGGAGGTGTAAAAGGTGAAATGTAGTTCAGAGAAACTTTGTCTAATTTATACCACCAATAGCTTCCTTATATTCCCTATGAACATAGTATTACTTCAAGGCTGTTAAGGAAAAAATGCTACTTAAAAAAGTAAAAAAAAAAAAAAAAAAAAAAAAAAAGAGAAAAAAAAAAAAGCTGAGTCCACGTGGAAAGTTGTGATTTTAAATGAGAATAGCCACAATTCCTGTAGAACTGCACAGCCCCAGAAATAAAAATCTGCAGCTGTGAAGGCAGAAGTTTATCTACACTGATTTATGGTAACAGGTTGGAAGGGACAACATATTTAGGTTTTGTTCATAGAAATGTAATGTAACATTTCTGCTTCCCATTTATAGATCACAAGTAAATATATTGTCAATACCAGAAGGTATGACCAGGGACAGATGTTTGCATAACTAACATAAGCTAAGGCCAAGGGCAGCAGAACCACCCAGACATCATATTGCAGACTGTCAAGTAAGACATTACCATGTATAATGTTACAAACTGCCATCTTGTTGACAAGTGCAATGCAGCTAGGTCTTTGACGTTGACTCCATCTGTGGAATATTCATTGGTGGGCTACTATTCCATGTCCTAAGATTTTACTCCAGCCTAGATTTACACATCTATAGCAAAGCAGAGTTACACTTCGCCCTCCCTTCTATTCATCAGTGTTGTGAGACAGTAGAGAACAAAAATTGTCCCTTTTAGTCACCATTAAGTCTTCTATGGATAGGATGTCCCTGTTTGATAAAAGGGCTAGCCAATTTGAATGGGGTAGAAGGGGAGGGAAATCAGGAAATTGGGGTGGGAGGCAGGATCTTTAATCCACGTCCAGCTTAAAAAAAATGAATAGTGTGTTTATATAGCTTCTTCAAATGGGAATAGTCACATAAATATTGATAAGCACTGAACAGAATGTTAAAGAATATGCAAACCCAACATTTCATATTCCTATGTGCCTGCTGTACCATGTACTTGTATGAAAAAGTATCCCATTCTCTTTGTATTGCTTCGTTTGTGTGAAATCCCTGGTGTCCCTGCCAGTCCCTCCGCTTTTATATTAAAAACTGACCACACTAAGCATGAGAGCACAGCATAGTCAGTTTTCTGGCTGTACTGGCAAGCTTATCCAATGATCAGACCTGTGCTGACATGCCACCCTGCTCCCCCCCAGCAATTCACTGGAAAGATCAGTGTCCTGCTGTTTCTCATTCCTCTGATCACCGATTACGCATTTGAGAACAGAGGGTATGTGATCACTTTAAAATGAAAAAAAAAAAAAAAAAAGGGGTGGGGGTATTTTTAATGTGTTTTATATGTAAATACACTTCAAATCTACACTGAATGGGATATTTCACAAGGTGAGGATTTGCATATTCTTTAGTAAGAAATGGAAATGCAAGGGTTTCTTTAAAAGGTAATGTATCTACATTTCACACACATTTCCTTTATCCTTTATATTTAGAAATACAAATTTTTACTGTTCTCTCCCTCTTTAGCACCTATTGAAAAAAATAACTGTTTAAAAGGATCAATACATCAAGGTGAAATTTACACACTGGACTGGATGAGTCGGTGTAGTGCTATCCTATATCAAAAGGGTTCCGTAAACAGTTCAGCAAGAGACAGCCATGTCTAAATAAGATCTATATTTGCTATGCCGTCTCTCTCGGTAATCCTTGTGGCTCTAGGAATCCTTTGTCATGGTTAAAACAATTACTTACAAAACAATCAATGTATACGGTATTAAAAAAAACCCAGAATATTACCTTTCTTAAACTGTATTCAAATAAAAATAATCCCAAACAGTTAGTTTCCCTTTAAAATCAGTTTCTTATGCCCTTCTGGTTATATAACAGAGACTGAAAGCAGCTGACAGTTGATTTTACATGTTACATTTCATTTACCACGCAAAGTAACCTGAATGCACAGTTCTGATTTGAAGTCAACCATGCCATTGTAATGTATTCTGTGATCACACAAGCATTGTTGATCTGCCAGGTGTGGAATAAGGAGGGAAAACTCTAATATCCCATCTAAACATCTTTTATCACCTGCAACAGATCGGCTATCAAACTCTTGCAAAGCTTGCTGGATATTTAAAAATTTAAGTGAACATGTGACCCTGTGAGAGCACCCTGTGTGTGTTAGTTCTGCTGCCATGCACTGTCAGGCAGCCACGACTGAAAAACATCATCCCCCTTCCTCTGTAAGCCCCTCGACATAAAAAATTCAGGCAAATCAGACTTTTTATGCCATTTTCACTGGAAAGCACAAAGAAATGAAACTGACTCATGCCAAATGAATATCACTGAATTACTGTGATTGTGCGCTCAGAGTTGAGACACATTGAAATTATTTATACAATGTCAATTTCAGCCATAGAAAGAGATTCCTCAGAGTATGTGCATTTTCTTCCCATTTTCCTTTGAGATTTCATCACTCCAGCTCTATTTACTAAACAACTTGGAAATACCTGTAAGTGGCAGCTAGGGTTTAACCCCCTCCTGGGTTGGCTCACCAAAACGTTTAACTATTTCACTAAAAAGGAAAGCCTCAGAAACTTGATTGTGTTTAAAGTGATATTAAAGGCAATTATAAAAAAAAAACAAAGAAAAACCAAACATGTCATACTTACCTGCTCTGTGCAATGGTTTTGCACAGAGCAACCCTGATACTCCTCTCTTCTAGGGCTCCACGCCGGTATTCCTGAACGTTCTCTCCTGGCGATTGCCCTCATAGCAAGCACAAAGAAACACACATGGCGAGGGGGCGCTAGAACAATACCACAATAGTTTATATGCAGAATGGCAAGAGATATGGCTGCTCACTTATGCATATGAACAATTATGAGAGTATCTAAAAAAACCACAAACCAAGGAGCGCCTTACCCTGCTTTGTAACCTGATGAAGGGGCTCGGTCCAAAACATGTAGTCTGACTCTACTGGCCTGTGTTCTACATGGTCCATATGCCCACCATCCATCACTGAGGGGCGACTCATGGTCCGGTCCCAGCCTGAAGGGTTTCCAGTCTGGCCCTGGAATACATCACTAACTGGTACTCTCACCATGGCACCTTCCTGGGACCACTTCTACTCATATACTGTATCACTTCCGGCCACAGTAGGCTGAGGCTTGGAGTCCCCGGCGGCAGGCGGCACCGCTGCCTACTGCTCTGGCCATCCAGCGATCCCTCTATCCATCCTTGGCACACTGGGAAGTGATACTTTCCACCCTGCTGATTTGGGATTTCCATGCATGCACCTTTGTGGATTCGCTTATGTGGTTGTTGATGTGACTTTTTATATAGTCCAAAGCACAATAAATGATGACATTGTATGAACTATGCCTGGCTTTCCTTGAATTCTCTGAGTGAAGATCTCATCCTCAAGTGCATTGCAGGATAAGATGCTCCTTGATTTGTGGCCTCATAGCAAGCAGCTTGATATTGGGGCAGCCAACCAGGTTCACTCCTGAGCCACTGCTCTGCGTGTCTATTCACATAGTGCAGCTCGGCCCCGCGCTCTGCTCACTCCCCAATCTCTGTGTTTGACAGCCTCAGGGACTGTCTCAGCTAATGAGGAGGGGGAGTTCTGGGAGAACCACTGCTCTTGTGCACACTGCTGAATCGAGAGGGGGCCAAGGTAAGTACTGGGGGGGGATGCTACAGGTTTTTACCTTCAAGCACAGAGTTCATGAAGGTAAAAAAAAAAAAAAAAAAAAACTTTCAGCCTTTACAACCACTTTAACTTATAAAACATTTTAGGAAAAACAGCAGCTGTGATAATGTTTTGTGATAAAGTTTGGCCCTAGTGAGAAAATGTGAGACAATAAAAGTTGAAAGAGACATTAGAGTGCAAGCTCTGATGGTCTGAATAATGACTGAGATGCAAGTGAATTGTGTCATATACTATAGGGCACAGCCACAATTCTGCAATTTCATGCAGTACCATTCTCTGGTACAATATCCATCAACATCATTTCCAATATCAAAGAAGTTGCAAGCAGGGACTTTGTGTTTATAAAATGTAACCAATATATACATTAAAAATTAATGTCTATGATTTATTACATATGAGAAAGCAAGACACAAAAGAAGCATATTATTTATTTCAACACAACTGTGTGCAATAGGCACACTGTTACAGCTGCTTCATTATGCCTTTTGCCTACCAGAGTCATAAACCAGTTTTTGAGGGGAAAAAAAAAAAAAAAAAAAAAAATTTTTTTTTTTTTTGCATATCAAAGCTAAAAGGAGATTATATAATGAAAAAAATTACTGACTTGAAACTAAATAGTCGATGAAAATACAGATTAGAGCAGTTTAATGTACACAACTCTATTTAGCTACCAGATATCCTTTAAGCATGTACGGGTGATATATGTGCATACAAGAGTAAAATAAATTCTAGCTCTCAGAATGCAATTTTAACCTTATAAAATTGATCTTTTATTCTTGTAATATACTGACTGGCAACTCAGATTTCTGTATTTTTTTTATACTTATCTATGTGCCAGCACATGTGTATGTGCCTGTGTGTACAGACGCATTGAAAACAATGGGCTGCAAATGGAGTAAAAAAAAAAAAAATCAATTAAAAAAAAAAAAAAACCCACGTGTGCCTAAAAATTTCAAGTTTTTAGGCAGCAGTGTGCAAGAGGCCTAAATCTGCAAATATACAGGCAAATATATATATATATATATATTTCCGAAATGCTCCAAAAAATAGTTACATATGCATATTACATAAATAGTGTCTGCTCTCATGCTTTAAACGTAAGTGTGACCCGCTCAAAGATTTCTATGCATTTTAGGTGGCTGTTTACATTTAAAGATTGGTCAATGTATCCTAATAAAAGCTCCACTAAATCCATGAACTGCTATTGTCAACCTCTTTGTTTACACACAACATGTAAGAAGGCTGCACTAAAACTAGTGAGGATATAATATTCTTTCCAAAACTAAAAAAATTAAATTTAAAAAAATACAAAAACACATTTTTTGTCTGACACAAAATACACAATAAGGCTAGAACACTATTGCCTACAGACAAGTAACTTGGTGAAATCTCCCAACCCCAATTAGTACTCTAGCTAAGCAAAGTGATTTGGGTTAATATTGACCTCCTAAAATCTCGTTAACCATTTTTCACCTGGGTGCCCACCTTAAACTCTCATCCATTCCTTCTATAGTGTTAAAATGAATAAAAACAAAACAAAAGAAACAGCATTTAGACATGCATTAGCTCACCAATTAAAGATGGTACTACATTTTCACTTTGTCTTTTAATGTCAAGATTGCTGCAACAAGAACTGAAAAAATATCTGCAGCGTTCCAGGTATACTGCAGCATAAGGAGCTCCTAACTGCAACTCATTACAGTAAAGTATTTAGCTAAAATGAACCAAAACTGCAGACTTTCCACTGCCATTTATTCTGCAACAACAGCAGAATTTTAAAATATAAGAGCCACGTTTGCCCTGCTTTAGGCTGCCATAGAAAGCTATGACCCTGCACCATAAGATCTGCTTTAACGAATAATAGCCTTCTTAAAAGAATTGTTGCTGTTCAAGCTACCGCATGGTAACCTATAACCTTGCCGCATCATATCTGATTTATGGCGACAGTTGGTTCTTGCACAGATTTAATTCAGTGAATCTACTAGTGATTGCAAAACATGTCTAAAATCTCATAGCATGATGGTAATCTCAATTTACCCCGAGTGTCTTCACTTTATTACTGTAAAAATGACACCTCGCTGATCCAATTAGCTCATTCATTAATTGGAGATCATCTAATACATCCCAGCCTTTCAGAAAGTAATAATTAGTTTGCTAATATAATAATCACAACAAATAAGAGACGACTCGGCATGCACAAAAACGTCCATTTTTTTCCATTCGCACAAACTGTCGCAAACACCCAGAAATATATAAAAAAGTCAGCTTGCCATCATTGTGCTTCTGCAAAAACAGAAAGCGTTCGCGATTGGGCTGCGGCATACAATGTTTAGCGAGATACATAATGACGGGTTATTTTAAGAGGGAAGAGAAAACTTCTGTAATAATGCATTGCGATCATTTTTATCATATCTATTATTTTACATTACAATGGAAGTGACATGTTCCAACAAGACACCTCAGCAGTATTTTAAAGCAGTAAAGCATTCAAGACAATTTCGGGAGATTGTGAGTTTTTCTAATCCACTCTCCCTGTGGCTGAGCAAAATCGAATTGCCTCTCACATTTGCAGACAGCTCTGTGAAGGTGATAATAGACCTGCACCCTGCTGTCACGAGGCAGGAAATAGGAAAATGGCATATGGGGGCTGAAGCGAAATAAAAAAAAAAAAGAAAAAAAGAAAGAACCAAACAAGAACAAAAGAGAATTCAACAAAGGATAACTACAACCCAATATGCTCTCCAAGTTAATTTCTTTTCAAATGCATTAGGCATACTTAAAGCATTCATCTGTTTCCTTGGGACAAAAAAAGAAAAAAAAAAAAAGAAAAAAAAAAAAAAAAGGCGCTTGTTGGGATGTTGTCTTTAGAAAAACATTAAAATGTAGACCAATGTGAAGAGGATTCAGAGCAGGGAGAAAAGCATGTGATTTAGAGGTTCGACAGATATGATTGGATAAGCACCCTGTAATCCTAAGAGACTCGAACGATATGAGTAGCCCACTTTAGAAAACATGAGTCCGTCCGATTAAACAACAATGAGTTTAAGGAGCCAGCGTGTTTAAGCCAAGTTGCAGAAGCTGGTTTAATCACGGAGGCAAACGAGCCCCTTGGGAGTAAAGTATTGTATTAATTGAACGCTTCAGCTCAGACGATGAAAAGAAAGAAGTTTACAATGGCGAGTGGTTAAGTACAGCGAAGCATGGAATGATCTGCAAGACAGTAAATGCTCGTGGCTGAGCAGTACACATTAGACAGTGCTAGCCAACAAAACAGCTTGTACCGTACCTTTCCCTTTACACTCTGAATAGGATCCACTACCACTGCTACAGCTCTTTCCGATAAGGCTTCAAAGCTCTGTTGGGTATTGATATCGACACCAGAAAGCCAGCAACCAAAGCCAGGGTGACTGTGGTACCAACCCACCACCATCTCGGGCCTGAAACGAAAAAAGACCATTCATACTCCCCAAACATAAGCCAGCTATGAAAAGAGGCATTAAGCTAACAGGGTATAAATTAGGACAAGGAACAGGAAACTCATTGGTGTGAATCAGGCACCATTAGGAACATTCACCATAGTATCATTGTGAAAGCATGAACATGAATAAGTGTGACAAAGGAGTGCTATCATTAAGGGATACACATTAGCGATGGTAGATCGTGCTTTCAGGATTTCACCCTGTTACCACACCTTCCCTGAGCCAGTTTTTACCCTTTCAGCACTTGAGTAAATATCTTCTCTTTAAATATCAATTAAACCAGCAGTACAACTAGGAACCCAGTCAAAAAGCAATTTGCACTGTTCCGCTCAGCTGCTGAGCCTTTTGCTAACATTAATTTTGAAGTTTTTTTTTTCTTCTTCGCAGTAAAAGAATTTTGAACATGCACATGACAACTGTTGAGAGGTAAAGAATAAAACTGAATAAAAAAAATGATACATGGAATTAGCATGAGCAAATTTCTGTAGACAGAATTGTTTACTAATAAAGCAATTAAGACCAGTCCTGATGGCAGAAACTTCAGCTCCCCCTCTCATAAAAATTACATGCAAAAAAAAAAAAAAAAAGGCACTGGGGGTTTATTAAACGTAACAATAATAATGATGGTGAAAATCGGCTAGACAATGCAATTTAGCAACTGTGGGACATACGTTGAAAGGGGCGATACTGCAGCCAAATGGAGGAAAAAAAATAAGTTATTGTCAAACCATGAATTCTCCAATTTCTTTTTACAAATGTAAGCTAAAACATATTGGTTGTTATGGGTAATTCTTTTCCTCCAGTTTTGTGTAAATAAAACCACTATGTGGTAACATAGTTATGCAAGAAGCAGATGACCTCAGTTGTGACACTACAATTCCCAGCATGACCTGCTAAGCTTTGGAGAGTCATAGGTTTTCTATACTGCTTGTATAAACTAGCCATAGAAGAATTTATTTTACAGAGAGCTGGGCCCCTTTCACACAAAGGGTGCATTCAAGTCCACCTGTTAGTTATTCATGCGGACATGATTGGAAGGTCCATTCACTCCAATGGACCAGCAGGTGTAAACAGACTTGTGTCAGTTTGGACCTACCTACCTCTGGTCTGATCCCGTCCAAAAAAACCAAAAAACAAATATGAAGGGGATCTGTCCTCCCCCATCTAGGCTGATCAGATCGGAGGGCTGGTCAGAGCAGAGCGGTCACATGACAGGTCCATGTCTGCTCAGTTTATGCGCAGCGGACACAGACAGAGCCCATTCTGCATAAAAACGGACTTGTCCTCCTCACGCTCTCCTCTGATCAGCTTCGTCATAAACAGTGGACACAGACTTGCCCACTCTACTCTGATCAGCAGGGCAAATTATGGCTCTAGGTTTGTCCTTTGACCATTGTTACTGAGACCCAAAAGTAATGGGAAATCCAAAATGTTAGTGTTATCACTAGAACAAAAACAAGGGGGAAAATAATAAGGAAGCTCTGGGGACAGCTAGGAGAGGAACTTTCCTCAATTTGGGGGGAGATTTTCTCTAACTTTCTCCAGGAGAGAGAGTGAATGGATATCTCTCCAAAGGTACACAGATGGAAAAAAAAAAAAGTTTGGGCTATACATACACTTTATGAGGCAATAGGTTTAAAATCACAACTGTTGGTTTAAAAGTGTCTACCCTATGGTGCCTACAGGCTTCCTTGTGTTTCTGCAGGCTTTAAGAATGCAGATGGAATATTGGAATCTGCTCACATTCTGAGAAGAATGTACAGTTTAACGTGGATCCCAACTCCCCATAAGAAAGGAATGGAGCTTGCCAACTGAAGATTCCAGGTACCCCTGGTCAGTTGCTTTTAAACTAGCAATTCTATCTCAATGGGTATATTCTAATTATTATGCTGATAAAGTGATTAGTTTCCCCAGTTAATTCACAAAAAGACAGTGAAAGCAGCTATGGCATAATCCAGGTTTGTGTAGGTCTCTACTAGAAATGAATGAACCAGGCAAAGATTGGTTTGTAGGAGGTTCAGCAAATGCAGTGAAGTCCGCAAACCCAAATACTGTGCATGGAGTGGGTCTTATCATGCAGCTTGACCTTTTCACTGCAAGAGACATTTTTCTAATATGTTAAAATGCACAGTTTAGGCCTGAAGATTAGATAAAACTCCAAAAACATTCTCCAGACCCTGCAGAATAAATGGTGGCAGCTGCAATTTTTATGCCCCACAATACTTACCCAACTTTTTATCAAACCCATATTTGATATAGATAAATACACTAAAGTGCATTTTAGTGCACACAAATATATTACTCAGTTTTTTGTTTGTAAAATATAAAACGATGAGGTTGCAAGCTAATACAGTAGATACCAAACATGTCAAGCCTCAAAACCGCATGCCAGTGAAACAGCGACAAACTATGATACCCACATTTGTCTTATGCATTGCTTTAAAAGCCTCTACAGGTCACAGATTTTAGAGTTAGCTATCATTTTATTAACACATTTTCTTTTTTGTAACTTAACTTTATTGCTATCGTATTTGCTATCACATTAAAAAATTAATCTGTTGGCAATAAACCACATATTAAAGGGGGAAAAGACAGCATACAGCCTGGGTTGCCAGGAAAGAAGGCACCATGCAGAGGAGAACTGTGGGACAGGGTAAAGCTTTCCACCCCTTGCAAAGCACTTTGTCCCCATGTTGTGGGACAAGGACCTCACCCCGACATCCAGTTCCCCAGAAAGAAGTATGGGGTACATTAGAACCCCTTATTACTCATTCCCCCAAAAATTAATAAACAATATTGGAGCCCCATGAAAGCATATATATGGTAACCAAGCATTGAGGCTCACTCGCCGTGCTGCCACATATATGAAAAAAAGTAAACGATGTCCTGCAATGTAAATCCACCATCACTTTTGACGTCCATCGATGTAAATCCAGTATCAACCAAAACAACATGTTGCCCCAGGATGTTTCTCTGCCACACTACTGCAGCCTAATGACAGATTAAAGCTGCTGTTTTTTGTTTATAAAAAACAGCCAGGAATTCTGGGTGAAATCAATGACCATATATGGTCAGCGATGTAACCTATCCCTGACTGGTTTGTTTAAATTACTACAGTAGCTGGGGATCTATCATTTAGTCGCAGGAGTTTGACAGATCAACATAGATGGATGGGGGATTGCTATGACTGACACTGGATCTACACCACAGGAGACATGATTAACAATGGATTTACACTTCAGGACTTGTTAATTTTATTTTTTTGCAATAAGGACTTCTTCATGGTGTGGGATTCTATTATTTTTTATTAACACCACCAAAAGTTAGATAGGATTCAAATAGAAGTGAAAATATGTTGCTTGCAAAAAGGTGCTTATTCCAATACTCTGCAAAATCAATATTAAAAAAAAAACAAAAAAAAAAAACGTACTTTAACTAAAGAGAATTCCTATCCTCCTTGCTGAAGGTAATACTAATACCCCTACTTTTCCCAAAGAAGCAAGAGTTTCTGGCGCTGGTAACTTTCAGCAGAAGAAAATTCACTTTCAGCAAAGAGAATCCAGCAGCATGACAGGTGAGCAAGCAAATAAGGAGTAAAGGTTACTTTTTGAGAATGTTATCACCTCAGATGTTAAGCTGATACTTTTTGACTAGCTGACCCATTACAAGTAGAGATAAAGAATTCTGGATCTTTTCAAATAATCATTTTAAGGCTTCATTCACACTGGCTTAAAAAACATTGCTCCTAGAGGAGTTAAGCGTTTTGCCTGTAGAAGCAACTAATGTTATCCTATGTGTCCATGCACATTAGGTAGTATAGAGGCTTTTTATAAGCTGAGTGTTTAGAGGAAGAAAAAAAAAAAAAAAGACTAAGTGCTCAAACACTGGTACCAAAACTACAAAAAATCTCTCAGAATTTGTGTAGTTTTCTGCCAAGAGCACAGGATTTTTTTTAAGCTAGTGTGCATTAGGCTTCAACATGCTTTAGGCCCTGTATGTCTCATTAAAAAGAACCTGTCACCAAAAGAAAATCATCACATAGGGGACTTTTTGTCCCCTATGTGATGAGAAAAAAAAAAAAAGTACAGTAAAAAGAAAATTTTTGTTTAACTTCAAAAAATTAAAGTTACACCCAAGCACATAAAATCCGTCCCCCCACACAGATGCATGTATGAAAGTAAACGAACGCATCAATGCATGAAAACATTGATTGCAATACGTGTCACATATCGCAACGCACGCCGGAGTGACAGCAATAATTCTAACACCAGACCTCCTCCGTAACACTAAACTGATGACCTATAGGGGACTTTTGAAACGTTGCCTATAGAAAATATAGGGTACTCAAATTTGTCACAATTTCACGGGCACACACAAATTTTAGGTTTGCCATGTTGAGTGTCCTTTTACTCAGTGCAACCTCATCTTTTATATTTCAGCAAAAATTGAAATAATTTATTGCGTTTGTTTGCCCTGAAAATCACTTTAGCGTGTATTTTACTGAAAATTTTACATTTCCTAGATCTTTTTGGTAATATCTCGTAAGACAAAAAATTGCAACTACCACTATTTTATTCTCTAGGGTATCTGCTTTCAGAAAATATATAATGTTTTAAGGGTTTTATGTATTTTTCAGGTCTAAAATAATTTTTTTTAAACGTGTTCGCAAAAACAACTCAGAGGCAGAGAAAGAGTTAAAAGATAAGTTCAACTTTGGAACATATTATATGTTCCACCTATATTTAGGGTGGAACACATAGCATGTTACAGCTCCTGCCTCCTGTCACCCTCGATCTCCCCTTCCTGTGACAGCAAGCAGGGGATCTTCTACCTGCACCCACTGTCAAAATTCAAAAACAGCGCAGCCGTACGGGGCTCGGCCCACTTGACTAAGTCATTCAATCACAAAGTCTGTAAATGAACTAATTACATGTACCATCGGCCTCTGTGGGTGACAGCTTGCTGAAACTGCGAGGGCGCTGGTGAGCGCTCTCATAATCCACTGATTGTCCCTGCCAATCAGTAACTGCCTGCCATATGAGGTACGGGCAGACAGTTTACTGAAATTCTGCAGGACCCAGGCAATCCACCTGAAATCTGCTGATCATGGGTGCAAAGCCTTAAAGACTGCAGCCCAAAAAAAAATGCTCTTTTTTTTTACCTGTGAAAGGTGAACTTATCCTTTAACCCCTTTGCGCAGACGCGTCCCGGCCCTTTAAGAGTTTCAGAAGCCGGAAGGCGGTGGCGTTTTAGGGTCATGTGGCCGCCGTGATTCGCTGTCACATGATTGGAACAGGTCCCAATCGCATGGGGAGATCGGGACCTTTCTGTGAGTCACGCACATACGTGCTGGGAGACCGCAGGGTGCGTGCTCTCAGCACATATGTATTTTCAAATGGTATGCAAATATGCGGCCGCTCGGCGTCAAGGCCCAGGCGCAGAGAGGCCGCATATTTTCATGCACTCGGCATCTAGGGGTTAAAGCGTCACCAATGAAAAATATAGGGTACCGAAGTGTGTCTTTCTTTGGCCACGCACAAATTTAAAGCTTGACTTGTTGGGTGTCTATTTACTCACCGCAACCTTATCTTTTATACTCTACCAAAAATGGGTAATATATTGCTTTTTGTGCCCTAAAATTAGCTATATTTTTTATTGAAATTTTGAGTTATTTTATCCTCCGGGGTCTATAATGTATGTAGGGTATATCATAATTTGGGGGGTTTAACTAATCTGTAGGCCTAAACTTAGATTTTAAACGTGTAAAAAATGCAAAAGCGGCTCTGGCAGCAAAAGTGTTAACATACATGGTACTAAAGCAATATCTTACCTTCCAGTTTGTTTCAACATGTCCAACATTTTGGCTTGAAAGACGGGATCCACTGCCTCCACACTAACACCCTATAAGACACAATTACCATCAATTAACCCTAGCTTTTAGGTTTATTTGTATGAGAAGGAACTACACAACATGATTTTCCAATTTTTAAAAATAAATCAACATGTATATAATGAAAATATGCCCAATTTATTTCAATATTTGCAGCAGGGGATGATAGTTGCAAACCAAGCTGTTCAGCTAGCTAATGGTAAAGGGTTATTGCTGTTACAAAACAAGACACAAAACTGTTAAAGGAAGCAGGATTCATCTTCTAAAATCAAGTTAATTAGCAAATGGAGCAATTTGTGACAAACATGACAGTTTTGTAGAAAGCCTACACAGTTATGAGTAAGGCCAATCCAAACATTAGCGATGGCATTATGGAAAAAGGCAGTTTAGGCTGCACAAAATATATTTTGTGAAAATTCCCGAAAAGCAGCTAAACTCAAAGCCATGCTCTAGAACAACCCACAGGAAAAAAAAAAACACTCATGGCAACAATATAACTGGTATTGTTAAATGTTAAATCATGCAAGGGTATTCATTGACACACATTTTTTTTCCAAACATTTTTTTGCGGTTGAACTTGTACATTTTAAAAATGTAAATTTAGGTCTATTATAAATACTGAAAAGGGAGACCTATCATACTTTGGATGTGGTCAAGCCTGCCCAAATTCATCAAGCATTTAGAAGGCAGGAAAAAAAAAAAAAAAAAAAAAAAAATCAGGGGCCAGACATTTTTAACATTTCTACACATCCTGTTCTGGCATATGGCAAATAAAGTATGAGAGCCACAGATGTTGAGATAAAGCAGCCTCAACAATTGTACTTTAAAATAGAATTACAAACATCCAAGTACATAATTCCACTAAACCCCTCTCCATGAACAATGTATGCTCTTTATTTATTCCTATTTAGCTGAATAACTATTTTATAGGAATGTAATGCAGTGGTAGCTTGACCACTCCAGTTCTGTTCTTCTCCTTTGAGTGGTATGGTGGTGAGCAAAAAGCAGTGGTGACTGCATGTGCCAGAAGTCTTTGCAGTTCAAGCTTCTGTGGGCGTGGCTGATGTGCGGTTTGGGCCAATAGTAAAGATCACTGACTGTGGCGGCTGCATCATTATGTTACAACCCTGTACTACTGAAAACTACAGGGGCATTAAAACGACAGCTGGCCACAATAAAATGTCCACTAAGGCTCATTGTTGCTCATCCAATAGTTCCCACAAAGCTACTGCCAGAGGAGAAGACACAAAGGTGCCCTGTGCTGTACTGCAGAGAAAAAAAGGGGAGCCAAGACCATCTCTGCAGCAAAGATTAAAAAAAAAAAAAAAAGTATTTTATATATATATATACACACACACACACACACACACACATATATACATATATATACACATATACGCACACACACACACACACACATATACATATATATATATATATATATATATATACACACACACATATACACACACATATACACACACTATATTGCGAAACGTATTGTCCTTTTGCCTCTTTCGCTCATCTGAATACACTGCACTTGCTCAGCAGACTTTTTTTTTAGGAAACTGTATATGCCGTCATAACCGCCATAACGCACTCAGTTACTGACAAAAGTGAGGCTTCCCACCTGTTAGCTAGGTGTCTCATCACACAGCAGAAGCAAAAGACTGTTAGAGCACTTCTGCTTTCAACATGAAACATGTCATTTTCACACCTGCAAATAATGTAGCGTTTCCATATTTTTGTCTAATCCCTGTGTACACACACACAATTGCCAAAAGTATTGGGACGCCTGCCTTTACACGCACAAGAACTTTAATGGCAGTCCATAGGGTTCAATATTGAGTTGGCCCACCATTTGCAGCTATAACAGCTTCAACTCTTCTGGGAAGGCTGTCCACAAGGTTTTGGAGTGTATCTATGGGAATGTTTGACCATTCTTCCAGAAGCGCATGTCAGGTCAGGAACTGATGTCGGATGAGAAGGCCTGGCTTGCAGTCTCCGCTAGAATTTACCCCAAAGGTGTTCTATTGGGTTGAGGTCAAGACGCTGTGCCGGCCAGTCAAGCTCCATCACCCCAAACTCTATAGAATCAACTGGAAAATTCCTCCTGCGCTTAAAGGAAGTGATACCTAAATACTGAAGCTGCCAACACTCTACACTGATACCTTAACAGTGTAACATGGGTTAGGAATATTGGGTGTCCTAAGATGGCGTCCAATCCGGATGTGCGTCACCGCGTACCGGAAGCTGCATCACCTCGTACCAACGCATTGATCCTGAAATCAAGGTGGCCCAGTGGGTTGCTAAAAGGAGGTGAGGGGGCAATTTAGCCACTGAGGATATGTGTGCTGACACAATCACAAATTTCACAAAGTTTTCACTCTGCATGGAAGGTTGTTTTTGAAGCACAATTGTTTGGAAGATTTATGGACCATTAGAGACTTTATTTGCTAAGTATATATATTTTCTACCATTTTATTATATGATTGGATTTGGTATTTATTTATTATTAGTTTGGTCACTGTATGGTATTTATTTTGCACAAGTCACTTAGTGTGTTATTTCCCCAATTGTAGGAGATTCATGATATACCTACTGTTAGTAGGAGGTGTGGAGATGACTTCAGTATGCACTTTTTGAGCACTTTAGTTATTATGTACACCATATAGATCTCATCACTAATCATTGTGTGTTACAATTGCATGATTTATTTATTAGATTATTATTGATTTTATGTCTTTTAGCGCTGCACTATCTTTTACTGGATCACCCCAAATTCGCTCATTCATGTCTTTATGGACCTTTCTTTGTGCACTGGTGCGCAGTCATGTTGGAAAAGGAAGGGGCCATCTCCAAACTGTTCCCACAAAGTTGGAAACATGAAATTGTCCAAGAATCCTTCGGGTCTGGTATAGATTGAGGGAAACTCCCACGCCAAAATTAAAAAAAAAAAAAAAATATGGTGTGGGGGTCCCCCCCAAAATCCATACCAGACCCTTATCCGAGCATGCAGCTCAGCAGGTCAGGAAAGGGGGGGCGAGCGAGCCCACGTATACACACAAACACACACACATTATATTTTTTTTTTCTCCTCATCTTTGCTACAGAGATGGTCCTGGCTCGCTCAGTGAGGTGGGAATGGGGGCCAGGTATCAGTGGAAACAAACAGCACAGCTCGGGATTGAGCCCACATGAGTGCTGGGGGCACTCAAAAGGGAGGGGGGAGACAGGAGTGCTGGCGGGGGACCAGAGAAGAAGAGGGTCAGGGCTGCTTTGTGCAAAACTATTGCACAGAGAAGGTAAGTATAATATGTTTATTATTTAAAAAAAACAACCTTCCCCCTTTACAATTACTTAATGCTTCATGCACACTGGGCTTAAAAACACTGCTTTCACAGGCATTTGGTGGGTTTTTTTTTCCCGTTTTTCTCGTTAATACATTCTAATTGCCAGAATAATAGTTTATTATAGAATGCAATACTGAACAAAAGCGCATAAATGTGTGCAATAGCACTTAAACGTGTGTGCAATACTCGGGTATGACTGCATTTTTTTAAGCAGCTTTTTTCCTTCCAAGAGAAAAGGCATTCAGAAGAGTTGAGCAAACGATCAGTTTGCATGAGGCCTAAAGGAAAATCTCCCTAATGGGACACAGACAGAAAAAAAGGCAGATGTTCTATTCTCTGCACACAAAAAAAAAAAAAAGTAAAAGACTATTTTTAGTTAAAAAAATCAAATAAAATGCAATTGAAGTAAAAAAGACTTACGGTTCCAGATTGAGGCATGGCAAACACATCAATAACTCTGACTGTGTAATCATCCACAAACTCCCCTAGCATCAGTCCCATCACTTCCATGGGGACACCAGCCCGTCCATGCTTTAACATCTAGAATGAGAGGGAAACCATTAATACAAAAAGGACCTGTGTACGCTAGGGAAAGTATGAGGTCAATGGAATTTCACCACTAATCATAAAATCCACAACTATATAGATATGTTAAATTCATTTTTTTCAAGGTTAGTTCCTCTGTATGTAACCTATAAATTGTTCAAGAATCATATACTGTAGATGTATGGAGGAGACAAAGATGTAATTCTAAATGGAACCGTATAACCCAAGAAGATATAAAAATAAATAAATCCTAGACTATTTAGATGAGTTGTATGCTCCTTGTGTAGGATTTATGATGTTGGCAATATTTAAAAGAGTAACTTTGAAATACAAACAGCCCAAAGCTTTATCTTGATAGGAGGTGGTTTGATCTACCAGTTGGAATATTAGTCAGGCAACTTTAATTTCCAGGGCAGCACCAACATGTTTATCTCATGAAGGGTTTACTTTAACCACTAGCCTACAGGGCACTTATACCCCCCCTTCCTGCCCAGGCCAATTTCCAGCTTTCAGCGCTGTTGCACTTTGAATGACAATTGCGTGGTCATGCAACACTATACCCATATGAAATTTTTATCACTTTTTTGTGACAGAGCTTTATTTTGGTGGTATTATTCACCTCTGGGTTTTTTATTTTTTTCTTAAATAAACCAAAAACCACTGAAAATTTTGAAAAAACAAAAACGTTTTTCTTAGTTTTTGTTATAAACTTTTTCTCCTTCACTGATGTGTGCTAATGAGGCTGCAGTGATGGGCACTGATAGGCTGCACTGATGGACACTGATAGGTGGCACTGATGAGGAGGCACTGATGGGCATAGACAGGAATCACTGATGGGCACTGACCGGCAGCACTGACGGGCACTGATAGGCAGCACTGACTGGCATTGATAGGTGGCACTGACTGGCGACACTGAAAGGCAGCTCAGATGGGCACTGATATGTGGCATTGATGTGCACTGGTAGGCACTGATATGTGGCACTGATGGGCACTGGCAGGTGGCATGGAAGAGCACTGAGAGCTGGCACTGATGGACACTGACAGGTGGCACTGCTGGGCTACACTGATCATCAGGGCATATGGATCTTCAGTGCCCTGATGATCAGCGCACATGTCCCCTCCGAGGAATACCGATTACTGGCTGTCCTCTCCTCAGGACCTGTCAGCATGATAGCTCGTGAGGTAAGAAATGCCAATATCGGGGATTTCCCTGTTTACATGCGATCAGCTGTGATTGAACACAGCTGATCACATGACCGAGCCAACATCTTCGGCTCTTTCCGTGGATCGGTGATCCACTGTGTCCGAGGGACACAGCGCACCGCTGATCGCCGTGCTGCACGTTCCCGGAGCCGCACATGCACGGTGAGAATGGGAGGACGTCATATGATGTCTTCCCAGAACGAGAGAACCGCCTTGCGTCTGTCATTGGACTATATGGCGGGCGGGAGGGGGTTAAACATATTGGCAACCTGCTTCATTAAAGAGCCCATCTCTTGAGAACAGTGAGCATGATACTGCCAGAAAAGAGAAGTGGTTGCAAGACATTTACAAAGCATATCCTTATATAGTGTGTACTTATCTCTATCCAGAGCACTAAGTGTAATGTCTGTTTGCTGCCTCTTTCCTCTGTTGCTTCGGACAAGTTTTTCTGACACCAAAAGAAAATGGTGTCAGGAGAGGGATCCCCAGCTGGTTGACAGCTTCAGCTCTGTTCCTGTGAGCTGTGTGGAGGGGGTGTCTCTCTTCCCTCGGTTCTCAGAGCTCTCCACACTGAGCTCTGCAGTTTGTAAGTTCAGCTCTCTGCCCCTTGTTTTCTGAAAGCTCAGACAAGCTTTATAAATTCTGCACTTTGAACAAATGTAATGAAGAGAAGACTGCATATAAACAGGTACAACGTATGTAAGATGATTTGTTTCATCTATGTGTACAGCCCCAGCCAAAGGTTTAGAGAATGACACAAATATTAATTTCCTCTAAGTCTGCTGCTTCAGTGTTTTTAAATCTATTTTGTCAGATGTTACTATGGTATACTGAAGTATAATTACAAATATTTCATAAGTGTCAAAGGCTTCTATTGACAGTTACATTAGGTTTATATAAAGAATTAATATTCGCAGTGTTGACCCTTCTTTTTCAAGAACTCTGCAATTCGCCCTGGCATACTGTTAATCACATCCCGACCGCCCTACAGCAGATATACTGCTACAGAGCGGCAAGGGTGCGCAAAATCACGTATACATACGTGATTTTGTATATCCGCCATTCGCGGCCGTCAATCACCGGGTCCCAGCCGGTGATTCCCCACCGACACCCAGTGATTAACCAGCATCTCCGACAGTGAGGAGGACTGCTTTGTTTACTAACAGTCCTCTGTCGGCTCGGGCACAATACTCTAGATGTCTGTGCACAGCACAGCCATCCAGAGCAGTGTGCTTACAGTGAAGCACCAACACCCCCCCCCCCCCACAATAAAATACTCCCAGCACATAGTTAACCCTTTGATTGGCCCTCATGTTAACCCCTTCCTGCCCAGTGCCATTAGTACAGTGTCATTGCTTTTTTTTTTATAGCACTGTATTGGTGTCACTGGGGATATCAGTGACACCAAGTCAGTTCCCCCCAGTGTCAGAATGCCCGCCGCAGTCCCACTATAAGTCTCTGATCGCCGCCATTACTAGTGAAAAAAAAAATTCCAGTATCTATGTTGCCATTTGTAAACACTATAACTTTAACGTAAACCAATTTACAAGTATTGGGATTTTTTTTTTTTTTTTAGCAAAGACACGTAGCAGAATATGTTTTGGTGCAAATTTATGACTAAATGTTATTTTTTTAATTTTTTTACTGAACATGTTTAATAGCAAAAAGTCAAAAATATTATTTTCTCAAAATACCAAAAATCAAAAGTCTTCCTTTTTTTTTTTTTTTATAGCGCAAAAAATAAAAACCACACAGGCGATCAAATACCACCAAAAGAAAGTTCACTTAGTGGGAAAAAAAAGGACGTAAATTTCATTTGGGTGCAGTGTTGCATGCATGCGCAATTGTCAGTTAAAGTAAAGCAACGCCGTAACGCAAAAAATGGCCTGGCCTGAAAGGGGGGTAAATCCTCAGGAGGGCAAGCGGTTAACCAAGTTTTGGGCCACATCCTGACTGAAGGCAGCCAATCTTTGCATAATCAATACTTAAAGAGTTTGTCAGAATTTGTGGGGAGGGGGGGGTTGTTCACCTGCCTCTTGAGGATTGATAAATTCTCAATGGGGTTAAGGTCTGGTGAGTTTCCTGGCCAAATTTTGATGTTTTGTTCCCCAAACCACTTCGTTATCACTTTTGCCTCATGGCAAGGTGCTTCATCATGCTGAAAAAGGCTTTGTTCGTCACCAAACTGTTCTTGGATGGTTGATAGAAGTTGCTCTCGGAGAATGTTTTTGTATCATTCTTTATTCATGGCTGTGTTCTTAGGAAAAATTGTAAGAAGCAACCCTACACATGAATGGTCTCAGGATGCTTTACTGTTGGCATGACACAGGACTGATGGTAGTGCTCACCTTTTCTTCTCCGGACAAGGTTTTTTCCGGATGCACCAAACAATCGGAAAGTGGATTAAGAGAAAATGACTTTACCCCCAGTCCTCAGCAGTACAATCCCTGTACATTATGCAGAATATCAGTTTGTGCCTGATGTGTTTCCTGGAGAGAAGTGGCTTAGAAGTAGCTTCTTAGCTGCCCTTCTCCAAAAGTCTTTGCCTCACCACGCGTGCAGATGCACTCACACCTCCCTGCTGCCATTCCTGAGCAAGCTCTGCACTGGTAATGCCCACATCCCATAGCTGAATAAACTTTAGGAGAATAAACTAACAGACACCAATTTAAAGTCTAAGTTCAGATTTTATACTATGTTTCAAGTTACAACCATATTTAGTGTGTAATATGAACCATGGTCACATCACTAAAACCCAAACTGCCATTTCTCCTTTCCTGAAGCAAAGGGTGCTTCTTCATGGAGCATTTTATGATCATTTGAATTCAGCACAGCTGTGTATAGCTTCACCCGCACGGCCATGTCATCCGGGTCTGCAAACACTCAGTGAATTCATACATGTCCCATCTGCCCCCACAGCAACCCATCTCACTCTTAAGCACTACATAGCTCTGTATTCCAGTTGCACTTCATCCAGGCCCATGAGTATGGTCCGAATGGACCCGAGGATGGGGAAAAATGCTGAAAAGGCCTGTGTATTGGACCTGCAATACACTGATCACAGGTGCATTGCTCTAGAAGCATCATTGCAAAAAATTAGTAAAAGCACACCGATTAAATCTGTGTTGATGCATTTGCTACTTTGATACGGTTTTGATCTTAAAGGCTTAGTATACCTTTTTCAAAAAGTAATAAACAGGAACTGCAAACCCCCTTAAAGATTAACCTTGGATATCTCAGTAATTACAAAGGAAAAAGCTCTGATCTCTATACCAAAATTCTTACCTTAAGCAAAGCCAGAGAGGAGATATACACCTGTTCAGCAGTGTCCACTGCAGGAGCATCGGTAGGAGGGCCCTGAAAAACATAAGCAACAACTGTCCATCAATTTGTGTACTTACAAAAAAAAAACACTTCAATGCTGCGAGATAATATAGAAGGGGATTAAGTAATTTAAAGGCCATTTATTTCCATGGTATATATACAGTATATTTAAATAACATTTAGGAAAGGTACATTTTCTGCAAAGTATAGAAAAATACATGTTGATCCTGCCAGAAATCCAGCATCCTTGAGGCTTCCTGTGCAGAGAACTGAGATTTCTAAAAAATCTCATCAGCAATCTTCTGTGAGCTAAAGAACATCCCCATCAAATATGAGGCGAAAAAAGGTTGGCTGCAGTCCAAATCAAACATAAATGAGGTGAAGAAAAAGGATAACTGCAGTCCAAATCAGGAGAGCAGCATGGGAAACAACGCTGCTCAAGCAGACATACTGTACAGTGAGCAAGGTGAAAAAAACCTGGTAAAAAAAGAAAACCAATGGAGCCACCACACCACATGGAAAGCAGAACAGGTTTGTTTTTGGGTTTAAATAGGGGGTTTATGTCAGAGAAACAAATTCCAGCCAGTTTGTTTTTACTGAAATTTTGATTTCTCCCACTGTTTATTTATTCCTTACCTTTGGTCAGCAACAAGTCTATTCTGAATAAAGTGAGGACCTTCCTGTGTTCTCTTTGCATCTCCTCTCTACTACTTTGACAGCCATCTGAACAACAACAACCCCTCTAACCCTTCAGAGTCTGAAACATGTTAGGATGCATGCACTGTGCAGGGCACTAGAGTGCAACAGGCTCACCGTGCTGACATATGCACCTCTCAGTCCAACTTTGTGCATGCACGATGTTACCTAAATTTATTTCAGGTACTTGTATAGTGTCGTCAATTTACACAGCACTTTACATGTATGCAGTGTGGGAGGAAACACAGGACTGAGATAAAGCGCTGCAGTTACTTTTGGTTTCTTATCTCAGGTCACAATTCTGCACAATGTCCTTTTCTCTCTTTCTCTCAGTTGACTGTCGACTGCACTCATGCTCATCAGACTTTTTTTTTTTTTGGAAACTGTATATGCCTCAATCTTTGATACTGTACCTCGCGACACGGCCAGTAAATTGGCAACTTCAGTCACAGAGGGAGCAGCTAAGCGCACCAACAATTTGCCCTCTTTTAAGTTCAGTAAGTTCTAACATGACTCTGTATTACTAGCAGAGCACGCAGTTAATGATAAAAGTGAGGCTTCCCATCTGTTAGCTAGGTGTCTCATCACACAGCAGAAGCAAAAGACTGTTACATCACGTATGCTGCCAACATGAAACATGTCGTCACTTTCACACCTGCAAATAATGTTGTGTTTTCATATTTTTGTGTGTGTGTGTCTGTGTGTCTGTGTGTGTGTGTATATATATATATATATATATATATATATATATATATATATATATATATATATATATATATATATAGTCTTAGTCCGTAGGATTCAATATTGAGTTGGCCCACCCTTTGCAGCTATAACAGCTACAACGCTTCTGGGAAGGCTGTCCACAAGGTTTAGGAGGGTGTCTATGGGAATGTTTGACCATTCTTCCAGAAGCGCATTTGTGAGGTCAAGCACTGATATTGGATGAGAAGGCCTGGCTCGCAGTCTCTGTTCTAATTATCCCAAAGGTGTTCTATCGGGTTGAGGTCAGGACTCTGTGCAGGCCAGTCAAGTTTCTCCACCCCAAACTCGCTCATCCATGTCTTTACGGACCTTGCTTTGTGCACTGGTGCAGTCATGTTGGAACAGGAAGGGGCCATCCCCAAACTGTTCTCACAAAGTTGGGAGCATAAAATTGTCCAAAATGTCTTGGCATGTTGTTGCCTTAAGCGTTCCCTTCACTGAAAAACAAGCCCAACCACTGAAAAACAACCCTACAGCATAATCCCCCTCCACCAAACTTTACACTTGGCACAATTCAGTCAGGCAAGTACTGCACTCCTGGCAACTGCCAAACCCAGACACATCCATCTGATTACTAGACACAGAAGCGCAATTCATCACTCCAGAGAACACGTCTCCACTGCTCTAGAGTCCAGTGGTGGCGTGCTTTACACCATTGCGTCCGACGCTTTGCATTGCACTTGGTGATGTAAGGCTTGGATGTAGTTGCTTGGCCATGGACACTCAGTCCATGAAGCTCTCTACGCACTATTGTGCTAATCTGAAGGCCACACGAAGTTTGGAGGTCTTCAGCTATTGACTCTGCAGACAGTTGGTGACTTCTGCACAATGTGAGCTTCAGCATGTGCTGACACCATTCTCTCATTTTACGTGGCCTACCACTTCGTGGCTGAGTTGCTGTTGTTCCCAGTTGCTTCCAGTTTGTTATAATACCACTAACAGTTGACATTGGAATATTTAGTAGCAAGGAAATTTCATGGATGGACTTATTGCACAGGTGGCAACCTATCATGGTACCACGCTAGAATTCACTGAGCTCCTGAGCGCGACCAATTTTTTCACAATGTTTGTAGAAGCAGTCTGCATGCCTAGGTTCTTGATTTATACACCTGTGGCCGTGGAGGTGATTGTACACCTGAATCCAATGATTTGGAGGGCGACTCAATACTTTTGGCAATATAGTAAATCCTGTATAATAATAATATAGTGTATATATCTAAGGGCTTGACAAATTTGCTTTGAATCTAGGAGTTTTTTTTTTTTTTAACTAACAAAGCCCTATAACCATGATCTGCACGGATTGGCTAATGCTGAAGGAAAGGGAGTAGAGGAGAACCTTTTTGCAGGAGCAGTAGCGGATCTACTGGGACCAGGGGCGGCGAATATACAGAAGCGTGGGTATGTGAAGAAGAAGAAAAAAAAAAAACTACTTTAGTTTTTACATGTTAACCACTTGACTCCTCTGGAAGTTTTACCCCCTTCATGGCCAGGCCGCACGAACACTGTTCCATTATAAGTCACTGATCACCACCATTAGTAGTATGAAAAGAAAAACAAATTCCAGCATATATACACACCATAGTTTGTAGATGCTATAACTTTCATGCAAACCAATCCATATACACTTATTGGGATTTTTTTTTCCATCGAAGACATGTAGCATAATATATTTTGGCAAAAATTTTAGAAGAAATTAGATTTTTTTTAATTTGATATGTTTTTTTAGCAGAAAGTAAAATTTTTTTTTTTTTTTCTCAAAATTTTTGGTCTTTAGTTTATATCACAAAAAATTAAAAACCCAATTGGTGATAAAACACCACCAAAAGAAACCTATATTTGTTGAAAACATTACATACATTTTGTTTGGGTACAGCACTGCATGGCCGTGCAATTAACAGTTAAAGTAGCACAGAGCTAAATAGCAAAAAATGCCTTGCTCACGAATGGGGGGTAAAATCTTCCGAAGCTCAAATGACTGAACAAGTATATATTTCTTTATTACACATGAAATAGAACCTTCAGTCTTGAATGAGTCATAAACAGTACAAATTTTTACACTTGAAAATCTGCAGTAAAAGCAATACCTCCAAATGATATATGCAGTTGCATTTCCCCTAAAGCAGGCATGTCCAAAGTCTGGCCCGCGGGCCATTTATGACCCGGGGGTCGGTTTAATACGGCCCTCCAACAACCCTCCCTGCTCTGTGTAATGTGGCCCTCCCTTCTATGGCAGACAGTCTTCTGCTTGAGAGCAGAGGGCAGTGCGCATGCCTGACTGCGGCGCGTTCTCCCTGGTCTGTGTAAATGCGGCTGTCGCACGGCCCTCCCTTCTGTGGCAGACAGTCTTCTGCTTGAGAGCAGTGCGCATGCGTGACTGCGCCGCGCTGGGAACGACAGAGGGCGGTGACGTCAGGGCCGGGCTTCCAGCGTGAAGTGTGTTTCTCTTCCCCTCCCGGCTGCCGAGCAGAGACTTCAGCTCCAGCTACCTTTTTCATCCTTCACATTAGTGCAGGTAAGTTTTTTTAAAATTTATTTTCAATACATTGTGAAAACTCAGCTGTCAGTTGATCTTAATGTTATGAAATGAAAAGTATGTCGTTTGCAATTAACTTGGCATAAAATAATTTATTTGCATTTAATTGTTATGGTTCAAAGAATGTTCGGAAAAATGTTCGGCCCTCCACCATGTTCACTTCATCCAATCTGGCCCTCTTTGAAAAAAGTTTGGACACCCCTGCCCTAAAGTGAGCATGTCAAATATGGTAGATACCACTGCTAACCTGTTTTTAAAAAGGTACAAGATGCACAAATGTCATCTAGATCATTTCCTGAACAGTTGGGTACACACAGGCTGAACAAAAAAAACAAAAAAATGACAGCTCAGAGCACTAACACAACTAATGTTGATGCAGCAATCTCTCCCACTTTGTCTCTGTATACTACACTGATCAGCACTTGCAGCTACTGGCTGCAAGCGCTGATCGGATGCTGGTTTTCCAGCATGTTCCTTTAACAATCGCCAGTCATTAGACCAGCTTCTGTCATATAGATGTACACATTGACCAAAAGTCAGCAGGTTTCTGCTGAACCAGCCTTACTAACACACAAAAATATCCTGCATTCATAGAAGCTGTACTATAGCGCGCTACGTATGGAGAAGGTGGACCTTCATTCATCCACCCATCCTCCATTCATAGAGCACTTTTCATATAAAAAAAAGTTAAATTACTACTTCTCTTAATGGAGGAGGGGGGCAGAAAAGGTAGGCATAGTCTGGCAATGTTGATGAATGCCTGTCAAAGGACCAGCGCTGGTATTAACCCCTGCAGCACCAGAAGATTAGGACTATGGTATATGGGATGCGAGGCAGTGAACTTCAGATTTCCATTATGAAAGCCAGCACCAGCACAAGGGAGAATTTGCATTAAATGTAATGACCCTTGTGCTGTTTTTTTTTTTTTTTACCTAAACTTGGCCTTTAACACAAACACAGAAATGCTTTCATCAGTTTGTCAGCTGAAACATGTGTCTGAATGTAGTATAAGGAGCTGAAAGGAAATTCCACATATTTACATGAAAAGGAACAGTTCTTTTTTACCAAGTATTTTTTTTTCCAAAGGACAGCTTTGCAGCCTGCTGCAAGAACAGAAAAACATAGACAAAGCTGCTAGTCATGGAGCTATATATAACTACGCAGCATATGCTTAAAAACTTACAGGGAATCTTAGAATCTTTTAAATTTCTATTTTCTTAGATAGGTATATAAAGGTGATCAGCTTTAAGCCATTTTGTCATTGCTTCTATTTATAGGTTATTATTTATATAAAACAGTGGAGGGAGCCATATTTGCTATTTACAAAGATATGCTGCTCTTCCTGCTTAGTAGTTGTGCACACTGATTGGTTAAAAACAAAGAAACAGCAAAGTACAATCTGTGCATACTTGTGAACAGAGACAATGAGTGGCCGTACACAGCCAGCTTTGTGAACAGAGACAATGAGTGGCCGTACACAGCCAGCTTTGTGGAACTCTCAAGAAACGAGATGCACATTTCCCTTTACTTTTTTGTTACTTAAAGCTAAACTCCAGAAAAAAAAAACCCCAATCTGGGGCCATTTGCTGTGTAAAAATAAATTAACTATATAGCGTCTGGCACTAGTACACTGATCATAGCTGGTTGCTGGTTGTATGCCTCCTCCATTCAGAAAAGGCCTTGTATTCTTTTCACTGAATGAAAGACTCTGTGATTGGATGTGGGGGTAGATAAAGCACAACAATTCCCTCACCTTTAAATCGCAGAAAGCCTTGAAATCAGCAAAAAGAATACAAAACCTTTTCTGAATGGAGGTGTACAATAAGCGATCAGTGTATTACTGGCAGAACTACGTGCCTCAGTGCTGAACGCTTGGTGTTCACAGTACTGTAGGGTCTACCAACTGGGGCAGCAGCCAAAATTGGGCTGGCATCAAGAGGCAGTTTTTAGACAGCAAATGGCCCCAGATTGATTCTTCCCTGGCATTCAGCTTTAAAGGATATAAAATATCAAATATATTTTACACTTTCAGAAAGAATGTGAAAGGCTTTTTGAAAGGTTGAGTAAAAATCTTAACTAAAAAAAAAAAAAAAAAAAAAAAAAAAAGAAGATGGCAATTACTGTGTTCATAATGTCAACCCAGCTAAAGGACAACAAGTCAAAAGAATTGAGGTGCATATACAATTAAAAAGGAATAACATGTATGCCATATTACTGCAAGTGTAAAGCGTTCAATAACGTAAAATCTGTTTTTCAGAGCGCCGTACTGTGCCAGAAATTCAGAAGCTTTTGCCTAAAGGAAATATAGCACTCCCAAAATATTACTGCTGAGCATTCTTTGAGCATTGAGTGGGTTAACTCACTTTAACTGGATGAGCACCTTGTTGTCTTTACGAATACCATCTAGTGGAAACCTCTAGACATGGCCTCCTGCTGTAGTCAGGCAGGGGCTTCTCAGCTCAACATTCCTACTAACCAGCTGTTTGATTGCTGCTACCATGCAACGAAGATGCTTCCGAAATCCAGAACAATTTGACTTAGTTTGATGCAATATGACCAGCCCTCACCCATTGCTTTTTAATGAGCCTGCAAACCAAGGCTGCATAGGTCATAAAGCCTGAACTAAAACTCATGGTTTTGCAAGGCCGGGCTGCAGCGGGGGTGATGAAAGCCAAATGGGTAGCCTTAGTAGTGCTATTCTAAGAGCTGGTAGGCAGACGGCTGTAACAGGGAGAGCCCTGAAGATCAACTGGGACCTAGGTGCATTGCACCTGTTTATTAAAATACCAGTAAAAACTTTCCATACAAGAACCTGACTTCAGAATTAGCTCAATTACATTTCAACCCATCAACATAATTTAATGTGACAAAAAAAAATAAATGCAGACTAACAATCACAGGTTAATGGGAATCCAACATCTCCAATAATTTATGCTTGTGTGAACGGAGTCCTGCGGTATGAGCTATTTCTAGCCGACAGGCCTTCCTCATACAAGAAGCCCAATTAAATCTGTAGATATTTTCTAATAGAAGATGCATTTCAAATAAGTAGTAACAGGCTATGTTCCCAAAAGCAAAGATGAAGCCAAAAACCTGCAATACATATTCAAACAATTTTACCATTTTGTTTTTTTACAGATTCTTCTGCAAATCTTCTGTCACATTATATTGGCAGTTACTGGCTGTATGAAGACAAATGGTAGGCAACACCAATACTCCACTCTATAGATTCCTATGTCACTTCTCTGCCTCCATTCTGAGCATTGTCAGGATCAAAAGGCGCAGCCAGAGGTGTCTATGAACAGAAGACTTCTGCTTAAAGCTGGCCATAGATGGATGAAAATTGGACTGGTTCAGCAGGGGCCGACAGAATTGCGATCCATCTTTTGCCATTCCTGCTAAAAAGAAATCGATCTAACAATCCGCTTCTCTCGAATGGGAATGTTGGTAAATTTTCCTTCGCAGAGCAGATCAGTGTATTTTCAAAGCAGAGTTCTGCTGTCAGAATACAATAACACAGCAGGGAGGACTCCTTCATCCATCTTCAATGCACGGATAGGGGAATCCTTTAATTTTTTTGATCAGCCAGCTGGCTGATCCAAAGAACACGATCCATCCATGGTCAGCTTAACAAAACGTTCTTGTAAATATGGGGAGCAGAACTGCTATTTATCTGAGAAGGGATCAATAGTCATTGTAATCCAGCCAATTGTAGGAGACTCTCTGCAGACCTTGTCTAATCTGCCATCTCTGGTTTATTGGTCCTTAATGTCCATACACATTTAATTGCAGTAATGCATGCATCAACACAACACACATTAATTATGTTCTGAACGGCAACCCAAGGTACCTGCCAATGGATGTTTGCTGGCTTGCATTGAAATGCACTAGCATACAGTGCAGTACACCAAAAAATGTTGCACGTACCATTTTTTAGTAACACACCGCGATACAAGTCTGTTGGCAAGGTGTGTTGAGGTGCCATTCAAATGAATGGCTCTGTATTGTTGGGAGCTGTTGTAGCTGTGAAGGTTTTTTTTTTAAGTTTTGTCCAATTGATTCTGAGATTTCCTCATCACCTGAACAGTCAGACTTGCGACACTGCTTTCTCTCTTAGTTATAAGCTCTATAGAAGGAATACAGTGATGTCCTCTCTCCACCCCAGCCTGCTGATTGAACAGTGAAAGAGCAG
Organism: Staurois parvus; assembly: GCF_062004578.1. Classification (NCBI taxonomy): domain Eukaryota; kingdom Metazoa; phylum Chordata; class Amphibia; order Anura; family Ranidae; genus Staurois; species Staurois parvus. The sequence goes on along the minus strand of NW_028317827.1, from coordinate 9,103,293 downwards.
CAGGTCATCACTTTCTCACTCCTCTTATCGGCATTTTTCTTGTCAGGACAATTAAAAGCAAAAGACCTGATTAATTCCCTGCCTTGCTCTTCCCATTCTGGGTATTTATTTATGGGACTGCAAAAGGCCGATATCGGCTTACGCGACTTACACTAGCTGCATTAAAACGAAAAAATAAATAGAAGTTATTATTAAATGTATAGCAGGGTGTCTTAAAATCTGCCAGGAGTTCAGCTTTAGCCATTTATCTGCCAAGCACTTTCAGGAGACACAGAATGGAACGCTTTTTTATCTTGATTCAGTGGATGCAGTTACTGCCCTCATGGAAGCAGCATGAACCAAGGAGAAAGCAGGTGCAAAGTTTCTTTGCCCCACAGTGCTTCTGCTTAAAACCAGTGCCTGGGTCCCCATCAAGCAAATCACATGCTCCTTATACCTTTTTCTACCTATAGATTCACATACTCCTGTACAATTTCTCCTAGAAAGAACTAACTGGGTTCTCTATCAATCATTCTTGTGGATGTTTAAATATACAGTCATGGCCGAAATTGTTGGCACCCTTGATATTTTTCCTGAAAATCAAGTATTTCACACAAAAAAGGTATTGCATTAACACATGTTTTGCTATACACATGTTTATTCCCTTTGTATGTATTGGAACAAATATAAAACAGAGGCAGAAAAGCAAATATGACATAATGTCACACAAAACCCCAAAAATGGGCTGGACAAAAGTATTGGCACCCTTAACTTAATATTTGGTTGCACACCCTTTGGAAAACATAACTGAAATCAGTCGCTTCCTATAACCATCAATAAGCTTCTGACACCTCTCACCCGGAATTTTGGACCACTCTTCCTTTGCAAACAGCTCCAGGTCTCTCTTATTGGAAGGACACCTTTTCCCAACAGCAATTTTAAGATCTCTCCACAGGTGTTCAATGGGATTTAGATCTGGGCTCATTGCTGGCCACTTCAGAACTCTCCAGCGCTTCTTTGCCATCCATTTCTGAGTGCTTTTTGACGTATGTTTGGGGTCATTGTCCTGCTGGAAGACCCAGGATCTTGGACGCAAACCCAGCTTTCTGACACTGGGCCCTACAGTGCGACCCAAAATCCTTTGGTAATCCTCAGATTTCATGATGCCTTGCACACAGTCAAGGCACCCAGTGCCAGAGGCAGCAAAACAACCCCAAAACATCATTGAACCTCCACCATATTTTACCGTAGGTACTGTGTTTTGTTCTTTGTAGGCCTCATTCCGTTTTCGGTAAACAGTAGAATGATGTGCTTTACCGAAAAGCTCTATCTTGGTCTCATCTGTCCACAAGACGTTTTCCCAGAAGGCTTTTGGCTTACTCAAGTACATTTTGGCAAACTGTAGTCTTGCTTTTTTATGTCTCTGTGTCAGCAGTGGGGTCCTCCTGGGTCTCCTGCCATAGCGTTTCATTTCATTTAAATGTCGACGGATAGTTCGCGCTGACACTGATGCTCCCTGAGCCTGCAGGACAGCTTGAATGTCTTTGGAACATGTTTGGGGCTGCTTATCCACCATCCGGACTATTCTGCGTTGCAATCTTTCATCAATTTTCCTCATCCGTCCACGACCAGGGAGATTAGCTACAGTGCCATGGGTTGCAAACTTCTTGATAATGTTGCGCACTGTGGACAAAGGCAAATCTAGTTCTCTGGAGATGGACTTGTAACCTTGAGATTGTTGATATTTTGCCACAATTTTGGTTCTCAGGTCCTCAGACAGTTCTCGTCTCCTCTTTCTGTTGTCCATGCTTAGTGTGGCACAGACAGACACACAATGCAAAGGTTAAGTGAACGTCTCTCCTTTTTATCTGCTTTCAGGTGTGATTTCTATATTGCCCACACCTGTTACTTGCCCCAGGTGAGTTTACAGGAGCATCACATGCTTGTAACATTCTTATTTATCCGCAGTTGTGAAAGGGTGCCAATACTTTTGTCCAGCCCATTTTTGGAGGTTTGTGTGACATTATGTCGAATTTGCTTTCTTTCCTCCCTTTTTTTGTTTTGTCCCAATACACACAAAGGGAATAAACATGTGTATAGCAAAACATGTGTTAATGCAATACGTTTCGTGAGAAATACATGATTTCCTGGAGAAATATCAAGGGTGCCAACAATTTCGGCCATGACTGTATCTATATACATCTCTCTTAAAAAAAAAAAAAAATCAGTTCCCAATTTAGATACACAAAAAAACTGTTGTGGGCCAGAAAGAAAAAAATTTTTTTTTGGCAAAAAAGAGAAGCATAAAAATATATAAGATTAATAAAATGAGAACAAAATAAATTCTTCCGCTTTCTGGAGAAAGGTCAGTTCCCAGACACTTGAAAATCGGCCTGACTGATTTATCTTGAAAAAAAAGTATAGCTGCTACAATCTGCCTTTAACTGTCTAAAAGTGTTAGCCAGTGAAGTGACCTGCCTGCAGGGCAATAATCACAGCCTTCACTCAGGAGGTAGAAACAATCTGAAGCCTGGAGCGTCTTAGCCCGGGTTTCCACTAACTCACAGACCAGGATAATGATGATATCATGATAATGTAATTGCTAGGGAAAGTCATTTCAAGCTCTGCTGTGCCAGGCCCCATTTCAGTACCCCAGGACTGAGATAAAAAATAGACGAGAAGTTTGGGGTTTTCTTTTATTGTGGGTGGGGAAAATGTAATGGTGTACATGAATATACTAAGGAATGTAATAAAAACAAATTAAAAATTAGTTGCACTAGAATGTTAGGCAAATTTGTCAAATGTTAGAAAATATCAGGGGGCTGTATGGATGATATGGAATGAAGACACAAATTATGCAGGCCATAGATGGGTCGTTTATCGGCCGAATTTTCGTCCGCACAAAAAATCGTCCGATAATCACACCGTTAGTGGGGCCAGCCCATCGGCCGTTTTTCACGGATCTCCTCATTTATTTTTAGCGGTCATGCTGGAAAATCCGCAAAAAAGGGCCATTTTTGGTGGACATGGGTGGCAGCATCGGCAACGGGGCTGACCGATTTTCCTTTATCGGCTGAAAAATTTGGCTGATAAACGGTCCAACTATGGCCTGCCTTACTCATAGGCCTCTTACATAGAGGCAACTGATCCTGTTCAATGTAAACATTGATGTTTTTCCGCTGTCCAGGCAGCTCAGATGCAGTATTCAGCATCCCATAGATATTACTGGCTGTGTGTGGCCATACTCAGCAATATGCCAGTGCTATCGCAAACACAAGTATCCACACTCAATGTATCTCCATAACACGGTAATGCTAAGGAATTCATAAGGACCAACGGAGCTGTTGAATACCATGTCTTCACACATCTTGGTAGCCTGCCTCAGTACTACCCGCTTCAGACTGGGAAATCTGATGAAGAGGATTAGTCCATTGAAACACATTAGCTGGAGCATCTCGGTGATACATAACCTTAAGAGGGCTACCTTGTCTCTTGGGTCTGGTTTTACAACTGTTGTGGCTTTTGTGAGTATGCACTTATTACTTTTCCTCTCTTGAATAAAGTCGTATCTCATAATGCTCCAGACTGTTGTGTCCTTTTGTTTTCTTTGTAGGTTTGCAAATATGAGTTTAGTTCTGGACCAACGCAATGCTGATGTTACGTGATATAACCTTAAAAAAAGGCTTGCCTGTAGGTACAAGGAATATCTCCTAAATGTGCACCGTTTAGATGTTTTCTGTCTGTGCAGCCGGTGACATCACCGGCACATACGCTCTGAAGGGTTGGCATACTCATGCCGCCCCTTCCGAGCTCCATGGTACAGCATGTGCACGGGAGTGACGTCTTCGGGGCAAACCCAAAAGGAAGACTGCGTGAAGATACAATGCATACCAACACATTATGACAATTATCTTGCAGGAGGATTTTAATGAAAATTTACTACCGCTTTAAAATGGATACTCCCTCTTCATCATAGCTCTGAGCACACACCAGCATTCTTTCATTGGGCTGTGCAGGGCTGCTAGGTCTTCCATATTAGTTATCCAGGACCTAGAGGTCTAAGAGACACTGTTCTAGAATTTACTACATGCTTGTGAATATGTTTTTGTACTTTTATTAACCTCCCTAGCGGTCTGATTATGTCAGTATTTCTGTGCTCAAAGCGGTACATTTTTTTGCATGGAAATATGTTGTTTTTTTATTGTAGGCCTGTAATTCTTAGGATCAACTCACTGAAATCTGTCCGAACAAGTCTAGTAAACATCCCAGGTATGATAAAATTTGAAACACGATATCATAAAATTTTATTATAATTATAAAAAATATAATAATAATAAATTCAATAATGTAATCAAACCAAAAACACTGAAATTTGAAATAGAGCGCCAAGTTCGCACATCACTGAGCTCAGTCGCAGAATCTTTTTCAGTGTCTGATGACGAATTTCCCCACAAATCATTATCACTCAATTCTGCAAGTGGTTCTAATTTACTATCGCTGTTCTCTAGCTGGTCTAAAACCACTTTTGACCTAAAGGGATGTTTTTTGGACGCCATGGACGTTTCTCAGTTTCCAGGCAGAAAAAACAATAAAAATGCAGGCAGGGCACAGGACAAAGCACTCGGGACAAAATGTATGTAAAATGGTTTGATACAGTAATGTTTTACTATGAGACTTTAGTGTAGTGAGTAAATGTCACTTTTATAATTTTTGAATTTCCTGCCAGTTCCGTCCCCCGTACGTCCCAACATTCGCATGGAACGGAATCCGGAAGACAGATGCCGGCATCGGCCGGAGGAGATGGCTGGGGACGCTTCAGGGGGGACATCACTGGAGCGCAGGACATGGTAAGTGCTGGAGGGAATCCCTGAGCAACGCTGCAGTGTAATCCCGAATGTAGCTCAGGGTTACTGCTTTTGGTACTGAAAGTTAACCCCGAGCTACACTCGGAAATACCGCCAGGGTGGTTAATAAATAGTGCTGGAGATAATGCTCTAGCCTGGTACACACTGGGGTTGATTTACTAAAACTGGAAAGTGCAAAATCTGGCGCAGCTGTGCATAGTAGCCAATCAGCTTCTAACTTCAGCTTGTTCAGTTAAGCTTTGACAATAAAACCTGGAAGCCGACCGGTTTCTGTGCAGAGCTGCACTAGGTTTTTCACGCTTCAGTTTTAGTAAATCATCCCCAGTGTGTGTGTGTGTATGTGTATATATATATATATATATATATATATAAATAAATGTACGCACGCACACACATATATATTTTTGTTTTCTCTTTTTACACACACACACTTATCACGAAAGAGATACACAAACACAATTTCTTAATATACTTGTTCAAGCTCAATCAACATGACTACTAAGATAATGGCACTTTGGTGGAATTTTGATGACAAACAAGAAGCAGGTGAGAAAAGCATGTGTCGAGCCTAAAATGTAACAGCGATAAAGGTAAGCTCATTTCTTGAGAGGATGTCATTAGGAAGCCGGGTTCTGTGCTGGAAACCTTGTGCTGGCTGTTTTTTCACATGGGCAGTACTTGTTGACAAAGTGCTACAAAAGGCATTTGAGATGGTAACAGCACAAACCTAATGTGTTATCTGCTCAGGCCTTTTAGCAAATTTATTAACACTATTAGCCAGTTTACTTCACCTTCCTGTTAGTGTGAACTTCTATCACTTACTTAGCCAGGTTTATTAAATACCTGCTGATTAAACGAGAGTCAAAACGACTGATAAGAAAACTGTAATGAGAGGCTGAACTGTGTTTGCAGTAAATACGCCTAGAAAGTAATACATATTAACAAGGGCTAAAATAGTAGAAATTTTTTTTCCCCGCTTTTATGCACAGTGGTTTAAAGAGAATATTTTTTTCTTTTCATAGCGCCTGTTCATGTTTATTTAGATGACTATGGCAAGGTGTCAGTGAACATTAATTGGCTTATTACATGAGGCAAACTGTAGTAATGCTTAAAGTGTATGTAAACCCCAACAACAAATGTATCTTATTTTCTACCTTTTGGTCTGATAACTACACCATTGGAAGTGTTTTGTTCTATTTGTTTGATAATTCTAAAATACACCAGTTGATCCTGTCAGAAATTCAGAGCTGTTTTATCCTGCCCAGTCTGCCTGTGTTATCTCAAGGAGCCTAATCAGCCCTCAGAGTTCTCATCTTACACTACAAAACAATTCCCTCCCTATGTTATGAAGATGAGGGGAGGGAAGGGATTCTGTAGTTTAGCAAGAAACTGGGCACAGCTGACATTTTTTTTTTGCAATTTCAGTACAGAAAGGTAACCATGTTTCAGCCCACAAGACAGTTACATATACTATAGATGGTAAGGTTGAATAAAGACATTAGCGAAGTGCATTCCTGGCAGATAAAAAGGTATGTTTCTGTATTTGCAGAGTCTAAACATGGAATAAAACATGGAGGACGGGTGCATGTATTTCAGAGACGTACTGCATAGGTTTTCTTTTTTGCCCCAACATACACTTTAATGGCCAACCAAAATGTATCCTTTACTGGTCAAACCTAAAGGAAAAACTCTAACCAAAATGGACATTATAAGCTGGCAAGCTGAATTAGATGCTTGCTTCCTCTATCTCTCGGGAACGCCAGCATTAAGAGAAGCCAACCAGAATTTGTAATTCTTCTCAACTGCCATTTCCACTGTAAGGGCAAACAGGGGTGTTGTGCTCCTCCAGTTGGATTTCTAATAGCAATTTGGATGAGGTCTTCCTTTAAGTAAACTGAAATCTAACTGCTATAAGTTACTACACTTTGATACTACTAAATTAATTGTCTGTTTTAAAAGGAAAAGACTCCTTTGTATAGCATTACACAATGACAACATTCTGCTGTTGCAATTCCTGGGACCAGAAATCCTGACATTTGCGATCGCTGCTTTTGTGGTTCACCACTGCAGTATACTGACTGTATGCCACTTTTGTCCTATTGAAGAGATAAAATTAAAGGGAACCTGTCAGAAAGCAAAACACTTGACTTTCAAAGCTTTCTATGCATTAAGTCATATCGAACTGTCAGACTCCTATGAAGCTAGCTGAGCAACAGAAACTTGTGTTGTATGTTTATTTTTTCAATTTTCGAAATTGAATGCAGTAACCCAATATTGAAATCCATCGGGTTTTTATTGCCATCTGTATCGCCACTTGGGAGATTCTAGTTCTCTCTGTCCAGTACACTGAGACAGAAACTGAAAGGACGACAAACATGTTACAGTTGTCATTGAAACAAAACGAGTACAACCTCTAATACATAATCAGCTGTAACAAATTTGGCCATACTCACATAGGGGCAAAAAATGTAAGACATGGAAGCTCTGTTGGAGGACCAATATCTTGATTAGATGGCACGAACTGTTTTAGTCGTATTTTGGTCGACTAAAATAGTGTTAATTTCATCTAGGAAAATATTTTAGTTGACGTAAGTAAGACTGCTAGTAAGCAAGTGTGTTTGTTGACAAACCATAGACACCAGTAAGTAGTGGTGCACTGGAATGAAAATTCTGGTGCCGAAACAAAAAATACAAAATGCACTTGGCCGAAAACCGAAATGAGCAGATTTTAAAAATTTATATATATATATATATATATATATATATATATATATATATATATATATATATATTTTTTTTTTTTTTTTCTTTTTTAAATACACTTTGATTAAAAAAAATATATACACCCTAATTTTTTTGTAAAATATGAAAGAGGAGGTTATGGCGAGTAAATTGATACCAGACATGTCACGTTTTAAAATTGCTCACGCTTGTGGAATGGCGTGAAACTGCGATACTTAAAAATCTCCATGGTTGATGCTTTAAAAATTTCTACAGGTTAGCAGTGTAAAGTTACAGAGGAGGTCCAGTGTGAGAATTATTGCTCTTGCTCCGATGTGCGTGGCGATACCTCACATGCGTGGTTTGAACGCCATTTACATATGTGGTCATGGCTTACGTATGCGTTCACCACTATGTGCGAGCACCGGGGACAGGGGCACTTTATAAAAAAAAAACAAAAAAAAAACAAATTTTTTTTAAAAAGTTTAAAGGAACAGTGCAAAAAAAAAATAATCACCTTTACTGTTAAATCACAAAAAATGCAAGCAGCCCTTGTGATAGAAATAATTAGTGACAGGTAGGTCCTCTTTATGGAGAGATATGGGGTAAATAAGAATCCACATCTCTCCTCTGCAATGTAAAGCATTGGATCAAAAAAACAAAAAATTGATCTAGTGCTTTAAAAAAAAATGTCCGGAACAGGAAGTGACATCGCTCCGGTCCTCCAAGTGCATAGAGATGTGTGGCGGCCATCTTTCCTTAACACGTCTCTATGTCCAGCGCCAGGATCGATGGTTTCTCAGGCAAGGCTGAGCTACCGAGTGGCGGCCGGTGACGGCAGCGGCGAGGGGCGGGGTTTTTTTGGCACCTGTATCGGTGCTTTTTTTTTTTCATTTCGGCCAACGGTTGTTTTCAGCCACCGAAATGTCGGTACTAGTAAGTCAATATGACCAATTAAAACTACATCTCATTGCAAACTCTTGTCAACAGAAGTGCATGTTCCCCTAAAATGTTGTTTGGTTCCTGAATTCTCCACTTAATTGTTCACCCCTAAATTAGATGGCTGTTGGGCAATCCTATTTCTTCATGACACACATCTACTCTTATTCAACTTTTTACTCCAAGCATTGGTCTGTTCTAATCTCTAAATGCAAAGATTAAAAAACAACCAGATATAAAACAAAAACCAGTTCCTAACAATCTGTGCCACTTTGTATCACTGTGTCCCAGTTTATCTGTTAATCTTTTCCCTATATATTGTTAATATCCAATTCAATATGGCTGGTATCTGACAAGCATCTAATGCATATTGGTATACTAGATTTTTGTGCTGAGCAATCTTCGCTGCTCCAGCTGCACAGGAACTAAAAGTTCCCTTTTTTCTAGGACTTAACAGTTCCTCAACAACTAGCTGGCTGTAGGCTACCCGCACCTGCTGTATTTTTACAAGTCATAATGTTCATATGATTCTAATTTTTATATTGCAGTCATAACATAACAGATATTGCTAGGAGATGTAAATAAAATAGATGGAAATCATAGACATATAGTTGTTAAAGGCTGTTTATTTCATACTTGAGAAGCAACCTTTTAATACTTTAATTTTGAGAGCATTAAACAACTAGTGTGAAAAACAAGCTGCATGTAAACTACAGCTACAGCGTCTGCTTCAGTGCAGAGCCCAGGCAACCTGTTCTAGGAGGTGTTAATTGGCAATAGGAGTACAAGTCAGAAGCTTGTTCCCCATTGTCCAAGCCCAGCAAGGCTAGGTCATTAAAGTGGAAATGAATTCCTTCCTGCTGATTTAACCCCTTTGAGGCTCAACTGCCAAAGACTGAAAATTAACCAGAAAATATGAACACAGTCATAATAGTAATTACAAGGGTGGTATAAAGACATTTTGAAGACAATTCAAGAACAAAAAAGGTACAAATATTTTATTGTTTTCATTAAATTGCAAGGTTCTTAAAATATCTTTATAAATGTGGTACAGCTTGGAAGTGCCTTAATCATTCGAATTGGTCCACCAATGACAACCATCAGCTACAAAAACTGCTGACTTTAAATAATAGGACACCTGACCAAGTATTCAGCACCGTCCTCACCTGGGTTGGCACGTCACCAGTCTTTGGTTCCCTGGCGCTAGCATGTTCTTTAGTGTGGGAAGTTGGCTGTGACTCCTTGTGGCTTCACAGCCAAGTGCCTGCTGTGCTTTAGGTACTGCAGCCGTGTCCCTGAAGGCTGCAGGAGAAGGGGGACCAAATTTCTGCTTGGATCGCCTAGGTGATCAAAGAAGAAGTGGAAGCAGGTACCTGTCAAAACCAGGTACTCGATCCTACCCCAAAAAAATAAGTTGACAAAAGTTAAAGAGGAGGATGGGAGGACAAGTGGAACTTCCCCTTTTGGGTGAAGTTCTACTTTAAAGTTACTGTCCACGTGGAAACAAAAGAGCCTCCTGCAACAGAAGCATCTAACAGTGACCTTTCCTGGTTCCCCTGCCACCAGTCTCTGCTGTGGTCAAAAAGAAGGGTGAGCTGAAAGTTTTTCAGAATCCAACACTTCTGGGAGTGTCGAATTCTTGGAATCCTGCTGCAATCTGTGGTTAATCCTGTCAGGCCCTATGTCACTACAGAATATATAAAGGTCAACACACTGAACCACTGAGAGCAATTTATTTATTTATTATTTATTTCAGGTACTTATATAGCGCCGTAAATTTACGCAGCACTTTACATATATATATATATATATATATATATATTGTACATTCACATCAGTCCCTAACCCTCAAGGGGTGTACAATCTAAGGTCCCTAACTCACATTCATACATACACATATTAGGGCTAATTTAGACAGGATCCAATTAACCTACCAGCATGTCTTTTGGAGTGTGGGAGGAAACCGAAGTACCCGAAGGAAACCCACGCAGGCACAGGGAGAACATGCAAACTCCAAGCAGGTGGCGTCGTGGCTGGGATTTGAACCAACGACCCTAGTACTGCCAGGTGGAAGTGCTAACCATTTAGCCACTGTGCTGCCCAATGAGGGATTATGAATCTGACAAGCATGAAAGTTTAGGATCCTACAGATTTTTCAGCCAGCATTTTCCCCTACAACATTATGTAAGACAATGCAGTACTAATTTACGTTCCCTAAATAACAATCACATACAAATGCATGAATAGTATGTCATTTTTTTTTACATGCAATGTTTTAAGTAGAACCCAATCCAAGTGTTTTTCTGTTAATTCTGGATAAAGTGGGCAAAAGTTAAAACCTCTGTCAGGATTTGCTATTCATGTTCCTACTTGCCAATGGGACAGGAAGTAAAGAAAACAAAGGATATAACAACAAGATATTCTTACCCTTTCCATTCTTTTTCCAAAAACCAAGAGAGTGGGTAGAGTTTCTATTTAATAACTAAAATCCTCTATGTAAAGTTTTCAGAGACCTCAACAAAAGTGACCTGCTCCAAGAATAAAGGTCTGCAAATCCTTTGGATACATGCAATGCATCTAGATACAGGTACACTCTCAGAATTCCCTTTTGTTTATTTGATACCTTTCAAGATTGTGTTAAGGAATCCATAAAAAGTAACATTAAAAAGTTTATTACAAAAATTTTCTTGCTTTCATGCAAAGAATACCAATCAGTATGCAAGCCTATGACACGGTACAAGCACAGTGTGTGGGAGACACCGTTCATAAATCCCTGTAGTCCTGGTGAAAGACAGATGCAGGACATGATCTATAGTAGATTGTACAACCTAACAGAGCACTGTGGACCGATTACTATTAGTGTGTGTAGCAGTCGGGTACTCCATGTATACACATTAAAGCCCCACTCACAAATAAGCATAGTCAAAACGCACATTTCTGAACACGTTTCTGAGAGTGGCAAAATGCGCTACACAAATTTAGGTGCCATTCATTCTTATTGGCATCTCAAACCTAATTGAAAAAAAGAAAAAAAAATGTGTTTTGTCACGTGAAAAAAAAAAACACTGTCCAAAAACACACCAAGTCAGCATTAAATTTAAAACAAAGAAAGTACAGTTGCTACTTGGGTGTGTTTTTGGAGCAACGGTATCCCATTCAAGTGATCTACACAAAAACCTAAATATTCAATGTGTGCAAGGTTACCTATTTATATTTGTCCCATTACTTGGCTTAACCACTTGCCCTCCAGAGGATTTACACCCCTTCCTAACCAGGCCATTTTTTGCATTACGGCACTGCATTACTTTAACTGACAATTGTGCGGTCATGCAACGCTGTACCCAAATTAAATTTAAGTCCTTTTTTCCCACACAAATAGAGCTTTCTTTCGGTGGTATTTGATCCCCTGTGCGCGCTTTACTTTTTGCGCTATAAACAAAAAAAGACCGAACATTTTGAGAAAAAAACAAACTATATTTTGGACTTTTTGCTATTAAACATGTCCAGTAAAAAATGTAAAAATCAAATTTCGTCACAAATTTAGGCCAAAATGTATTCTGCGACATGTTTTTGCTAAAAAAAAAAAAAATCCCAATACGTGTAAATGAATTGGTTTACGTGAAAGCTATGTTTATAAATGGAGGTATACATACTGGAATTCTTTTAATACTAATAATGGTGGCGATCAGCAACTTATAATGGGACTGCTTCATGGTAATTGGGATGGGCCTGCTGAGCCATCCCGAGCAGTGTGCCCAAACTGACAGGGAGGAGGGCTGTTGGTAAACAATGCAGCTCTCCTCATGGTCAGTAATCACCAGGCAGGGACATGGTGATTGACACCGGTGGGCTGCGATCGGCGGCGCGGGTAGGACTCGCATGCCCCCTACCCGGAAATGCAGAATCACGTGCATATATACATGATTTTGCGCTCAGGGGCCACCCTGCAGCAGTAAATCTACTGTGGGTGGTCCTAAAGCGGTTAAACGTCCAATAAAAAAATTAAAGAAATTAAATATTTGATTTATGTGAACGTTATAGCATTTACAAATGGCAGTATACATACTGGAATTTTTCTTTTTTTACTAGCAATGGCGGCGATCAGCTAATTATAGCAGGCCTGCGGCAGGCATCCTGACTCTGGGGGGGGATGGGACTGACTTGGTGTCACTGATATCCCCAGTGACACCAATGAAGTGATCAGTGTTAATAAAAAGCACTGACACTGTACTAATGGCACTGGGCATGAAGGGTTAACATGTGGGGCGATCAAAGGTTAAGTGTGTTTGCACACCCCTGCCATCCAGTAGCAGTATTTCTGCTATAGGGCGGAGGGGAAGCGGTTAATATAATTTGTCTAGTTATGATTTTTGATATGAAGCCAAGTTAATTCCCTTATCCCACATTGATAATACACTATCTTTCAGCTCCTAAGTGAGCATCAGAACACTGAGCATACACAGGGTTTGACTCCTAGAGGAAGAGAGTCAGGAAAACACTGCAAAAAGGACAGTAAAAGTGGGATGGGGGAGAACTAGCAAGGGACTGTCACTTTATCCTAAATGGGTAAAGTAAAAGCCTCATTAATCACAGCCAGGCAGCCAATGAGGAGAGAGGAGGGGTGGGGGCGGGGCCAGGCCGCAGCTCCATATGTGAATGGACACACGGAGCAGCGGGTGCCCCCATAGCAAGCTGCTTGCTGTGGGGGCACCCAACAGACAGGAGGAGCCAAGAGAACCTGCAGGGGACCCAAGGAGGGGAGGATCCAGGCTGCTCTGTGCAAAACCACTGCACACAGCAGATAAGTATAGATATGGGGTTTTTGTTTGTAAAATAACAAAGAACCATTAGAATCGCTTAAACTAAACCCATTCGATTGTAGTTGACTAAAATATACTGGAGATTTTAGTCTACTAAAATACAAAAAAACAGTCCAGATGACTAAAACTAAATCGAAATTTGATGCCAAAATTAACATTGGTCACAACAGGAAGTGTTCCCTCTTGGGGAATCCAGGATGGAAAAAGATCTGGGGTTCCTAGTGAATGACAGACTCAGCAATAGCATGCAATGCTAAGCTACAGCAAGCAAGGCCAGCAGATTATTAGCATTAAAAAGGGTATTTACTCAAGAGGTAAAACTATAATTCTACCACTTTACAAAACTCTGGTTCCACCGCATCTTGAGTATGCTGTTCAGTTCTGGTCTCCAGTTCTCAGGCGGGATGTGCTAGAACTGGAGAGATTCCAGAGAAGGGCAACAAAACTAATACGAGAGCTGGAGGACCTCAGTTAAGAGTATCGATTACAAACATAAAACTGGAGAAGAGGGGATATGATGGTGATATAAAAATATCTTAATGGTGATTTCAGCATTGGGAGGAAACTATTCAGTCTCGCGTCACTCAAGAAGACACATGGCCACTCATTGAAATTGGACGAGAAACGGTTTAACCTTAAACTGCATAAGGGTTCTTTACTGTTAGAGTTGTAAGGATGTGGAACTCATTTCCACAATCAATGGTTTCAGCAGGAAGTGTTGCTAATAAATTGAAAAAAAAAACAAAAAACTTCTAGATGGACATCTTACTGAACACAATATACAGGGATATAGGAAGTGGTAGAGACAATAATATATACACACAACCACACAGGTTGAACTAGGTGGACTGGTGTCTTTATTCAACCTTACCAATTATGCAAATATAAGTGCACTGGCAGCGCTGAAAAAACAGCTACGAAAATCTTCTTTGGAGCAGTAAACTGTAATCTCCTGTAGTTCAAAGCTGCCGATGATGTCTACATTTTTTTTTACTGGAATTATGGAACATGTAGTCCCAGAGCACGGGCCTACATTAACTTGCAGGGTGATGTCAAACAAAATAGCAAATAATAGGAGTCAAGAGGTCACATGACAGCAACTTCAAATTATTATTTCAATTGTATTTGTCCATCTTATTTGTTACAAATTAGGGTGGCAAGCAGCAGTTGTGGGGTGGTGGTGGATTTGAATTTTTTTTCCCTTAGGTTTGGTGGAATTCTGCTCTCAAAGTCTGGGGGAAAAAAAAAAACCATGTGCTGCACCTATATATTATGTATTTATAAGGATAATAAGAATTCACGTAGTGTAGCAAGCTCAGCAAATGAGACAAGCTGGTCTTGGACAAAACACTGTGTATGGCAATTACCAGTCTCTGTACAAAGCAGTGTGTTTGCAAACTGACCAAGGAACTCACATTTAACCCTCACCCCTACAATTTACAAGAATCGTCACCTGGACATTTAAAAGCTTGGTTTTCACTTACTTTTACACAGCAATATGCATTCAAATCTATAGGCTGTCAACATGCACTTAATGACTTAATTTGGAGCATGTGTTTTTGCAGTCACAAACAATGGGCAGATCACACAAGGGAGAAAAAGGTGTGACATTAGAAAAAAAATACTTAATGACTTTAATGATGTCATAAGAGGCTCTCCTGTGAGTGGATGTCCTGTAGTCATGCGATAACGAGGACAAACGTATCCTATCATCTTCCAATCAGAAAGCTTCCAACACCAATTACTGGTTCTTGTAACAAAACTAGAATATGACACTGGCACTCTTGGGTGGGGGGGGAGAGGTTACATTCAGCTTACCTCAGAAATATATTTTCATCTTAAAGACAATACTTGGCTGTAATTGTTGGACTGCCTATCTTGGCAATAAGACATGGAAATGCTAGCTGAAGGTCAGGTGGCCTAGTTCTAAAAATGCATCCAAGGGAATGATAAAAACATTATTCCTCACTAATAAGGGGCAGAAGATAGAGAGCTGCATATATGGATTTAAGACTCCAGTGGCTTAGTTAAGAAGCAATAAAAAAACAAAAAACAAAAAAAAAACAAAAAAAAACATTTATAAATTATATCTTACCTATAAAAGGCAGTAACTGCCCACAACCAGGGGATACCCATGACTGATCTCTATTGAGAAAGCTACAGGGTACTAAAACCTATCAATGCCAGCATAGCAGATATACCCAGGGAAGTGGCTACAAAACCCAGTAGGAACCAGTTTGAGGGCACAGAGGGAAAGGGTGATGAAACCACAGACATGCTTGCCAATCAAAAAAACAAATAATGGTAACACTTTCCTTTGTGTCAATTAATGTCTGCAAGAGCTAAACCCATGTAGAGTTTAACTATGGCATCTGGATAAGAATGTCAGCGACCAGGACATGGTCAGAATGTACACGAGTCTCCACATAGCTCAATTACTAGCCATTGAAATACCATGGCTGGAAAAGGAAGAAAGCCCAAAACATTACTATCCATTGTACTTTTTATTACACCACAAATTATTGTATCACATTCACAGCTTTTATACTCCACTGTAAAGCTGTAGAGATCCTTAGAGTTAAATAAGTTTTTTTTTTTAGCCCAAACATTAAAAGATGGAGACTTTTTTTTTTCTTAATAATGGAAACCAATTTTAGCTACAACAAAATACTGTATTTTTCGTTCCATAAGACGCACTTTTCCCCCCCAAAATAATGTGGAAAAATGTCTGCGCGTCTTATGGAGCGAATATGGAGTGGTTGGCCCGGTATTCCTGCCACCACTGTGAAAGAATACCGGGCTGGCCGTTCGACTCTTCTGTGCTCCTCGGTCCAGTGCTGTACTCACCGCCTTTTCTCCCTGGCGCCGGCATCTTTACTATGGGCACCCGGCTGTGACAGCAAGTCCTCGGGTACCCGCTCCCCAAAGGTCCGCAGCCTCTGGCCGTCCCCTGTACCGTGTCCGCAGCCTCTGGCCGTCCCCTGTACCGTGTCCGCAGCCTCTGGCCGTCCCCTGTACCGTGTCCGCAGCCTCTGGTCGTCCCCTGTACCGTGTCCGCAGCCTCTGGTCGTCCCCTGTACCGTGTCCGCAGCCTCTGGTCGTCCCCTGTACCGTGTCCGCAGCCTCTGGTCATTCCCTGTACAGTGTCCGCAACCTCTGGTTATCCCCTGTACTCTGTCACCAGTCTCTGGTCATTTCCTTTACTATGTTTGCAGTCCATTGGTTCAGAATATTTTTTTTTATTGTTTTCCTCCTCTAAAACCTAGGTGTGTCTTATGGTCAGGTGCATCTTATGCAGTGAAAAATACGGTACTACATTAATTTGGAATTACTTTAAAAGTAAAGCTAGATTTAAAGTAAAGAAACAGAATTGGTACAAAAGGAGACACCACTTATACCATTACATATCTGACCCAAATCCCAGAGCACAGTAAGATGACTATTTCAGCACATCCTTAAAAAGCGGAGGGCTACCTCACCTCCTACTTTACTATCCTATTGGCCAGAAAGGCTACCCATATTACATGAGGGACAACAACAACAACAAGCAGGAGAGGGTGGGCCAAAATTCAACACCAATTTTGTGCTCCAAACCATTATTTAGCAATAATTGCAGTGGAACTAGAACCATTTTTTCAGCTTTGGATGAAGTAGGAAAATGTTGGAAACCGAGGTTTTTACTGCCATTTGTTAGTAAGATATCCCCCTCTCCTTAGTGGATATCTGTGTTGGAGAACTTTCCCATCTTACAAAAGTTATTACTTTTCTCCACTCCAGCAACAACTTGGCCATACAAAAACGTAGATTTTGCCTTTAAAATCACCGGTGCCATGCAGGTCTCCTGCAGACATGTCAGTGCACGTACAATGTATGGGCAACCAGATACTTACTGACAGGAAGACTCAATGAACTACCACAGCGCTCCACAACGTCATGGTAGTTCATTGTGAACTACAAGCCAACAGCCACAAAGGCTGTCAGAACTTGTAGTGTTCTCATTCACAGAATACTGTGTATAAGTGATGCAGCCGAGTAGGCGTAGCCCCGCATGGCCGAGTTTTCTTGCAAATTGTGAAAGCTAGTGGGAGGAGAAGATCCCCTGCTATCTGTCACAACTGGGGATTGGGGGGGGGGGGGGGGGGTCCTTTTGTAACATGTTACACCCTGAATATGGGTATAACATGTCACGTTACGAAAGGTGAACTTATCCTTTAAAGCCATATACGTTATGCATGTCTATAATATGAGAGGCACATATATGTTGCAAGTTCCTGTCTTGGGAAGAGGTGGTTCACAAAGAGCAATGATGCTGGTTTTTGAGGAGTTTTTTTGACCATTCATATAGATGAAAATATGAACACTGCGCAATTTATTTTGAGTTTTTCATGAACACTGGGTTGTTGTTTATCACAGTGCTGAATTGTAAAAGGCACTCTGACTTCATTTTTTTTTTTTAATATCTTGTGTGTATTCATTTGGGAATTTTTATGTAGTAGTGAGTGTTTCATTTATTTAGCAGATTTGTAGTAGTTCAAATTTTATTGAATCACATTTCACACTTTTAGCATAGAGAAGGGTTATATTATATTCTTGTATTGTTGTAGATTCACACTTTTTTAGTGCAGAGTTGGCATGTATTTCCATTGTAACTAGGATATGCCTATAGAGAAGTAGCAAATGTACAAACTAGCTTGACACTGAAGCAGTGATGCCAGATTCTGATCTGAATAGTAAGCTTTAGGACTAGCTATAGTGGCTGCATGTTAGTAGGTATATTTTACAACAAAAGATTAAATGGACATCGGTAAAGTTGCTGAGAGAGTCATGTTTTACCTTCTTTTGAGAAACAAAGGCTGAAGGGAATGCTCTTATTCCAGGCTTGTTTCTAGTGACAGCGCAGTATATTGTGTGTAAAGACACAGTCAACAATCAGGGCTCTATTTTTTTTCTCAAAACAGTAAAATACATCAAGAACATACACATTGTTATAAATAAGGCCAGTTCCAGCCAATGTAGTTTATGGGAAGGGGGATGAAGGATCGGGGCTTCCTATAGCTTTTATCTCTTTAGGTCGGCTGTAGAACACAAGTTCACTGTACAAATTACACAAAAGTACAACACTGCTTTTCTACCCTTCATAAAGATATAAAAATATACAAACTCTTGCAGTTCTGTATCATTAATACCTCAATATATTATTTTCATTTAAAAAAACACACACACAGGCAAGGTAAGTTCCTGAATTTGATTTTGTCTCATCAGTATGGATTCCACTGTACAGCAGAACTCACTCTGGGAGAGGGAAACCCAGCACATGGAACTGTCAAGTCTGCTGCTTCTCCTTTCACTGTCTAACCACAAGCCGGGGGTGAGGCATAGACCAGTAATTATAACTGCAGAAGAGAAAAATCTGGTCTTCTGCTGTGTCAGACGGGGCTGTGTAAATCTAAGAACCGGATAAGAAAAATGCAAATCATATGGCAGTTAAAACAGCTCCCTTATGTATATGTATTTCAGCTATGTATTAACAGTTTCCTTGTTCAGTTCAGCCTAAAAAAAAAAAATAATATCAGCCCCGAAGCAGGATACAGTATGTATTATTTCAGACTGTATTTATGATTCACTGAGCATTGCTTGTAGCAAACTCTAAATTGATCAATGTTTGAATGGTGTTTTTACTTTAATATAGTTGCAGCTTTAGAAAACTTTGTGGACAGAGCTGTTCACAGAACAATTTGCGCTCTTAATAATCAAATCACTTGTTTAACAAGCATGACAAGTAATATTTTTTCCCAGTCAAAAGCAGATGAGAAAAAGGTCTTGTGCAACTGACAGGTCTTACAGGTCTGCATATATATTATGACTGTGCTCTAACAAACTGTAGAAAACACGTTTGATTTACTTATTAATTTTTTGTGATTAATGACAGGGCCCAGGCTCAGGAATTCACTTTCCAAGTGATAAGGGTTCGAGTGCCATCCATGATGCCCTATCCTGGAAGTATCCCAACTATCCCATCTGATAAAACATACTCACAGATGGGAGAACATGATAGATAATTGGCAACTAGGCTGAAGAAATCTACTGGCTAGTGCCATGCAAGTTTACTATGACTCTGAATCAAAGAGCATGACACTGCTAGCACAGATTCACGTTAAAGTGACATTGCTTCATTTACATGGCTAAATGCATACTCCATTCAAAAATTAGCAATGAAACTCTGATAGGCATAAAGGAATCACAGCCTAGCTGCTTGGTTCCCTCTTTCATCCAGACATTGTTGTACTATACCTAAAGGCCCCCCCCCCAAAAGCAGAACTACCCGAAGAATAGAAATTCTCAATGTAACATCCTAACTATAAACTGTTATTTTTCTTTTGGTATCTCCTATTCCCAACAAGAGAGATATTGTACATACCTGATATCCTAGCAATATTCCCTAGTTAATATATATGCAATAAAAAGGGGTGATTCTGACATTTTCATTGTTTTCTCAATGCTCACATTATTGTCTCTCAACGTACACCGCGATGCATCTCACAAGACATAACGTCTCCTACTGCCGCCTGTAGCGATTTAGTGTAAGTACACCCTCTCTGGTTTCAGGAATCGCAGACCTTACACCTTAATGATTTACAGTGTTTTATAATACATTAAGAAGAATTTGAGGATGATGACCTGTCCTAACAGCATATGCTCACATCGCCCAAGTGCTCACATTTATGTCAAGGAGGACTGTGGTCAAACATCTCCAGCATTTGTCCTATCTCAGGGCAAAGAAAAGAGCAATAGTGATCGACTTAAAGGAAATCACTACTGAGAGGAATACAACAGCTGCCATTGTTTCTCTCCTTCTGAAAACGTTAGTTGCCAGGATGCTTCTGGCATCAGTATACAGTATGTTCTCCATGCATACCAAATACAGGTACATGACAAAGTACTTAAAGATTATGTAAACCCAACACTTCATATTCCTGATATGTGCCTGCTGTACCATGCTCTTGTATGGAAAAGTATCCTGTTCTCTTTGTATTGCTGCCTTTCTGTGAAATCACTGGCGTTCCTGCCAGTCCCTCTGCTTTCCTAATAACCGACCACGCTAGGCATGAGAGCAAAGTGTGGTCAGTATTCTAGCTGCGCTGGGAAGTTCGTGTCCTCCGTTTCAATGATCAGACTACTGCTGACACGCTCCCCTTGTACACCCATTCACGGGGAAGTTCAACATTTTGCGGTTTCTCCTGCCCCAGTTCCCTATTCTCAGCAGCATAAGGAGCTTAGAGGGTATGTGATCACTTATAAAACAGGGAAAAGGGTCATTTTTAAGTTTTTTTATACACAAATGTTTTGCCTTTCTTTTCTATTTTAAACTGAATGGGTTAAAAAAAACAAAAAGGGAAAAAGGTCTCAAAATATGGCTTATTCAGTTTTCTGTTAGTTACAAACTACTTATAGACCTGGCCCTCCAATATCTATCCTAGTATGCGCTTGTTGGAGATCAGGATGCAGATACTGCTCTATTGCTATTATACCAGTTAAGGTGCACTGTTACATATGACACTCTATGGGCTGTGTATCTTACATTTTTGTGCATGCTGCTTGTTTTGTATAAACTTTTCTCAAACTATATTAAACTATAACCTGAATGGGTTGTTTTACAAGGTGAGGGTTTACATATACTCTAAGCTAGAGGTATTTCTGGCAACTAGCAACATACAGCATTAGGGATGGTCTTGGGCTGTACGCTTCTATATTTTGCAAGTCCCAGCCACAATATACAATTGAGCAAACTGAAAGTTTGTAGTGGGTGTTAATTCTTCATTATAAAAGTTGAAGCTGAACTCCAGCTTCAGTATAGTAATATGCTACTGTCACTACACTTGTCGGTTGTCTTCTCCTGTGTTTTATTGCTATGGGTTATAAAAATTGTTGGTGAATTTATGGCCGCCACCACCAGACTTTACAGGATGAATGACAACCAGTATTATCCAGCCCCTTCCTCTGTGGCCAGACTGTCAGGAACACACCCTCTGGACTGCAAGGGGCGCCACCACTATGCCTCCACAAGCCATGGCAAGGTGTCATAAGGAATATAAGCCCAGAGCAGCAGCACACATCACTGCTGTGTGGAGGACAGGATTGCTCTGGTCGCAAATTTGTGTTTATGGATTTTATTAGATTTAATTTTGATTTTTTTTTTTTTACAAAAACAGAAGTGTACTGAGGTGGCGTAATCAGATGGATCAGTTGTGATGCATCCTGGAATTATGCTTGCAGTCACTGTATTTGACTTGAGTACTTCCAGATTTTTGACATGCATATTTTGCAATGGATTCTGTTTACAAGTGTGGCCATAATTCCAGACCCATGATAAAAAGTCCTTGAGTACACAGCAAGTTCACCAAAGCCACCATAGAGTAACATAGTGGATTCAATCCAATGTCAAAATATATTTGGTGCCCCAGACATGTCACTGTTTGCAATTACCATTTTAGTTAGAATTATTAACTATAAACAGGGTAGGAAAGTGTTATTTGTTGCACCGTATACGTCAGGCATATGATTTGCGCTACAGGAGCAAAAAGAAAAAAAGAAATTAACATTTTGCTAATTTCTCAGCAGAATCAATTGTATAAAGCCCATATGGCGACCTTTCAGACACATTTTCTCACATTTCAAGAAAGACAGATGACAGAAGCTGGAATTAAGGAAGTTAATTATGACATCATTAAAATGCGCATTGAGAACTTGTAATGGTAGTCAGATTGTGTGTGCAAGGTGAGAAAAAAAAAAAAAACTTGACTTGTCTGAAGTTGTCCCGGCACAAAGGTCGAGGAAACAGACAAAGATCAGGAAGTACACACATCAGCTGGTCATTTCAGACATCATCTGCCCAGCGACCATTTTACGTTAGGCAAGCAGATGTGAGCCAACCCAAATCATATTTCCTGCCAGTTGGTGCAAACAGCTTACACATTTCATTCTTCACAGTCGCTGTTTTTCTCAGCGATTTCAGATTTCAAGGCCAAAGTTCATGCACTAAAGTTTGGAAAGACAATGCAGCTAAAATTTACTTCTATTTACAAATCACTTATTTTAATCAATATAATTCATTACCTGCTATGAATCATGTTTAAACATTAAAAAATTGTATATTTTTGGACAAATCACTTACCCTAACAACTAGCCATGTTCAACCTAGAAGTAAACTAGAAAACATTGTGGCATTAAAAATATCAGCATGCCAGATTGTACCAGTGTGACAAGCAATGGAAAGTAGGCACCCACATTCTAACACCTATTTGTTCGACATATCCTGGGCTCAGTCATCAGGTGGGGTGGGGAGATGAGAGGTGTGCCCTTACTTTTTTAAATAACTTTTATAAAATCAGTATTTACATATGAACTGCAGGATCAATGGAGCCAGGAGAGGGGTTTTCTCACAAATATGATCAGGTGCCTTATAGTTCCTACTCTACTGAGCGTTTCACATCAATCGTCCTATAATATTTTTTGCTGCCAGCACAGGAACATTTTAGGGATCCAGGGAACTTTTTTCTAATAGGATCACTGGCCACCTGGCTATTTAAATTTTTTCTCTTTCATTACATCAACTTCCAGTCTTCCTCAATGTGAATTATGTTTTTAGCAAGTATAATTAATAATCTGATTTATGGTTAGATACCACTACTCTGTGTCGAACAAAAACATAACTTTCTCTAAATCATAATTCCCTTTTCTGAACTTCTATAACCAACAATCAAACACATTTGACTGAAAGAAAAATTTGTGACCTTTTGTGGTCACTCTTCAGTGTATCATAGCTATCACTGGTATTTACATAGTTAGTCTGGCTAAAAAAAAGACAAGTTCAACAATAAAAAAAAAAAAAAAAAAAAGTTATAGTCCTACACCCACAGTTGATCCAGAGGAAGACAAAAAACCCAGCAAAGCATGATCCAATTTGCTCCTGCAGGGAAAAAAATTCCTTCCTGATCCCCCGAGAGGCAATCGGATATTTTCTGGATCAATTATATTCTGTGTATCCAAGAAAGAATCCAGGCCTTTTTTAAAGCAATCCTCTGAGCTGGCCAGAACCAACTCTTGAGGAAGTCTATTCCACACATTCTCACAGCTCTTACTGTGAAGAACAAAAACCAAACAAGGGTGCACTCTCATCGTGCATTACCGTGGTACACCACATGTTTATTGTGTAATCAAATAGATATATACTGACAAACCAAAAGGAGAATAAAAGCAGAATAAATGGTCCGTAATGGCAGTCAATGAAAACTGACGCGTTTTGGGAGATGAACCCCCTTCCTCAGAGCTGAGATGTGTACCTGCTGGTCCAATGCTTATATGCCAAAAAATGCTAAAGAGGTCAAAAAGTCCCTCCCCCCACACACACGGCAGTCCAATCGCAGAGAAGATCGATTGGATCCACCTCCAAACAAAAAAAAAAAAAAAAAAGGGGGGGGGGGAATGGATGTAACAAAAATTAAAATAAAAATAAACATGAAAATAAAAAATGAATACATTTATAAAAATGTAAATGAAAACATGTATATGCATGAATAAATATATAGATAAATGAAAGTACAAGCTACATCAATCACTAAGTCTCTGAATGCATGAAAATAAAAATAAAATAACTGTACTCACTCATAGCCTCAGGATGGATTAAAGAGGCTCTAATAAAGGATCTCTGTCCCAGGAGTATCTGTCCCATATTAAATATAGTATGGTACATGATGTACATGTAGCATTAGATGATGTATAAAATGTATACCTAAATCCATGTTAGATGAATAATACATGATGACTGATTATTGGTAACTGATAAATCGTCAACAGCCAGCGTGGCGCCTGTGCAGCTCGCCACATTGGTTTAGTGTGGACGTGACTGGCAAGGACAATGGAAATGGCGGCGCGTATGCGCCCCGTGTGGCATCCCATTCGAGCATGTGCACCATGTGCGGCATCCCATTCGAGCATAGAAGAACCACGCATGCGCCGGGGAGCCGCACCACCCGATACACACCGAGGAAGTGTGTCAAATTAAGGGCGGAAGAGGATAGCCAGCTCCCTGAGTGGTGCTGGAAATGCCCTATTGATGGACAGATGTGGGATCCAATCAAAAGAAAACAAATGCAGTGTACTGTGACAAATAAACAAGGGATCTAAAGGGCATGCTGATGGCTAAAAATCAAAAGTGAAAAATAAATAAAATAAAAAAAAAAATGAATAAAAAATAATGAAAAACTGTGAAGAAACTTTTCCGTATTTGGAGATTACATTTCTTTTCCTCCAGATGTAGAGTGCCCCCTTGTCCTCTGTGATGACCTCAAGGTGAATAACTACACCGAGTTCACTATATGAACCACTGATGTATTTATACGTGTTGATCATATCCCCCCCTTAATCTCCTCTTCTCAAGAGAGAATACATTCAGTTCCACTAATCTTTCCTCATAACTGAGCTCTTCCATCCCTCTTACCAGTTTGGTTGCCCTTCTCTGTACTTTCTCCAGTTCCCCAATGTTCTTTTTGTGAATTGCTGCCCAAAACTGAACTGCATATTCCAGATGAGGTCTTACTAATGATTTGTACCGGGGTAATATGATATCTCTCTCTCTCTCTGGAGTCTATACCTCTTAATACAAGAGAGGATTTTGCTCGCTTTAGAAACCGCAGCTTGGCATCGCATGCCATTATTAAGCTTGTGATCTACCAGAACTCTTGAATAGAAAACAATACACCAGCTGACTCCTGATGATCTTAAACTGAAATCATGCTCCCTTTTATCTCTTAAACTGCAGGTTAAAGCACAGCGCCGCATAAAAAGGGAAAGTTCCGCTTTAAGGACTGGTTTCCCGCTCCCCATTAAGGATTGGCACCTTTAGGGAGCAGCTATGCTGCGGGGCCACGCGATCTGTCACCGGCTGTGTCCACGGGACACAGCCAATGACATATCACTACACAGGCCTATTGCCAGTGTCATGTGACCACTGTGACCAATCACAGCAGATCACAGTCAGTTGTATACAATGGATGGCTGTCATGCCATCCATTGTATACAATTATGTTGTTAGCTGTGACTGGTCAAAGCAGTCACATGATATAGACTGGGCCAATCACAGCCTATCTATATAATGTGATGAGCTTTGCCCAATCACATCTAATCACAACAAAAGACTGAATGAATCAGTTTCATTCAGTAACAATGATTGCAAATTCTATGGTAAATAATTACAAAGTTACTCATAAAAACAGGTTATACTTTTTAGCTTGAAACGGCAGAGGAACACTCTCCCCCCTATAGTTCCCAAGTCTGTTATCAATGAAATACATTAGTATTAGCAATCATAATGTGTTAAAAAAAAAAATCATGATCACTTGCCCAGAGTAGTTCAATGTTACTATGGTAACATTGTATTGCTTTGGTCACAGTGTGTTGAAAAAAAACTTAACAAAATACAAACTAAATTATTTTAATTTTTTTTTTTTTTTTTACATATTGTCACCAGTGTCTCTGATCACCTCCACACCAGTTATATTATAACACTGTGCTGGACTGGTGACAATATGTAAAAAAAAAAAAATATAGTGTTTTTGTTTTGTTTTAAATTTCTACATTTTCCAAAAAATTGTAAGAAAATTACAACCTCCAAAAAAACTCACCATGCCTTTTACTAAATACCTTGAACTGTATTTTACTAAAGGGGGTGATTTGGGGGGTATTTGTAATATTCTGGTGTTTTCAGGCCTCAAGAAATGAGATGGGCCATCCGTACATCAGCACTGATCAATTGACACACACACACACACACACACACACACACACACACACACACACACACACACACACACACACACACACACACACACACACACACACACACACACACACACACACACACACACACACACACACACACACACACACACACACACACACACACACACACACACACACACACACACCAATTTGGGGTATTTTTACCAAAGAAATGTAGCAGAATACATTCTGACCTAAATTTATGAAGAAATGTTATTTATTTGCAAAATTTTATAACAGAAACAAACAAAAATGCGTTTTTTCCAAACATTTCAGGGGGGTTTTTTTTGTTTTATTTAGCAAAAAATACAAAACTCAGTGGGGATTAAATACAACCAAATGATAAAAATGTCATATGGGTATAGTGTTGCATGACCACGCAATTGTCAAAGTGCAACAGAGCTGAAAGCTGAAAATTGGCTTGGGCAGGAAGAGGGTAAAAGTGGCCGGTATTGAAGTGATTAACATGTAGGAAACAGCAAAAGGCACCTAAGACATATACCTTGTGAAGCTCTCCAGGAACCCAGGGTCCTGATATGCAAACAACTGAAATCTTGCTGGCCTTGCACATTCCCCCCTTCTACATCTTAACATCGGTCTAACCTCTTGTTGGGACAGTGGCACATTTGCAGACAGGCACTCTGCCAGCTTCTGAATGCTCAAGTAGCTCTATAGGGAACATGAATGGATACATTTAGGTGCAGGAAGCAGAAGCCCCACAATAGCTGGTGACTGCACTGCTCATGTATAGATGCTCAAAGTGGTAGTAAAGTCTTGTAAGAAAATAAATAATCTGGTCTCTCTGGAAGTTAATGTGATAATGTGGAAGTATGCATTGCCAGGGCTTCCATCTTCACCTGGTCTTCTTTCTGTATTAGAGGACTCCGGTCATTTGAATGGCCGAGCCGCAATGACATAACTCCCATGTGTCACAGTCAGGGCACAGTGTGCATACACCAGTAATGTCACCAGCTGCAAAACATGCGAATATATCCTAAATGGTGCAGGTTTAATAGCTATTCATTTTACCTATGCTTTATTATAAGCTTACCTGTTGGTAAAAGTAACAAAGCAGTGAATGCCACATTATATGGTCATCAGAGAGCCGGCAGTGTTTCAGAAGCACTTACCAAGGATCTTAGTTATGTCCCAAATAATGACACCTAAACGCTTTCAATAGCCAGTGCACAGCCACCAGTGCAATGTTATCCGAAGCTTCT
The DNA here is from genome assembly GCF_062004578.1 of Staurois parvus. Taxonomy (NCBI): domain Eukaryota; kingdom Metazoa; phylum Chordata; class Amphibia; order Anura; family Ranidae; genus Staurois; species Staurois parvus. The sequence goes on along the minus strand of NW_028317827.1, from coordinate 9,075,912 downwards.
TCTGCAAGCGCAATGGAGTTGCACTATCCTGATACCAGGCTTCTCTCCATTAAATCTCTGGTACTAAAAGATTGCACTGTGCTGTGCTTGCGCAGCAGGCATTCTTTGTAAAAAATAAATAACAGCAGGAGAAACAGAAAGAAGTTTTTGGCAGAAGAGAATTACAAAGTCTGTTCTACCAAAAAATTTATCTTTTTCCCGAGTTCGACTAAAAATGTTAAGATCATCGCCCCTTTATGGTAATCATAAGGCCCTTGTGTATGGAAGGAGCACAACCCAACCATGCATTTTAGTAAGGAAGTAGAGGTAAATTGGCAAGCAAATACATTTGGACTCCACTGAATCCACAGCAGGGCTGCAGATTTACTGAATAGCAGGCTAAGGTCAGCACAGTTTTTGTGCAAGACTCTCTACAGAACTTCAAGAGTCCTGTTTTTGCACTAAGCTATTTCACATTGTTTGGTTATTTAAAAAAAGACACTAATTATGAAAATTCTGCCTTTACTTTTACTCAAACATGAGGTAGCTGTTCACTTTTCATTTAGTCCCATGAAGATATTAGTACATACAGTGGTGGAGCATGAATTCTCTATAAAACTGAATAGAACGAGCACAGCACATGGGTAGGCTTGGCTCAGAAGATTTTGAGAAGTGGCTGTGCAGCCTCATTTCTGCTATCTCTTGCTGGATCAGAGGCAGATGAGAAGTGAATAGAAGACTGGCAGGGGAGGATGGGGGAAGAAGGAACTACAATTTAAGTGTAACTGCACGAAATACGTAATTAGATGGAAATTCAGCACATCACACACAGACAAAATAGTACATAGAAGACTGATTTAGTACCCTTAGAGGTTGTTTTAATAAAAAACACCAAAAAAAAAAAAAAGTACCTTTTATTGCGGTTTCTGTTTGCTATCACGATTCCTCAGCCTGCGTTCCTACAGTGATTACTTATCAACAGTGGCCTAAATTCACCCTGACCACTGACATCAGGACAGAAGTGACATCGCGAGATTGAAGTCCTCTGTCCCTGGATTCTGTCCTTCGCTTCTAAGCCAAGTGAAGCAACCAAGAGGGGAGCAGCTGTATCTGATCACGAGAATAAAGCTGGCCATACATGGATCAAAATTTAGATGGTTCTGCAGGGACTGGCTGAATTTTGATTCATGAATGGCCACTGTGGTGGAACAGAAGTCGATCGGCAGATCCACTTCTGTTTAACCATCTTGCTGGATTTTAACAGCTTGATCAGCATTGCAGGCTATATCCTACAGTGCTGATCAATGTATTCTGATGAAGGGGAAGTCTCCTCGCTATCAGAATACAAAATACAAATTGATTCTGCACCTCGAATGTGTGGATGGGAGAATTGGGTCAGTTTTTTTTTCTCAACCTGCTGGTTGAAAGAAAAAAAAAAAAAATATGACTAATGTATGGGCAGCTCAAGCTGTACTGAAGTTGTGCCAACAACTTTGAACATGCACAATGGAGGAAGCCTTGGGCATGCCTGAGCGTTTTAAAATACATAATGAGGGAAAGTTGCTTCTGCACTTTGACAAGGCTAGGGAGATCAGCCATTCAAATAGTGACTGATTTCTGCTGTATGACCAGAACAGGAATATGCTGGTGGAAAGGCAGGACAACAACAGGATCAACAGGTAAAACCAATATGTAATATAAGGCTGTGAAACTAGAAAATATTGTTATAGAATTGTTAGAATAAATTTTTGGCTGGAGTGATACAAACACTTTGGGGTTGATTTACTAAAAGCAAATTGACTGTTCACTTTGCAAAGGAAGTTGCATAATTGCATTAGTTAGAGAACACAAGAAAAAAAAAATGTAACTGACCTGACCAAGTCCAGGCATACCACCCCCAAGCCTCAGCAGTCGGTCCATATTCCTGCAAAAATAGATAAAGCAAAACTGATCAGTCACTTCTCATCTACTCACCTTCAATCACTCAGTAGGCCAAAAATATTGGTGGTAATTACAACACAACATCAGTCTTCCTGTTAATTAACGCCACATATTAATGCAAGAAGCTGTCTCTTGCACTAATTAACAGGCAGTATTTGCTTCTTTAGGTTTACTTACCATAAGTCCTCAAAAGAAATGGTTTTTGATATAAAATCCTATTGTGGAAGGTAGCTTTTATTGGAGGCATAGCAGGAATAAGTGCCTAAATAGGTTAGTAAACACACATGATTTCTGTTTACAATACAGTAACTTTCTCTTCCTTTATACATATTATTTAAAATTAACATCCTCATTAGTATACCCTCCACTAATTAACGTACTGCTTGTCAGCTTCTATCAAAACGGTGACTGAACAATATCAAGTAAACAAAATTCGAATTGATAAGGTCTTTGGTGTGGGCATGTTCTTCTTTTCGGTTGATTAAAACTTTTAAAAAGAATAAAAGAGGAAAAAAACAATTTTACAGTCCGAACACGAACGCCTCACTTCACACATACACCAGCTATGCAATACTAATTTTAACAACTATATATAGAGGAAAAAAAAAAAAATCTGTCAAAAAACACTAAGCAGACCCATTTCAAATGGCACAGTGATATCTTTGGAAGCGTATTCTTATTAAATAATATATAATTTATTTTAAAACTATTACTGTTCAAATCACAAAACAGAAAGAACTGGAGGGCCAATTCACACTTGTGCTGAGACCTGTGGTTTTCTGCACAAAAAAAAAAAAAAAAACACACAAGTATCTGTAAGGGCAAATAGAAAACAATCATTTCTATGCGCCCAGTTCACATTTGAATGCAGCTTTTGTGTGAGTTGCAGTGCAGTGCGGAAATCTTCAAAATTTCAGCATTTTTCTGTCCCATTCACCACAGCCCACCTGCAGCCCCACATAATTCTGCATTTCAGTGCATAGAAATGAATGAAATGTCACACACTGATAATCCAGTATAAGAAAAAAAAAAAGTAACCGTGCTCTGCATTTTACAATGGCCAGGCACTGCCAGACAAAATAGACACTTCCTGCACAGTAAGCGGCTACGTTTTTGTGAACAAATCCTAATACTAGGGCTGCAACTAATGATTTTTTTCATAATCAAATAGTTGGCCAATTATTGTTTTGATCAATTGGATAAAAACCTCAATATGCCATTATTCTATTTAAAATAATTTAATGAACAGAGAGTTACACGCAAACTGCAAAATAAAAAGCTTAAAAAAAAAAATCCCCACCACATTCTTCTGAAAAGAGGTGGATTATCACTGTTCCAGAAACTCTGCACTGGAATGTACGAATGCTAGACCGGGTTCACACTGATGCGGTGCAGGAAACACTGCTATCCCTGTGCATTTCCTGCACCAAACTGCAATCGCATGGTGTTCATGCGACCTGCTGCGGGTGTCGATGTTAAATTAATGACACCCCAGCACAAATTGCAAAATGTGATGCGAATGCCAGAAATCGCATTGCATGGGTGAGATTCATGGGTGCAATTCAAGTTCTGGTAAAAAAAAAAAAAAAAAGGGGGTCCTGCACCTTTTTTGGTGTGGATGCGATGAGTCATACAAAATGTATGGCTCAAATTGCACCACACAGACATCTCATGTAATTCGCACATGAATGCGGTGTCCTGAACCGCCTTAGTGTGAACTCGGTATTAATGTGTCCACATGCTCAGGGCTAAGGCTGGTTCTTTTTTTTTTTTTTACAAACTATGTCGCCTGCAGCAGAGAAGAAGCCCTCTGATGGTGTGGAGGTGCCTGGGATACACAAGTAGGATTTCACTAGTTTTGCCAAGGTAGAATATTTCTCTTGGTTACTGTTACACCAAATAAAAGCCTTCCCTCCTTGGCAAGGGGCTTTTATGCAAAATAAGCCTGGACTTCATTTCTTGAGTATTAATGTCCTCATGTTGCCCATTTTAGTCTCCTTTTCACTGCTGCCCCAGACTCGGAGTAAAGATGGTGCAGATGTTGAGGGCTCAGCAACTTTAATTACAGGCAAAGTGGTAGTTTGCTGCTGCACCATCTCCCCTCTTAAAGCAAGTGCCTCTGTCTGCACCGTAGCCTGTACATTTAAAATTTGCTCTGATGTTAAAAATGTAAATTTTCTAAATCTTGAGTCCAGCGCAAAAAAGGAAAGAATTACAGTGTTTAGGACCTGTTCAAAAAGAACACTTCCTTGAGAAAGACTGGCTGTATCCAATGGAAACATGTCAGTATAGGCGGGAGGTGACATTATCAGTATAAAGGCACTGTTATAGAGTTTTTTGCTATTTGATACAGGCTGGTTGTCAGCGGCCAGGGCCCAGCCTGTGTTAATACAAGTGCTCCTACTGAACGTGTGTCATTAGGCAGACGCATGCTTACACTGCATTAACAACACAGCTCAGAAGCAACATGCAGCCGACAATATAGAGTAAGTGTCTTGTGTTATTGTTGTATATGTCGTTTTTCTTTAATGTTTATTTTTGCAAGGATTTGTGTGTTAGAGCTGCAGGAACCGGTTTTTATAGTGTTTGAGTTGTGCTGCTTTTATAGGATTAAGGCCCCTTTCACACGGGTGTTCTGTTTCTTTTCATCAGTTGTCACGTTTTTTTTCATGCAAAAACAGATTAGTTTACATCCGCTTTTCATCAGTTTACGTCCTTTTTGCATCCGTTTTTCAACTGTTTACATCCTTTTTTCTTCCGTTCAAAACAGCAGTTGTTAACGGATATGGACATTAACAGATGATCAACAAACACCAGCATGTACACAGATTTTCCAAAAAGTTGTGCCATAATGAGCATTTCAGTCCAATCATTACTTGCCTACTAGCAAAGCCCTACATCCCTCACTTCCCAAACAGACATCTCAGGAGACTCTTGGCTCAGGCCCACATCTACAGATGCATATCAATGAATTTGATTTTAATCAAAAAGTTAATTTATTTCAGTAACTCAATTCAAAAAGTTAAACTCTTATATAGATTCAGTACACACAGAGTGATCTATTTCAAGCATTTCTTTCTTTTAATTTTCATGATTATGGCTTACAGCTAGTGAAAAACCAAAATTCAGTATCTCATAAAATTAGAATATTGTAAAAAAGTTCAATATTGTAGACTTATGGGGTTTTATTTACTAAAGCTGGAGAGTCCAAAATCAGACTCCCTTCTGCATAGAAACCAATCATCTTCCAGGTTTCATTGCCAAAGCTTCACTGAACAAGCTGAGGTTAGAAGCTGATTGGTTTCTATGCAGAAGGGAGTCTGATTTTGGACTCTCCAGCTTTAGTAAATAAACCCCATGGTGTCATACTCTAATCAGCTAATTATTATTATTATACAGTATTTATAAAGCGCCAATGGTTCACTCAGCGCTGTACATTACAAGCTTATTAACTCAAAACACCTATAAAAGGTTTCCTGAGCCTTTGAATGGTCTCTCAGTAGGTTCCACAATCATGGGGAAGACTGTTGACTTGACAGTTGTCCAGAAGACAGTCATTAATGCTCTCCACAAGGAGGGTAAGCCACAAAAGGTCATTGCTAAAGAAGCTGGCTGTTCACAGAGTTCTGTATCCAAGCATATTTATGGAAAGTTGAGTGGAAGGAAAAAGTGTGGTGGAACAAAGGTGCACAAGCAACAAGGATAACCACAGTTTTGAGAAGATTTTGAAGCAAAGGTCATTTGAGAATTTGCGGGAGAGTGGACTATGGCTGGTGTCAGTGCTTCAAGAGCCACCACACACAGACGTATCCAGGACATAGGCTACAACTGTCGCATTCCTTGTGTCAAGCCACTCCTGAACCAGAGACGTCAGAAGCGTCTTAGCTGGGCTAAGGAGAAAGAGGACTTTACTGTTGTTCAGTGGTCCAAAGACCTCTTTTCAGATGAAAGTACATTTTGCATTTCAGTTGGAAATCAAGATCCCAGAGTCTGGAGGAAGAGTAGAGAGGCACAGAATCACAGCAGCATGGTCCAGGTCCAGTGTGAAGTTTCCAGTCAGTGATGATTTGGGGAGCCATGTCATCTGCTGGTCCACGGTGTTTGATCAAGTCCAAAGTCAGCGCAGCCAGGAAAGTCTAGAGCACTTCATGCTTCCCTCTGCTGACCAGCTTTATAGAGATGCTGATTTCATTTTCCAGGAGAACTTGGCACCTGCCCGCACTGCCAAAAGTACCAACACCTGGTTTAATGATCATGGTATCTCTCTGCTTGATTGGCCAGCAAACTTGACTGAACTAAACCATAGAAAATTTGCGGGGTATTGTCAAGAGGAAGATGAGACACCAGACCCAATAATGAAGACAAGCTGAAGGCCGCTATCAAAGCAACCTGGGCTTTCAAAACACCTCAGCAGTGCCACAGGCTGATCGCCTCCATGCCACGCCGCTTTGATGCAGTAATTCATGCAAAAGGAGCCCTAACCAGTATTGCGTGCATACTACACTGTACATGGACATACTTTTAAGTAGGCCTACATTTCTGAATTACAAATCCTTTTTTTATTGGTTTTATGTAATATTCTAATTTCCTGAGATACTGAATTTTGAGATTTCACTAGCTGGAAGCCATAATAATCAAAATTAAAAGAAAGAAATGCTTGAAATATATCACTGTGTGTAATTAATCTACCGTATAGAACATATGAGTTTCACTTTTTGAATTGAATTACTGAAATAAATTAACTTTTTGATGATATTCTAATTTATTGAAATGCACCTGTATCTACTCATAGTACTTTGTATATCTGTGTTTATGAATTGCGTTTGAAACAGGCTGTTTATATATATTCCACTCAACAACCACCAAAGCAAACTCTGAGGAAGAACAATCTTCTGTGTCAGGCAATGATTATTGTTTCTGGGATCCCGTTCTCTGCATATTGGTTTAGGCCAGTGGTCGGCAAGCCGCGGCTCGCGAGCCACATGCGGCTCTTTACAAACTTCAATGCGGCTCTTCTGTGTGCCGGGCGCCCGCTCCCCTCCCTCCTCTCCCTCCTCTCGGGCGGCCACCCCCTCCCCTCCCTCCTCTCGGGCGGCCGCCCCAAAAGTCAGGACTCTGCAGCTGTCAGGATGTAGGCGGGGCAGCCAGGATGTAGGCAGGGCAGCGTGACGAACTCCTCTCCTCTCACAGTCCGCCCTGAAGACCAGAACAGCGCGGGAATACGGCGAGAGGAACGCGCGGAGCAAAGGTAAGTGAATTGACACAGGGGGGACTTACTATATGGGGGATGAATTACTATAGGGGGGATGAATTACTATAGGGGGGATGAATTACTATAGGGGGGATGAATTACTATAGGGGGAATGAATTACTATATGGGGAATGAATTACTATATGGGGAATGAATTACTATATGGGGGATGAATTACTATATGGGGGATGAATTACTATATGGGGGATGAATTACTATATGGGGGATGAATTACTATATGGGGGATGAATTACTATATGGGGGATGAATTACTACTATTGGCTCAGTTGAAAAAAAAGGTTGCCCACCACTGGTTTAGGCAGACTTGAGTTATAAACAAGTAGACGAAACCCTACATCCCTTGGTTCCCTACAAACAGAAATGTATCAATCAGTAGGCAGCACTGTGCATTTAACAACTGTGATCTGCAATAACAATAAGGAGAAACAAATAAAATACACATACTGGAGCTGCTGGGCTGCTGAAACTACAACTCCCCTCATCGCTGGAGACAGCAGCCATGATGATGTGGACAACTATCCCAATATGAAAAGACAGCACCATATATTTGCATCATGGTAAATGTATTTTATATCTGTTAAAAAAGGAGCAACCTAAATGCACATATTTAGGATTTCGGGGAGCCATCAAATTGATCCCCGTATATTTCTCTGTTTTTTGTTTTAAGTAAAACTAAAGGCAAAACTTTTTTTTTTTGTTTTGGACAGAGTGTAGATTTATTAGAACCCCTATTAGGTTTTTATTGCTGTCTGAGCCCCCCGTTAGGCAGATTCACCCTCTCTATTTATCCTGTTTACTATTATCATAGAAATGAAAGTAAAGAAAATCCCAAATTTTTGGTTGTCCCCAGAAAAGTAATAGAGGGGAATTCTTCCAATGGAGGCACTAGTTTTGGTGACCTGGGAGTCCCCAAAGAATTTCCTTAAAGTTTTACTAAACCCACAACAGTAAAATCAATCTGTATATGCAGGAAAGCATGCTTCTTATGCTTACTGTGGAACCCAAAGAGATAATCCTCCGCATTGTGTAAAAAGGCTGTCTGATCCCGTCTTCTCTGAACCTCCACTTCTTCTAATCTCCTCAATCCATCTGCTGATAGTACAGAGCTCTAGGAGTAACTCTGCACATGCTCAGTTTAGTGTGTATGGCTAGAGAGTTCTTTTTTCCTTTAGAAGGGTGCATGTAATCAGCACAGGGCCAATCAGCACTGTCCAGACAGAAGGTAAGGGGTTATGCAGCCTCATAGGTCAGTCAGAGCAGAATGAAAACTCCTTCTAGAGGCTTTAACCAGTGCTTAGCTGATAGAGGTCAGTTTGGATACTCTTTATGCTATATGCTGCTGATCAGTATGGTATGTAGAAGCTTATATTTACTATAATAATTGCATTTCCATGTTGTGTGTACTGTGAGAGACCAAATATAGAGAATGCAAAGTCATGGGTTTAGAAACACTTTAATTTACAGGAATGATCTCTCACTTCCTGTTTCGGCTATGGGATAGGAAGTGAAGGTAAATGTCCCCAATGAGACACAGTTGGCAAAAAGTAAACTGACAGGGGTTATTAATCCTCCCTTACCAGATCCAAAAAGGAAAAAAAAAAAAAAGTTTTGCCAATAGTTCTACTTTAAGACCATAGCTGTATTCATAATTTTAAAAGCTCAAATTACACTTCCAATACCAAATAAGATCTTTTTGTTTAATATTAATGTGAGCTGGCACAAACTCGATATTTTCAATTACACGATTGAGCAATGGATCTCCAACGATTACATAGTGTTGTAATTTAATTCTAAACTCTGACCACAAAAAAAAAATCTAATTTAAAACAGGGGCACTATGGACCCCCCCTTCCCCCCCCCCCCAAGAACACACTGATCAGTGCTTGCACAGCCATTAGCTGCCTGCATTGAACGAATGCTGGTTTTACAGCATGCCCATTTGCCAGAAGCCGGTTTTACGACGGCTGCACATATGGACCAAAAGTTGCCAGTTCTGGACAAACCAACTATTTTCAGCCGATTTTTGACTTGTGTATGCCCAGCTTTATACTCAACATACCTCAAAGTTATACACTTCTATTACCTTTTACAGGCTGTACAGGAAGCAGGTTCACTCACTACATCCTGTTACAAGAGGGGGCAGATACAAGACCAGTCACCCTGCCAATGAGTGAGAGAACAGCAGTGACTGGTCTTTATTACACGAAACTGCAGCACAGTGGGAAATACAGGAATTGTTTCATTTTAGATTACTGCACAGATCTGGGGGAAACAAAAACAAATCACACCAAGATTGGTGTAATAATACACATGCCTCTTGTATTTATACAATCTTTGTAAGCCCAGATGTCATATGTAATGTGCATTAGAAACTATTAGCAATTCACCTCCTCAGTTAAGAGATTAATAAATCGCTTAACAATAATTTTAGAATTTTTTGGGAGGTATTTCCCATAACAACCTTATGAAACTAATCAACAATCTTTGGGGTTAAAATGTGCCCCTATAGATCTATAGCCTTATTTGCCCTCTTGTGACTGCAAAATAAATTTTCTTTTGATACCTGATCTGTTATATTAAAAGTTTTACTTTTTCATTTTAATAGAATCTTTTCACAAGTTGCATTTTACAAAGCAAGGGAGCAGAAAGCTTTGAGATAAGGCTATGAGGATAACATGTATTTTGTGATTCTTATTTCTGAAGAACACATATGCTCCTGAATTAAAAAAAAAAAAAATGCATTCTATTTGCATGGAAGGCATCCAACATCTATGTCTACCACTCCACTGGAAGAATGCAGTGTAGTCTGACATTAAATTGAAGAATGACAACACATTGCACTCAATATCTTATCAGCAAGTCTTTTCGAGGATGTGTCACAATAGCACTCCAAGCAAAGGAAATCCTTATATACAATTCACTTCTATGGTTTAAAAAGACAGGTAAACCAAAGAACAAAAATGTAATACAGTGCAGCTCACCAGTCCTTAGATGTGGTAACTTTAATAGTTTACTTTTTCAGAACAAGAACACTGAGAGCAAGTACAGAAAATACCTGTTGATCTTGCCAGATATACAGTGTCCTTGTAAATTCCTGTGAGCTGATCTGGAAACCTAAAACACTTCTATATTCCTTATGTAAATTACAATTATCAACATACAGCAAGTAATGGAAGAGGAAGGCAAGTTTGAAGTCCAACCTATGTAACAACCATGACGCCCTCCATGGATACAGTGAAGATTTGAGCATAACCACCCAGGGAGAGAAAATGTGTTATTTACTGGGTTAAAGTGAAAAAAAAAAAACTTGAGAAAAGAAAAATGGATGCAGCCAACACATCTAAGGACTGGTAAATTGCAATATATTACAGTTGTTTTTCGGTTTGGATACTCTTTAATCACTTGAAGACAGGCAAGTTAAACCCCATTCCTGTCCCAGCCGTTCTTCAGTTTTTAGTACTGTGATATTTTGACTAACAATTATTTGGTCATACAACACTGTACCCAACACAATTTTTATGACAGAGCTTTCCTTTTGTGATTTTTTACTTTATCAAAGGAAAAAGACTGAAAATTAAGAAAAAAAAATATATGTTTTCCTACATTTCTGTTACAAGCTTTGCAAATAAATAATGTTTCCCCATAAACATTATAAATGTATTCTGCTACATTTACTTGGTTTAAAAAAAATAAATTATTGTATATTATTTAGACTGTTTGAAAGTTAGAGAATCTGGCAGATTCAATCTGCAACTCTATTGCTAGCTTACACTGGGGTTGGTGCCACTGGTGTGGCAGCGATCAGAGACAATGTGGCTGGCTGCAATGGTCTGGTGACATGGTCACTTGCATGTCTAGCAATTAGGAATACCGTCGCTGGATGCACTAGTCTGGTGATGTTGGCACTGGAGTGATGGTTAGAGATTAGGGACACTGTGGCTGGCTACATTGGTCTGGCAACATGGACAGGTGTGGCTGGCAATAAGAGACCCTGTGGCTGGCTGCACTGGTTAGCTGACACTGACTGGCATGGCTAGTGACCATAAACACTGTTGCTGAATGCACTAGTCTAATGACAATGGGACAGATGTGGCTAGTGATCAGGGAAACTGTGGCTGGCTGAACAGGTCTAGATTCTGAGCTAGATAGCAATTTTGAATCTGAAAAAGAGTATTGTTGGTCACATTCTGATGCTTCTGAGTGTTCCATGTACACCGGCTTAAAAAAATGCTGCTCCCAGAAGAGTTTAGCGTTTTGCCTGTAGAACAAACTAATGTTATTATCCTATGCTTTCATGCACATTAGGTAGTCTAGAGCCATTTTTTTAAGCTGTTTAGAAGCAGAACAAAACCCCTTCTGTTTTGTATTTTTGAGTGATTTTTTCTGGCAGAAAAATAAACACTCCCAAACGCTAGGACAAAAAAAATGTTCAAAATTAACGTTTTTTTCTGCCAAGACCACTGGCGTTCTTTTAAGTTAGTTTGCATAGAGCAGCTTAGCAAACTAATGAGCTGGGGCGGGGGATTTAGAATTAAATACGACTGATCCAAAGTATAATCATGCCTCAATGTTCTAAAAACTGCTTTTTTGCACCAAATACTTGTACTTGGTGGAGGGAGCATTTTGATACTCTTCTCACACTGCTAATATTTCAACTGACTCTCAACAGTATGACTGATAGCCACAGACTAGGTGATCTAGGCTGCCTAGCCTATGGAACAGAAACCGTTTTTTTGTGGAAAGTATGCTTTGACTAAATAAAAATGTGATTTTGCATTGCTGACCTATATCCTATTGAGTATTATGAAGTGTCAGTTTTATTAAGATCACAATGCTGTCTCTGAAGCTAAAAAGACTAATAAAGCTGGTCGATCCCATAAACCAGATCCCAAAATGTATTTGTTGTGCGCATCCACCCTGCCTTTAAAGCAAAAGTAGAGACAAAGCTCTTTTGGCCCTACATCTCATAAAGCCCACTGCCGGCTGATGTCACTCAGCCGGTCCAGGCTCTGCAAGGACCGATACTACATCCACCTTAATATGTACTTTTAAAAAAAAAATTTTAATCCCGAACGTTTCTTTTAAAGAGAACCTTTCAGCCATTGTAAACTGCATATCATGCCCACTATTAAGCTTATTGGCCCGCAATCAAACCTGTTAGAACCACTTAGGAAGCAGAGGAGAGAGGTAACAAATAAAACAGACCAGCAAAGCCACAAGTGTTACAGAGAGGGATGAATCATATCACTAATGGCATGAACACTGGGAGCAGACTGTGCATGTAGGGAGTACAAATCTCACTAGGTCCATGAATACCAAGTGTGCTCTATAGTGCAAATCTTAATAGTGAGGTGGATACTGGGGAGCCACAGTAAAGCTCATGTCTTCTTTCTTTAAAACGTTTACAGCAGGTGTATTGAATAAACGTCTAGTCACAGGTGAACAACTGTACGAGCAACTATTGTGTTGTCATGTATGTCATAGCTTTTTCATTCAGCTTACCCAATACTGTATATAGAGAGAGGATAGTCTAATGGCAGAGAACACCTTTCTTTAATTCATTTAGGAATAAGTTAAAAGGACACTGAAAATTTGTTAACAGGCCATCTCCTAAAAATCCAACAATTATTCTGATTCAAAGGCTTTAATGCAGCCCAAGTTCTGACCTTGCTTAGGCCTCTTCATGTGGTCTTAAGACACGTGGTTAAAACAACAAATGCGGTTTAACTCAGATACAGGTTTAACCCACATTCAAGATCAATTTTCCATGCATTACATCGTGTTAATAAACAGTGCTAAATACTACCGCCAGTTTTCAGGTTTCTTCACAAGGGTTAAGTAAACACTGTAAATACTTCAAAGGGTCACCTATCATGTTTTTGACATGTTCAGTGCATATTCTGACGTATCACCATTGAATTTAATGCAGGCATCGGGTTGCGGCAAAGCATAGAGAATCTAAAGTGCCTTAAAATTCTTGATGCAGCGCAAAGTAGTGGTAGTGTACAGGTGTGTACTGTCCCATCTACATGTCAATATTTTAATTATATAGTGCATTGGCAGGTTGTATGAGAATGTTAAAAATGCAACTAAAACGCTTGTTTTTACTACATCTCCAATCCCATATGAAAGACCTTAGCTGAGGTCAGTGAGTCAAAAGACCGAAAACAATGAATTAGCATGTTAGCCAGGCAACTTGCATTTCTGAAAGGTGGAACCAGCAAGGTGGGCAGTTTCTTATTCTTAGCACAGGCTTCATTGAAACAGCTTGCAGCTAATGAGATCATTTCCAGGAGACATGCAAATTCTTGGCATCTCCTGCATGTGCAATTGTCAGATCAAATGACCTGTTGGTAATTGTTGAAATTCATGAATTGGGCAATTCTGTTTCAGCAACCCGACGCTCGCCTTTTTAACGGCGTTGGAATTTACTTAGAAAATATTTTGCCAGATCATTAGCAAATCATGAAGTCTCTAATCTGCATTACTGAATCCTTACCCATGGTTCACATATCCACGTTCCTGCGGGCTGCGTTTTGCATTCATTTGAATGGACTCCCATGCCCCAGGACACACAGGGAAGAAGCTCCTGCAGTTCTGAAAATGCAGCCCACACGGGAACCTCGGTTCCCAGTACAGTTGCGATTTCCAGTGCGGGTGGTGTGCCATTAGAATTAATGGCACCCGCCCACGGGTCCACATTCTTCTGTATGGGTGGTTTGTGTGGATCTGCAGCAGCACCACCCGCACATATGTGAACCTAGCCTTAAACAGGGATGTGCAATTCCTATAGCCCGATGCCCGGGACATGCAGTTCTGGGAGCTGGGCAATAGGTTTTTCTTTATATTTAGGCCTACTGTGGGCAAGCAGCAGGAATTACAGCTGACAGTTGGCTCTCTTGTAAAAGATCTGAGCAGCTAACTAGCCACTGGATCGTTTTTACAAGCAACAGAGGGGCTATCCCCTTTTCCGCAGGCTGTCACATCAGACCAGGACACCCAATCGACCATCTGGTGCTACCGCCAGCTGATCATAAAGGTGGACAAAGTCGGGAACCACTCTGTCCACCTCTACAATATTGGAAAGAGGAAGCAATGAGCATACATCACTTCCAATTTCCCTGGATGAAAATGGCACCATTTTTAAAAATGGAAAGAATTTGATCATACCGATCTTGTGTGATCAAAAGCTTTTAAGGGCAGAGGAGAGATCTGGGGTCTTATTGACTCCAGATCTCTCAATAAAGAGCACCTGTCACTGCCTATTGCTGTCACAAGGGATGTTTACATAAAAAAATTAAAAATGACAAGTGTTAAAATAAGTAATTAAAATATTTTTTAAAACATGTAGAGGTTCTAAGAAATTTTCTAGCAGTTTATGTTGCCATAAAGCCCCCTTTTTTTTAAAAGCCCCAGATAATCTTAAAAGTACTACTGCCTAATAAAAAAAACATCAACACTTCATATTTTCCATCCTGGCAAAAATTGTTTGTTTTTTTTTTATCAGGACATGTAGCTTGTCATGAGGGACAAATAGATTGGAACCCCGATTCAGTCCTTTTTTTTTTTTTTTTTTAAACACTTCTATACCCCTGCTTACATATCAAAATGAGAACAGTCTCTCAGATCTACACTACCTAACAGACTACAACTTTTCTTTGGTAACTTTGATGAGAATAATTTAGCAGTGTCAGTCCACAAATGACTTTTTGCAATCTAGACCAGAGTTTCTCAACCTATTTTTAGTCAAGGCACCCTTTCAAAGTCTGCACAATCTTTAGGCACCCCATTCTAAAAATGTAAAAAACTAAAACTAAGTTTTATAATGCAGCAACACCCACATATGTAGGACACCCAACATTAGAGACGATTTGATCTTCCTAAGCAAACACCTTTGCACACGGGTACTGACTAGTATTCCAGTGTTTCTCTTCCCCATCAGTTTCTCTCCCTCACTCAGCTAACAGCTGACAGAGGCGCAGGCTCCCGACGTTTTCCGGACATCCTCCAATGAGGTCATTGGTTGTTATGATGCCAGTGGCTGGAAGTTTGTAATGGTGCACAATGAAAACTTGTGGCTTTGTGTAACTAAAGGGTGGGTTTGATCCAACTGCTGGCTTGTATATATTTTTGGGCAATTTGTAGGCATTTTACCAAGGCACCCAAGTTGAAAAAGGCTGATCTAGACATATGCTGTTCTAGTACTAAAAAGATTCAGATATATGGACAAGTTTCAACTTTCCAGATAAATAATATTTCTTTCTCAAAATACATCACCAATCTGTAAAAGAAAAAACAAAACCACAACTAGGTAAAGAGTTTAACAAAGAATATATAGCGTTCAGTGTTGAAGAGATAAAATAAAAAAACAACTTGTATATGAATAAAGTCAACATCAGCCTGTTTGGGTTTTTAGTTTAATCAAGGGTAATCATATTTTATTTTAATTCAAAATGAAATATACCTGCACAAAGCAAGGATCCCCCTCATTCACCACCATATGTGACTGATGGCAGAGCAAGTGAGAGTGCAGACAGGCTGCAAGCCAGGACCCCAGTCCAAACTTTGTCAGGGAGCATGGAGGACGTGTCATGGGTCACTATAAGGGAAGGAAGAGTATGCACCTCCTGTGTGCCCCTCCACTTAAGAACTGCAGGACCCACTGGCCTGCTCATTTAAATTTGATTGGCAAGGAGGAGGGCAAATGGGAAGAAAACAAAATAGAGGCGATTGTGTATTTGCAGGAATCAAGAAACACAAAAATTAAGACTAAGTTTATGTTCATACTTTGTGCATATCAGGAATGTACACAAAATTTTGCATATTTCCAACATACACAGAAATGTGCTGCCCATTAGCAGACACATGGTGGTGCCATCAATTCTTCCATTCCGGTTTGGTCCAGTGTGGTTCAACGCAGTGCAACCTTGCAAAAGGGTCAGGGACTTTAGGGCAGCACACTGAAATAAATAGCTTGTCCTACATATGACACACGTGTACTCCGCTGAACTTGCATGGTATGAACGGAGCCCAATGGCTTCCGGGAGTACTTTTAAACTCTTTCAGACTTGTGTATCCTGCAAGTGGGTGCTGGCCATCTCTATATGAACTGTCCTGGAGGATGATTACGGGAACTAGGCAGCAACATGAGGGGGGTTATGTTTCCTCCCACTGACATATTAATGGGTACTATGCCTTCTCTCACTGAAGCCAAAGGGCCCTATTCTATCACTGACAACAAAAATTGTGTGCTATTCCTCCTTCCAATGACACCAATAATAGGTATTATAAAGATAAACGTCCGGTATCAGAACATCTTGAAAAATAAAAATTATAGATTTATTTCATCCATCAAGTATAAAAGAGGAATCAATTGCTGTAAAGATAGCAACAATTGATACGTTTCAGCCTCTCACAAAGGCCTTAGTCATAAGGCTGATGTAAGAGGTTGAAAAGCGTCAATATTTGCTACTGGACATTTGGACGTTATAGCACTGCATGAGTCCTGGCACAGATGTCCTGACCTTATCAAGCTAATTATCATGAGATTTTGGGGTTGCAGGACTATTCCTATGCCTCCATAATGATGGGCACTATTCCTCCTCCTACTAACAAATGGGCTGGTATTTCTATTCTCATCAAAGGCAATCACACAAAGCTACAGCTTCCCTTGAGGCAGCACTACTCCTCCCAGCAATGCCAGTACATCAAAAACTCACCCTCAAACCACACTGACAGTGCTGCTGTCCAAAGGTGCCCCCTGTGCTCCTTCATCCAGAGTGGGGGCACTCTAATACAGGAGGTGCATTACTGGCCAAGTCACCAGATGGAAAGTGAGGGGAAAAAAGCCTAATAAAGAAAACAAATGCAGCCACCACATCTAATGATTGGTAAGCTGCAATATAAAGCATGTTTGGTTTTGGGCTCAATATGGATTTATGCTGAAGTTTAGGTATGGCAATTTTTACATAGTTACATTAGACCAGTTGGACCAATAAGTATGTTTGTGCCATACCAGTGGGATCTATGTGAATGCTGAAAATCAATGTAGTACGCAATGCTACTCCAGAGATCTCCCGTTAGCTTCCGGGTCCTGAGCTGATTGGGTGCTGCACTATGACCACAGTGTGTCATTCTCTTGGAGCAACTGAGTGAATGCAGGGAGTTTTCTGATTGGACGAGGTGGGGCGGTGATGTCACGATGTCCACCTTGTTCAATCAGAATGCTTTGTATTCGCTGAGAAAATGCAAAGCATTCTCTAAATGGTGCCTGTATGAAGTGAGAAACCTCCTGTTTTTACAGTGCAGCATGACATGGGACCTGGAAGCGAATGGAGAACACTGGAGCAGCGATGTCTACTTTGGTGATTTCCAGCGCCCATAGGTATGGTATATACATAGTTACAAGGAGCGGTCAAGTCAAATCAGGACTTTAGAGTTTATATAATAAAATAACAAGATTAAAGGAGTAGAAACTGCATTCATTTTTCAACATACTCCCCTGCTACATTTATACACTTATCCCAACGTTTAACTATTGCCTGGAAAGCTTCAGCATAGAAATATTTGTCAGTACACCAGAACCATCCTAGGACAGCCTGCTTCATTTCACCATCACTGTGTTCACTGTGCCCACAGAAAGATTTGTCTATTGTGCAATTTCACTCCAGGCTATACATCGATTCTCCAGGATCAGGCGTTCCACATGCTGAATGTTCACAGGAATGACTGCTGTGGGCTGGGAAAAACCAGGGCCAGGAACGTCACTGACGGACGTACAGCCATCTTTGCAATGTTTACACCATTCAAATGTCTTACTGCGGCTTAGCATCTCATCACTGTACTGTGCTTGAAGTCTTCAGTAGATATCCGCTGGTTTTATGCCTGCGTTCACAATAAACGTCATCACCACCCACTGTTCCATACACACACTGCTGTCTGCTATCTTGATTAACAGTCTCCGGACTGCGACATGTGCGTCATCTATCAGTAATAGGACACACTTACCACTTACTACTGCATGTAGTACTGCCATACTAGCATCCCTTCTTGTACCTGGAAAATTAAAAATCCCGGTATGACTTGAACGCCCCTGATACATTGATCGAAGCTAGACCAATGGCAGTATGCAAAAACTGCCATACCTAAACTTCAGCTTTACAGCGGTATTAGACTCAAAACCAAAAGTGTAATAGACTGCAGCTTACCAATACTTAGATGTGGAGGCTGCATTCACTTTCTTTTCCCCCCTCTGTTTTCATCTGATGATCTAGTCAGCAACACACCACCTGTATTAGAGTGTCTCCACAGTGGATGAAGGAGCACAGGTATGGGTGTGGGGGGGGAGCACATTTGGACAGCAGCATTGCCAGTCTGGGGGGGAGGGAAATGTTAGATGCACTAGCAGATTTAGATACACTAACACATTAAAGGCAAACTCCAGCTTGAACTTTACAAGCAGTATTTTTTCTTTGAATAAAGGTTTTATATAAATAAATGCTGATTATAAGCGCCTCTGTCCATGGCAAATGGTTTGTCTCATCCATGTAACTGCAGGTCAGCTTGTTCTTTTGGAAAACAATAGCTAGATCACCTGATGAAACTAAAATAAAGAAAGCCTAAAAAAAACCAAAAACGAATGCAGCCATCACATCCAAGAATTGGTAAGCTGCAATATAAGTGTTTGCTTTTAGGTTTAAAGCGGAGTTCCAGCTGTTTTCGTGTTTATTAAAAGTCAGCAGCTACAAAAACTGTATCTGCAGACTTTTAATAAACACTCACTAACCTGTCCCAGGGTCCAGCAATGTACTCACCCGCACCATCTCTTCATGGCGCTGGCATCACAACTGTGGGCACCAGGCTGACAGCTGGCGGCTTCACAGCCGGGTGTCCACTGCGCATGCACTTGTCATGCTGTACTTCCCAACTGGTCCGGCAGTCTCCTGGGACCTGAGAAAGTTCCCAGGAGACTGAGGGAGGAGGAGGGTGAACTTCCGGCTCACTTTGCACCAAAAGATGCCAAATAAGGCAGTGGAGGGGGGAGGAGGCAGACAAGTAGAGCTTACACTTGTGGGTGGAACTCCACTTTAATACCACTTTAAAGTTTGAAAAAGAAAGCTGGAAGCTGATTGGTTGCTATGCAGAGCTGCTCCAAGATGTACTCACTCCAGTCTTAGTAAAGCCCAGTCTTTGTCTGAGGAGAAGTGATATGGAGTCCAGTGAAAACAGGTTCTCTTTGGAAAGATGAGGCTCCACTCCTAGAGCGCCTCAGGCCGGCCCTGCCACCATTACAGTGTTCTAGCCAGGTCCTCACATTCACATAAACTGAACACAGCAGGGTTGTCATGTAGCCAACAACCAACCCTACTCGAGTCCCAGGCTTCACCAGCGGCCTAGTCCCTCCTCAGCCTCTCCTCTCCCCTGCAGGCTCTGCCGTCAGACGGCCTCCTGTATGAAGCGCTGCCTGTCGCTCTGGACTCACCTTACACTACAGCGCTGAGCGGAACCCTTCCGATCACAACACACTCTCCTACCGGCAGCCGCAGTGAATCAGCCGGATTTCATTCAAAGCAATGTGCAGAAACTACTTCCGGGTGCACGTGACGTTCCCACAACTTTACTTCTGCTGACCAATAGGAAAAAGGGCAACAAAGGGTACATTCTACGTAGAATGGTGCGTGAGGTGAAACGTGCCTTCTGTGGGCGCTAGAGGGAAAGGATTTTGATCGAGCACTGTCCCCAATACAGGAGCCATGTTGGAGAAGTTGTCCTGGTTTTTGCATCACGATGATTGTGCCAAAATCTCAGCGTTGAATAGGCCTTTGTTAGGCATCGTAATGGAGAGTCCAAACTGAAAGTTCAGCTTTTGAATATGGAAATGCTTATTCTAAAGTGTGCTTTTCTTGGCTGTTCTGGGCAGTTTATTGCACTTGGAAACTATTCATACAGTTGTACATGTGAATCCGGGGCTTTTATTCTTTGTCTGCATGGAGCTAATAAAACATTTTGGCTAAAGTTAGTTTGTATCTGAATATTTTTTTTATTTGGGATATTGTAGGAAAGGGTTAACAATTCTTCTTATTATACAGGATTTATATAGCACCAACAGTTTGCTCAGCACTTTACAATATAAATGGAGACAATACAGCAATGATACAGGTCAATACAAGAGGGTTAGGAGGGCCCGGTCCTCGGAGCTCCCTGCACATTTTTGCCAGCTGTGTCCCACTGTGAGGATTTGTCTTCACTTCCTGTCCTGTAGACACAACAGGAAGAGAAAATCTAAAGTAACAGAAATTCTATTTTACATCCTTATATCATGGGCTCAAAGGAACCCTATGGAGCCCTATGGACTGCCAGTAGTAAACAGACTAGCAGCAACTCCGCTGTAGCCAGGCTAATCATTTAACGTGTATGCAAAAAATTCAACTGCTCAGTGTAATATTACCTTTAGTGAATCAAAAGCATGATATTCAGATATAAACATGATAATGAAAATACTACATGCACTATACTTTAGTGAATTGAGTCCTAAGACAGTGTTTCAGGGCTCGTTCATACCATGGTGCAGAGACATCAGTTTTTCTGCATGCGTTCCGCACCGGCACAACAGAATCAATTGGTCTCTATGTGCCTTGTTCACTCCACAACAATGGTGTCACTTGCAGATATAGGCGCAGGAATCTGCAATGTGTATACAACTCATTGAAGCGTACATAAAAAATTATGTAAGCTGATGTCTGTGCAAGTGAAATCTGTGTGTCACTTCCCATCAGTTTTTTTGCACATATGGTGTGAACGAGGCCTTATAGTATGCTGCCTGGCTTGGTCTGACCTTTCCATTGTACTTATTTCCTCCTCATCTGCTGCCTGCCCTAACTACTACCTCATTCTCGGCTGTCTGCCCTGACCTCTGCCTGGTACTCTTTTCTCATCATCTGTATGCTTTAGTGAACTGAATCCTAAGACAGTGTTTTATAGTACACTGCCTGCCCTGACCTCTTCATGGTAATCTCTTCTTATCTAGCTGCCTACTGTGACTTCTGCCTGGTACCTTTTTCTCATCACCTGTACCTGCCATGACTTCTGCATGGTACTCCTTACTGATTCTATGCTGCCTGCCCTGACTTCTGTCTTTTTCTATTGTAAACATGGTACAGAAAACACTGCATGTATTAAGCCTTAGTAGACTGAATCCTAAGACAGTGCCTTATAGTTTGCTGCCTGGCCTGACCTCTCCATGGTACTCATTTCTTCTCATCTACCCCGACTTTTGCCTGGTACTCCTTCCTGACCCTATGCTGTATGCTCTGACCTCTGTCTGGCACTCCTTCCTAATTCTCTGCTGCCTGCTCTGACTTCTGCTTGTTACTCCTTCTTGATTCTCTGCTGTCTACCCTGACCTCTGCCTAGTACCTTTTTCTCATCACCTGTACCTGCCATGACTTCTGCCTGGTATTCTTTTCTTATTCTATGCTACCTGCCCTGATGTCTGCCTTTTTCATTTGTAAACATGGTAATGAAAGCAATTCATGTACTATGCCTTAGTGAATTGAATCCTAAGACATTGTCTGATAGTATGCTGCCCAGCATGACCTCTCCATGATACTCATTACTCCTCATCTGCTGCCTGGTATTCCTTCTTTAACCCATGCTATCTACCCTGACCTCTGCGTGGCACTCCTTCCCTATCCTCTGTGTGCCTGTGTGTGAATAGAATCTTAAGACAGTGTCTTATAGTATGCTGTCTGGCCTGACCTCTCCTTCCTTACTCTCTGCTGCCTGCCCTGACCTCTGTCTGGTACCTTTTTCTCATCACCTATACCTGCTATGACTTCTGCCTGGTACTCCTTCCTTATTCTATGCTGCTTGTCATGGCTTCTGCCTGGTACTCATTCCTGATTCTATGCTGCCTGCTCTGACATCTGCCTTTATAAATTGTAAACATGGTAATGAAAACAGTACATGTATCAAGCATCTTCTTCATCAGAGCCCTCTCTGTGGTACTCATTCCTCCTCATCTGTTACCTACCCTGACCTCTGCCTGGTACTCCTTCCTCACCCTCTGTGTGCCTGTGTGTGAATAGAATCCTAAGACAGTGTCTTACAGTATTCTGTCTGGCTTGAGCACTCCATGGTACTCATTCCTCCTCGTCTGCTGCCTACCCTGACTTCTGCCTGGTACTTCTTCCTGACCCTAAACTGTCTGCCCTGACCTCTGCCTGGCAGTTTTTTCTCATCACCTGTACCTGCCATGACTTCTGCCTGGTACTCCATTCTGATTCTATGCTACCTGCCCTGACTTCTGTCTTTTTCTATTGTAAACATGGTACAGAAAATACTGCATGTAATAAGCCTTAGTAGACTGAATCCTAAGACAGTGTCTTATAGTATGCTGCCTGGCCTGACCACTCCATGATACTCATTCCTCCTCATCTGCTGCCTACCCTGACATCTGCCTGGTACTTCTTCCTGACCCTAAACTGTCTGCCCTGACCTCTGCCTGGTAGTTGTTTCTCATCACCTGTACCTGCCATGACTTCTGCCTGGTACTCCATTATGATTCTACGCTGCTTGCCCTGACCTCTGTCTTTTTCTATTGTAAACATGGTACAGAAAACACTGCATGAATTAAGCCTTAGTAGACAGTGTCTTATAGTATGCCACCTGGCCTGACCACTCCATGGTACTCATTCCTCCTCATCTGCTGCCTGCCCTGTCTTTTGCCTGGTACTCCTTCCTGACTTTCTGTTGTCTGCCCTGACCTCTGCCTGGTACTCCTTCCTGATCCTATGTTGTCTTCCCTGACCACTGTCTGGTACTCCTTCCTTATTCTCTGCTGCCTGTCTTGACATCTGCCTTGTTCATTTGTAAATATGGTAATGAACACACTGCATGTAATGTGAACTGAATCCTAAGACAGTGTCTTATTGTATGCTGCCCGGCCTGACCTCTCCATGATACTTATTCCTCCTCATCTGCTGCCTGCCCTGACTTCTGCCTGGTACTCCTTCCTGATTCTCTTCTGTCTGCCCTGACCTCTGCCTGGTACTCCTTCCTGATCCTATGTTGTCTTCCCTGACCTCTGCCTGGTACTCCATTATTCTCTGCTGCCTACCCTGACCTCTGCCTGGTACCTTTTTCTCATCACCCGTACCTGCCATGACTTATGCCCAGTACTCCTTCCTGCCTGCCCTAATTTCTGCCTTTTTCATTCATAACGTGGTAAAGGAACCAGTGCATGCAGTATGCCTTAGTGAATAGAATCCTGAGACAGGGGTTTATTTACTAAAGCTGGAGAGTGCAAAATCAGGCTCACTTCTGCATAGAAACTAATCAGCATCAGGCTATTATTGCCAGAGCTTAATTAATCAAGCTGAGGTTAAAAGCTGATTGGTCTCCATGAAGAAGTGATCCTCATTTTGCACTCTCCAGCTTTAGTAAATGAACCCCACAGTGTCTTATAGTAATGCTTCCTGGCTTGATCATGGTGTTCATTCATCATCTGTTACCTGCCCTGACTTCTGCCAATACTCTTTCAGTGATCTGCTAACTTCAGGGAGTAAGTCAGGTGCCTGGACAATGCCCTTGTTTGCTCCCCTGTCCTCTCTCAACACTGGGTCACATTAGCTGAGCACGGACGATAAACTCTACAATACTAGTCAGTACCAGTGTGTAAAGGTGTATTTGCTTTGTAGGAATAAATAATCTCTAATGTTGGGTATCCTATGTGTGTTAATGTTGCTGTATTATGTAAAACTATTAGTTTAGATTTTTCAATTTTAGAATGGGGTGTGCAGAATTTTAAAGGGTGCCACAACTGCAATAAGGTAGAGAAACACAGGGCTAAACTGCAAAGTGCATACACGGCAAAACTTCACATGTGGACATAGCAATC
Organism: Staurois parvus; assembly: GCF_062004578.1. Taxonomy (NCBI): domain Eukaryota; kingdom Metazoa; phylum Chordata; class Amphibia; order Anura; family Ranidae; genus Staurois; species Staurois parvus. The sequence continues at coordinate 9,051,823 of NW_028317827.1, read as the reverse complement.
CTCTTTGGTAATGGCTGCATACAAAGTGGTCAATTAGGCTGGCCAGAAGTGTTGGCCCTCAAGTGCAAACTGTCTGCATCCAAGGCCAGTCAGAGGCCCTAACCACCTGCAATCACTGGTGTGAACAATCACATGCAAACTGAGATACTACTATCCATTGATTTGTACAGAGTATTAATCTAGCTGCATGGCTGATGGTATTGGCTGTTTGCATACAGGGTGTGCATGGGGCTAGTTTCCCCATGGCAAGAATCACAGATTCTTACCAGCAGCCACCCTTCTAAATGACCCCAATAACAAGTAGGAACAGCATGTTAAATCTGGAGATGTAGGTCCCAGGGCAATGACCAGGAAGATGTTGCAAGCAGAATCCACAGTAGATAACAGAGGATCAGGAAGTGGTACAAGGCTGAAGTCAGTGGAGGCAGCAGATTATCAGCAAAAAGCACCAGGCAGAAATCAAGGTGGGTAGCAGAGTGTAGTAAGCAGAAGTCAGCAGAGGTATCAGATGATGAGACAGGAGCAGCAGGCAAAAGTCAGGGCAGGCAGCAGATGATCAGGAAGTAGCACAATGTTGAATGACATCATCAGTTGATGGGACACCAGCAGTTGTCCTGTATAGTGCCCAATGTTGTAATGCTGCATATAAGCTTTGTGTAATAAAAAAACAGGCAGGCTTCATTCTCCTGTCCGGCTTGCTGACAAATTTTAGGAACCTTTTAGGCATTTTGCCATAGCACCTCCGAAGAATCCACCCAGGTGGAACCCCAGTTGAAAAAGATTGGTCTAGCCATCCACCAAAATGAACGATTAAGGAAAGTTGTTCATTTGATGCTAATAGTTTGCCAGATAATTAAGCTATCTCCAGGTCATCCCAGAGAGGCAGAAACTTGGAGTGTCCCAAATGCATATATCAAATTCCTCTAGGATTTTTGCAGTTTGCCCACTCTTTCCCCTACACTCAATTGTTGTGTCTAAATAAGGCTGCCCATGATAATACTGGGCCAAGTGTGAGGCACAGGGGGCATGGTGGAAAGGCCAAATTTACAGTTGTCTAAAATTAAAGTATAACTAAAGGTACATTTTTTTTGTAGTTTTGGATAGAGTGGAGATGGATTTGAACTCCTGTTAGTATTTATTGCTGTCTGTGTCCCCATTAGGAAGATTCACCCACTTGTCCTGTTAACCATTGATATTGAAAGTGAAAGTAAAAGAAATACCCAACTTTTTGGTTGTCCCCAGAAAAGTAATAGATGGGAAATCTTCCAAAGGGTACACTAGTTCTGGTGACCTGGGGGTTCCCCAGGAATTACCTTAATTTGCATGGATTTCCTCTCGCTTCCTGTTTGGCTATGGGACAGAAGGTGAAGGGAAATATCCACAATGGGACACTGATGGCAAAAAAAAAATCTAACAGGGGTTATAACCCTCCCTTGTTGTATCCAAAATGAAAAAAACTTTTGCCTATACTCCTACTTTAAATTGGTATTGGTACAACAAACATCATCCTAGATTGTAAGCTTGAAAGAGCAGGGCCCTCAATCCCCTCATGTTTTGCATTGTATTGTTATTGTTCTGTCACATGTTCTGTTCCCCTTTGTAATGTACAGCGCTGAGCGAACTATCGGCGCTTTATAAATACTGTATAATAATAATAATTGTGACTGGAGTCACTTTGCATGTGGGGCCCATGAAACCCAGCTCACTTTGGAGAGGTGGGGAGACCCCTGTCTCAGCTCCCCATATCCCTATTATGTGTAAGTCACCCTGTGCCTGTTAGGGGTACAGGGTGATCTGTCTTAATATTGTGTAGACATGTCTAGGTGATAGGTGGGGTGGGGGTTATGGATTGTTTGGTGTTATGTGGTTGCATCTCATTGTTCTATTGTGTGTCTGGTTTGGGAGCAAACTATTATGGGATATATGTGTTTATGCGTATTAGCTTAGTGGGGGGGTGTCTCTAGCAGCCTCTCTCCTGATGGGACTGCTGGTGTGAAGTTTGAATACCTGTGTGTCTCTTGTTACTAAATGTAGATTGCCCCACCCTGTATCATTCTGCAGGGAGTGGGGATTGCCCATTGAGTGTATATATCTTGTATCTGTGTTCAAATAAACTAGTCTACCTCTGGCTTACTTCGAATCTGGTGTTGTAAGAGAGTTCCTGCAGGAAGAATCGTGATCGGGAACGCACATGCGCGAAAGAGATCCCGCAGAAGGATTGCCAGTTGTGCGCAGGAATGCACGATCGCGCACATGCACGCACACGTGCACACGCACGGCGAAGATTGGCTATTTAAGGTGCGCCTCTGCCCAGATTCCGTGCTGACTGGTCTTCAGCTCCCCCCGTGTCCTGCTTGCTCCTGTTCGTTTCCTTGTTGACCCGGCTTGTTCCTGACCCGACTCTGAGTACTCTCCTGCCCCTGGTTCCTGACTTCGGCTCTGATCCTGACTTTGGCTTTTCCTCCTGATCCTGTACCGTGCTGCCCGACTGTTATAACCCTGGCTATCCTACGACTCCGCTCCAGTCCTGTGCCCTGGCTACATACCTGGCTCTGCTGTGCATCTGGCAATCCACTGTACCTGCCTGGTCTATTGCTACAGTACCCGAATCAGAGGATATCCTGCCTACCAAGGTCATCATCTGCAAGAGCTGCAAGCAAACCTCTGGTGCTCTTGTTCCCCTGGTCCCTAGACTCCCTCTGTTCCAACTTCAGCGGGGTCAGGGCTAGTGACACAAGTGAGGCCGACCTCGCCAATTCAGTCTCCCATCAGGTACGTGACTGGTGTTGTCTGGATCTTGGTGTAACAATAGCCAGATTCACTGGTTTCGTGTTCCAGAGCCTGAGAAGCAGCTTCTTGATGGAGATACCTAGTTGTGGGTGTCTGGGGTCCATTACAATCATCCTGAAGAACACTGCTACTACATAAAACTACAGATTCATCAACTGGCTTACAAACATTATTTTAGGTTATTTGAGCACCACTGTGATCCCACGTTTTATTATTTTATGCTTCCAAGAAAATGGAAACCTTAGCAGCTGAAGGGTGACATGAAGTTTTTTTTTTCCTAAGCAGTGTTTAGATGCTCTTAAAAATGTACCTGTAAAATAGAACTTAGGGAAAAACTTTTTGTCAGGGTTATAACTCCTGTCAGCTGTTCTTTTTTGCCATCTGTGTCCCATTGGGAGGAGTTCCCATCACTTCCTGTCCCATAGTCAAAACAGGAAGTGAGAAGCATCCCTCCAAAAAGAGAGAATTCCTAGTTGTCACCAGGGTCACCAGAATTAGTGTCGCCATTGGAAGATTTCCCGTCTATTCCTTTTCTGGTGACAACCCAAAATGTTTGGATTTTCTTTCATTTTCACTTTTGGTAATAACATTAAATAGGACAAATAGGGTGAACCTCCATAACAGGGGTACAGACTGCAATAAAAACTGACAGGTATTCTAATCACTCTCCAAAAAAGCTTTGCCTTTAGTTATTTTCTAATTTCTCTGCAGAAAACAAATGTATTCCAGGACTGAGCTAGGCGACGTATCCTAACAAAATGTTGATGTTTTTGATGTACTGGTACAGCCACAGAAAAAAAAAACGCAGGCTATTAAGGGAAAATCTGTTGATTTTTTTTCACTGGTATTTGTGAGTGTGTAATTCAGTTCCCTCTCACTGCTATGTTTCTGCTCCCATCTGTTTATGTTTGCTTATGTTAGGATGACTATTCCTCATGCTATGTGTCCATTTCTTTTCCAGTTTTACAGCTGTCTGTCTGTCTCTTTGCCATTTCTTTTCTTAGCGCAAATGATCAGCAGTAATAATAGTCTCAGTGTGATGCAGGTAAGTTTTGGGGTTGCAGTACACCTAGTAAGGTCAGTCTTATGATACATCTTGTTTTTCTTATTTATAAGGTATAATAAAATAGTATTCAGACTTTCCAATGCAGGTTAATGCAGGCCATAGACGGGGAGAAAAACGGAAGATTTTTCTTTTAAAAAACAAAAAATCGGTCGTTCAAGTGGCCGACGTTACCATCAATGGTAAAAAAAATCGGCCGATTTTCATCCCGTCTACAGCCAGCAAAAAGTGTCCCTGCAGAGAGCTCCGCTATTTCTGACAGTTCCTTGACATTTACAGCAGTTGCAACATTGTATCTATTTGTTTCTATTTAGGATACAGATGTTTTTATTCGGAAACAAATAGATACAATGTTGCAACCGCTGTAAATGTCAAGGAACTGTCAAAGAACTGTCAGCTCTTTGCAGGGACACTTTTTGCCGTACTGGAATTCCTCTTATTTTTCATCCTACTTCTTCTTCTTCTTTTTCTTCTTCTTCATCATCATCCTCTTCTTCTTCTTCTTCTTCTTCATCATCATCCTCTTCTTCTTCATCATCATCCTCTTCTTCTTCTTCTTCTTCTTCTTCTTCATCATCATCATCATCCTCTTCTTCCTTCTTCTTCATCCTCTTCTTCTTCTTCTTCACCATCATCATCCTCTTCTTCTTCATCATCATCATCATCATCCTCTTCTTCTTCTTCTTCTTCTTCATCATCATCATCCTCTTCTTCTTCTTCTTCTTCTTCTTCATCATCATCCTCTCCTTCTTCTTCTTCTTCACCATCATCATCCTCTTCTTCTTCATCATCATCCTCTTCTTCTTCATCATGATCATCCTCTTCTTCTTCATCATCATCATCCTCTTCTTCTTCTTCTTCTTTTTCTTCTTTTTGTCTTCCTCTTGCAGGTCACTGCTCATGTGCAAATTTTTTATCGGTAAAAAATTGGCCGATTTGCTCATCATTGCCGCGAAAATCGGGCGATCGGCAAAATCGGCCGATTTTTTTCCAACTTTACCGATAAAAAAAAAACGGCCAAAATACCAAAAAACAACCAAACAAATAGCCCACTAACGATCCGAAAATCGGCCGATTTTCGACCCATCTATGGCCTGCATTACTCTGGGTTTTTTTCCCCTCCCCCCTACTGAGTCACCCTTTGTCTCCACCCTCTACCCACCTCCGAGCACTGTTTCTTGGCTCCATCCCCCTACCCACCTCCCAGAACCACCCAATTCATAGAAAACAGAACTAAGTATCATTTTGAATTTCTAAGTCATTTGTATGGAATTTGTTAACCAATTGCCCTTCAGAGGATTTACCCCCCTTCCTGACCAGGCCATTTTTTGCATTACAGCGCTGCATTACTTTAATAGACGATTGCACGGTCATGCCCCGATGCACCCAAATTAAATTTATGTCCTTTTTTCCCACAAATTGAGCTTTCTTTCGGTGGTATTTGATCACTTGTGCATTTTTATTATTTCGCACTATAAAAAAAAGACCAACAATTTTGAGAAAAAAAACAATATTTTTGAATTTTTGTTATTAAAGATGTCCAGTAAAAAAATTTTAAAAATCCAATTTCGTAATAAATGTACACCAAAATGTATTCTGGTATAGGTTTTTGCTAAAAAAAAATCCCAATACGTGTAAATTAATAGGTTTACGTGACAGTTATAGCGTTTACAAATGGCAGCATATATACTGCAATTTTTAATTTTAAAATTTTTACTAGTGATGGCGGCAATCAGTGACTTATAACGGGACTGTGGTGGACATTCTGACACTGGGGGGAACTGACTTGGTGTCACTGACATCCCCAGTGACACCAATACAGTGATCAGTGTTAAAAAAAAGCACTGACACTGTACTAATGGCATTGGGCAGGAAAGGGTTAACATGAGGGGAGATCAAAGGGTTAACTGTGTGCAGGGAGTGGTTTACTAGGGGGCCATGTCAGTGTGCTTCACTGTAACCACACTGCTCTGGATGGCTGTGCTGTGCACAGCCATCCAGAGCAGTGTGCTTGAGCTGGCAGGGAAGAGGACTGTTAGTAAACAAAACAGTTCTCCTCCCCATCAGAGATCTTCGCAAATCACCAGGCACCAGCGAGTAATTACCGTGGCGGGACCCGGTGATTGACAGCAACGCCCCCTACCCGGAAATGCAAAATCATGCATATATACATGATTTTGCACACCCGTGCCACCCTGTAGCAGTATTTCTGTTATAGGGCGGATGGGAAGCAAATAATGATAACAAGTAAAACAGTAAAATAGATACCCTGTAGTCATCAATAGCCCTCTCCACCAACAATAAATCCCTCAGCAGCAATAGATATCCCAGCAACAATAGATCCTACAGCAACAATAGATTCCCCTAGCAACAATAGATTCCCCTAGCAACAACAAATCCCCCCAGAAACAGTAGACCCCACAACAACAATAGTCCCACCCCAAGATCAATAGATCCTCAACAACAACAATAGCACCTCAGCACCCAACAACAATAGACCCCTCCTGAAAACAGTAGATCCCACCCAGCAACAACTGATCCCCAAGCAACCCACCCACAGCAATAATAGACCCCTCCCACAATGGTAGATCCCTGCCAGCAACAATTAACCCCTCTTGCAATCCCTCCCAGCAGCAACTGACTCTCCAGAAACATAAGACCCTCCCCCAGCAACAATAGACCTCTCTGTGCTTTGCAGGGAGAAGAAACAGAAATATTGGTCCCTCTGCACTGAGCCCTGTGTTGTTTGTTAACACAGGGCTCTGAGCTGTGATTAGACACAGCCATGAATCATTAGCTAGGACCTGCTGACAAAATCCCACTGTGTTCAATCACAGTGGGAGTTGGCAGGTGGGGGGGGGGGGGTTGCGCCCTGAACCTAGAATACAGTTATGTTGTTTTGCCTGTAGAGTGCTTGTCTACAGTATAATGTGGCCCTAAAGAGGTTAAAAAGTAAAAAAAAATTTTATTACTTGCTAGATTCTCACCCAGGCAAGAATAACATTGTGGCAAGTAGGATATTTGGAGCACTCTGAGATGGAGTAAGGAGGTAGATGTGGCATAAAATAGTATGTATAAGCATATAATTAATGGTGATGGAATTAGGGGAAATAAATCATGAACAACATACTGTGATAAATATACAAATAAAATGTCCTTAGAAAGAATCCTATAGGTAATTCTGATGCACCATTGAGTGGTGGCAGCCGGCCCATAACGAGCTATAGAGGCCCTGTGGAAGATCAGGAAGAAAGAGGTGGCACCCTCTAAGTGCAGTATGAAAGCTTTTAATGGATAAAAAGTGTAGTAATACAGGCCATTCACAAAGCATAAGAAGGTTTGCGCTTGTAAATTAATAAGCATCCTCTGGAGTGTGAAGCCCCTGGATGGATGGTGGTCACCGTCATTTGGCGATGGTACTAGTGGCTTCCAGCACATCCTCCTAGTTCCGGGATTCCCTCTGTTGAAATGTCACTTCCGGTCACGTGATGGCGGGGTAGGCACACTGTAAGGGAATTCCCGTGAGACGGCTGGTGAATAGACGTGCGCATGTGCACAGAAATGCACGATCACGCACACACACGTGCACACGCACAGTGAAGATTGGCACCAGATGGACTATTTAAGAGGTGCCTCTGCCTGTGCTCAGTGCTGACTGGTCTTCAGCTGTTCCCTGTTTCCTGCTCGTTTCTGTGTGTGATTTCCTTGTTGCTGACCCGGCTTGTTCCTGACCTGACTCTGATTCCTCTCCTGCTTGATACTGGTTCCTGATTTCGGCTCTGCTCCTGACTTTGGCTTGCTTTTGATTTGGTACCTCGCTGTCCGCCCGTTGATAACCCTGGCTATTCCTTTGACACTGCTCCTGTCTCCCATCCCTGCTTCCTGCCTTGCTCTGGTGCACACCTGGCGATCTACCATACCAGCTCTGCATATCACTACTGTGCCTGAATCGTAGGTTCATCAGTCTTCCAAAGTCTCCAACTGCAAGAGCTGCAAACAACATCTGCTGGCGCTCTTGTCTCCCTGGTCCCTAGACACCCTCTGTTCCACTTTCAGTGGGGTCAGGTCTAGTGACACAAGTGAGGCCGACCTTGTCATTTCAGTCTCCAATCAGGTACGTGACAGTATCAGTCAGCCAGTGATGGAGTCTGAAAGGGAGGCCTCTGCAATGGGAGACATCTGTCAATCAATCTCTGCCTTGTCTTACATGGTGCAGAGTTTGCAAAAAAACCTTGAGCACATGGAAAACCAACTACCAACCAAGTCAGATGTCTCAACAGCCATGGGTCCTTCTGCAGTCTCAGACATAACTACCCAGATAGAGCACAGCATGATTCATGGAACTTCTCCACTGGACCCCGGGTTCCAATACTTGAGTCAGATGTTTCAACAGCCATGGGTCCTTCTGCAGTCTCAGACATAACTACTCAGACAGAGCTCAGCATGATTCATGGAACTTCTACACCGGAACCCCAGGTTCCAATACCTGAGTTTTTCACGGGAGACAGCAGGAGGTTTCGAACCTTTCGTAACTCCTATGAGCTATATTTTTCTCTGCTACTGAGAACCTTTGCATCACAAAGCACCAGAGTGGGATTCATTATTTCACTCCTTCAGAATGAACCCCAATCCTGGACACACCACCTTCATGAGCAACATGATCCGGCTCTGACTTCTACAGACTCTTTTTTCTCAGCAATGTCACAACTTTACCCTGATCCCTTCTGCCGTCAGACTGCGGAATCTTTGCTTAGCAAGCTACAGCAAGGCCAAAGGCTTATAGAGGAATATGTCACCGAGTTCTGTATATGGAGTTCTGACACTGAATGGAACGAATCTGCTCTCCTCCATCAGTTGCGACTTGGTCTCTCTAACATCTTGAAAGATGAGCTTGCCCGAGTTGAGGTACCAACCAGGCTAGAGGACCTGATAAACCTAGCCATTCAAATTGACCGACGGCTCTGGGAAAGACTGGGCGAAAGAACTAGCAGGGGCGTCTTGATCTGCTCTAAAATAGAGACTCCTGTCCCCTAACCCACTGCTGTCACATTAGACATACTCTCCAGCAAAAGGGGGCTTCGTAATTCTCCTCATAAGAGCTTTTGGAGACCACCATTATCCTCTGCTGAACCTCTTCGACGACAAGACTCCAACCTCTGCCTCTACTGTGGTGATGTGAGTCACTATGTACTGACATGTCCAGTGAGACCTCCTAAGCCCTCTCCTAGCTGGTTCCATATGATGCACCCACAAGGAACGAGTCAAACGCACCTCCCCTTCCTTCTTCACTTGCAACTTGCTGGAAGAACTATTTCTGTTTTAGCAATTATAGACTCTGGTGCCTGTAGCTGTTTCATGGATTCTACCTTTGCTCATCAATACAATATCCCTCTCTGTACCAAGAAACAAAGATTTTTGGTCCATCTGGCTGATGGCTCTGGTATCGGTTCTGGCCCAGTGATGCAAGAGACTATGCCAGTCTTCTGCCACTCATCCTCAGGACATCAAGAACTTCTACGTCTGGATGTCATAACCTCACCAATGTTTCCGGTCATCCTCGGCATGCCCTGGCTAAGGGTGTACAACCCATCCATTAACTGGCTCTCCGGGAATCCTCTTTTCTTCGAAATACTGTCAGAACCATTGCATTCCGAAGGAACCATGCGCAGTGACTCCTCTTCTTAGCATCCTTCCTGATGCAGAGATGATGAAACTTGTCCCTGCTGTCTACCATGATTACTTGGATGTATTTAACAAAAAGAGTGCCAATGCTCTTCCCCCGCACCGGCCCTACAATTGTCCTATTGAACTCCTACCTGGTGCTGAGATCCCTTTTGGGCGAATTTACCCTCTCTCCGAATTGGAACTAGAGACCCTCCGGAATTACATAGATGAAAGCCTGGAAAAAGGGTTTATTCGGCCCTCTACATCACCAGTGGGAGCTGGCATCTTCTTTGTCGAAAAGAAAGATCATACTCTTAGACCATGTGTGGACTATCATGATCTAAATAAGATAACAGTCAAGAACCGTTATCCTCTTCCTCTGATTCCTGAATTGTTCCAAAGCCAAGAGGGGCATGTGTCTTTCCAAAACTAGATCTGAGAGGTGCATACAATTTGGTCAGAATTCGGGAAGGCGATGAATGGAAGACAGCCTTTCAAACATGCTTTGGGCACTTCAAATACCTGGTTATGCCATTTGGCCTTTGTAATGCCCCAGCAACATTCCAACATTTCATTAATGATATATTCCAGGACTATCTTGATTTATTTATCATTGTCTATTTGGATGACATCCTAGTCTTCTCAAGCTCAATAGAACACCGGGACCATGTGAAGAAGTTACTGGGTAGGTTACGCCAACATCACCTATGCCAAAGCTGAAAAGTGTGAATTTGAGAAACAGACCATTCAGTTCCTTGGACTTGTGATTACTCCGGATGGCATTGCTATGGATCCTCAAAAAGTGACCTCTGTATTAGAGTGGCCCGTCCCAGGAGACAGGAAAGCGGTACAACGCTTTGTGGGATTTGCTAATTTCTATAGGAAATTCATTAAGAACTTTTCCGGTATCATTGCACCAGTCACGCAGTTAACCAGGCAACATGTTGCTTTCAAATGGACTCCCGAGGCTCAAGCAGCTTTTGAACAACTAAAGACCTTATTCACCTCTGTTCCTATCCTGAAGCACCCAGATCCTGCTTTAGCTTATGTTCTCGAAGTAGATGCTTCTGAAAATGCTGTTGGAGCTATATTGTCTCAACGTCAGGGACCCAAGTCCCTCCTTCACCCTGTTGCCTTCTTCTCTAGAAAGTTAAGCTCCCCTGAAAGGAACTATGACGTAGGAGACAGGGAGCTGTTAGCCATCAAGGCGGCCCTCGAGGAATGGCGCTATTTGCTGGAGGGAGCTTCAGACCCTATCCTCATTTTTCCGGATCACAAAGATCTGGAATACTTGAGAACTGCAAAACGCCTAAGGCCACGGCAGGCAAGATGGGCACTTTTCTTCTCCCGCTTTGTGTTTCACTTGACTTACCATCCAGGATCAAAGACCGGCAAATCCGATGCGCTTTCACGCATGTATCATGACCCAATAGTACCATCTGAGCCTGACACGATCCTGCCAGCTAAAAACTTTTTACTCCTGCAAGCAGACCTTGTATCACAAAGAAAGGAAGCGGTTGATGAGCATCCACACCCCTTGGAAATGCATCTTCAGGTAAGGGACGGCCTGTATCTGCATAAAGAACAGATTTATATACCAGAACAACTCAGGCCTCTCATTCTTAAAAGATGCCATGACCATCCTTTAGCGGGTCACTTCGAGATCCACAAGACCTCAGATTTGGTCTCCCGTTCCTTCTGGTGGCCAAACTTAATGAAAGATTGTAAAAATTATGTTAGATCTTGCTCGGTATGCCTCCAAAACAAGTCTGATAGAGCCAAGACCTGGGGCCTATTGGAATCCCTTCCAGTACCTGAAAAACCATGGAGTATGATTTCCCTGGTCTTTATTGTAGAGCTTCTCCCATCTGCAGGGTTCACCACCATTTTTGTCGTGGTTGATCATCTGTCAAAGATGGCCCATTTCATACCCCTGAGAGGGACTCCTTCTGCTGCTGAGACTGCTTCTGCTTTCATTAAAGAGATTGTGATGTTACTTGGTATTCCCTGCAATATCGTATCCGATCGGGGAGTGCAGTTCACCTCTAAGTTCTGAAAGGCTCTGTGTGAGGCACTAGAAATCGAACTTAGCTTTTCTTCTGCATATCATCCACAAACGAATGGGCAAACTGAGAGGACAAACCAGACCCTTGAATAGTATCTACGATGTTTCTCTTCTTACTCACAGGATGACTGTTTGTCTCTCCTTCCATTGGCAGAATTTGCATATAACAATTCCATCCACTCTGCTACCAAACAGTCCCCTTTTTATGCCAACTATGGATATCATCATTCCTTCTTCCCTGAAATGCCGGGGGAACCCGCTGTCCCGGTGGTACAAGAAAGGCTGGATTTCCTCAATAGGAATGGTCAAATGTTACAAGAAACTATTTTGGAGGCTCAGGCAAATAACAAGAGATTTTTTGACAGAAAAAGAAGGGGGAATCTGAATATGAAACCAGGAGATAAGGTCTGGCTATCCACAACAAACATGAAATTGAGCTGCCCTTCAAAGAAGCTTGGTCCAAGGTACCTGGGACCATTTGCAATCAAAAGAAAGATTAATCCTGTAGCTTTTGAATTAGTGTTACCAAAGAATATGAAGATCCATCCGGTATTCTATGTCTCTTTATTAAAACCAACAGTTCCAAGTCTATTTCCGAATCGAGGTCCAGAATCTCCTGGTCCACTGCTTGTTGAAGGTAATGAGGAATATGAAGTAGAAGCCATCCTGGACTGTAGAAAAAGGGGTGGTCAGACCCAGTTCCTCATCAAATGGAAAGGCTATGGTCCACAGGATAATTCCTGGGAACCATCAGCTAATGTCCATGCTCCACGGTTAGTGCAGACTTACCTTCACCTTCATCCCAAAAAACAAGCTTTAGTAGGCATCTGGAGGCTACCTCTAAGGGGGGGGCAATGTAAGGGAAATTCCGTGAGACGGCTGGTGAATAGACGTGCGCATGTGCACAGAAATGCACGATCACGCATACGCACGATCACGCATACGCACGTGCACACGCACGGTGCAGATTGGCGCCAGACGGACTATTTAAGAGATGCCTCGGCCTGTGCTGAGTTCTGACTGGTCTTCAGCTGTTCCCTATTTCCTGCTCGTTCCTGCGTGTGATTTCCTTGTTGCTGGCCCGGCTTGTTCCTGACCTGACTCTGATTCCTCTCCTGCTTGATACTAGTTCCTGACTTTGGCTCTGCTCCTGACTTTGGCATGCTTATGATTTGGTAGCTCGCTGTCCACCCGTTGATAACCCTGGCTATTCCTTTGACACTGCTCCTGTCTCCTATCCCTGCTTCCTGCCTTGCTCTGGTGCACACCTGGCGATCTACCATACCAGCTCTGCATATTACTACTGTGCCTGAATCGGAGGTTCATCAGTCTTCCAAAGTCTCCAACTGCAAGAGCTGCAAACATCATCTGATGGCGCTCTTGTCCCCCTGGTCCCTAGACACCCTCTATTCCACTTCCAGTGGGGTCAGGGCTAGTGACACAAGTGAGGCCGACCTCGTCATTTCAGTGTCCAATCAAGTATGTGACACACACGTTCGGAGCATGTGTGCTCCCTTAATGTGGGGCATTGCTACTCTCAGCGAGGGGAGGAGTAAGGGAATTCCTCCTACAGGAAGACACAGCTTGAGGAGTAAACGACCCACAGCAAGAGGGCTATCATTAAGCGCAGGAGTGGACAATTAAGGAATTAAAAACATGATAAAATGTAATAAAACTAAGTAAGAGAAAAGATGCATATCGCAATTATTAATACATGGAAATTACCTTTAGCACTATGTCCATGTGTGAGAACTAATACAAATGAAAACTACAACGAGGGTTTATAGCGTCATACGGAGTGCAAGAAATATTGAAAATATATATAAAACAACAGATAATTGAATGGAAAATTTAATGGCAATGATAAAAGATGACATCCTTAAGGCCTGATGAGGGAGCACACATGGTCCGAACGCGCACCTACCCCCACCATCACGTGACCAGAAGTGCCGTCTCAACTGAGGAACTAGGAGGACATGCTGGAAGCCAACAGCACCACGGCCAGATGCTGGTGACCACCATCCATCCAGAGGTTTCACACGTTTTCACTACAGCGGATGCTTATTAATTTACAAGTGCAAACCTACTTATACTTTGTGAGTGGCCTGTATTGCTACACTTTTTATTCATTAAAAGCTTTCATACTGCACTTAGAAGGCGCCGCCTCTTTCTTCCTACGAATAACATTGTGGGCTCCTGCGAATGCGCAGACACACTGCAATCTCTGCCAGTTTTCTGGCAGAGACCCTGATGGTGTGCCTGTGCATGCAAGTGTCCAGTAAAATATTCTCATAAACACATGTATATATGGGTGCAGTAGCGAATGCTGGCTGAGAACCAATATCGACACAAGGTTAATGCACGTATCGCCAGCACACCAAGGATCTTTGAAAAAGTGTTGAAACGTTTTTTGAAGCAATCACATCACAGTATAAGACTGCAATGTTTTGGGGCTGTGTGGGACCCCTTCATCAGGTATGTGACATACCTGATGAAGGGGTCCCATGCCACCCTGAAACATTGTAATTTTTTACTGTGATGTGATTGCTTCAAAAAACTTTTGGACACTATTTCAAAGATTCTTGGTGTGCTGGCAATACATTCCTTAACCCTGCACATGCGCGAGATCTCACAACTGCCTCCTTGAATATGTGACACAGATCTGCTGAAGGACTGGCTAAGCCCATGGTCTTTCTTTGCATGTATGGAGGGATGTGGCACATGGTCAGACATGCTTCAGGGATCTCTGTCTCTTCCCCTAGACCACTGACCTCTGATTAATTTATTTTAGCAGGGTTTTCCTGAGACCTGAAAATTATAGGGGTTCCTCTGGGATAAAAAGGTTGACGAAGTCTGTTCCAGCAATTATCAGCTTACCTTTCTCTTCTCTATTGATACAACGTGGACCACACTTTGTTATTATTATTTTTTTTGCATAACTCTGGATCAACTATATATACAGATGCATCTTAATAAATTAGAATATCATCAAAAAGTTAGTTTATTTCAGTAATTCAATATAAAAATAAAACTCATATAATATATAGATATTATATATACACAGAGTGATACATTTCATGCATTTCTTTCTTTTAATATTGATGATTATCGCATACAGCTAGGGAAATTCCAAAATTCAGTATCCCGGAAGATTAGAATAATACATAAGACCAAAAAATAATTTTTAATACAGAAATGCTTGCTTACTGAAAAGTATGTCCATTTACAGTATAGTATGCACTCAATGCTTCTCCTTTTGCATGCGTTGCTGCATCAATGCAACGTGGAATGGAGGCTAACAGCTTGTGGCACTGCTGAGGTGTTATGAAAGCCTAGGTTGCTTTGATATCAGCCTTCAGCTCATCTGCATTGTTGGGTCTGGTGTCTCTCATCTTCCTCTTGAAAATATCCCGCAGATTCTCTATGGGGTTTAGTCAGGCGCCTTTGCTGGCCAGTCAAGCACAGTGATATCATAAAACCAGGTATTGGTACTTTCGGCAGTGCGGACAGGTGCCAAGTCCTGCTGGAATATTAAATGAGCATCTCCATAAAGCTGGTCAGCAGAGGGAAGCATGAAGTGCTCTACAATTTCCTTTTAGAAGGCTGTGCTGACTTTGGACTTGATAAAACATAGTGGACCAACACCAGCAGATGACATCGCTCCATAAACCATCACTGACTGTGGAAACTTCACACTGGACCTCATGCAACATGAATTCCGTGCCTCTCCACTCTTCCTCCAGACCTTGATTTCCAAATGAAATGCAAAATTTACTTTAATCTGAAGAGAGGACTTTGGACCACTGAGCAACAGTTCAGTCCTTTTTCTCCTTAGCCCAGGAAAGACACTTCTGACGTTGTCTCTGGTTCAGGAGTGGCTTGACACAAGGAATGTGACAGTTGTAGCTCATATCCCGGATATGTCTGTGTGTGGTGGCTCTTGCAGAACTGACACCAGCCGTAGTCCACTCTTTGTGAATCTCCCCCGAATTCTTGAATGGCCTTTGCTTTACAATCCTCTCAAGGCTGCATTTATCCCTGTTACTTATGCACCTTTTTCAACCACACTTTTTCCTTCCATTCAACTTCCCATTAATATGCTTGGATACAGCACTGTGTGAACAGCCAGCTTCTTTAGTAATGACCTTTTGTGACTTACCCTCCTTGTGGAGGGTGTCAATGACTGTCTTCTGGAAAACTGTATATATACTGTGCAAAAGTTATAGGTGAGTGTGAAAAAAATGCTGTAAATAAATAAAATGCTTTCAGAAATAGAAGTGTTAGTTTCTTTTTACCAATTAACAAAATGGAAAGTAAATGAACAAAAGAGAAATCCAAATCAAAGCAATATTTGGTTTTACCACCCTTTGCATTCAAACCATCAAGTCTTCCAGGTACACTTGCACACAGTTTTTTTAAAGGAACTTGGCAGGTAGGCTGTTCCAAACATTTTGGAGAACTAACCACAGATCTTCTGTGGATGTAGGCTGCCTTAGATCCTTGTCTCTTCATGTAATCTCAGACAGACTCTATGATGTTAAGATCAGGGCTCTGTGAGGGGCCAAGCCATCACTTCCAGGACTTGTTCTTCTTTACAGTGAAGATAGATCTAAAAGTGGAGTTCCAGTCATGTTTGTGCTTATTAAGAGTCAGCAGCTACATTATTATGTATTTAAGCTTGAGTTGCATTTTCATTCTACCAAGGCATGGGCTGCTTTTTGACATTTTTTTAACTAAACTGAAGTTGGGCTTTAAATTTTGACAGGTTTATGGTGAACCAAAAATAGCAAAATCCGATCCCTTGCTGCCCTTACATTTTTTCTATGACACCATCACTCTGAAAATGTCTCAGTGATATGCAACAACATAGTAGCAAACTGTTCTCTGTAGGCAAATCAGTGAATCTAAGCTTTGGTTGTATTAATGGAACTGATATTTATATACTTTAGAACAGATATTTCAGGACCATAAGGTAAAATAAGGATACATTTTCATATTATAGTGTCAGTTATTCTACAATATGGTATACAATTCTTTTAACTTCCAGTAACACCCACACTTCTCTATTAAAACTGGGTGAAACTTACTAAAGGACTATTAGACACAAGCATGATTTTAGTCTGCCAGACAAATAAGGTAAATAAATACATTTTAAGGAAAGATTAACCCTTTCCTTTTACAGGCAGGTGTAGTTAACCACTTTGGCACTGGGTTGCTCTGTACCAGAATAGTGTTGGATACAACAGATAGTGACACTAGGTGTTAGGCCCATAAGATAGAGTCCTCTCACAGTTATGTCAGGGATGGGTCAGCGCCCATACTGTAAATAAGCTAGGTGGGGAAGGACACATACAGTCTTGGGGCATGGTAGCTAACACCCCACACCTGTGAGCATGTAGTTAACACACGTAGGCCCTGGACAGGCAGGAGGCCGTTGGAGTGTGTATGTATGCAGGAGAAGCCAGCTGTAGCCATTCTGTCCCTTATGGAGGTGGGGGACTTGGGTGGATTGCAAAAGGTCAGGCTTTTAAGCCAAGCTGGATATCCCTGTGTGAGGCTGCTTTCATGGAGGGTCCCCGGGAGAGATGAGGTGACTACAGAGAGCACAACCCAGTGAGTACCAATAACCCTTGATAGAGGAGAGATTGGGAGTTGGGAGATGGCTGTGAGGTAATCTTTCAGTTGTGGCTACTCTGGACCATCCACTTTATATGATTGACTGTATATGTCAAATGAGTCCTGAATGCATGTCTTAGTGATGTGACTGTCTTGCCATTCCTCGAACACCAATAAAGTGCAGTGAAGATAACCATTGCATGGACGTTCCTTCTTCGGGATATACAGGTCTATGACCAGGAATGTCATGAGGAGTCCTATGGCAAGGAGCAGGGCACAAGATGGTAGAGGGGTTGGTCTCAGCAAGTGGGATTATGTTCTTGCAGGGATTGAAGAGGGCCTTATGCTTGGGCACCAAAATTTGCCCCTCTTACCGGCTGCCCATGTTTTATTTTTTCAAACTTGGCAACAAGGTTGCTTTAAAGCTACCTTGTCACTACACTGTCACACATCAAGCCATATCTGTAAAAGAATTTTGTGCATACTCACCTTTCCTGCTGCTTGTGCAACTGAATACTATTCTGAAAAATTTAATGTGAAGTCCACAGGGTAACTGAAAATTGTGAAAGTATTACCTTCCTGGGTCACCCAGAGCTCTCACTTCCTGCTGAAGTCACTTTGCTATATAATACAGGACACAACAACTGTAGAGATATAAAATCGACCACATAGGGAGTACATTGTCTGTAATCAGTTGGCCAACTCTGAATTTTATCGTGATAAGGATAAACTGTACAATTTGCAAAAACTATCCAATTAAACAAGGTTTGTTTGTTTTTTGTTGAACACACTCAAATATGTAAAGCCTGCTCAAGTCTACAGCATATTTAAAAAAATGGTACAAACTTTACATTCCCTTTAGGAGGGAGCTGGTGCATTTTTTAATGTAATAACAAAGTAAAATTTAATACTAGTGCATGCGAGAAAACGAAAACCGGATATTACGATTAACAATAGGCATCGGGTGTGTGTGGGAAGGGGAGGGGGGGGGGGGAAGAAACACAGGCCCGAAGCTTTATTGAAAAGACAAAGACACGCAAGGGGGAGTAGGGGGAAGGGGGAAATCTTCAGACGTCCTCTTCCTCCTTAAAGTCCATCAAGGAATAGTCTCTGAGCAGACTGAGGATCAGTCTGCGGCAGTCCTCAATGGACATCCTCTCCCGCTGGTGGATGAGGCGCTTTCTGGCGCACCATAAAGCGTCCTTAAAACAACACAGCACCCGCCAGGCGCCGTCAATGTCCTCCAGAGAAAAGGTTCCACAGAACAGTCCATTCAACACCCCAAAGTGAGTGATGGCTGTCTGTGGTACAAAGTCCTTGAGTTCAGGTTCCAGGGCCCCCAACAGGGCCTGAGCAAATGAGCACTCCCAGAAAACGTGGTAAGACGTTTCCTCGTGGATGATGCAGAAGGGGCAGTGTCTGTATCTGCTCAGGTTCCTGGCATGCATAAATGTCCTGAGAGGCAACCCCCCTTGGATTGCCATCCATGCCAGGTCTTTGTGCCTGTTGGTAAGAATGTTGGAAGAAACATTCCTCCAGACCACCTTGCAGGTGTCTGAAGGCAGGCCTGGAACCGACTCCAAAATGTCGCTGGCTCAGATGAGCTTGTAGATAGTCTTTGGCTTCCACAAGTCAGGCTTGACTCCCTGCAGCCCTTGCTCCCTGATGAACTTGAAGGTATCCAAGTAGTACCAAGGAGTGTCCCAGTTGTAGGGGATGGAACTATCCCAAGTGTCCCACCCCAGGGACCTCCAGAGAGGCAACAGGAAGAAGCGAGACATTGCGTTCCCGCCAGAGTCCATAATCCGTCTGGGCAAAGTTCTGCGGACGCAGTTGCAAGCAAAGAACACCCTCAGCTGGGTGGCGATGTCGGGCACGCCCTTACCGCCCTTGAGGGGTTCCTTGAACATGACTGCCCGCTTCACTCTGTCCATCTTGGAGCCCCAGATGAAGTGAAACACCGCCCTGGTGATGGCCTTACAGGTGTTGACCCGAGGGGGCCAGGCCTGGGCGAGGTACTGCAACACAGGGAGAATCTCGCTGCGGAGTACCAGTGTCTTCCCTTCGATGGTGAGGTCTCTGAGGCTCCAGAGTCCAAACTTTTGACGCATCTTGGCCAGTCTCTCCTCCCAAGACTTCAGGGCTGCGCCCTCGGCACCAAACCAAACTCCCAAAATCTTCATGAAGTCTGTCTTGATGCCAAAGGGCATGGACGCA
This sequence comes from Staurois parvus, assembly GCF_062004578.1. Lineage (NCBI taxonomy): Eukaryota > Metazoa > Chordata > Amphibia > Anura > Ranidae > Staurois > Staurois parvus. The sequence goes on along the minus strand of NW_028317827.1, from coordinate 9,032,408 downwards.
GAAGAAGGCAGGAACCACTTTCCGAAGAGCATGACTTCCGACTTCCCGCAGTTGACCTTTGCCCCCGAAGCTTGGCCGAAGTCCTCGCAGGTCTGGACGAGCAGGTCGATGGAGCGCTGGTTGGCACAGAACACCGTCACGTCGTCCATGTAGAGCGAGCACTTCACTTCCCGTCCCCCGATCTCTGGATTCCGTCTGATGCATTCGGCGAAGAGCTCTATACAGCAAACAAAAAGCAGAGGTGAGAGAGGACAGCCTTGTCTGACCCCGGAGAGGACCGGGAAGGGGTCAGTCTTCCAGCCGTTCACCTGCACGGAACTACAAATGCCGTTGTACATCATATCCACAACCGAACAGAACATTTCCCCAAGACCAAACCTGCGCAGGGCTCTGCACATAAACCCATGGGAGACACGGTCAAAGGCCTTTTCCTGGTCAAGACTGACCAGGGCCGCGTGCACACGGCGGTCTTTGATGTACTGGACCGTGTCCCGGACAAGCGCTAGGCTGTCCGCAATCCTGCGGCCAGGAATGCCGCAAGTCTGATCCGGGTGGATTATCTGTCCGATGACAGCCTTCAACCTGTTCGCCATAACTTTGGCGAGGATCTTGTAGTCCACGTTCAAGAGAGAGATGGGACGCCAATTTTTCAAGTCACATCTCTCCCCCTTACGCTTGTACAGGATCGTGATCATCCCCTCCCTCAACGAAGGAGGCATCTTGCCCTCCACCACCATCTCCTCGTACAGCTCGAGCAGGTCCGGGCCCACGAGATCCCACAGCGCTACATAAAGCTCCGCTGGGAGACCGTCGCAGCCCGGGGTCCTGCCTCGCCTAAAGGATTTAGCGGTAGAGTGCAGTTCCTCCAACGTCAAGGGGGCGTTGGTGGCCGACAAACCTGCAGGATCAATAGCATTAGAGATACCTGACAAGAACCTGTCGGCCGCTGCCGTGTCTGTTGCTTTGGGGGAGTAGAGGTCGGAGTAGTAGTCGCTGACCACTTCCATCACGGCCTCCTTCCCCTTCTGGAGTGTTCCAGTCTTGTCGCGCAGCTCAGACAGGGGAGTGTGTCCTGAGTGGAGTTTCCTGAAAAAGAAAGAGTTACACTTCTCACCTTTCTCGAGATGCTCCACCTTGGCACGGAAGACAATGTGCCTGGATTCTTCCTCAAAGCGCTTTTTCAAGCTCTTCTTGGTGTCCTCCAGGTCTTGTCTCACGTCCCAGCCACAGAGATGAAGGTCCTGCAGGGACTGCAGCTGACGCTGCAGCCTCCTGAGTTCCCTCCTCCTGGCGCACACTTGCTGGCGTCCCCTGGCCTGAAAGAAGCTGCGCAGCTTGACTTTCACGAACTCCCACCAGTCGCTTACCTTGGGAAAGAAAGACTTCTCCCCTCGCCAGGTACCGTAGGTTTCCCTGAGCTCCTCTAGCAGTTCCTCATCGTCCAGCAGGGTGCAATTCAGCTTCCAGGAGCCTGGGCCCGGGGCAAAGCCCTCTCCCAGAGCACCTTGAAAGTGAATGGCCCTGTGGTCAGAGATAAAGCAGGGAACCATGGAGAACCCGCGGTGCCTGACTGCCCTGGAGGTGAGCACAAAGTCAATCCTGGAGCGCACAGATCCATCGGGGCGGCTCCATGAGTAGTTCACGGAACCGCGCCCCACGGATCCCACTGCGTCTCGCAGGGAAGCCTCCGCAATCATCTCCCGGAGCAGCTTCGAGGTGGCATCGAGTTTTGTGTACATGCTGGAGCTGCGCCCATCCTCCTCTATCGGACAGTTGAAATCACCGCCGATTACTACTGTTCTCGTTGTGGCGAGTTGCGTCCACAGGGTTTGGAAAAGTTCCAGCCGCGCGTTCTTCTCCGGGGAGGCGTACACGTTGATGAGCCTAACGGGCTCCCCCGCCCACGAACCGTCTATGACCAGAAGGCGGCCACAGACGAGCTCATGGACGGAGTCAACAGTGAAACGTCCTCCCCTGATAAGAACCGCGACCCCTGCGGACTTGCAATCGCCACCCCCAGACCAGTAGGAGGGACCGTGGGTCCACTGGGAGGACAAATGAGTGTACCTCCTCAGAGGGGGAAGTGCGCACTCCTGAAGCATGTACACATCACTCTGCTGTGTGGAAAGAAAGGTCAGCACAGTCTGCCTCCTAGACACATCCTTGATGCTCCTCACATTAATGGAAAAGATAGAGATCTCAGCCATCATGGGAAAGAGATGAAGGGGTTAGTCGGCAGGGGCTGCGCCTACCTCCCCTGTGGAGGGGGGGCGACCTCTGCGGCCTGGCCAGGGTCCTGGCTCAGTCCGATCTGGTTGAGGACCTCGTTGAGGACCTCATCGAAGTCGGTGGAGAGATCTGGCCCCGACTGGGTCAGAGCCATCTCTTCTTCCACCTCCTCCTCTTCCTCCAGTGTGTCAAGGTCTTCCCCCACGGGGTCGGGACCTGCGGCATTCTGGAGGACAGCAGGCCGTTTGGTGGCGGAGGAGGGTTCCTCCGCCGCCGGGCTGGCCTGCTCCTTCTTCCGCTTCCTGATCCCCGCCGCAGAGCTGCTGACGGGGGTGGCAGGGGGAAGGGGCGGGAAATCCTCCTGTGAGGACAGGTCAGGGGGAGGTGGAACCGGGCCCGGGAGGGGTGGGGCAGGGGTGGGAGGGGCAGGGGCGGGAGGGGCAGGAGGGACGGGGGCGGGGGGGGGCAGGAGGGGCAGGGGCGGGAGGGGCAGGAGGGCCAGGGGCGGGGGGGGCAGGAGGGCCAGGGTCCGGGGGGGCTGGGGTGGGGGGAGGGGGGTTCCTCTTACCTGGGTCCTTTGGGGGTTTCTGTGTTGCTGGTTTGGCGGCAGAGCCCTTGCTCAGGGCCCCAGCATACGTCCTGCTTCTCTCTGGGCAGTCCCTGTAGACGTGCTCTGACCATCCACAGAGGTTGCAGGTTTTGGACCTCGGGCAATCCTTGGTCTCGTGACCTGCAGACCGGCAGAACCTACATGAAAGCACATGGCAATCCTTACCCTCGTGCCCCGGCTGTCCGCACCTGCGGCATGACTGGGGTTGATCCGGGTAGTGTAGGAGTCCTGCTGACGCTCCCAGGGAAAAGCACTGTTGCAGGTGTTGGAGATCTCCAGCGGGACGATCTCTCAGCAATCTGCAAAACACAGACCACTTACCTGTCCAGAAGCCGTTGGCGTCTAGTATCCGGACTGGGTCCTTCAACACGACGCAAAACCTTTGGAGGTAGGTGGCGATGTCTCTACCAGGGACATGAGGGTTCCTCATGGACACCGTGATCCGCCTTTCGTCCCTTTGAATGGGAGAGTTCGCAGTGAACTTTCGGAAGAGGGAGTCGGGTCCAGAGGTCTTCACTGCCTCCCAGTACCTTCTGCATACCTGTAGAGAGACAAAGGTTATGAAGAAAACGCCTTTCATGAAGGACTGCACCGACAGGGTCTCTGCCTTGCTGAATCCTTGTTCAAGGATCATTTTCTTCCATGGACTTCCGGGGTCATGTCCGGGATTCTGCCTTCCACCTCTTTCAGCCGCAGCACGACTGTCTGCTTCATCCAGGGCTCCAGTGGAGGGAGACCGTCTGCAGGGCCGGGGCGATCTGAGGTGGAGGTGGAGGCGGAGGGGGCTTCTACCGGGGTCTTGGCAGGGGAGGCGTTCTGTGGCTTCTTCGTAGTTTGCTTCTTCCCCATCTTGTCGCAGAGGAGTTCTCAGGAGGGCTTCCCAGAGGTCTTGATCGCATTCCTTCTCCTTCTTCTTCCGCGGCGGCTTCACTCTTGCTTAGCCTTTGAAAAGGCTATTGAGCGTCTACTGCCCGGAGGTAGTAACGCAGAGTGAACAAGGGGGGGGAAGATCACAAACTCGTTCTGTGTGGGGGCTAAGCCTCAAACCCAATAGCAGCAAGCAGGTGAAGCCGAATTTAATCGACAATCCTACAAGGCCGAGAAGAGGGTACCCCACACAGACCAAATGGCTGGGATAGATGCAAGTGGTTCTCAACGTCCTAGCTGGAAGCAGGGACACCCCTAAAGGCAAGGTCGATACTACACTTGATCTTAGCCAAAAGGCCGAGAAGCGATCAAAGTAAAAAATTTAATAGTAGAGAAACACCATACTTGATCTAAAAATTCCAACATTACTGTATACCTAAATTATAAGGTACACCACAGCACATCAGTGTGAAAGCAGCCTTATAGGGGTCTCAGAATATTTACATTTATGGTTTGGGGGGTGGTAAAACCCCATAGTTAAGATGTGATTTTGCCATCAGTCAGCCTGGGAGTGAGGTAGAGAGGTTACCTAAGAACAAGCTAAGGAGGTTCTGAAGATCATTGCTACTGGAGCCCTCCCACCTCTCCAGAAACCTGAGAGCTTTCTGGAGGAGGGAAGGAGGCTCAGATCTGCATATTTGAGGGACCCTGTCCAATCTCCTGGCAGGAGGCTGGAGATGATGACCAAGGCAAACTTTAGGTATGACAAAGCCTGTGGAGTCTTTGAGTGTCAGGTAGAAGATGGATTGAAGGCTGGAATGTGGAGTCTGGAAGCACAGGGAAGGGCCCTACCTACAGACAGGTGCTGGAAAAGGGAATCTCCACTGCACCATTGTCTGTTAAGAGGGACATCCTGAGCAGCAGGGAAGAAGCCAGCCCAGCAGAAGGCCTGAAGACAACCACCAACCCAGCAAGCTGACAGGAAGGACAGTGTGAGTACCCTTACACCCCCTGGGCCAGATAAGGGGAGAAGGCAGTCAGGTGGAAAACATAACTAGCTTCTCCTCTGTGACTGTTCTATATTGGTAGCTTCTGGGTCCCCTTGCCCAGGGAATACCCTCAGTACAGCTGGGTAAAGAGGAGGATTCATCTGGGGTCTGAGGAGGCACACTAGAGGGCTTTGATTGCTCTCAGAGGAGAGACTATTTTTTTTTCGTCCATATCAGTTGTTCTGAGTTGTCCTCAAGTTTCTACAGTTCCTTGGGCATCCCATGCACCCTTCAACCCTATGCAAGTTCTAAACCCCTTAATAAAATCACAAAACCAAGCTCAAGGACTGGTTACTGACTCCAGTGTGCAAAGTGTGGAAGAAAATGCGTGTTTCCTGGCTGTACAGGGCTTTAGGGGGACCCAAACCTCAGTGACTCCTAAGGGGGCAGTGTTACATTTATATAAAGTTTCAGCTGCCTTTATCCATGGTCTTACTGATAGTTTTCACTGGACCTGCGTGTAAATTTCTTCATCACATGCTTTTAGGTGACATACATGAAGGGGTTGTCACAATCATTTTCGACACACATACAATTATTACACACAAGAAAGTATTAAGGCTAGCATTGCTGAACTCCACTTTCCAAAACAATAGAAGCTTAGCTACTATGCTGCTTAATGTGCTTCAATACTTTTCAAGTATCTGGAACTGGTATGCTGATCAAGAGCTCTGAGGAAACACGTTAGGGACTGTTGGCCTGATGTGTCCTTGTCCTAGGCCTGCCCTATTACAATTGATGCAGGTGACTGAAAGTGTATCTTACACTAACATTTCATATTACTGATGTGTATGCTGTACCATGTACTTGTGTTAAAAAGTATCCTGTTCTTTCTGTATTTCTTCCTTTGTGTGAAATACCTGATGATCCTGCCAGTCCCTCTGCTTTCCTATTTCAAACTGACCACCCTAGGCATAGAAGCTTATCCTTCAGAGCGTGGCCAGTTTTCTGGATGTGCTGGAGAACAGCCTGCCTGTCTTCCAATGATCAAGACGCTGACAGTACCCCCCTGCACAGCCATTCACTGCGAAGATCAATCCATTTCTTTTCTTTTTTTTTCTGCTGACACTAATCCCTGCAGTCTCCACCCCTACCTCTCCAAGCCCCTTATGCAGCCTGCGAAAGAGGTCATGTGATTACTTAAAGAAAAAGTAAAAAAAGTGTTTATCTTTTTTTTTTTTTTTTAAACATTTATTATCTATACATACAAACGTTTTACCTTGCGTTTCTATTGTAAACTAAATGAGTTGTTTTACAAAGTGAGGGTTCACATGACATTTTGCAGGAAGGCTAGGACCCTGCTACTGTGAAAATGGAGGAGAATGTGACACAGGATTAGCATTAAGGGTTAATGTGAGGTTCCAGACTATAGTATCTGCGCAAAGAAAGCTCTGTTTTTGGTTTTCTCCAAGATTCTGTAGTTTTGGACCAGAACTTTCAATCTGGTGTCTGCAGCCTGTCTACACAGGTGTACACATGTGTGTTGGGTCATTATATGCTCAAGCCTGAGGATAGCTCAGAGCTCCCGGTTTGGAAACAGCTCCCATATTGGAGACAAGAGGTCTTGTCCAGGGGCCAGAAGTCAAGAGACAGGAGGACTCACCCAGGGATCAGAGGAGCCACAGCCAGGAGACAGGAGGTCTCAAACCAGGGGTCAGAGGTGCCACAGCCAGTAGAAAAGAGGTCTTGACCCAGGAGTAAGGTCGGCTCCTATCGGGGTGTCAGGAGAACCCCTATCCTGAGGCCAGGATTGGGCCGTGCAGCAGGGTGATGCGACTAAAGGCTAAGTGAGAGCTAGATACATATTTAAGGCTAGCTAGAGGCAGTTCCCTTTCATCTGATGTTTGGCCTCAGAGAAGGGTGGATGCAGGTTGGACAGATATGCTAGTAATCTCTGGTGAGTGTGGATTCCTTCATGGTTTTTGGGTGGCTTTTAAACTATGTCTGTATACAGTGCTGGATTATGCATATTCTCCATTCCATTTTTGAATATGATAGCTTGCCTTGCTTTCTCCCTTTTTGTTTTCCTTTTTTGTTTTTTTATTGTTTTAGGTTAGTATTGAGGCCTGATGGCCAGTCTCTTTGTGAGTAGCTAGTAAGTGGAGAGCACGGCATACTTAGCTGTATGGTGGAAGCTGGGTTTGGCCATTTGGGTCTGCAGCTGCCGACGAGCCATATGTATTCTTTCCAGACTTTTAAAGACATTAGGTGAGGATGTTTTGGATGAGGGAAGGCATAAATATGGCATAAATATATGCATAATAAATAATAGTGCATGATAAATATGGCATAATATAGGCATAAAAAACAAATACTGGTACAACTTATATCTGTTGTGCTTCTCTGTGTTTTATAGGAGTATACATTATCATATCTCTAATCATCACTAGGAACACCTTGAGGGGAGCTTATGACCCTCGCTTTATACAACCAAGCACTGTCTACAAAAGTCCAACCTTTCCATATACTTGTAGGTCATACTAGGTAAGTGTTATGTTATGATATATATACCCTGCCACCCCAATGTGGGCTTTCTTCTTGGCCCTTCACTCCCACCATGGGTTGCCCCTGAGATTGGGGAAGATCTCTTTTGACCCCCCCTTTTTTTTCTCCCAACTTTTGGCTACCTGTTGCGATTATCAATTGATTTGATGTTAATATACTCACCTTAGTTTTGTTGTATTTTATGATTGTATACTCTATAATGTTATAGTACTTCATCTACAACGTGGATCCTGAAGAAGCAAGTACAGTGAAACACGTTGATTCCATACATTTATTGTGTATTTCTCTGCAATATGAATGCAACCACATGTTGAAGTAATCTTTAAAGACCATCTGGTTTTAATATGTGAAGTGTGACTTAATTTTTTTAATGATGAACCAAAAAGCATATATATTTTATTAATGCTGTTTAATGTGATATTACAGATTTATGGTGGAGTACATTTGGTCTGTTATTATCGGTGTGTGTATAACAGCTGAGCCTCCTCTATAGTTGTGGATATGCTCACATATATTAGCACAGGTCCCAGCCTAATTTTGGGAGTGTGATGTCTGTGATATTCACCATATGTGTTTTTCTTGATGCTGATATGATGATGAATAGCAATCTCCCTACACATCATGAAGCTAATGAATGTCTTACATTTGCAGCTTGATCTCGGGATATTTAGCTGCACTCTCACCTCCGGTTGTTAAACAGCTCTTTATTGATCATCTGACTATTACTTGCCATATTCAATTAATTTTTTTCTGATGATTTATAATACCAGGATCAGCTTGTATTGTATCTCTTACAATATTGACTTAGGGTGATGTCTGGCAAGGTCAACTGGGTCTTAGATGTTTTTTAGAGTGTTTATAACTGAATATATATGTTGGTGCTTTTGATACAAACCTAATTGATACAAAGTTTCACTACAATTAAAGCGGAACTTCACTCTCTCAATCACTATTGACTTTTTTTTTTCTAATACTGGTAGCATTAGTAAACACATAGAAAAGTATATCATAATTACTTGTTTTAAACTTTTTTTAGTACTTCCTGGTTTCCAGGCTTAGCTGTGGGTAGAGGCAGCATGGTAGGGCTGGCAGGAAACAAACGGACTCCAAGAGCAGTAACAGGAATATATTGTAACAAAAGTCCAGCAATACACAACAGGCCAGGCAGAAAGCAGTCCAAATGGAGAGTCTTCCAGGAAGGATGGCATGTTCTTGCGCTTCTTCTACACCTCCGGAACCCTTTCTTGATGCTAAGCATTGTCCCTAACAGACGGGTATCCTGTTCCAACTCTAAAAATGCATGCCAAACCTGGGGCTCAGGGTCTTAAATAAACTCTGCCTGACCCAAGATGGCAGCAAAAATCACATGGGGTGCCAGTATCCAACCTGATAGCTGCCTCCCAGTGACCAAAGAAGCAGGAAGGTATCTAATCACAAACGTAAAAAAAGTTGTAATGGCTCTAAACCACCACTATAGGTAGCATACTACTAAAAAATAAAACAGTAACCCCATGCAATTCAATACAACACAGAAAAACTACATATAAGTGGGACAGAACACCATGCATTCACATTGGGTACACCAAGTCCATCTAGTATGTCACGTATTATTATTATTATCATTATACAGGATTTAAATAGCGCCAACAAATTGCTCAGCGCTTTACAATATAATGGGAGACAATACAGGAATGATACAGTTCAATACAAGAGGGTTAGGAGGGCCCTATTCCACCTATTCCATCAACTCCGCCCCCTGCTGATCATAATCTGGATCACCACAACATTTTGACCAGATAGCAACATGCCATTGAAAGGCAGCAAAGAGCCTGAGGGACAGCAATGCATACATAAAGGTGGGCACAATAATCATAAATAAAAAACGTATACATATCCATAAAAGCCTCTTCCACCAAACAAATCTTCTAATTCCCCAAAAAAATAACCACGTGCTCATAAAGAAGGTGTTCCCCCTTTCAGGTGTTCACGCACCGAACAACCATGCCCTCCATTCTCATGGTTGGCTGGAATCGCTTATTATATTCATCCAGATGGGAAGGAAGTTGGCCAGTATCAATACTGTTTCACTTCTTTCTGTTTATTCTCAAATTTCCATGCCTTTCATTCCCATGATTAGCTCACACCACTTCATAGATTGACAGATTCCTAGTACAGAGGAGCTATACCCATATAGATAACACTCTCCTTCTACACAATCTTCTCTCTCAGGGTTAGTGGTCATGAAACAACAAAGAAAAAAATACCCTAATGGTGCTGTACAAAATACACCTTTAATCGCTGAAAGTAGACAGCCACTTACAGAAATCTGGCAAATACAACACCTATGGATACTGCAGTATGCTGTTATACACTGGTGGGTATAAAGCAGTGCTCTCACCACCGCCGAATCCCAAACAATGCGCTCCCGCATCACTTCCGGTTACCACACAGCCTCCTCCTATATGTGTATAGCTCCTCTGTACTAGGAATCTGTCAATCTATGAAGTGGTGTGAGCCAATCATGGGAATGAGAGGCATGGAGATTTTCTCCTAACTATGGTGTCCGTTTATGACACAGAGAATAGCTGCTATTCAGAGGATCGCAGCTACTCTCTGGTCATTCACAGTTTATGACACTCAGGAGATCAGCGGAGAACATGTTCAGCCCTTCACTGGAGATCTGTGTTCTCCCTCCAGATTCTCCAGCCCAGAGCTGGAGAATTGGAGGGACCGCAAACTAAGCAGCGATAATTTACCTCTGTTTAGTAAACTGATCTTTTACTGTAATCTCGCGAGATTATAGTCAAATCAGCCATTTTCCAGCGTTTGGAGACCCTTCTCCAGCGTTTGGAGACCCTTCTCCCTTTGTTCGGAGAACTGCTTCATAAAAGGCATTCACAGGAGAACTGTGTTCTCTGAGAATGCCGGAGAACTGAGCAGCGATCTATTACCGCTGGTTCATAAACGGACACCTATGGCAGAACAAATTTTTCAAAGGAAGGATGTATTGGGGAGAATGCGGTTGTTTGACACTTTCTGTGTACCCCTCGGGGCTCCTGTAGACACTAATCTGTGTTTCCCTATTCCCCTGTTGAAGAAATTATTTCTATCAGTCTCCTGTAATATGTATCCAGTCTCCTGAAGCATGTCCCTGATCTCCAACAACTCGTATAGCATGTTCACAGTCTCTGAAAGTCTCCAGCATCATGTCCACAATCTCTGACAATCTCTTGTATCATGTTTGCGTTCTCTGACCATTTACTATGTTATGTCCACAGTCTCTAACCAGCTCTTTTATTATGTCCACAACCTCTGACTATCACCTGCAAAATGTCCACAGTCTTTGACCATCTCCTACATCATGTATACAGTTTCTAACCATCTCTTTTATAATGTCCACAACATCTGACTATCACCTGTATTGTCTACAGTCTCTGACCATATTCTGTATTATGTCCACAGTCTGTGACCATTTCCTGTGCTATAGCCACATACTCTGACCATCTAGTGTATTATGTCCACAGTCTCTGGCTATCTCCTGAATTATGTCCACAACATCTGACTATCACCTGTATAGTCTATAGTCTCTGACCATCTTTTGTATTATGTCCACAGTCTGTGACCATCTCTTGTACCATAGTCACAGACTCTGACCATCTACTGTATTATGTCCACAGTTTCCGGCCATCTCCTGTATTATGTCTACAGTCTCCGACTATCTCTTTTATAATGTCCACAACATCTGACTATCACCTGTATAGCCTACGGGCTCTGACCATCTACTTTATTATGTCCACTGTCTATGACCATGTCTTGTACTATAGCCACATACTCTGACCATCTACTGTATTATGTCCACAGTTTCCGGCCATCTCCTGTATTATGTCTACAGTCTCTGACTATCTCTTTTATAATGTCCACAACATCTGACTATCACCTGTATAGCCTACAGGCTCTGACCATCTACTGTATTATGTCCACTGTCTATGACCATCTCTTGTATTATGTCTACAGTCTCCGACTATCTCTTTTATAATGTCCACAACATCTGACTATCACCTGTATAGCCTACGGGCTCTGACCATCTACTTTATTATGTCCACTGTCTATGACCATCTCTTGTACTACGGCCACATACTCTGACCATCTCCTGTATTATGTCTACAGTCTCCGACTATCTCTTTTATAATGTCCACAACATCTGACTATCACCTGTATAGTCTACAGTCTCTGACCATCTTCTGTATTATGTCCACAGTCTGTGACCATCTCCTGTACTATAGCCACATACTCTGACCATCTACTGTATTATGTCCACAGTCTCTGGCCATCTTCTGTATTATGTCCACAGTCTCCGACTATGTCTTTTATAATGTCCACAACATCTGACTATCACCTGTATAGTCTACAGACTCTGATCATCTACTGTATTATGTCCACTGTCTATGACCATCTCTTGTATTATGTCCACAGTCTCCGACCATCTCTTTCATAATGTTCACAACATCTGACTATCACCTGTATAGTCTACAGTCTCTGACCATCTCCTGTATTTCGTCCACAGTCTCTGACCATGTATTGTATTATGTATAAAGTCTGTGACCATATCCTGTACCATAGCCACAGTTTCTGACCATCTACACTAATATGTCCACAGTCTCTGACCATCTTTTTTATAATATCCACAACATCTATTACCTGTATAGTCTACAGTCTTTGACCATCTCCTGTATTTTGTCCACAGTCTGTGACCATCTCCTGCACCATAACCACAGCTTCTGACCATCTACTTTAATATGTCCCCAGTCTCTGACCATCTCTTGTATTATGTCCACAGTCTCTGACAATCTCCTGTATTATGTCCACAGTCACTGACAATCTCCTGTATTATGTCCACAGTCCCTAACAATCTCTTGTATTATGCCAATAGTCTTTGACTATATCCTATTGTGTGTCTGATATCTCTGACATTGAATATTCACTGAATTTTACATGGCACTGGAGGCCACCCATATCAATAAAGTTGACCACCACTGTTGTACAACAGTGTATACTCTCCAGCGCTCCAGGAATCACATGCCAAAGGAAGGTCAGGGGAACCAGAACAAAAGGTAGCCTATGGATAGCGTTAAGCTCTGAGGAAAGGGATTTGTCCCCGAAACGCGTCAACAAGCTGACCACACAGACACCCTGCCTATTGTTGTGGCCATCTCGATTGTCTTACAAAGCTTTACATGCATGCTATGTTTGTGAGTATGTTTTTGTCCTTTTTACATCTTAAATAAACCTTGGATAATGCACTAGGTATTTGCGCCTCCTGTTTGCTCTTCACCACTGGTGTACAGCTTATAGTTTTTGGTGAATCTGGTAAACAGGTGTCAGAGACTGGGTGAGCACAACAGCTGTACATCCTTTTATTTTTTTTTTTTTTAAAAGACACTGGGGACTGGATTGCTAATTTTTTTTTGCTCAAGTGGGCCATGGTCTTTAGACCTCCTTTAAGGAATGGTAAATGCTTCAACTTCTGAGGTCAGTTGATTATCCCCATGCTTAGATCAAACTAAAAAATAATTCTCATCTGTTACCAACCCCCCAAAAAATCTCTTGTGTACTTTCCCATGTTTGGAGGTTAGATTGAACAAACCTGCACTTAAAGAGGTTGATTTACTAAAGCTGGAGAGTGCAAAATCTAGTGCAGTTCTGCATAGAAACCAATCAGCTTCCAGGTTTTATTGGCAAAGCTTAATTGAACAAGCTAATGTTAGAAGCTGATTGGCTACTATGTACAGCTGCAGCAGATTCTGCACTCTCCAGTGTTAGTAAATCAACCGCAAAGAGTATGTAAACCCAACATTTCATTTTCCTGATATCTGCGTGCTGTATTGTGTACTTGTATAAAGCAGTGCCCTGTTCTCTTTGTATTGCTTCCTTTGTGTGAAATCCCTGATGTTCCTGCCAGTCTCTTTGCTTTATATTTTAAAAAAATGGCCACACTAGGCATGAGAGCACAGCATGATCAGTTCTGTAGCTGTGCTGGGAACTCAGCCTACACTTCTCCAATGATCAGACTTGTCCCGATACGTCTCCCCCCCCCCCCCCCCGCACTGCCATTCCATTCACTGGGAGGTTCAGTGTGCCGATGTTTACCTTCCCCAGATCTCTGTACTCAGCTGCATTAGGCGCTTAGAGGGTATGTGGTCACTTATAAAACAGGGAAAAAAAGGTATTTATGTTTTTTTATATCTATACACAAATGTTTTGCATTTAATTTCTATTTTAAACTGAATGTGTTGTTTTAGAAGGTAAGGATTTACATATACTTTAACATGAAAGCTTTACTGCTAGCTTTGATCCTTGTTAGAAATAGGCAAGAGTATTCCTTTGCAGAGACCTTTATATAGCTAGGCATACAGATGGTTTTTCTGCAGATACAACATGCCTTTACACAGCTTTACAAAAATAACACAGTGTGACATATGAGGGTATTTTTTCCCTGCGTATTCTTCCAAATGGTTCCCTAGTGCTTTTTTTTTTTTTTCAAACAGAGCAACACCATTTCACTATACATTTTATTAAAAAATATTATATTAATGAAAAAAAGAATGTTTTTGCATTGCCTTTTTTTTTTCTTCATCATTATGTAGGCGGTTTTATCCAGTTAATTACCTCTTCTTCTGCAGTCACATGTTCTCGTCAAACTACAGATGCTCTTGACTGTTTATGCTTAATTGTAAGTAATGTTGATTTTAATTAGACATATGCCATCAGAGAAATACCTGTGCAGAAAAGTTAAATGTTCGAAGTATCATTATCCATTAACTTTGCAAAGCCAGCCGCTGGATTGCTAACAATATGAATCAACATGCTTCAACGCACTCCCTTTTTGTTCCTATGGCAGTAACCATGGGACTCAGGTACTTTTATATATTATTCCAGTCGATCAGTTAATTATTTTAAGTTAGCGGGGTGATACGGCTCTCTATTTTGTTTATTGAATTCATTTATTGAAGTAATTAAACAAATGTCAGGAGCTCATAGGGGAATTTGTGCATGTTGCTTTTTGCTCCTATGGAGAACCCAAGGTCACGATAGTGTCACTTTAGAAGTCTATAATCGTCCTGTATGCAAATAATCTTTTAATAAATTATTGTTGTTTGTTGAACTATGATGCTGATATATTTAATGCTAGCAGCTGTGTTGATCTTTTTTTTTATAGCCCCAATAGGCCTCTGCCCTGAAATATAATATTTAAAGTATTCTAGACCCCTTTGAAACACGTTAAAAATGAGAAGGAAGAAATTACAATGATGCTGTCAAAATTATAATTTAGAGAAGTCTATTTTTAAAATTTTAAAACTAAAGCTGAAAAGCTAACAGGCTGCATTTGATATTCATTTCCATTACTGCCAAGTGAATAATGTAGAATATTTTTCATGGTTTATCTAAACCCAAGAACAAATATTAAATATTTTGCAGCTTACCAGTCATTTGATGTGGTTACTATGTTTTTTTTATATTTATTTTAGCTTGTTTTCTTTTACTTTCATCTGGCGATCTTGCCATACTTCCTGTCCTAGGGTGGCAACACTCACTGTACTGTATCCATGGAAGAGCAATGTTGTCACACTAGACAGGACAATTGAACACCTCATTCTCTCCTCTTTTTCATAACATAGGTATAAGGTGGTCTGTATTTTGCAGCGGTAACCCTGGTAGGGCTTATAATACTACAGAGTTGTTTGGGGGAAGAATCACTGGAAAAAGTAGTCAACAGGGCTGCACAGATACTGTTTTGTTATTGGCAAGTACTCACCAGGGGCTGACAGACCATTTGGAAACTCGGGCACTGCCCGAGGGCCCAGGGTCAGTAGAGGGCCCCATGAGATGCCCCTGGTACCTTTTTCATAGGCTTTTTTGAGTTTGGGCAAGAACACAGGGGCTCCATGATCCCCTATTGCCTGGGGGCCCCATGAGTTGTCAGTCTGCCCCTGGTACTCACCAATACCGAGTACCAATAACTTTGCAGTGCAAAAATACAAAATTAATGGGCTCAAATTGTACTGCAAAGAATCGGTTTGAACAATAATGCTGTGCGATTCATGTCCAAACCTCAAGCAGTTTCCCCCACCACTCCTGTGTGATCGCAGTAGAGAAAGACAGGGAAGCACCATTTAAGAAGTGCATCAATGGGCAAACAAACAGTTTATTGATGTTATAACAACTCACATGTTAAAGGTACATAATATATCTTGCTTGTCAAATCCAAAACCATGGCCGCTTGTGCTCAGAGGGCTGGAGGAAATGTATAGACAGTCCGCCCCCAAGCAGACATCACTTCCGCCCTATATCCACAGGGGTCCCAAAACTTCCTACATCTCCTCCAGCCCTGTGAGTACCGCAATCGGCCATGGGTTTGGATTTGACATGCAAGATATTTTATGTACTTTTACATGAGTTGTTATAACATTAATAAACTGTTTATGTGCTCATTGCTGCACTTCTTAGATGACGCTTCCCTGTCTTTCTACTGGGATCACACAGAAACAGTGGGGGAAACGCATGCGATTTGGACAGGAACCGCAACGCATTCCTGTTCAAAACACATGTGAATCTTTGCAGTGCAATTTGAGCCCATTGACAAGCAGGATCAGGATATCTCCAAGGTGTGTTATTTAAAGGAATTCAGCATTTTTAATGTTTCACTATAAGAACTAATAAAATTGCCGCTCGCCGTGAAACAGAGTTCTAAAAACGATTTTGCTTTGGTACATGTTGCCCAGGGCAGTGTCAACCCCCCATGCCCTTTATTTGATAATCATTTCTCTACAAGACTAGAAAATGTCCATTACACTTTTTTACCATTTGGCTCCAAATGAATTTAATGGGGTTCAGATTTTGCAATGGAACTTGAGTAACGTTTGCTGAACCTACCCTAAACCGAACCCAGGTGAGTTTGGCTCATCACTAGTTATACTGAAATGTCTGTCTTGATGTGTCTTTCAAATATGTTCTTGTTTGCTCTACCATAATTACATTATTTTATTACATAGATTAGTAGATTCTTCCTCTAATGGCTATCTGTTTTTGTTTTGCTGACTTTAAAAGTGCCTCTAGAGATCATATGCCAGCCTAATATTTCACATTTCTGGCTGCATTGGATGACAATTTAATTTCTATAAGCTACTTGGACATTTCACTAGCCAAGACTCAAAAGGGAAGAGACATTTTAGAAAACATCTATGAAGAAACAAGCATCCAAGAGGTTCTGGGACTTTGATGTGAATTCATACAAAGTAGTGAGAGGACAAAAACATTTGAAGATTTCACTGGCTCAGGTTAGGCTGCTCACAACAGACAGGACTACCTTCCTCTGAGTACCCAGCAGGTTACCAGATAAAACATGCACCAATGGAAGGAGTGCCAGACTAAATGATAAAAGAGTCCAATTTTGTAGAGATAGGAACTACAGAATATTGGAGTGCGATGACGAGGCTCTGTAGCTTACGCATGTATTTGCAAATGTGTGCTAACTAAACCCCTGTTTTTAACGCATACTGTTAGACAGGTTGATTCGGTTTGTTTGCAGGATGGTTGGCAAGCTGAGCTGGGAATTTTTCTCTTTTGTTGTTTGACATGCGTTACCCTTCCATGTGCTCCTTGCTGTGAAGGCCATTTATAGACTGGGGCAGCGGCTATTTTTTGTAATGCTCAGAACAGACAGGGCTATCTTCCTCTCAGTACCCAGCAGGTTACCAGATAAAACATGCCCCAATGGAAGGAGTGCCAGACCAAATGATAAAAGAGTCCAAATTATTTTGTTTATGTTAATAAAAAACAGACAACACATTTTGAGGGCCAGAGAAAACTCCCTGTTCATCAGGGCTACAACAAAACACAATGGCACTAGGGCAGCAATGGGCAAACTACGGCCCGCGGGCCGTATACGGCCCGGCGGACCTTTTAATCCGGCCCGCGGAGCTAGGCTCCCGCAAGGCCAGTGGTCGGCAAGCCGCGGCTCTTTACAAATTTAGATGCGGCTCTCCTGTGTGCCGGGCGCCCGCTCCCCTCCCTCCTCTCCTCCTCTCCCCTCCCTCCTCTCCTCCTCTCCCCTCCCCTCCTCTCCTCTCGGATGGCCGCCCCCCCTCTCGGATGGCCGCCCCCCTCCCTCCTCTCGGACGTCAGGACTCTGCAGCTGTCAGGATGTAGGCGGGGCAGCGTGACGAACTCCTCTCACAGTCCTCCCTGAAGACCAGAACGGCGCGGGAATACGAGAGGAACGCGCGGACCAAAGGTAAGTGAATTGACACAGGGGGGGGACTTACTATATGGGGGATGAATTACTATATGGGGGACTTACTATATGGGGAATTAATTACTATATGGAGGACTTACTATATGGGGAATGAATTACTATATGGGGGACTTACTATATGGGGAATGAATTACTATATGGGGGACTTACTATATGGGGAATGAATTACTATATGGGGGACTTACTATATGGGGAATGAATTACTATATGGAGGACTTACTATATGGGGGATGAATTACTATATGGAGGACTTACTATATGGGGAATGAATTACTATATGGGGGACTTACTATATGGGGAATGAATTACTATATGGAGGACTTACTATATGGGGAATGAATTACTATATGGAGGACTTACTATATGGGGAATGAATTACTATATGGGGGACTTACTATATGGGGAATGAATTACTATATGGAGGACTTACTATATGGGGAATGAATTACTATATGGGGGACTTACTATATGGGGGATGAATTACTATATGGGGGATGAATTACTATGTGGGGGATGAATTACTATATGGGGGATGAATTACTATGGGGGATGAATTACTATATGGGGGATGAATTACTATGGGGGATGAATTACTATAGGGGGGATGAATTACTATGGGGGACGAATTACTATATGGGGGACGAATTACTATATGGGGGACGAATTACTATATGGGGGATGAATTACTATGGGGGATGAATTACTATATGGGGGATGAATTACTATGGGGGATGAATTACTATATGGGGGATTAATTACTATATGGGGGATTAATTACTATGGGGGATTAATTACTATGCTTACTATGGGGGAATATTACTATACTTACTATGGATGACACATACACATCATTCATCTACTCTTGGTCCGGCCCCCGGGTCCAATATATGAACCCATTGCGGCCCTCAAGTCAAAAAGTTTGCCCACCCCTGCACTAGGGTCATTGGTTCAAATCCCAACCACTGCACCACCTGCCTGGAGTCTGCATGCTCCCCCTGTTTCTGCGTAGGTCCTCTCCGGGTACCCTAACCTCCTCCCACACCCCAAAGACAAACTGGAAGGTTAATTGGTCCAAATTTGCCCTAGTATGTTTATGTATGACTGTGAGTTAGGGACCTTAGATTGTACATCCCTTGAGGATTGGGGACTGATGCGAATGTACAATATATATGCGCTGCATAAATTGACAGCGCTATAAAAGGGCCTGTAATAAATAAATATTAATATTAAGTCTAACAACATAGAAAACCAATCATGTGTAACATACATATATATATTATGGAACATATATATGCTAAAATAGTTTTTAGTTATTTTGCTAATGCTACTGGATATGTGATTATTGATATTCTGTTGAATTTTGGATTATGATATCAAGCCTATGGCATCACTACCTTTTAGAGTTATTATGTGCCATGTATACCCTTTGTATACGTACATGATTATACATTAAAAAATGTAACAAATTGAAAAATGAATAATTTTTAGTGAACACATAACTGATTTTTCTATCTGTCGAGAATTCAGTTTTAATTTTAAGTTCTGGGCCAAAGTTCTGCTTGGAATTTGCATATATCACTCAGATCAGATGTTCCAGTTGGCTAGCTTGGAGTGTTTGCTCAAGAGAACATTCCCATAGCCAGAACAAGAGAAGACCAGATAAAGCATCAATACTTGAGAGGTGGAAAGACAAATTGATGTCTGGCCTTTTTTAAATGCCCCTTCCTATACAGGACTATTGCAGAGTTTACATTCTTCAGGGCTACTGATACTAAACTGAAGGCTGATGCACTTTGGAGGAAGAGGGCAGGATCGGCTTGACACAAATTCTGCCCAAAATGTTATTTCTGTGGAAAGACTGGAGTTCACATAATACCTTTGTGTAAAGTGCAAAGCAGTAAAATACAATTTACATAAAATGGTGGTTTTGATCGGCCACAAAGAGATGGAATCAAACTTGATCAAACCCAGCGGAAAAATCCAAACATTTTCTATAATATTGTAAGTAGAGATGAGCGAATTATTCAAAAATTCGGTTCGGCTGATTCGCCGAATTCGCCGAATAAATTCGCTTCGAGCCGAATATATTCGCTGCGAATTTAACTTATAAAAAGGGTGTTTCTAGGCTTCAGAGAGCCTTTATATTAGTGCAGAACACTGTACCTTTAATTTAAATGCCCTTGGAGTCTGCTGGGGAAGAGAAATAATACTGTCAGTCAGTATGACATGCAGATGAGTGCCGTCGATCTTAGAATCACCGCACACTTCACTCATTTGGGCAGTCATGGGGCCAAAACCAGAGTGTGGAGCCACAGTGTGGCGGTGGAGGCAGCAGCAATGGGAGGCCATACAGCACCCTATGACAAAATGGAACCCACCAGCAGTGTGAGGAGACCTGAAAGTGGCACATGGCAGAGTGTGGCGATGGAGACAGCAGCAATGGGAGGCCGTACAGGGACCCATGACACACTCTGGACCTGGCAGCAGCATGAGGAGGCGGTACAGGGGCCCATGACAGATTACGGGCCTGGCAGCAGCATGAGGAGTCGGTACGGGGGCCCATGGCAGATTACGGGCCTGGCAGCAGCATGAGGAGGCGGGTACAGGGGCCCATGGCAGAGTGGCGGAGCGTAAGCAGCTAAAATTGAAGGCCATACAGAGGCCTATGTTAAAAAGTCCCCCCAGCAGCAGCGTGGGGAGATGACTATCAAGAGTCCAATGGCAGAGTGGCGGAGCAGAAGCAGCTTCAATTGAAGGCCATACACAGGCCTAGGTTTAAAAGTCCCTCACAGTTAATTCCAACAACGAACTCTACTCCTCCGTGCAATCTACTTACGAGACCCTGGGCAGGTCTGGGTCCAATTTGTGATAGAGACTGGTTTTGTTCAGCCATGCTTGAGCGAGTAATAACAGGTCTGTGCTGCCCTTTGGTGTCTGGCTTAATGCGCACAACACTGAATGTCCCAGCGTTTGTCAACGATTTGCCGTTAAGTGATGCAAACCCGCTGAACCACGTTCATGAGGAGCCGGTACAGGGGGCATTGAATCAGTATGGACCTGGCAGCAGCGTGAGCAGACGACAGAGGCACATGGCGCAGGGTGGCGGTGTAGGCAGCATTATTCTGAAGCCATACACAGGCCTAGGTTAAAAAGCGGAAGCCGTCAGCAGCGTGAGCAGACGACAGAGACACATGGCGCAGGGTGGCGGTGGATGCAGCAGTATTCGGAAGCCAAACACAGGCCTCGGTTAAAAAGCGGAAGCTGTCAGCAGCGTGAGCAGATGACAGAGGCACATGGCGCAGGGTGGCGGTGGAGGCAGCAGCAATGGAAGGCCATACAGCACCCTATCACAAAATGGAACCCACCAACAGTGTAAGGAGACCTGAAAGTGGCACATGGCAGAGTCTGGCGATGAAGTCAGCAGCAATGGGAGGCCGTACAGGGACCCATGACACACTCTGGACCTGGCAGCAGCAAGAGGAGGCGGTACAGGGGCCCATGGCAGAGTGGCGAAGCGTAAGCAGCTTAAATTGAAGGCCATACAGAGGCCTATGTTAAAAAGTCCCCCCAGCAGCAGTGTGGGGAGACGACTATCAAGAGTCCAATGGCAGAGTGGCGGAGCAGAGGCAGCTTCAATTGAAGGCCATACACAGGCCTAGGTTAAAAAGTCCCCCCAGCAGCAGCGTGGGGAGACGACTATCAAGAGTCCAATGGCAGAGTGGCGGAGCGGAAGCAGCTTCAATTGAAGGCCATACACAGGCCTAGGTTAAAAAGTCCCCCCAGCAGCAGTGTGGGGAGACGACTATCAAGAGTCCAATGGCTGAGTGGCGATCCGGGAAGTCAGCGTTGTGATTGCAGATGCAATGCAGAGATTCTATGAGGTGATGCCGTGGGTGCGAAGAAGATCATATACCGTTGTACTTCCATCCATAAGACGGAACAACCTGCGAACCGGGAGCTTTATTGCCCTGACCCGCTGAGCAGCTTCTGGGATACCCAAGAGGCCCATGGCAGAGTGGCGGAGCGTAAGCAGCTTCAATTAAAGGCCATACAGAGGCCTATGTTAAAAAGTCCCCCCAGCAGCAGCGTGGGGAGACGACTATCAAGAGTCCAATGGCAGAGTGGCGGAGCGGAAGCAGCTTCAATTGAAGGCCATACACAGGCCTAGGTTAAAAAGTCCCCCCAGCAGCAGTGTGGGGAGACGACTATCAAGAGTCCAATGGCTGAGTGGCGATCCGGGAAGTCAGCGTTGTGATTGCAGATGCAATGCAGAGATTCTATGAGGTGATGCCGTGGGTGCGAAGAAGATCATATACCGTCGTACTTCCATCCATAAGACGGAACAACCTGCGAACCGGGAGCTTTATTGCCCTGACCCGCTGAGCAGCTTCTGGGATACCCAAGAGTTTGGCTTCTGTGGGGAATATGGTTGAAAACTGAAACTTAAAGGCATGTTGACGGAAGGGCACCAGTGTCAGTGCTCCGGAGGGAATATAGCTTCAAAGCTGACACTTAAAGGTATATCGATGGTCAGAGACCACAGGAAGTGGAGCTTGCGTCTTAAATCGACTGAATGTGGCAGACGTGAAACGTCTACGGGCCGTATATGAAACGGGTTGTTCCTCTTTCTGGAATAAGTGTTGGAAATGGCCACTCTTTTTGGTGTGGCGTTTTGTCTATTTAATTCCGATAACGGACTCTACTCCTCCGTGCAATCTAGTTACGAGACCCTGGGCAGGTCTGGGTCCAATTTGTGGTAGAGACTGGTTTTGTTCAGCCATGCTTGAGCGAGTAATAACAGGTCTGTGCTGCCCTTTGGTGTCTGGCTTAATGCGCACAACACTGAACGTCCCAGCATTTGTCAACGATTTGCCGTTAAGTGATGCAAACCCGCTGAACCACGTTCATGAGGAGCCGGTACAGGGGGCCATGAATCAGTATGGACCTGGCAGCAGTGTGAGGAGACCCGAAAGTGGCACATGGCGCAGGGTGGCGGTGGAGGCAGCAGTATTCGGAAGACATACACAGGACTAGTTTAAAAAGCGGAAGCCGTCAGCAGCGTGAGCAGACGACAGAGGCACATGGCGCAGGGTGGCGGTGGAGGCAGCAGTATTCGGAAGCCATACACAGGCCTAGGTTAAAAAGCGGAAGCCGTCAGCAGTGTGAGCAGACGACAGAGGCACATGGCGCAGGGTGGCGGTGGAGGCAGCAGTATTCGGAAGCCATACACAGGCCTAGGTTTAAAACTGGAACCCAGCAGCATGAGCAGACGACAAAGACGCACATGGCAGAGGATGGATCTGGCAGCAGTATGAGAAGGCGGTACAGGGGCCCGTGGCACAGTGTGGTGATGGGGGCTACAGCAACTGGATGCCAGAAAGTGGCCGATAGGGCTATATACTGCATGGAATTATAAAGTTGTAAAGACAGCGGCCTATAAGGCTATACACACTATAACAATCATGACTTGATTGACCATTGGCCTATAAGGCTATACACAGCATGAATATCATGACTTATTCTGAGAGTGGTTTGGAAGGCTATATACAAAAAGTAATTCATGAGCTGTCCGGACAGCGGAAAATAAGTACATATATACAAATCAATTCATCAGCTGTCCAGCCAGTGGCCTCAAAGGCGACACATATAGAAAGCAATTCATGAGCTGTTCAGACAGCGGCCTCTAAGGCGACAGATATACAAAGCAATTCCCGAGGTGTTCAGGGAGCTGCCTGAACGGCTAGGTTATTACTAAATATATTTTTGTGGCCAAACATCGGCCTATAAATAGATGTCTACACAGTGACAAAAAATTATGTCGCCAGACAGCGGCCCCTAAGGCGACAGATATACAAAGCAATTCCCGAGGTGTTCAGTGAGCGGCTTGAACGGCTAGGTTATTACTAAATATATCTTTCTGGCCAAACATCGGCCTATAAATAGATGTCTACACAGTGACAAAAAAGTAGGTCGCCTTACAGCGGCGTATCCTACAAATTGACATTATAAGAAATGGTTTAGACCAAAAAAAAAAACTTTGATGCGATGCTATACCTTAGTAGATTGTGGAAAGTCGACAAGTCAAGCGTAACTGTGTACATTACAGAAAATCTTAACAAGACAACCAAACATGTGGCCAAACCGTGACCGATACAACAAGTTAACAATGTAAGAAACAGGAGGGGGCCAAACCGTGGCCAATAAATAAACAGTCCACCTCATTGATGAGATAGACAACACGTGTCAAATAAATATTTTAAAAAATTGCTATTCCATCGGTCTGGAACTGGTCGACTATAAATAATTAAAAAGTTTAAATTCATGTGACAGTCGTCCAGCGACATATAAATAATTTAAAAACACCAATTCATGAGGGGCCCGACCAGCAGAGTATAAGTCATTAAAAAGGTTCAATTCATGTGACGGTCGTCCAGCGAAGTATAAATAATTTAAAACCCCCAATTCATGAGGGGCCCGACCTGCAGAGTATAAGTCATTAAAAATGTGCAAAACATGAGTCGGCCGACCAGCAGCCTCTCAATAAAATATATATACAAATGTACGGATCAGGTGGAGGTCTTCCATTTGTCCCTAATAACATGTTTGGGGCATGATTCATGGCGGATTTAGTCAGTTGTGTCAGGAACTGGTGGTTTGAAATCCAGACTAATCCACGCCTGATTCATTTTCACAAACGTCTCTCCACACTGGGTGGACAGTCGTGTCCTCCGCGGAGTTACAATACCTCCTGCCGCACTAAACACACGCTCCGATGCCACGCTACTGGCTGGGCATGACAGCCTTTCAAGGGCAAATTCAGCTAGTTGGGGCCAAAGGTCAAGTTTCGTTGCCCAGTAGTCAAGGGGATTGTCTACCTCGGTTGGCAGGGTGCTGTCCAAGTAGGACCAAGACTGTTGTTTGAGGTCCTGCTCCAGGTCCACCTGATGCTGCTGCTGCTGCGGCTGGTTAGTAGTTTCCTCACTGCGCTGGTGAAGAAAGCTACTCATCATCGACTGCAGACTGAGGCAGCCGCTGCTGGTGGAGCTGCCACTGCTCCTACCACCCCACCCCTCCCCTGCTGCCATGGCAGCGGAACGCGAGCGCACAGGGCCCACAGTGTCTGAGGATGGACGTTGGCGCAGAAAGGCAGAGACCAACTGACTACATAGGTGGTTTTTATAGTACTTTATTTTGGCCTCCCTCTCAGCAGGTGTGAAAAAGGCCACCATTTTTGAACGGTAGCGAGGGTCCAACAAGGTGGACAGCCAAAAGTCATCCCTCTGTCTGATGGTTATTATTCGGCTGTCGCTACGCAAGCAACCGAGCATGCTATGGGCCATTTGTGCAAAGGAATGCGAGGGACTCCCTGCCTCCATCTCCACAGCATACTGCCACGGTGCGTCTGGGTCCTCTGTCTCCTCCTCCTCCTCTACCAGATGCTCCTGCTCCTCCACTCCTGTCCGCTGAGTGGAAAAACCACCCATTTCACTCAATAATTCCTGAGCACCAATGTCCTCCTCTACCTCCTCCTCTTCTTCCTGTCCTGCCCCCACAGGGGTCATGTGGCGTTGAGATCTGTGCGCCACGTCTACCGCACCCTGACCAGCCATTGTTAACAGCATTTGTTCCAGGACGTGCAACAGAGGAATGACGTCGTTCATCCCATAGTCCTGCCGACTCACGAATAGCGTGGCCTCCTCAAAGGGCCTGAGCAAGCGGCAGGTGTCACGCATGAGCTGCCAATGGCTGACATCTAAGTTACACAGGGGAGTACCTTTATCCGCTTGTAACATCAGGAAATCGGTGATGGCCTTTCGCTGTTCGTAAAGGCGGTCTAACATATGTAGGGTTGAATTCCACCTTGTTGCAACGTCGCAGATCAGGCGATGCTGTGGAATTCCGTTCTGCCGCTGCAGCTCAAGGAGGGTGTGCTTTGCGGTGTAGGAATGGCTGAAATGCATGCAAAGTTTACGTGACATTTTAAGGATGTCTTGCAGTGGGATGGTGGATTTTAGGAACCGCTTGACAACCAGATTGAACACGTGAGCCATGCATGGCGCATGGCACAACCTTCCTTGACGCAGAGCAGACACCATGTTCTTTCCGTTGTCGGTCAACATGGTTCCGATTTTCAGTTTGCGCGGAGACAGCCATCTGTCGATTTCTCTGTTCATTACACTCAGATGTTCCTCCCCTGTGTGACTACGTTCGCCAAGGCATACCAGGTGCAGCACAGCGTGACACCGTTGCGCCCTGCACATGTGATATGCCGGTCGGGTAATGGGACTTGGCACGGGGGTGGCGGCTGAGGACACGGCGGAAAAAGAGGTGGTAGAGGCGGACATCTTTGCTGGACCAAGGACGTGCAAACGTGGAGGCAAAAGCGGCGTGACCTGTCCAAGTTGCTGGTGCGGCTGTGCCGGCACCACGTTCACCCAGTGGGCCGTAAATGACATGTACTGTCCCTGACCGTAGTTACAGCTCCACACGTCGGCGCTGCCGTGCACTTTGGCAGAGACCGACATGCTCAAAGACTGGCCCACCATCTCTTCTACATGTGAATGCAGGGCTGGCACTGCCTTTTTGGCGAAGAAATGCCGGCTTGGCACTCTCCACCGCGGCTCGGCACAAGCCATCATTTCTCGGAAAGGTGCTGAGTCCACCACTTGGAAAGGGAGGGACTGCAGCACCAGCAACTTGGACAGGAGGACGTTCAGCTTCTGCACCGTCGGGTGCGTGCTCGCAAACTGTTGTCTCTTGGAAACGGATTCCAAGAAAGACTGCTGACGGAATCCGTGAAGAGGAGTAGCAGGAGAAGGAGCATCTGAACGAGCGAAAGATGCCAACGAGCGGCGACAACTCCCCTCAGCAGAGGTGTTGGAGCCTTGACTGGCTGATAGAGTGCGATTGGCGTCGGGTGACGGAGCAAGTAACGGAGCGGGTGATGGAGCGGGGGCTGGGGCAGGCAGAACCGCCGTATCTTTATCACGGTTTTCCCAGGCCACCGAATGGCGACGCTGCATATGCTGACGCAACGCTGTAGTCCCAACATTGGCCCCCTGGCCACGCTTGACTTTCTGGCCACATAGTCGACATACGGCTACGTTTACTTCCTCGGGCGGCTTGACGAAAAATTGCCACACCGCCGAGTAGGAAACTTTGCCCCCGCTACTCCTCACTGGCTGACTGCTACTTCCTCCGTGCACACCGGCACCACTACTGGCCGTGGTGGTAGGCTGCAGTGGAGCTGGTGCTCTACTCCATGGCCGTTTGCCTCCACTGACACTGCTGCGACCCTGCTGCCTCCTGGGCAACCCACCGACTGTTTTGCTCGCTGGCAAGCTGGCACCCTCTTCTCCTGATGATGCGGAAGCAATAGCCTGATGACGACGAGGCTGCCAAGTGCGATCAGCCTCATCATCATCAATTAGGGTCTCTGCGTCACTACTAGCCCCCTTGGCTGCGTGTGGGTCAGGAGACAGACCTGTCTCTAGACCGGCTACCGAGCCACTCTCCTCGCCAGTACTTCTTCGCCTGGCTGCTGAAGAGGCAGATGTCTCCCCCCGTTCCTGACCGCCCTCTGTTAGCTCTTCCTCACTGTACAGTGGGGCTGAGCCCACAGCATGCAATACTTCGCTTGGTGAGGGAACACCAAAGGACAGGGGCAGGTCGAGGACACGTGATTTCAGTGGGCTTGCTCCCGGGCCATGCCAACTAATGGTTGTGTCTGACGTACCCACCGACCGTTGGCTGTAGGTGTCAGAGGTGACCTGGGAAGAGGAAGACGACCGAGTCAACCAATCGATGATGGCAGGGTTGTCGGTGGAGACACGACCGCTGGATGACACCGGGAGCACTGGCCTCTGGCTGCGACTAGTGCTGCCTTGACCCCTTCCTCTGCTGCCACGTCTGCTCGCTCCTGAAACATTGCCTCCTCTGCCACTCCTCTGCGTGTTGTCTGACATACTCTTTAATTCAATAAGCACCCCAAAAATAAAACCGGATTTAACTCTTTGAACGTACAATAGTGGTTGTGAAGCAGAAAGTCAGTTTATTTAACACAATCGGTCAATTGCAGCTTGTCGTTGGCTGTAAACTGTACGTTTATGTCACTGGAATGCACTAATCACCCAAAAAATATTACCGCTACCCGGCGTGTATATGGATTTAACTCTTTGAACGTACAATAGTGGTTGTGAAGCAGAAAGTCAGTTTATTTAGCACAATCGGTCAATTGCAGCTTGCCGTTGGCTGGAAACTGTACGTTTAGGTCACTGGAATGCACTAATCACCCAAAAAATATTACCGCCAGCCGGCGTGTAAATGGATTTAACTCTTTGAACGTACAATAGTGGTTGTGAAGCAGAAAGTCAGTTTATTTAGCACAATCGGTCAATTGCAGCTTGCCGTTGGCTGGAAACTGTACGTTTATGTCACTGGAATGCACTAATCACCCAAAAAATATTACCGCCAGCCGGCGTGTAAATGGATTTAACTCTTTGAACGTACAATAGTGGTTGTGAAGCAGAAAGTCAGTTTATTGTACACAATCGGTCAATTGCAGCTTGCCGTTGGCTGGAAACTGTACGTTTCTGTCACTGGAATGCACTAATCACCCAAGAAATATTACCGCCAGCCGGCGTGTAAATGGATTTAACTCTTTGAACGTACAATAGTGGTTGTGAAGCAGAAAGTCAGTTTATTTAGCACAATCGGTCAATTGCAGCTTGCCGTTGGCTGGAAACTGTATGTTTATGTCAGTGGAATGCACTAATCACCCAAAAAATATTACCGCCACCCGGCGTGTAAATGGATTTAACTCTTTGAACGTACAATAGTGGTTGTGAAGCAGAAAGTCAGTTTATTTAGCACAATTGGTCAATTGCAGCTTGCCGTTGGCTGGAAACTGTACGTTTATGTCACTGGAATGCACTAATCACCCAAAAAATATTACCGCCACCCGGCGTGTAAATGGATCTAACTCTTTGAACGTACAATAGTGGCTGTGAAGCAGAAAGTCAGTTTATTTAGCACAATCGGTCAATTGCAGCTTGCCGTTGGCTGGAAACTGTACGTTTATGTCACTGGAATGCACTAATCACCCAAAAAATATTACCGCCAGCCGGTGTGTAAATGGATTTAACTCTTTGAACGTACAATAGTGGTTGTGAAGCAGAAAGTCAGTTTATTTAGCACAATCGGTCAATTGCAGCTTGCCGTTGGCTGGAAACTGTACGTTTATGTCACTGGAATGCACTAATCACCCAAAAAATATTACCGCCACCCGGCGTGTAAATGGATCTAACTCTTTGAACGTACAATAGTGGTTGTGAAGCAGAAAGTCAGTTTATTTAGCACAATCGGTCAATTGCAGCTTGCCGTTGGCTGGAAACTGTACGTTTATGTCACTGGAATGCACTAATCACCCAAAAAATATTACCGCCACCCGGCGTGTATATGGATTTAACTCTTTGAACGTACAATAGTGGTTGTGAAGCAGAAAGTCAGTTTATTGTACACAATCGGTCAATTGCAGCTTGCCGTTGGCTGGAAACTGTACGTTTATGTCACTGGAATGCACTAATCACCCAAAAAATATTACCGCCACCCGGCGTGTAAATGGATCTAACTCTTTCAACGTACAATAGTGGTTGTGAAGCAGAAAGTCAGTTTATTTTGCACAATCGGCAAACTGCAGCACCAACTGTGCAAGACAGCCACCAAAAAAAAAGGGTGTATGTCACTTTAAATTTTCGATTCTTTGATAGCTGTGGCCCTAAGTAACGATTCTGTGTCCCTGAGTAACGATTCTGTGTCCCTGAGTAACGATTCTGTGGCCCTAAAGTCTCTGTGGCCCTAACTCTGTCCCTTAATACACACAGGTCTGTCTCTCTTGAATGACCGGAGGCTAATGGAGAATTCTAAGATGGCCGCGATTTATAGCTCCACCATTACACAGTGCTGGCTGGCTGCTGATTGGCTAATGCGATCACATGTCATGAATGCATTATGGGTCAGCGCGCCTTGTCTGCGCGCCTTCCCAGAGATCCCCGCCCCATCTTCTCTGTCCATTTTCTCCGTCGCCACACATGTCGCCGCCATTTTTGGGAAAATTCGATTCGTGCATCCGAAGTTTGCTAATCTTCGGATTCGTCGCGAATCAAATTTTTCCAAATCTTCGGAACGAATTCCACTTCGTCATGTTCGATTCGCTCATCTCTAATTGTAAGAGTTTTTCCTTTTTTTTTTTTTTTCAATATCCTGTATTGAAGCTGTCAGTCCATTGCCAGTTTAATCACTCTTTTTCAGATTACTGGGTTTTAGGCATCACTTTCAAATCTTATGCTCGGTTCCACGTCGACTGAAAGTGGTTGAAATTGCTTGGTGTCGGCCATATTCACATACCATGGCACTTGGTGTGCATTTTTATATGAATGTCCTATTTTAGTTTTTTAATGAATATTTAGAAATGTGCAGAGAGCTTATTCCATTTGCCATGCCTGAGGAGAGAGGAGAAGTGAAGGAGTTATTCCAGGAGCTGGTTTGATGTACAATTTTGAGCTAGAATCCATTGTGTGTAGAGCCCATGAAGGGACACAAGCATGTGTGACCTTGATTTTTAGACTGGGGTCCTTATCTGAAGGTGAGAAAATATGGTTCATGGGAGGTGATATGCATGCTGCACATGGGTGACTTGACTTGTGAAGATTAATCGCTTCCCCGCCGCACTGTAGCACAAATACTGCTACAGGGTGGCTGGGCAAAATCACGTGTATATATACATGATTTTGCATTTCCGGGGAGGGTGCACGTGAGCGCTTCCCTACCTACACCACCATTGGCGGCTTTGGCTGTCAAGCACCGGGTCTCGGCCTGAGAAACCCTGCCGACACCCAGCGATCGCCGAAGAACACTGACAGAGAATAGGTCTGTATGTAAACAATACAGATCTCTCCCATGTCAGCTCCAGCATGCTGCTTTGTTTTGTTCTGCATAGCAGAGCAATACAAAGCAGCATGTTTACACAGTAAAGCACACACAGCACACATTGTAAAACAACACACAGTTAACCCTTTGATTGTCCCCCAGATGGTAACAGCTTCCTGCCCAGTATCATTAGTACGGTGTCAGTTTTTTTTTTTTTAGCACTGATCACTGTATTAGTGTCATTGAGGATGTCAGTGGCAGTTAGTCAGTGTCAGTTAGTGTCAGAATGCCCGCAGTCCCGCTGATCGCGGCCATTACTAGTATATAAAAAAGAAATTCTAGTATACATACCGCCATTTGTAGACGCTATAACTTTCACATAAACCAATTAATTTATATGTATTGGGTCTTTTCTTATAGCAAAGACGTGTAGCAGAATACATTTTGGCCTAAATTTATGACGAAATTTGATTTTTAACATTTTTTTTACTGGATATGTTTTATAGCAAAAAGTAAAAAATATTGGGGGTTTTTTTCAAAATGGTCGGTCTTGTTTTGTTTATAGTGCAAAAAATAAAAAATGCAGAGGTGATCAAGTACCATGGAAAGAAAGCTCCATTTGTGGGGAAAAAAGGACATACATTTAATTTGGGTGCAGCGTTGCATGACTGCGCAATTGTCAGTTAAAGTAACACAGTGCCGTATCGCAAAAAATGTCCTGGTCAGGAAGTGGGGGGGGGGGGGGGGTAAAGAAAAGTGGACTACACTGATGGTTTGGAAACACTGCCACTTTGGGGATTTTGTTTCTTCATGTGTGAACTGTTTATTCTCTTATTTTGTGTTGTTATTAGTGCAAGCTGCTCTACATCATTATATAGAGATTTATCTGAGGGGTGGAGTGGAAATGCCTGACAGTGTTTAGCAGCAACTTAGGGTGTAGTGATATTTTGCATACACTTACTGTATATAAAGATTATAAAATGTGAGATGCAGAGCTATATGCAATGTTATTAACAGGCAAAATGCTAATAAACTGAGTGACAATGATGACAATACACAACAAAGCTATATGTGAGGCGCTCTAAAAATGGCGCTATAGTGAATAATAGTCCATATGTGTCACGCTGAATGACAGCAAAAAAGTGATCAAAGAACATTGACAGTAGTGAAAAGTCCAACATATATGCTGAATAAAATCTTCCTAGAGAAATTTCTCAATGAAAATATATCTGTGATACCAGGTGAAAAGTGACTCCGTTATAAATTGCTGCTCTTAAATGCACTCACCAGAAGCAAATATTAAATGTGCATTGTGATATAACAAAGCTCCTCCACAGGTAAGGAAAACGTCCAGCAAAATGCTCATGGTATAGAGATGAAACACTACTGGCCTCACACTGTATTAACCTCCCTGGCGGTATGATTATTTCAGATTTTTGGTGCTGAAAGCGGTACCATTAATTTGGCGTTTTATATTTTAGGCCTGTAATTCTTAAGAATAACTCACTGAAATCTGTCCTAACAAGAGTCTAGTAAACATCCCGGGTATGATAAAACTTGAAACACGAAATCATAAATTATAATTTAATAAATAATCATAAAAAATAATATAATAATAATAAATTTAATTCAATAATATAATCAAACCAAAAACACTGAAACTTGAAATATAGCGCCAAGTTCGCACATCACTGAGCAAAGTCGCAAAATCGTTTTCAGTGTCTGATGACGAATTTCCCCACGAATCATTATCACTCAATTCTGCAAGTGGTTCTAATTTACTATCGCTGTTCTCTAGCTGGTCTAAAACCGCTTTTGACCTAAAGGGACACTTTTTGGATGCCATGGACTTTTCTCAGTTTCCAGGCAGAAAGAACAGTACAAATGAAGGCAGGGCACAGGACAAAGCACTATGTGAAATGGTTTGGTACAGTAATGTTGTACTATGTTATTTTAGTGATTTTTGTGAATGTCACTTTTTGTCATTTTCAAATTTCCCGCCGGTTCCATCCCCCGTACGTCCCGATGCTCGCAGGGGACGGAACCCAGATGACAGATGCCGGCATCCACCAGATTACATTGCCGGGGACACTGCAGGAGGGACATCGCGGGAGCGCAGGACAAGGTAAGTGACCAAGAGATCGCGGAGCAGCGCCGCATGGTAAGCTCGAGTGTAGCTTGGGGTTACCGCTTGTGGTACTGAAACTTTACCCTGAGCTACACTCGGGAATACTGCCAGGGAGGTTAAAGAATGACTCCAGCAGACTCATCCACCATAGGCAAAACCAGCAAAAAACTCACCTTAAAGGGAATAGCTCGCAAAACGAGCCACAGAAAAAGGAGTGCTTATGGAGCAGTAATATTTATTAAATTGGTAGATAAACATCCATGTGGAAAAACATGTTTTTGTTGTGTATAGTCACCATTATCACTCAGTTTATTAGCATTTTGCCTGTTATTAACATTGCATATAGCGCTGCATTTCAAGTTTTTATATACTTTTGAGGATACAGAAGGTTGTCCTTTTATGCAGGCTGCTTTTTTTTCTCCTCTGTGCGCTCACTTTCTGCGTCTATTTGTATATAAAGATTATTGATCTTGGGGGGGCTACCATTTATTTTGTATTTATCACAGGTGTAATAGTATCACATTGTAAGGGTTGAGGAGACTGAGCTGACTGTCACTTACTGTATACATGCTTGTCCAGCTTAGGACTGTAGGGTGTACCACAGAGCAGGCCCCGTGTGGATGGGGCACCCAAGGACTCATTCACACGTGTGTTGATTATAAAGAACAAAGCATTGCTGATTAACGTGCCTATAAAATTTATGAGGTGTTTTGATGTGTTTTTGACAAGTTTTTGAAGCATTGAAAAGTCATCAAGAATGCTTGTTAAATGCCCATGAAAGTGTTGTTTTCTAGGGGGAATTGCTTAAAGGGGAAGTGATGTAGAAAAAACAATCTGCTTTGAGGCGTCGTTAGGTTGTGGAGTGGTAGCAGCCATTTTTTGGCTTTCTCTGCCAGATGGATTTGTAAACTTTGATCTCTTTAACACTTGGCTTGGTCCAGCTCACCATTGCTGAACCTTTGCCACTGGCAATGATGTTCAAAGTCTTTGCTCCTGCCTGGCAATGTCACTCTTGCTGGTTGGTTGATGCTTTTGCCCGCACACAGATGTAAATGGTGTTACCACATGGCTGCTCTGTACAAACAGGAAGTGGCTGGAGTTGCTCTGTCCTAGTTCTCTATTATTTCCCAGTGCATTCTGGGATACCGGAACCCTGTATGCCCAGCACCCAGCTAACACTTTAGAAATACTTCACTAATATTCCGTAAATACTATAGATGAGGATGAGGCGCAGTTATGGCGTGTTACCATTGAAATTAATGCAGGCCACTGACAAGTGTCATTGACTTGTGAAAGCTGCATTCTGCTTAATGTTTAACAGAACCCAGCACTACCACCCCTGTGTGTACAGCACTGTGTGGTGCCATTGTAATATTCATGGCAGGCATTAACCTTTCTAGCGGTATTCCCGAGTGTCGCTCGGGGTTAACTTCAGTGCCAAAAGCGGTAACCCCGAGCAACACTCGGGATTACATTGCAGCACTCCCTTGAGCCTTACCTTGTCCCATGATCCCGCGAAGTCCTCCCGCTGTGTCCCCTGGCCATGTCCGCAGGCCGATGCCGGCATCCGTCTTCCGGGTTCCGTGCCCTGCGAGCGTCGGGATGTACGGAGGGCAGAAGCGGCTGGAGATTAAAAAAGGTAAAAATTTGATATACACGCAATACACTGTAATCTGATAGTATTATATTACTGTTTCAAACCATTTCACATACATTTTGTCCCGAGTGCTTTGTCCTGTGCCCTGCCTGCATGTTTACTGTTCTTTCTGCCTGGAAACTGAGAAACGTCCATGGTGTCCAAAAAGCGTCCCTTTAGGTCAAAAGCGGTTTAAAACCAGCTAGAGAACAGCGATAGCAAATTAGAACCACTTGCAGAATTGAGTGATAATGATTCGTGGGGAAATTCGTCATCAGACACTGAAAACGATTCTGCGACTGAGCTCAATGATGTGCGAACTTGGCGCTATATTTCAAATTTCTGTGTTTTTGGTTTGATTAAATTATTGAATTAAATTTATTTTTATTATATTATTTTTTCTGATTATTATGTTATAATTTATGATTTATTGTTTCAAACTTTATCATACTCGGGATGTTTACTAGACTTTTGTTTGGACAGATTTAAGTGAGTTATTCCGAAGAATTAAAGGCCTACAATATAAAACAACAAATTTCCATGCAAAAAAATGTACCGCTTTGACCTTCAAAAATATTGATTAGTTACACCGCCAGGGAGGTTAAAGGGCAGATATGAGGCTTTAAAAATGCTGCAAAAATGCTGCACAAGGTTTTGATGCATGTGTAAATGAGCCCTGAAAGTACTGCTTAGTTTTGAAGCAAAGTCCTCGTTTATAATTGTAGTTTGGTATAGAACTTGGAAAAATTAATTAAAAATGGCAATTATTGCAGCGATTGAAAGTAGAATTCCAGCCTAACACTAACTTGTCTTAAAGATGCCCCCTCCCCTCTCTTGCTACCTATGCTACAAAGCCTATGAAAAAGGTTGTATAGTTAATCTGGAAAAAGACACTAGTCCATCCAGTTCAACAAAAACAAACAAAAAAAACACACACCACACACACAAATAGAAAATCTCCATACACACTATCCTATACCCACAGCTGATCCAGAGAAAAAAACCCAATAAAGCTCAATCTGATTTGCTCCAGCGGGGGCAATCAGATATTCCCTAGATCAGCTTTACCTATAAACATTAATATCTGGTTATATTATGTGTATCTAGGAAAGAATCCAGGCCTTTTTTAAAACAGTCCACTGAGCTGGCCAGAACCAGCTCTTGAGGGAGTCTTGTCCGCATTTTCAGAGCTCTTACTGTGAAGAAGCCTTTCCGTGTTTGGAGATTAAATCTTTCTTCCTCCAGATGCAAAGAGTGCCCCTTTGTCCTCTGTGAGTTCATTATGTGGACGGCCTATGTATTTATACATGTTGATCATATCCCCCCTTGATCTCTTCTTCAAGGGGGGATATAGAATAAGAATAAATTCAGTTATTCAGTTCCTCTAATCTTTCCTCATCGCCTCGTATCCGTTTGGTTGCCCTTCTCTGTACTTTCTCCAGTTCCCCAATGTTCTTTTTGTGAATTGGTGCCCAAAATTGAACTGCATATTCCAGATGAGGTCTTACTAATGATTTGTACCGGGGTAATATGATATCTCTCTCTCTGGAGTCTATACCTCTTTTAATCCAAGAGAGGATTTTTCTCGCTTTAGAAACTGCAGCTTGGCATTGTATGCCATTATTAAGTTTGTGATCCACCAGAACTCCCAGATCCTTCTCCACCATTGATACCCCCAGTTGTACCCCCCTAGTACGTATGATGCATGCATATTCTTAGCCCCCAAGTGCATCACCTTACATTTATCAACATTAACCTCATTTGCCACATAGTTGCCCAATTAAACAGTGCATTGAGGTCAGCTTGTAAGTTGGAGACATCCTGTAAGGATGTTATTTCACTGCACAGCTTGGTGTCATCTGCAAAGACTGAAACAGGATTTTTAATCCCAGACCCTATATTGTTTATAAATATATTATATACTTACCTATTTTTGGTGAGGTCACATGATCCTCAGTGTTAGTAAGAAGCAGCTTCATGGGAAAGGACAGCAGCTGGGAATTCCAGGACCCATGAGTCATTCATAGGCTCCCATGTCCCAACTGTTTTCAGTGCTCCATTGACTGCCTAGCTGCCTCTGACTGACACAGGAGAGCTAGAGTTGCGGATCACGAGACCGGACCAGAGCGGACAAAAATAGGTAAGTATACACATATTTTTAGACACCATAAGTTGCAGGAGGGGGAGGGGACACACTAGTTGGTGTTAGTCTGGAATTCTATTTTAAATCTTGAATAAATTGCCATTTTTAATTCTTATAGCCAAGCTTAGAACGGTATAGGCTTCTAAAGGCCTGCTCTCAACTCCTCCTCCTATTGGTAACTTTTATATCTTGCCCTCCTGCAAAATGCTGCTATTTTGTATTGGCAAATTTAGGCATCACAAGTTTTGCATTTCCATATTTCTAACTTGGCACTGTAATGAACGTTCCCTTATAGCTTATATATTTAGCAATATATATATATATATATATATATATATATATATATAAAACTGGGAACAAAGCCACATAGCACTGTTATTTTTAATGCAGAAGGGTTAGATACAGCAACCTCCCCCGGAGAGTAATTAATCCCTGGACAGTGGACAAAAGCAAAGCAACCCATTCAAAACTAAGGTTAGAGCTCAGGTAGTTCCAATAAATTTTTCAGTTTGGATTTTTTTTTTTTTGCAGAATGTTATACTATTAATTGCCAATTTGCATATGTGTGCAGCTGCTGTTTTGGCTCCTATCTGAATCCGATAAGCTCGCTGGAGGTATAACAGAGCACTTGGCAGCTTTCCTATTTGAAAAGCAAGCCTTCCCTAACTACAGAACAGCTGATAAACCCTGATGGCGTGAATTACAATTACACTACTTTTCACACTAAATCTGGGTGATAGCTACTTGGAAAGAAGTTTCATCATCTCTTACCACAAACTGGAAAAAGAATTACATGGTCATGCTGTGCTTTTAAAGGCAGGTTGATTCACTTTTGTCTATTTAACACCTAATTCTATAATGTCCATAGGCATCTAGAGATCAGAATTCTGGATTATGAAAATCTTAGGATTGATTTTTTTTTTTTTTAAATCTACCTCAAATTAAATTTATTAACAAGAAGAGATGGAAGTGTTAAAGTTGTCAGACACCTCTCTTATTAAATAATTTGTGAGTATTTTCAGTTTTCATAAAAAGAGTCACAGGGTTTCCTTTTTTAATTAGTAATCAAAAATTGTAAATGCAACCTATATTTTGTGCATGAGACAGCAAAAAAAGAAAAAAAAAAGGAAAATTCTTATGACTGGCATTAAGTTATGTTCTGTAATCGTGTTTACAATAATAAAATTCAAACATATTGGTTCCGAGGAAGGCTGGAACTGCCTGCTGTACAAACACTCATTAGCCAAATAATACAAATAGGATGGAGAATGACATCGTTATCAAAGCATACTCAGACTGACAGGCACAAAAATGGGTAATACTTGCACCACAAGCCATAAGCAACATTGTTTTATTTGTATGTATGCAGTGTCTTTGTGTACACACATGAAGTCATATACATACAAATAAATACATATGTAAGTGAGTTTTTTATTTTTCTAAAAATTATTTATTGCTTATTTTATCAAAATAATATAATACATTAAACAAATATTTTAAACACTTTAGTAGATTATAGGTATTAGATAAATAAACTTAAGACACTGCAAACTCTAAATTTGTTGATCTTTTTATACAATACCCATATATGAAATAATAGAAAAATATATAAATAGACAGAAAGTTAATAATATATCACACCTTGACACACACACACTCATTGGTTCACAATAAATAGCTCGGACAACTTTCATAGTCACACTGTATAAATGGAAACAATATTTTCTTGTTCTTACTTTATACAGTTATGCTGATTTTAATTTATCTAAAAAAACAGAACTCAATCTTTTAATTTATCTAAAAAAACAGAACTCAATCTTTTTTTTAACAGGTGCAGAACTCATTCTTTAAAAACAAAAATATTGAAAGCAAATTATTTAATTCAAAATATGGCCCTAGTTTTTATTTATTCACCTATTGTTTATGGAGCTAATGGGAGAAGTGGCCTTTCTTTAGGGTTTTATTAACCTATTGTTTATTTTCTTTTATGTATTTATTCTATTTATAAATGTTACAATCTATATTTCTATTTTATATTTCTATATTTTACATTTTTCTCTCTGCAATGTAAATAAAAGGTCCAACAAGACCAGAAGACAAGTTGCCCTACACAACAGAGCTATTAGTCTTTTTTTTTTTTATTATTAATATACTGTCATATGCTATCATATGTACATGGTGACTTTTGGAGGCAGTGTGATCATTTTCAAACAAGGAAAGCGTGATATAATGTTATATTTTTATTACTGCTATTTTTGTTGTTATTACAGTTCATTTTAAATTACATTATTCTGTGACATTAGAGTTTATATAGCCCTAATTAATCTCATCCCAAAACTAATTAATGCATTAACATAAGTGCTTGTATGTCAACTATTATCTCTATTGTTATTATAATTGCAGGCATCATACTCAACGCCAGCAAATGCAATAATTATGGGTAAAGATGTTTAATTTTATTTTCTGGACATTTCTAATGTTGCTGTGCTTTGGTAAGCTGTTTATTGATTAAAATATATTAATTAAGAACAAAATGGAACAAAAGCAATATGCTATTTAAAAGGATAAAACAAATGATTCTATTCTTTAAATAACATACATTTAATATCTTACACTGACCTAAATTAAGGTATGGAGAATGGATTTCCTTTTTCCCACTCTCACTGCAGTTGCCTTGTTTATTAGATGTGCTACCTCCTACATGATAAGTATGGACTAGCCAGTGAATGACCCCCTGCAGTGCTGCATTTGGTAGAAAAAAAATCCTCACTGCTTTATTGGATCCCAGGGGATCTGAAGAACAGAACAAGATATTGAGAAAAATAATCATGCTTTAACAAGGTAATGATGGAAGGTTAAGACTTCAAGGCTTAGTGATGTGTTGTAAATTATCCCAGCATCTCCTTTCATCAATTATTGGAAAATAAACCAATGTCGTATACTTTAATAAAAAGAATAAATAAAAAAACAAACTTATATAAATAAAAGACATTTATGATGCATCCTTTAAAAATAACTACAAAACTTGAAGCCAGTGTCTAATTTTTCCGCATTATTCACTCAAGCTGTCCAAATGTGCCTCAAATTGGTGCTCCAAAGGTGTTAACAAAAGAAGATCAAAACATCTGGTATTAGAATTGATTAGAATTTTCTTCATTATTATCATTTTAAAGGTGAAATAGCTGTTTAGCCAAGCTGATGTTCTACATTTACAGATTAAACATAATAGAATAGTAAAAATAAAGATTAAACAAGAGACTTTTTCATTTTTATTTAGAAATATAGGTTTACTTTTGCCTAAAACATTTATAAATGTTAAAATAAGTTAATTAGATGCAACAATTGGGTACTTCTTTTAAAGGAGAGAAAAACAAATTGGAGTTTTGCCAAAAGCAATCAATCAAATTTCACTTTTCGTTTTATGAAACAATAATTTCACAGACCACAACTTTGGTGCTTATCTTCTTTTCTCTACTTTAAGTATAGAAAACAACAATATATTTTATCTTGCAACCAGAAAATCAGCTTTTTGGTGATGGGTCTTGAAATACAATTCTTGCAAAATGTACTTACAAATGTTTATTATAAATGCTTCAAACACTTAAAACACATTAAGAAAAATAAAATATATCCTATATTAACCATTTGCCCTCCAGAGGATTTACCCCCTTTCTGCTATTTTTTGTGATACAGCACTGTGTTAGTTTAACTGACAATAGCACTGTACATAAATCAAATGTATGTCCTTTTTTTCCCACAAATAGAGCTTTCTTGTGGTGGTATTGATCATCTGTGTGGTTTTTATTTTTTGTGCTATAAACAAAAAAAACGCCAATTTTGAAAAAAAAATCACAATATTTTTGACATTTTGCTATAAAACATATCCAGTAAAAAATTTGAAAAATCAAATATCGCCATAAATTTAGGTCAAAATGTATTCTGCTATATATCTTTGCTAAAATAAATCCTAATACGTGTAAATTAATTGGTTTAAATGAAAATTATAGTGTCTACAAATGGCAGTATATATACTGGAATTTATTTTTTTTATACTAGTAATGGTGGTGATCAGCAACTTATAGCGGGACTGCGGACTGCGGTGGGCATTCTGACATTAGAGGGGAATTGACTAACTGCCACTAACATCCCAATAACACTAACACAGTGATCAGTGCTAATAAAAAGCACTGACATTGTGCTAATGACACTGAGCAGGAAGGGGTTAACATCTGGGGGCAATCAAAGGGTTAACTATGTGCTGTTTACTGTTTTAAATAATGTTCTGTGTGTTTTAGTCGGGAAACATGTTGCTTTGTATCTGTCTGCTGTGCAGAGAAATACACAGCAGGATGTTCTTGCTGGCAGGAGAGAGACCTGTGTTGTTTACACACAGGTCTCCCCTGTCAGTGTTACTCGGAGATCACCGGGGTGCCGGCGGGGACTCGGTGATTGACATCCGTAGCCACCAATGGCGGCACGGGTAGGGCGGCATGCTCGCACCCCCTACCCAGCAGCCCTGTAGCAGTAATTCCACTATAGGGTGGCGGGCAAGCGGTTAATAGCACTGTTGTCCAAAAATCAAGAATCCATGTTGACAATTACAGAACATATATTTAATTTAAGGATGACATGATCTATAATAGGCTGTAAGCCATTTAGGTATTGCCTTCATTTTCAGGTTGAGTTTGTTGTAGTATTTATGCACATACAGTATTATCAATCCAATAGTGTGCATTGTAGTGAAATGGTGCACTAAAACAGATGTCCGAGCTTACATATTTTACAGTTCATTGGTACCGAAGTCAGAACCTTGGCTTAAAATTTAATGAAAGGGCCAGAAAGAAATTATTACCAACTGAAATATCAGTTCTGACTCTTGTTAGCCTGTTAAAGTGGAACTAAACTGTATCTGAGCACCGCAAAACTGAAAACACTATTTAATTCATTTTTGTTATTGAAAGCAAACTCACAAATCTATCCATGTCTCGTGCATTAATTTGTTGAGGCAACACAGTGGCTAAGTGTTTAGCTCTTTCACCTGGCAGCACTAGGGTAGTTGGTTCAAATCTCAACCATGACTCTACCTGCATGGAGTTTGCATGCTCTCCCCATGCTTGCATGGGTTTCCTCCCACACTCCATAGACATGATGGTAGGTTAATTGGCTCCTGTCTAAATTGGCCCTAGTATGTGTATGAATGTTAGTTAGGGACTTTAGATTGTATGCTCCTTGAGGGTTAGGGACTGATGTGAATGTACTGCAATATATGTAAAACATTAAGTAAATTGATAAGACTATATAAGTACCTGTAATAAATAATTCACTTTGAAAAACACCCCCAGGATTTTCAGCCACGGCTATCTTGAGTAAGGGCAGATGATTCATGTAGCATTTACTTTCTGGAATCTATCTACCTTTACCTCAGGCACGCAGGTAGGAGAGCATGCTTAAGCAGCCCATAGATTATGCTGTTTTCTTTCCTTCCACCACAGGAGAAAGGAAAAACAATCACTTGATTCCTTCATCAATCCAGTCAGAGTTGATGTGGGAATCCCTCCTGCAGCGCTATTGTGTTCTGTCGGCAGAGAAAAATGACTTCTGCTAGCAACTATAGCTTCCGGCAGTGATTGATGGATCAACTTGGGTACAACCAGCTTGCCCATAGATGGATGGAATATTGGCTGGTCCCTGCTTTATCTGAGAAATCCCCTTCTCCCAATGAAAAAAAAAAATGCCCATGAAGACTCCTGGCATAATTTGGGCCTAGGCCAGAAACCAGCAAGCAATTGAAGAAATGCAAAAAGTTTAAATTAAAAAAAACACTCACCGACCACTTTATTAGGTACACCTTGCCAAGAAAATACCCCCCCCCCCCCCACACACACACACCATTACACCACCACCACCACCAGCCTGAACTGTTGATACAAGGCAGGATAGTTCCATGGTTTCATGTTGTTTACGCAAAATTCTGACCCTACCATCTGAATGGCAATCAGACAGCTCATTCTCCTCTGACTTCTGATATCAAAAATCCATTTTCGTCCACACAACTGCTGTTCACTGGATATTTTCTCTTTTTTGGACCATTCTCTGTCAACCCTAGAGATGGTTGAGCATAAAAATCCTAATAAAGCATAGCTCCCAACTGTCCCTGATTTCGAGGGACTGTCCCTGATTTGGAGCAAAGTCCCTCTGTCCTTCTTTCCATCTCACTTTGTCCCTCATTTTGTCAGATCTCTATAGTTGTATATAAAATGCACTTTTTATATTTAATAAAGTGTTTCCCAGTGCTAAACCTTTCATCTAAATTGCTGCATTTGTAAATTTTAAAAGCTAGTATAAAGGAATAGTAATGTTTAAAAACAAGCACTTTTGGGCTTAATTTGGGTGTGTCAGAGTGTGTGTGTCCTATGCCTACATACTTTTGTTAATAGATGTCCCTCGTCCCCAAAAAGTTGGAAGCAGGGGCGGACTGACCATTTGGAAACTCGGGCACTGTCTGAGGGCCTTGGGTCAGTAGGGGGCCCCATGAGATGCCCCTGGCACCTTTTTTATAGGCTTTTTTGAGTTTGGGCAAGGACACAGGGGCCCCATGATCCCCTATTGCCCGGGGGCCCCATGAGTTGTCAGTCCGCCCCTGGTTGGAAGGTATGATAAAGTGGCTGATGAGTGTATAATATACTTTCCTATCTATTTAGTAATGTTGGCAGCATAAAGATTAGAAATAAATAATGATGGCCGAGAGAGATTAGGTCCACTTTAAATACTAAAATTATAATTGTTTGATTTAGCACGGCGTCATGCAAAAAGCAGTAAATAGTGGACAATGTAACAATTACAATAACTGTAACAATAGCAGTACTGCAAGTTGCAGATTCTCAGCGAGCTTGAGAAATCAGGCTATCACAGCGTTAGCAAGAGTATTTAAGTTGGATCGTTTAGACAATTGCTAGTGGAGTTAGCTGGTGTAAAATCACAACAAATTTCAACATATTACATTTTAAACATTGGGAAGACATCCAAGAAGACGCGGCCACAAGGAATTCAGTGATGCAACCCAGTATATTAGAGAAGATCAGGGAAATATGTTAGTTAATATTAAAGCACAGCTTCCCCCGAAATGTAGAAATTTCTGTCTAGGCCACCAACAGGGAGATCACCACAGCTCCGATTTAGTTGTGATAGGCTGAGCCTACCTTTTCAGGCAAGGGACTTTTTCCCTAGGTTAAATACGCTCTATACATATCTCTATGGAAAATCCTTTAGAAATAAAATGATGGATTACTTCTGGCCCCAGCTTCCTTTGATACATACGAACCGGATATCGTATGTACTCTCCAGCGCCTCAGGATATGCACAGCCAAAAGGGAAGCCAAGGGTACCAGGACAGCAACAACTAAAGGAAATGTTCCAGGGGTGCAGCCCTCCTCAGACGGGGAAATCAGCCACTGGATAGAGAGAAAACAGGTGGCGCACACACCTAGTGCATTATCCAAGGTTTATTGTAGGAATGAAATAATGGCATCAACAGCGAGGCTCTTTCTGTCCATACATCATACATCAGTATCAGAGGTTGGTCATCAGCTCTGAGGAAAGGGATTCGTCCCTGAAAGGCGTCAGCCATTTGACAGCACTGACAGTGAGAACACCTTGCCTGCCGTTGTGGCCATTGTCATTTTTCTATGCTTTTTAGATACATGCTTCATCTGTGAGTATGTTTTTATTATTTCATTTCTACAATAAACCTTGGATAATGCACTAGGTGTGTGCGCCACCTGTTTTCTCCCTATCCTTTGATACATACTACTGTGCAGAATCCTTCTGGACAAGTGGCAGTGATAACTCAGGTTAAGGCCTCATGCACACTGAGCGTTAAAAATGCTGCTTTTAGGGGTATCTGTTTTCTTTCTGCCTCTAAATGCTCCTCCATGTTAGCCTATGTGTCCATGCACACAGGTATAAAGGCAGAAAAAATACCCACTGCCAGCGCAATCAGAAGGAGCATCATTTTGGCTTGACACGTCTAAATGTGTCTAAACTGGTGCTAAGGCTAGGTG
Source organism: Staurois parvus (assembly GCF_062004578.1). NCBI lineage: Eukaryota > Metazoa > Chordata > Amphibia > Anura > Ranidae > Staurois > Staurois parvus. Next base: position 8,987,942 of record NW_028317827.1, on the reverse strand, counting down.
CATCAAGCGCTTGAGTGTTAATTAATTTCAATGTCCAGAATAAATCAAGTGCGAGAAAAGGCGTTTAGGAGAGCTGGCAAATTCCCCGTGTGCATGGGGCCTAAGGATGCATTCAAACTTGTGAGTGCATCCTGCCTGCGATGACCTGTTAGAACCCAGAGATTAGCAGCAAGTAAGCAGCCTCAATCAAAGCAATGGGAGCAATGTCAGCTCTCTCAAGTAATCGTACCTACTTGCAAGTAATCATTCATGCAATAATTACAAATATAGTCTTTAATTTTCAAAAAGCATTAAATACAAAGGGATTGAATTACTATTTGTTTGCAGTTTATGCTTGCTTTCTAGGTGAGAGACTACATGGGGGTATTATGAGCTAAATCCAGTAAAGGAACTGTGCCTTAGAGATGAACAGCGGGAGGGAATTTATTCACAGCATAGTAGTATAATAATATAGAAGAAATAAAAAAAACACTTATTGCTTACCACCATCTGCGTGAAAATGGTAAATATGAAACATTTATATGCAATATTTCATATTTAACATACTAAAGAATGCATTGAAAAATATTTTTCTAATAAATATATTTTTTGTTATGTTTCAAAAGTTTAGTAAATACAGTAGTTTAGTTTGGCGTTTGAAAAATTGTCATGACAGCTTTCCCCTGAAGACATGTTTTCACATGAAATGTGTTGGGTGGAGCCTATCCATGATGTCATTGCACACGCTGAAGGCTGGGTAGCAGCACCATGTTTTTGATGTATTGCAATCTCTGTTATTTCTTCTTGTAAGTATATTTGCTTATTAAAAGCGCAATTTTCTACTTGATACGGGGAGTATTTTTTCTGGTTTCTCTAAATGACACACATACACTATATTGCCAGAAGTATTGGGCCGCCTGCCTTTACACGCACATGAACTTTAATGGCATCCCAGTCTTAGTCCATAGGATTCAATATTGAGTTGGCCCGCCCTTTGCAGCTACAGTATAACAGCTTCAGCTCTTCTGAGAAGGCTGTCCACAAGGTTTAGAGTGTCTCTATGGGAATGTTTGATCATTCTTCCAGAAGCGAATTTGTGAGGTCAGGTACTGAAGGCCTGGCTCGCAGTCTCCACTCAAATTCATCCCAAAGGTGTTCTATCGGGTTAAGGTCAGGCCAGTCAAGTTCCTCCACCCCAAACTTGCTCATCCATGTCTTTATTGACCTTGCTTTGTGCACTGGTGTGCAGTCATGTTGGTACAGGAAGGGGCCATCCCCAAACTGTTCCCACAAAGTTGGGAGCATGAAATTGTCCAAAATGTCTTGGTATGCTGACGCCTTAAGAGTTCCCTTCACTGGAACTAAGGGTCCAAGAGCAACCCCTGAAAAACAACCCCACAACATAATCCCCCCTCCACCAAACTTTACACTTGGCACAATGCAGTCAGGCAAGTACTGTTCTCCTGGCAACTGCCAAACCCATGTCCATCGGATAGCCCCGACAGAGAAGCGTGATTGGTCAGTCCACAGAACGTCTCCACTGCTCTAGAGTCCAGTGGTGGCATGCTTTACGCCACGCTTTGCATTGCACTTGGTGATGTAAGGCTTGGAAGCAGCTGCTCGGTCGTGGAAACGCATTTCAGGAAGCTCTCTACGCACTGTTGTTGTGCTAATCTGAAGGCAACACGAAGTTTGGAGGTCTTTAGCTATTGATTCTGCAGACAGCTACTTCTGTGCACTGTGCGCTTCAGCATGCGCTGACCTCGCTCTGTCATTTTACATGGCCTACAACTTCGGGGATGAGTTACTGTTGTTACCAGTTGCTTCCACTTTGTTATAATACCATTATAACAAAGTGGAAGTGAAAGTTTACCATGGAATATTTAGTAGCAAGGAAATCTCATGGATGGACTTATTGCACAGGTGGCAACCTACAGCTACAGGGCGGCAGGGGTACGCAAAATCACGTATATATAAGTGATTTTGCATTTCTGGGTAGGGGGTGCACACCCTACCTATGCCGCCATTCGCAGCCATGGCTGTCAATCATCGGGTCCTGGCCGGTGTTTCTCCGCTGGCGCCCAGTGATTATCAAGTATCTCCAACGGGGAGGAGGGCTGCTTTGTTTACTAACAGTCCTGCTCCCTGTCGGCTCGGACCCTCTGCTCTGGATGACTGTGCACAGCACAGCCATCCAAAGCAGTGTGCTTATAGTGAAGCACACTGACATGGTCCCCTAATAAAACACTCCCAGCACACAGTTAACCCTTTGATCGCCCCTCATGTTAACCCCTTCCTGCCCAGTGCCATTAGTACAGTATCAGTGTACTGATCACTGTATTGGTGTCACTGGGGATGTCAGTGACACGAAGTCAGTTCCCCCCAGTGTCAGAATGCCCGCAGTCCCACTATAAGTCACTGATCATTATTAGTAAAAAAAAAAAATCCAAGTATATATACCGCCATTTGTAGACACTATAACTTTCATGTAAACCAATTAATTTAAACGTATTGGGATTTTTTTAGCAAAGACGTAGCAGAATACCTTTTGGCCTGAATTTATGGCGAAATTTAATTCTTTAATTTTTTTTACTGGATATGTTTAATAGCAAAAAGTAAAAAATCTTGTTTTTTTCTCAAAATTTAAAATTTGTTTTTTATAGCGCAAAAAATAAAAAACGTACATGCGATCGAATAACTCCAAAAGAAAGCTCAATTAATGGGAAAAAAGGACGTAAATTTCATTTGGGTGCAGCGTTGCATGACTGCGCAATTGTCAGTTAAAGTAACGCAGCGCTGTAACACAAAAAATGGCCTGGTCTGGAAGGGAGGTAAATCCCCAGGAGGGCAAATGGTTAAGGACTTTCTACGGCCCTGTTCAGCTCTCCTAGAGTAACTGTCTGTCTCCTGGAATCTCCTCCATGCTCTGGAGACTTTGCTGGGAGACACACAGCAAACCTTCTGGCAATGGCACATATTGATGTGCCATCCTGGAGGAATTGGACTGCCTGTGCAACCTCTGTAGGGTCCAGGTATCGCCTCATGCTTCCAGTAGTGAACCTGACCCGAGCCAAATGCAAAACTAGGGAAAAACAGTTAGAAAAGATGAGCAGGGAAAAAAATGTCAGTGGTCTCCACCTGTAAAACCATTCCTGTCATCTCATTGTTGCCCATCTAGTGCACCTGTTATTAATTTCATGAACACCAAGCAGCTAAAACTGATTAACAACCAGGAGCGGACTGACCATTTGGAAACTCGGGGCACTGCCCGAGGGCCCGGAGTCAGTAGGGGGCCCCATGAGATTCCCCTGGTACCTTTTTCATAGGCTTCTTTGAATTTGGGCAAGGACACAGGGGCCCCATGATCCCCTATTGCCCGGGTGCCCCATGAGTTGTCAGTCCGCCCCTGTTAACAACCCCCTCTGCTACTTAACTGAGCAGATCAATATCCCAGGAGTTCATTTGACTTGATGCTATACTCTGATTAAAAAGTGTTCCTTTAATTTATTTGAGCAGTGTATGTAATTTATTCATTATTGCATATTGCACATATTATATAAAGTATTGCACTTTATTTACTGTAGTTTCATGATTGATGGAATTTGATCTCTTGATGAGTATGGTATGAAAATTTTTATTATATGTGATTTATTAATTTTTTATTAACTATATTTGGCACATAAGGACTTAAAGAGACAGTGCATCCATTTTTAGATATATTTGTATTATGTTTCAAAAGTATAGCAAGTACAATAATTAAGTCTGTCGTTTGAAAAATTGTCATGACTTTTAAACTTTTCTTGATCCACTAAAGTGGATTATAATATGGTTTCAAGAGCTGCTGCAAATTTTCAGTATTCATATTACTGTTACCGTCAATTATTTGTGAAAGCTGGACACAATGGAAACAGGACAGAAAGAAAATTGACACATTTGAGACTTGGTACTGGAGAAAGATTTTATGTGTGTCATGGACAGCCCATAAAACTAATAGATCGATTTTGGAAGGGATCACACTGGCTATGTCACTAGAAATGATGCAGTTATGACTGTTTTATTTTGGTCACACTGTCAGACTTCAATGGAGAAGGAAATAATGTTTGGGAAGATCGAAAGAACTGGGCAAAGAAGAAGACTGGCTAGTACATGGTTGGACACATTGAACACAGCTGAGGATACCACTGAAAGATCTTGTAATATTAGCATCAAATTGACTTCTCTTTAGATCTCTCATTCATTAAGTCACTAGGACTGGAGTTGACAGCACTTAACACAAGGATGTGTTGGAGTTGTAAGATTTGGTGTAAAGAATGAGTGTCATGTATAATTCAGTTCTGAAGGATTGCTTTTCTTCCAACCTCAGACAAAATAAGTGTCAACAGTTGGATACCTTTGAAAAAATGTTGGCCATCCTGCAATGCCAAAGATCATTTAAGAGCAAAAGGTTCAAGAGATACAGTCCGTGTGAGCAAAGGGGACTTCTTGACTGCAGAAGAGCTTGATATAGTCCAAAAGGTTGTGGTAAAGGTCTGCTTGATTTTTGCTGCATTTATTGGATTTTTTGTGAATTACATTACCCTATAGCTGATAGAAATTATTTCAGGTGGAATTATATGTTATGTGTGAAATAAGCAAAAAAACAGTTTGCCTGTACTGTGCAAATTGTCGTATTTTTCAAGCATAGTTTTTATATTTTAGAATTTTTCCAATGCTTTTCAATGTATTGTTTTATCCTGAACAAAAAATATTTATGCAAAACGTTATACATTCCTTATTAAGAAAATTATTTTACTTTTTTTTTTTCGCTGTTAAGAGGTTCACTGGTTCGTATATTTGAATATCACCACAAAATTGTAATCAACAAGTATACAAAATTTAAATTTGGAACTAAAATCTGCAGGAGTGGGCTCATGCAATATTGTGATATAAAATACGCTGTTTATGCATGCTTATTATGGCACTTAACTCCTACTGTGCTCTCAAGTCATAGCAGATCCCGGCTCCAGTTGATGCTCCACCCGCCAATATCATCTTTCCCACCACTTCTTCCAGGTCCTGTATTGCTCCTGCTCTGCCACTGGTGATATAACTGATGCACATGACCGTAGGAGCATAGCTGCATTCGTGGAGCATATAAGAATAGCACATGAGCACACTATAGCTCCATTCTTGGCATCTCACAGTTGTTGGGAATGCGTTGGGACTGCACACTATATAGCGAATGTGCTTAGCAGTTTACACAGAATAAAAAAAATCCTAGTAGCTAGAGAAGATTTTTTTTTTTTGGCAAAATATACTTTTCCTTTCTCTTTTGCTAAAAAAATGTTCTTACTAAACTACAGGGTCTTGGACAAGTTAACTGGTCAGTTGGTAATCTAAGTGTTTCCTCCCATACTACATCTGTCAACATGCCAAGGATTCTTAGGCTTTGAGCTTGTGTTGATGACATCAGTTTGAGATGTTTTGGACATCATTCAAAGTTCAATGAGAGATACATTTGGCCTCCTTCTGACCTGCTGGTTTTGCATTATAGACTTACATGGGAATGCAAAACCTCCTTGACACAAACAAAATTCATACAGTTCCGTAGACAGGTGGGATGCTGATAAGGGTGTACAACAGGATCAAGGCCAAACATTGGGTGATATTAGCATTAATTATGCTTCCACACTCTTAATCAACCATAAGGGGCCTTACTAGGTGCAACTTTTCTCCTCTCTGCATTACTTAAAATGTCCCATGAAAATGTCACCTATGACATTCTAGAACTAGAGCAAAGTCATACAAAAGGGGTGTATCAATGAGTTGCCTGTATGCATTTTGTTCCATTGCAGCTAGCCAGGGGTTGATGGACAGGCTGCTTTGGACCATCCTTTGAACAGTTCTTTGAATGGACAACGTCAGACATGGGTTAAATTGGTCAGCATACCATCTAACACCTCTTCATTAAAACCATGCCTGGACTTAAGCTTTATGTATACAAAATATAATAATAATCTCACAGAATGTCTTCAATGCATGAAATTAAGCATTTCTAGCACGGTACTCAAGGCAAAGATCACATCTCCAGTTGAACTCTATTTTCACGATAACAACTGATTCATCTAAAATGTAAAAATGTTGAAAATAAATAAACTGCACATTATATCAAAGGCAACAGACTGGAAGATCAATTTCATTACTCTTATCCCCCGAAATATGACACTACTAAAAACTCTACATGACTGATACTCATAGCCTGACACAGATATTAATGGATGTGGATGATTTTTTAACAAGAGTAGATAGCAAGATAGGCAAGTTGCTTTGCAGTGTATCAAGGCCAATTTCTCTCCCGTGAACATTGTAAAGCAAAGGTAGGTTTTTAGGGCAGAACTGAACAGGCTCATTGCTGTGCTGTGGTTGTGCTCATTGTGAAAATAAAATCTCACATTGCAAAATATATATATATATATATATATATATATATATATATATATATATACACACCATATTTCTTCCAACTTTCTGAGATGAAAAAGAGGGGCAACTTTAGCGCAAAGTATGTAGGCAAGGGATACATCCCTTTCATGCTCCAAGAGACATTGAACGTGAAGAATGAATGAACAATAAAATATTTGGTTAAACCCACACACAATTAAACATAATGACAATGTCCATTAATTTAGGGGTGGACAGAATCAGGAAAATGCCACAATATGGCCACTAGATGGTGCAGACAATCAAATAAATAAATTCTTCACCAGCTCCATCTAATGGTCATAATGCAATATTTTCCTGGTTCACTTTATTCTGTATGAAGGCATAACATTCCACCTGGAGAGAATATAGCCAAGTAAAGAAAGTAATTTTTACTTGCTTAAAAATTCTACAAAGCTTTTCCCACTTTGTGATGTTTAGGAGGGGGCTGCAAATGAATGTTTAAGATAATTAACGCTGTCTGTACTGTGTTGGCAGATCTTCATTATCAGCTGTAAATTCATTTTGAACACTATTTGCCCTAGCAAAGGGTTACAATACCCAGCTGTATGGTATGCTAATGAGGGATAGCTCAGAGAGTCCCCAGTCTGTGTGGGGGACAGAAATCCTGAGAAACTCTTGCAATCCTCCATGAAACCTTCTCTTCAAAAACATAAATGTAAGAAATATTAGAAAAAGGTATGCTGTGTGAATGGGAACAGATAACAAACATATGGTGAAGCTTTGTTAAATTTGATTGCAAAAGTGATAATGCACTTTAAAGAAACACCACAGTAGTTACGGTTTGCTTTCAGCCTGTCTCTTTCTCATTTAAAAACAGGTTTTTAAAAGGTAGACAAGATCTTTAACTGCTTTTTTGCTGTTAACACTGACACTGACCATTGTCCCATCAGTCTGCCCAGGAGAAATTTCAAGTCCATATATTAATCTGCTATTCCACCCATCCCAGATAAAGGGAGATGTTGTGGCCCTCAAAATGCATTGTCTGTCCTACGCTTTTCTTACTACCACCAACTGTATGAATAAAGATTCCTTGGGCTCTCAAGATTTTCATTTTGCGTTTTTATTGACCTACTGCATTTGGATCTCTCTAATTTAAGATCTGCTTGGAACTGTACAGAGCAGATACAGAAAGGAGAGATGTACAACATGTGTATAGGGCGCATCAATGGAGGAGGCTGTGGGCAGAGAGATGTCAGCCAAGGATGGAGGAGGTACTGGAACACAGGCACTGGGCAGCACTAGGAGTTGAAGCAAATTCTGTATATGGAAGTGGATAAAACAGGAAGGCGCTTCTAAGTGCAGTATATCCAGATGAACTTTCATGATGATAGTTAGAAACACTTATCCACCATGCAAGAACCCGCTGTGTTGGCCAGAAGCTGCAGGGAGAGCTGAGGATAGGATTTCCAAGATGGCCGCTGCAAGTATCGGGGTCGCTGGAACGCACGCCGGAGCACACGCTGTCCAGGAGCCCGCAACCGGAAGCGACATGGATGTGGAATGGGTGTGGAACGGTGACGCGTTTCGGAGCATGCGCAGAGCTCCTTCTTCAAGACCGATCATCATTAAAGTTCATAATATACTGGATATACTGCACTTAGAAGCTCCTTCCTGTTTCATCCTCTTCCACAGAAAGGAGACATGGCAGAATGAAGTACTCCTATTATTCAAACAACTATATCTGTGCTTCAACTATTGAGCTCTATTAATTGTTTTTTATGAAAGGAGTTAAAGCAGAAGTAAACTGTATTTGATTACCACAAATTGAAAACACTATTTAATTCATTTTTAATATTCTAAGCAACTCACCCATCCATCAATATCCCCATGCTTTATTTTGTTGAGAAATCATTATGAAAAAAACCCCACTAACATTTCTAGCTGCTGCCATCTTGAGTAAGGGCAGATTTTACTTTCTGGAATCTATATACCATTACCTCAGGCATGCAGGCGGGAGGGTGTGCTTAGATGAGAAAGCCCCTCATTCCATCCTCCAGATGAAAGAACAAAAAATGCCCATGAAGACTCCTCAAGTGTATGACATCATTTGGACCTAGGCTAGAAACCAGGATGCAACTTAAGAAATGTAAAAAAAGTTAAAACAAGTAAATATAACATACCTCCCTATCTATTTACTAATGCTAGCAGCATAAAGATTAAAATTAGTTTATGCTGAATGAGAACATTTTGTTCCACTTTAAGATTATCCAAAACATGAGAATATACGCATAAAGCTCCATCTGCTGGCTTAAAATTTAAAATGTTACATATTCATGATATTTTACATGTTTATCTGACTAAATGTTTGTTACTTAAAAAAAGAATTAAAACAATGACATGTTGTTTTAATTCTTTTTTTAAGTAACAAACATTGTAAATGCAAAAAGAAAAAATATACAAAACACTATACATTCTTAAAAAAAATCAATCTCTGGTAACCAGGCAATGTTTATTATGGAGGTTTTTAAGATGGCACATCCCCTTAATTATAAACATGTATACTGTCAGGACAGGCAGCCATTCTGATGAAGCAAGCTGTGAATTCAGCCCCCCAGCTACCACAGTAACGCATACACGGTCTCTTGGCTACCTAAACTTATGCCCATCTGTCACAAGACTGTTCACAAGTTGGTTGGACTTTTTCCTCTATGGGAAGAAATGCCAAGCAGCAATACAATATGTCAGCTGCATAATACTGTCCCATATAATGTCTCTCATTTGTGACAGTTACAATTACTTCTGACCACATGCCTCTGTACACTTGCTCACACTTGTTAGCACCTGAGCTGTTCAAGGAGTGAGAGAATTAAAAAAAAAATGAAGATGGAATGATAGGGAAAGGGATGAAGGGTTGAGTTAATTCTGGCAGCAACAAAGGCAAATCACATTCAAGGAAAACCATGGCAATCTCATAGTGAGCAAAAATGTAAAGGCAATAGGCGCAAAGTAATAATGTGTGATAATGTGAAATAGATTGAAAGATCTCTGCAAGAGCCCGGAATCCGAGTCACTGAGACGCAATTTATTTTGTCACAAACAATATTTAAATAGGGAAGGAAGAGAAAGGCACACTGGCTTTATATTGCAGCTTTTAGGTACATTTCACAGAATGAAATGAACTTCTGAAGCAACACTACACTCCTTTGGTTATCAATGTATAACCCCCTGTACCAAAAGCCATTCTGCAGCAGCAGGAAAATAACGAATGAACTGATAAATGAATTGGTTGAGGAGTCTCAAAATAAATACATATCTCTAGGTTCTAATGGTAGAGGTATTTAGACCTCTGACAATAAGTCACTCCATTTTCTTCAGTTTCTGAAGCTGGGAAGACTGTTAATTTGTGGATTAGCTGTATGTCTAAATCAGACCCCTAGAAGAGTTTGTCTGTGCTTGCCCAGCTTTAGGATCAATGAAAGTCAGTTGGGGGTATGATGTGTCTGTACCTGCTACTATCATGTCATTGACATCATGACATGCAGAAAAGGATAAATATTAATGCATTGCTCTTAAAATAGAACTGACTTTCAAATATTTCAAAACTTTAAAAAGCAGCATTAGTTTTAAGACAAACTCTCAATGACCTCTGTAGCTGCAAATATTGCAGAGTAATTCATCCTAAAAAATTTACACCATAAACATATTTACTTTAATGTTCAGTGACTCCAGTTTACTCCACCCTTCCAGTAGAGACTAAGTAGCCTGACAGTCTTCTTTAAAGTGATTCCAAAATCTGTTTTTTTTTACCTTAATGCATTCCCTGCATTAAGGTAAAAATTGTCCCATTAACTGTTCCCCACTCCCTCCATCCCTAAACACTTACCTGACTCTCATGGATCCATCGCTGCAGCACAGCTCCTCTCTCACCTTGGTCTCTTAGGAGACACTGGCAGTCAAACTCCTGTTAGGAGGGAGCGGGAGCATGGCTGACTGGTGCTGCATGTGTCTATGGACACACACAGTCTGGCTCGGGAGTGTGCCCACATGGGTGCCCACTAAGCACTCTGCTTGCTGAGGAGACAGTATTGGCTGAGGACTTTCAGAACAGGAGGTGAGGGACTGCTCTGTGCAATATTGTTGTAAAGAGCAGGAAAATATTACATCTTTTTATTTTAATTCTAATCCAGAACAGTGCACAGGAAAGGGAGAATTTTAAATATCTTTATCATTTAAAGATGGATTGCTTCACAGTACCTGCAGCTACAGAGGCCAGTGAGGACTTGTTTTAAAGCTTTTTTTACTGATTGTTAAGAATATATACATATTTGAATGTCCATATGCTGGCCAAAATTCTGCTTTAAAAAGTACCTATGCAAAGGTAAATATATCAGTGGAATTTCTGCCTGAAAATAATATTCTGGCTATCATTCTGATCCAGTGGCTTCAGCATATACTGTCAGTAAGTCAGTAACCCAATACAACTTAGCAGAGCTGATATTTTGACTTTACTTGTTACATGCTTGTTGAAGACCAAATCAGAGAAAATATTATATATCATAAAAAAAAGGCATAAATAGCCAGCATTTTCAGAAAGAGGCATCAGTATCAGCAATGGTATATTTTTAATATTTCTTAGCATACAGTATGTTTGGTTGAATGCAAGAATGAGAAACAACCTTATTTAATAAACAGTACAAGCAGCAAAATGCCATAAACAATGGCACCCAGTTAGAATCAACTTGCTGAGGTTAAATCAGGAGCAGATAAATTCTATTCTATTTATATGTGCTGGTACTGCACTTTACAAATATAACCTTCTTTAATAAAGAGTACTATAATGTATGTGCAGTAACTTACTGTAAATCTGAATTCACTCTGTTGTAGTCAAATCAGTACAAAACAAATTCTAATTGAATATTGTACTTGGGAGGTGGCCAGGAGGACTGGGCATGCTCATTAGCATGTCTATCTCCCCCTAGGAGTTCAGAAATACCCCAAAAAATGATGATGAAAAAATTATGAATTTCAGGTCACCTTTACTCAATGAATCCTTATTCAATAAAAGAAGATCTTATTCTTAAAGACAAGTGTATTAAACCCCCTCCCACCACCAGACAAGTGTATTAAACCCCCTCCCACCACCAGACAAGTGTATTAAACCACCTCTCACCACCAGACAAGTGTATTAAACCCCCTCTCACCACCAGACAAGTGTATTAAACCCCCTCTCACCACCAGATAAGTGTATTAAACCCCCCCTCACCACCAGAGAGCAGTCATAGCACCTACTGTAGATTGCAGATCCATACACAATAAAAAAAAATACCCAGGCCAGCAGTTGTTACAATTTAAAAAATTTAGTTGCTATTGTAATACACACACTCTCCCTTACACTATTGTCTGCATACTCACTACTCCATGGTCCAGTACCAGTCATTTCCCAGGGGCGTCAATTCAACCTACTGTCTATGAGCCCAGGGCACCATGAACATGCTCCCTGGGGGAGTGTCACTGTGTCAGCCTGGGGCCAGTGCAAAATGTTGCAATAAAGGTGCTCATGTAATTATAAATGCACAGTTCTCTGCAGTGTAGCAGGCTGCCCACAGCCACCAAAGGGGGGAAGAAAAATACCCTGGGATGTAATGTGACCAGCCAGAAGGCATCAGAAAAAAAAATGAGTGTATGAGCAGAATGAGGGAAGTTAGGTGGTCCAGGGAAAGGGAAGGTTGGGGTTTTGGGTGTATATGCCAGAGGTGAAGGGGTGGGGGCTCCCTGTCCTGAAGTTGGGCTTTAATAGAATTTTTTTTTTATGAATAGAGCTAAATGAAAATGTACTCCTTTAGTAAATGAACCCTAATTTGGTGGTGTCTTATGGACTTGTATTCACAAAGTAGAGCTTCCTTAAATGATGCAGAGCAACATCAGTTTAATATTTCTTACTATATCTTAATGCTTACATAGAAGTCATAGATTATGCTGTGCCTCCATCTGCTACAGCGCAGCAGTTTACATGGAAGCAGACTGAGATATGGCATTCCTACTGAGAGGCATTAAGTGTCAATGGAACCACCTTTAAAGAAGCCTCAAATGAACTCATACCTAAATCATGTCTCTCTAGTAACATGGATGACATGTAACCTGTTTTGAAATTACCATTATTTCTTCCATTTTTAGTTACTCCTTGAGAATATTTCCCTCAATGGAGTACATGATTACAATGGAAAGTCAACAGTGATGTACTTCAACATTCAGATGTATTCTTGCAGTAGCTGGAAGATGTAGAGAAGGAAACTTAGACAACTTTACCTTAAAAAAAACATAAGCCATGTTCAGACAGACCCAGCCGATCCCTGTCTCTCCCTGAATATAAACCTTGTTTTTTGTCAGTACTCAAGTATTCCACTGTCTTTATCCTTCTGACGCTACTGAAAGGGTACTCTCAAGCCCTATAACACCCACAAGGGAGCACTTCTCACCCCATTAAAACAAACAAGGGAGCATCCTTTGTCCTTTTAACACCAACAAGGTGAGGCATTCTTCATCTTACTTCCACCAATGAGCAGGGCATTCTTCATCCTTCTAACACAAAAAAGGGGGTCATTGCTCATACCATTGTCACCACCAACCAGACACTATGGGTGTCACTACATCATCAACCCAGTAAAGTTGAGCCTGAATGAACATCTCTGCTATTTCTTGTACTTACATAATTACAAACTATACATAGAAACAAGACTTATAAAACATGAACACACATTTATGAGATTAGTTACATTAAACCTAACTCTCTTGCCTACTGTGGCCCTCTATACCTTCAGGCTGTTTTCTTACCATGTTACCATAGCAATGTTAGGAACTTAAGCTCGAGAAGGAAAATTAAATGTGCCAGTCTTCAATGTCATTCCAGATCTCAGTCATTATATGTGACAGTAAACTCTTTCACAACCTGACTTCATTATTGTTACCATTGTAACATATCCATTTTTAACAAATGCTCTTTCTTATGTGTTTGTTGGAAAGTTGGATTACGTACTGGCTTTGCATGGCTGGGAAGAGAAACAACCCAGTGCAGTTGAATCTTGACAATGGAGTCAGTGAGGCATTGAATGACCAGTTGTTGGCTGAGTTACTGTAATGTATGGGAAGTGAGTGTGGAAGACAGGTCTGTGCACCAAGCACCAACTTGTTCTAAGAGTATTGTAACAGAAACACTAAGTCATTTCACCAAACCTCTTGATGCTCTTCAACATCTGAAAATTTGAAAATGTTTGGCTGTTGTAATAATCCTCTGGTTTTAATACTTTTTTTTTCAAAATTAGAAGTCAGTCAAACACTGTAGCTGCTGACTTTTAAAAATCAAATGCTTACCAGTCCATGGAGTTCAGCGGCCAATTCTTCTTATGGCTGTGGGTCCCTGGCCCGCCATCTTGAATTTGGGAGTAAGTGAGTGAGATTAGTCTTACAACCTCTTGGGGTATGTGGCATGTACCAGGAGGCTGTGGATTGGGAAGGGGTGGGACAATCCACTTCATACTCACCAGGGTAAGAATTGAGGAAGTGGGACCTGTCAAAAAATGACCTGCTTCCTCCACTAAAAAAAACTTCAAATGTGTTGGGGGAAAGTTGGAAAGAGGATGAGCAGGAGTTTCACTTTGAGTAAAGGTCCGCTTAATTACACACCAAAATCATGCTGATGAATATTTCTGACTTTTCCAGGCCAAAGACTCAGAAAGCATTGAAACCAGAGGATCAGTATAACAGACAGGCCAGAAGAATGTTAGAAATGGCAGGCCCCATAATTCTTATAGGAACATTTTACTTCAAAGTAAAGTCTAACATAAGGCTTAACATGTTAATACTCGGTGACCCAACCCTGCCATGAAGGTTCCCTGTTCAGCCACTTCCTGTGGCAGGGTGACAACTCTCCCAATTGTGTTCCTGCATTGTCACTCTATTACATGTATCCCTGGTAAGGGCTACTTGCAGCCATGCCACACACATTGCATAATCATGGTCTACTGTCAGGAAGCTGGTAGGAAGTGGCTGAAAGAGGAGATCCGCAGCACTGAGATGCCAATTAAGGCCCATTTTTATTTTTGCAAGGCTTAAGAACTCAATATAATATAACGTGCATTTGGTAACACAATGCATTACTATGCACTACTTTGCATTGCTGGGCGTTGTGGTACATTACAGGTGCTTTTTCCTAATTCATTAGGGTGCAAATGGTATAGCAGCACAAAGCAACATCACATGTAATGTGCATTGCTACTAGTTGCAGTAACACATACGTTACCCCAACACAGAAATGTCAATGGGCCATTAAAATAATAAAATAGGATTTTCTGAAAATAAAAACAAGGTAATTGTTTGTGATATACAGTGTTCACTAATTTTAACTAACAGATTAGGGTTTACATTAACTTTAATGGCCGACAGCTGTCTTATGTCTATGGAAAGCGTTACTCATTCAACCACTAATATCTCAGCAATATCATTCCTATTAGGTTGCAATGAGAGCCCCTTTCTCCCCTATTAATATTATAAAAGTATGTATTGTGATTTGTTCATTATGCGCTGTAAACAAATGCTGCGCTCCAGCCCGGCACCTTACTGGTATTATTCAAATTGTTATAAAATGCAGTTGGCACACCCACATACTCAGTAATCCTTTAGGCTTGTCCATATGATACATTTATTGTGTGATCCATGTTACAATGGGGATATTTTCCCTGATTATCATTATGTGCTTTGACAGGCTGTAATTATAACAGATGGCTTATTACAATAGGGCACTTTAGACATCAAATTCCTTGCATGATTCTCCTTCATCGTGTTCATTCACATAACAGAGCTTGCAAGGGCTGTCTGAAAATCACACCTACGGTTTTAATTACCAAAAGTATTAGAGTTTTCTTAGCGCATAGAATTGTTTTGTTCTTTTTCTCTGGAGAAAGATGAAAATTAAAGAAGTCCTCTGGAAAAATACAGAATAATGTTTTGCAACGAGGAGCTCTTGAAAATGCTAAATACAACCAATTATCACATTTATCCTGTTTCTTTGCAAAGCAAGTGCAATGTATGAAATCTTGAAATTTGTGTCTGTGCCTACATTATAACAACACACATTACATACAAGGGAGTGGAGAAAACTCTCATTGCATCAGGGGGCTCAACTTTTGCACTTTATATTTCAAACCTATCCATCCCATATTGGCACAAGGCTTATCATCAAAGAGGACTTGAGCTGTGGAAGATGTGTCTCAAGACAAGGAATAGTCACCATTATTGCCTGTGGGCTTCCATGCCTTGTTTTGTCTCTATGTGGACTATCTTGGTACAAGCAGTGCTTTTCATCTTTATGTCAGAGTTGCCCCACCTGATGACTGCTGATCTAATGATTGGTGGGGCAGTGATCAGTAGGCAGCAGGAAAGCTTGATGACGCACAGGAACACAAAATTAATGAAGCAGAAGCTGGAAGATCCTTACACTACAGGTCTTCAGGCATGGCTTCCTTTCCAGCAAGGAGAACAGTGAGCACAGGAAATCTCACACCAAATCTCCTGAGACTAGCAGTCAAAGAGAGAAGCACCTTACTTGACCTTACATTGCAGATATAGAGCTAAACGGCCAAAGGCACAAAAGAGCCTAGACGGAAGTGCACTGCTATTTCTCAGAAAGAATTTAAGACAAAAGGTACATTTTTGCATTACATTTCTTGGGATCCTCTACTATATAGAAAAGCTTCAGTTTTTTATTTCATTTTTTTTTCACTTCAATAGAAGTAAATCCCCTATAAATCCCAAAAATCATAAGAGTGGTTTTAACACTTGCCCACTCAAAACAAAAACAAATTGTCTTTAAAGGTACCTTAAGATTGCTAGGAGCCATTATGGGCCATGTGTGACCAAACCCTTTGTTGTCTTGTTTGGGGCAGGAAGAGAGAAAAGCGCTCAAAAAACATGCAAACATACCTGACGCATACCTGTTTTGTTTTTGGACTGTTGTATCATGGCTTACTTTGTGGCTGGCTTGCTGGTCACTTTAAAAATTATGAAATACCAAGATTTTATCCTAAAGATTTAACTGTTGCTTCCTTGAAAAAATATTCATGATTTATTTTTAAATGTCACTAGCAGCTTTTGTAGAAGCACCCCATTCCTAGGAACCATCCAGTACCCGAGTCACTTTTAGGTGTCTGCAGACTAAACATCAGCCATGTAAAACACCCACACCTGGTTGGTCACTGAGTAATTAACTTTTTTTTCAGTGTTTGGAGCTAGCTATAGAAGAACCAACTTCAGTAGCTACTCAATGCAGCTGTTCGTGATCACTGAACACCAGCAATTTGTAGCTGCAGAGATAAGTATTGTAGTTAGCGACAGCACCCACTGTGTAGCTAACAATATATCACCAGAGAATACCAGCAGTCACTTGTAGCTGCTAGTGTGACATGGCTCCAAAGCAAGCAGTGCAGGCAAGTCAAGCATTGCTTACAACTAATGTGCTGTGAAGGAGTTAAAGCCGAACTACAGCCTTACCTTTCTTCCCATACCTGTAGCTAGTTCTCTTCTGTATTGAAACTGATTACTTTCAATTCCTTGCCAGCTTGTATCTTCACAATATAACCTCTTTAAGCTGCAGCAGCTATCTTGAGCCTGCCTTCATTTCCTGTCCTGTACAGTCATTGCCCACCTTTCACAGCTATTAGCTTTCCCTGTCATGAATAATTTTGCTCTCAAACAGTATATGATAGAACAAATCCCTGGTGTTCCTTTAGATATGGATGCTCTGTGAGTGGTGCAGACTTTAGATGTGCAATCTGCTGATTAGTTGGCTGATTACATATCAAGCAACTTATCAGCAGATTTCACAGGTAAAGTAAAGGTTTTATATGTACATTACACTTCAGCTTTAAAGCATAAGCCAATATAACAAATTTACAATAAATTAGAGTTCCAACCTAAACCTAACTAACCTGTGTAAACAAACTGTTTATACTTACTTATATTCAGCCTGCTCCAGTCTGGTCATGTTATCTGGCTTCAGCCAGCAGTGGCTTCAGTGGAGTGGAGGGAACGCCAACAACGGCTGGGACATGTGAACCTATAGGTTTTGAGATCTCTCTCCTCTTCCTTACAGTCACCACTGGCTGACACAGTGCATCAGGTGACCGGACAGGAACAAGCTGAAAATAGGTAAGTATATACACCTTTTTACAACTGGTTAGTCAGCACAGGTGTTAGGAGGAGACATTTTTAAGACTAGTTTGGTTTAGGCTGGAATTCAACTTTAATATTGAAGTTTACCTTATATGTGGAGGCTGCGTTAGTTTTCTTGTTTCAGGCATTTTTCCTTTATTTTTATCTGGTGATCCTGCCAATAACAAACTTCCTGTCCTGGGGTGACAATGCTTACTCACTGCACTGTATGTGATGTCAAAATACATCCTTACATGTCAGAGATGCCCTAAAGACATTCAAAAATTACTTTATGGAATTAAATGATGAGGATCATAATCAGAGTGTGAGTAGCTTTGCCTTGCAGAGTTCTCTTTCCAGAAACACTCTTTCTGCTGCATCTCGATCATCACAAATTTTAAAAAGTAAGTTTAATATTTTTTACTTAAGGTGTAATTTTATTTGAAACATAATACATTTATATACACTGCATTTCACGTTCCCAATGTAACAAAATGATTTTAAATTTGTAAAACTACTACACACTGAAGTTTTTTCAATTTTTCCAAATATTTCCATTTTTTCCAGAAATAAACAGTTAAAAAAAATTTTTTCTTAATGCTACAACATTTCCAGAACTTTTACAACTCTAGTCATGAGCACCTGTGTGGTAGCTATACATATGGCTATTTTCAAAGGACAGAATTGACCAAACCGATCAATGTAATCTATCACCCAAGGTCTCGATCACTTCTGTAGAGACCAAACTATAAAAAGTGTGCGTAGATTAAACAAATTGCCTATTTGAGATTGTATATCCAATTAATTTGGATTTGGAATCTAAAAAATATTTTTAGTTTAAAACCACCGAATTGCCACAAAACTGCTGGCCATGCGCTAGTCATGTTCATAGCAATCTGGAGACTTTTACGCAGCATCTAATCACAATAATTTCCAGTGAATATATGATCAAAAAAAGGTGAAAATTTATCGAAATCACCTTAATGTCATTTTTTATTGATTTGCTTCCAGCTTTTTACTATTTGGTTGCTTGAAATCATAAAACCCATAAAATAATTGGAAGCAACCAATCTGACAGGATTTCATCCAGCTTAATGCTGGTCATACACATACATTTTAGTTATTTCAACTTCCTTTAGCCAGCACTGGTGCTCAATTCCAAGCTTTACTTTTCACAACTTGACAATCCAAGATAAACGGAGCACACATGGCACATCCAGAACCAGAGACATTTTACTAGATAAACAGATCATAGCAGGGGCGGACTGAAAACTCATGGGGCCCCCGGGCAATAGGGGATCATGGGGCCCCTGTGTCCTTGCCCACACTCAAACCACACCCAAAAAAGCCTCTGAAAGGTACCAGGGGCATCTCATGGGGCCCCCTACTGACCCTGGATCCTCGGGCAGTGCCCGAGTGCTCAAATGGTCAGTCCGCCCCTGGATCATAGATTGTGGCATAACATGGGGCAACTTGACAAATTTTGCTGAATCAGCTTGATGCGGAACTCTAACAACAAAAATTAGTTAAATATATTGCTTAATATATATCAATACACAACTACTCTGTGTGCACTAAATGCATTTACAAAGCCAGGTATACTCTGTAAAGGTAGCAGTGACAGCATTGTAATGATAGCGTGGCCTGTCAAGCCCCAAGCTATGTGGAGAGAATGGGAGAAGTCATATTGAATACAGTGCCCACCTAATTTCTCCAAAATTTGGAAGCCAGTAATAGAAATAGTTAGATTTAAATCTCTTGTTTGTGGAGGGCAGCCAGGGAAGGTGACACAATTGATAACGTTTCTTTGACAGAACACAGCCAGCTTATAATAGAATGCAGAGAAAGTTGGAGATCAGGGGTGTCTCCACTAGCAGGGTCTTCAAAAGACTCCTAATGATCATTGGGAGTAGAATCATAAACCACTGAAGAACCATACCCATCATGTGAGTCTGGTTTTGAAATAAAATTAACTTTTTTTTTTTACATATATCAAGCTGTCAACTCTGGTTCATATTCCATAAGTCCTGAGGTAATGGGGTTACCTTTATAAAAACTGAGTACTCTAGCAAATGGGAAGATGCCCATCAGTTAGACACCAAACACATATATTCAATGTCCAGACAGGCAATAAAGATCTGCTAAGCAAAATATGCATAACATCCGTATCATAAGTGGTCTCTGACAAACCATATTTTCCTTCTGTTAAATAATATGTTGGTTGTCAGATTGCACAATCTTGCCATATGTAGATATGGATGTATTTAAAGCAGTTGACATTAAGAATGTGTGTCTGTGAGCATAATAAAATACTCTCCAGCCCCAATAGCCCACTCATTGGACCCCTTGATTAGGTGGATCTGACTATATGACACCCTCTCAATGGACAAGAAAAAATGGCTGCATTTGCAGCTTGGTGTTGTCGTATATCATTAAAACAATTACTGGGAGTCATATTAGGAGGGTCAGTGACTCTTGCATATATCAGATTGGATTCTGCATGAAATCAAAGACCAGGCAAACTTTATGTAAGTACTTTTATCTACTTTTAATCTCATTTATTATACTGTGCTTAAGTCTGTTTTGTAAAATCTTTTCAGTAAATATTGTTACACCTTTTTTACTTCTTTTTACTAAAACAATAATTAAAAATCTGTACTGGAAGTAAAGCAGCGTTCTTCAAAGTAATATATCTCTGGATAGTAATCTTACTGAGTGAACACAACTAATACAGTTGTTAATGGGCAGCACAGTGGCTAAATGGTTAGCACTTCCACCTGGCAGTATTAGGGTCGTTGGTTCAAATCCCAGCCACGGCACCACCTGCCTGGAGTTTGCATGTTGTGCCTGTGTGGGTTTCCTCTGGGTACTCCGGTTTCCTCCCACACTCCAAAGACATGCTGGTAGGTTAATTGGATCCTGTCTAAATTGGCCCTAATATGTGTATGTATGAATGTTAGTTAGGGACCTTAGATTGTACACTTCTTGAGGGTTAGGGACTGATGTGAATGTACAATATATATGCGTGAAACACTGTGTAAATTGACGGCACTATATAAGTACCTGAAATAAATAATAAATAATATAACAAATACATGTAACAGTACAATCAATACATATAAATCACCCGCACCTAAATGCTGGAGCCTCATGCACCGAGACTAAATGGCCAGTGTGCATAAGGTCTTAATGATGATGAGAGATGAGCCCAAGTGATAGAACACATCTCTGGCAACCCTTGAGATGAATATATTTATCCCTGCTGGTCACTGGATGCTGCAGACTTTAGCTGTGCTGTGCTAATCAGTTGCTTGATTACTGTTCCAGAAGTAGGTCTCTTTGTTTGTAATTAAGCAACCTATGGGCAGACGTTGAGCACTTTGAGTCAATGAATGATGCTCTTTAGTGATACTTTTGTAGCACACAGATCCCTGACAGGTCCCGCTATATGTCCCAAGTTCTGTTCCCAAGTGGGCAAGAGTAGCCAGGCACAAAGCAGTTTCCCAGTCTCTCAACACAATACACAGGTAGCAAGTGTCTTTTTGAAGTTTAAGGGTGGTTAAACTTGGCTGGGGTGTAGGGAGAGCCTTGGGGTACTCCAAATCTAGTGCAAACTGAAATGGAGGACACTCTTTGGTAGTAGCTAAACTCCTCAGGATAAACCTCTTGTGGTTAGAGATAGTGGACACACAGCTTAGGGAAATCCTACTTTAGATGCAGCCCCAAGTCAGCGCTCTGGAACAGTCTATCCAGGATCTATTCACTTTGTCCCTGAGCACATGGATGCCACCTTCCAGTACCAGCCAGACTCGGTACAGTGAGTCTCCAGGCCAGCTCCTCATCAGACTTTCTCCAAACTGTTCTCAGTAGTTTTAGAAGTAGCCCCCTAGCTCTCCCTGAGCTGGAAACTTATTGAAACTCCTGCTAGTCTGCCCAGAAGGTCAGCAGCCCTTCATGCTGGGTCTTCTCCTCCAGGACAAAGCCCCTGCTATTCCAGGCCCTACAGTATTTATGCACACCTCAGTCCCCTGCTGGTTACCTCCTTGACCAGGGATTGGCTGAGGCTGGCCTCTACCAACCCACTATATTTTGAAACCTACTAGAAAACATGGGAAATTAGTTGAGCCTGTAGTCATAAGGAACCATATCAAACAAAAGCAATCAAACTTTGCTCCACTGGCTACAGAGGAACCAAAAACTAACTTTACCTAATTCTACTTTCAAACCTAACTAGGAGGGTGCTACCATTTTTTTGAGAATGTGACTCTAGTATTCCTTTAAGGTGTGTGAGCAACATATTTTTAATCTGCTTGCTGTGGTGCAATTATTATTATTATACAAGATTTATATGGCCAACAGTTTGCTCAGCACTTTACAATATAACTGGAGACAATACAGCAACAATACCTTTCAATACAAGAGGGATAGGAGGGCCCTGCTCCTTGAAGCTTACAATCTAGGAATTACACTCACTATTGCAGACTTTTTCAAAGTAGATACCTTTTTACCATTTGTATCTCCACTTCCTTCATCCTCACCAGGCCAGGATAATAAATTACCCACTGTGCATTCACCGGATCTCTTCTCAAGTTAACAATGCAGGAGCAGAGTGGTGAATGGTGAACTTCACTTTCCAAGGAAGACAATGCTGGGCTATACTTACTAGTAGGTATGTTTTTTTTTATTTTCATACAGGGTCATGTGTTGGGGATATTCAATGTCATTTTAATCACATGGGGTGGAGTTGCACTTTAACAGCCTTGATTGTTTAAACTCTCACAGTCAACATTAACTATTTTTAATCATTATGCTTCTAGTATTAGTAAATCAATAAGAAGGTAGATTATATTTACTTATTTTTATTTTTTTTTACATTTCCTCAGTTGCTTCCTGGTTTCTGGCCTAGGCCAAAATGAGGTCATACATTCCAGAAGTCTTCATGGACATTTATTTTTTCATCTGGAGGAGGGGCTTTCTCATCCAAGCACAACCTATTGCTTGCATGCCTGAGCTAAGGGCAGATGGGTTCCAGGAAATAAATGCTACAGTAATCATCTGCCTTTACTCAAAATGGCCGTGGCTAGAAATGCCAGGGGGCTATTTTCCAAAGTGACTTCTCAACAAAATAAAGCATGGAGGCATGGATAGATGGGTTAGTATACTCTGACAATTAAAAATGAATTGAATAGCCTTTTTAGTTTGTGGTGCTCAGATACAGTTAACCTGGGTTCACATATATGCGGTGCGGTATATCGCATGGGATGCGCACAGGAATCTCACCACATACATTTTGTATGGCTCTAATTGCACCGCACCCGCACAAAAAATGTGCAGGACCCTTTTTTTGGTCCACACTAGAATCGGATCACATGGGTATTCACAACTATGCGATCCAATTCTGAACATTGCACCGTGTTTTGTGGACCGATTTCAGGGTTTTGTCAACTTAACATAGACACCCGCAGCGGTTCGCATGAACGGGGTGCGAATCTGATGTGATGCGGAATTCGCACAGAAAACGCTGCAAATTCAGCACCGCATCAGTGTGAACCAGGGCTCAAAGTGGAATTCCAGTAAAATTCTATCTTAGCCTAAACCTACTTCCATCCCCATTCTATACTTACCTAATCTGAAGCCGCTCTGCTCTGCAATATATTAAATCTGTGCAGTGCTACACAATAATATAGGTACAAAACAGTGTAAATAAAAACCATAAACCAAAAAATTGAAGTAAAAGTCCACAAAATGCCTTCTTAAATAATTCTTCTTCCTGTGACCACCAGGTGTAGCTAACACAAAATAGATGCGCTATTCCGGCACCCAATATCCGCTCACCTCCAGCAGTGTGACCTCACATCATACAATGTTTGGTCTAACCGTACTTTTGGTCCCACTGATTTGGACTCTGAAGATCAACTTGATAAATGGTAACTCCAAATCGCTCACCCTTTTGATCAGCGGTAATCCTCATAAACAAAAAACTTAACATAGTGTTTACTCTTTAAAAGCTTTATTTTGACAGAGATTTACACTTATGCACTCACATTTGACAGGTGCCAGACCGCACCAAGTATAATAAGTATCCACTGAAAACTCCTCAGACCCAAGAAATCTGTAATCATTCATGTCAGCAAAGCCAGTACCAAAGATAAATGCTCCAGCAATGTCATCAGACCATGGTATATTAGCAATATAGGGCCCTAAGTAAGATAACAAATTGCCTTACAGTCTGGAGGGTCTTGGAGCAGTGCGTATCTCTGCTGAGCACTAAGCCGATCATTCGCTGCGTCGTGATGTCATCCGCAAGCTCCTCCCCGACGTGTTTCGTCACTGATCACGTGACTTTATTAAGGGGATCTGGTCTGGTCAAATGATCGGGTCCCAGTGCTGGCTTCAGGGTAGAGGAGGGACAGCCAACAATGAAAGTCCCATAGTAAGCCTACGGGTGACGTCATTGCCCAGGCTCTGCAGCTGTTGTCACTGCCTCTACTCTTCACTTAAGCCGATGCTGGGACCCGGCCCTGTGACTGCACTGGAGTGGCTTCAGAATAGGTAAGTATAGACGTCTTTTCTTTTACAGGGTAGATAGAATAGTCCTAGAATAGGGGTGGGAGTTAGTTTAGGCTTTAGGCTTAGAATTTTCCCTTTAATGGCGTTTACAGAAACTGTGAGGTAGGTTGACTTCGGAAGCTGGTTAAAGTAGCCGGAGGTTTGCAGCACAGTGGCTTAGTGGTTAGCACTTCTGCCTTGCAGCACTAGGGTCATCATTTGGAGTCTCAACTACTATACTACCTGCATGGAGTTTGCATGTGTGCTTGCATGAATTTCCTCCGGCTATTCCGGTTTCCTCCAACACTCCAAAGACATGCTGGTAGGTTAATTAGTTCCTGTCCAAATTAGTCCTAGCATGTGTATGTATGAATGTGAGTTAGGGACCTTTGTAAGCTCCTTGAGGGCAGGGACTGATGTGAATATACAAAAGTTGTACAGAAATTGTCAGCACTATATAAATACCTGTAACAAATAAATAAACACGACAAGCAGAAGAGTTTCCAATCTGTAGCAATGAGAGAGGATCCAGCATCCATGGCACAGACATAAGCAGTGGCGGAGCTCTTGGGCTGCTCCCAGGCACCTGGCTACATTTGTGGCTGGGTGAGTTGGGCAGTGGACGCTCTGATTAGCATGCAGCTCAGTGCACGGTGTGTACCTCCTTCTCACTGCTCCAATCTGTCACAGCTCAGCCAGAGGACGCTGCGCCTCAGACGCTGCTCCTCAAATGAGACGGATAATTAGCTGCCCCGTACGGATGCCGAACTCTTCTCACCCCTGATTGCTATCACCTCCTTGCTCCTGGCAGTTTTGACACCTCATAATCAGCCTGCTGCTTTTCTCTTTCTTTCCCTGTTTCTCTCTGTTTTTTTTTTCTCTTCTCAACCCTGTTCCTATTTTGTTTCCTATAAGTCATTTTTTATCTTTTCTTTCCAGGCGGTAAATCTATTTCAATATGGAAATGATCCATTATTTCTTAGATGTCACTTAGAAAACTTACATTATGCATCGCACCATCCCGACTTATGTTCACCTTCTTTGTTTTCAGGGAAAGGCACCTATGGCGTGTCTATATACTCGTTAACTAGAGCGAAGAATACAGGAATACTTAACCTCCCAGTTCAAGTTCACAGATGAGCGTCTTGCCGGGGAAAGCTTTTGTTGATAGAGTTGTCCTATGTTGGTACAAGGAAAACAAGGAAAAGATGTATCTCAAATAAAATACATCAAGACAAGAGTTCATGCAGATTTGAGTGTTTGAAAAAAAGGAGATGAGATAGGCCCCTTTCACATGGGCATTCTGTCTGTCCATTTTGGATCAAATAAAGACTGCAATGTATATCTATGGGTGGCTGGATGTAAGCTGATGTGCGTCTGTCTGCATCCGGGTCATTGGAACAGCTGCAATAAGTTTGCATCCAGATCTTTTTTACATCTGGCCGCCCATAGAGATGACTTGGGTCTTCGGTTTTTCCTCCATCACAAGGTGAATTCAAAAACTGAAGGGAATTGGAACACACAAGGATGTCAAATAGGTGACATCCATTTTAGTTCTGATCTGTGTAAGGATCCCCTGCAGAGAGAGAATGGAGGCGCTTGTGTAAAAGAGGCCCTAGGCCAATTTTAAATGTGTGGCTGAACACCGCTGAAAAGTAATCTGCGTTCAGTTCACTTTTCAGAGGCATTTGAAATAGGTCAAGGAGGTGATATGATGCCTCCTTACTGTCTGCTTTAACCCCATAAATGCCGCACCATCGCTTCACAACCACGTGCATTGCAATGCACATGGCTGCAGGGTGTTTGCAGCTCGTGTCCATTCACTTGAACAGGTCGTGTTTGGTGGTGGTAGATCCCAAC
Organism: Staurois parvus; assembly: GCF_062004578.1. Classification (NCBI taxonomy): domain Eukaryota; kingdom Metazoa; phylum Chordata; class Amphibia; order Anura; family Ranidae; genus Staurois; species Staurois parvus. The sequence goes on along the minus strand of NW_028317827.1, from coordinate 8,961,929 downwards.
TGGAAATCTAATGAGCCCTAAGTGTACAGGTTAAACAGATCTATCTTTACAGATTGTCTTTCTGTCCTACTCTGCCAAGGCTTTTAGATATGCGTTAGTACATACTGTATAGTTTGCAGTTACTTCTAAAGTCAGTGGGGCAGATTCTGTAATTGTCTCATATTGCTTTGCCTTATTGCTTTGGTGTTGTCATTAAAATCTAGTCTCTTGAATTGGGACTCCACATATAATACATGTAATGTACACTTGTACACTCACCCGCCACTTTATTAGGTACACCTTGCAAGTGCCAAGAAAATATCCCCCACACCGTTACACCACCACCAGCCTGAACCGTTGATACAAGGCAGGATGGATCAATGCTTTCATGTAGTTTATGCCAAATTCTGACCCTACCATCTGAATGTCGCAGCAACCAGTCTGCCCATTCTCCTCTGACCTCTGACAGCAACAAGGCATTTTCGTCCACACAACTGCTGCTCACTGGATATTTTCCCTTTTTCCATTCTCTAACACTAAAACGCCAGAGATGGTTGTGCATGAAATCCCAGCAGATCAGCAGTTTTTGAAATACTCAGACCAGCCCATCTGGCACCAACAACCATGCCACTTAAATCCCCTTTCTTCCCCATTCTGATGCTCAGTTCGAATTTCAGCAAGTCGTCTTCATCACATCTTCCTTCCCATAATGCATTGAGTTGCTTCCATGTGATTGGCTGATTAGCAATTTATGTTACCAAGCAATTGAACAGGTGTACCTAATAAAATGACCAGTGAATGTATACTGTATGGTACATAACAGGATTTTTTCTTACCATAAATATTTTTCTTGGCATTCATTAGGGACGCTGGTGGAATATTCAGTAACTTAGGGTTATTCTTCTATCTTTAAAAGACTGGACACTGGCAAACAAAGCTGTAGAACAGGCCCCACTCCAATCATCCTTCAGTTTTGTAGCAAGCAATAGTGAGGGTGGATCATAAAAAAGAGGGGTGGGACATGTGTTCCCTAATGAACTCCAAGAAAAAGATTTTTTTGTCAAAAATCCTGTTTTTTTAAATTGGAATTAAACCTTGTCTTAAAAAAGTCTAAAAAAAATGGCCACTGGGAATTTTATGCCATAATGTACAAGTATGTACTGCATATTAGTATATTATGGCAGACTTACCTGCCACACAATCCCCTCCAGCACTGTGGTGTCAGCACTCTTGGCTGTAATGGGTGCTTTCATCTTTTCCTGGTTTTCCCTCTGGGTTTGCCTGGCTGGTCTACAATGATGTCACATCTGTGCACGCGCACGGGAGTAACATCATCCTGGCGTAGCGCAGTGCTATAATGCACACTGAGCGGTGTATACGTGGCTCAGTTTACATTAATGCTGTGTGGCAGGGAGAAGCACTAATGAGACCAATAGGGTCTCTTCAGATAGAATCCGACATGTCAGAGTTTTTTTAGAGTTTCAATCTGTTTTAACCTCCCTGGCGGTATGATTATTTCAGATTTTTGGTGCTGAAAGCGGTATCATTATTTTGCATGGAAATTTGGCGTTTTATATTGTAGGCCTGTAATTCTTAGGAATAACTCACTGAAATCTGTCCGAATAAGAGTCTAGTAAACATTCCAGATACGATAAAACTTGAAACATGAAATCATAAATTATAATTTAATAAATAATCATAAAAAATAATAATATAATAATAATAAATGTAATTCAATAATATAATCAAACCAAAAACACTGAAATTTGAAATATAGCTCCAAGTTAGCACATCGCTGAGCAAAGTCGCAAAATTGTTTTCAGTGTCTGATGACGAATTTCCCCCACGAATCATTATCACTCAATTCTGCAATTGGTTCTGATTTACTATCGCTGTTCTCTAGCTGGTCTAAAACTGCTTTTGATCTAAAGGGACGCTTTTTGGGTGCCATGGACATTTCTTATTTTCCAGGCAGAAAGAACAGTAAAAATGCAGGCAGGGCACAGGACAAAGCACTCAGGACAAAATGTATGTGAAATGGTTTGATACAGTAATGTTTTACTATGTGATTTTAGTGAATGTCACTTTTTATCATTTTCAAATTTCCCGCCGTTCTGTCCCCTGTATGTCCTGACGCTCGCAGGGGACGGAACCCAGATGACAGATGCTGGCATCGGCCAGATTACATTGCCGGGGACACTGCAGGAGGGACATCGCGGGAGCGCAGGACAAGGTAAGTGATCGAGGGATCGCAGAGCAGTGCCGCATGGTATTCCCGAGTGTAGGTCGGGGTTACCGCTTGTGGTACTGAAACTTTACCCCGAACTACACTCGGGAATACCGCTAAGGAGGTTAATCATGTACCAAAATGTATTTAAACAATTTCAGCAAATGGAATATTACTTACATTCAATGCAATGTGTGCCTTGTGCCACTGGCTGTTGTTTTCGCTGAAAGCTTCAGTCCCCTGATTCCCCCCCCCCCCCTACGCCCGATGCAGTGCCGCAGGGGTTAACACAGCTGAGAGACTGGTCATATGCACTCAAAGCCATACACCTTGAAGCAGGGTGGTGGTGGCTGCATTAGTGGCTGGCATGGGACACATGACCCAGATGATCTAGTAGGGCCCATGGAGAATATGCCACAGATCAGAGTACCACATCCACCTGGGCAAGTTCAGTGAAATGAACATTACTAGAATTCTCTCCATCTCTATCCTGTGGAACAAGAGAGAAAGTTGCAGGAAAGGAAAGATGTAGATCAAGTGGAACTGATTCCAGGGAATCACCAGAACATCCACAGGGAAGACTAGAGTCTCCCTTGAACTGGAAATAAACATGGGCAACCATGGGTGAAGGGATTATTCTTCTGCATCTAGAAGTTGTCGACTGAAGAAGCCCGCCTGCCAATTGCCCACATCCGCGATATGAATGGTGGAGAAAGCTAAAACATGAAGTTCTGTAAAAGCAAGTACCCACTTGGCTTCTCTTAGAGCTGCAAGACTTCTGGTTCCTCCCCAATGGTTGATGTAAGCCACATCCATGGCAATGTCCAACTGGTTCCAGATTGCATGAATGCAAAGTCAAGGGATTTAGCATTGAAGTGATAACTGAATCACTTGTAGTTCCAGAATTTTGATCAGGATACAGATTTCCTTTAGTGACTAAGTCCCTTGCACCAAGAGGATGTCCAGGACTCCTCTCCAGCTTGTCAGGCTGGCATCAATCATGAAAACCAAAAGGAGGTAAAGATTTTTCTGTCTCCAAAGCTAGACCCATGAACCACCAGGCCAGAGCTAATCTGGTCTTTGGCAACATACACTGTACATTACACTGTAAGGCCCACAGAACTACTACCTTTGTGCTTTTGATCCATCATGCTGCAAATGCAAGTGAAGGATGTCCCCAAGGGGTATTCTGCGGCCAGGTCACTGTAAGGCAATTGCAAGGAGAAGGTATCCAGGAACTTGGGGGGCGCCAACTGTAAGCAGAGTGGTTGATGGGCAGGGGAACATCTTAGCACAACAGGAAATGTTGTGGCCTTTGTGTGGGAGAGGGATGCCACCAACCTGTGTCACAACCCATGTGTCTCAGTGTCAAGTTTAAAATAGTGTTGCACCAAAACAATGCATTGCAGCACAAAAATGGCACACTCCAACAGAATGTCCTCACTTTTAAAATGTTACCCTCGAATAGGGGAAGGGGAGCACAGAAAGGTGTGTCGACTGTTAAGGAGTAGGAACAAGCCCTATGTACTCACCAGTGGTGGTCTGAATGTGTGATAGCAGCCCTTGTGGGCCATTCAGCACAAACCTGACAGACTTCACCCCTCTGGCCAGAATGGATCTACAGGGACTAGTTTCCACTAGATGGGTGCAACAAGTCCCTGGACCTGGTAAAGCACTCAGTGGCTAATTTCACACAGTACACATAAGTGATCCGGAGAGCGCCTTTAGCACAGCCAAGTGACCAGTCCCACGTCTCCTTCTCAGAAGGGTCTGGGTATAGCCTCCAAGGCTATGCAAAGTACTGACTGATTTGAAAAAACTGCAAAGCGAGTTCAATAGATCTGCAGCTACTGTAGAAACTTGCTAAAAGAAGACAATCCTGATAAGATGCAAAAAAGAGGTAATGAAATGGGTTTGCCTTTCTCAGAAGAAGGCTTCCATACTCCTAAGGACACTAGCAAAAACGGAAGCATGATGGGAGTGGTTGGAGGTATTTTTAGCTGTACTATAGCTTTGTTTGTCAGTGCCGAATCTCCTGAAGTTAGCTGCATAACCTACCATTCTGAATATTCCATCTTGGTCTCCTAAAGAACGATTATGAAACTATTTTTATGTTGGTGTTTTCAGTAGTTCACTTATGAATTGGGCTCTTGATCATATTTATGAAAAATATTATTTGACAAACCTTTATATCATGTACACATGTTTGTGTGGCTGAAACTTCAGGACCCAAAAACTCCATCTGCCTCACACAGCCTATGTTAATTTTTTTTAAAAATATATACACTATATTAAATAAATGGGACAGACTCGATGGACCACTTGGTGCTTTTTCTGTTGTCAGTCTTCTGTGTTCCACTCCATCCAAGAAAAAAAAAAAAGAACAGGTTTTGGCTAGAGTTGAGCTATAAATGGATTCATATGTTTGTGTCTGCATCTACACTGCGCAAAAAAATTTAAGGAACACTTTTTAATCAGAGTATAGCATCAAGTCAATTAAACTCCTGGGATATTGATCTTGTCAGTAAAGTAGCAGAGGGGGTTGTTAATTAGTTTCAGCTGCTTTGGTGTTAATGAAATTAACCCCTTCCCGCCGGCGCCTCCCGGCCCTTTAAGAGTTTCAGAAGCCGGGAGGCGGGACAGGGTTTAGGGATCATGTGACTGCCATGACGCATCATCACAGCGGTCACATGATCGGGAAAGGTCCCGATCGAAAGAGCAGACCGGGACCTTTCCTTGAGTACTGGACATGTGTGCTTGGAGTGCGCAGAGTGCACGCTCTCAGCACATATGTTTTTTGTTAATTGCACGCAAATGTGCGGCCGCTCGGCGTCTAGGCCCAGACACTGGGATGCCTAAAAAACACCTGAAAAGCTCCTCAAAAACACCTCTGAGAAGCGTTTTTGGTGCAGTTTTTAAGTCACATGTCCTTTTAAAAACGTTCAGTGCGGCAAAAACGCCTATGCTGTGTTTTTGCGGCGGATCAGTGTGAAAGTAGCTTTAATCACACATTTTCAATGTTTGTAATATTTTGCTTTAGATCAAAATCAGGTATTTTCAATGTCCTAAAAATGTTGGCTTCAGATAAAATAACATTTCACATTTGCTTATTTACTTACATATGGCGCGCTCTTTACATTTCTGGAATCTCAGAGCAGCTGCCTGTCTAGTCATGTAACAAGAATACAGGTCCATGCAGACTGAGCATGCTAAAACATGGCACGGTTCTGACCTGCAATCCATTCACATAGCTAAAGATAAAGGCTGTCACCTAGACAGGAACGCAGAGACAGCAATACAACACTGTTAGGCCCTGTTTAGGCTAGAGGGCAGGGGGCGTTTAAACAGGTTGTTAAGGTGCAGATTTTTTACCCCTGACTTTCCATCTCCATGCTAACATGGGTAGTAGGCATGTTAGTACACACTGCTCTGATTGTGGTGTAGCACAGAGATGTACATGACGGAAAAAATAGTTTTGTTTCGGATTTGTTTGTTAAGTTAATAAATTTGTTTCATCATATTCGTTATGTTAGAAAAATTTGTTTTTGGAATTTGTTTTACTGTATATAATCATTATTTTCTAAACGATTTGAAATTCGCATTTCGGAATACAGCTATATTCGTTCTAGTTTATTCTATTATATTTTTTTATTCTATTCTACTCTGTTCTTTTTTTTTTTTAATTTAAATATTTATTAAATTTTTCATGTTAATACAAAAACCCAAAAAGGGAAATAATTCTCATACAAATAGACATTTATAACATTTCTGCCTTTCCCTTACTAAAAACTCTTTTCTTTCTCATCCCACTGCCCCTCCCTCCCACCCCTCTTCCCCCCTCCTCCCCCTCTGCAGACTCTAACCCATTCTATTCTCTTGAGGCTTTTTAATTTTTTGTTAACATCCTAGTTCATGTTTTCCTATATTTCTCTTTCAATCCTGCTCTTTCCCACTTTTCCCATCTCCTGAGATAAACTCTCATTCTATCTTCCTGCATATGATATGATCTTTCCATTCTACCTATCTGGTTTACTCTGTTAATCCAGTCCACCTCCTTCGGTACCTCGACTTTCCGCCAAAACTTGGGTATCAACCCTTTCGCCGCATTCAAGAAGTACCAGATACCTGAATCTTTATATTTATTTACAGATGTCTCCACATTGTGTAGGAGATACGTCGTTGGGTCTAATCCTATGTCAATTTCCGTTATTTCTTCAATCAACTTGACTATTGTCTTCCAAAAAGCCTGGATTTTCGGACATACCCACCATATGTGAAACACCGTGCCTATATCTCCACATCCTCTCCAACACATATTTGAACTTTCCCCATTCATCTTGTGTTCTACACTCGGTGTAATGTGCCATCGTGTCACACACTTATAATTAACCTCAACCTCTCTCATACTAACATTATCGTGTATCAATCTAAACATCTTTCTCTGTCTATCTTCATCAAACCCAACTCCCATATCTCTTTCCCATTTTGTCATAAAGATTAATTTTGTGTTTGTGTCTAATTCTGTGAGTATTCTATACACTTTTGAAATACCGTGCTTCCCATCCCTTCGTGTCTCTAACAACCTTTCAAACATATTCCACTCCTGTTTTATTCTCAAAGGTTTCGGTAGTTTTCCAATAAAACTTTTCAATTGATGGTATTTCCACTCATCCATTCTAATAAAAATGTCTCCCTTCTTCTCTATTAACTCTTTAAGTGATCTCAATTCCCCCTCCACCAATACATCTCTCAGTTGGGTGTCCTCCTTTTTAAACCATCTCCCCGATATCTTGTTCTTTCCCGGAGGAAAGTACTCAGAATTCGTGAGAGGCATTAATATTGAATTAAATTCCCATTTCATATTTTTATGTAAATTGTCCCATACCCTAAAAACATTTAAAGTGTAAATACTTGTGCTTTCTTTAGTTCCCCTGAACTGTGGTGGGACCCATATCATCTGACTCAATCTAATGCCACTAAGATCATTTTCAATTGTTACCCAACTTTTCCCCTTATGGTTAAATGTCCAGTCATATATTCTTGCCAAAACCACTGCTTTGTAGTATCTCTTGACATCTGGTAAACCCAATCCCCCTTTCTCTTTAGTCCTACTCAATGTTTCATATGCTATTCTAGGTTTTTTATTCTTCCATATGTATCTTGTTAACATTTTTTTCATTATCTTAAAGAAGGCTTCTGGAATTTTAATTGGTACCATTTGAAATCTATACAGTATTTTAGGCATAATTACCATTTTGACTAAGTTTATACGTCCTATCCAGGATGGATTTCCTCCTTCTAGTCTTTTTAAATCTTCCCTGATCTCATTTATCAAAGAGATATAGTTTAATCTATACAAATGCTTAGATGAGGCAGTGAGTTTTATTCCTAGGTATTTTATCTCTTTTTCTCTCCATATAAAGGGGAATTCTTTTTGTAATTTTTCTTTTTCATTCTTTGATATATTAATATTCAGGATCTCTGTTTTCGTTGGATTAATTTTTAAATTTGATAGTTCACCGTACTCCTTCAGAATCTTCATTATATTTGGGAGAGTTATTCGGGGATTCCCCACGTAGAACAATAAGTCGTCCGCAAAGGCCGCTACTCTATGTTCCATGGATTCTATCTGAATTCCCTTTACCGATCCACTATTTCTTATTATTGACAACAGAGGTTCGAGTGACAATACATATAGCAGAGGGGACAGAGGACAGCCCTGTCTTGTACCATTTGACATTCCAATGGGTTCTGATCTCTCCCCATTTACCGTGATGATTGCAGTAGGCTCCCTATATAGTTTACTTATCCACTCTCGCATTCTATCTCCTATCCCCAACACTTTTAAGTTATCCATCATAAAGCCCCAGTCCACTCTATCAAATGCCTTCTCCGCATCAATTGACAAGAGCACCACTGGGGCTTTCCCTCTTCTACTCTTCTGAATAAGCATCAGGGTTCTCAAGCCGTTATCTCTACCTTCTCTCCCCGGTACAAAGCCCACCTGATCTCCATGGATCCATTCAGGCATCAGATCTCTCAACCTGTTTGCTAACACCTTTGCATACAGTTTAGTGTCTGTGTTCAATAGTGAGATAGGTCTATAGCTGGAGCACTGAGATGGATCCTTTCCCTCCTTGTGAATAAGTACTACATGTGCCTGTAGGGATTCTCTCCTCACTTCCATCCCACCTCCCAGAGCATTCATATATTTCTCCAGCTTGGGTAACAATACTTCACTAAATTTCTTATAGTACTTAACTGTATAGCCATCCGGACCTGGACTTTTTCCCCCTCCTGTACTTCTTAATGCTATTTTAATTTCTTCCTGGGAGATTTCTACGTCTAGGGAGTTCAACTGTGCTTCACTTAGTTTTGGTAATCCCGCATTTTTTAAGTATGTCATCTTTTTTTCCTTAATTCCCTCTTGGGCTTCTTTTAGAGGGCCTTGGGGGCTAATATTATATAACTTTTTGTAATACTCCGTAAACACTTTAATAATCTCTTTATTTGAGTGGACCAACTCCCCCTTTGAGCTTTTTATCTTTTCTATATAATTCCTATTTTTCTTTTTATTCAAAGCTCTCATTAGATATCTTCCTGGTCTGTCTCCCCATCTATATCTCTCGTTCAAAACCCTGTTGTATACTCTTCTCTTCTCCTCATCCATCAACCTCTCTAACTCCTCTTTTTTATCCAGTAACTTCTGTCTCGTATCTTTTGTTATTTTCTTCTTATGGATCTGCTCCAAGTCCAATATTTCTTTTAAGAGCCCACTGACCCTCTCTCTTCTTTCCTTTTTCTTCCTTGCTCCAGCCGCAATCAAGATTCCTCTTATGAATACCTTATGACTTTCCCAGACTGTAGCTATCGATACTTCCTCTGTTTCGTTCTCCTTAAAGTATACCTTAATCTCTTTCTCGATTTTCTGAACTACATCCTCATCCAGAAGAAGAGCCTCATTTAACCTCCACCCTAATCCTCCCGTCCACCTTCTTCCCCATCCCAACTTCATCACGACCGGAGCATGATCCGAGAACGTCCTTGTCTCTATGTCAATTTTTACCAGATGGTCTATTAGTTGATGGTCTATTAAGATGTAATCTAATCTCGAGTATATCTCATGTGCATTAGAGAAGAAGGTATAGTCTCTGTCTTTCATATGCATTATTCTCCAGGTATCCACTAGTTGATATTCATGCATCACTTTTTTCAAAGCTCTCAGAGACCTACTCCCCTCTCTTTGCACAGAAGAGGTGTTATCCTTTTGTGGGTCCATACAAAAGTTTAGGTCTCCAGCTACTATCAAGCGCCCTTTTTTAAAGTCCATTAATTTTTTTAACAAGCCCTTCATATACTTCTCCGAGTTTTTATTGGGGCAGTATATATTGGCTAAAGTACACTCAATCCCCTGAAGTCTACCTTTTAAAAATAAAAACCTCCCCTCCGGGTCGGTTCTTCTATCCTCCAACTCAAATCTCATGTTCTTTGCCAAACCTATTGCAAACCCCTTTTGCTCTTTTAATTGGAGAATCTGCATAGTACCATATTGGATAGTATTTGGATTTCAATTTCACGTTTGCCTCTATCTCAAAAAGGGTCTCCTGTAAAAATACCACTGACGTAGCCCTGTGATGTAACTCATTGAACAACCTAAATCTCTTCCCTGGACAGCTCAGCCCGTTCACATTATAGGTTATAAACTGTAATTCTTCCATCTTTCCCAATTAAGTCCATCTCTCTTCCAGATTGCCTCTTCCTCTTTATCCCTTCTGTCCTGCAGAGTATTAACCCAATACCTCCTCCCCTCCCTTCCTCCCTCCCAACTCTCGTCCCCTCCCCCCTCCCTCCCCCCCCCCCACCACCCCTCTCATCCTCCCCTCTTTTTCCCCTACCCGTTTTTAGGCCTATAAACTGCCTACAAATCATTTGTGGATCTATTTCCACCATTGATTTAAAATTTGGGGCGTCAGCTCCGCCTATGTACGGTTCACCTCTCCTCCAACCGCCCCGATTCCCTCTCTCTGTCATCTAGATTCAACAAGAGTCTTTACTCTTTACCTCCCTGCCTTATTCGGAGCCTCCAAGCAGGTCTCAACATCCGGAGGGGGAAGGCTAGGGGCGAGAGGAAGAAGTAAGAGAAAAAAAAAAAATTCATTTTCTACTTAATTCTCCCTCTCCTCCCCCCCCACCCCCGAGGCCTCCCTCAGCCCGACCTGTTGCCAGTCCTCTTTTCTTATAACATTTATGTTTCCTTTATCTTCTTTTTCTTCTTCCCACCCAGCTATCTCCATTCTTTGCAAGTCCAGTCTATCACAGAAATCTCTTAATTCATCTGGAAATCTCAGATACGCTGTGACCCCATTTTTCCAGCCAATTAGAAATGCTGAGGTACCCCATCTATACTGCACATTCTGTTTTCTCATTTGCTCCAACAGGGGTTTCAGGGATCTCCTTCTCCTTAGGGTCTCTACTGTTAAGTCCGCATAGATTTGGATAGTCAAGTATCCACACTTAATTAATGTTCTTCCCTTGGTCTTCTTCCAGATCTCGTCTTTGGCCCCAAAATTTTGGAACTGGACAATTATGTCCCTCGGTCTTTCCTTCTCAGTAGCCCATTTGAACTTTCCTACCCTAAACACTCCATCCAAATCGATCCCATCAGATTCCAGTTTATCTCTTATGGAGTTTAGGATTTTTTTAACTAGTTCATATAGTATTTCCCCTTTAGCAGTCTCTGGGATTCCTCGTATTCTAAGATTACTCCTTCTTTCTTTATTTTCTTGAACTTCCATCCTAAAGATCATTTTTTTCTGGTTATTTTCTAATTGGCTTATTCTTTCCCTTAAATTATCTATTTTCTGGGCCTGGATTTTAACTTTCTCCTCCGTTTCTTCCATTCTCAATAGAAGGTGACCTAAATCATTTCGAATAGCTGTCATTTCATGTTTTATCGTTTTTTCCAGATTTTGAAACATTTCTGCCATCTCCTTCTTATTTGGTAATTGTAGTTCACCTTCTGATTCTTTATTTCCCAAGCCCTCCACTATTTGTTGGCTACCGCTGCTGTTCGTGCTCCATGATAATCTAGGGCTATTTCCTGACCTAGTGTCCATTTCCCCCTTTGCACCTTGGGCCCTTTCTGGCGTAATATTTCCATATGATGTAAATTTCTTTATTGTTCCTGTTTGGGCCCTGCTCCCTTGAGACCTTTGTTCTTCATATCCTCTATATATCTTGATGGCCTTGCAATTTTTCCTATATCCTTTACTCTCCTGGGACTCCTTTCTTCTTCTCTTCTAACCCCTGGGAATCCTCCCCTCTTTGACCCCTTGGACGCCTGTATCACTCAGGGGTTCACCATGCAATAAGCCCCCAACAGTTTTCACTCACCCTTCCCTTCTCAGGACGGTGGTTCCAGGCTTATGTGGAGGGCCTTCACTGCTGCTCAGTCCTGGGGGGGATTCCTCGGGGTATCCGATACTTTATTTCTTTCTTCCCACCTCCTTTCTCTCTCCTTGGGGATGGTCTTGGGGAAGAAGAGTAGATGTCCTGATATTTATGGGTCTGCCTGACCCAGGATCAAACAGCCGGCCAGGGGGATACAGGCAACTATAAGCCGGCAGCACTTTATTTAATTAGCGCACCAACCAGCCTCCTCTTTCCCACCGAGGTCCTCCTCAGCTGGTCCCTTTCTCCTGCTTCACTCCTCCACTGGCCGCCCGGCTTTCCAGTCCTGTAGCACAGGGGGAGCCGACATGTCACTGCCGCTCTGACAGGGAGCCGGCCGGCGTCTCTGCCTCCCAGTGATGCCTTGCGGCGAGCAGCGTGCTCACACCGCCCTGCTTCGTCTCCCCAGCAACCCGACAGCTGCACTGGAGTCTCCGCAGCGAGATCACCTTTCGGAGGTCCGTGCCCGCTCTCCTCTCCCCTCCACGCGCCAGTCTCTCCCCGCTTGGATCCCTCCTCAGGCAGGTAGGGCTTCACTCCATGAGGGTCTCGGAAGGTTAGTTTTGGAGGTTATCGGAGAGCACTCACATCGTGCTCTCCGACGCCGCCATGTTTAGGCTCCGCCTCCTGTATCTATTCTACTCTGTTCTATTCTTTTCTATTTTGTTTTATTATTTTCCTTTTTTTTCTAATCTATTGTTCTATTCTTTTCCATTCTGCTTTATTCTATTTTTTTCTATTCTATTCCTTAATTTCCTATTCTATTTTATTTATACATATATATATATATATATATATATATCCTAGATTGTAAGCTCCAAGGAGCAGGGCCCTCCTATCCCTCTTGTATTGAACTGCATTGTTGCTGTATTGTCTCCCGTTATATTGTAAAGTGCTGAGCAAACTGTTGGCGCTATATAAATCCTGTATAATAATTATATATATATATTTAGAATTCTGTTTTACTCTAGTCTACTCCTTTATTTTCTATTTAATTCTATTCTGTTTTATTCTATTCTGTTCTATTATTTTCCTTTTTTATCTAATTATTGTTGTACCTTCCATTCTGATTTATTATAATCTGTTTTTTCTATTCCTTTTTCTATTCTCTTTATTTCCTATTCTGTTTTATTCATTTATATATATATATATATATATATATATATATATATATATATATATATATAGTATATCTCCTTTATTTTCTCTTTGAATCTGTATTAGACTATGCCTATATACTCTATTCTATCCTATTTTATTCAACAGCCAGATGTGTATAAGGAGCTTTTGACTCCTTATACACATCTTTTACATCATTCATATACTGCATGAAATGTCTCTTTATTTCACACAATTATTTGTTACATTATTATCATATATATATAATTCTGTTTTATTCTACTCCTTTATATTTTATTCTATTCTGTTTTATTCTATTCCTTTATTTTCTCTTCTAATCTGTTTTAGTCTGGGTCTATATACTGTATTCTATCCTATTTTATTCAACAGACTAAGTAGGAAGGTATTATTTCACTTTTGTACCTTACTATATTTATCGCAATATGTTTTAATTTCAAATTTAAATGATCTAATTCGAATTCAAACTAATTTTTTACATCAAATTTATCTTGGAATTCGGATAATTTTTTTCGTTATAATTTATTTAAGATTCATTACTATTTTGACTCAGAAATTCGGATACATGTAATTTGTAACAAAACAAATCGCACATGTCTAATGTAGCAAAATTTATGTCACAGGTTGCGTTCACCAGGCAATACTACTGCCAAAGTGACCCACTTGCATGATGGGTTTTCAATGCTTAACACAGGAGGTAAGGAGGCAACATGGCATCTTCAAGCCACTTGTTAAATACCGCTGAAAAGCAATACATTGCTGATTGCTTTTGTGAGGGGTGGCAATGATGGCCACACATGTAGATGAACCCTTAGATATTCTTACCCTTCCCTATTGTATTAAGAATAATAGTTGTCTATGTCTCTATTCAGGACAGAAAGCGACATAGACAGTAGTAAAAATCTGACAAAATCTGTTTTATTCCCTTTATTTATAAACCCTTTCCCGCTAACATCAAGAGAGACATCAGGATCTTAATATGTACAGTCTGGAGGAAAGAAGGGAAAGGAGAGACATGATTTATAACCTGTAAACACACCAAGGGAGTGAATAAGGAGGGCAGTATTCTTAATATGAAGATCAAGATCAAGAGCAAGGGGAAATGACCTCAAATTAGAAGGAAGAAAGTTCAAAACTAATTTTTGAAAGCGCTATTTTATGAATACAGTAGTTGATACTTTTATTCAAACATGCTTGAAACAAACATAAGTCTATTCTTAAATAAAAAATATATACACTATATTAAATAAATGGGACAGACTCGATGGACCACTTCGTGCTTTTTCTGTTGTCAGTCTTCTGTGTTCCACTCCATCCAAGAAATAAAAAAAAGAAAAGGTTTTGGCTAGAGTTGAGCTATAAATGGATTCATATGTTTGTGTCTGCATCTACACTGCTCAAAAAAATTAAAGGAACACTTTTTAATCAGAGTATAGCATCAAGTCAATTAAACTCCTGGGATATTAATCTCTTCAGTTAAGTAGCAGAGGGGGTTGTTAATTAGTTTCAGCTGCTTTGGTGTTAATGAAATTAACCCCTTCCCGCCGGCGCCTCCCAGCCCTTTAAGAGTTTCAGAAGCCGGGAGGCGGGACGGGGTTTAGGGATCATGTGACTGCCATGACACGTCATCACGGCGGTCACATGTTCGGGAAAGGTCCCGATCGAAAGAGCAGACCGGGACCTTTCCGTGAGTACAGGACATGTGTAATGGAAGTGCGCAGGGTGCGCGCTCTCAACACATATGTTTTTTGTTAATTGCACGCAAATGTGCGGCCACTCAGCACATTTGTGTGCGGCCTCCGTGAAGAAGTTAACAGTTGCACTAGATGGGCAACAATGAGCTGACCCCCAAAACAGGAATGGTTTTACAGGTGGAGGCCACTGACATTTTTTTCTGACTGTTCTTTACTAGTTTTGCATTTGGTTAGGGTCAGTGTTACTACTGGTAGCATGAGACGATACCTGGACCCTAAAGAGTTTGCACAGGCAGTCCAACTCCTCAAGGATGGCATATCAATATGTGCCATTGCCAGAAGGTTTGCTGTGTCTCCCGGCAAAGTATCAAGAGTATGGAGGAGATTCCAGGAGACAGGCAGTTACTCTAGGAGAGCTGGGCAGGGCTGTTGAAGGTCCTAAACCCACCAGGACTGGTATCTGCTCCTTTGTGCAAGGAGGAACAGGATTAGCACTGCCAGAGCCCTACAAAATGATGCCCAACAGGCCACTGGTGTAAATGTCTCTGACCAATCAAAAACAGACTTCACGAGGGTGGCCTAAGGGCCCAACATCCTCTAATGGGCCCTGTGCTCACTGCCTGGCACTATAGAGCTTGATTATCATTTGCCATTGAACACCAGAATTGATCCTGGGTTCCTCCTGGTGCACTACAATGCCCAGCCTCATGTGGTGAGAATATGCAGGCAGTTCCTGGAGGATGATGGAATTGATACCATTGAATGGCCCTGATGCTCGCCTGGCCTAAATCCAATAGAACACCTCTGGGATATCATGTTTTGGTCCAGCTGACGCTGCCAGGTTGCACCTCAGACTGTCCAGGAGCTCAGTGATGCTCTGGTCCAGATCTGGGAGGAAATACCCCAGGACACCATCCATCATCTCATTAGAATCATGCCCCAATGTTGTCAGGCATGCATATAAACTCGTGGGGGCCATACAAACTACTGACTACCATTTTGAGTTGCTGCAATGAAATTTCAGCAAAATGGACTAGCCTGTTGCATCATTTTTTCACTTTGACTTTCAGGGTGTCTTTGAATTCAGTCCTCTGTAGGTTGATAAATTTTTATTTCCATCAAACGATGGGGCATGCTTACACTCCTAACACATTACCCAGTCCATATCAGTATAGATATCCAGGATGATATTTTTCCCCACTGAGATCTGATGTGTTTTCAAAGTGTTCCTTTAATTTTTTTTGAGCAGTGTATATAGAAGCCAAGTGCTTTTAGACAGGTTGGGAAAGTCCAAGACAACTTATCAGGGACAAAACTAGTTACCTATTGGCCTTGATACAACCGAGCTGTTCTTATATGATGTACTTTTGACTGTATTGTCATTTTGTGAGTACAATACTTACTTTCATCATTCAATAAATACATTTTTTTAGGTTATGCACTAAGCCAGTGCGCCCTCTGTTTTTCTCTACTCGGTACACTTGGACTTCCCCGGCCATTTGAGGGCAGCAAGGCGTGCATATTCCAAGAAATTCATGATGTGGTCCCATCCTTTTGGAGTCCATCCCTAAGCGCAGGAATATTGGGGTTTGCCATTTCTTCATTACCGGATAATTTGTTTAAATATTCTGGTACTGCTCTACAGAGTTCTGCAGCTGCTGCTGCGGTCCAACACCCCCACTGTCAGATCCAATCCAGTCATAAAGGATTACACTTCCTGCTGATTGGAGAGTTCCAGCTGACAGTTTCTGAGCTCAAGTATTCCATAGACAAGCGCTCACACAATTTTGTGGTTTAATCAGTATTATAAACTAGGAACCTCCTACACCCCATTCACATTGGTGCAACTTGGCATGCGATTTGCATGCCCTGCGACTTGAAAATCACATGCCAAGTCACACCCTATTGTCCGCAATTGGAGCTGTCATAGTGCGGTTCCGATATCAAAAGTAGTACATGCACTACTCTTGGTGCGATTTCCATAGACATCTGTTTCAGATGTCTTGCAAATCACACCTGAAATCGGTGGGTCCCCCGACTTTGAAATCGTGCGACTTCGCTGTAAGGCTTGATGTGAACGGGGCCTTAGACAGTTATCATAAATGGCACATAAATAAGTGCAGAACATCAGCCCGATGCTGAAGCAGAAAATGTTTCCAGTGTCGGAGCCCTGGTGTTTATTCTGTGTCCTGTGCCAGATTACTGCTTCTGGTGTCTGGTGCCCCGCCCCTTTGACTCTTGTCCTGGTCCCTGCTACTCTGCTGACTGATCTGCTGGATATCAACTGGCTTTGTTCACCCCTCCTGATGATACTTGTCTACCACAAGCCCCAACTGGCTTTTTATCCCAGACTACTCATCTGCCTTAGGACTCGAGCTGGCCATACACTAGTAGTTTTCATATTAGAATTTGTGCCAATATTCTTAGTACATTTGATGACTTGGCAAATGTTATTTGCAAATACTTTTTATTAGATTTTAACATTCAATTTTGGAACAAATGGACTTTACTGATCTAAAACCACATACACTGTTATATATTTGATCTTTTGAGAAAAATGTTCTATCCTGCTTCCTAAAATCTTCTGATCACTGTGGTTGAAACAGAACATCGGTTTGACCCTACTAAGAATTAGAAAATTGAACAATATTAAAATTTAAACTTTAGAACGGAATTCTATTAGTATATAGCCAGCTTTGGTACCTTGCTCTTTTGTGCTTGCTGTCAATCATCTCCAATAGGGAAGGTCTGGGGTTCACTGCCTTAGGGAGCTTTAGGATGCCCTGGTGAAGACCAGACTTCCTTTGGTTCCTGCATACTTAAACTTGTAGAAATACAGTACATGCAGATACAAACAAAATTCCTGCTATTAAGAAAAGGCTCCTCTCTGCCCCTCTTAAATTTAGTACCACTTTGTTATTCTGGCCTGATTTTCCCTATCTTCCCTACAAACTACCGCTGCATAGTCTAATGAGATGCCTTCTTTAGCTAATATAGGTCATGTCTTTGGAAAGGTAGGTGAAGAGTCATTTCTGTCTTTTTTTTTTTTTTTTAAAGCAGCTCAGGCTGCTATAGAACCAAGTCAACGGGGTTATTTAAGTAAAACTGGTTCCAGTGGGAATGCAAACCCAATTGAAGCAGGTCCACTGCAGAACAAAAAGAAGTCAACTGCAGGTCAAAAACACCTGTCAATGAATTCTGAAAGATCCTAGACATTTCTCAAAATCATGCCATCATCACAAGATTAATGACAGGAAATGGTTGAACTGGATGGACTTTTGTCTTTTTTCAGCCAGACTATGCAACAAGACCAAAGCCCTTCAACACACACCCATACTCTGGTGTTGCATCCGACAGACTCACCCATCCATGGAGCCATTACTGCTCCATTCTGGGCTAAAAGATGCTCAGTATCCTTTACATTGGGCATCATTCCCAGGGTGTCAAAGCTCCACTGCCCACACCCTTCCCTAGACATCTCGGAGAATGCCCAGTTGTGCTGCTCGTTGCTTTAGGATAAAGAGGACCTGCTATGGGGCCAGACCAAAGACAGCTGAAAAAGGTATACATATTGTTTTCTTTATTTTAAAAGTGCAGGGGTGCTCCAATGGGGGTGAGGGGATCTTGAGTCCACACTAGGGCTTTAAGCCAACAGTAAACCTTTAATTAGTAATGGGAAGCTTGTGCAACCACAAAAATGACTTACAAACACCATGCAGATAAAGTCTGAAGAAAATAGATTCTAGCATGTAGTTAGCCCTGGTTATCACTGAATGTGTCCATGAAACTGAGCTACTTCATTTGAAGAAGTAGCGCAATTTCAAAGCCGCTGGCCAGTGTGATTTCATGTGTGGCTTGCTTGACATCTGCAAATTCCTGCACAAATGTCTATGCAAGTTACACATGAAATGGACAAAAATAGTGCAGGAACCTTTTTTCAAAATCAGTGCCGCACTGCAAAGACAGATTGGCACCAATTTGAACAGTTCCATAGGCACAAATAGGGTTCGACTTGTCATGCGATTGGAACTGTCAATTTGCATGACAAGTCGCACTGGTGTGAACCAGGGCTAATATATTAAAAGACAAAGTCATTAACTAGGGATGCACTGATATTGTTTTTTTTTTATCGATGAGTACCAACACTTTCACATGGACGGTGCTGACCAGGTAGATGCCGTGTTGCTTGAACTGTCATCGCTGCAAGGACAGGAAAGAAAGCAGCGAGGATTTCAAATCCCTTCCACTTTCACTCCTCTCCTGCCACTCAGATGCAGAATTGGATGCCTACAGGGATGTTTCCTGCACCGCTCCTGTGTGAACTTGGGCTATGACAAGCCTGGGTTCACACAGGGGCAGTGGGGAAATCGCATGCGATTTGAACAGGAATCACATTCCTGTTCAAATCGCATGCTAATTTTTGTGATGCAATTTGCGTCCATTAACGTAAATCGCACCGCAATGTATCTGGAGTATTTTCACAAGTACTCATGAAAATACTTGATATCGGTGCAGCTCTATTATTAACCACTGTTCAGACACATTTTCAGTTCAGAAAAAAAAGAGCATGAATGTCCTTTACCCTGCCTGCTGTGATATCTGGTGGGTGTGGAGGCAGGTAAACCTTAAAATGAGACATATACCCACAATCCTGTGTGTTGGTTTTTTTTTTTTTTTACACATCTGGACATTGCATTCTATTCACTTATGGTCTCAGTGCCCAACTATTTTAGGAAGAAATGAAAAACCAGTTAGGAGCACCCAAAGCAACAAACTCTCCAGACCTCACAGCAAAGTAAAAAGAACTTTATTTCTTTGCAGGGGAATCTTAATTGGAACAATATGATATTTAACATATATTGCTGTTTCTCTTATAGTTTAAAGTGGTTCTAAAGGCTGAAGGGTTCTTTTTTTACCTTCATGCATTCTGTGCATGAAGGTAAAAAACCTTTTGTGTGCAGCTCCCCCCTCCTACTCACCTGAGCCTCCTCCTTGGGTTAGACACAGCAGAAGGAGCCATTGGCTTCAGCTGCTGTCAATCACAGACAGTGAGGAGGGAGGGGGGCCAAACCACGCTCTGTAAGCCTCATAGACACACAGTGGCGGTTCAAGAGCGAGCATGCATAAGTGCCCCCAGAGCAAGCAGCTTGCTTTGGGGGCACTTGGCAAGGGGGACTTGAGAAGAGGAGGATTGGGGCTGTTCTGTGCAAAACCATTGCACAGAGCAGGTAAGTATAACATGTTTGTTATTAAAAAAAAAAAAAAAAAAATCTGAACTGTTACAAGCACTTTAACTGCTTCCTGACTGTCCTATAGCAGAAATACTGCTACAGGGTGGCACTGGTGCACAAAATCACTATATATATATATATATATATATATATATATATATATATATTATACACATATACATATATATATACATACACACACACACACACACACACGTGCCCTACCTGAGCCTCCATTTGCGGCGGTCAGTCACTGGGTCCTGGCCAGTGATTACTCGCCAGCACCCAGTGATTTCTGAGGATCTCCGATGGAGAGGAGAATGGTTTTGTTTAAAAACAGTTCTCCTCTCTGTCAGCTCTCACACACTGCACAGCACAGCCATCCAAAGCAGTGTGCTTACAGTGAAGCACACTGCCACAGCCCCAGAGTAAAACACACACAGTTAACCTTTTGATCGCCCCCCATGTTAACCCCTTCCTGCCCAGTGCCATTAGTAGAGCGTCAGTGCTTTTTTTTTTTTTTTCAGCACTGATCACTGTATTGGTGTCACTGGGGAAGTCAGTGACACCAAGTCAGTTCCCCCCAGTGTCAAAATGCCCACTGCAGTCCCGCAATAAGTTGCTGATCGCCACCATTGCTAGTAAAAATTAAAAATAAAAAATCCAGTATTTATACCGCCATTTGTAAACACTAACACTTTCACACAAACCAATTAATTTACAGATATTGGGATTTTTTTTCAGCAAAGACATGTAACAGAATACATTTTGGCCTAAATTTGACAAAATTAGATTTTTTACATTTTTATACTGGACATGTTTACAAGCAAAAAGTCAAAAATATTGTTTTCTCATAATTGTTGCTTCTTTTTTACAGCGCAAAATATAAAACACGCACAGGCAATCAAATACCACAGAAAGAAAACTCAATTCGTGGGAAAAAAGGACATAAATTTAATTTGGGTGCAGCGTTGCACAACCGCGCAATTGTCAAAGTAACACAGCGCCATAACGCAAAATATGGCCTGGCAGGAAGGGGGGTAAATCCTCTGGAGGGCAAGTGGGTAATGTATGTGTATATATAATCTATATAAATATATACACACACATCTATCTCACTTTCTTAAATTAGCCAAATGGAGTAGTAGTAGTAATAATAATTATGGAATAATAACCTAAAAAATCCCTGACAAAATGGAGAGTCTTGGAATCTGTCAGAGTGCTGTTTTCCTCTCTAATATAACAAGCA
This sequence comes from Staurois parvus, assembly GCF_062004578.1. Taxonomy (NCBI): domain Eukaryota; kingdom Metazoa; phylum Chordata; class Amphibia; order Anura; family Ranidae; genus Staurois; species Staurois parvus. The sequence goes on along the minus strand of NW_028317827.1, from coordinate 8,940,962 downwards.
GTGACAGTATAATTATCTACAAGCAGCTGTCTGTGATTCCAGAGAGAGAATGGGGGTGCCACAGGCTGTGCGTGGCATTCCAACTAGACACTGACAAAATAATAAGCAGCTCAAGGTGTGGGATTGCTGTCACTTTCAGCATTTTAGATGCTGCATTCCACTTTCAAGATGCAAAGCGGGAGGGATGAGGGTACAGCAGGAATGTTACTGTCCTCGGTTATATGCAAAACTTCCTTCATTAAACAAACCACAAACGTGTATCACATCATTTTTATTAGCTACACGAAAAGTTTTTCTGTAATAGCATTCATTGATGAGTAATATATATTCAGAAAATAATCAAACTATTTAAAATGAAAGGCATGCTTGTGATATTTCTCAGCATGCAAATGGCGTTGTGTCCAGTAAGGCTGGATTTACATCCACGCATTCAGCGTGTATGGTAACGCACACGTGTAGGTGTGAATGGGCTCATAGCGATTCCCTTCATCTTTCACACTAAGCTGCAGTGCATAGATGTGAACCAGCCACATAGGAAAGAATGGGATTTGTACTTGACATGCATTTTCCTTACATAGGGCAGAAGCTACACAATAAAGGTACCAGAATGTCAGCAAACTACTTTCCATACAGGTGGTGCAACTTTTATTCACATAGTTGGAAAAGTTGTTACCCATTTGGCACCACATGTAAAACTGCCATTTCTAGTTTGGTGGTTCTTTAACCACTTAAGCTCTGAAAGGTTTTACCCCCTTGGTGACCAGGCCGTTATTTGCTATTCAGCACTGCACTATCTAACTGACTATTGCATGGTCATGCATCACTGTACCCAAATTATGGTGTCCTTTTATCATGCAGAGGTAAATGACTGCTGCTCGGTTCTCTGGCATTCTCAGAGGAGACAGTTCTCCTCTGAATGCCTTTTTATGAAGCGGTGTAGATCGCTGCTCCGAATGAGGACGCTAGAAAATGGCTTCTTTTCTTTAATCTCATGAGATTACAGTAAGAGATCAGTCAAACACAGTTTACTAAGCAGAGGTAAATTACTGCTGCTTCGTTTGCGGTTCCCCCGATTCTCCAGCTCTGGGCTGGCGAATCTGGAGGGAGAACACAGATCGCCAGTGAAGGGCTGACATCGCTCCTTCATACACTGGCAGTCTGTGTGCGGAGATGATCAGCGGAGAACATGTTCTCCGCTGATCATCTCTGTTTCCTAAACCGCTAATGATTTGAGATCAGCAACGATCCTCAGGATTACCGCTGATCTCAGTTTCATAAAAGAACACCTACATTTATATCTCTTTTTTTTTCCACACAAATAGAGCTTTCTTTTGGTGGTATTTAATCACCACAGGGTTTTTATTTTTTAATATATAAACAAAAAAAGACTGAAAATTTGAAAACAAAAAACAATATTTTTTTACTTTCTGCTATAAAACATATCCAAATAAAAAAAAAATAAAAATCAAATTTCTTCATAAATTTAAGCCAAAATATATTCTACTTCATGTCCCAATATATGAATATTGATGGTTTGCGTGAAATTTATAGCATCTACAAACTATGGTATAGAAGCAATTTTTTTATACTACTAATGGCAGAGATCAACTTAGAATGAGTCTGTGATAGTGAGGTGAGCAATTTGATACCAACTGACACTGGGTGGGAACTGACTGACACTGACATCTCCAGTGACATTAATACAATGATAATACTATACAAAGTCACTGTACGAATGACACTGGCTGAGAATGGGTTAACATCTAGAGGCAATCACGGGGTTAACTATGTGCCTAACAATGTGTAATGTGTTCTGCTTTTACTAATAAATGAGGCTGTGTTTTCCCCGTTTTGCAGGGAGAAAACACAATCACATCCCTGCTCAGTTTACAGAGCCCTGTGTTGCCAGTAAACACAGGGCTCTGCACTGTCATTCGCAAAGCCAATCGGCAGGTCCCAGACATAAATTATTGGCCAGGACCTGCTAACCAACTTGTGCTATAGCAAATGCCAACCCAGGCGGGGTGGTGGATCACTTACATGTATCTGATCCAGTGCAGAACAATTGCCCTACAGTGGTAAAAAGGCAGTGACCGATCTGCTAGTGGTTAAAGAGACACAGTCTTCAACTTAAAAAGTGTAAAACGTATTTGTGAACAAATAGCTGACAAAAAATGTATAAATGTTTTAGGTTATTTTATTTAATACTGTACTTGTATTAAACAATTACATCTACGGGCTATAGTGGCCTCTATGGGTTAAAAACATTTTTTTTCCCCAACAAATCCTTAGATTGTATCTGATCACTTTGTTGTAGCTCACACAGCCATACCATGATCAGGAACCAAACAAATTGGTTCCTGATCATTAGTGGGGACAGACACAGTCAATGGCAGCCAGATTTGAGGATATAAAATAACATTTTTATTATAGCGGCATTAAAATGGCAAAGGAATAAAATCCAGAACTCTGAATTGTTAGCTCAGATTAGTGACTTTGACATTTACATAGACCTCTGTAACCCTTTATTGTTTTTTTTTTTTTTTTTTTAATAATGTAATTCATTTTTATTGCTTGTGATAGTATTGTTTTGGAGGATAACTTTACAAAAATATCAAAATTGTTAAATTTATTCAATATGCTTTGCTCTTGAAGAAAAGTGGACAAAAATATATAATTTAATAAAACAAAAAGTAATTGTTGACTATGCTAGACTGTGATTGAAGGACCACATTGGGAGCAAAGTCAGCCCTAGAATACACTCCACCATACTTGTGTATGTAAACACATTGGGATAGATTTACTAAAATGGGTGCACACAGAATCTGGTGCAACTGTGCATACTAACCAATCAGCATCTAATGTCAGCTTGTTCCATTAAGCTTTGACACAAACTAAGAAGTTGATTGGTTACTATGCACAGCTGCACCAAACTGCGCGTGCACCAGGTTTTAGTAAATATCCCCCATTATGCCAAGTCTGATGGGGATATACTATTAATGGACTTCCACTACCATTGTTGAACCCAAATGCAAAATGTGTGAGCCCTGCTGAGGCTGACAATGACCTAACAAGACATTTGGATACACCAGTCAATCTGACAAATTCCAGAGTAGTTGTTTGCTAGTCCAGGCCAGAGATGGAAGTCTATGTAACGGAAACGACACACAGCAGCTCCAACATTTAATGACCCAACATTTAATTGCATATTCTAGTAAAATCTCTTGACCTGCTCCTGGTTCATAATGAAAAACCTGCAAGAAAAGCCTAGTCAAAACTTCTTCTATTTTTAGTTTTGTGCTAAATGGGGAAAGTTTACAAACTGTCAGGTTTTTACAGACATCTGGGTCTTCTATAGCTATACAGATGGCAACCTAACCTGAGTTCCAAACACAACTTAGCCGAACATAAAATCTATGAAGTTCTTCATCCTTCTTGGGGTAATTTCTTCCTATCTATTCTAATAATTCCTGTCCCAGAAAGTAAGGACAAATTGCTCATAGGCATAAAAAGTTTAAAAAAAGGCTCCAACCCTTTCACACAATCCGAAAAACTACCATAATATGGTTTTGGGCTTAGTGTTTGACCCTTCAACCATTCATTGACTAGAATTCCCAGCAAAACGTTTTACCAAAAAGAAAGGAGTTGTTATAATGGATTTCCTCTCATTTGAAGCACAACTCAAGCCAAAAATAAAAATTAATAGACGCCCCCCTTCAAAAAAAAAAGGTGAAGAAGCCGACTTTGCTGCAAAACTCACACTCAGTCTGGAGCTGTTCCCCATTGTAATTCCTTAATGGCACTAGATGTCCCCAGGCTCCCAGGTTGAATGAAGGACAGCATCATGCAGTCTTTTTTATTTTCTTGAGTCCAGGCTGTCCTAGATCTGCCCCCGTGTCATTATGGCAGTGGCAGTGTCATCATATAGCCTCTGCTCAGAGTACTCCTACATTAGAGTTAGAGTTAACAGTGTTTTTACAGCTAAAAAGCTCCTCTAGAAACCCAGCCAAAAAACTCCCGTCAAAAAAAACACTGATTAAAGCCTATGTGTGCATGAACACATAGGATAACATGCTGAAGATTTTACTGACTGCAGAAAACCCCCCCCGCCAAAAACAGTAGCTGAAAAAAAAACAGCCAGTGTGCAAGAGGCCTAAAGTATTAGCTGGAGTTTGGCTTCAAATGTGTTAGTCTGGCCAAACGTACAATGTTGCTGCCCAAATATTCCCTCATCCAGAGTGGTATCTGTATAATACAGGAGGTGTGTTATTGGCCAGATCACCAGGGGCTGGTTCACATCACATGCAGTTCAGTGCATTTTGTTTCTGCATCAAAAACACATGGATAGTAAGTTATATGGTTTCCAGTGGCATAGTTCACACCAGTGTGGTCAGTTCCAGTGTGCCCCAGTTCTAGAAAAAAAGTAGAACATGTTGCATTTTTTCTGCATTGAAGTGTACTGGAATGCAGTAAAAACAGACGTCCGTATCTTAGGGGAAAAAAAGAGGGGAAAAAAATGCACTGGAACGCATCCAAAACACACCAGAAAGCATCAAAAACACGCATGTGGAAATGCATTCAGAATGCATCTGTACTGCGTGAACAGGCTGTAAAAAAAAAAAGAAAACGAATGACGCCATCACATTTAATAATTGGTAAGCTGCAAAGATTACATTTTTGGTTTTAATACCGCTTTAACTACGAAATGTCACATCATGTAGGAGAGTTCGTTTGCTGCTCTCATACAAAGCCAGCAGAGCCAGCTCGTTGGTGGTCTGACAACCCCCCAAACATTGCTCCACTAAGCTGCACTGCTCACGGAGCAAGACCTCTTTGGGTTAAAGGGTATTTTAACCCTTGCCGCAGCAGTTAAAAAAGGAAAAAAAGAGTGGCTTATTTATAACTGCACAAGCAACCTGACTGCATTACATGGCAGTAATAAAGAAGGTCCGATTGGGCTTGACGTTTGTTGCACGTAATACTGTCTGAGGACCATGGAACACTATATGCCCATAAACTGAAATATAAACACTTTTTTTTCCTTTTGACATTTACATGCTGCTGGTTAATAACTAATACAATGCTCATAACTGCAATCTAGATTCTACACTGCAAAAAATGAACTCTTGTATTGTACATCTGCGTAGAATTAAAATAGGCTTTTTTTTTCCAAGGGAGCAAAGAAAATCCAGAAAACATATGTATTTAAAGCAGCACAGTGGCTAAATGGTTAGCACTTCTGCCTGGCAGTACTAGGGTTGTTGGTTTGAATCCCAACCACGGCACCACCTGCCCGGAGTTTGTATGTTCTCCCTGTGCCTGCATGGGTTTCCTCTGGGTACTCCGGTTTCCTCCCACACTCCAAAGACATGCTGGTAGGTGAATTGGCTCCTGTCTGAGTTGGCCCTAGTATGTGTATGTATGAATGTAAGTTAGGGACCTTAGATTGTACACCCCTATTTGATCGTTAGGGAGTGATGTGAATGTATAAAATATACATGTAACTTGCTGTGTAAATTGACAGCGCTATATAAGTACCTGTAATAAATAAATAAAGCGGAACAATACTTACCTCCGATCCAGCAATATGACACACCTGAGCTACCTGCCCAGCCACTGACATCATTGGGTGACCAGCTTCCAGGTCTCGATCGCCGGCCGCTGTAATTTTCGAGGCGGGGATGACGTCACTCCCACAAATGCGCAGGAGCTCTGTCAGATTCAGCATTGCCAAATTTGTACAGGGAGCTGAGCGTGCGCGGCTCACCGTACAGGGGTGGACAGGCAGGTAAGTAACTTTAATGCAGAAGAGGCAAAGCATGTAAAATTCCTGCCTGTTCGCCCCTTTTAAAATTCAGGCCTAGAGTTCTACTTTAAACAAATGCCTAGTACACACGACGAGAATATCAGATGAAAAAAATGCATTTAGAGCAATCGTTTGAGAATCTATTCATTAGTACACAGTTTGAGAGCCGATCAAGACAATTCATGCAAAAATAACTGAAAGGACAAGCACAAAAATGTTTCTGGTAAGACAACAGAACAAACGATTTCTGTGTAATTAGTATTTGTACAAAAAAATTAAAATTGAGTGACCAAGACCACGCGTGCTTGGAAACAATATATTACATCACTTCCGAAGCTGCATTCTGTCTTTTGAGAATTTTCGTAACTTCAGTAACCTATTCCTTTTCGATAGGAGACTAGCATGCAAATAAAAGTGGACGATCATTCATCCGATATTTTCATCGCGTGTACGAGGCTTTGGAACAATTGATAACTGGGAATGCATTCACAGAATATGCATTTCCTGCAGCAAAACCAGTTTTGTTTACTTGCGATTGCAGAGGGCTCCTTGTTACACATGTGGTGTAATTAGTAGTTTTGCTTTTAAGCAGGGGCAGTGAAAGGTGCACTGGGAAGTATCACAGTTCTCACTAGAATATCTCACAATAAACAAAGTCTCTAGGTATAAGGAAGATATACAAGCTGCTGCTCTCCGAGTAATAATGTGGGATTGCTTTGCTGCTCAGGGTTGTTAGGGAGAAGTGTAACATCCCCGGGGAACTGCTACTATAGGGATCTCCACAACAGACCAAGCGCTTCGGCCTTTGCCCACTGAGCGGCAAAGCAGCTTTTTAACTAGAATCTTGATTGTGATAATCTCCGATGGATCTCTACAGTTTCATCTCAATCACGGCTTTTCTGCAAGTCTTCAATACCTCGTTTTGACAATCTAAGATTTTCTAACAAACATAGACAAAAACAGTTACTGCAACAATTTCCTCTTTGTCAAAATTTAAAATAAAAAATAATTAAAAAATTGGATCATTAACATTGGATTACTGGATAAAAATATAGATTTCGTTTTGGCCTGTGATCACTTGTTCTTAAACTGACTTGTGTTTAAATTGATAAAGTTCCCAAGATCAGGATATGGACTTATATAATTAAATAATTGGTTTAACCATTTGATATCTACTGTATAAACTTTAAAACCTGATATAGATTACATGTCAATGAACCTTTTGTGATGCTGGAATCAATATAAATATAGCCAAAATAAATCAAACAGGAAAAAATAAGCATAAGACTTTGCTATAATAGACGTTCCTTTCAAAAAAGAATGAAGAAATCATTGCAGTATATATATTTGCACCAAAAATCCCCCTTTAATGCTAGATTTTGTAAAATATTTATCAGAAATATAAATATGAAATATTTTTACTTTTGAGGTGTATTGTTAAAAAAGGTAAACATATAGTTTATACAATATAACTAAAATATAATACAAAAGAATTTAAATATATTTTAAATGTGTCAAAGAACACCCCCCATACGCACACAAAATATATACTTTTTTTTCTAAAAACAACACATTTCAGTATCTTTTTTCATTGCATCAGCGCCTAATTAACACATTTTATTCATTTCCTATCACATATCCATAATAAAGAAATATACCTAGAAGCAGTTCAGCTTAGACCGTAAAGTAGGTTATAGTGCTAAAAAATAAGAATGCTGTTAGCTTTGTTGCATTTGGGGATTGCCACTTACGCGTCTAGAAGTTTTTTTTTCTTTTTCCTTATAAATAGGGAATTTTACATTTGACAAGAAAAAAATGTTTTTGTTTAAAGGAAAATAATATAAATTATCACATATACAGTATGGTCTATTAACCAAATACCACTAATTAAAAAAAACAAACAAAAAAACCCCCCACAGCATTATACTTTCATAACAGATACGCCAATATCACTAAACAATTCAATATTGTAAATACAGTTTTTGGCTTCTGTACATGAACTGACAATGTACATGAATAAAAAAAAATTGAGAAAGAAAAAAAAAAAAAGTATAAAAAATTATGCAGGGTTTAAAAAAAAAAAAGAAAAAAAAAAGTAAAATATTGAACATTTAATTTTTTATAGGTTATTATATATGTGGAAGAGTCCATTCCATTTACACACAATTTTCCAATCTGTATTACTACTAAATAAAACATTTTGGACAACAAAGTGTCTTTAAATTAAATTTTTAAAGTGTGAATTTAGATGCCTAAGAAATTCAGCCTCAGCTCTTGTAGATGGAGGGAAAACAGCTTGGCAGAATTCACATACGTCCGAACTATCCTGATCCCACTTCTCACCAACTGCTATGGATGGGTCGTCATCTTGATGTGAGGATGGCTTCCAAACAGGCTACAAAAGAAAACAGAATTGATATATGGCTTTGCAATGCTGACTTCATAGGTGTTGCTACAGCATTTATTGTTACCTGCTTTAAACAATGAGATAAAAAGACTGCTTCATACGACGTTTGGCATCGGCAGTTAGCTCCTGCCTTGTGTTTCTCTACCAGTGGCTTATAAGTCTGCTGCTCCAAGTGAAGCTATGCTGCTTACCAGGTCTCAAGGTGCCCCCAGGCATAGGATGGTGGTCAAAAGATCTAACTACCATATGATAGCACATGTGTACATCTACTGGTGTGGGTGGGAGCGACAACAGCAACTATCTGGGAAAATGCAGCCTGGACAATCAGTTTTTTTTCTAATATCAGAAGGTCCAGGGATGTCTGTATACGTTGATGTAGATCTGTTGTAGAATCAACTGCAAGAGGCTGATAATACGTCTAATTAAGGTGCTTATACTGCTTGCATTTAATATATTCAATACTGAACCGCAAAATACCCCTTTTCACACTAGCGGTCCGATCTGGCCCACCTGTCTGTTTCTCAGGCGGACCCTCCATTCTCCTCTATGGAGTGGTGGTTGTAAACAGATGCGTCCATTTACACCCACTTACATCCAATCCGATCCACTACAAACAGGTGGATGAGGGATCCGTTCCCCTCTGTCCGGGCAGATCAGATCGGCAGACAGGCGGTCCGTTTAAATCTGATGTGCCTGTGTCTGCTCTGCATATGTCTGCGGAGCGGACACGGACCTGTCATCTACCTGCTCTGCTCTGCTTAGTGGAGGATCAGTGGACAGATCCCTCTCTGAGCAAGCAGATTCTCCCCCCCACCCCCCCTGTGTAAAATGTGTCTTTTATTCATTTTATATTATTTTTATTACATGATTAAATTACATAATTATTATATAGTAATATTTTATAATATTCACTTATAATAATATTATGTGAAATGTATCTATTATTTTGTCTTTTATTCAGCTTTAGGATATGCTCTAGTTTTAAGTGAAGAAAAATTTAAGATTTAAAACTTCAGACACAAATAACATATATGGATCAATGCAAAGTCACCTCTGCAGTTGTGTCAATTAAACAGATGCCAGTCATAAACATTTCCTAAGAAACATTAATTCTAATTTTGGAAGAAGCCAAATGATAGAATGACCCATAATTTTATGATTTGTTTTCCATTCTTTTTTTCCCTGCAATTTTTTGAAATTCAATTTACCTTTTATTTTTTTTTTCTTTTAATTTTAATCTACAGCAACTGCTGATATCTGATAAACATGACCCGAGAACGAGTTGTCTTTTAATTAAGCATTTTTTTAAATTCATCTGTATACAGCTAAGCTCTATTATATTGTTAAATTTTCAGCTAATTAATTAAATGGCAAAAAGATCACAAAATTAAGTTTGTTATTACAAGACTAAGTATCAGTAGCCTTAGAGAATGGATAAATCAATGGTAAATTATTTTGCTAATTTTTTATCTAAGTTCACTAATCAAGTTCAAAAAGAACTGCAGATATTTTAATTAACTGGTTAACCTATTTTAGTAGATTGGACTAGCTAAAGCTTAATTGACAGTTCAGTTTCTGAACATCAATTTTAGAAATAGAAGTACTTCATTAGATAGCTAGTACACCAAAAAAAAATATATTTAAAGCAGTTCATCATCATAGTGGTTTAAAAAAAAAAAATACATAAAAATCTTGGCACCCGAATTTCAGGTAAATCAGCGCATAATGGAACTCCTCACAAAGCAAAAGAAGGTGTCACTTTACACACAGACTAGTATCCTTTGTGTTAACAAAAAGTCTGCAATGGATACGCCACTTATGTGTCTTTTTTCACTTGACAGAGGAGCATATCTTATAGGGTCATGTTTTTAAGTGGTCGCAAACCCTTACATATACCCAGTGAAGTGACTGGCCTCAGGTGATACACAGAGATTAAACAAATCCTCCTACATAAGTTGTACCTGTTTGCCTACAGCCGTATTTTCCCTACATCAGTAGGGGATGGAGAGCTGAAGTTACATCAGTGGAGAGAGCTCTGAGAGCTGATTGGTGGGAAGAGACGCACCCCTCTTCACACAGCTCACAGGAACAGAGCTGAACCTGTCAATCTGCTGGAGGTCCCTTCCCATTTTTTCTCTTGGTGTCAGGAAAATTTCTCAGAAGAGACTCATGCTGATAGCAGAGGAAGGAAGCAGCAGACACGGATGACACTTAATGCTCTGAATTGAGACAAGTACACACTATAGAGGGATATGCTTTGTTCATATTTCATGTCTGAGGTTTACAACCATTTCAATCTAGTGTTTTTATCTCACCACTATAAAAGGAGCAGTTCATAAGATAATTTAAAATGAATATTTATTTGATTGCAACTCATTTCACACTGTTCCCTGTCTGTACCATGCATTTCTGCATCCATATTTTTTTTACACCAAATCCCCCCCCCCCCCCACCTCAGGACAGAATTTTTAAATTTTTATTGCAATAAGATAGAGCAAAGCAAGTATGGTATCCTTCATACTTTTATGATCACTACCACTGCTTTATGGTGCTACAGCCCATGAACGGGGCATGGCCTCCTGTTTTAGGCATTACAATACAATATATAACTTTTTAATTTCTATGTCCAACCCACAGCCTGCAGAAGCAGATATTCATCTTTGTGTGGGTCATGGCTATAAACCTTGAAAGCATGGGTGTTTACACTGACAGGTATGCATTATACAGGTCTAGTTCTCCAGGTCAGCTGACTGTGCAAGCTCCAGCAGTATGTCAAAGGCCAGGTACCTCTGGGGTTACATCAGAAGTAATAGATGTCTGGAAGATGGTCATTTCATGCAAATAACAAACCTATAATAGAACTAAAGGATAAACTTTTTTTTTCCAGTTTTGGATAGAGGGAAGGTTCCCCCTGATACCCTGTATACCCTGATCAGTGAAAAAAAATCCAAACTTTTGGGTTGTCCCCAGAACAGTAATAGAGGGGATATCTTCCAACGGGGACACTGGTTCAGGGATTTAATCACTTTGGAGGGATTCCTATTTTGGATATGGGACAGGAAGAAAAGGGATATCTCCCCAATGGAACACAAGGTATTACCCACTCTAACTCTATCCAAAATGAAAGAAAAATATTTGCTTGTAGTTCTACTTTAACTTAGCATAACAGTAGCGGGTGCTCTGCCGCAGGTTAGGTAGCCAACTTGTGTGGCAGTTTGGGTGGCAATCTAATGAACAGCAGAGTTGTGCCCATCCGTGTATGTGTTCAGGGTGCCAATGAAAAAAAAAGTTTTGAATTGAAATCCAATTCAAAAATTCACAATATTGATTATAAGTAAAAGGCAATGCATTTCAGAGATGGCAGACAACACCCTACTATAAAAACACTTGGATCAAGTAACATTCTTAGCTTGAATCCAGTGGTGAAGGACAAGAGACACATGTAGTTGGGCCAAGTATAACACATGCATGGGCAATTGGAACAATTCTAGTGACTGGCATTAGCACATCCACAAGTGTATACTATCAAAGTAAACACAATGGGGTGAATTTACTAAAGGCAAATAGACTGTGCAAGTTGCAAGTGCAGTTGCTCCAGAGCTTAGTAATTGGGGGGTGAAGCTCTGCTGACTTCCATCATCCAATCATGTGCAAGCAAAAAAGCTATTTTTTGTTTCATTTTCCTTTCATGTGATTGGGTATTCTTTGTAAACGGAAGTTTAATTTCATTTACTAAGCATTGGAGCAACTGCACAGTACACAGTCTATGTGTCTTTAGTAATTCCCCCCCAATGGCTCAGTAGCTAGCACATTCCTGGTCCATGTGTTTTCCACTGTCCTGAACAGGCAAAGCTCCGACACTTCCACGTAGTGGTATATATCTTACTGCAAAGTGAAAAAAACAAGAAGCGCACCAACCTTGCGCATTACCTCAGTAACCAAAATTTATTTAGTAAAAGAATGGTACTCACAAACAGCAAATAAAAACAGGCATGCAAGTCCTCCAAGGGACTTCAGAGACAAGAGGCCAGCGCGAATCCCATCATGGGGGTAGACACTCAGTACAGCTCTGAGGAAGAAGGTACGACCTTCGAAACGCGTCAGCGTTTGCAGTATTGCTCGGGTTTCCCCAGCCTTGTTTTGGAGCTGCACGACCTTTCATGCTCTGGTGGTCGTTTCGTTTGGGTTTGATTTCACCTACTCGCCACCGGCCTGGGTCCTGAAGCGCAGGAGGAATTGTATTTTGTCCACTGGTATATATCTTACCCATCCTTTCTCTTCCACTTTCCCATTGGATATTCACTATGGCCGACTGCCTAACTTTCCTGTAGGAATGTGTGGGAGCTAGAAGACCGATGGCACTGTCACTATCAAAGCTTTGTCCAGAATGGCCTGGCAATTGGGCCACTGAAAGCTCTTTGCAGATACGTAGAGGTTCCTCCAGGTACTTGCACTTTAAACCCGCCTGATCTTATTTTTTTTACAATCACTTTAAGAACTGATGCATGTGTGTACCAGACACTCTCCCTTTGAAGGCAGTTCTTTAAAGCCGTATTAAATTAAAAACCCCCCAAAAAATGTAATCTATTGCAGCTTGCCAATCATTAGATGTGGTGGCTGTATTCGTTTTCTTTTGCTTTTTCCCCCCTCTCTGTATTCATCTGGTGATCTGACCAGTAACACACCTCCTGTATTAGAGTGCCTTCACTCTGGATGAGGGGCACCTTTGGACAGGAGCATTATTAATCTGGGGTTAGATGTACTAGCAGATTTAAATACACTAACAAATAGAAGCCAAGCTCCAGGTCACAATTTATAAGCAGTTACAGCAATGTTTTTTTTCCTTTTGGAATAAAGATTTTATATAAAAATTAAGAGATGATCATTGTAAGCACCCAGATCAGTAGTAAATGGTTTGTCTCATCCCTGTAACGGATACATTCTGCTGGAGAGTTTGCTCTTTTGACAAACAACAAACTTGCTGGCTGGATCGCCTAAAAAAGAAAACTAATGCAGCCACCACATCTAAGAATTGGTAAGCTGCAATAAGAAATGTTTGCTTTTGGGATTAATACTGCTTGAAACCTATTTTAAAAGTTTCTAAGATGAAATAAAAACAAACAATCTGCGATATTAAAAGTGTTTAGAGGGTTTTTTTCCCAAAAGGTACCTTTAATCATGTAACAGTTGATGATCATTTCCACCACTGCTAAACTAAGTATCACAGCTCACCAGAGTTGCAATCTATCCCAGTAATCGCTTACAACCACATAAGCTGCTGCCTACTTCTATAAACAACTGTGTTTGGTAACAGCCCTCGCATCTTAGATGAGTAGGGGCCAGCCATATGGACCATATGGGATCTCTAGAGCATACTTGAGATGTCCATGTTAGTATGTCAACCTCCAGAGTAGATGAAAGTTGCGTTCAGCCGTCTGCATTGGATGTTAGTACAGAAGGATTAAAGCATATTGAGATCGGAGAAGGGAATTACTTGGCAGTACGTGAATGTGATGACTTATGTGTCGAAACATTCCATAGACCTCAATTATTTGCCGGAAGGACGACAATGTGTATCGCTCCCAATTGTGTTTTCAGTTGTCAACAAACTTCTATGTTGTAGCTGACCTTCCGTCTCTACCAAAAGTGTTCCTTTCCCATCACGCCTGCTGCATTGCAGCTATACAGTTCAGGGACACGGCTCTGATTTAAAGGGTAAAAATTGAAAGTAAAAATACTACAAAAACTTCAGGATGAAGTGCTATGCAATCAGCCAAAAAGTCCCCGGGCTCATTGGTACTGATGACAAATATGAAGGTTAATATAAGGACCCGATCACAGTATGTGCCCTGATTGGTGTTTGTCTGCATCTGATCAGCAAAAAAGGGCACATAGAAAATGAGTGTTTTCTATGTGCCCCATCACTACAGCACTTGTTTGATTTGCAGTGTAGCAAAATACGGACTGCTGCATTTTCCCATAGCGCATTGAGTGGAACAGAAGTTCACTGCACTGAGACCTGAACCATAACTTTGCACTCGCTTAATAAAGTTATTTAAAAAAAAAAAAATAAATAAAAAAAAAGAGTAAACAATGTGGTTTAACAACTCATTGCACTACTCCCTCACCGCCTGGCAAAGTGGACACCAGCCTGCATGCGGAAACAGAGCATTTTAGCATACAGCTGAGATTTACACAGCTCTGACACACAGCACTGCCCTGTCTGACAGGGAAGGTGACTTTTCACTGCTGCCATTCTCAGGTGATGTGTGTTGAAATGGCCACTGTAGTATCCAATGTGAAAGCCTGGCAACATAAGAGTGCACCTGGGAGACGGGTGTTGTCACTCTTAACAGGAAGTACTTGAACAAGGTCTTTCATGGCAGGATCAACATTTTTTTTTTTCAGCAAAAGCTGCAGATGTTAAAAAAAAAAAAAAAAAAAAAAAACCCAAAACATTACATTATATATATACACACACACACACACACACACAGTTGTGTTCAAAATAATAGCAGTGTGTTGAAAAAAGTGAATAAAGCTCAAAATCCTTCTAATAGCTTTTATTTCCATACACACAAATGCATTGGGAACACTACACATTCTATTCCAAATCAAAACATGAAGAACAATATATCAAACTTGTGTTGTTCTTCTAAAGAAATTGAAGAAAAGTGAATATTAGACTGTTCAAAAAAATAGCAGTGTTTGTATTCTTCTTTACAAACGCAAACATTCACTATAGAAACTGAAAAATGTTTGAAGATTTTGCTTTCCTTTGAAAGGATTAATATTTAGTTGTATAAGCACTGTTTCTGAGAACTGCTGTACATCTGTGTTGCATGGAGTCAACCAACTTCTGGCACCTGTGAACAGGTATTCCAGCCCAGGATATTGGACTACATTCCACAGTTCTTCTCTATTTCTTGGTTTTGCCTCAGAAACTGCATTTTTGATGTCACCCCACAAGTTTTCTATTGGATTAAGATCCGGGGATTGGGCTGGCCACTTCATAACGTCAATCTTGTTGGTCTGGAATCAAGATGTTGCACGTTTACTGGTGTGTTTGGGGTCGTTGTCTTGTTGGAACACCCATTTCAAGGGCATTTCCTCTTCAGCATAAGGCAGCATGACCTCTTCAAGTATTCTGATGTATTCAAACTCATCCAGGATCCCTGGTATGCGATAAATAGGCCCAACACCGTAGTATGAGAAACATCCCCATATCATGATGCTTGCGCAACCATGCTTCACTGTCTTCACAGTGTACTGTGGCTTGAATTCAGTGTTTGGGGGTCGTTTGACAAACTGTCTCCGGCCACTAGACCCAAAAAGAACAATCTTACTTTCATCAGTCCACAAAATGTTGCACCATTTCTCTTTAGGCCAGTCAATGTGCTCTTTGGCAAATTGTAACCTCTTCGGCACGTCTTTTTTTCAACAGTGGGACTTTGCGGGGGCTTCTTGCAGATAGCTTGGCTTCACATAGGCGTCTTCTAATTGTAACAATACTCACAGGGAACTTTAGACCTTTCATCTTCCTGGAGCTGATTGTTGGCTGAGTCCTTGCCATTTTGGCTATTCTTCTATCCATTCGAATGGTAGTTTTTCGCTTTCTTCCACGTCTTTCAGATTTTGGTTGCCATTTTAAAGCATTTGCGATCATTTTAGCTGAGCAGCCTATCATTTTCTACACTTCTTTATATGTTTTCCCCTCTCCAATCAACTTTTTAATCAAGGTACGCTGTTCTTCTGAACAATGTCTGGAACGACCCATTTTCCTCAGAATTTCAGAGAGAAATGCACTGTAACCAGCATGTACAACATTTGCTGCCTTCCTTCCTTAAATAAGGGCAATAATTGCCACCTGTTTTTCAAAGAATGAATGACCCCACTAATAGAACTCCACACTGCTATTATTTTGAACATGCCCCTTTCAATTAGTGATTCAATTACACAGAATCAGCAGCATGCAGGTCATGACTGTTGGGTCTGTTGGATTTCTATTACTCTACTACACCTGCTAGTAAATTATTTGCCATGTAGAAATATCATTTCTACCAAAAACAGTGATTGATCAGGTTAGTGATGTCTGACTGCTATTATTTTGAACACAACTGTGTGTGTGTATATATATATATATATATAAAAAAAAAAATATATATATATATATATATAAAAAAAAAAAAATATATATATATATATATATATAAAAAAAAAATATATATATATATATATATATATATATATATATAAAAATATATATATATATATATATATATATATATATATATATATATATATATATATATATATATATATAAAAAATATATATATATATATATATATATATATATAAATATTATTATACAGGATTTATATAGTGCCAACAGTTTGCTCAGCGCTTTACAAATCTACAACACAATATAGCAACAATACAGTTCAATAGAAGAGGGTTAGGAGGGTCCTACTCCTTGGGGCTTACAATCTAAGAGATATATATATATATTTTTTTTTAAGTTACGTTATTATATGTTTAAGCTTATATGATATTTTAATGACATTTAATTTCATTTTAAAAATATTAATGTAATTTCAAAAGTCATGTTTAAAGCCCAACTCCTAGCAACTAAACAATTATCCCTGCACTGCAAGGGTTACTTGCTCATTTTGATCTAGTGGAACAAAACAAAGATTTACTTACCTGTTCTTCCCCGCAGCTAGACCAGTTACTGCAGCTTCCTCTCCCCCACTCTCTGGTGGTCTAAGGTCCCAACATCATCAAGACCAAAGCAAGGTCCTTAGCCCTGCACTGGACATGCTGATGCCGAGGGACAGTTCACTGCCAGAGTGAATAGGGAAGCACTGTCTGCTGGAGGAACAGAGGATCAGGTAAGTAAAATGGGTTCTCCTCTGTGCCAGACAAAATGAGCTATTAACCCTCAGCCCCACTGAAAAGGACCAATTTCAATTTTCCTTGCGTTGGACTTTAAAGAATAAGTTCACCATTTAATACAATAATAAATGCACATATTTTTGAAGGCAAAAAAATGCATTTTTTTCCCCCAAAAGGAGCCTGTAGAGCATTGCATCAGTGATCAGCAGATCGTTGGTGCAATCTCAGGCTCTTGCAGACTCTCTGCTTAGCCGTTTGCCTGTACCTCGTATGGGCAGGCAGTTGCCTGAGAGCAGGAAGATCAACGGACTACCAGAGCGCTCACCAGCATGCTTGTAGTTCATTGAGAACTACAAGCCATCAGCCATAATTGCAGACGGTGGTTATAGTTCATTCTTTTAAAGAAGTGGATCGGAAGGGCGCAGGCACCTGTTCTTTGATAACACTGTTCAACAGGTAAAAAGTTTTGGGCATAAAATTAGCTAATCTTACATAATTTTGGGGTGCTGAAAACAAAAATGACCCTAAAAAATGTTGATTGGCTCTAGTTTCCATGATATATTCACCCATCTAATGACGTAAGCCATTCAAAATTATGATGCAACTTCAGCTGCATATTGCGCAATTGATACTGGTGACCAATAGAAAATTGCATGTATACTGAGATGATGCAATATTAGCCTTTGATTGCATCACTTCACTGCATAAAAGCTGCAGTATCTGTAGCTGATTGTAGTTCGACAGCGTCTTTACATTTCGTTTTATGCTTATATAGGCTACTCAGTAATGCCTCGAACTTGTGTGAATAAAGCAGATAATTTCTGCTATATCTGCGGTGAAATAACTTTTATCTCACAAAAAAGGAGGATAACAGGAATGATTAAGAAAGCCTACAACTTGTATTTTGGCTGCAAGATAGGAGACCAGGACAAGAGCTGGGCACCACATATATGCTGCAATTCTTGTGGGACGGCACTGGAGCAATGGTTGAATGGAAAAAAGGCATCTATGCCTTTCGCTGTGCCAATGATTTGGAGAGAGCCAACAGATCATGTTAGTAATTGTTACTTTTGTATGGTGCCTCCAATTGTAAAAGGGCTAAATAAGAAGAAAAAGTTATCTGTGCACTATCCAAATATTCCATCGGCAATACGTCCAGTTCCTCATGGAGAGGGGCTACCAATTCCTAAAGCACCAGAATCCTTCGTGGTTGAGTCAAGTGAGGAAGAACCTGAAGCGTGTAGTCACGTGCAGTTGTAAGAGATAGCCCTTTCCTCGAATACAAGAGAAAAGCCAAGAGAAGCAAAACCGACACAAACTGAAGACAAAACTAGTGAGAATCCTAAGTATTAAAATGATTCAACTTCGCTTATGGCTATAATTTTTCTTGGTAATCCTATGCAATATATTATGCCATTTAGGCTTTGTTATGTAGTCAATATCACTTGCTTTATATTTGTGGAAAGAAATCTATCTATATAATTATTGTGCATTATGTAGTCATTACGCCTATAGTAGAAAACTTTCCGTTTACAGAAAAACTAGAGCCAATTGACAAATTTCATTGTTATATTTGAACACAGAATGTGAAATTCATTAAGAAATGGATCCTTTTGTTTCCAAAACTGGCAAAAAATAAAAATTTGTTGAACAGTGTAATCGGTTACATTTTATACACTAAATATAACATTTTACCAAAGGTGAGCTTATTCTTTAAGCTTTTTAAAGTTACATTTCCATTAGAATATTACCTTGTAATTTTACCATGAAAATTCTGGTTCAGCCACTTCCTGTTATGGGGTGACAATGCTCTGTCCTTGCCTCCTAATTGCTCTAATGGGTTGTCACCCTTTCACATGTGCCTCCAATGGAGACCTTAAGTGGTCATTGCACAGGAAAGTTCTGCTTTTGCCATCAGAAAGCCAGGCCAGAACCATTACATTCAGCCGCCCGAATATGGACAGCATATGACCATAAAGAAGCTGCACCGAGATGCATAAAAAAATAAAAACATCTCGTTCCATTCGTCATCCACAGTGTGTTAGCAAACTATGTCACTAAACACAATGCAAATCTGCAGTGTAAGTTAAAGATCATGCAATTACACTACAGCAACCACATTAACGTGTATAAAGCTACATCACAAAATATTCACACAAAAAAAATACTGTTGAAAAATAATTTTTTTTTTCCATGAATGTAAAAAATCCAAGTGCCACTAAACTGCCCCTTAAGAGCATATTTTAGTTAAAAAAAAAAAAAGTTTCATTTGTACAAAAGAAATATATATTACAACACTGTATGTTGGGCTTTTTTTTTAATGAAAAAGATCATTACACAAAAAGTGTTCAAGAAATAAAAATGTATAATAAAAAAAAAATGATTGTTGATTTCACAAAGCAAAGTCATCTCAAGGCTCCTTCCCCCACTTTACCCTAGTGAGAAAGCCAATTATCTAACCTTCTGCCCTTTGCCTTTTGACAGCTCAGCACCAATTCACTTGCATTTTTTATTTTTTCTCTCTAGCTGCCTACTTTCCTCTCAATGTGCAATCACATACCAGCTGTTTCTTGTGTTCTGGTATGGAAAGAAAATACACAATGCAGCCTGACACCTAGTGGACAAATGATATACAACAGGAGTGAGATTAAAGCAGGGCTCTGGGCTAAATATTGCACAAATGTATGTTAATACTGGAACACTCATCAAAAAGTAATGTCATTTTGTTTTACACAGGATCAGCCATCTTGATATCAGTACCCATTTAACTCGTTTGTACCTGGAGGTCACTGAAATCTAAATTTCCAGGTCAAGTTTGTCAGTGTTGGCGTGCACTTGTTGTCTTGATTATAATACTTACTCTGGAAAAAAAAAATACTGAGGTGGAAATTTAGAGTATTTAAGGTTTTTATTTTGGTACACTACTTTAATAAAAAGCTTGCTTGGTTCATATATTAGACGATCTCCAAACTATGGTCTGTGGTACACACCCGGCCACCTACATCATTTTATTTGGCTAGGGTCAGGGGATATCCTGTTTAGAGGGCAGGGTAACTGTACAAAATGAAAGGAGGAGGGGTAACAATCATTTGTGCTGAGATGGGGGGCTATTTGTGCTGGGAAGAGTAAAGGGAATGATGAAGGGGGGGGGGGATTTGTGTTAGTAGAAGGAATGGGGGGATATGTGCCAGGAGTAGGAGGGAGGTTTGGGGGGGGGGGTAAAAGAGTAATTTTGGAGGGGTTTTAGCTAGAAGAGGGATTTGGGGGAAATTGTCCTAGGTCGGGAGATTGAATGAATGCAGAGGATTTGTGGTGGGGGGGGGAGAAATTATGCTACGAGGATGTGGGGGGGGGAATTTTGTGGTAGGAGAGCGCATTGGGGGGGATTTGAGTTAGGAGGGGGGATGGGAAGGGGATTTGTGCTAGGAGAGAGGATTTGGGTGGGAATTTGTGCTGGGAGGGGGGATGGTTAGAGATTTGTGCTAGGAGAGGGGATCAGGGGGGTTATGCTAGGAGGGAGGATTGGTAGGGAGTTGTGCTAGGAGGAGGGATGGGGGGGGGGGGATTTGTGCTAGGAAAGGGGGATTGGTGTGGATTTGTGTTAGGAAGGGAGACTGGGGGGGGGGGGGGGGCAATTGTGCTAGGAGGGGGGATTGGTGGGGAGATTTGTGTTAGGAGGGGGGATTGATGGAGAATTTGCACTAGGAGGGGGGATGGGAAGGGGTTTGTGCTAGGAGAGGGGGTTGTGTTAGGAGAGAGGATTGGTGGGGGTTGTGCTAGGAGGGGGATTTTGGGTGGGGAGATTTGTGCTAGGAGAGGATTTGTGTTAAGAGGGGGGGATTGGGGGGGTGTCTGCATGGAGGGAGGTATTTTTGCTGGGGGGGGGGAATTTGTGCTGGAAGGGTAATTTGGAGGGGGTTGTGCAAGCAGAAGGGATTTAGGGAGATTTGTTATAGGAGGCAGGATTGGAGTGATTTGGGCTAGGAGGGGGAATATGGGGGAGAGTATTTGTGCTAGGGTGGAAAATTTGAGGGGGAGAAGGGTGTATGCTAGGAGGGGTGCAGTAGAACTACAGGTGAAGTTTTATTTTTGGGGGTGCAAGTAGCTGGTCTTGCCTAGGGTGCAAAATAGTCTAGCACTGGCCCTGCTGGAGACTGTAACCTATATCCTGTGTGCACAGACTGAGGATTCAGATCAGTTGGTCTTGCTTCTCATGGGAACTCCGATGTAAGGGGGGGCTCTGATGGAGATGCTAATGTAAGAGGGTACTGATTTATAAGAGGGGCTCTGATCTAAAGAAGGGGGGGCTTTTGATGTTAAAGAGGAACTACGGGTAGTTCTGAAGTAAAAGGGGGACTGATGTGAAGGAAGAGCTCTAATATGGGGGGCTGAGATGTAATGGGAAGGCTTTGAATATGAAGTTATTTCTTGAAACATGTTTATTAATTCATTTAAATGTTATTAATCTATTAATTTATAAAACTGATTTTTTTTTTCTTCAAATTGCAAATATTTGTAAAATATACAAGGCGGCCCTCATACTGAAAAGTGTGGAGAACCCCGTATTATTCTAAGTAAAGTAATAAAAATATTAAAAAGAGGCAGAGGACCATCCAAAGGCTGCAGTGACATCTACAGGCTGAAGGCTTGTTTTCTTCGTATAGGAATTCTCAGCCTGCAAGTGATCACCATCATACCTCTCTGATTGGCTCGTGATCGATTAAGCAATAAAATAAACAACCTTTTTTCTCCAATCCTGAAACCCCTCCAGTTTAGCCAATTAGTTGGGATTATTCCATAGAGGGGAAACCTCTAAACAGCCAGAGATATTTAAAGCCGATTTCAAAGTATTGCACAACCTCGGCAATAACTAAGCAGTAGGGCGATGGGGCGGGACAGCAGGGAGAGCCATTTCGAAGTGGGATAATGCGGTCATTGCAGGATTGGTTGATGCAATCAGTTTCACTACGGAGTCTGAATTCTCAGATATCCCCCGACCAGCCAGTTGCTGAGACTGAGCTGCCAAAAAATACATTCTAGCATGCGAACTGCCAGGGCCCCGCCATCCTTGCTATATTGTAGGGTCAAAAGCCTTATTCTAGCTTGCTGCTTTTTCCAAATTAAGAACCTGAATTGGACATCTATACGCAAGAACCATTTCTTAGGGATCCATATAGGTGAATTATGAAAGATGTATAAAAGCTGTGGGGTCCACACCATTTTAATTAAATGAACTCTCCCCACCACTTAGAGAGGGAGTTTACTCCATCCATTCCATTCTACCTTTTGCTGGCCTGTCAGAGGTACCAAGTTTAGATGGAGGTATTGTTTGGGGTCAGGAGAGATCACAATCCCCAGGTATTTAAAGGAGGAAGCCAGCTGTATTTACATTTGCATTTGTACAAGCAGGTAAGGGGTGAGCCAGGGGATCCAGTGGCATGAGAAGCAGTTTGGCCCAATTGATGCTGAAACAAGACAACTCTCTGAAGAGATCAATAAGGGACATTAGGGTCTGCAGGGATCCCTCCGTGTCTCCCAAATATAACAGGGCATCATATGCATATATTGATATCTTTTCTTCCTCCATCCCTCTAAAATTCCAACAATTTCAGAGGACTTATGGAACAGTATGACCAGGGGCAAAGGCAATGGCAAACAGCAGGGGTGACAAGGACTACCCCTGCCATGTGCCGCTCAGTAAATGAAAAGATTCAGAAAGGTCCTGATCCTGCTTGTTAGAGGGAACCAGATCTGTCAATTAGTTAAAAATTGCTAGTCCATCTAGTTCAACAAGCCAGGTCAGTGACAACCAAGTCTGATCCTCACCAAGGGAAACCATTCATGGGAAAGTTAATCTACAGATCATAGGTGGTAAGCAGTTAATCACAGCAACACTCAGACTGGGAGAGTGAGGGGCATGGTTCTACTGCATTGCACAATGCTGGTTTACATTGTATAGCATATCATAGTAGAGAAAGGCCTGAGCTGACCTCATCAGTCTACTACTGCTTCTTCATCATCACAGGCTGGAGAAAGGCAGATGACAAAAAAGGACACATCAGCAGTCACTGTTTCCTACAGGCACCCATGAGATAGAGGAGCATCATTATCATGATTTCAGGAAGAGGAGGGTGATGATAAGCTCTGTACACAGGGGATGCTAGCAGCAATAGGAATAGGGTAGGATATACTGTACATACATACACACACATATATATATATATATATATATATATATATATAATTTATTTATTTAGGACAAACAACGGATATCCTCTTTTGCCTTTTTTCTGCTTTTATAAAATCATTTGAGAAGCAAGGACGTACCTCATCTATCCCAGAGCCCCTCCCACTCAGCTCACACCTACATATATAGTAGCCAGGACTTTCTTTGGGTTTGCAGCTGAGGTTCATACGATTAACTCCTTATTACCTTTGTAACGTAAGCATTAAAAAAAAGTTAGAAAATAAATAAAAATCCAAATGGTTTAATAATTTGAACTATGCCTAAAATGTATACAACACACGCACGCACGTTGGACAAAATTATGAAAATACCAGGCAAAAGAACAGAAACCAATATGGTGTTAAACTGCCTTTGGCATCCAAGACAGCCTGAATTCTCCTGAGAATTGATATAAGCCTTGGATGGTAGATAAAGGAATACCACTCTGCATGTAAAGATCGTTCCAGTTCTTGTAAAGATGCCGGAGGTGGAAAATGAGCCTGAACCTCGTTCTCCAAAACTGACCATTGTGGCTCTATAATATTGAGGTCCGGCAACTGCAGCGCCCAGGGAAGGTGCGTAACTTCGTCTGCATGCTCGTCCAACCACGACTTGAAAACATCATCCGTATGAATCTGAGCTTTATCGTCTTGATAAATGGCTTGATAATTCTTTGGGAAACAGTGTCTGCACCATGGGTTACACATGGTAGCCAAAATTTGTTTTGTCGCTGGCATTGACTTCACCTTTTCGAGGTGATGATGGGGTCTGCAGAACACCAAATAAAACTGCAAATAAATTGGCAACCTCAGTCACAGAGGCACCAGCTAAACTAGGTGTCTCATCGCACAGCGGAAGCAAAAGAATGTTACAACACTTCAGCTTTCAACGTGAAACATGTCACTTTCACATCTGCAATTCACATAGTGTTTCCATATTTTTTGTCTAACCCATACATCTGTCTATCTATATACATATATATACACACACAAACAAATACATATACACACACCAAATACTGAATATTTTTCTATTTTCAAGCAGCCTGTAAGTGAAGCAGCTGCATACTACCCTCTACAGCAGATGGCAAGCCAAACCTTAAATTTTCCTTTAGAAATAAACAGTATCTCTGCTATCTGACACTCCTGGATGCATCAGATAGCATGCCCTTTGCTGCATGCTGTGGTTCCTCCTGCTATATCACTACAAATTGAAGGAAGTGAAAGAATCAAAGTGCCCAGTAAAGAAAACACTTTCAATGTAAATTTGAAAAACAAAAGGTATTTAAATAAATAGCAAAAAAACAGATAAAATAAAATTACTCCAAACCCTAAAAGTTCACCAAAAACTGGATACACTGATCCTGGGTGACAAATAACTGCTTACCTGCTGAGGTCCTCGGACTGTTCTCTCTGATACCTCTATTGATTCATCTGTATCGGCAGTGTCCGGAATATGGAAGGTGTTTGTACATTTCCCAGATGGACTTTGGGCTGCAAGGAATAGACTGCTGTCGTCAGCTCCTGCAGCAAAGGTTTCCTTGTAGTTAGGTCCTAGTTCATCAACCTTGACATTGTCCATGTGGCATACAGTTCTCGGTGAATGAGGTGAATATGGTGGGCTGCTCACTGCTGAGCTGAACTTCCTAAGATTGAGAGGAGCTTCTGCCTGGACTTTGCCAGAATTTGTATTTTGTTCCAGTACAAGAGGGAGAACTGGCAGCTTATCTACAGAACTCTTTAAAAATTCTGAATTGTCAGTGCTTGGTGGGAACTTGACACTCAAATTTGAGAGGGACTCCACAGAGATGGTCAGGTCTTCATCTGAAGACAACCCTCGTGGGGTGATGGGTGCAAAGTGTGATGGGCCCATTCTCATAACTGGATTCTGCGGTATCTGGGCTTCTTGGCAGTCTTCATCTGTGCATTGGATGGGCATGGAAAACTCTACCGGGGCATCTGCAGGTAATTAAAGTATGAAATATAATTATTTATTATTACTGCATAAATTCCATTTTCCTAAATCCAGGAAGAACAGGTCTTACTCTCAAATTAAAAGGGAAGAAGTTAACAAGCGAGTATAGAGTCTCCTAAATGTGGGGTTAGAGTGCCAAACAGGTGTCCACAATGAACTGCGAGGAACCCACGATGCAAACCAGACCTCCAACTTTTGGTGCCTTTCTGTGGATTAAAGCCTATCAAATACCAAGGATGGGTTAACACTCCTGTCAAGTTTACATAGCAGTCTCCCTGCTGGGTGGATTCACTCCTTCTATTTGTTCAGGGTTACAGTTATTACCATACGATCAAAACATTCACATTTGCAAACAACTGAACAGGCACAAAGTTCCCTTCCAATCGATTTCGATTAGATTCTGATAAAACTGTGAAGATCAGCCGAGGCAGAAAATTGTTGATAGTTTTGCATCAATCAGCAGAACTTGGATACCTTATCCATGAATGTGATCATATTTCAAGCACTTTGATTATGAGACTGCCTGATGGAAACAGATACAAGAATTTATTTAGGATGATATATTAACTCTCTACCGAAAACCACTTCCCTGTGTATGGAATATCAAACAAATGGGATTTCAGCTATAGGTCGATTATTCCCATCAGGAGAGATGGATTGTAAGGGAAATTGATAATTTATCAAAGCATGTATAGCCAACATTAGAGAATATGGTGTCCATTGATGACACAGAGAATAGCTGCGATTCCGAGGATCGCAGCTATTCTCTGGTCATTCACAGTTTATGACACTCAGGAGATCAGCGGAGAACATGTTCAGCCCTTCACTGGAGATCTGTGTTCTCCGTCCAGATTCTCCAGTCCAGAGCTGGAGAATCGAAGGAACCGCAAACTAAGCAGCGATAATTTACCTCTGCTTAGTAAACTGACCTTTTACTGTAATCTCGCGAGAATATAGTAAAATCAGCCGTTTTCCAGCGTTTGTAGATCATTCTCCTTTCGTTCGGAGAACTGATCTACACCGCTTCATAAAAGGCATTCACAGGAGAACTGTGTTCTCCGAGAATGCTGGAGAACTGAGAAGCGATCTATTACCGCTGGTTCATAAACGGACACCTATATTCCCAAACTCGAGAGATCTACTTTCACTTCTTCTTGTGTCTCCTAAACAGAAAATAAAAGCGATATTTGGGCATAGATTGGAAAAAAACAAAAAAAAACAGAAAGGGGTCTAAACTGTTCCCTACTCAAAGGACTCGTTTTCACGAGGTGGCTAGGTTGTAAAAACAGGAGTTTGAGCAGAGTTTTGCTACTCCCTCCCATCAACTGCCTATTGGAAAATGTATTTTGCCAGCAGATATGTTTGTATACTATGCCATGGTTGCTTCTTAAGGCTCATTTACACTTGCTTCAACTTTAGCACACATTAAAGCGCCTACTGCTTAAACATGCTTTTTTGATGTATTTTTGATGCTTCAGTGAAGTTTTTTGAAGCTTTAAGCAAGCTTGGCAACTGCCCCATGTGTGTTGATTTTCTATTTGTTTTAAAGGGACCCAGTAGAACTCAAGCTCAGTAGTACCCCCTCTCAGCAGTTCCACAGCTCATTAGTGCCCTAATTCAGTAGATCTACCGCTCAGTAGTATCCCCAGCTCTGCTGATGACCCACTCAGTCTACCCCCAGCTTTGCTAATCCCCCACTCAGTAGTAACCCCAAGCTCCTCTGATCCCCCTCTCAGCAGTAAACCCCAGCTCTGCTGAACCCCCACTCAGTAGTAAACCCCAGCTCTGCTTACCCCCCGCTCAGTAGTAACTCCTAGCTCTGCTGATCCTTTGGTTTGGTGATCCTCCTCTCTCTCTGGTCCCCAATCATCTCCCGCTATATTGCTCCCATGCTGCGCACCATGTGACATCTGCAAGTTTCCCTTGCTCCGGTCCCCCAGCTCTGCTGGTCCTCTCTCTCTGGTCTCCGCTCAATTTCTGTTATAGCATTCCCATATTGCACACCACATGGGAACACAGATTCCTCCAGCCACACAAATGAGGCGGATGGAGGAATTATCCCTGCTGAGACATTGTATTTTGACAGCAGAGATGGATCAGCCACTGTAGCCCATTGGCTGCATCTGCTGATTAAGAAACATTTTCCAACAAATCTGTTCGTCAGAAGCCAATTGCTAGACTGACATCTGTCAAGCAGAAGTGGCCACAAAAGGATTGAAATTTGGCTGGTCCCTGCTAAACTGGCAGAATTTTGATCCGTTTATGGTCTGCTTTAGGCACAGGGTTGTGGTGCAGTCTGGTGGGATTCCAATGTAATTGTACTTGTGGATCAAAACACAGGCACTCAGAAGATGGCACATCACGTTCTGAACACCTGTGAACCAGCTCTAAACCACCTCTATGAGAAGCCATCCTGCTCTGGTATTGGTGCCGAAACCACCCAGTCTTAGCTGAAAAAACAAGCAGTGCGGCAATCTTGGTGCTGAAACTGATTCGCCAATGTCATGCATCTTTAAATTGCGTTGCTATGGCTACTTTAGTGAGTTTTATAGCATAATTATGTAATAACATTTTTCGGACCATGTATTGTTTTTAGAAGCTAAGCTTCCCTATTCATATGCTAATGAACTAGATGGACTGGTTTATAAGCTCAGGACAGGAAGTGAAGTACAGGAAGGAGGGGGGGGGGGGACAAAGGACTTGAACAAGTCATGTGCTGCAGACACAAGGGAACTGGGAGAAGCTTTTGCAGGACTCCAAGAAGCAGTCTGGAAGACTATTCCCTCATAAAGAAAGACTGAAAATAGGAATGTTACCTGGGGATGACACTAATTCTACAACTCAAGTAACTTTTAGTGTATCCCTCTTACACACAATATCCATGCTATTTGCTGGGAAGGATAGAGATTTTGTGCATGTGTATATTGTATGCATACCGTGTTTCCCCAAAAATAAGACAGTGTCTTATATTAATTTACGTGAAAAAAATGCACTAGGGCTTATTTTTGGGTAGGTCTTATTTTTATGGACGTCTCCACCAGCTCCACAAAAAGGTACGTTTTAAAGCAAGCCCCCCTCCCTTTTCTCTCTGCCCTCTTTCTCCCCCCCACTACATGAAGCTACAATGCTGTCACCAGGGTCAGGGGATTACATACTTACCTGCTGCATACTCTGCCTGCCCCTCCAGCACTCCGACTTCAGCACCTGTGGCAGGGATGTGGACCCACCCCTCTGCTGAAACTCCAAGGAGAAGAGGTATCCAAAGTGCCTGCCTCACTGTCCGTCCCCTCAATGCCTGCTTATTTCAGAAGCGGCACATACAGGGACAGACTGAGTCTCTCATGGGGCCCTGCAGTGACTCTGGGTCCTCGGGCAGTACCCGAATGGCCAGTCCTCCCCTGGTGGAGGTAGGTCTTATTTTCGGGGGAGGGCTTATATTAGCGTTACGTCAGAAAGTACCGCAAGGTCTTACTTTCGGGGTAGGTCTTACTTTCGGGGAAACGCGGTGTTTTGCGATGCTTTCTATGCCATGATTTTTTTTTCTACAAAGGAGTACAGCATTTTGTTTAGTAAATCAAATATACGTTACAGAGGTTTTTATGTTTCCTTGCTTTTACCACAAAGTAACCTTTGAGAGGCAAAGCAAAACAATTCAACTCAGCTATGGTAAGTATGAAGGGGTTCCAGTTAGATCAGGAGATGTGGAAGCATGCATTTCATTCACTGTGAAATATAAAGCATATCATACCATTACCAGATGAGATTTCTCCCTTCAGAAGGCGGCTTTGTTTTCTAGTTAACTTGCAAATCTGGCTAAATTGTTCGTTTAGATCTGAGAAAACCCGCTCGACAGTTTGCCTGTATGTAAAACATTTTGGTTAAAAGCGTTCATCCGAAGAGAAGTAAATCAACACATCTATGACACGCTGATGTCTATTATGGGCAAACACAACCAAAGAGCACTTGTACCAAAAGTATGTCATTGAAATAACTCTATATTAAAATAAAATGGTTATAAAAGCTTGCTCTTAAAAATAAGGCTGCTATAGAACAGTAGGAGGTAAATTTCTAAAAAAAAATCCATAGTTTTTCATCTGTTGAACGTAAATCTGTTCTGTGCAAATCAGGCAAAATCGAATGTTTTCAAGCTAGTCTCTGAATTTTGAATGTGTACATGTGGATAATAATGCATTATGGCCACTAGATGGAGCTGAGGAGCATACTTATTTCTTATAACATTCAGCACCATCTAGTGGCCGTAATGTGGTATTTTCACTATTCACACATTCTCGAATTTCATAGAATTATTGCCAGAAAACGTTTGATTTTGCCCCATTTGCACAAAATGAAATTTCATGCAGTTTTGATGGGCGAACAGCTATGTGAATGTTTTATGTAAAACACACCCTTACGTGTCTTCTACTTTCACTGAATCTATAAACATTATACACCTAACCATGCCGAAGCATTTAGTATGTTCACTCAATTATGAGGGTTAAAGGCAATTTAAATGTTACCTCAATCTTTTTTTAAGAATGGGCCAATTTCTTATAATACAATATTAGCCAGTATAACCTTCAGCACTGGGTGACTGCATCAATAGGAAACCAAAAAAAAATGCCCCACTGGTCTTTGGAACAAAGCTCTAAAACATCTTGGAATCCCACAGGGTGGTGAAGGAATAAGGAGAGGTTGTTTGTGGAATTATTTAATGGATTATTGGGGAATAGGTAAGTTGCTGAAAAGGGGTCCCAAATATGAACCGCCTATGTAATAACCTGCCACGAGTTATGCCAAGTGTATGTTACCACAACATTTAAAATTCCTGATATGTGTCGGCTATACCATGTATTTGTATGAAAAAGTATCCTGTTCTCTTTGTGTGAAATACTTGGCGATTCTACCAGTTCCCCTGCTTTCCTATTTCAAACTGGCCATGCTAGGCTTGGTAGCACGTTCATCCAGCATGGTCAGTTTTCTGGCTGTGCTGGGTGGGGCTCTCCTCCAGTGGTCAGTGTTGTGCTGACACGCCCCCCTGAACAGCTTATCACTGGGAGGATCAGTGTTTTGATGTTTCTCTGCCTCCTTCTGACACACCCCATGCAGTCTCCACCCCCAGCTCTCTAAGCCCTTTAGGGCTTGTTCACACGATATTATGAAGAACTAAGCAATGCTCGTTAACATTATAGCTATAGCATTTATGACATTATTTTTGAAGAGTTGAAAAAACTTCGAGAATGCTTGTTTTCAACACCCATGAAAGTGTTGTTTTTTCAGTGTGAAGTGTCTAAAGGAGAAGTGATACAGAGAAAAATGAATTCATATACTTTGATCTCCTTCGGCACTTCGCTTGGTCCAGCTCAAGGTGATCATGGTCACTTGCTTACACAGGTATTTGCTGGCACCAACACTTTTATGACACAAAAAAGCTTTGCCATTGGCAAATGCTCAATGCCTCTGCTCCTGCCTTGCACTGTTAGTACAACCCCTGGCAAAAATTATGGAATCACCACGATTGGAATATGTTCATTCAATTGTTCAATTGTGTAGAAAAAAAATCTAATCACAGACAAGCCTCAAAACTATCTTCATTTAACATTCCAACCTTCTGGATTTAAGAAACACTTAAAAAAATAAAGAAAGAAAACTGTAGTCAATTGCAACTGTTTTGCAGCTCAAGCAGAGGAAAAAAATATGGAATCATTTCATTCTGAGGAAAATATTATGGAATCACCATGTACTTTGCAGTTCTAAAACAAACCTCTGCATCAGATTACATCTGCTAATTAGTCTGCAGTTAAAGAAGAGTGCTTCCACACCTTGGTGAGCTGTTGCACCAAGCTGATTGACATAAATCATGGCTCCAGCACGAGAGATGTCAGCTGAAGCAAAGGAGAGGATTATAAAACTTTTTCATGAAGGTAAATCATCACGGAATGTTGCAAAAGATGTTGGCTGTTCTCAGTCAGCTGTGTATAAAATCTGGACCAAGTACAAATCAAATGGGAAGGTTGTAAAAGAGAAGCGTACTGATAGACCAAGGAAGACATCAAAGCGTCAAGATAGAAAACAAAGCAATATGCCTTGAAAACAGAAAATGCACAACAAAAACAAATGGGCAGAAACTGGAGTCAATGTCTGTGACTGAACTGTAAGACATTGCCTAAAGGAAATGGGATTTACATACAGAAAAGCCAAATGAAAACTATCATTAACACCTAAACAGAAAAAACAAGGTTACAGTGGGCTAAAGAAAAGCAATCATGGACTGGATGAAGGTGATATTCAGTATTGAGTCATGAATTTGCATTGGGAATGGTGATCATGCTGGAACTTTTGTTTGGTGCCCTTCCAATGAAATGTATAAAGACGACTGCTGGAAGAAAACATGCAAATTTCCACAATCCTTCATGATATGGGGTTGCATGTCAGGTAAAGGTTCGGGGGAGATGACAGTCATTAAATCTTCAAAAACGCACAAGTTTATATTGAGATTTTGGCACTTTTCTTATCCTTTTCTTTTTTCCATCAATTGAAAGAATGTTTGGTGATGACATCATTTTTCAGGATGATAATGCATCTTGCCATAGGGCAAAAGCCATTAAAACTTTCCTTCAAGAAATGGCATGACCTGCAAATAGTCCAGACCTCAATGCAATTGAAAATCTATGGTGGAAATGAAAGAAAATGGTCCATGACACAGCTCCAACCTGCTGATCTAGCAAGTGCAATAAGAGAAAGTTGGAGCCAGATTGATGAAGAATACTGTTTGTTGTTCGTTAAATCCATGCCTCAGAGAATTCAAGCGGTTATAAAAGCCAGAGGTGGTGAAAAAAAGTAGTAGTGGTGTACTGTAGTGTGTTTTTTTCATGATTCCATAATATTTTCCTCGGAATTGAGTGATTCTATATTTTTTTCCTCTGATCTGCAAAAACAGTTGCAACCGACTACAGTTTTCTTTTTTATATTTTTAAGTGTTTCTTAAATTCAGAAGGTTGGAATGTTTAATGAAAATAGTTTTGAGGCATGTCTGTGATTAGTTTTTTTTTTTCTACACAATTGAATGAACATTTTCCAAGAGTGACGATTCCATACCTTTTGCAAAGGGTTGTATTTCTGGTTGCTTGACAATTTTGCCCGCACACAGAAGCAAATGGTGTTTCCACATGGCTGCTCTGTACAAACAGGAAGTGGCTGGAGCTGCTCTGTCCTAGTTCTCTATAATTTCCCAGTGCATTGTGGGATACAGGAACCTCCACTGCCTCTCCCCCAATGCCTAGCAAACACTTTATAAATTCTTCACTTACGCCATAAATGCTACAGGTGCAGTTACAGGAAAGTTAGGCAGCACTACCAGAGGTAGTTGACAAGCGGTAATGCCTCATAGAAAGTGACATGCGGCTTAATTTTTAACACAGGATAATGCTACCACACCTGTGTGTGCAGCACTATGTGGTGCTCATTGTAACATTCATAGCAAGCATTGAAGGGTGGATACGAGGCTTTAAAAACATTTCTTAAACACAGGGTTTTGGCACATGTGAAGCGCTTATGCAGCTGAGAACATGAGGTCATGAGATCACTTATTAAAAAGAAAAAAAAAGTGTTTATAATTTTAATAAGGAAAGAGAAAAGTGAGTGCTCTCTAGGCAGCAGCTGTAGCACTAAAGGTAAATCAATAAAAAACCTCAGTAGTAATACAAATAAAAAAGTGCA
The DNA here is from genome assembly GCF_062004578.1 of Staurois parvus. Classification (NCBI taxonomy): domain Eukaryota; kingdom Metazoa; phylum Chordata; class Amphibia; order Anura; family Ranidae; genus Staurois; species Staurois parvus. The sequence continues at coordinate 8,907,937 of NW_028317827.1, read as the reverse complement.
GCGCTAAAAGCAATGAATGAAATAGTCCACATAAAAATAAAATAAATATAATGTCAACTAAAACGGTATAAGTACATAAGTGACAATCTGTGCAGGTATAGGCCACAGACACACCACCAGGCAATCCACAAAGACAGGGTCACCCAAAAGGAAGAGGCTGGCTCCGAGCCAGCCTCTTCCTTTTGGATGGCCCTGTCTTTGTGGATTGCCTGGTGGTGTGTCTGTGGCCTATACCTGCACAGATCATCACTTATGGACATATACCGTTTTAGTTGACATTTTATTTATTTTATTTTTATGTGGACTATTTCATACATTGCTATTAGCGCTGCACTTTATTTGTATTTATAATTTTATAAATATGCACATACAAATGTTATGCTTTGCACTTCCATTTTAAACTGAAGGTTTTTAAAAAACAAATAATAAAAAAAAAATTGACTCAAACAAAATTTTCTTAATTATACTGACAACCAACTACAATTTTTAAGAATATTTTCTCTCCAAATGATCTAATGGTCTGAACATTCAGTGGTGCTTCTTACACTCTCCTCTTTGCTAGTTGCTGGGGCAGCCCCAACATGGTCCCTAAATGTATCCCTTATGTCTGACAAGCCTCAACAAACTTTTATTCACTCCCATATTTTGGAAATCTTGCACATAATAGGACCCCTGACATATCAGTCCTCACCTTCTGGGAAGCTCATAAGGCTGTTATATGAGGACACCGCATACAACTGGCTTCCTCTCTAAAAAAGTAAAGAAAAGCTCGACTTCTCCGCTTCGCATGAAACGATCTTGACAAAGCTGAGGCATTCTGGTGTAACCCTTCAGGATTGGGGAAATTGGTCTCAGAAAAGGTAAAAAAAACTCTAAAAAAACTTACTCTGAGCAGACCCAGCAGAAAAAGCTATTCGACGTAGGACTCACACATTCTATCTCAAGGCCAAAAAGCCAGATTCGCAAGGTGCTAGACTCTCTAATTTCAGATGAAGAGGTTTTGTTGGCTATCAAAATACTAAAAATGCACAAAAGGCCAGGACTGTATGACTTCTCAGCCTCCTATTAATAATGCTTCACAGATATTAAAGCACCTCTTTTGTAACATACATATAATGAACTCCCTGGCCGACATCCTTTTCAGTCAGAATCCCTACTAGCCGCTATTTCTATGATCCCTAAACCCAACTCTGATGCCAAAATTCTGGCCATCAGGATGAACCATAATTTAAAAGGCCTCATCTACCAAGACCAAGTCAGTTTCGTGCCTATTCAACAGGCTAGTGATGATAAACGTAAACCCACTCTATAGGATGAGGCCTCTAGAAGATGGAAGATACCACTTATTCTCCTTTCACTGACATACGAAAAGCATTCAAAACGGTGTCCTGGCCTTACGTTTTTGACATATTAAAGAAAGAGGGCCTTGGCCCCAAATTCGGCCTGTGAATCCACAAACAATATAACTCCCCTTTGGCATATGTAAAGTATGTGTATTTTAAATCCTCTTCCTTCTCCATCAAGCAGGGAATCAGACAGGGTTGTCCCGCATCTTCACTCCAGTTTCCCAATTGATATGGGAATCCCCAGATATAACAGGTCTGTCAAAAGCTGCCCACCACTACAAGCGGAGCCTCTTTGTGGATGACGTCATTCTGATAATAACCAGCCCCCTATACATAATCTCCTAATGCAGGTTAGCAGGTTAATTATGCAAAATCCAAAGCCCTGAACAGCCCCCCCCCCTTTCCCCAGCTCCATAAACTTCAACAAATCTATCAATGTCAATACGAACACCACAAAATCCAGTATTTGGGCATTTATTTGATGAATTATTTTTCTACTCTTTTTGAAGCCAATTATCCCCAATTGGTCTGGAAACTCAAATCTTTCCTGCACAACTGGGCTACCTACAACCTGTCCTGGTTGGGATGCATAGCGGAGATAAAATTGACATACCTACCTAAATTATTATACCTATTTAGGGTCTTACGGTTACTAATTCCGGCCTCTGTCATGCACTCCATCCAAGGCCAGATGATGCATTTCATTTGGCAGGGCCATAAACCAAGGATCCCCAAACATGTTATGTTTCAAACCAGAACGAATGGGGGACTGGGTTTCCTGAACTTATGGAGATATTACGAAGCTGTATAAATTGCTCAAATATCATTGCCACTTACAAAACCTCGTCGTAGGTTGAGCTGAAAGCTGTTGATTGCACTCCCCTGTCCATTCAGAACCTGTTGTGGCTACACCATCGGGATCGAAAAACACTTTTAAACCCTATTACACAGCATTTATTTCAGCACTGGGACAATCTCAAATATTCGTCCAACCTAACACCCACCCCCACTATTGTATGTTATTCGCATCCTCTCCTTCCCTCTGGCCATCAAACATTGGATTATTTCAAAAGGTGACTCGCTTTCACGCTTTGTTGACCCCTAGAGGATTCAAATCCTTTTCTGACCTCCTAAAAACCCACTGCTTGCCCCTTCTGAACAATTTTGGTATCTACAAGTTAAACATTATGTGACGTCAACTGTGCGCCTTAAGGGAGGTTTTCTAACCCTCAAACACAGTGCAGAACAAGGCATGACAAGTCCATATTGAAAACAAAATTGCTGCAGGAGCCCATGGCCAATACAGGGACTAGTTCTTTGCCATTTATTTGGGTACAGCTTCTACAATACAGGTCCTCATTAACTGAGCCTGGCACTTCATATTGTAAATTATACTAACCCAACAGTTGTAGGAATACCGATTGCCCATTACTGATATATACATACCTGCATTTAAATGCAGAGGGATGTGAGTAGATTGAGAATTATGAGCTAATATTGGAAGCAGAGTGAGCTATGACAGATAAAAATACTTAATAATAATGGTATAAATGGTAAAAATTGTGCTAATGATATTTATTTCATGTGAATAACAATGAATATAGCAAGATAGGCCCCGTGTTAGTGGATACTAATTACGGATGACATGATTGCTAATAAATGCTTGCAAATACAACCAGCATATGCTGCGAACTGTTAGAAAAATGGAGTAACGTGCTAATAAATGCTTACAAAAGCAGAGAATTACACTTAACAACTAATACTAGTGAATGGTAATGAAAACTAATACGAATTAAAAAAAAAAAACGTAAGTAATAACGGCCCTAACAAAGAACACTGTGGGCTAATTAGTGTTACTGGTGGCTGGTTAGTGCCAAACACATATTACCCAGGAAGGCTAATTATAGAATATGGAAATAAGCTATACTAAGAAAGGAGGGACAGCCAACACTGATGTGTGTTAACATGTGCACTTCTATCAACAAAGAATGGGACTAGTAAGGAGAAAGTCTGCATGTTAATGATTCAGGATGCTTGGGATGGGGGATAATTCAAGGGAAAGTCAAATGGTTTTTAGTTGCTTGTATTTTAAAGCTCATCTCTGGGCATTAGAAAAAAAAAAAACTGTTCCTTTCCTATTATTCACCCTTCGCTAATTACAAGATTTTTTTTTTTATATATATAAAAACATCAATAGGCTCAAAATACTGACAGCCCTGGTCCAAGTCTTCTTTCTCCTGTAAAATGTAGGGGGGAGGGGTCTTCTTGCACAGAATCACCTGGGTCCTCACAGGGCATTTTTTGTTTTAAAGAACGTTCATTGTGACTTCACAAGGGGGCGGTAAAAAAACTAACAGGCAGCAGAACAGCATCAGGCAGCATGAAATCACCAGTCTCCACTACCAGAAAAAGCGCAGCAGATGGTCATGTGACTGCAGATTTGGAAGCATTTTGTAAAGACATTAGACAGGTGCAGGTAGTGGGGGCAGGATTATTTTTTTTTTTTACCTGAAATTGGCTTTAGTTTTTTGAAATGTATTGTAGTTTTACAAAATAAACATATAATACACAGTTTATTTGCATCACTCGGTTTTAAACATTATTGGAGTGCTTTAATAAGGATAACCTCTGTGTAATTGATTAAACCAAAAAAATTAATCCATGCTAGGAGAGAGGAAGAGGGTGTGTCCTTAATCCGAGTCTTTCAATAGTCTGTGAGTTGGGTTTATGGGTTTTCTAAAGGGAGGGCCCAGCAGAAGATGCTTGCTTTCAGGCTCTCTCTAACGAACGAAAACTTCTGATACAGTGGACTATACATAGCTCTGACTCAGTTATGTGTCTAAATGTTAGCTTTAGCTATTGAGTTTTGTAAAATAAACATTTTTTTTACTGCATCTTTTTAGTGGCGAGAGAGAGAGGGAAAGAGGGAGAGACATGGAGAGGGGAAGAGAGAGAGAGATGGAGAGGGGAAGAGAGAGAGAGATGGAGAGGGGAAGAGAGAGAGAGATGGAGAGGGGAAGAGAGAGAGAGATGGAGAGGGGAAGAGAGAGAGATGGAGAGGGGAAGAGAGAGAGAGATGGAGAGGGGAAGAGGTGGAGGGAGAGAGAGAGAAATAGAGAGGGAGAGAGAGATGAAGAGGGAGAGATGGAGAGGGGGTGAGGGTGAGGGAGAGAGAGGGGGTGAGGGAGAGAGAGGGGGTGAGGGAGAGAGAGGGGGTGAGGGAGAGAGAGGGGGTGAGGGAGAGAGAGGGGGTGAGGGAGAGAGAGGGGGTAAGGGAGAGAGAGATAGAGAGAGAGGGAGAGGGGAAGAGAGGGAGATGGAGAGGGGAAGAGGTGGGGGGAGAGAAATGGAGAGGGAGAGAGAGATGAAGAGGGGGAGAGGGAGAGGGGGTGAGGGAGAGGGGGTGAGGGAGAGGGGGTGAGGGAAGGAGAGGGAGAGGGGGTGAGGGAAGGATAGGGGGTAAGGGAAGGAGAGGGAGAGGGGGTAAGGGAGAGGGGGTAAGGGAGAGGGGGTAAGGGAGAGGTTGTGAGGGAGAGGGGGTGAGGGAGAGAGAGGGGGTGAGGGAGAGAGAGGGGGTGAGGGAGAGAGAGGGGGTGAGGGAGAGAGAGAGAGAGAGAGAGGGGGGAGGGAGAGAGAGAGGGGGGAGGGAGAGAGAGAGGGGGGAGGGAGAGAGAGAGGGGGGAGGGAGAGAGAGAGAGGGGGGAGGGAGAGAGGGGGGAGGGAGATGGAGGGAGAGAGAGAGAGATGGAGAGAAAGAGATGGAGAGAGAGGTGGAGAGAGAAAGAGATGGAGAGAGAGGTGGAGAGGGAGAGATAGGGGGAGAGAGATGGAGAGGGAGATAGGGAGAGAAAGTGATGGAAAGGGAGAGGGTGAGATGGAGAGGGAGAGAGATTAATGTTAATATGAATCTAATTTTAGCTCACGTTTTACAGTACATAATACAGGGATAAAGCTAAATTCAGCAGGCTTTTCATAGATTTTGAGCAGGGGTACTTCCTCTTGTTTGATTCAATGTTGTTCAACCTCAAGGACAGGTACATACTTTGTGGCCAGAAGACCTGATTGCACCGACAGTGATAAAGCCCTGCACGTGGCTTGACTAGTCTGTGAGTGGCCCTTTTACAATGAATGGACCCTTGGAGCTTTGTTTTTTTCACTCAACATTTCCAGCATTCAGTACACACAAGGCACGTTATGCACGTTTTAAACCACAATTGTGGCACATGCTGCACCATGGGTGGCAAACATGTTTTCTAGAGAACCATGGGAGGTGCCTAAAATGTTCTCTACCCATTTGATAAAATATTTACAAAATGTTGTTCTGTGCTTACTTGCAAATATTTGGTAAGGGAAACAAAAAGAACCAAAATGGCTTTCTATCAAAAACAATGTGAAGTACAGCAAGGTCTTCTCAAAAACAAAATTGAATGCACAGTCTGTTTTTGTAACTTCTAATTTTGTGATTTTTATGTAGTGTGTCAGGTGTGGACATTACACATAGCAAAGCAAACCAGCTCCTCATCCCCCTTCCCATAGTGCTAGTTTGACAGCTGGGTCCTATTCTGTGTCAAAGCACCAAGAGCAGTTCTTGTGTGAATGAAGCCTCCGGGCAACCTTTATTCTTAAAAAATATTCTAACAACATAGCTACATTTTATGCAATGCAGATCAGATACGTATCTTGTAAATCTATACATGGGGTGGATTTACTAAAGGCAAATAGCCTGTGCACTTTGCAAGTGCAGTTGCACTCAGTTTTCTTAGAAAATGTAAAGATGGTAAAATGTCACTTTGTAAAGAATACCCAATCAGATGCTAGGAAAATAAAACAGCACTTTTACTTGCATGATTGTATAAGAGAAATCAGAAGAGCTTTACCACATTCACTAAGCTCAGGGGCAAATGAGTGCAAATGCACTTGCAAAGTGCACAGTCTATTTGCCTTAAAGTGTTACTAAACCCACAACAGTAAAATCAATATGTATATGCAGGAAAGCATGCTGGTTATACTCACTGTGGAACCTAAGGGGTTAATCCTGTACATTGTGTAAAAATGTTGTTTGATCCTGTCTTCTCTGACTCTCCCCTTCTTCCACTGTCTCTGACTCATCTCCTGATAGAACACAGCCTTGGGGGAAAGCTGCATATGCTCAGTTTGGTGTGTATTGCTAGAGACTTTTTTTTTCTCGGGAGAGTGCATGTGATCAGCACAGGGCCAATCAGCGCTGTCAAGACCAAGGGTCAGGGGTCCTGCAGTCTCATAGGACAGTGAGAGGAGAATGAAAACTCCTCCTACAAGCTTTAACCAATGCTCTGCTGGACACTGATAGAAGTCACAAGACTGCTCTAACTGCTGATGTGAAAATGTATTTAGCAGTTTATATTTACTAAAATAATTGCACTTCCATGTTCTGTGTGCTGTGAGAGACCAGATATAGTGAATGCAGGGTCCTGGGTTTAGTAACACTAAGTAAATCAACCCTAATATGTCAGTTACAAGAAACCAGCAATTGTAGTGTTAAAATAAATAATTCTATCCAACCCCCTTATTCACCCATAGTTAACGTGCCTGTCATAATTCATTCCTCCTCTTAGTTAGTTTTTTTGCAAATCTGTATTTTTTTTCCATTCATATATAACAATTTGTAAGTTTTTTTTTTTATTTATTGTTGTCACAATATTTAAAAAATTTGATCCTCCACCATTTTAACTCCTCCATCCCAGATATCTGTTGGCATTGCTAATGCTCACAGGGTACCATGCTACACATTTGGTGGGCCTGTCCCTCCATCCGGAAATTCTGGCAACCTATCTTCGATTTATATGGTAAGCTGATGGCAACATCCCTCTCCTGAGATGGCCTCTCTCTCCATGATGCCTGGACCCTTTAAATCCGTGAAGAAAGATATCTTGAGACACTTTGCGGCTGCGGCTAGAGCGGTCATCCCGTGCCACTGGAAATCAACGAATATGCCATCCCTTGGGGGAATGTGCCAACGAGTTGGAATCTATACAGGACTTGGAATTTCTTTTCTTGCAGGAAGCAGGAAATGAGGACCAGTTCTTACTTACCTAGATCTTATGGTTCATGTTTTGCTACTCTTCTGAGTTCCGTTCCTGGCTTGACCATGACACTGATCCCTCCTCTATGTAGCAATGGTGGAGAATGTCTTTTACCTTCATCCCCCTTTTTCCGTCCCGTCTGGCCTGCATCTCTATTCCTCTCTCCCTTATTTGTTTTCTCGCAACGGTATGTAGTCGGCTACACTTAACATTACTCCCTTATAGTCTGAGATATGCTCCCATCATTTTTTATATGCAACACTGGGGTTATTGAGTCTCCTGTTCATACATTTACCCATGCTCATATACCTATTCCTAATATACTCTTCCCCCAATTACATCACCAATCTCGTCTCCAAATATCACCCAAATCGTCCTCTCCGCTCCTCGCATGACCTCCTACTCTCTAGCTACCTTGTCTCCTCCTCCCATGCTCATCTCCAGGACTTCTCCAGAGCCTCCCCCATCCTCTGGAATGCTCTACCCCAATCTATCAGACTATCGCCTACTCTACCCACTTTTAGGCGATCTCTGAAAACCTCTCTCTTCAGGGAAGCCTATTCTGCCTTCAGCTAATAACTGAATCTTCTCTTCCTCCTACTAGTCCATCCCCCACAGTTATTACCTTTTGTACCACCAGCCCCTCCCTCTTAGATTGTAAGCTCCAAGGAGCAGGGCCCTCCTAACCCTCTTGTATTGAACTGTATTGTTACTGTATTGTCTCCCTTTACATTGTAAAGCGCTGAGCAAACTGTTGGCGCTATATAAATCATGAATAATAATAATAATAATAATAATAATAATAATAAGGGTGCTTCGCACTCTTTTCCAAAACTGCCTTTTCTGTGTTAATACAAAACTGTATGGGATGTTTTTCTGCTAAAGTGAAATGTTATCTCGATCTAAGTCCTTCATATCCTTCTGCATTTTGATCTACACCAAATTGTTTGTACCTCGTTATGTTATTTTTTTTCTTAGACCACAAAGGGCATAACTAATTCTAACCAAAGGATAAGAGCCAGTAGCACACAGCATGCTTACACTGAAATTCAGCTGCCTGTTTACACAGGAAGAAAAGTACAAAGTCACTTTAAATCTGAAGATGTTTTGGGGCTTACAACAAACACAATAAGAAGTTGGAATGACAGGCAACATATCATCGTTTAAAGCAAACTGACAGATTTTAGAACAGCTGTTAAAACTGCCCTGTGTAAATATTCAGAAGATGTAAATGCTCCCCACTCCAAACCTAAATGAAAGGAAAAAAAAAACAAAAAAAAAAAAAACAAAAAAAGAGAAGCAGTGCGGGATACAAGACAGCAAGTTGAGCAATGTAAATCCTCCGTTTCAGCCTCAGTGACAACTGCAGATGCAAATTTGAGCTAATTGGCAAATTGTTTTGGTTATAAATGTATATTTATTAGTGTTTAAAGTATAAGAATTGAGCTATAAACAAAATACTTTTTACAAATACTACTTAAAGCATTTGTAAAAGCAATGTTTTAAAAATTAAAACAACAAACATGTTATACTTAGCCTGCTGTTTGCAATGGTTTTGCACAGAGTGGCCCCAAACCTCCCCTTCTTGGGATCCCCACTGACGCTCTTGGCTCTTCCTCTTTGTGTGCCCCCCCCACAGAAAGTTGCTTGCTATGGGGACACACCTGCGGGCTTGAGCCCAAGCTGGGCTGTGCACGTCTATTGACACACTCAGCCCAACTTGGCCCCACCCTCTGTCCACAGGATTTTATTGACATCAGCAGGAACCAATGTCTACCGCTGCTGCCTCTGAGAGCAGAGAGAGAGGAGAGAGCTGCTGAAGGTGGGCAGAGCGCGGTATCAAAATAGGACAGCAGGGTGGGGACAGTGCTAGATACTTAGGTAAGGGTCTGTTTATTAAGTCATTAGCTACAGTTTTTGTGAAGGAAGCTCTTCTTTAATGCAGGGAATGCATTAAGGTAAATAATATCCAGGCTTTAGAACCACTTTAAATGGTGTACTTTTATACCTCATATTGGATAACTATGTTGTTTGATATCATTTTTTAATTATTTCTATACTGAGAATTCCACTGTATTTCTGGGTCATTCTCTCGCACTCTTATCTAATGGTATGTGTTAAAGTATATCTAAAGCCAAAATGTTGCCTTCATTTGAGATAGAGTAGGAAATTACCTTTTTTTTTTTTCACCATCTTCCCTTTGGGGTGATTTCCCCAACAGGAATTGAGCAGATCTGTCCCCATAGTGAGGGGAATCCCTTCTAAGAGTTTTCATTGGAAAAAAAATTCCCACATTGGAAGATTCCCCTTTTTTTCTGTTACTATAAAACTTTTGGATTTCCTTTGACGTTTAGTCCCTGTGACAATAACAATGGTTGCCAGTACAAACAACAGAGAAAACCTGTGAGAGATAGAGGTAGAAGGTGCTGGAAACCATATTGGAGTGCACAAAAGTTGTAGTTGGCAGCTCATGGAGAGAAGCGGCTTCTAGGACAGGGATCTTCAATCTACAAAATTTTATCTGGCCTGCAACTAGGGTCAGTGGTGTATCCTCAGTGTGCCCTGATTGAGGAATAAGGTCAGCAGAGGCTGCCTATGGTCTCCACTTCAAGCACCCCGAACCCATACCTGGACTACACTGTAGGGGGGCACTCTGATATTCAACATTCATGGGGGACCTGATTTAAAGTATATGTAAACACTAACAACCCATTCAATTAAAAATAGAAAGGAAAGCCAAGACATTTGTGTATACATATAAAAAAAAAAGGGTTTTATAATTTTTTTTAGAAGTGATCACATATCCTCTGTTCACAGCTGCGCAAGAACTTGGGAAGGAGAAACAGCAGGACACTGAATGGCTGTGCGGGGGGGGGGGGGGGCTGTCAGCTCAAGTCTGATCATTGGAGGAGAGCACACTGAGTTCTCAGCAAGCTAGAGAACTGACTATGCTGTGCTCTCATGCCTAGCGCGGTCAGTTTTTATTAGGAAAGCAGAGGGACTGCCAGGGACACCAGGGATTCCACACAAAGGAAGCAATACAAAGAACAGGATACTTTTTTACACAAGTACATGGTACAGCAGGCACATCAGGAATATGAAATGTTGGGTTTACATAGTCTCTAAGGAAAACTATGATAGGGCCCTGATGCAAGAACGGGGGGGACTGGCTCTGACAAGAACCCTGATATACTTGGGGGATTCTGATGTAAAGGGGACTGTAATAGGGACCTTGATGTAAAAGAGAATCTAATGGGGGACCATGGTGTAGGGCTGAGGCCTGGGAGGGGGGGGGGGGAGGGGGGAACTCTGATGTGAATTTTTGTTGGGTGCAAAGATTTGTAAACTGTACAATGCGACCCTCATAATCAAAAATTTGGAGATGCCTGCCATACTTTGGAGGATGGGGATGAAAAAAAAAAAAAAAACAGGAGTTTTTGTGAAAAATTTCTTAAATCATACAAGAAAAAAGGACAATCTAATGTGCTCTGGGGGTTCTAAAGGGCCCATTTAATTAAGCTGAAAGGAGCAGGTTTCTTGGCATAAGGTTTGATGTGTCTTTTGTTTCCTACACCTCTAGCTATAAAACACTAACAGGGGTTCAAGCCAATCATCACTAAATCCAAAACATCAAAAAGCTTTAGATTAATTTTAAAATATAAAAAAAAATTAGAAATGTCTTTTTAATCTAAGATATCACATTGGGGAAATGTAGAACCTACGTCAGGCTATTACTGCTGTTTGTATCCCTACTGAGATTTCCCCTTGCTTCCTGTCTCCAAGGTATCCGTCACCAGGACCGGAAGAGAGCAAAAATCTTTCCAATGGGGGAAACTTACCAGTAAACACGTGACAAGGTTTCCTATATGTCACCGCCCTACTTTACAAAGACTGGAGGAAATGTTTCTTAAATCTAGCCTGGAGTTTGCCTTTAAATTCTATTTATCTTACATGTCTAGGAAGAACAACCATCACAGTCAATAACATTTATTTACTTTACCTTTCATTTTCACTGAAGGCAGAAGCAGCAGAAAGGTCTGGATTCAAGTTTTTACTTCTCATCTCATGAAAAAAATATAAAATGAAAAGCACACCTTAACAAGCATGACAAACAAAGCATTTCAGTTCAATTTTGTGTGTCTATTTCAGGTTCATGTAAGTCTGACAGGAGGTGCCAAAAACCCATCTATATACTATGCTGGTTTAAAAACATTGATAATGATGAAGTATAGTCTCTGTCAGACAGGCATAAATGGATGGATAGGATTCAACGATAACAAAAAAATGGAAATAGATGGTGCAAAGCATCAGCAGAAAATCTACTGCAGTGTTATACCGTCTCCTAGTGGCCAACCAACGTATAGTTCACGAATGGATGATGGAGGTTTTATCTGGATAGACGGATAGCTGGGGGCCGGCTGGATGTTATGAGAAAGATCAGAATAGATTCTCACCTCCTCTATTGAAGGATTATTATAGCAAAGCATAAAGCAACTGATGTCTCCATCAATCAGATCATATTTAAAAATTGCAGAATGGGAGATAGCACTGCCAGTGCACTGTAATAATAAATCACATGGTTTACTTGTATTTTCTTTCATTTAAAAGGTTTCAAAATGTAATTTCATTCACTGCAATGGGGTTGTAGGGAGTTGGTGAAATGTTGCCTTGTCTATGCATTGGTCAAGACTGCCCAGTGCAGCCTATTGTATATGGTGTGAAATAGCTCTAATGGAGACTGAAAAATGCCCAAGTATGAAATAGCTCTAAAGGAGTATGAAAAAATGTATGACTTTTCATAAATTTTAAATTGGGAGTAAATAGGCAACTGTAGTAACATATTGGGATCAGATATAATTGTGTGCAAGCACTATCAGAAATTTGCAAGTATATAAATGCAGACAGTATATATATATATATATATATATATATATATATATATATATATATATATATATATATATTATAATGAGCTAGAGTACCTGTACTTCATATATATATTTATTTCAGGTACTTATATAGCGCCATCAATTTACGCAGCGTTTTAAATACATATATTGTACATTCACATCAGTCCCCAACGTTCCCTAACTCACATTCATACATATACATACTAGGGCCAATTCAGACAGGAGCCAATTAATCTACCAGCATGTCTTTGGAGTGTGGGAGGAAACCAGAGTACCCAGAGGAAACCCACGCAGTCACAGGGAGAATATGCAAACTCCAGGCAGGTGGTGCCGGGGTTGGGATTCGAACCAGTGACCCTAGTACTGCCAGCCACTGTGCTGCCCGGAGAGTGGGCTATGATCTGTGAGGATGGTGAATTCTCGGCCATACAGATCGGGTTGAAGCTTTTTTTTTTTTTTTCAAGGCCCAGACTATGGCCAGACATTCCTTTTCAATGGTGGCGTAGGTGACCTTCCGGTCCAGAGGTTTCCAGCTGATGAAGGCAATAGGGTGTTCCTCTCCAGCCTTGTTCACTTGGCTAAGGACAGCCCCTAGGCCGTAGGTGGAAGCATTGGTTTGTACCAGAAAATGTCTGTTGTAGTCAGGGGCAGCCAGAACAGGGTTACTTGTAAGGGCAGATTTGAGCTTGTGGAAAGCAAAGTCACAGGCGAAGGTCCAGTTCACCATCCTAGGACTGTTTTTCCAGGTAAGGTTGATCAGGGGCTTTGCCACAGTGCTAATATTGGGAACAAATTTGCTATAGTAACTTGCAGTGCCCAGAAAAGACATTACTTATTTTTTGGTCTGAGTGGTAGGCCAGTCATGGATGGCTTGGACTTTTGCGAGTTCCGGTTTCAATTTCCCTCCCCCTACTCGGTGGCCTAGGTACTGCACCTCAGTCATTCCCAGCTGACATTTGTATGGTCTTACGGTCAACCCTGCCCCACATATGCATTCCAAGATGGTCCCCACATGCAGTAGGAATTCCTCCCAGGTGTTACTAAACTTGGCTATGTCATCTATGTAGGTGCAAGCGAATCCCTGGCATCCCTCCAACAGCTGATCTACGACTCGCTGAAAGGTGACGGGTGCATTTTTCGTCCCGAAGAGCATCACCAGGAATTGAAACAGTCCAAAAGGGGTAATGAAGGCAGAACGTTCCATGCCCTCCCCGGTAAGGGCAATTTGCCAGTAGCCCTTAGGTCCAGAGTGCTGACGTATTGGGCTCCAGCCAGTCGGTCCAGTAGTTCGTCTATGCATGGCATGGGTAAGCATTGCAAAACAGTGTAGTCATTGAATAGCCTGTAGTCTATGCAGAGTCGGGTGCTTCAACCCTTTTTAGACACTAGCATCACTGGGGAAGTCCAGGGGCTGCACAAGGGCCTGATAATACCCAGCTGAAGCATCTCTGTGAGCTCTGCTCGGATTGCCATTTTTATGGACTCTGGGCCTTGGTAGGGGGCCTGTTGGATAGGTTTTTGTCCCTGGGTCTCTACATGGTAAAGGGCTAGGCAAGTACGTCCCAGGGCTGCTGAGAATGCGATAGCCCGGCCCTCTAGTATGGCCCACAACTGACTTGTTTGCTAGGAGCTTAGCTGGGCCCCAGTGGGAATTTGATCAAGGGAGTAAGCTGCTTTGGTGGCTTGCAGGAGGTTGGGCAGGGTTCCTTCATCGGCCTCACCTGTGGGTGTAGTGCAGATGGCCAGTATGGGCAGGGTCCTGTCATGGTACTCTAAGCATGTTTACATGAACTGTGCGCTGCCGCCAGTCATGATCGTCTAGGCCAGGGGTCTGCAACCTTTAAGACATAAAGAGCCACTTGGACCCGTTTCCGAGAGGGAAAAAAAGACTGGGAGCCGCAAAACCATTGCAACATTTAAAACAAATCCGACACTGCATATATTGCAAAAAGCGATCTGGTCATGAAGGGGGTTTAAGGGCCCAGTAAGCAAAGGGGTAATCAGGGCCACAGTGTATCGTCATAATCACAATCATAGCCTTAGGTCAGTGGTGGGCAACCTTTTTTTTCAACTGAGCCAAATCTCGCCAAAACCACGATTGAAATTTATTTTGAGAGCCACATTTTTAAAACTGAAAATACATCCCCCATATAGTAATTCATCCCCCATAGTAATTCATCCCCCATATAGTAATTCATCCCCCATAGTAATTCATCCCCCACATAGTAATTCATCCCCCACATAGTAATTCATCCCCCACATAGTAATTCATCCCCCATATAGTAATTCATCCCCCATAGTAATTCATCCCCCATAGTAATTCATCCCCCATATAGTAATTCATCCCCCCTATAGTAATTCATCCCCCCTATAGTAATTCATTCCTCATATTGTGTCAATTCACTTACCTTTGCTCCGCGCGTTCCTCTCGCCGTGTTCCCGCGCCGTTCCGGTCTTCAGGGCGGACTGTGAGAGGAGAGGAGTTCGTCACGCTGCCCCGCCTACATCCTGACAGCCAATGTTTGCCACGCTCCGCGGGCCGGATTAAAAGGTCCGCCGGGCCGTAGTTTGCCCATTGCTGGGCTAGCTGCAGAGTCCTGACTTTTGGGGCGGCCGCCCGAGAGGAGGGAGGGGAGCGGGCGCCCGGCACACAGAAGACCCTATTGCCTGTCACCTGGTGGGCAGTGTGCTCCGGAGCCGCAGCCAAGGTGAAAAAGAGCCGCGGGTTGCCGACACCCGGTCTAGGCTAATCACATAACTAGTCTCGTCAATTTTGCGGAGGATCTTCAGGGGTCCTTCCCAGGTGTGCTGTAGTTTGTTCTGGGGGTGGGGGACTATTAGGAGAACTTGTTGGCCCTCGGTGAACTCCCATCCGTGGGCCCTACGGTCGTGCCACATTTTCTGCTGTGTCTGAGCTGCTTTGAGGTGGCTGAAGGCTATGGCATCAAGTTGGGTTAGCTGCTCTCGCAGTTCCAGTACATAGATCCGACTGAAGTGCCAGTATCTTCAACCTTGCTTTCCCTTCCCAATGTTCCCGCAGTAAGGTCAGAGGGCCTCGGACTTTCCGCCCGTATAGGAGTTCAAAGGGGCAGAACCCCGTGGATTCCTGCGGCACTTCCAGGTATGCAAACAGAAGATGTGGGAAGAAGTTTTTCCCAGTCTGCCTCACTGTCTACAAAGAATTTCAGCATGGTTTTTAGGGTCCTGTTAAAGCATTCACAGAGGCCGTTGGACGGGGGTTTTATGGGGTGGTCCAGATGGCCCTTACCCCGCAGGTGTGCCACAGGGATTGTATTACATATGACATAAACTGGGTGCCTTGATCAGTTAGGATCTCACTGGGGAATCCCACACAGTAAAAAAAATTGTGACATGGGCTTCTGCCACCTTGGGTGCCGAAATGCTGGACAGGGTTACAGCCTCCAGGTAGCGGGTCACGTAGTCCACTGTAGTAAGGATATTTCATTTTACTGACTTACTGGGGCGGGACAGAGGGAAGATGATATCTACTACCACCCTCTGAAAGGGCTGCTCGATGATGGGCAGGGTGTGGAGCGGAGCCCTGGGGCGGTCCCCCAGGTGCACTTTCGTTTGACACACATCACAGGTCCGGCAGAAGTTAGCAATGGAATGGGAGATGAGTGGCCAGTAAAATGCTTGGGTCAGTCTTTTTTGTTTTCCTTTTCCCCGGGTGTCCAGCTAAGGGAATGTCGTGGGCGATTTGGAGCAGCGGGAACCTAAACAGCTGGGGAACTATCAGCTGCTTAGTTGCAGTACGAGGCTGGCCTGGGCGGCTCGAGTCCGTCAGGCAGTACAGTAGTCCTTGCTCCCAAAGGAATTGCTCCCCGCACTCCCCTAATGATCCGGCATCCACCCGGGCCCTAAATCTGTGGGGTCCGAGTCCAGTTTCCCTTTACATTTTTCCTGGTCCCAGGGCAGAGTGGTATTTAGGTCAAGGTTGGGAGCACTCACTGGAACCAGGGCGGCAGGGGGTTCCAGTTGGGCTTCTTCTGTTGGCGGACCACGAATGGCTTGGCTCCTGGTCACAGACCCGACGTAATTGCACCTCAATTCCCCGAAATCGTTTCCCAGTAGGACATCTGTGGGGAGCCCGCTCATAACTCCAATCTGGCAGCGCCTTACCCCAAATCTATAGTCGAGACGGACTTAAGCCCTTGGAATGTGCTGCCTGGCGCTACCTGCTAGTTTGATGAAGAACCCAGGGACTGGTTCAATGGCTTCTGGTTTTACCACACGGGGGTCAGCAATTGCCAGGATGACCCCGGTGTCTCGGAATCCAGTGGTATTCTGCCTATCGATCAGGACTGCTTGCAAGTGGCGCTGCCTGTGCTCCGGGTAGGCAGGGATAAGTGGGTGAACACTGTAGACTCCCCGGGGTTTACTGGCATTTGTGGAGGTCACTCATTCGCTGGGCGGTGGGGGAAGCGGCTCCTCCTCCGGTGGTAGTTGGATGTAGTTGACCGGGCAGGTGGGGTGGCAGTTCCTGGGACAGGCTGGCCTGGTGGTGCCCGGTTTGGTTGCACCCATAACACCGATGGTCCAGGGGTGGCCCCAATGGTCGGGGGCGGTAGGAAGGCATTGGAGAGGGCCCCGAGAGGGCACGATGGGCCGCCGGAAGGGTGACGTGGGGAGGCCAAGGAGCGGTTGGGCGGAGCTCTGGCCTTAGGTGGTTCAGTCACCCGTTTTTTCCAATGTGGCTTGATGGTGAGAACCTCGTCTGCCAGTGAAGCAGCCCGCCTTAAGGGTGGCAGGGTTTCTCTCCTTCACTCACTCGCACACCTCTGCAGGGCATTGGGTATACAACTGTTCCTTCAGAAAGGCCTGGATGTGTTAAAGTGTGAGGGTCTGTACCCTGCCAGCCAGCGCCAGCAGGACCATGACATCTTGTGTGCATACATTTTGAAAGGTCCCAAATGTGCATCTAGTGGGTTTCCGGGGTTACAGCATAGTGTTCCAGCACAGTCTGTTTGATCCTCATGTAGTCTCGATTCCACTGGGTGTCCAGTATGCAGCATCTTCACCCTCCTTAAGCATGCCGACGAGGTGCCGCACCCAGTCTGCATGGGGTACCTCCAGCAGTTGGCATAAACGTTCGAAGTCCTGGAAGAATCCCTCCACATCTCCTGCAGCTTCACCAAAGGGCTTAAAATCTTTATGAGTCACCCTTGGGAGGGTCAGGCCCAAGGGCTCTTGGGCTGGGGAGGGAATCTCGTCCTCTGAGGCCTCCCGGGGTTTCCCTCTCGTGGGCCCTCCGGATAGCCTCCTGTGTGACGTTCAAAGTGGCTCCGGGGCCCAGGATGGCCATCTTCTCCTCATACTAGGTGATCTAGGGGCTCCTGGGGCTTTGGTTGTCTGATGCAGGGTGTTCTGTCTCTGGCTGAGGGGCAGCCAAGCTGTCAGCCCCTCCAAGGCTGGCTTCCTCGATGATGGTGACCAGCTCCTCCTTGGATAGGCCCCTTCCAGTGAGGCCTAGTTCCCGGGCCCTCAACTGCAAACTTGCCACAGTCCAGTTCCTGTATTCACTACCCCGGGCTAGGTCCGGCATCAGGGGGCTATTGCTCTCCATCTTCTTCTTTAGCGTTCTGATCCCACCGCTGCCAACCAGTTTGTGACAGAAGTGTAAGTGGGACAGAACACACATGGAGAGCAGTGGGACACATAAGACTTTTATCGAGTGATTTGGAGGGCACACGATGAGTATAGCAAGGTTCTGGAAAAACAAAAGTTAAGTCCATACCACATGGTAGGACTCACCGCAAGGATCACCGAAATCTGGTAGGCAACAAAGGGTTAACCTCCCTAGCGGTATGATTACGTCCATATTTCTGTGCTGAAAGCGGTAAATTTTTTTGCATGGAAATATGTATTTTTTTATTGTACGCCTGTAATTTTTAGGAATAACTCACTGAAATCTGTCCTAACAAGAGTCTAGTAAACATCCCGGGTATGATAAAATTTTAAACACAAAATCATAAATTATAATTTAGTAAATAATCATAAAAATAATAATAATAATAAATTTAATTCAATAATATAATCAAACCAAAAACACTGAAATCTGAAATATAGCGCCAAGTTCGCACATCACTGAGCAAAGTCGCAAAATCGTTTTCAGTGTCTGATGATGATTTTCCCCACGAATCATTATCACTCAATTCTGCAAGTGGTTCTGATTTATTATCGCTGTTCTCTAGCTGGTCTAAAACCACTTTTGACCAAAAGGGACGCTTTTTGGACGCCATGGACTTTTCTAAGTTTCCAGGCACAAAGAACAGTCAAAATGCAGGCAGGGCACAGGACAAAGCAGTAGGGACAAAATGTATGTGAAATGGTTTGATACAGTAATGTTTTACGATCTCAAATTCATTTCTAAGAAAATGACAGTTTCAAAAAATGTTTTAATTTGCCGCCGTTCCAGCCCCCATACGTCCTGACGCTCGCAGGGACCGGAACATGGAAGCTGGCATCGGCCGGGGACGCTGCAGGGGACGCATCGCAGGAGCGAAGGACAAGGTAAGCGCTGCAGGGAATCCCTGAGCAACGCTGCTTGGTAAGCCTGAGCGTAGCTCGGGGTTACCGCTTTTGGTACGGACACTTTACCCCGAGCTACACTCGGGAATACCGCCAGGGAGGTTAGGTCTGAGTGGCACACAACAGGGTAGCAGACTGGCAAGCAATGGGTCAAGTCTGAGTGGCACACAGCAGGGCGGCAGGCTCTGGCATGCAATGGGTTAAGTCCGAGTGGCACACAACTGGGGGGCAGACAATGGGTTAAGTCCGAGTGGCACACAGCAGGGCGGCAGACAATGGGTTAAGTCCGAGTGGCACACAGCAGGGCGGCAGACTCTGGCAGGCAATGGGTTAAGTCCGGCTTGGCTGTAGGGTCTGGCCATAGCACAAGACCTCTCACAGCACACTAGGTTGCGAGCAGGGGGAGATTCCGTGTGTCCGGGTCCTGCTCTGGTATTTATCTCCGGAGCGGTCGCCCAGGCATCGGGTCGCCGTGGCGACAAGCCCCACCCCCTCACTGCCCGCCCCCATCGGGCTGCACTGTACCCACCGAAAAAAGGGAACAAGGGGAGGGGGGAGTGTGGCAGCATCCAGGTGAACTGCATGTGGGGAATCCACAGGCAGGCACAGAGGGGAGGCAGACTCTTCCGTGCTCGAAAGTGTGAGGTCCACAGCAGGAGGCAGGTCCCTGGTGCCCAGCACACCACCTATGCGGGCTACATGTGGGCGCAGGGGCACATAATGGGGAAGGGGGTGTGCAAGGATCCGAATGGGGGGTGACCATGACAGGATTAATGTTACTGTAATGAAGCACTCTGGTTATTGAAATATGATACATTTCTGTTATATTGTCCTCTATAAAGTATTACTATTACAGAAGAGTTTCACTAGGCACCTCCACAGGTTCCTCCTTACCTCCGTTTCATGTCCATGGACTGTCCTAGAGTCTTGCTTTTCTTGCCTCTCATTGGCTTCTTTCAAAAGAGTTTTTAAATGCTGAACTTCTTCGTTCTTACTGGAAAGGGCAGATAATAGCTCGTCCCGTTCACTTTCCATTTCCAAAAATCGGAGCTTCTCTATGTCAAGCTGCTCCTGTCAGAATATTTAATCTTTACAATACTTTTATTATTTAAAACACCCACATATTTTATACATTTCAAACATATTATATTCTATAAACCTCACAGAAGAATAAAGAAAAAAAAGAAGGCATATGGTGCTAACACTTGACATCAACGCTCACGTCCCAGAATCTTTGAAATACCCAAAACATGATAAAGCAGACGGGACTTTTGAGGTGCAACAAATGATCACGTTCAACTATAAAGCGAATATTTAATTGATTGATACACATTAAAAATAAAGTGGTATACATTAAAAAGCACTAGCTATAGCACATGTACAAACAAAACTTGTGATACAATTCTACATATGTGCCTGTATACAGGTGCCCTACTATCACCACTGTTCCCTTGCACTATCATGTATTTAAACTTTCACGGCTTTCACTTCCTATAACACAATCTAACAATGGGGGAGAGAATCCTGTCAGCACACTCTTCCCCCCATTTAGAGATTGTATTAAAACAGTGAAAGCAACGAAAGAAGATTCCTCATTGGGGATCAAGGAGGAAGGGGGGGGAGAGAAGGGGGGGGGAGAAAAGTGGGGTGGGGGGGGGGAAGAAGAGTGAGTAGGGAGCAGGTCCTTGTGAGAAACATTTTCACACAGCTTCACTGATGACCCAAAGGCTTAAACCCCTACAGAGCTGGGAGTTCATATATAGGAAGAGGACAGGGCATCCCTGCACAGATTTCTACAGGGTCCAGCTTCCTACACGTGGGACACACTTCAGGACATTTAGGGTAGCTAACTAATGCTATAGAGAATCCTTTATTTTATGGCTAAAATTCAGTTTTAAAGTCCAACTCCAGGAAAATGTAAATGTAATCCCTTGCAGTGGGGTTGCTCCCACAATGCAAGGGTTAAAGCAGAGTTCCACCCAAAAGGGGAAGCACTGCTTGTCTGCCTCCTTACCTCCACTGCCACATTTGGCACCTTTTGGGGGGAAGGGGAGGGGTGGTTTCGCAGATACCTGGTTTTGACAGGTACCTGCTCCCTCCTGGAAGTTTGGCCCCTCCTTCCCCTGCATTCTTTTGGGACACTTCACAGGTTCCAGAAGACTGCGGCTCATTCACAAAGTGCAGCACGCTTAGTACATGCACAGTAGGAAGCTGGCTGTGAAGCCACAACGCTTCACTGCTGGTTTCCCTTAGTCAAGATGGTGGTGCCAGCACCTGGTAGCCGATTGAAGAATTGGCTCGGGTGAGAACACTGCTGGATGCCTGGACAGGTAAGTGCCCTTAAAAGTCAGCAGCTACAGTATTAGTAGTTGCTGACTTTTCTTTTTTTTGGGGGGGGGGGCGGGGAACTCTTTAATTGCTCATTTTGTCCATGGAAGAAAGAAACCATTTTAAATTACCTGATCCTCTGCTCCCCGCCAGATAGCGTTCCCCCTCACTTCGGAGGTAGACTATCCCTCAGCATCATCACATCCTATGTAAAGCTTTAGACCCTGCTTTGGTCTTGATGACATCAGGACCCTAGACCACTGTTGCATGGGAGAAAATCTGTTAAGTTTTTTGTTCCCCTAGACCTAAATGAGCAATTACCCTTTCACTGTAGGCACAGCCCCACTGCAAGGGATCATTTTTTAGTTGCCTGGAGTTGGGCTTTAAGTGTTGTGTTCGCACAATTAAGACCGATAACTCTCCTAGAAGCCTTTCCTTCTTGCAGCAGACTTTTGGCAGAAAATAAACGCAGACGCTTGTAAAACTATGTAACGCATTTAGGAGTGTCAAGCATTTGGGTGTGTTAATTCAATGGCACATACAATGGATATAAAAAGTCTACACATCCCTGTTAAAATGTCAGGTTTCTGTGATTTAAAAAAATGAGACAAAAGAAATAATTTCAGAACTTTTTCCACCTTTAATGTGACCTATAATTTGTATAACTCAATTGACAAACAAATCTTTATGGGGGGGGGGGGGGGGGTAGAGTAAACAAAAAACTAAAATAATGTGGTTGCATAAGTGTGTACACCCTCTTATAACTGGTGATGTAGCCGTGTTCAGAATTAAGCAAACACATTCAACATCATGTAAATAGGAGTCAGTACACACCTGCCATCATTTAAAGTGCCTCTGATTAACCCCAAATAAAGTTCAGCTGTTCTAGTAGGTCTTTCCTGACATTTTCTTAGCTGCATCCTACAGCAAAAGCCATGGTCCGCAGAGAGCTTCCAAAGCATCAGAGGGATCTCATTATTAAAAGGTATCAGTCAGGAGAAGGGTACAAAAGAATTTCCAAGGCATTAGATATACCATGGAACACAGTGAAGACAGTCACCATGGAGAAAGTATGATGCAACTGTGACATTACCAAGTACTGGACGTCCCTCCAAAATTGATGAAAAGATAAGAAAACTGGTCTGGGAGGCTGCCAAGAGGCCTACAGCAACATTAAAGGAGCTGCAGAAATATCTGGCAAGTACTGGCTGTGTGGTACATGTGACAACAATCTCACATATTTTTCATGTCTGGGCTATGGGGTAGAGTGGCAAGACTGAAGCCTTTTCTTACAAAGAAAAACATCCAAGTCTGGCTAACTTTTTCAAAAACACATCTGAAGTCTCCCAAAAGCATGTGGGAAAATGTGTTCTGGTCTGAAGCAACCAAGGTTGAACTTTTTGGCCATAATTCCAAAAGATATATTTGGTGCAAAAACAACACTGCACATAACAAAAAGAACACCATACCCACAGTGAAGCATGGTGGTGGCTGTTTTTCTTCAGCTGGAACTGGAGCCTTAGTCAAGGTAGACGGAATTATGAACAGTTCCAAATACCAGTCAATATTGGCACAAAACCTTCAGGCTTCTGCTAGAAAGCTGAACATGAAGAGGAACTTCATCTTTCAGCATGACAAAGACCCAAAGCATACATCCAAATCAACAAAGGAATGGCTTCACCAGAAGAAGATTAAAGTTTTAGAATGGGCCAGACCTGAATCTGATTGAAAATCTGTGGGGTGATCTGAAAAGGGCTGTACACAGGAGATGCCCTCGCAATCTTTTAGATTTGAAGTGTTTTTGCAAGGCAGAGTGAGCAAATATTGTCAAGTCAAGATGTGCCATGCTGATAGACTCATCCCCAAAAAGACTGAGTGCTGTAATAAAATCAAAAGGTGCTTCAACAAAGTATTAGTTTAAGGGTGTGCACACTTATGCAACCATATTATTAAAATTTTTATTTTTACTTCCCTCCACCTAAAAGATTTCAATTTGTTGTTCAACTCAGTTGTACAGTTTATCGGTTACAGTAAAGGTGGAAAAAGTTTTGAAATTATTTAGCATTGTCTATTTTTTACATCACAGAAACCTGACAATTTAACAGGGGTGTGTAGACTTTTTATATCCAAATGTAAATATTTAATTCTGGCCATTGAAATGAACACTCTAGCGCTAAACGTGTCTAAAGTTAACACATGTTTAGAAGCGTTTACACAAATTTAGAAGCATCAAGCATTTTTTCTGCCAAACCTCTTCTGCAATGGATGTGCTGGCAGTGAGTTTTTTTCCTGCCTCTAAACGCCTATAAAAGTTTGTGTGTACATGGACACATAGGCTAACATGCAGGGGAGTTTAGAGGCAGGAAAAAAAATGCCAGACATCCCTAGAAGCAGCTGTAAAAACGTCAAGTGTGCATGAGGCCTATTATGTGAAGATTCTCAACTCTTTTAGTCTAATTTTTGCTCTATGGTATTAGATAGTTTTCGGTCATCTGCAAACACCGAAGAAGCCTCTTCACTGCACTTGACTGACAGCATCAAGAACCAATGGCTCCTGCTGCTGTTTGAGTCCCTGTGTGAAGAGGAACTGAGGGGAGAAGAGATGTAGTCATGCACAGTGGTGATCTCTTCTCCCCTCTCTTCCACTTCACACAGGGAGGGAGGAGCACAGGGAAAGTCAAAAACATGTTTTACCTTAATGCAAGGTACGTTTTTAGGTTTAGTATCACTTTAATATGCCAGTTGAACAATATCAGCAAAAAAATTAAGACTGTAGTGCATAGATCTGCAGGCAAGGGTAAATATAAAATAAAATTTCCCTGCTGCTCTTTTGTACTCCCTACACTTGGGAAAATCCCTGGTGACAGCATTATCTGGAAATCATATAATAGCCTGCAATAAATACCTGAAATTAGGTTTCCATACTAGAAATGGCATTATCCCAAGTTTCAATTCTTGCAAAAATAACCTGACCAGGAGCTGCGACTACAATAGACACAAGGGCTGTTACTTCAAATGCTGACGTGTATCATAGGGCTGATTAAAGTAAACCTGTAGGCTATCTATTCAAGGTAAAATAACAGGATCACTTGATGGGAGTCATTCCCCTACACACAGCTAATACTCACATTTTCTTAAAGTGGTTCAAAAGGCAGAAGGTTTTCTATTTTAATGCATGCTTTGCATTAAAGTAAAAAAAACTTCTGCAAGCAGCACTCCCCGAACCCCCCCTAAATACTTGCCTGAGCTCGACCCAGCGATATACACGACAGCAGAGGCTCTCTCTCCTCATTGGCTTAGACACAGCAGCAGGAGCCATTCGCTGGGGATTTGATAGACTTCTCGGCTGAGGAGGAACCAGCAGTAGACCTGGCAACAGGGCCAAACATTAGTGAACTCTGCCCAGCACTGGTAACGTCTTCTGAGTTCCACGGACAGGAGATGGTGAGCCCCTATCCCCAGATAACAGTTCCAGAGACTGGGGATTTGATTGACTTTTCTACTGAGGAGGAACCAGCCGGCACGCCTTCCGCAGAAGAGCTGGCATCAGGGCATGGCGTTGTTGACCTCTACCCACAACAATCAGCACCGCAGGAGCTACAGAAAGAGGATGCAAAGGCACCGCACAACTGCAGCTTGAGCTGATGTCCGTGGATGGGACTTTGGTCTCCACTGATGCAACCCCAGAAAAGGGTCTGGCATTGGGATAAGAGGATGTCAGCCTTACTTTGCAAATACTGGGGGATGTCCATCAAGTCAAAGTGGAGGAGACTACAGTCACCACCTGGATACCCCAGGGATGCTGGTCAGTCGGCCCAGATCCCCCACCGCATGATGGAGTCGGCCCAGCCACCATCTTCTCCCCAGCGGCTGAGAGGACTTCAGGGAGAAGGACCAGTCCGTACTTCTCCCCAGCGTCGGGTATGTTTTACGGGAGAGGCAGAGGTAGGCTGGGTGAGTAATGCTACGTTTGGGACAATTTGTTTGGGGTACTGTGTGGGTGCTGACATTGGGGGACTGGAAGTACAGACTAACTTCGGAGTACATCTGTCTGGGATTTACTCCTGCGTTAGTCTCTTGCCGAAAGGGGAGGTGTGACAGGAGTGACTTTTGGGGGTGGGGGGACCCCTGTATCATCTTCCTCTTATGTTTAAGTCACCCTGTGCCTGTTAGGGAACAGGGGGAAATGTTCTAATATTGGTGTGGGGGTTGTTCATTGTTCTCTGCCATGTGCCTGCATCCCATTGTTCTAGCAAACTATTATGGGATGCATGTGTTCCCCTATTGTCTACTGCCAAGTGGTGTATCCCTTTGTTCTATTATGTGTCTTGGTTTGGTGGGGGGGGGGGGGGGGGGGGAGGTTCTGGCAGCCCTTCCCTCCTGATGGGATGGCCTGTGATGTGTTTCCTGTTCCTGGTTGTATTTCCCCACCCGGTGGATATATCTTGTGTTTGTGTTAAAATAAAGCAGTTGACTTCCTATCTTAAGAAGAGTCTGGTGCTGTCTATTTTCTGCATGATCAGCGGGTGTGGTCCGTGGATTTGTGTTCGGACAGGGAAGCGGGAGTCTAACAGAAATACCCAAGTTCAGTCTGGGTCCGGTTCCGTTACAGTGGTCCTGCATGCATCACCCAGCTACGCAAAATAAATTTAAAAATCTACTTAGATGGTGCAAAATTATCAGCCAAATAGTGACTGCATCCTAGCAGTCTGAATACAATTGCCATTAGTGGCGATTCCTCCATCCTTAAGAGTCTCTAGGTTTTCCTGAGAAAAAGCTGATGAATGTACCATCTGTGCATTAAAAATATTTAGATCTCTCTTAACTTTTTTATGAAAGACTAGAAAGTCTGATTGCTGTGCAAAAGAAAAAAAACTTGATCTGCTGAATATGAGGAGTCGTTACAGAAGCGGCAATTCTTCTGATGATCAAAAGGTATGAAAGTGCTTGAGATCCACTTTCAGGTCAATACATGCTGATGGAAATCTATTAGGGCTCGTTTATACTGGTATTATTCTGTGAAGATTGATCTGCAATGGATCGTTTTTTCACAAAACGCTGTAGGCGTGGCTCCACTTCCTTAAACTGAACCTCTCCAAAACCGAGCTCCTAGTTTTCCCCCCAGCCCACGCCCCCCCGACTTCTCCATCACGACCAACAATGCCACCATCAATCCCGCCCTGCAAGCCAGAGTGCTTGGTGTCATTCTAGACTCCAATCTGTACTTCCAGCCCCAAGTCCAATCGCTAACAAACTCATGCAGACTTCACTTCCGCAACATCTCCAAAATACGCCCATTCCTAACCCCGGAAGCTACTAAGCAACTCATCCACTCCCTCATCATATCATGACTCGATTAATGCAACTCCCTCCTCACTGGCCTGCCTCACCACAGCCTATCCCCGCTTCAGTTGATCCTGAATACGGCGGCCAGACTCGTCCACCTTACCAACCGCTCTGTTTCCACCACCCCCCTCTGCCAATCCCTCCACTGGCTTCCGATTGCCCAATGGATCAAATTCAAAATCCTAACACTGACGTACAAAGCTGTCCATAACACTGCCCCAAACTACATCACTGACCTAATATCCAAATACCACCCAAAATGCATTCTACGCTCCTCACAAGACCTCCTTCTCTCTAGTTCCCTGGTCTTCTCCTTTCATGCCCACCTCCAGGACTTCTCCAGGGCATCACCCATCCTATGTAACTCCCTACCCCAATCCATCAGACTATCACCTACTCTCCTCTCCTTTAGGCGCACCCTGAAAACCCATCTCTTCAGGGAAGCCTACCCCGCACTCTGCTAATTGCCGATCTCCTCCACTCTTCCTACCACTCCACCCCCCACAGCTATTCCTCCCGTACCACTATCCCCTCCCTCCTAGATTGTAAGCTCCAAGGAGCAGGGCCCTCGAACCCCTCGTGTATCACATTGCATTGTTATTGTACTGTCTCATGTATTGTCTCCCATTGTAATGTACAGTGCTGAGCGAACTGTTGGCACTATATAAATACTGTATAATAATAATAATAATTCTAGAGGTGATGCTACCACCTTCTGAGAGCCTGTGTGTCCTTTTTTTTGGACAACCAAACAGGCTGTATGAATGGAAATATCATAACCTCCCTTCCCCCTTGCACATCCATTCACTGGGAAAATCAGTGTACTGCTGTTTCTCCTACTCCAGCTCTCTGTCCTTAGCTGCATAAGGGGCTTAGAGGGTATGTGATCACTTTTAAAACAGAGAGAGAGAGAAAAAAAAAAAAAAAAGGGTTCACATATACTTTTTTTTTTTCTATCAAAATTGTTTTTCTTGGTTTTTAGACAAATACTTCACAAAACAGAGCCTATCGGCATTCCCTGGCTTGAAAGAAAAAAAAAAACAACATAAAAGAACAATCCCATCTGTAGTTACAACTCCGGTACTCCTTGATCAACGAGGGTAGCAGCATCCACAAGACCAAGGTAGGCAATCAGGAGGTAGATGTTAGGCACTATCATATTGAATAGGCACATATCAAATGAGGGTTCACATATACTTTAAGTGAATTCTGCCAAGGAATAAAAAGAACTAAAATGAAATCAAATTAAGAGATCTTCTTCCTGTGGTTCTGGACAACAATGATTACGCAACAAAACAACCCTACCAGGCTACATCTAAGATCTTATGAAATCCAGCAGAAGTAGTATTGTTCCAGCTTTACTTCAAAGAAGTAAATCAGTAACTGAAATGAATTGCATGGCTGTCTGTCTGAAAGAAGAAGTGTCTCAGCAAGAATAAATATTCCACAAACAGTTGTTTCCTGTTCCCTCTCTTTGAAAGTGACCATGTAAAGTCCCCAATTCATGCAAACAGCCCATATAAACTGGCACTAGACAGAATCATCTGAGGTCTTCTCTTACAGTTCCCTCTTCCACACTTAGCTTACTATGCAATGTTTATGCAATATAGTTCCCTTAAAGTGAACCTGACCCTGGTTTAAAAGATTTGAGAGAAAATCACAGACCTGGAGTATGGGAATCTTGTAGTATTTGTAAGTATCTGTGCTAAGCTTAATATTTATCACTTCCAGGCCCAGGTATACAACACAAAGGACCTCAACTTCTGAAAGTCTTATGCCCTGCACATCTTGGTGCTAAGCCCCCTCCATTTTCATTAATATGCCAAAGTAGAGTTATTAGCATTTGACAATTGAATGGCAAGGGGCAGGCCTAACTCTAGGAAGGGGTAGGGTGTAAAATCGACTTTGGCAGAAAATGAGGCCTATAAACAGGCCTTGGACTCCACATGGACAAGGAGATTTTAGGACGAATACAGGTATTTGAAGTCACCACAAGGCATCAGCAATGTTGCTAAATTAAGTTCGGTTCCCTTTTAATATATTAAAGTGCCACCTGACTTTAAAGAATAGATCAACCCTACATTTCATATTCCCAATATGTGCCTGTTGTACCATGGACTTGTATGAAAAAGTATCCTGTTCACTTTGTATTGTTTTCTTTGTGTGAAACCCCTGGAATTCCTGTGAGACTCTGCTTTTTTTTTTAATTAACAACTGACCTTACTAGGCATGAGATAGCATGAGTATAATCATTGATTGGAGGAGAGCAGACACCACCGCCACCCACCTGCTCAGCCATTTATTGGAAGATCAGTGTCTGCCGTTTCTCCTCCCTCATCTTTCTATCCAGCTGAGAACAGAGGGTATGTGATCACTCATAAAAAAAAAAAAAAAAAAAAAAAAAAAAAGGGGAAAAATGTATTTATAATGATTTTATATGTATATACAATTTTGCTTTTCATTTCCATTTTAAACTGAATAGGCTGTTTAAAGTATATGTAAACCCTCATCTTGTTAAAGTGTCACTAAACCCACATCATAAAAAAGGATCAATAAATGCTGTACCGTGTTTCCCCAAAAATAAGACACTGTCTTATATTAATTTTAGGTTAAAAAAATGCACTAGGGCTTATTTTCGGGTAGGTCTTATTTTTATTGACACTTCCAACGACGATCCCCGCAGGATGGATCAGATCTGCGGATTGAGCATAATGGATCTGAGTCCGATCCATTATCCTCCCCAATCCGCAGATCCTATCCATCCTGCGGGGATCGTCGGCTTGCAACCTAACTGATCTCTCCACAAGCTCCACAAAAAGGTACGTTTTAAAGCAAGCGCCCCCCCCTCTGCCTTCTCTCTCTTTCTTTGCCCTCTTTCTCCCCCCCCCCCCCCTCCTCCTACATGAATCTGCAGTGCTGTCACCAGGGTCGGGGGATTACACTGACCTTCTGCATACTCTGCCCGCCCCTCCAGCACTCCATCTTCAGCACCGTGGTAGGGATGTGGACCCACCCCTCTGCTGAAACTCCGAGCAGGAGAAGTGTCTGCAGTGCCTGTCTCACTGTCCGTCCCCTCAATGCCTGCTTATTTCAGAAGCGGCACATACAGGGACGGACTGAGCCTCTCATGGGGCCCTGCAGTGACCCTGGGTCCTCGGGCAATGCCCAAATGGTCAGTTCTCCCCTGGTGGAGGTAGGTCTTATTTTCGGGGGAGGGCTTATATTAGCGGTACGTCAAAAAGTACCGCAAGGTCTTACTTTCAGGGTAGGTCTTATTTTCGGGAAAACACGGTATTACATGCTGTTCCTACTCACTCAGTCGCTAGGAGATTTGTTTTCTGTATTCTGCAAAAAAACCTGGTTGATCCTGCTGCTCACTCTCTCCCTATTCTGTTCATATCCCCAATTCAGCTAGCGACTTTGCAGCTGTAGTGGCAACTCTGCACATGCTCAGTTTTCAGTGAATTTCTATGCTGAGCATATCCTCCCGATCACATCGGAGCAGCCCATGTGACTATAAAGTCACACATGTGGACATTTGGTAAAATGATAGCCCACTCTCTCCCTAACCAGTTAAACACAATGGGGGGAGGTATATTATATCCTGATTGATGAAGGCTTTGCCTCGATCTTATACTAAGAAACAGGCTGGAGGGGCGTGACACAGCCTGCGACTGGCAGAAATCTGCCCACACCATTATATTTCCACAAAATAATAAAGACTTGATTTCAAATATATATTTGTATGCCAATTTAAAACAGTTTATTGATATTAATAATTTATTTTTACTCTGTATTCCAAAGGCGGTTTTTTATTTTGAACATGTGACCGGTAGCAGAGGACTAGAGGCTCCTCCTTTTTATGTTTCCCTACAGACAGGCTGGGAAAGAGCTAGGTCATGTGACTTCTGTATAACAATTAAGAAAAAGGTATTTAGATTTTTTTTTTTTAATTAAAATAATTACGGTGCCATCATCCACATACAGAAATAGAAGGGACAATGTACATTAAACAGTGTGCATTTAGTATCACTTTAAGAGCAAATCCAATAAACCAGATAAATACACAGGTGATGAAACAAATGTTTATCTAACCAAAAGTCCTGAAGAACAAACCCATCCACATCTCTACCCTCTCTTATACAAACCTTTGACAAATATGGAAAATGATCAAACCTAAAAATTACTTAAAATAGTCCACTATGAGAATTAACCTTCCGTCTCCCACTGTGACCTACTTGAAAGATCAGTTC
Organism: Staurois parvus; assembly: GCF_062004578.1. NCBI lineage: Eukaryota > Metazoa > Chordata > Amphibia > Anura > Ranidae > Staurois > Staurois parvus. The sequence goes on along the minus strand of NW_028317827.1, from coordinate 8,877,140 downwards.
ACTTGGTCTACATCACCAGTCCCAGGTGAATTATATAGAGATAAACTTCTCCCTTTTAGCTAAGACCATTACTTCAGTCCAAGGTCTGACAACAGATTTACTAATCAGGCTGACAGGATAGCTGACAGGATAGAGATCATAAAGATGAGCATTCTACCGAAAGTGCTATACTTACTACAAACAATCCTTATTGCTTTGCCACCCGCCTTAGACAGGGATATGTTTCAGGTGATGGAGAACTGCCCAGAATGATACATGTATCTTGACAGCCACTATAGGGACGGCTTCTGATATTACTAAGCCTGCCATCTAATGGGACTGGTAGACAAATGTCAACACACATTCTAGGGCAGAGGTGCTAAACCTGTTGGAAGAGTTAGGTCCACCAGAGTGACTCGGTAACCGGTCACAGACCACAATGAAATTAAATGGTTCAGATTTTTTATTTTTTTTTACTTTGAATGGCATAATCAATATTTTCCTCCTGCAGCCCCTGAATGTCAGTGGGAGGCAGAGGAGGAGAAGTGGGATTTTCAGGAGGAAAATAGAGAGGATCGGTTCCTGTATACTGTATACCGCTCCTCCTGTCCAAATGTAAGACAAAATGTAACAGGGAAGGCTTCACAGGGCCCTCTGGAACACAGGGCGGGGGCGCCCCCCCAATCCATAAATGTAAACAAGCCTTTACTGTCCTGAACCCCCTATAAGGCTGCTTTCACATTGATGCGCTGCAGTTTAACCACAACACGAGTGCAGTGCAGTGCACCTGCGGCTTTCCTGCAGGTTAGCTGCATTTTGCCATAGACTATCTTGCAGGTGTGATGCACTTTCTGAAAAAACGCACCAAACCCACAGGATATAATAGACGTGCGCTTCCCTGGTTTGCGGTCGAGGGATACATCATAGAGCTCCGCGGGCCACAGGTTGAGCACCCCTGTTCTAAAGTATGGCTCAAATCAGAGGGTTGGGTACATTGCGGGTGTATTTCCTTCTGAACAGACAAAACCCATATACCTACAGATGTTTAACAACATTCATCAATTGGGGCATCACTGAAAGTGTTCACTACAGTATGCAAATCCTATTTATCCATGAAATGGAGGAAATTGTACACATCAAACAGGATAAGACTGATAGCTTTCATAATCCATAGTATTTCTGGACACATTTCAAGCCCAATCTATGCATCTACCATTGTAATCAGAAGTTTCCTAGGTTTCTTTTCCTTTCCCAGACATTAGGTACATAGTTGCAGCTCATACCATAGCTTGCAGTCAGGCCCTGGGTAGAGAAGATCTAGTGCTGTTCAGAAGGTGGCATGGATCCATCTAGCCAAGTACAAAAAGAGATTGATTGCTTGGGCAGGGCAAAGTGAGAGACAAGGCACCTTTGCCCCCTTTCCTTCACATATGCCTTCCCTAGAACCATTTCATCTGGCTTTCAGGTTTTTTTTTTTTAATCCACACAGAAAAAGGTAGACTTGGGCCCATGTCACACTTGCTATCCTGTTTCTGGTGCCAACTCACCAGCAACACTATCACTAAAGAGACTACTCACCTTGCACCTAAGCAGTCAATTCAATGTACAAAGTTCATGGCCAAGATGCTAATTCCCCAGCAAGGGAGCAGTTACTGAGCAACATCAACAGATTTGGTCTGAAAGGGGGCAGGTGAGTTTTCTTTCTGCCCCCATAGGGATCTTGTTACTGGAGAGCTGCTGCCAGCAACAGGATCACTAGTTTGCCTTACCTAATACATGTTTTACGCACATGTAAGTTGTATTTGCTGGCAACTACTAGCAACTCAGAACACTAGTCTTAAAATCTTTGATGACGGATGCAATTTACCTTTCCCATGGCCAAGTAATAGGCAATGAAAAAGCATCTTTTACTAACCTAAGGTTTTGTAGGAGCCTCTGCTTGGTTGAAGATATTTAATCTAATTTCCAAACTACCAACCAGTGGATTTAAAGCTCAGCATCAGCCACAATTTTTTTACAAATGTTTTAGAATAGGAAGGGATACAAGTGGTTTGATACAAAAACAAAAAAAAAAAAAACCTGAGAGAGGTTTTACACCTTAAATATATTGCTACCCGTGTACAATCTGGAAAAACTTAACTTGCCTCTTTCTATTGGTGGCCATAAAAGAATAAGGGGAACTTTAATGTGAACCTGTGGCCAGGTAATGCACATTCGAGAATTTTAATTCTATTGAGAAGCAGTAAATTAAAGAGGTTGAGGAGTCCAGTAGTACTGAGCTGTAAAAAGGACACATAAGAAAATAAGAAGCTGTTCCTTATATCATGCTTGAGAACATGGGATAGTCCGGTATCTTGCATAGCGATTGTGGAATAATCTTGGAGAAAATTTTGGAGTTTGCATATTGGATTATTATCATAAAGGCTTTTGATTATTTTATTTAGGGTACAGGGGCGGACTGACAACTCATGGAGCCCCCGGGCAATAGGGGCTCATGGGGCCCATGTCCTTGCCCAAACTCAAAAAAGCCTATGAAAAAGGTACCAGGGGCATCTCATGGGGCCCCCAGGCAGTGCCCAAGTTTCCAAATGGTCAGTCTGCCCCTGTTGGGGTAAAAGTATTTACTCTAGCCACACAGAAGTGCTCACGGGGTGTTTTCCGTTTGTCACGTGTTTCACAGTTTTTCACATATTGGCAATTTATGTATATATGTTATGATCATTCGAATATTGAGGATAATACACTATCCAGTCTCATACATTTTTTAGAGGTACACGTTGGAAATCGACCATACTTTTTGGATAATTATACTGAAGAAAAAAGAATTGAGAAGACTCACTGATACTAAGAGGGTTTTATTATTCATTTTGGACTTTCAAGGGTGAAAGTGTGACTTTTTAAGTGTCAAGCTTTAGGGTTATTGTTTTTGCATATTTTATTTAGTGTACTTGGACACCGGTTTTTGATTTTGTAGATCCAGCCCTGAGCTGAAAGCGAAATTGCTTCGGTAAACTTTGAGGACAAATTGCTCCACAGTGCCTGCTTGTTAGCAGTATACAAAACATTTAATATCAGTGGCTCACTTTAAAGGATAAATTCACCTTTGGGAACATGTTAAATGTTCCATCCGTTTTTACGGTGGAACATGTAACGTTTCCATAGCTGCAGCCGCCCCCCTCCCTCTGACAGATAGTACCGTGAAACTTCTCCCCATGCGATCTGTCAGATTTGAAAACAGTGCCGCTGTGCGGGGCTCCACCCACATGGCCACGTCATTAATTAATGGACTTCCATGAATGAATGCACTGGAAATCCCAGCAGTCTTAGCAGCTGTGGGCTTGTAGTATTCAATGAACTACCAAGGCACTGTGGAGCGCTGTGGTAGTTCATTGAAGCTTCCTGTCAGAATATCTGCTGAGCCGTACATCCCTGTACGGCAAACAGGTATTCTGACAGATCTGTAGGAGACCTGCATGGCATCAGCAATCTACTGATTGCTGGTGCAATGCTTTCCAGGTTCCTATGGACAAAAATTTTACCTGCAAAAAAATGTACATTTATTATTTTTGTCTAAAAGGTGAACGTATCTTTTAAAAGGAATGTAGAAGGTTTTGAATTATTTATTATGTTAGCAATACAATTTTTTTTAAACTATTTTCAGGTGAAAATTAAAGATTGCATTAATATTTTATATTTACCTATTCACTTTTCTAGAAAAAAAAAAAAAAAAAAAAGTGAGAAGCAGATGTATTCTTTTCCAGAAAACTCTTAAAGCAACCTTAATCCAATAAAGCAAATTATTTCCACTTGGCTTATCCCATCTCCCTCAATCAGTTAAAATGTCCTTTTTCTAAAATTCCTATATTGGAATGACTTTGCGACCCTTCCTCCTCTTCATAAGATATCAACACCACACGTCCCAGAAGGCAGTTTTAGTGATGGGCACATGCACAGCGCGAAATGTGGTGTAGAGTTTCAGGACCTGGCAGAGTCTTGAGGTACATCTGCGCATGTCCAGGGTTTCCGGCGCTCAAACTTCCAGATACCAGAGCATGCACAGGTGTGCTGTATGTCTCACTGGTTCCTGAATACGTGGAAGAGGCCTTCATCATATCTGTGCACATGCAAGACATTCAAGAATGGCAGCGTGGGTGAGGAGGAGTGGGGCCAAAATAACATGGAGTGAAGTTCTTCTTTAATATTCATCTGTTAAATTGCTGTCATAGGTTCACCTGGTTTTACATTGCATTTGTTAAAAAAAAGATAAAGACTTTATAGAAATCAATGTAAATAGGAGATCTAATACAGTTTAAAAACATAAAAAACTTTCTGAAAAGAAACTAAATAAATTGATAGCAAATCCATCATAGTTGTTCTTTAAATAAAGAAAACTTTTCACCAATGGATTAAAGAGACAATGTAATCTTGTTCATTCAGGGAAAAGTGACATGCCCTGGCAACGAAGCCCTCAATGAAACCCACATAATTTAACTTGCCAACACGCCCCCACCACTCCTCCCTTTTGTCCAGTGCTTTTTGATATAGGGACCTCTTCCCCCGACAGTGATCAGGTCTAGCAGCCAACTGCAATGCAAAGGAAGTGATATCTCCCCTACCCCTAGTATCCAATATGGTGGCTGTAAAAGAGGGTATGGTGAGGAAGCGCTTGGCAAGAAGAATATCAGTGGGTTAGGAATTTCTTCTTTTCAAAAACCCAGGATGGGTGAGGTGACAGTGCCTCTTTAAATAACGCACACTGTAGTCAGTATTGTACCACAATTACCTTATAATGCTTTTCTTGCTGCATTATCACTCGTAGCTGTAGTTGAAGCTGTTCCAGAGGCACATTAGGAATGCTGTCATTTTTCCAGCCATCTTTATTCTCTAATTTAGGTGACTGTGGTGCACTGTGGCCAGCTACAGGAAGACAGAAAAAAAAACTTTAAAAGAGACCCTGTGGCCAGATTATTTATTTTAACAATCTTCCTAGAAGATTATATATCTAAAAGCTGAGCAATCAAAGACGGCTGATCACTTCTGTGAGTAGAGAGCTACAGCTCTCTGTTCTGCCCCTCCAGCACTCGCTGGAGCGCTGGGCTGTGGGGGTGGGCAGAAGGGGCTGGCTCAGGCTTTCGGCAGATTGCTGAGAGGCTGAGCAAGGTGCCGGTCCAGGCTTCTGGGTAGATCCTGACCTTACAGTCGGGTTCTTTTCAGAGCCTAAACCGGCTCTGTGATGTCAGTCGACAGCAGGCTTTAGCTGAAAACAGGGCACAGGACTGCAGAACGAACTGCACTCTTGTGAGCCCAAGGGAAGAGCTTTGACTATACCTCTCCTTTAAGCAACTTCCTTGACCCCAGCCTGTGGTTGGACAATGAAGGAGAAGCAGCAGATTGCTGGATTGCCTACATTTGCTTCATATCATTATGTTAAACAATAATGACTAGTTTCTATAAAGGCTCTTTATTTATTCATACCAGTAAACACATATCAGCAATCTGTTATATACTGGGTACATGGTGTGTATTTATTTATATGTACATTTTTTTTTTTTATTACACAGTGTGCGTGTGTAATATACAATGGGGCAAAAAAGTATTTAGTCAGCCACCAATTGTGCACATTCTCCCACTTAAAAAGATGAGAGAGGCCTGTAATTGGCATCATAGGTAGACCTCAACTATGAGAGACAAAAAAATGAGAAAAAAAATCCAGACAATCACATTGGCTGATTTGGAAAGAATTTATTTGAAAATTATGGTGGAAAATAAGTATTTGGTCACCTACAAATAAGCAAGATTTCTGGCTCTCACAGACCTGTACCTTCTTCTTTAAGAGGCTCCTCTGTCCTGCACTCATTACCTGTATCAATGGCACCTGTTTGAACTTGTTATCAGTATAAAAGACACCTGTCCACAACCTCAAACAGTCACACTCCAAACTCCACTATGGTGAAGACTAAACAGCTGTCGAAGGATACCAGAAACAAAATTGTAGACCTGCACCAGGCTGGGAAGACTGAATCTGCAATAGGCAAGCAGCTTGGTGTGAACTAATCAACTGTGGGAGCAATAATTAGAACATGGAAGACATACAAGACCACTGATAATCTCCCTCGATCTGGGGCTCCACGCAAGATCTCACCCCGTGGGGTCAAAATGATCACAAGAACGGTGAGCAAAAATCCCAGGACCACACGGGGGGACCTAGTGAATGACCTGCAGAGAGCTGGGACCAACGTAACAAAGGCTACCATCAGTAACACACTACGCTGCCAGGGACTCAGATCCTGCAGTGCCAGACGTGTCCCCCTGCTTAAGCCAGTACATGTCCGGGCCGGTCTGAAGTTTGCTAGAGAGCATTTGGATGATCCAGAAGAGGATTGGGAGAATGTCATATGGTCAGATGAAACCAAAATAGAACTGTTTGGTAGAAACACAACTCGTCGTGTTTGGAGGAGAGAGAATGCTGAGTTGCATCCAAAGAACACCATACCTACTGTGAAGCATGGGGGTGGCAACATCATGCTTTGGGGCTGTTTTTCCACAAAGGGACCAGGACAATTGATCCATGTACAGGACAGAATGAATGGGGCCATGTATTGGGAGATTTTGAGTGCAAACCTCCTTCCATCAGCAAGGGCATTGAAGATGAAACGTGGCTGGGTCTTCCAACATGACAATGATCCCAAACATACCGCCCGGGCAACGAAGGAGCGGCTTCGTAAGAAGCATTTCAAGGTCCTGGAGTGGCCTAGCCAGTCTCCAGATCTCAACCCCATAGAAAACCTTTGGAGGGAGTTGAAAGTCCATGTTGCCCAGCGACAGCCCCAAAACATCACTGCTGTAGAGGAGATCTGCATGGAGGAATGGGCTAACATACCAGCAACAGTGTGTGCCAACCTTGTGAAGACTTACAGGAAACTTTTGACCTCTGTCATTGCCAACAAAGGATATATAACAAAGTATTGAGATGAACTTTTGATATTGACCAAATACTTATTTTCCACCATAATTTGCAAATAAATTCTTTCCAAATCAGCCAATGTGATTGTCTGGATTTTTTTTCTAATTTTGTCTCTCATAGTTGAGGTCTACCTATGATGCCAATTACAGGCCTCTCTCAGAACTTGCACAATTGGTGGCTGACTAAATACTTTTTTGCCCCACTGTGTATATATATATTACACAACGTTGTATACACACACTCTGTTCATGGAAACCAGTGATTTCCAGAAACTGTATTGTGCGTTACATTTGATAATCTTGGATGATATTTGCACAGATGTTATGTGCCCATCTTCCCCCCTTCAATACCAAAACAAGTCTTAGATAAATAAAAATTGATTTGCAAGAAAAAAAAAAAAAAAAGATATAGTGACAGCAAAGGTGGACGTATACTTTAACAGTTTTATTTGAAGCGATTCCAAACCTAAAATGTTTTATTTTTAAAATAATAAACATGTCATACTTACCTGCTCTGTGCAATGGTTTTGCACAGAGCAGCCCCGATCCTCCTCTTCAAGTCCCCCTGCCAATGCTCCCCTGACTGCCACCATAGCAAGGCCCTCGCTATGGGGGCACTCGTGTGGGCTCATCCCTCAGCTGCCCTCTGTAGGTCCATTGACACACAGAGCATGGCTTGGCCTGCTCCCCCCTCACTGCCTGTGGCTCCCACTGCAGTCTCTGAGCCAATGAGGAGAAAGAGAGCAGAGAGAGCCTCTGTTCTCCTACACCGCACTGAATCAGGCTCAGGAAAGTAAAGGGGAGGCCCGGGGGAGGAAGCAGGACCCAGAAGGTTCTTTCTAACCTTAATGCAGAGAATGCAAAGTAAAAAACATTTTGCCTTTAGAACCAGTTTAATACTTTTATTCAGTGCTGTGAGAGACCTACCTGCATCGAGCTGTGAGGTCAACTGATGGACATGATTCCTTAGGTCTTCTATCTGTTTTTTGTGCTCACGTGTTTGTTGTTCATAAAGGTCTTTCTAGAAAAGAAATAAAATATAGGCAAGTGAATTAGATGATCCGTACCTGGATGCACCAATCAGAAACCAAAAACACACATTTGTTCTTTTATATCCAAAGTCCCATCTAAAACTGTACAAATATTTTTTATTGTCGCATTGACAGTTACCATTCTTTTTCTATTCTCAGATCTTTTTTATGATTGCGGTGTACTTTTAGTGCCGCCACCTTTTCCAGATCTGACTTGTTGTTTGAGTGATTTGTACACTCAAGGTTATCCCATGTGTTCATAATAAAATGTGTCGGGACTCATACATCAAGTTTATTTTTTAAATAAATAATATTGTTGAATCTCTCTCTCTCGCTCTGCAGAAAACGACACACATTAATCCTTCTAGTGCCAACCTATAATTCTCCTCTCCATTAAAAGATAATTTTTCAGTTTTCAGCGCTATGATAGTGACTGACAATTGCTCAGTACACTGTACCCACATTAAAGTAGTTGTAAACCCTTACCTATACCCAATTAAGTGACTGCCCTTGGGTGATAGAGATGAAACAAATCATCCTGCATAAGATGTACCTGTTTATCTGCAGCATTTGCCCTGTACATCCTTGTAAAACTCAGAGAGTAAAAGGATTTTTCAAAGTCTCACAAAGTAGGGGGTGAGGAGCTGCAGTTGCACAATGTACAAGAGCTCTGAGAGCTGATTGGAGAGAAGGGACACACCCCCATTGACACAGCACACAGGAGCAGAGGCTGTCAATTACAGGCTGTGTGGGGGGAGGTCCCTCCCCTGTCAACCTCTTATCTCTTGGTGTTAGGAAAATTTGTCAGAAGTGACTGATAGCAGAGGAACTAGACAGCAGAGAGAAATGACACTCAGTACTTCAGAGACAGATGTAGAAACAGGTATAACAGCACTACCACCTTCTCAATCCACAGCTCCAACCCAGTGCTCAGACTGTGAGGCTTCTGATCCCTCTGTAATGCAGAATCCACAGCAGTCTTCCTCTATTGAAGTACATGAATTATAGCTGTAAAAAAAACAGGCAATGCATTTCGGCCGTCAGACCTTAGTCATGGCCACGACGAAGGCCTGACAGCTGAAACACGTTGGCTGTATTTTTACAGCTGTAATTCATGTAATTCAATAAAGGAAGACCGCTGTTTAAATATATCCCAGGTGCCAACTTTTATTCCTGTGGCTTTTGAGACAGATAGAGCTTTCTCTCGTTTGCATTATTAGACACTTTTTTTTTTTATTTTTACTATATATAAAGAAAAAAAAAAAAACTTTTTTGAAAAAGAAAAAAAAAAAAAACCACAAGCATTTCTTCTACTGCTATAAAGCATATACAATAAAAATCCTAGGACAGTACAAACACCCCTGAAATTACCCCTTTTTGGAATTGTTGCCACAATTTGTTTGGGAAATGAAGAAACATGCTAGCATTTAGAATGTTAAAACACAGAGCAGAGAGAGGAGTTAGTGAGGGAATTAACATACAGGTCACAAACAGGGGGAAGAGGGAGATGGTTAATGTGTGAAGGGCGGCGAGAGGGTTAAAAGGGAGATTAAACACTTGTTGTGCACGACATTATTTTTGTTTTTCACACACATGCCAACATCAGCACTTCTGCAAGAAATTACTTAGAAGATACATAGATATTAATTATCTCGCCTCACTTCAATGAAGCATAAAGTTGCCTGCCTTATGCTCCTTTTACAGGGCATGCCATTCTATTTCTCAATATGTAAGGCAGATTTTGATTACACCCTGTAGCTCTCAGATGATGACATACAAAATGGGATTAACATATAACAAAATAATTATACTGAAAATTATACACGTGTGAGACAGGAACACCATTTGATGGCAGGTTTCATATCCCTAGAAAAAAACAAAGGCAAAGCTATTAGGGCGTACGGAACTGGAGTCACCCCTGGTACCAACAAGATAAAGTCTCACCTACGCCCTTTTCCTCATTGTGGAGACCACCTAAAATCCACTATATATAAAATAAAAAGTTTTTTTATGATAATAAAGCTGGACTCTAGGGAAACAGCTAACAATATAATAGCTGTTTTATTTTGCAAATGATTTGTATTTCTGTCCGTCCAGTCCAAATAATTACACAGCTCTGCGCCACAACACAATTCTGTCTAGCAGAGAAGGGGACCTGATCTTTCTCTGCTGCAGTTTCAGTTCAACTTGCAGGTCTCTCCTCAAATCTCCACCCTGTGACCAAAAAGTGCAAGAAGAAGCAGCACATTGATGAAGTTCTTTCTCAGCCCTCTCTTCCATTCAGCATGTTGTTTGCAGTGAAGCACACATTATTGCTTCCTTGTGTCACTTTTCCCTGTCCCTCTCACTCTCTGAGCTCTCAGTACTTGCACACACTGCTTATAAATATTTCAAGCTAACGGCAGCCTTTCAGACTGAAGCTATACAGCCACCAAGTTTTGCTTCTATGAACCCCCTCCCCGAAACTCTTCTGCCATGTTTTTCAAAAACTCTGCTATCCTACCTGCGGGCCTGGGATTTGCAAGAGAGGTGCTGCTGAACAGAGGCGGGGAGCATTCCATTTGCTTTAGTGGAGTGCAGGGGGGGGGCTCATAGGGGGCAGAAAAAAGTTAGGCAAAAAAAGTGGAAAAAACATTCAAGCACATAACCTCCCCACCCCTCCCCCTGGCCCATATTATCATACACATTATCATGGGAGCCAGATTGGGAGCAGTAACTCTAGGGCCATTATTCACACTTATCTATTTACTTGACACAGCCTCATCTTTAGTATTTTACCAAAAAATGGGTAATACATTGCATTAACATTATCTTGAACATACACTATATTGCCAAAAGTATTGGGACACCCCTCCAAATCATTGGATTCAGGTGTTCCAATCACCTCCATGGCCACAGATGTAGAAAATCAAGCACCTAGGCATGCAGATTGCTTCTACAAACATTTGTGAAAGAATGGGTCGCTCTCAGGAGCTCAGTGAATGCAAGCGTGGTACCGTGATAGGTTGTCACCTGTGCAATAAATCCATCTGTGACATTTCCTTGCTACTAAATATTCCACGGTCAACTGTTAGTGTTATTATAACAAAGTGGAAGCAAATAAGAACAACAGCAACTCGGCCACCAAGTGGTAGGCCACGTAAAATAACAGAGTGGGGTCAGTGCATGCTGAAGTGCACAGAGAGCAGAAGTTCCCAACTGTCTGCAGAGCCAAAAGCTAAAGACCTCCAATTTTTGTGTGGTTTTCAGATTAGCACAACAACAGTGTGTAGAGAGCTTCATGGAATGGGTTTCCACGGCCGAGCAGCTGCATCCAAGTGCAATGCAAAGCGTCGGATGCAGTGGTGTAAAGCATGCCGACACTGGACCCTAGAGCAGTGCAGATGTGTTCTCTGGAGTGACAAATCACGCTTCTCTGTCTGGCAATCTGATGGTTGTGTCTGGGTTTGGCGGCTGCCAGAACTGTACTTGCCTGACTGCATTGTGCCAAGTGTAAAGTTTGGTGGAGGGGGATTATGGTGTGGGGTTGTTCTTCAGGGGTCGGGCTTGGCCCCTTAGTTCCAGTAAAGGAAACTCTTAAGGCATCAGCATACCAAGACATTTTGGACAATTTTATGCTCCCAACTTTGTTGGAACAGTTAGGGGATGGCCCCTTCTTGTTCCAACATGACTATGCATCACAAATGTGCTTCTGGAAGAATGGTCAAACCTTCCCATAGACACACTCCTAAACCTTGTGGACAGCCTTCCCAGAAGAGTTGAAGCTGTTATAGCTGCAAAGGGCGGGCCAACTCAATATTGAATCCTACGGACTACGACTGGGATGCTGTTAAAGTTTTTGTGCGTGTAAAGGCATTCGTCCCAATACTTTTGGCAATATAGTGTACATCCTAGTGATAGTAAACTGTCTTTGCTGGTGATTGTTTACCTCAAGTCCTCTCTTGTAGGCTCTATGTTCCCCCAACATGAATCCTCCTAGTAGAACAGCGGACTGGTAGGGCTTATGTATTTTATGGATAAGGCATATTGATTATGGTGTCAACTTGGATGGTGTACACTGTACCTCTACCACTCCTGCAGCTACTGCAAATAGTAATGCTGATGTCATCTGTCTGACTTAGATCAATGGAGAGGGGAAGGAAGTGACTGGCACTTTCAAGGGGAGAAAATAGTGATCAGACCATGCTCACAAATCTGTTTAACTGGTTGATTTTCCCTTTAGCGGATGTCTACCTGCAATATCAGGCCTAGGATTATCAGTTGATCTGGCCTCTTGGGTAGTTTTGTCATTTATGTCATGTCATGACTGTGGGCTGTTTATAAAAGGTATAACCCCAAAACACAGAATTAAAGCGGAGCCCCAGTCAAGCAGCTAAATAGACTGATCAAATGCATAAAAAGGGAGCTACTCTCCTGCCAAAGGATTTGCATTTCTGTCAGTCCAGACCTACACAGCTCTGCCACACAGCACAGCCATGACACGACTTTCCCTGCTCCAGTCCTAGACCATGGAAGAAATACAGTGGTGTCTTCTTGCAACCCCCACTCAGCATCTCAGCAGAGGTTTCCTTTTAAAAGACTGTCATTGCCAAAGAAAAACAAAAAATCTTAACAGCAGATCCCTGCAAAAGAAGATCTATTACATCTCTCTGGCTGCCCCCATCTCCTACATTCACTCAATTCTAGCACTTCAGCCTCCTTTAGAGTCTTTAGGAGAAGGTCTGTGTCCTCCTGCTGCACACAGTGGTTCCATCCTCAGACTCTTAAATCACTACAGAATACAGAAGTGTCATCAGAGTCAGAGGATGGAACCACGGGGTAGGGCATGGGACACAGCCACCCGACACAACTAGAAATGTTGAATTCTGAAGAGCCTGCTGGAGACTACAGTGCTTAAATGGAGCAAATGTAGAAGACACAGGCAGCAATATACATCTAATTTTGCTGGTATCTAATGTATGTGTGATAGCACTGGACCGACAGGAGTGAGGCTTGGTTCTGATGGATATACAGTGGAATGCATTTCTTGCTTCAAAAGCAGCAGATCACTGATGATGGAATAATGTACGTAGACCATGCTCTGGTCATAGGCTGCTACCTCACTGACTGCAACAAAAGGAGAGCTCAGCCGACTATAAATTCTTGGGTGGGTAATGAGGAGCACCTAATACCAAAGTACATATCAATAAAAGGTCACTTTGAAATGTTTACTGGTTCAGCGCATCAAATATCCTACAGGTTTTGGGGAAAGGCCTCCCCCATTTTTAAGGTTTGAGCAGTGGATGTTATTAGAGTCACAATGAGATGCAATAGAAGATCTCTTTTAGGGTTTGGTAAAGACTGTAATTTTCAAAGGAGTTCACTTTTTTAGAAAAAAAATAATAAAAATGCAGGTAAAAAGTGAAAGAGGTTTATATAGAGTGTTGGAACGTGTTTCAATGTTTGGTGCTTTTGACATCAGTCTTCCTCCATCGTGCTCACATAGTATCGCCTGGACTCTGGGGAAGGGGCTGGTTTCCTTCCCCCCCCCCCCCTTTTTTTTCTCTCCCTCTCTCACCACCTCATCCCCTCTCCCCCTACCAATTCCCTTTTTTTTTTCTTTGCAATCCCTCTTCACCTCCAGTTTCTCTGATCTTTTCTAGACCTGGTGTTTAACTTTTTTTTTTGGCTCAGGCTCATGGAAACAGGACACTTAGGGTTTTTCTTATATTTTAACACTCCTTGCTCCTCCACTGCTAGGTGGTCTCATCCAGTTCTATTGTTTTTTATTTGGGCAACTTTTTTAACTGTCGATGTACAGTTTTTGGGGTATTATGCACTTTTGTAATTCCAGGCTTGTGTTATTCTTGCGTAACCCCTAAGAGATGATTTGTTTGGCTTTTGTATACTATTACATTATGCTACTGGTACCAGTTTCCCTTTTTTGTATGTACTGTTGATACACTTTAATAAAGCCTTTATGGGGAAAAAAAAGTGCATTTATATTTTTTTTCTTAGGAGGCTGTCTGCATTGCTCCCGTGATCTGCAGATCACATGTGCAATGTTAGGCTCCTGGACAAGCAGCTACTGACTCCAGGAGGACAAATGAACTACAAGAGTGCTCACCAGCCCCATCACAGTTCATTGAGGACTACAAGCTGTCTGCTGCAATGAAATATGGTACTTGTAGTTCATGCATTTATCCACTGAATTTTGTGAAGGAATTGTGACAAGTGGGTGCGGGGAGAATATCCCCCGCCTGCTCTCACAACAGGGGATTGGGTTAGGATGCTGACAAATCCTTTAGATTTATCCTTCTTTCCTTTATGTTTCCATTGTTAGTGATATTAAAGGAACGCTCTGTAGGCGTCTGCTGTAGTTCCAGGGTAGTTTGAGCACATGGTCCTCTCTTTTGTGGGATCCTGGTAAGAAATATGTCACACTGGCAGGTGGGGTTTTGGAACACTTTTCCATTGAATATCACATATGCATCACGTGTACATTGTGGACCTTTTATTTGTGGGACTTTTGTTCACTTTATGTGTTTACATATAGATAAATAAAAAGTTCATATTTCTTAAGTATTTATTGGTTATGAAGCTGATTCTGAAGTATGGACATATGAATATTTACTACTTATTGATTGCACTTTTTATTTGCACATTTATGATTTTGAAAATTTTTAAAGGGGACAGCACACCAGTCTTTGAGTATGCTTTAGTAACATGTTACACCTTAACTATGGGTGTACTATGTTACTAACAGTGAACTTAACCTTTAATGGCAATACAAAATGCCAGCAGTGTTCTGCTGGGACCTGCTTTTACGATTTGTTTGGCAACGACAGTGTCACTTTAAATGCCTTTTCGGAATCAAGATCTAAAATAAAGGAAAAACAGAGACTGAAAAAGGATATGCAGCGAGAGTCCCTTTTCTTCAATAACATGGTAAGCATGCCAAATTGGAAATGAATCATATTTTGCACTGCGTTCAGGCAACTCATTCCATCAAGAACTGAGCGCGACAACTGTGAAAGTCTGGCCCACGCTTCAAGTCACTGACAGTGACCGTTTACCTTTTGCTGTAGTTCTTTTTTATAGTGCTCCTTATCCATACATGCCTGACGATATGCTTCGTAGGCTCTGTTAAGTGGATCTCCTTGGCTTTTATCCATATTTCCCAGTTCTGTATCATCACTAAAAAGGGTGTGGATAATAGCTGCAACCTTCAAAAGATAGAAAATAATGAAAACTCGCCT
This sequence comes from Staurois parvus, assembly GCF_062004578.1. Taxonomy (NCBI): domain Eukaryota; kingdom Metazoa; phylum Chordata; class Amphibia; order Anura; family Ranidae; genus Staurois; species Staurois parvus. The sequence continues at coordinate 8,861,929 of NW_028317827.1, read as the reverse complement.
GAATCACAGAAACATTTACATAACCAGATTACATCACTGAAATAGTTACCTGAAAATGACAAAGAATTGTTTCCCAACTGTTGTGCTCAGTGTCTTGCTCAATCAAGTCATCCTCAGGAGGTTTAGCAATATACTTCTACCTACAGGAAATAGAATGAAGAATAAGGTCATGAAATGTATTATGGTTTTCTATATTGAAGGGTCACAATAAAAAGCTGACATTATTTACCAACATGCCCAAATCATTGGGTTATAAATACCAATCAGCTTTGTGGAGTACTTCTTTTAGTCTAGGTTCACATTGTCACACTGCAAGTGATTCACACAGGAATCACAACCCATTCCTGAGCAAAACACATGCAATTCTGTGCAGTGTGATTTGAACCCATTCATTTTGGATGGCTCATATATCGATTCACGCAAACGCACTGCGTTCTGCAACCTGCTTTTGAGGTACTGTATTGTTAACTTTTAATTGATACCCACTGCAGATTCCATGAACACCATGCGATTGCTGTACGGTGCAGGAAAAGGAAATGCAGCGATTTCTGTGTTTCCCGTACCACATCAGTGTGAACTGGGGCTTAAGCAAACTTGAGGATGTAAAGATACTATTCATTTGTTTCCTCTCCACCCCCCTCATACTTGTCATCTTTAACATTTAAAAAGAAAACAAAAAAAAACAAAACAAAAACAAAAATAACACACCTTGAAGAAGAAAGCAACGTTGCTGTCTTACAACTGCTGAACTCCTATACTTTACAGTAGTGTCAGCCTGAAGGAGAAGTATAACTAGCGTGCTTTCAACTGGTGACGTGATGTAGGCTGGGGCTAGGAGAATACTTGTACCATGACTTAAAGGCCAAGTTCACTTTTGTGGGCAATAAATAAATACACATTTTTTTCAGGAAAGAAAAACAAAACAAAAAAAAGTTGCAACAGCCTGTAAAGTACTGCACCACAGTGCATCGTGGGTGCAATGTCAGGCTCCTGCACATACTTCCTACAGCTCTCTGCTTGTACCTCTCCATAGTCTTTCAGTTGCAGAGCTGTGAGCAGTGCCAATGGACTACAAGTGTGAATGCAGATGAATGCACTTGTACTCTCTTGAGAAGTACAAGTCCATCTGCTGCAGTGACAGATGGGACTTGTAGTTTATAAATTCACAGATCTCTGTAAATGAATGACGCGACTGAGGGTGGAGTACCACACAGCCGCACTGATTTTAAATGTGACAGCGGCTGCGGTGGATAAAAACCATATGGGTAAATACTGGTGTAACATGTTCCTATAGGTGAACCTAGCCTTTACTGTACTGGCACTTGCTAGGTAGCCATTATGTAAATAAATAAAGCCCCAGGCCAGCTCATCTTATTATTGAAAATATAGACAGACGCAGTTCTGCTAGTACTGAAAGCGATGCATGGATACATTTGTCATTCAAGTTGGTTTTGGCAGCATCAGCCTGCACCACACTGCCAGGAGAGACCATCGCATTCAGGGTGACAATAACTCTAATATAGAGGACCCGAGGGAAGAGAGTGTGTACCTTACAGTACAGTCGTCAGGAGATAGAGAGAGAGAGAAAGAGAGAGAGAGAGAAAGAAAGCGAGAAAGAGAGGGAGAGAGAACGAGAAAGAGAGGGAGAGAGAACGAGAAAGAGAGGGAGAGAGAACGAGAAAGAGAGGGAGAGAGAACGAGAAAGAGAGGGAGAGAGAACGAGAAAGAGAGGGAGAGAGAACGAGAAAGAGAGGGAGAGAGAACGAGAAAGAGAGGGAGAGAGAACGAGAAAGAGAGGGAGAGGACGAGAGAGAGCAAGAAAGCGAGAGAGCAGGAAAGCGAGAGAGCAGGAAAGCGAGAGAGAGCGAGAGAGAGCAAGAAAGCGAGAGAGAGAGCGAGAAAGAAAGCGAAAGAGAGCGAGCGAGAAAGAAAGAGAGAGAGCGAGCAAGAAAGCGAGAGAGAGAAAGCGAGAGAGAGAGCGAGAGAGAAAGCGAGAGAGAGAGAGCGAGAAAGAAAGCAAGAGAGAGAGAGAGCGAGAAAGAAAGCGAGAGAGAGAGAGAGCGAGAAAGAAAGCGAGAGAGAGAGAGCGCGAGAAAGAAAGCAAGAGAGAGCGAGCGAGAGAGACACAGACACACAGACACACAGACACCCCCCCCATCAATTTTTTTTTTTCTTCTATGGGATGGGTGGCCCACGGTAATGCACACCTCACTGCATAGTCCTATGAAAGTAAATATATATGAAAATAGGATGGAGGATGGGCACTCCCACCAGTGGCTTTAGACTACTGCAATGTGACCTTGATGTGATTTCCAGTGCTAGTATGTGGTGCTCCTTTACATATTCATATTCAAGACACTATAAAATTGCCCCAAAGTAGTACAGGAACCGGTTTCAAAATCACAGCATTCTGAGTCACACTGATGTGAATAGACACCACTGAGAAACAATGAGATTTCCCTTGTCATGCCTCAAGATGTCACACCAGTATGGACCAGGTGTTAAACACCAACATGCAGAGCAGCTTTGGCAGACCGATCATCACAACTGAGAAGAGGATAGTGGGGTGAGATGATCTTTGCTGCATGCTAGTCTATTTCCTTAACAAAAAAAAAACAAACAAACTTGTAAACCTCTGTGACCGGGTTCCTTTTACAAGCTGGATTTCCAACTATTCTGGTCTCCTGTAAACCTATAATAAAAGTGCTGGATGAGTCATAAAACCAGGAGAAGGCAATGTACCTGCTACAAACATAGCAGAAGGAATGTACAGGTGTCATAATGACACAAGAACAATTGGTTTCTGCCTCATCTGGACATCAAATATTCAGCTGAAAATATGAATCTAAAATTAAACTGATATTAAACCCAAAAGCAAACTTTTAATATATTGTAGCTTACCAATTCTTAAATGTGGTAGCTGCATTTTTCTTTTTTAGGCTTTCATTAATTTTTTACCTGGTGATCCAGCCAGTAAGTCTATTATTTTTCAACAGCACAAACTCTCCAACAAATGTAGCAGTTAGAGGGTTTTAGAACAATTGCCTGTAAAAGTCAGACTGTGCCTGTATGGTGATCACTGCACGTTTGAGCATTTACATGATGTGTACAAGGACAGATGAACAACCTTGGATGCAAACGGTCTATGGACGCACATCTCTCCCGGTATCCAGGTGAATGCTCAGATCTGCAGCTACCAGCATGCAGGCGCAGCCTGTCATTGATTTTTGCAGGCGGCTGTACGCATCACCTGTGACACCAAAGTGCAGAAATACACTTGTTTCTGACAACCATGTGTACAGCCATCAGCAGAACTCTAGTCTGCATGAATTCCTGACATGCCACAAAATAACAGCATCATTTTTACAAAAAAATGCTCTACCTGTTAATAAAAAGCCATCATTTAGCTCCAGTCTAGTGCTTTACCTACGATTGAGAAGATGCCATCAGCTGCAGAAATGACGAAGCATTTCCCCAGTCTCTCCCACAGTGATCAGACTGCAAGATTGTCACTTTACAGAAAGTCACAGAGTGAGAAGCTGCAACAAAGGGCTGATCTGTGTCAGACATTTGTAAACACAGCCAAGAAAAGCACAGGCACCAGCATGAACATGATTCTGTTATCTTTGAGCCAGAAATTCAGTCCAGGAAGTAGTTGTAGATGTTGATCCTATCGGAGCAAAGATGGCTTCATTCTGAAGAGAGAAGCAGATGAAGGCATTGTCAGGGTCTGTCATTGCTGAGTTTCTCCTGAAACTGTTTTTTGGTCTTTATACTCACCCTCTGACTTCAATTCTGGATGCCGGTGAAGGGATGTAATCCCAGCTTGTCTACTGCTTGTATTTCCTATGCCTGATTACTTCTGATGAAATGTGCGTGAATGGAGTTGTTTTACAAATAAATGTTTATACTGATTTTACTACAATATGGTCGGAATTATGCGCTTCTGAGCATTTAGATCATTTGCCAATAAATGAGGTGAAGATTAATGAACAGGAAAAGTACATTCAGCAGCTTCGTCTGAGATCCTTGCCTTGCTGAGAAAAGCGTTGTAAATTTGAAAGCAAGAGTCCACCTTGAGCACAAATCGGGGTTTTCATGTTAAAGTGAGAGTCACATTTGCAGCACTGGTGTTTTGGTTACACATGCAAGAAGGAAAAGAATGTGCTAGATTGGGATATATAGACTGCACTTTATTAATTAATACAGTATCACATTTAGCACGGATTTTAATATTGGTATGGGCAGCATAGGGGCTAAATGGTTAGCACCAATGGGGCGGTACACCTGTCAAACGGTAACGCAGGTGTTCTAAGGCGAGCTCACGGAGGACAGAAACCTCCCGTGGAGCAGAAGGGCTAGGATCCTGGCAGTACTAGCGTCATTGGTTCGAATCCCAACCACAGCACCACCTGCCTGGAGTTTGCATGTTCTCTCTGTGCCTGTGTGGGTTTCCTTCGGGTACTCCGGTTTCCTCCCACACTCCAAAGACATGCTGGTAGGTTAATCAGATCCTGTCTAAATTGGCCCCTGTATGTGTATGTATGAATGTGAGTTAGGTACCTTGGATTGTACACCCCTTGAGGGTTAGGGACTGATGTGAATGTACAATATATATGTAAAGCGCTGCATAAATTGACGGCGCTATATAAGTACCTGTAATAATAATTGGTATATTTTGTTGTTTATTTTATTTGATTCACTCTATAAAGGCTCCATGCACACTAGCAGATTTTTTTTAAGCTCAAAAAAGCTGGAAGAAAAACGCTGGAAAGGCTCCATGTACACGGGACGTTTGGAAAACGCTTCTGAACGATGGAAACTGACTGCTGGAAAACGTAGGTTAAAAATGTCTGTTTAGCCGCGTTTGCATACCACGTTTATGACAGCGTTTGGTTAAGAAGCGTTTTTTTTAAGATAACCTCAGGAGACCCTCCAAAATGTCCAGAATGCACTGAAAAACAGTAAAAAATTAACCATTTCAGACATTTTGAGAGAAATAGAGAGCAGAAGCAGAGAGAGCAGTATGTGTTGAGATGACCGGTCTTTTCTGGTTGTATTCACTATGGATCCCATCATGAGCACAATGCGGCACGTTCTACCATTTTTTCTTTCAAGCGAAACCGGGAACTGAGTCCATTTGAATATATGGAAAACGCTTTGCATGCATTTCTGATGATGAAAAAAGGCTCTGACAGCATCTGGACATGGAACAGTTAAAAAAAGCTTCTAAATGCAAACGCATATAAAATCTACTCCTGAACGCAAGTTTGGTGCGTTCAAAAACCAACTGTAAACTCAACTGCCTGTAAACGACTGTGTACATGGACACATAGGAAAACATTAGGGAGAGTTCAGGGGCTGCTGAAAAAAAAAAAAAAAAAAAAAAAAACAAAAAAAAAAAAAACGCAGAAAATCTCCTGAACGTCAGTTTATCAGCTACAGTATACATGAACCCTAATAGTGTTCTGTAATAGTGCTTTAGGAGCGTTTTGGAGTGTTCACATTTTACTAGCCTTTGGTGATGGGGGGGGGGGGGGGGGGGGGGGGGACAGAGTGTCCCATCAAAACTATACTATGGGGCTCCGACGAGCCGGGTACATATGTACGTATCAGTTGGGGATGCCACAATCTCTCACACTTTAGGAGGATGGTATTCTCTGTATACAAAGATATGTGCATCTCAGATCTCCCATCAGGTAGCTCTCCTGGCGATGAGACCTGGGTCCCTTTTTAAGATCAAGAAAGGTATTCTGAGACTACATATTAGGGTCTCGGGTGACCACACCTCTCCGCTGGAAATCGGCTACTTCCTCACACATAGTGGAATAGGCACAAATTATGAACAACATCACGATAGTGAAGACCCTGCTGTCAGCAGACAAGAATGACCCCGACTAAGACCGCACCTCTTGAACCTGCTGGTTGGTTCACCACGAATCAGATTCTTTCAAGGCCTTGATGAAACGATAATCACAGACCTCTTTCTCAAACATACTAAAGCCGGCCATACATGGACTGATTCAGCAGGGACTGGCAGAAACTTGATGCATGTTTGGGCAGGCTGATTGTACCCAAGTCCATCCATCCATCGACTTGGGCACAAGCATCCATCCATCGACTTGGGCACAAGCATCCATCCATCGACTTGGGCACAAGCAATCATCCATCGACTTGGGCACAAGCAATCATCCATCGACTTGGGCACAAGCATCCATCCATCGACTTGGGCACAAGCATCCATCCATCGACTTGGGCACAAGCATCCATCCATCGACTTGGGCACAAGCATCCATCCATCGACTTGGGCACAAGCATCCATCCATCGACTTGGGCACAAGCATCCATCCATCGACTTGGGCACAAGCATCCATCCATCGACTTGGGCACAAGCATCCATCCATCGACTTGGGCACAAGCATCCATCCATCGACTTGGGCACAAGCATCCATCCATCGACTTGGGCACAAGCATCCATCCATCGACTTGGGCACAAGCATCCATCCATCGACTTGGGTACAAGCATCCATCCATCGACTTGGGTACAAGCAATCATCCATCGACTTGGGTACAAGCAATCATCCATCGACTTGGGTACAAGCAATCATCCATCGACTTGGGTACAAGCAATCATCCATCGACTTGGGTACAAGCATCCATCCATCGACTTGGGTACAAGCATCCATCCATCGACTTGGGTACAAGCATCCATCCATCGACTTGGGTACAAGCATCCATCCATCGACTTGGGTACAAGCATCCATCCATCGACTTGGGTACTCCTGGATTTTTCTACATGTGATTACTGACAGTGGCTATAGCCCTTAGCAGTAATCATTGTGTGGGAAGGACCCCCCTGCTGACAGAACACAATAGCATTGCGGGAGGCATTTCCCCATTAATACTGAAAGAAAATGGAATCATCTCTGGGCTGCCAAGTGTCTAATTTGGGAGCAATTTCTCAGTCGTTAATCTTTTACAGCCATTCCCCATGGTTCTGTGGAACCTAAGGGCTCATGTACACTGCAGCTGATAAACTCACGTTTAGGATCTGTTCAGCATTTTTTTCAGCAGTCCCTGAACTCTCCCTAATGTTTTCCTATTTGTCCATGTACACATCTTCATTTACAGTCATTTACAGGCATTTGAGTTTACAGCCATTTTTTTGAACGCAGAAAACTTGCGTTCAGCAGTCGATTTTATCAGTGTTTCAAAACGCGGCAAATCGTGTTTATGATGTTTGTGTCTGAAATTTTTTTTTTAACTCTTCCAGTTCCCGATGCTGTCCAGAGCCTTTTTTCATTATGAAAAATGCATGCAAAGTATTTTCAAGGTACTCAGATGGACAAAACACTGAAAACAGGATGTTCCTACCAAGCTTGTCACACATTGTAATGACCATTCACACCTCAAATTCCTCATGAAGACCCCCTGCCAGGTGGCCTTAATAACTCCCTCCACCAGACACCTTTCCCACCCTTGGAAACAAAAGAAATGTTAATGAGCAACTCACACCTAAGCTAATCTCAACACATACTGCTGTCTCCGCTTCTACTCTCTGTATTTCTCTGAAACAGTCTGAAATAGTTAATAATTTACCACTTTTCAGTGCATTCTGGGCATTTGGGAGGTTCTCTTGTGCTTATCTTTAAAAAAAGCCTGGAATTCTAAACGCAAACACGCATAAACGCATTATGCAAACGCAGCTAAACAGATGTTCTTTAACCTACGTTTTCCAGCAGTCAGTTTCCATCGTTCAGAAGTGTCCCTTGTACATGAGGCCTTAGAGTTGCCTCCTGAGGTTGCTTGGGTTTCCTTGAGCTGTGGCTGATTGACCTTCTATCTGATGGTGCCTGCATAGTTCCAGGACCAATGTAACTCAGCAAAACCAACAGCTTGACCAAATTATCTTTTTAGCTGTCCGTAAAGATGGCATTCTGACCACCACGGTTTGTATTCCTTCTGCTGATCACCAATGTAAGGGGGATTTTCCCTATGGACTCCCATTGAATTGGTTTTAGCAGGGGTTTGCCAAGACCTGAAAATGATTTTGAAGGTTGAGGAAGGTATTTATGTGCCCAGTATGTAGCAGTGATACAATGTCTGAAGAAAGGCTCTGTATGGGACACGATTTTGAAAAGAGACGTTCTAGTTAAAAGTGTCTTTGCAAAAACCATATCCTCCGATACTTCTGCACTCAGCGCAAAGCTTTCTGTTTTACTCATCAAATCCCACCTAAACTGTTCAGTGTGAACACAAGAGATTAAAGACAAAGCAGCAAAAACAAAAATGAAAGCAAAACATACAATCATTATAGGACAGGGGTTTGCTGACCCTCAGAACAGTGCTGTGTAGGCAAGTAACTAGTTGACTGAAATAAACAGGAGGAGGGAAACTATCAGAGACTAGGGGATGTATTTTTAAAAATCCCATAGCTATTCACCCAGCAAAACTGGTACATCCGCTTTGTGCGATCTGCTCCAGCCAGGTCATGCGATCTACCGTATCAGTTGCGACTGCAGGGAAGAGGAGAGAGCGCTCAACAATGGCTGGAATACCTGTGTGTGGTGATATCACCCATAGGTTTTTTTAGCCCATCTGTTGTTGGTGTCCCTCTCCCCTGCAGCTGCCACTGACAGACACAGGGGAGCCAGGTCACATGACCAGCCTGGAGCAGGCTAAAACCGGAATCAGCATAGGTGTTAGGATTAGGGATGGGGGAGGGCCAATAAACCCTTGGCACTGGTGCCTCCCAGTCTTTAAAGGGGTTTGTGACGCCGGGAGGCGGGGCAGGGTTTAGGGCAGTGGTTCTTAACCTGGATTCGATCGAACCCCAGGGGTTCGGTGAGTCAGTCTTGCGGGTTCGGCGGAGGTGAAGACCCACACCCGACTCATATGATTCGTGCAGTAAATATTCATTATTATGTTTTTGTTTTTGTGTGAAAATCATGTTTTAATGGTTTTGTTCTTAACGGTTTTGTTCATTTTGTGCACCTATGTATAAATATATACCTAAATATATACCTATGTTTTGAATTTTAAAAATCATATTTTATTTTTCCAATTAAGAAGGGTTCGGTGAATGCGCATATGAAACTGGTGGGGTTCAGTACCTCCAACAAGGTTAAGAACCACTGGTTTAGGGTCATGTGACCACTGTGACTGGCTGTCACATGATCGGAAAGGTCCCGATCGCAAGTAGTGATTGGGACCTTTCTGTGAGGCTCCGGTAAACGTTCCAGGAGGGCGCATTGTGCATGTTTTTGGTACGTTTGTTTACTTTTGGTACTCAAATATGTAGGCGCTCGGCATCAAGGCCCAGCCGCCAAGAGGCCGCATATTTGTGTACCTTTGGCACCAACAGGTTACGCATTTTTAAGACTTAGTTAGGTTTAGCCTGGAATTCTACTTTAAGGACAACTTTACACTTGTAAAGCCACCTCAGATTATATAGTAGGTTTTTGGTGGGTGGTTGAGGGTCGGGGGGACATACTACAGGTGTGGTGGGGCATTAGACCATTAGAGCTTCCACCTCCACTATGGCCTGCCAGGGGCCTTGGGCTGCAAGACAAGTACCAAAGGGCCGCAGACTGGGCATCAGGGGTATAGGCACCTCAACAGACCAGTCAGCTCAGTGTTTCCAATCTGCACTGTTTACTTCCTCTCCCTGCCATCTTGTAAATGGAATTTAGCCCCAACAGACTTCCATTACAGCAAATTAACATTTAGGTACTTCATCGCTCCCTACAGTGTTCAGAGAGCCATAACTGAGAAAGGACAGCACAAAGGAAAGTGCTAATTAAAATAAATCTCTAGGCTTTTGGCACAGTGGGAAAGGGTTAGATCTTCCGTCAAGCTTTTATTGCTGTCTATGTCCCCATTGGTGAGATTTACCCTCTCGATTTGTGTTGATGAGCAATGTCACAGAGAAAGAAAGTGATGTGAAATCCTTAAAGGAGAATTATGGCCAAAGCTCTTTTGGCCATACCTCTTCTGTGGGACACAGGAATGCACTTAGTTCTGCACTCCCGTGACCCAGATTCAGCTGACAGTGGGCTAAAGTCCACTGTCAGCTAATGTCACAGAGCCAGTTCAGGCTCTGCAGGGAACCTGACAATAATGTCAGGATCCACCCAGATGCCTGACTGGCAGCTAGCTCAGCCACTCAGCAAGCCGCTGAGAGCCTGAACCAGCTGCTCCTGCCACCTCCCCAGCCCAACGCTTCAGTGAGCACTGAAGAAGCAGAGCATGGAGAAGTGACTGACAGACTCAAGAACTGAGCAATCAGCGGTCTTCAATCACTCATTTCTCAGTGCAGAGATAGGTTTGTTTTTTTTAAACCCATACTTCTCTATTCATTTTAGAATTATCACAGAAGAAGAAATGAGGATAAATCTTCCAATGGGGACATCGGTTCCAGGGACTTCCTCTCACTTTTGGAGAGTTCCTCCAACTTCCTATTGCTTCTCTGAAACAGGAAATATAGGGACATTTCCCTAATAGTACACAGTTAAAGAAAAGAAAAAAAAAACACCTCGGTAGGGGTGTTAACCCTTCCTTTCTTTATAAGAAAAAAAAAATCAGACTATAAGTACAAATTTAAAGGGTACCTCTAGGAAAAACATTTTTTTTTAGGATGGCATGGGGATAGGTTGGATCCTCTGTCAAGTTTTTATTGCTGTCTGTGTCACCCGTTGGGGAGAGCCACCACTCTGTTTGTCCGGATGACTATTGTCACTGAAATTCGGAAGTGAAATCCAAGATTTCCAGAACAAGCGCTACAAGGCAATCTGCCGATGGGGACACCTGATCTGAGGACATCTATGTCATCAATTTGGGAGATTTCTTCTAACTTCCTTTTGCTTCTCTGAAGAAGGATTTGAAAGGAAATTTCCCCGATGAAACACAGACATTAACAAGTAAAGGGGTATTAGGCCCAGCTCCAGGTAACTAAAAATGTATCCCTTGCAGTGCAGCTGCGCCCACAATGGGCAAAAGGGTTAATAACTGGTTTTGTCCAGGGGAGAGGAGAAACGGTTTCACTTACTTAATCCTCCACTCCCCCAGGAGATGGCGCTTCCCCATGTTCAGGGTGCGGGTGGTCCCTTGACAGTCTTAGGTCCAATGCAGGGCTATGGACCCTGCTTCAGTCTTGATGATGGGAGGACACTAGATCACTGGAGGAAGACTATGGGACCGGTCTAGCTGAGGATCAAGTAAATAAGGCTGCATGCACTCAGTATGTTTTTTTCCTTCCCTGGATGACTAAACTCCAGGAGAGGAAATGCAGTGTTAGAAATGGACCTAAAGCTATGTCTTGCGAATGCATTTAAGTGCGTCAAGCACTTGGGGGTTTATTCATGCCAGTGAGTATTCATTTATTCTGGCCCCTGGAATGAATGGAAACCCAAGCGCTTGACAAGCCTAGCACTAAAGTACAGACAGCTTAGGCATGTCAAGTGTTTTTTGACTCTGGAACGCTTCACTCCCTAACATGCTGATCTTGGGGGGGGTTTTTATTGCCTCTACATACCTAGCGTATGTGTGCATGGACACATAGGATAACATGTATAGGTTTTTGGAGGCAGGGAAAAAAAAAAAAAAAAGAAAAAGTGAAATGCCTTTTAAAAGCGACATATAAAATGTCCTGTGTGCACAAGGTCTTCAGGCTAGTTCACACTGCATGCGTTCCACTGCTCTTTTCTGCATACAAAACACATAGAGAGTAGGTTACATGGTTCTCAATGGCACAGTTCACACCAGTGCTTGCAGTTCCAGTGCATTCCAGTTCCAGAAAAAAAAAAAAAAAAAAATAGAACATGCTGCATTTTTCCTGCACAGAGCTGTACTGGAACATGGTAAATACATCAAAAATGCACCTACACACATTAAAAATGCACTGGACCCCAGTACAGTGAAAAAAAGAACAAAAAAAAAAAAGCATCTGGAATGCATAACAAAACAGGTTAAAAACACACAAGTTGAAACGCATCCGGAACAGATCTGGAGGTGCATTTTTATGGTGTAAACTGGCCCTTCATCTTTTTTCCCTCCACTTAGAACAAAATGAGCAGCTAACCCACGCGGTGCATGCATGGCCTGGCTCCGTGAATTAATTTCTTCGTTGCCCGGAGTTTGACTTTTACCCTTCCCTACTCATTTTTGCTTTAGAAATGTTTTATACTTACCTCCTTCTTGTTATTTATTTCAGGTACTTATACAGCACCATCAGTTTATGCAGCACTTTACATATATATTGAACATTCACATCAGTACCTAACCCTCAAGGGGTGTACAATCTAAGGTCCCTAACTCACATTCATACATACACATACACTAGGGCCAATTTAGACAGGATCCAATTAACCTACCAGCATTTCTTTGGAGTGTGTGAGGAAACCGGAGTACCCGGAGGAAACCCACACAGGCACAGGGAGAACATGCAAACTCCAGGCAGGTAGCGTCGTGGTTGGGATTTGAACCAATGACCCTAGTGCTGCCAGGCAGAAGTGCTAACCATTTAGCCACTGTGCTGTCCCAGTCTTTTTTTTCATCCCTTGTGATGACAGTAAAGTTGAAAATAAAAAATGTTTTCTCATTTTTATTTTTTTTTAATACTGTACCTTTTCATTTCTTTTTCTTTTAACGTGCCCTGTCCCCTCAAGGTATCGCCGCAAATGTCAGAGTGATAGCAATCATTCTAACACCAGACCTCCTGTGTAACTCTAATCCTGCAATCTATAAAGGCTTTGAGAGGGCTGGTTCATACCACATGCATTCCAGTGCGTTTTTTTCTGCATCCAAAACGCACAGAAAGTAGGTTACATGGTTGTCAATGGCATGATTTACACCAGAGCTTGCAGTTCCAGTGCATTCCAATTCCAGGGAAAAAAAAAAAAAAGAAGAACATGCTGCATTTTTCCTGCACAGAATTGTAGGGGAAAATGGTAAAACGCATCAACAATGCACAAAAAAATGCACTGGACCCCAATTGACCTAAAAAAGGAGGAAAAAAGGCAACTGGAATCCATCAAAAACGCACCAGAACGTGTCATACATGCATCAAAAACGCACATGCAGAAATGCATCAAGACTGCATATCTACGGTGTGAACTGGCCCTTAAAGTGCCTGTGGAGATTTGTAGGTGCTCTAGTTGGTTCCACAGACGTATGCAATTTTTAAAGTGTGACATGTTTAGTATCCATTCACTCGGCGTAACATCATCTTTTACTTTTTACCAAAAAAAATGAGGTATTATATTGTGTTTGTGTGCATGAAAACTCATAAAAGTTCATCTTTTTCTGAAAATTTGCACTTAATAAATTGCTCGCAAATATCGTGCGACATAAAAATATTGCAACAACCACCATTTTATTCTCCAGGGTATCCATTAAAAAAATGATATATAATGTTTTGGGGTTCTAAGCAATTTTCTAGCCACAAAATAGTGATTTTTGCATGTATGACAGATTTGGCAGAATTGCCCTGGGAGTTAACCACTCCCCCCTCCCCCCCCGCTACTGCTACAGTGCGGCAGGGATGCGCAAAATCACGTATATACTGTAAACAGGGATGTGCAATTCCCTGTATTTTCTAAAACCTTTGTATTTTCCACCCTTGGACAAGTAGTTTTTTAAAAAATGTCCACACCCCTGATATATGCGATTTGTATTTTCGGGTAGGGAGCATGCACGTGTCGCCGTATCGTGCCGCTATTGGCTGCTGAACATGTCTCGGCCGGGGCTCAGCCATCATCGGCAGAACTGACAGGGGAGAGAACTATATGTAAACAATACAGGTCTCTCTCCTGTCAGCATGGACAGCAAAGAAATACACAGCAGCATGTCTCCATAGTAAAACACAGCACACAGTTAACCCCTTCCTGCCCAGTGACATTAGTACAGTGTCAGTGCTTTTTATTAGCACTGATCACTGTATCGGTGTCACTGGGGATGTCAGGGACACCAAGTCAGTTCCTCCCAGTGTCAGAATGCCTGCCCCAGTCCTGCTATAAAAGTCGCTGATCGCCGCCATTACTAGTATTAAATAAAAATTCCAGCATATATACCGCCATTTGTAAACGCTATAGCTTTCACGTAAACCAATTAATTTACACGTATTGGGTTTTTTTTTTTTACCAAAGACATGGAGCAGAATACATTTTGCCCTAAATTTATGACATTTTATTTTAATTATTTTTTACTGGATATGTTTTATAACAAAAAGTAACAAATATTGTTTTGTTTTTTCCAAAATTGTCAGTCTTTTTGTTTATATCACAAAAAAAAACAAAAACGCAGAGGTGATCAAATACCGAAAGAAATATAAATATCGAAAGAAAGCTCTATTTGTGGGGGGGGGGACATAAATTTAATTTGGGTACAGCATTGCATGACCGCGCAATTGTCAGTTAAAGTAACGCAGTGCCATATTGCAAAAAAATGGCCTGGTCAGGAAGGGGGGGGGGGGGAATCCTCTGGAGAGCAAGTCATTAATACCACTTTAAGCCCGGATTCACACTGATGCGGTACACCTTGTACAATCAGACTGTGCAGTGTATGACCACCTTGTACAATCAGACTGCAGTGTATGACCACCTTGTACAATCAGACTGTGCAGTGTATGACCACCTTGTACAATCAGACTGTGCAGTGTATGACCACCTTGTACAATCAGACTGTGCAGTGTATGACCACCTTGTACAATCAGACTGTGCAGTGTATGACCACCTTGTACAATCAGACTGTGCAGTGTATGACCACCTTGTACAATCAGACTGTGCAGTGTATGACCACCTTGTACAATCAGACTGTGCAGTGTATGACCACCTTGTACAATCAGACTGTGCAGTGTATGACCACCTTGTACAATCAGACTGTGCAGTGTATGACCACCTTGTACAATCAGACTGTGCAGTGTATGACCACCTTGTACAATCAGACTGTACAGTGTATGACCACCTTGTACAATCAGACTGTGCAGTGTATGGCCACTTTGTACAATCAGACTGTGCAGTGTATGACCACCTTGTACAATCAGACTGTGCAGTGTATGACCACCTTGTACAATCAGACTGTGCAGTGTATGGCCACTTTGTACAATCAGACTGTGCAGTGTATGACCACCTTGTACAATCAGACTGTGCAGTGTATGACCACCTTGTACAATCAGACTGTACAGTGTATGGCCACTTTGTACAATCAGACTGTGCAGTGTATGACCACCTTGTACAATCAGACTGTACAGTGTATGGCCACTTTGTACAATCAGATTGTATAGTGTATGGCCACTTTGTACAATCAGACTGTGCAGTGTATGGCCACCTTAACAGACTCAAGCTAGACACAGAGTGAAGGTCATGTTATGTCTGTAGAACACACTCTGCATCTGTGGAGCACACACTGTAGGATCAGAAGGATACAATGACTGGATAAAGTGTCCCCATGCAATCTTCTCCCCATATAAAAGGTCAGACGTCCCCCCTGGACCCCCCACACTCACCGGTCAGCTCCGGGCACCAACACGGAAGCGATGAGCAGGCAGGGAGTCTATAGGAAGAACACACACAGTACGAGGACACGCCCCCTATGCAGATGAGCTGAGGAAACACTACAAACTTCTCCGGAGAAAAGGAAACTGAATGAGGCGAGACACGCCCCCGTGATGTCAGTACACGCCCCCGTGATGTCAGTACACGCCCCCTTTGCACACGTAGAGCACTGAGGAGTCAGTTTAGTCACTTCCATCCCTCATAGCAAGTCAATGTGGAGGCTGAGGGAGAAGAGGGCTGACACTGAGGGAGGAGAGGGCTGACACTGAGGGAGGAGAGGGCTGACACTGAGGGTGGAGAGGACTGACACTGAGGGGGGAGAGGGCTGACACTGAGGGAGTTATTGAATGTGTGTTAGTAACCAATCACCTTCTAGCTGTTAAACTTTGAAAATGAAAGCTAGAAGCTGATTGGTTGCTGAGCACATCTCCAAATTTGATAAATTCCCCCCCACTGTGTGGAAACCTAAGAACACCATTGTGACTGATCATACAGATGGCATTAGTGTTTACAGATCGCCAGCTGAGTACAGCCAATCACTTGTATTGGTGGCTGGTCTTGGTCCAGGAAAACGGCGGACATTTTAGGTTTCATAAGCGTGTAAACGACTGTGCATGAGGTCTAAATCTCACCACACACATTACAATCCGATTGTACAATCAGCTGAGACCAACCCACTAAGCTACATGCCAGAGTACTTCTACGCACCCTGAGCCACAGAAAGGAGAGGCGGTCAGGTGTAGACATATGCAAAATGAAAAAATTCATTTGGTTTCTTTTCGATTTGTTATTTAACCAATTTTGCTTTGTTTAATCAGTTACATTTTTTTAATTCGTTTTTCGGAATTAGTTTAGTTTATTCCATTTCAACCGAATTTGACATTTCGAACGGATTCTAAAGCAATTCTAACGGATTCGATAATAATTCTAACGTTACAATCCATAATCCACAATCCAGATGTGATTTTGATGGTATATGGACTATATGAAGAGTTGTGGGACCAGATTGGAAATTTCTATTTCTACTAAATTTTTGCAGTGCCTTTGTTGGCCTCTACTCACGGCACCATAGTACAGCTTACACATTTTTGTATATTTTAGTCCTTTCTATTCTTTTCTATAAATTTTTATTCTATTCTAATGTACTCCGTTCAAATTCATTCTATTCAAAATTTCGGAAGGCAGTTATATTCTATTCTATTGATTTTATATACTATTTGTTTCTATTTCTACTATTTATTCTATTCTTTGATTCTCTATTCTATTCTTTGATTCTCTATTCTACTCTTTTCTATTCTATTCTAATTGATTTATTCTGTTCCTTTATTTTCTGTTCTGTTTTGCTATGTTTTACTCTATTATTTTCTATTCTAAACTTTTCTATTATATTCTAATTGATTCTATCTTTTCTATTCTAATCTGTTCTATTCTATTGGATTCTATTCTTTTCTATTACTTTATTTTCTGTTCTGTTTTGCTCCATTTTACTCTATTATTTTCTATTGTAATCTTTTCTATTCTATTCTAATTGTTTCTATTCTTCATTTTCTATTCTAATCTGTTCTATTCTTTTCTATTCCTTTATTTTCTGTTTTGCTCCATTTTACTCTGTTATTTTCTATTTTTGATTTTCTATTCTAATTTAATTGATTCTGTTATTTTCGATTCTATTCTCTCTTTTCTATTCTAATCTTTTCTATTGGATTCTATTCTTTTCTATTTGTTTATTTTCTATTCTATTTTGTTCTGTTCTGTTTTAGTCTATTTTTTTCTACTGTATTCTGTTCTATTCTTTTATTTTCTATTCTGTTCTTATTTCCCCTCTATTCTTTTATTTTCTACTCTATTTCTTGTTCTATTTTATTCTATTCTTCTACATCCGAATTTCCGATTAATAGAAAAATTTGTCCAAATTTTGATTCTGAACTAAATGAACTGCATGACTTTTCAGGTGCAGTACCCACCTAGTTCTCATCTGAGGCTACCCTGCTGTAGATCTTGGAAACCCTTGCCCGGAGATACCCTCAGGACAGCTGGGTGGATGAGGAGAGTTTCATCTGGGGTCTGAGAACATTCACCAAAGGGGACTCTGTGCTCCTTGCTAAAGACTGTTGCTGATTTTTGGTCCATGTTTTTTGTACAGTTTGCTAAGAAGTTGTCCTCAAAGTCCTGCAGTTCCTTTGGCATCCCATATACCCCCTAGACCAAGTTGTTAACCCCTTAATAAAAACAACAAAAAACAAAAACTCAAGGACTGTTTTACTGACTCTGAAAGAAAGTGTAGAAAATGTGTGTTGCCTGGCTGTGCAGAGCTTAGTGGGACCCAGAAAAGTCCAGCAGCCCTCAAGGTGGTAGCGCTACAGAAGGATACGCTTTGTTCCTATTTCATGTCTGAGGTTTACAACCACTTTCAACTAATTTCAGACAAATTTTCATTCGACTACCGTGTTAACATCTCATTTTTCACAGAAGGAATGTTCTATATACAGATTAACTTTGTAAAGGCCGTGTGTATTCAGGGATGGATGCACCCCACATGGTAGAAAAATATATTTTAAAAATATTCTTCCAAAATATATTGACATATATTTGAAATACTACAATTTTGGCCATATTCAATATATTTTAAAAAAAAAAGTATATATATATATATACACTCATACATACACACACACACACACACACACTGTATGTTGAAATGCATCTTTTATATATTACAGAATATCTGAAAAATATTTTGAAAAATAAATATTTTTAAATATATTCTTCAGATTTTTTTAACATATAAAACAGTCATTTTAACATATATTTTTACATATATTTGTAAATACATTCCAAAAAAGTAGATTAAATGTATTTTTAAAGACACACAGTATATTTGAAAATGTATTTTTAAAAATATTTTTCATATATTTTGTAATATATAAAAATCGCATTTTAAAACTCTCTCTCTCTCTCTCTCCCAAAATTATAGTATTTCAAATATATGTCATTATATTTGGGGAGAATATTTTTAAAATATATTTAAAATATATTTTTCTTCCATGTGGGACAGAATGCAGGTCTACATATAAAGGACATTTGTACTGAGAATATTATGGACTTTGTCTATTGCTGTCCTCCTCCTGCCTTCTGAAAATGCTAGTTGCCCAGCTGACTTTGCCTTTAATGTGGTAAGTATGGGGGCCTTAGTAAGTCCTGAAGACTTTTGATCAGCATGATAGCCAAGCATTGCTTAGGATAAAAATGACAGGCCACATATTCCTGTTAGTGCCGCTATCAGTTTTTTAGCTGATTATATATTCTGTTGGCAGTGGGAGATTTATTAACATGTTTGGCTAATTTATACTTTATTGTATCATGTATGTTACTGTCCCATAACCCAAAGATTTGCCTTTAAAACATAGACTTCAATTCCTTCTGTATAAAGAGGACTATTGGGCAGATTTCCAGTGTACAGAATTAGTTTTATGCGATACTCTGATGTTTGGAACTCATCCATACCATGACTAGCGATGAGCAAAATTGAGAGTTTTCATTTCCCCAAATTTCAGTAAAACCAGGAGATTTTGGTGAAATGTGTTGTAGTTAATGTGAAAGGCAAAATTAATGTAGAAGGAAAGGCTAAATAACAAACCGATATTTAAAAAGTGTAAGTTCACCTTTTCACAAAAAATGAAAAAAGGTGAACACCCTACAACCTTCCTCCCCCAACACCACCCCTCCCGCCACATACACACTTACATTAGTGATGAGCTATCAGTGCCCACATGTAGGTAGGTGCAGGTAAAGTATTACTAAACCCACAATGGTAAAATCAGCCTGTATCTGCAGTAAAGCATGCTTGTTATACTTATTGAGGAACCTAAGGGGGTTAATCCTCTGCATTGTGTAAAAAGGCCATTTGATCCTTTCTTCACTGTTCCTCCCATTTTTCAAGTGACCACCTCTTATCTCCTGATAAGACTGAACCCATAGGCATTTTTCACATGCTCAGTTTGGCGTGCATTGCTAGAGTTCTGTATCCTCTTAGAGCAGAAAGAAAACTCCTCCTACAAGCTTTAGCTAGTGCTGGGCTGGACACTGATAGAAGCCAGAAGACTGCTCTAACTTCTCATGAGAAAAGGTATTTAGCAGATTATATTTACAAAAATAATTTCATTTCCATGTTCTGTGTACTGTGGGAGACCAGATATAGTGGATGCAGGGTCCTCAGTCCCAATTAGTGCTGAGAAGGCTGTAGGCTGCTAGTTCACCTATTTGTTTTTTGTGAAAAGGTGAGCCTACACTTTAAACTATCCCCCTCCCCTTTTCTCCCCCCTAAGGCTGCTTTCACACTGATTTGTTTCTGGTTAAGCATTAAAAAAGCAGAAGAAATATGCATTGTAAAGCGCTGAGCAAACTGTTGGCGCTATATAAATCCTGTATAATAATAATAATGACCATTAAATGCTATGGAACTCTTCACAATGGTCAGTTGGGGGTCCATTGCATTTTTTCAAAGTCCTGCTTGCTGTATTTTTGATGCACGTTTAGTGTGGTACAAAAAAACGTCTAAAAACACACCTCCCCATTAAATTGAATTGATAAACACACCCACGGTTGCGTTTTTGGTGCATTTTTTGAGTCACATTTTCTTTTCACTGGTGCAAATCGCAGCAGAAATGCAGCACAAACACAGCAAAAAGGTGAAAGAAAAATGCATGACTTTTACATACTATGGAAATCTTCACACTGGTCACTTGCGGGTCCACTGCATTTTTCAAAGTCCTGCTTGCTGCATTTTTGGTGCATGTTTTTTGCAGTAAAAAAAAAAAATGCAGCAAAGAAAAAAAAAGCACCTCCCCATTGAAACTGCATAAAAAGAATGGACCCTCAGTTGTGTTTTTTGAGTCACGTGTTTTTTTTTTGTTTGTTTTTTTTTTAACAGATGTAAAAACACACTGGAAACACAGCAAAAAGTGGTTAAAACGCACCAAAAACTTGAATTTTGACTGCATTTTTTTCAAGGGGAGCAGTATGAAATTAGCCTAACATTGCATGCCTTTTATCACAATTCACAGTTTAAACACCTTTTTATTAGGGTTTTTTCCGTGTAATCAAATGACCACAAAGCGCGAGGGCGGCCATTAGGGATGAATTCAACAGTGCAGCCTTGCTATCCATACGCATCCATTGTACTAGCCCTTGTTATAAGGGGAACAGTCTCCTCCCACCAGCAGCCACGCCAGACAGAAAGAGATGGGGCAGAGTCACAGGGCTGGAAAAAGTATGGAAAAAAATTACTAAAAAAACAAAAAAAAAACCCAAGAAAAAACCAAAAAAAAAAAAAAAGGTATGCAAGACCATGAGAAGAAAATAGTAGAAAAGTATTCTGAACCCCTACTTCTGTCAAAATATTGGCTCCTCATCAGCCTCAATTTTTTGTATTTTGTTTACAGAAAAACAAAAAAAAAACAGAAAATGAAAGCAATAGAACTTAAATAATTAGCACATAATAGGAGAAGAAAAACACAACACAAATACAGTAAGAAAACAAAAAACAAAACACTAAATCAAACCAAACTATTCAATGCCCCAAATCCACACCCCCAAATAAACACTTTTTTTCAAAGAAAATTTCAGCTAAGCAGATCATTGAGTGAAATTAAAGCCTGATCCCCTAGTCAATGGCAGTTATATTTCCCAGCATTGTTGCCAGTGGGTGGAATAGTGTCCCTTCATTGGTATCAGGTACACCTGTACAATTGCTTGGTAACACAAATTGCTAATCAGCCAATCACATGGAAGCAACTCAATGCATTTAGGCATCTAGACTTGGTGAAAACGACTTGCTAAAGTTCAAACCGAACATCAGAATGAGGAAGAAAGGGGATTTAAGTGACTGTGAACGTGGCATGGTTATTGATGCCAGATGGGCTAATCTGAGTATGTCAACTGTGGATCTACTGGGATTTTCTAACACAACCATCTCTAGGGTTTACAGAGAATGGTCTGAAAAAGAGAAAATATCCAGTGAGTGGCAGTTGTGTGAAAGAAAATGCCTTGTTGATGTCAGAGGAAAATGGGCAGACTGGATCAAGATGATAGAAAGGCATGCTATCATGTCAATATGGACCAAAATCTTCGAGGAATGTTTCCAACACCTTGTTGAATCTATGCCATGAAGAATTAGAGCAGTTCTGAAGGCAAAAGGGGTCCAACCCGGTACTAGCATGGTGTAACTCATAAAGTGGCCAGTGAGTGTACATGTGTATAAATGTTGCAGTTAAATATATCTTTTGATTTTCCAATGCACACACCATCATTTCATTTTCACAAAGCACAGCATCATCTGATTGGTTCCAATACACACTTGAAGAGGGAAGATAAGACACAGGAGGAAGATGCTGAGGGCGAGATAAGAGCTAACTGTCAGTTATCCTCTTACCACAGAAAGTACGTAGGCAGATTGCAGTATGGGCGGAGGGCGGCTTTCTGACTTCCAACCCAGCATTCAAATGGCTGCAGACAGCACAAACTGATTGAGATTGCTTTCTCGGTCATACGTATAAGTACAATACCTGGCAGCTTCTAGAAACCACATTTTACCAACATGACCAGACCCTTATTTCACAAAAACACTTCTCATTAAAGCTGAATTCCAGGTATATTTTTTTGCATAGTTATGTTGTTCTATCTTGGACCACAGTAAGTATACAGTGAGGAACAGAAGTATTTGAACACCCTGCAATTTTGCAAGTTCTCCCACTTAGAAATCATGGAGGTGCATTCCCACTCTGAGAGACAGAATTTAACAAAAAAATTCAGGAAATCACATTGTATGATTTTTAAAGAAGGTATTTGTCTTGCACTGCTGAACATAAGTATTTGAACACCTGAGAAAATCAGTGTTAATATTTGGTACAGAAGCCTTTGTTTGCCCCATTCATCCTCTCCAGTGCAGTTGTCCTGTCCCCTTTGCAGAAAAGCACCCCCAAAGCATGATGTTACCACCCCCATGCTTCACAGTAGGGATGGTGTTCTTGGAATGCAACTCATCCTTCTTTTTTCCTCCAAACACAACGAGTGAAGTTTAGACCAAAAGGTTCTACTTTGGTCTCATCTGACCACATGACTTTCTCCCATGCCTCCTCTGGATCATCCAGATGGTCATTGGCAAACTTCAGACGGGCCTGGACATGTGATGACTTGAGCAGGGGAACCTTCCGTGCAATGCATGATTTGAAACCATGACGGCGTAGTGTTCTACCGACAGTGACCTTTGAAACTGTGGTCCCAGCTCTCTTCATGTCATTGACCAGCTCCTCCCTTGTAGTTCTGGGCTGATTCCTCACCTTTCTTATCATCAGTGATACCCCATGAGGTGAGATCTTGCATGGAGCCCCAGTCCGAGGGAAACTGACAGTCGTCTTTAGCCTCTTCCATTTTCTAACAATTGCTCCAACAGTTGATCTATTTTCACCAAGCTGCTTGGCAATTGCACCGTAGCCCTTTCCAGCCTTGTGGAGGTCCACAATTTTGTCCCTGGTGTCTTTTGATAGCTCTTTAGTCTTGCCCATGGTAGTAATTGGCGTCTGACTGACTGTGCGGTGGACAGGTGTCTTTAAAGAGCTCAGATAGGTGCTACTAAGTTAGATTAATGAGTGGAGTAGAGGTGGACTTTTTAAAGGCACAGTAACAGGTCTTTGAGAGCCAGAATTCTTGCTGTTTCTTAGGTGTTCAAATACTTATGTTCAGCAGTGCAAGACAAATAAATTCTTTAAAAATCATACAATGTGATTTCCTGAATTTTTTTTTTAATTCTGTCTCTCAGAGTGGGAATGCACCTACAATGTGAATTTTAGACCCCTCCATGATTTCTAAGTGGGAGAACTTGCAGGGTGTTCAAATACTTCTGTTCCTCACTATACATACTCCATGCTTGTCTGATCCCTGTGGAAGCAGAGAATCACTGTAGTAGTCACCGGTACTACGGTAATCCTTGCAGTCTTCTGGATTCTGTGCTGAGCAGCTGCCCCACTGCATAACCACCCCAGAGGGTCACCCGCATAGCAAAACCACTATTCTGAGAATTGTATTGAATTTTGTATTTTTCTCAATTTATGCAAAAGCATTCTCAGATTGGACAAGGTGGAGATCACAATATCATCACCCTGCCTCCTCACCCAGTCCAATCAGAGAATGCTCTGCATTTAATGAAAAAAATGCAAGGTGTTCTGTGAATGGAGCCCATGCTGAGCAAGTGACCCCTTGTATTCACTATGCAGCAGGCCAGGCACTTGGCACAGGACTCCAAAGGCAGTGAGGATCATAGTAGTAGTGCAGGCTACTAGAGCACGTCTTTGCTTCCACAGGGATCCCACAGGTGCGGAATATGTATACTTACATTGGTCCAAGCTGGACCAATGTAACTATGCAATGTAACTATGCAAAAAAACATACCTGGAATTCATCTTTAAAACTGTATTAAACCCAAAAACAAAAATGTAATACATTGCAGCTTACCAATCATTAGATGAAGTCGCTGCATTCATTTATTTTAGGCTTTTTCCCCTCTCTTTTTTCACCTGGTGATCTGGCCAGTAACAAACCTCCTGTACTAGGAGCTCAGTTTTGGAGAGGTTCAGCTTAAGGAAGTGGAGCGACATCCAATCTGATATGGGCTGAGAGTGCACACTCTCAGGTTTAAATTGAGGGTATGTACATCTAAATTGGAGGACGGGTGTAGGAATTGTGCCTGTGTCCAAATGTATATGGACCTAACTGTACATGCATGCACACACACATACACACACTATATTGCCAAAAGTATTGGGACACCCCTCCAAATCATTGGATTCAGGTGTTCCAATCACCTCCATGGCCACAGGTGTATAAAATCAAGCACCTAGGCATGCAGACTGCTTCTACAACATTTGTGAAAGAATGGGTCGCTCTCAGGAGCTCAGTGAATTCAAGCGTTGTACCGTGATAGGTTGCCACCTGTGCAATAAGTCCATCCATAAAATTTCCTAGTCCATGGTCAACTGTTAGTGGTATTATAACAAAGTAGAAGCAACTGAGAACTCAGCCACGAAGTGGTAGGCCACGTAAAATGACAGAGTGGGGTCAGCACATGCTGAAGCGCACAGTGTGCATAAATTGCCAACTGTCTGCAGAGTCAATAGCTAAAGACCTCCAAACTTTGTGTGGCCGCGTAAGCATGGCATTCTACAGCGTCATGGAGTAGGAGCTTCCATGCCCGCTGAGTGAACGACACACACCCGACCCCCCCCCCCCCACCTACCTGAGCAGCAGCCGTGGAGCCTGGTGTGGATGAGCAGCAGATGAAAGTCCAGAGCGGAGGCCGCCTGTCACCAGGGGAAGGGGGAACTGGCGGAGAGCGGAGGAAACAGAAGGGATCATGTGATTGGTCAGGTGATCAAACCCCCAAACGGGGCACTGGCTTGGCCCGTGAGTAGCAGATCTCCTACCAAGAAAGCAGACCACTGAGTGGTGAAGGCGGCAATAAGTGGCATGGGGGAGTGCGCTATAGATCGTGCGGACAAAAATTTGGCCGATAAACGACCCGTCTATGGCCTGCGTAACAGCTTTGGATAACCCAATATCAATAGAAGAAGTCAACTTACCATTAAAAAGAACAGCTGTGGGACGAAGTCCCGGACCAAATTGGTTTACTGTAAGATATTATAAGAAATTTAAAGAAAATCTAGTCCCTAAACTGTGTTCATATTTAAACACATTAGGAGAGAAGACAAAGATGAGGGAGGAATCGTTACAGGCATATACCACAGTAATAACCAAGGTGGAGAAATATTGGTCTCAGTGCCCCAGTTATAGACCCATATCTTTGCTGAATACTAATACAAAATTATATAAGAAGGTACTAGGTACCAGGATGAAAGAGTTGATGTCTGACTGGATACACTTAGACCAAGTGGTATTTATTCCAGGCAGGGAAGGTTTAAGAACATTCCTTATCCTACAAAAGAGGAAAGGAACCGGGAATTATTCTGGCAGTAGATGCTGAAAAAGCTTTTGACAGAGTAGATTGGGGATTTATGCTTGATATGCTGAGAATATTAGGAATTGGACCTATAATGATACAGTGGATTAAAGAGTTATATAGAAACCCCACAGCTGCAGTGAAGGTAAACGGTTCATTATCAAAATTTTTTCAGATGTACAATGGCACAAGACAGGGATGTCCCCTGTCCCCGTTGCTGTTTGTTATCTCCTTGGAACCGCTATTAGCAGCTATTAGAAAAAGTGTAGATGTTAGGGAGATGTGGATAGGAAATGTTGACCATAAAGTGGCAGTAGATGCTGATGATATGCTGTTTTATGTTGGAAATCCCAGATTAACATTACTAAACCTAATGAAAAGATTGAAAGAATATGGGGAGTTATCCAATTTGAAAATTAATCCCCTGAAAAGTGAGATCTTAAATATAAACATTCCAAAGGCTGATAAACAAATTTTACAAAAAGAGTTCCCCTTGAAATGGAGAGAAAAAGAATTCAAGTATTTGGGAATAAAATTAACACCGTATATAAAAAATTTGTAACAGGCAAAATTATATCCCACTAGTAAATGAGATTAAAGATGAACTGAGGAAAATATCTTTGGGAAAGCTGTCTTGGTTAGGTCGGATAAATATAGTCAAGATGATTATACTGTAGTACCAAAAGTTTTATATAAATAATGTGATTCCAATATACCTTCCTGGGTCTTTCTTCAGGGTTGTCAAAAAAAATGATACTTACCGTATTTTTCACCGTATAAGATGCACTTTTTCTTCCCCAAAACTGGGGGGGAAAAGTTGGTGCGTCTTATACGACGAATAGAGAGAGAATCCGTGAGGAGCGGCCACGGCCGTAGGAAAGGCCGCGGCTTTGGCCTATCTCTGGAGCGGTCGGCCATCTTAGTACACCCGGCGGTGCGCGCTGACGTCATCACCCCCTCTGCTCGTGGATCAGCCCTGAAGACCGGAACGGCGCGGGAACACGGTGAGAGGAAGGCGCGGAGCAAAGGTAAGTGAATTGACACAATATGGGGAATGAATTACTATAGGGGGGATGAATTACTATAGGGGGGATGAATTACTATAGGGGGGATTAATTACTATATGGGGGATTAATTACTATAGGGGGGATGAATTACTATATGGGGGATGAATTACTATATGGGGGATGAATTACTATATGTATTGGGTTCAGAATCTTTTTTTTCTAGATTTTCCTCCTTTAAAATTGGGTGCGTCTTATATTCCGGAGCGTCTTATATGGCGAAAAATACGGTAGATATGTGTGGGCTAATAAAAAACCAAGAGCAAAGTATGACGTTTTGTGCTGCAATAAAAAAAAAATTGGGGATTAAATATGCCAGATTTTAGGAGGTATTATAATTCAGTGTTACTATCATGAATTGTGGAATGGATACACAATATAAAGGGAAGAAATTGGGCAAGAATGGAAAGCGCACTTAGTAAGGCACCATAAGAATACTTACTGATATAGAGGGATTAACATCCCAAACATTTAAGAAGTGGCAAGAAGAACTTAAAACCAAATTGAATGAACAACAAAAAAAAATGTTTAGTTTAACACATGGGGCGGTGAATATGAATATAGTTGAAATTAATTATAAGTGCCTTGTGAGATGGTATATTACACCTAATGTGATGCATAGAATAAGGCCAGAAGTTTCATCTCAGTGCTGGAGAGGATGTGGGAGCAGAGGCACAATGGCACATATCTGGTGGGACTGTCCCAAAGTACAAGAGTTTTGGAGGGAGATAATGCAATATATACAAGAGATCCAGAAGATTAGTATATTGATGGACCCATAGGCTTGCCTATTTTATAAATCAGAGCTTTCGGTGAAGCAATATAAAAATTCTATTTTTTTACATCTTTTAAATACAGCCAAAGGCCTGATTCCTAAATATTGGCAAACATCAGAATCCCCAAAAATAAAAGATTGGATGGACAGGTGGAATATATATACAGAATGGAATATTTGTACCATATAGAGGATGATAAAATGGAAACATTTAAGAAGATATGGAAGGAATGGTATAATTAAAAAAAAAAACAAGAAGATTTGTAGAAGCGGTAGGAGTATAAGGGAAAAAAGAAAACAAACAAAGATCTGAAAATGAAAGGAAGGATGGGGGATAAAGAAAGAGGGAAATAGTGAGAGAGATTAACAAATGAAGAACAAGAAGTAAAGGGTCGGACCAAGATGATATGGGTAGGGGAGTGGGTTGAGAAGAAGGGGTGGGGGGGGGGTGTAAACATGGGGGATGGAATTATATATGGATTTTTATACTGTATGTAACTGGTTTAAGATGGATTTGTATAATAAATTTTTTTTCATAAAGATAGAATTAAAAAAAAACAAAAAAAAAAAACTTTTGTGCGGCCTTCAGATTAGAACAGCAGTGTGTAGCAAGCTTCATGGAATGGGTTTCCATGGCTGAACAGCTGCATCCAAGCCTTACAACACCACGTGCAAAGCGTCGGATGCAGTGGTGTAAAGCACACCGCCACTGGACTCTAGAGCAGTGGAGACATGTTCTCTGGAGTGACGAATCAAGCTTCTCTGTCTGGCAATATGATGGACATGTCTGGGTTTGGTGGTTGCCAGCAGAACGGTACTTGCCTGACTGCATTGTGCCAAGTGTAACGTTTGGTGAAGGGGGGTTTATGATGTGGGGTTGTTTTTCAGGGATTGGTTTGGCCCCTTAGTTCCAATAAAAGGGAACTATTGAGGTGTCAGCATACCAACACATTTTGGACAATTTCATGCTCTCAACTTTGTGGGAACAGTTTGGGGATGGCCCCTTCCTGTTCAAACATGACTGCGTACCAGTGCACAAAGCAAGGTTCATAAAGACATGAATGAGCGAGTTTGGAGTGGAGGAACTTGACTGGCCTGCACAGAGTCCTGACCTCAACCCGATAGAAACCTTAGGGATGAATTAGAGCAGAGACTGTGAGCCAGGTCTTCTCATCTGACATCAGTGCCTGACCTCACAAATGCGCTTCTAACAGAATGGTCAAACATTCCCATAGACACACTCCTAAATCTTGTGGACAGTCTTGTGTGTGTGTATACATTATATATATTCTATTAGTGAGGTAATTCATTCCTTGAAAAACAGGTGGCAATTATTGCCCTTATTTAAAGGAAGGAAGGCAGCAAATGTTGTACATGCTGGTTACAGTGCATTTCTCTCTGAAATTCTGAGGAAAATGGGTCGTTCCAGAAGAACAGCGTACCTTGATTAAAAAGTTGATTGGAGAGGGGAAAACATATAAAGAAGAAGTGCAGAAAATGATAGGCTGCTCAGCTAAAATGATCACAAATGCTTTAAAATGGCAACTAGAACCTGAAAGACGTGGAAGAAAGAGAAAAACTACCATTCGAATGGATAGAAGAATAGCCAAAATGGCAAGGACTCAGCCAACAATCAGCACCAGGAAGATCAAAGAAGGTCTAAAGTTACCTGTGAGTACTGTTACAATTAGAAGACGCCTATGTGAAGCCAAGCTATCTGCAAGAAGCCCCCGCAAAGTCCCACTGTTGAAAAAAAAAGACATGTGCTGAAGAGGTTACAATTTGCCAAAGAGCACATTGACTGACCTAAAGAGAAATGGCGCAACATTTTGTGGACTGATGAAAGTAAGATTGTTCTTTTTGGGTCTAGTGGCCGGAGACAGTTTGTCAGACGACCCCCAAACACTGAATTCAAGCCACAGTACACTGTGAAGACAGTGAAGCATGGTTGCGCAAGCATCATGATATGGGGATGTTTCTCATACTACGGTGTTGGACCTATTTATCGCATACCAGGGATCATGGATCAGTTTGAATACATCAGAATACTTGGAGAGGTCATGCTGCCTTATTCTGAAGAGGAAATGCCCTTGAAATGGGTGTTCCAACAAGACAACGACCCCAAACACACCAGTAAACGTGCAACATCTTGGTTCCAGACCAACAAGATTGACGTTATGGAGTGGCCAGCCCAATCCCCGGATCTTAATCCAATAGTAAACTTGTGGGGTGACATCAAAAACGCAGTTTCTGAGGCAAAACCAAGAAATAGAGAAGAACTGTGGAATGTAGTCCAATCATCCTGGGCTGGAATACCTGTTCACAGGTGCCAGAAGTTGGTTGACTCCATGCAACACAGATGTACAGCAGTTCTCAGAAACAGTTATTATACAACTAAATATTAATTAACTAATTCAAAGGAAAGCAAAATCTTCAAACATTTTTCAGTTTATATAGTGAATGTTTGAGTTTGTAAAGAAGAATACAAACACTACTATTTTTTGAACAGCCTAATATTCACTTTTCAATTTTATTTAGAGGAACAACACAAATTTGATCTATTTTTCTTCATGTTTTGATTTGGAATAGAATGTGTAGTGTTCCCAATGCATTTGTGTGTATGGAAGTAAAAGCTATTAGAAGGATTTTGAGCTTTATTCACTTTTTTCAACACACTGCTATTATTTTGAACACAACTGTACACACACACACACACACACTAAATAAATCATATAGTAACCTAATGCAAGTGGAAACGAAGAGACTTTTAATCATCATTTGCAAGCCAGCCAACTATAATTTTCTAAAACTGCCAAACAAAAAACATAAACTGAGCCACAAATAGCAAGATAAAAATGAATAACCCATTAAAAGATTAAAACAAAATCAGGAGAACATTACTTCTTTTCCATTAGAAGAAAGACTAGGTGTCATCAGTCTGATGGCCATCATCATTCAACCCTTTTTCTGTGAACTCAGATTGTCTTGGGCCGCCTCGTATGTTACTGGACAGTTAAAAGAGCAGTACAGTGATGAGATCGTGTCTGCATCAATGTACATTCTCCTCCTATCAGAATACTTTTGTCAGCACATCAACTGGTTGATTGTTTCTTCCTTTCACTCTCCAGCCCTGCTGTACAAGGACTGCAAAAGGCAGAAAGCAGCTAAAAATCAGATATTTATATTGCTTGCATTAAAATACATTTGAGAATGTATCAAATACAAGCAGATTGTATCTTTTAGCCTCGGTTCACACTGCTGTGACTGTGATGTGCTGCTGCTTGTGACAGCAAGTTGCATGACAAGTTGCAACACATTCATTTCAATGGGTGCCATCTTAATCATTGTGACTCAAGTAGTAACGCAAATAAAAAAAGTTCCCGCACTACTTTGTGTCTCTGGTGCGACTTGAGTGCCATAGACTGCAATGTTAAAAATCACAAAATTCACAAGGAATCGTATCTTTGTCTTATCTATGCAACTTTGGCTGCAACATGATCCGACTTCAGATGTTTTTTTTAGCCTATAATCCACCGTCGGTCCATTTTCTTCTGTGTTGATTGGCCAAAGTCGCGTGAAATTGCTGCAAGTCACAATGGAAAGTCGCCGTGAAAGTCACATGACTTTGGAGTTGCAGCAGTATGAACCAAGTCTTATATCTGCACAAAGTTGACCTTTAAAGTGCGAAGTATGTCCAAAACCTTTTTTGGTTATACTTCTCTTGTGGGTCCCACTTATTTTGTGCTCCCCCGTAGCCCAAAATCAGCAGAATGCAGGCTAAAGCCCGTTATTGGCTGACATCACAGAACTGTTCTTAGCTGTGTAAGGATCCCAACCAGATTGTCCAGATCCACCTGGATGCCTGATCAACGGCTGGCTCAGTGAGCCGCTGAGAGGCTGAGCCAGCTTCTCCTGCCCCCTCTCCAATCTTGCTTTCCACTGAGCACTGGAGGGCAGAGCAGAGAGCCGATGACTGACAGTCATCCTAGGCCTGGTAGTGTGCTACTGATGGAATCACCAGGTGAAAATAAAGAAGAAAAAAAAAACCTTGAAAAAAGAAAACTCAATACTGCCACAGGACTGGTAAGCTGAAATTTGTTACGTTTTTGCTTTTGGGTGTAGATACCCATCATTATCAAGGCAGCCGGACATCAATAATTTCATGGTCATCACATGCACAAAGCTAAGAGAACTGATTGGGACATCCAATTCTTAATAATTGATCCTGCCCCCATTGGGCATTGGTGTTTAGCATCTGGTTAGCGGCTTATTAATGGAACTATAAATTGGGGGACTGGCCCCCAGTTGGGATGTGGTACACGTCTGGAGGTGGTCTGGACACCATGTTGAAACATGTGGTGCCCTAATTACCATTCTTTTGATGATAATCTATATGAGCTAGGCGCATGCTGTTCCATCTTTAATTTGCAAGGTATGAAAGTTATAAATACTCTATATGCAGACTACAGTTTTCTTTATTATATTGACAGTTTTGTTTATTTCTATTTGAGTTTGATTCTTTTTGTCCTTTACAGGGCTTTACTGGAGCTTCACACTTTTGAGGCATCCTTTTGGATCCCTTTGGCTACCATCACGTTATGTGTAACTTATTTTTTCTGGGTAAATTCCAACCATTTGAATATTGTGTAACACTGGGCGTTGTTACTGAAGACGCAGAACTTTATTTTCCCACTACTTTGCCTCACTATAGTTCTAATACAAGTGCCCAGTGCAATCAGGGAGATGTAGTCTCAAAAGGAGGATCTTGAATACCATAGAACTGAAGTCAAAACTACAAGGCCTACCAGCAGGCCTGCACTGGCCATAGGGAACACCAGGCATTTGCTCTGAGGGCATGGGTGGGGGAGTAGCTTGGCAACACATAGAAGAACCGATCCATCCATTTCTTTCCTGCCACAACTGAATGCCCACTTTTTCTCCTTTCACTCCTGTGGGCATTCAGCTGCAACAGGAGAGAACTGGGTGGATCAGTTTTTCTATGTGCTGCTAAGCTGTCTATGCAGCCAGAGAGCCCATAGTGAGCTACATGCTGCCTCTGGTTTTGCTCCTGAGTGTAGTACAGCTTTTGTGCCTCCTGTAGCTGGCAGACCCAATGGTCTCTCACCCAGCCAGCAGCTTCTCCACAGACCAGGGGCGGACTGACCATTTGGAAACTCGGGCACTGCCCGAGGGCCCGGGGTCAGTAGGGGGCCCCATGAGATGCCCCTGGTACCTTTTTCATAGGTTTTTTTGAATTTGGGCAAGGACACAGGGGCCCCATGATCCCCTATTGCCGGGGGCCCCATGAGTTGTCAGTCCGCTCCTGCCACAGGCTGACCAAACTTGTGGGTAAGTGTTCTGTTAGTCGATCCTGCTCAGATGCTCACACACAGGAGTTGTGTAGTTAACAGGAGACATTTTATTAGGTGCTTCTAGCTGCCATTATACATGTGTCTGCCTAGAACTACAACCAAAGAGAGGCCATAACACAGTTGTACCAGTATCTAAGTAGTGAGACCCCTAGAGGACATACACAGCATATAACATAGCTAAAAATTAAATATAATCCTTGAGGTGAGCCGGCTTTCTGATTGTTCTGCCAGCTCGCGTAACATATGAGGTTTCTTCACAGAAATCTTGGTGTTCTTCTGATTCTGGCAGTCTATTTTCTGGGGCTGTCTCTCTCTGCCTAGAGACCTCCCTATGCTCCTCAGCAGTCCCTGTTTCTTTGTTGCTGGTATTCATAGTCTCATCGCTTTGAGTGTCCATATACTGTTCCCAGGGCCCTGTATCATCTCCTTCTTGTGTTTTTCTCAGATGTCTCAGATTTCTCCTCCATCTTCTTCCTTCCTCTGTTATAATTTCATAGGACCGTAGTCCCAATTTCTGTACAACCTTCGCTTTTTTCCAGTGTTTGTCATATTTGCCTATTGGCTGAATCCGTACATTTTCATTGCTCTGGAGAACAGGCAGATCTTTTGCAGATTTATTATAATAGAAAGCTTGCCTATCTTGATTCTTTGTTAGTTTGGCTTTAACATTGCCCACAAGCTTTGGCTTTAGTAGTTGACCTGCAGTTGGTAAGAGAGTCCTTGTACGTCTACTCATAAGCCGCTGTGCTGGACTGGTGTCTAGGCCTTGTGTGGGTGTGTTTCTGTGGTCCAGTATAGACAGGTATATCTCTGTACCTGCCTGTTTTGCCTTTTGCATGAGTCTTTTGGCTGTTTTTACTGCTGACTCCGCTTTACCATTACTCTGTGGATATCCAGGAGATGATGTCTGGTGCTCAAATTCCCACTTCTCCCTGAATTTTTTGAATTCTTCCAATGTAAATTGAGCGGCGTTGTCAGAGAACACAATATCCGGAATGCCATATCTGGCAAAATGGGCCTTGAGTTTTTTAATTACTGTTTTGGCCGTTGTGTCCTGTAAGTAGTCTATCTCCCAGAAGTTGGAAAAATAGTCCACAGTTACCAGATATTCCTTGTCATTCCATGTGAACAGATCTGTTCCTACTTTTGACCATGGTCTGTTTGGAATTGTATGTGGTTGCAATGTCTCTTTCGGTTGCTTATCATTGCACGATGCACATATTTCACACTGTGCTATAAAGTTTTTTATGTGGTCATTCATTCCAGGCCAATAAACATATTCTCTTGCACGACGTAGACATCCTTCTACACCTAAGTGAGTTGAGTGCAATCTTTCTATAATGTCTCTTCTAAGGGATTGTGGTATGACAACCCTTTCTCCTTTAAAGATGATTCCATGCTGCACAGAGAGTTCATCTCTTATATGAAAAAATGGAGAAACCTCCATTAAAGCATGCTGCTTGTGTTTTGGCCATCCCTTCAAGATGACAGTCTTTAGGATCTGTAGAGTTTTATCTTCTGCTGTGCAGGTCTGTATTTGTTTCAGTCTGTCTTTTGAGACAGACAGATATTCACACATATTGATGCTTTCAATGTCTTTTTCTTCTTCATTTGTGATGGGTAAGTAAGCTCTGCTTAGGGCATCTGCAATCAGTAAATCCATCCCTGGACAGTAACAAATGTTAAAATCATATTTCTGAAGCCTTAACAGCATACGCTGCAGTCTTTTTGGGGCATTCAGTAGTGGCTTCTTTGTAATACTTTCTAAAGGCTTGTGATCTGAATGCACCACCACTTGTCGACCGTAGGTGTACTGGTGAAATTTCTCTAACCCAAATACTACCGCTAGTAGTTCCTTCTCGATTTGAGCATATCCTTGCTCTGTTAGAGTTAACGCTCTGCTTGCATATGTGATTGGCTGTTTATCCTGCATTAGTGTGGCTCCAAGGCCGGTTTCTGAGGCATCACATTGTACTACCACTGCTTGATCTGGATCAAAATATTTTAGCGTTGCTGCATCTGCAATAGCATTTTTCACTGACTGAAAAGCAGTTTCATGGCTTTCTGTCCATTCCCAGAGTACGTCTTTATGAGTTAGCTGTCTCAGTGGCTCACACATGTCTGATAAATGCTTGCAAAATTTGGAAAGATAATTCACCATGCCCAGGAATCGTTGTACTCCACGTATATCTGTAGGTGTCGGCATGTCCTGTATTGCCCTCACCTTCTCTGGATCGACTTTAACACCATTTGAGGTAAGAAGATGTCCAATATATGGTACTTCTGTCATTTTTAGTTTGAATTTTTCCAGGTTCAGTTTGATTTGTTTTTTTCTACATCTGTCTAAGAATTGTATCATCTTTTTATCGTGATCCTTTGTTGCGGATTCTAGATCATCACCTTCCCCAACTATTAGTATATCGTCTGCTATTATTTTTACTCCAGACAGTCCTTCCAAAGCTTGCATCAATTTTTGTTGGAACACTTCTGGAGCCGGGCTTACTCCCATTGGCATTCTAAGCCACTTATAGCGTCCAAATGGGGAAGAAAATGCTGTTAATAAACTTGATTCTTTATCCAGTTCCACGTGCCAGAACCCATTTTTCACATCACATACCGAAAATATTTTAGCCTTTGATAGATCTGGTAGAATATCTTCTATTGTTGGCATTGGATAGTGATTTCTTTTAAGGGCCTTGTTCAGTGGCTTAGGATCAATGCATATTCTTAACTTGCCTGATGGTTTTTTCACTATCACCAAACTGCTTATCCAGTCTGTGCTTTCCTGTACTGGTGCTATCATACCTCTGCTGTGCAAATCCTGCAGTTCCTCTTTAAGCGGTTGCATTAAGGCTACAGGTACTCTTCTTGTAGGCAGTCTGGTAGGCTGTATTGTATGATCAATTTCTAGTTTGTATTTACCTTCCAGGCACCCATCACCTTCAAATAATTCAGCATACTCTGTTTTTATGTGGTGAAAATCCAAAATGTATTCTGCCTTTTGTTTAGGATTTTGAGTATTCTCAGAAACTTCCAGAGCCATGATGTTATGGGACTGCACCTTTATTAAGTCCATAGCCTGAACTGCTTTAACTCCCAGCAAAGGAATGTGATCGTCCTCCTGCAACACAGTAAACTCCACTCTGTAGCTCTTTCTGTTACGTGGATTTCTTAATTTTAGCTTGCATGTTCCCATGGGTTTCAGAACACTTTTGTTGTACATGACCAGTACCTTATCAGTGGGCTCAATGGGAACCTGTTTGTTAAGCAGAGTAAATGGAATGACATTGCAGCTTGCTCCACAATCCAGCTGAAATCTTATGGGCTGTTCATCCACCATAAATATGGCAAAGAGCTGCTTTGCATCATTGCCTACTGGCTGTTTGACTACATTGACGTTCTCTGTTGCAGACTGCAGCTGCAGCCATGTGATGCCCTCTGTGCTGTCCTCGTCTGTGTCCTGGGTCACTGTGTGGACTTGTCTGTACTGTTTGCTGGTTTTGAATCTGCACACAGCTGAAAAGTGGTTCATCTTGCCACAAGTCCTGCAGGACTCCCCATACGCTGGACATTTCTCTTTGTCTCTTTCATGTCTTTTGCCACAGTATTTACACTGGACTGAGCTCACAGGGAGCCTGGACCTTGCTCTGCCTTTCACAGATACTGCATGTACTGAGGCATCACTGGTGCCCTCCATCATCTTCAGCCTGTCTTTAGTCAGCTCAGCAGCCCTGCAGATTTGTATACATTTCTCCAAAGCCAGCTCTTCCTCCCTCAGTAATCTTTCTCTGAGGTGAGAGTCTCTGATGCCACACACTATCCTGTCTCGGATCAGGGAGTCCCTGATGTCCCCAAATCCACAGGTTGCAGCCAGTCTCCTCAGCTCTGTCACATATCTGTCCACACTGTCCCCAATCTCCTGATTCCTTGAGAAGAACTTGTATCTCTCCACTGTCTCATTCTTTTTGGGGTCACAGTGCTTATCAAATGCTTGCAGTATGTCTGTCAGTGCCATGCTGTCTGTGAGCAGGGTCTCGGCTAGTTCTCTGCCTTGTTCCCCAATCAAGTAGTAAAACAGCTTTACTTCCCTCTGCTCATCTCTGGGTGCCACTGTCAGGTCCACATACAGAGTAAACTCTTCCTTCCAGTGTCTCCATGTCTGTGAGAGATTGGAAGAAGTGACATCCAGTCTCTGAGGGGGTTTCAGGCCACTCTCCATAGTGCAGTCTGATAGGGACTCTGTACTTACAGTTGCTGCTTCTCTGTACAGTTCTAGTGTCACACAATCTGTATTTGTAGACAGAAGACTTGCTGTTCAGAGGTTCAGTGCCCAGCTGCCACCATGTTCTGTTAGTCGATCCTGCTCAGATGCTCACACACTGTAGTTAACAGGAGACATTTTATTAGGTGCTTCTAGCTGCCATTATACTTGTGTCTGCCCCAGAACTACAACCAAAGAGAGGCCATAACACAGTTGTACCAGTATCTAAGTAGTGAGACCCCTAGAGGCCATACACAGCATATAACATATTGCTACAGTAAGGCTGGGGTGTGGCCACCTTAAGTTACATGCACAGGTGGCTGCTCTTGTTGAAAATGATAGGGGACTGGTAGAAGGAACATGGATATTGACCCCAGGATCTTGACCTCCATTCATATGGTGAGTTATTCCTGCAGCAATTCCCTCCATCTGCAATGCTTCACCTTGCTACTGTAGTTAGTACACTTAATGCTGCTCACTGCTCCCCCCATTTATACTGCTCACTGCCCCCAATATACTGCTCCTCCCCGTATACTACTTACTATCCCCCCTGCATACTGCCCCCCCTCCCCCGTATACTACTCATGCCCCCCCCCACCTTATACTGCCCACTGCCTCCCCTCCTCCTCCGTATATTGCTCCCCCTGTATACTGCTCACTGCTCCTCCCCCCCCCCACTGTATGCTGCTTTCCTCATATACTGCTCACTCCATCCCCATGGTATACTGCCACCCCTTGTATACTGCTCACTGCCTTCCCCCCACTGTATACTGCCCCCCAATATACAACTCCCTGCTCCTTCCACTGTATACTGCTCCCCCCACACAGTTTACTGCTCCCTGCTCCCCCCACACAGTTTACTGCTCACTGCTCCACCCCTGCTCCCGCCCACTGTATACTGCTCACTGCTCCACCCCTGCTCCTCCCACTGTATACTGCTTCCCCACACAATGTACGCTGCCCACTGCTGCCCCCGTATACTGCCCACTGCTCCCCCATATACCACTCACTGCTCCCCCCCATATACCACTCACTTCCCACCCCCAATATACTGCTCCCCCCACACAGTTTACTGCTCACTGCTCCCCCCACTGTATACTGCTCACTGCTCCACCCTTGCTTCCCCCCACTGTATACTGCTCACTGCTCCACCCTTGCTCACCCCCACTATATACTGCTCACTGCTCCACCCCTGCTCCCCCCCACTATATACTGCTTCCCCACACAATATACGCTGCCCAATGCTGCCCCCGTATACTGCCCACTGTTCCCCCCCCCCACTGTATATTGCTCTGCACCTCCAACACTGTATACTGCTCACTGCTCCCCCCTGTATAATGCTTCACTGGTGGAGCTTCCGGGGTCACAGTTGCCCATGCAGCCTCCCTGTCACTAGGGGCAGCACCGGGGGGTGCTACAGAACCCCCAAAAATATTGCTAGCATCCATTGACGGAACTATCAGGGTCGGAAAGGTTGCACTTGCAACTGGGCCACTGCATTCCACCTCCATGGGTGCCACCCTGCTGAACATGTAAAATGGTCCTGCATCGGGACCTTAATGAAGGACCTCGCAATGGGAGTAAAGGATCCCGGGATCAGAAGGATCCTAGAGGGAAGGGCCCCGGGAACAGAGGTTAGGGGAGACCTTCATGGTTTCTTACATCAGGGCCTTGAAGGTTCTAGTTATGCCTCTGCTCCTATCCATTTGTTTTCTGCTGCCCTCAAGCCCCTACCCACTCTTCTGGTCACCCTATGCTCTCTCTGGGCACCTGTGTGCTCTCTCCTGCCACCCCTTTCCTTCCCCTGCCTTGTTCCCCCCTCCCTCTTACAGCAGCTGCTGCGGGAGATCTGGCCTGCTCAGTCTAAAATGCCTTGGCCTATTTTAGGTCCCAGTCTGGGCCTGTTTTCATGGTTTCTTGCACCAGTGCTCTGAAGGTTCTAGTTACACCTCCTCTCTGTACCCCATTTATCTCACATTGGACCTGGAATTGAACATCTGTTGCTATATCAACAGCTCATTGATCACAGCAATGTTCTGTGGGCTGTAGATGTGAACATTATTCCAAGGGTTCCCTAAAATCTCAAACTTTTTGCCAATGGTTCCTCAAATGTAAAAAGGGTTAAGAAACCCCCACAGTCATAGTCTTCCAGTGCTTCAGGGATTAGCACAATCACCTGGACCTGTCATAGGCATTTATCAAGACTGCCAAATATGCCGGTCCATTCCAGCCATCCTCCTCCATTCATAGAAGCTGAACTCTAGTGTCCATCAACGAAAAGTGCTCTATGAATGGAGGAGGCAGACCTTTCATTCATCTGCCCATCCTCCATTCACTGATAGAAGCTATAGTACAGCTTCTATGAATGGAGGAAGATTACAGATGTACGTGTATGAGGAGGACATAGGATGGAAGATTTCAACTAAGACAGCAGCCCAAGAACACGGGGCACGTCTCATGAAATTTAAGGACTGTACTTTGTGCCGTTTAAAAAAAATTAACTAAACGTACTGTAGGTGTTGAAAAAAAAGTTAAAGTTCACTTCGAACATCTAATCATATACAAAAAAATTCTAACTTTCTAGAATTCCCCTGCACATGATTAGGTATTCAACGTGATGCAGCCTCTCCAGGCATAGTGAACCCTTAATAAATCATTCTCATTGTAATACTGTTATTCAGAGAAAAGGGAGAGGCTGCAGAATGCATAGCATGCTACACAGAGAATTAAGTCACATTCCAAGGGCCTGATGTAAAATAATTTGAGTGTGAGATGAAGAAATATCTTTTTTTGCAAAAATCTGGTCCTGCTTACTGCTGTATAATGTAAAAACAAAAGCTTCTTTGATGCCAGAGTGGCAGCACCCTTCATTTTGTGCTGCGAGTGAACGGTCTGACTCCCATACAGTGTGGGAATTGTGTTGTGTAGCTCCCCCCTCCTCTATTCACAAAATGTTTTGTATTTCATTCACAGAATTTCACACTATACAAGGAACTTTCACTATGCAGGAAGAAGAGTTTCTAGTATTCAGCATCAGTGATGTTATCAGTTATACACTACACAGCAGTCCTTAGATGCGGTGACTGCATTTGTTTTCCTTTCTACTTTATGCTCACCTGGTGGTTCTAACACACTTCCTGTTCTAGGGTGACAACACTCACTTACTGTATCTATGGAGAAGAAGCATTGTCTGCTTAGGACAGAAAGTGTGTTAGGAATACAAAACAGATTTCTGGAAGAATCAACAGGTATTTGTTTGCATTTATTGATCAGATATAACAAAGCACTTCCAATGGTTTATTTAATAGAGGAAAAAAGTATAAATAAGAAACATTCATTGGGGTTTATATATCCCTTAGGGTCCATTCAAACTGCAATGTGTGTGTTGATTGTACGTAATGCACATGTATTGACATGTGTTTGTATGCTGCGTTGAGATTTAACATGCGCTGCAATACTTCTTACATTTTTTTATTAAGAAAGCTTTACATGTAAAAAAAAACTTCAACTGAATATTTTGACTCCAACATTTATAGGCAATGCACTGTGCTTACATGCATTCACATTCTTTGCATCGCATTGTGCTGAAACAAACTATTTATTTATTTTTAGCACATCAGTACAATGCAGTGGTGTGAACTGCTCCTATTGAAATACATTGCTTTTACAACATGTATGTGCTAGCATGTATAGATCAATGCATACCACCGAATGTAAAAAATGTTATAATTTTTTTTCAAAGAAATAGAGCTTTGTTTTGGTAGTATTTGATCACCACTAGATTTTTTATTATATATATATATATAAAAAAAAAAAAAACATTTTTGAAAAACAAAACACAATATCTTTTTACTTTCTGCTATCAAATTTCAAAAACAAATTTCTGCAAAAAATTAGGCCAAAATGTATTCTGCTACATGTGTTTGGTGAAAATAAAAATCTCAAAAATCCCAATAAGTGTATAGTGATAGGTATGCGTGAAGTTATAGCATCTACAAATTATGGTGTATATATATATATATATATATATATATATATATATATATACACACACATATACACACACACATATATATATATATATATATATATATATATATATATACACTTACATACACACAGGAATTTTTATTTTTATACTACTAATGGCAGTGATCAACGACTTATAGTGAAACTGTGATAGTGGGTAATTTGACACAAACCGACACTGGATGGGAGCCAACTGTCACTGACATCACCAGTGACATTAATTCAGTGATCAATAATAATACTATACAATGTCACTGTACTAAAGGGGTTAACATGGAGGGGTGATCAAAGGTCTGTGTGCCTAGCAAGTGTTAATGTGTGTATTATGTGCTGCTTTTTACTAAAAAATCTCAAAGAATGTGCATACTATGCTCTTAACTTGCAGGGAGCCGTTTTTGAATTTTTGGGGGGAGGTTTGCTACTGCTACTGCTTTAAATAAACAAAAAAAGACCAAACATTTTGAAAAACAAACCCAATATTTTCTACTTTCTGTTATAAAACCTATCCAATAAAATTTCTTTGTAAATTTAAGCTTGGTTCCCACTGCGAGTCAGCACCTGTTCCCACAGTCGCAACCACCCGCACAGAAAAGAAGATGCGTATGGGTGCCATTAATCTTAATGGTATCCGCACGCATTGGTAATCACAGCAGCCACTTCCCGCACTGGGAACCATGCTGCCCTTGCAGTTTCTGTGTAAGATGCCATTTAAAAAATTATGCAGGGGGTTTTCAGGAGCAAAATGTGGCTTGCAGAGTTGCAGTAGTGTGAATCAGGCCTTGGGCTAAAATGTATTCTGCGTCATGTCTTTGGTGAAAAAAATCCCAATAAATGTATATTAATTGCTTTGTGTGAAAATTATAGCGTCTACAAACTATGATCTAAATACTGAAATTTTACGCAGCTATAGACACTCTGGGATGGACACTGACTATATGACACGGACATCGATAGTGGCACCAATACAGTAATCAGTGATAATACAGTACACTGTACTATTGACGCTGGGAAGAGGTCATATCGAGAGGCAATGAAGGGGTTAACTGTGTGCCTGCATTCACACATGGACGTTTTGAATCATGATTTAAAAAACGCACTGCTAAAATAACAAATTGCGGAACCGTGTATTCAGGTGCCATTCATTTTAATGGTACCTGAAAACGTGGCGTAGTTCTGCCGGGACTGTCGCACAATAAATCACACTGCAAACTACATCACATGAAGCGTATTGCCCAAAAGAAATTCCTGAGCTTCTTTTGGGCAATACGCTTAGCATAATGCGGTTTGCCACAATTGCAGTGCGATTTATTTTGCGACAATCGTGGGAGAACCGCATCGCATTTTTGGGTACTATTAAAATGAATTGCACCTGAACACACGGTCTATGATTTGTCATTTTAGTAGAGCATTTTGAAATCATGGGCAGAAACGCAGCGATTCTGCCCTGGATTCAAAACACCCATGGGTGAATGCAGCCTAACAAGTGTAATGTGCGATGCTTTTATTCACAGATCTGGCTGTTTTCTCTCCCTGCGTTTCAGGGAGAACAAACAGCCAGATCACTGTTCTGTGTACACAAAGTCCTGTGTGTTTGTAAACACAGAACTTTCTGCTGTGATTGGCCACACCTGATCAGAAGGTTTCAGCTAAAATCATTCGATGACACCTGCTGATAAACTCCAAACACAGAACGGGTCAGCAGGGGGGTGCACGCATGCGTGCCTGAAACCTGGTAGAAATGCTGCGATGTGTGGGTACGTCGCTTAGCCTGGCTGTGCCGCCTGCCTGGAGTAGATGTACTGTTCGCTGCCGGAAATCGGTTAAACAGAACAAAAAGTAAACAGTGTAATGGACCGTGATCGGCGCATTGGCACTGCTGTCATCCTACCACATATCATTGGCTGCACCCCAACACAAC
Organism: Staurois parvus; assembly: GCF_062004578.1. Lineage (NCBI taxonomy): Eukaryota > Metazoa > Chordata > Amphibia > Anura > Ranidae > Staurois > Staurois parvus. The sequence continues at coordinate 8,818,950 of NW_028317827.1, read as the reverse complement.
CAATGCTATAAACCAACTCTAAAGTTGTACCTATACAGAAGAATATAAATACTTACCTCTCCTGCTGCCCATGCCGCAGATCGCTGCACTGATCCAAAAGAATCACCTTAAGAATTCTGCGCATAGAGTGACACTTCCATGGGTTTTGATGTCCTGTGTTCCCTATGCCATTACTGTAATATTGGCAGCCACAGACACTGCATTGGTGTATGTTGGGCAAAAAAAATAGAACATGGGGCATTTAAAAGGCAGCACAACATGCTGTCACAAATTACAATGCATCACAGCAGTGTGCGATAAGGGCTGGTTCACAGCATAAAAACACAGTCTGGATGCGTTTCTGCATGCACGGTTTTTACGCATTTCGGTGCATTTTTAAGGCTATGTGGTTAATTTTTACCCCTTTTTCTTCAATTTAAATAGGGACATGTGCATTCCAGTGTGCTTTTGGTGCATTTTGGATGCGTTTTACCATTTTCCAGTACAGTTCTCTGCAGCAAAAGTGCGTCTTTTTCTGCAACTGGAATGCACTGGAACTGCAAGCACTGATGTAAACTACGACATTGACAACCATATAACCTACTTTCTGTGCATTTTGGATGCAGAAAAAAAAACACACTGAAGCGCATGTAGTGTGAGCTGGTCTTACAGTGTCCATTTGTGCCTCTTTGCCTGACCTAACCCCACTCCCCCCACCACCACCACCGAGGCATACTTACCTTAATCTGGGTGGTTTGGATCCAGCTCAGCAAGTCTCCCTCTCCTGGCCCTACCTGTGTATAAAAACCCCATAGACTTCTAATGGATTGTATGCGAAAGATGATGGGACATGACCCCATAGCAGTCTATGGAACTTTAATGTGCAGGGGCAGCCAGGAAAGCGAGACTTGGAGTCGTTGAACCAAGGTAAGTATGCATCTGTTGAGGGGGAGGATGGATTAGGTTAGGTCAGGGCAAAAAAAGATAAGTGCACAGAAAAATAAAAATAAAAGTATTGTGGCTTGTGATGTCTTAAAAAGAATTAAAAAAAATCAGCAAAAAATAAATTAGCACAACACAAAAAAAACTTTATAAAAAAAGTTATATAAATCCAGCCAGAAGTTTTACGTTTTTTTTCTTTTTTAGCTTGTTCTGAAAAAAAAAATCATTCAACTCAAATGTAAGTGATCCTGATGCAGCTTTCTTGAACTCCACTACAAGCACTACAGGACATATCCTGTTTTCATCTTAAACTGAAATTTCCCAAGCATAATATTTTTTGTGGCATACAGGAATTCGTTGATTACTGCTTATGCCAGAAAAATACTACCCAGATGTAATGAGGGAGTTTTTTTCTTTGTTGAGTAAACAATGTACATGAAATGGTGCCATATACATTGCCTTGAAAAAGTATTCATTCCCCTTGAAATTTTCCACATTTTGTCATGTTACAACCAAAAACGTAAATGTATTTTATTGTGATTTTATGTGATAGACCAACACAAAGTGCAACATAATTGTGAAGTGGAAGGAAAATGATAAATGGTTTTCAAATTTTTTTACAAAAAATCTGAAAGTATGGCGTGCATTTGTATTCAGCTCCCTTTACTCTGATACCCCTAACTAAAATCTAGTGGAACCAAATGCCTTCAGAAGTCACCATATTAGTAAACAGAGTCCACCTGTGTGTAATTTAATCTCAGTATAAATACAGCTGTTCTGTGAAGCCCTCAGAGGTTTGTTAGAGAACATTCGTCAACAAACAGCATCATGAAGGCCAAGGAACACACTAAACAGGTCAGGGAGAGGTTTAAAGCAGGGTTAGGTTATTAAAAAATATCCAAAGCATTGAACATCTCACGGAGCACTGTTCAATCCATCATTCTAAAATGGAAAGGGTATGGCACAACTACAATTCTACCAAGACATGGCCATCCACCTAAACTGACAGGCCGGGAAAGGAAAGCATTAATCAGAGAAGCAGCCAAAAGGTCCATGGTAACTTTGGAGAAGCTGCAGAGACCACAGTTGAGAGAATCTGTCCATAGGACAACTATTAGTCATGCACGTCACAAATCTGGCCTTTATGGAAGAGTGGCAAGAAGAAAGCCATAAGAAGTCCCATTTGCAGTTTGCGAGATGCCATGTGGGGGACAGAGCAAACACATGGAAGAAGGTGCTCTGGTCAGGTGAGACCAAAATTCAACTTTCTGGCCCTAAAAGCAAAACTCTATGCGTGGCAGAAAACTAACACTGCACATCACCCTGAACACACCATCCCCACTGTGAAACGTGGTGGCAGCATCATGTTGTGGGGATGCCTTTCTTCAGCAGGAACAGGGAAGCTGGTCAGAGTTGATGGGAAGATGGATGGAGTCAAATACAGGGCAATCTTAGAAGAAAACCCATTAGAGTCTGCAAAAGACTTGAGACTGGGGCGGAGGTTCACCTTCCAGCAGGACAACGACCCTAAACATACAGCCAGAGCCACAATGGAATGATTTATATCAAAGCATATTCATGTGTTAGAATGGCCCAATCAAAGTCCAGACCTAAATCCAATTGAGAATCTGTGGCAAGACTTGAAAATTGCTATTCACAGACGCTCTCCATCTGACAGAGCTTTTGCAAAGAATGGGCAAAAATGTCACTCTCTAGATGTGCAAGCTAGTAGAAACATCTCCAAAAAGCTGTAATTGCAGTGAAAGGTGGTTTTATAAAGTATTGACTCAATTATGTGCCACTTTGTGTTGGTCAATCACATAAATCCCCAATAAAATATATTTACATTTTTGGTTCTAACATGACAAAATGGGGAAATTTCAAGGGGTATGAATACTTTTTGCTTTTGTACATGCTTTTGCTTTGTTTATAAGACAAATATCTATGCATATGTACAATATTAGACTCGGTTCACATCTTTTCAAAATTGTGACACGCACAGATATAGGCTGCCATTTAGCAGATGCAAGGTGGTGCTATTAAAGTGTATTTAAACCCCCACCTTGTAAAACAACCCATTCACTCTACGGGTTTGTTTAAGGGCTTGATGCTGTAAACAAAAAAAAAACAAAAACAAAGAAAAAAACAAAATGGATGCACCAAAATGCACCTCCCAATTGAAATAAATGGAAACGAAAACGGATAAAAAAATGCACCTGTGTTGTGTTTTTTGTGCGTTTTTCGAGTCACATGTCCTGAAAAAAACGCATATGCATTTTTGCCACAGATCAGTGTGAAAGTAGCCATAGGATAGGAAAGGTGACATTTATGTGGTTTTCACTGGGCTGGCTCCACAATATTATTGAAGCTCCTTTCAATAATCATGGACCTATTCTTACACCCCCCCAAAAAAAGGCTCTACAAATACAATTACAAAATTTTAATATACTGTACTAAACTTTTATTATTACAAACCAACCACAATGTACCCTCTAGGTGAAAAAAAAATTTGCAGATTGTTTTTTCAATCTAAATATCACCTAAACAGCTTAATGAGGTAAATAAAGAGATTTTGTTTTTTTTTATTACTGACAAAGATTTATTTTATTATGCTTCTACATTTAAATGTAATGGTTAATACACACATCCTCTGCATGATTTATAGAAAAACAAAAAAAACTATAGGCCATATGTTTTCTGAGACTCCACACTGCTTTATGCAAACACAGCTACAATGACTTAACTTGTTTTTCAGAGTTCTCAACTTTTTAACAAGTTTAATTCATACATTAGAAATAACAAAGCAACTACCATATAAAAGCATCATGGCATTTCAAGATTTCAAATTTTGGACGTGCAGTATTTGGAATATTATTTACTATTACTGCTATAAAAGTCAAACAATGGTATGAGTGGAAACATTTTAAGTGCATTTTGTTGATGAAGGATTATGTATCTAGTAATACTAAACAATAATAATATAATAATAATGAAAAATACTAACAAATACCACTACTACTACAACTAATAATAAATACACATATAAAAAAGCAACATTTTATTCAATGTTACGGAGTATGATAGTCAAACTGGCAACAAAGGCAACAGCTTCCTACAGATCTTAATATTTGATTTATATATATGTATGTATGTATGTATATGTGTGTATGTGTGTGTGTCAAACTGGTACCAAAAACAACAGCTTCCTACAGATCTTAATATTATTATTAATACTAATAATATATATATATATATATATATATATTATTTATTTTTTTTACTAAAGAGGTATACAAAATAAAAAAATATATATAAAAATATATCTAGAAAAATGGCTAATGCCATGCAAAGTATCAAATTACATTATTAATATAGATTATTATTGTGCTAGCAAAACATTTTTTGTATTTTACAATATATTTTCAGCAGTAGATTTTAAACATTGTAACCAATGAGTCATTTCCAGTTTCAGTCTCTGTATATATCTACAGAAAAACCATGCAGGATCAGATTGGCAGTACATGCACATTCAAAAGAATTAGTTCTTTGCTCAACAGGCCAAAAAGTGCAAATGATTAACTTACTACAGCACTCTACTGCCTGAACCGCCTGCCTGCCTGACTTAAGCAGTCGCCAATTCTCATTAGCGGTTTTACTAATAAAATTTAAAACAGCATGCTTTTAAAAGCACAATGAGTTACCTTGGTGCCCCGGATTACTGTGCTTCACAAGATGATAATGTCAAAAATAAGAGATTTGGAGTAGCTGGCTAGACGAGTCTTGAGTATGAAGTTTCAGCAATCAGACTGGCCTGTGCAGATGGTAATTGCAGCTATAGTGTGGGAACTTCCAGGGGGAATCCCCTAGCTTCGCTTCCTTATTTGTTGTCAGCCAATTGCTTTCAGTATCTCTTAACCCAAACTGCTCTGCAAGAGTGGACTGTTCTTAGATACACGCACTTTTCTTTCTTAGAAAACCACATTTTCATTAATGTTCTAAATATTGTATATACTTTATAAATATAGACCAGCAAACGGTTGTGTGCTAAACAAACTAGGCTGCATGTCTCTATCAAGCCGAATTTCAAATGCTGTTCCTTTTAGTAGTTGTTTCTAACTCTTGCTTCCTCTTTTGTTAAAAATTGCAAATGTTATAGGTGTGCTGTCCTGACAAATACTTTAACCTGTTACTTTCCAGCAACTGCAGCAAAATGTACGTATCTTTATAGAAGGATGCAGCCAGCATTATCAGTGTTTAGGATGTTCTTACAGCATGACCCTATTGTCCTTGTATACAACCTACATTCCTTGCTAAGAAGCCAAACATCTTTGTATGTTGTCCCCGGGCATCTAACTGCAATCAATACATTCAGGAACTTTGTTCTAGAATGTGATTGCTGGTTTTCTTCAGCAGGTTATAGGTGAGCTGCCCTGGAAAAGAAAAATGATGTTATGCAATGGGGAAGGAGGGTGGAGGTTGGGTGGGGAAGGAAAGGGGAGGGTGCAAAACAACTTAAATTGGTTCTAAAGTCAAAATGATGTTTACGTTAATGCAGGTAATGCATTAAAAAAACAAAAACAAAAAAAAAAAGTCCTACTAACTGTTCTACCCAATCCCCTCCCTAAACACCTGACTCCTCCCACCACACCAGCACTGTCCCGGCTGCGGCGGTGCTCTTCTCACTTCCTTTCACAGGACACACTAAGAGCAGTGGGAGCCATAGACTCCTGTTGTTGCCAATCAAACTCCTTTGAGGAGGGAGCAGGGCGTGGCTTACCGTTGCTGTGTGTGTCTATGGGCACACACAGCCTTGCTCAGGGGCACCCCGAGTCTCGGTGAGGGGTCATGCTCGAAGGCCAGTAACTATAGCAGTAGAGCTAGATATCAGCAGGTCACCCTGGTGGATAGCAAGGGCTCATCCGAGGTGCAAAGTCTAAGCATTAAGCGAAGTTCACCAGAGCTCCTGATGGTGGAGATGGGCTTTGCTGCATGTTGGCACCAGGTCACAGTCCACAGAATCGCCCCACCAGGAGGTGAGCAAGTCGAGGTCCAGTAGTAGATATGGCAGGTGGGGATCAAGCAGAAGCATAGTCATCAAACAAGCCAAGGTCAGTAATATAGTCACAGGTTGGGATTAAGCAGAAGCGTAGTTGAGGAACAAGCCAAAGATCGGTAACGAGTGGCAGCGGAGATACAGAGGGCAGTGGTAAATTTTGGTAAATTTAATAAAGATTTTTTCTATTATTTTTGTGTATATTTAATTAACCTGTCAATTTATGCCCTAGAGGCTCAGTTATATGGCCCCTTTTGGTGCATTGTTCTGTATCTACCTGTTTTTTCTTTAAGCTGTACCTTGGCCATACAGCCCCACTTTATTTTTACTTTAGTGAGTGGGCAATTGACTGAGGGTATATATATGGTACCCAGTTCATTGAGAACCCTTATTTTTTATATTTGCTTTTTTAATTTAGTTGAATCGCCAGATACATTAGAGGTCGCAGGTTTGGACCTGGGTCCTGACACCTGGCTTGCTGCGAAGGCTCCCGAAGCAGGATGAAATATGCAGTGCCGACAGGGGACATCAAGAAGAGGAGGCAAGTTACCCAATATTGTTGCACAGAATAGGTAAGTATAACCTTTTTTATTTTATTCAAATAAAAGTTATTCTTTAACATCACTTTAAGGTATCAGATTGTAGACTGCATTGTAGATATGCATACTTGCATGAAAAGCACTTACAAAGTGTTAATCATCTGCATGTTAATGTAATTTATAAGGTCATTTTTAAAATTTACATTTTGCAGAATTCATTAAAATAATACCTGGTGATTTTGTCATGAAGATCCTTTTTTAGTCACTTCCTCTTATAGGGTGACAAAAGTATTTCCCCTGAGTTATCACCCTGCAACACAGGCGCCTGATAGAGACTGATAGAGGACGGATAGATCTTAGGTGTGAGGTCATCAAAGTAGTAGTATAGTTTGCATAGGGTAGCCCTTTTAAGTACATGTAAATCGCAGTCAAATGACATTTACAGTAGTTTGCTAATGCACTCTATATAACAATTACAGTTGCAAGAAAAAGTATGTGAACCCCTTGGGATTACGTGGAGTTTTGCATGAATTGGGCATAAAATGTGCTCTGAACGTCATCTAAGTCACAACAATAGAAGAACACAGTCTGCTGAACATAATACTACACAAACATTAGATGCTGCCATGGTTTAATTGCACATAACATGTAAACATTCACAGTGCAGAGAGGAAAAAGTATGTGAACCTTTGGACTTAATAACTGGTTGACCCTCCTTTGGCAGCAATAACCTCAACCAAACGTTTCCAGATCAGACCTGCACAACGATCTGGAGTAATTTTGGACCACTCCTCTTCACAAAACTGTTTCAGTGTAGCAATATTCTTGGGATGTCTGGTGTGACTCGCTCTCTTAAGGTCATGCCACAGCATTTCAATCGGGTTGAGGTGAGGACTCTGACTGGGCCACTCCAGAAGGCGTATTCTGTGCTGTTGCAGCCATTGTTTTGTTGAATTACTTGTATGCTTTGGGTTATTGTCCTGTTGCATCACTCATCCTCTGCGGAGCTTCAGTTGGCGGACAGATGGTCGTACGTTTTCCTGCAAAATGTCTTGATAAACTCTGGAATTCATTTTCCCATCAATGACAACAATCCGTCCAGGCCCTGAGGCAGCAAAGCAGCCCCAAACCATGATGCTCCCTCCGCCATGTTTTACAGTGGGGATGAGGTTTTGATGTTGGTGTGCTGTGCCTTTTTTTTCCACACATAGTGTTGTGTGTTCTTCCCAAACAACTCAATCTTGATTTCATCTGTCCACAGTATATTTTGCCAGTAGTGCTGTGGAACATCCAGGTGCTCTTTTGCAAACTTCAAACGTGCTTGCAATATTCTTTTTGGACAGCAATGGCTTCCTCCGTGGTGTCCTCCCATGTACTCCATTCTTGTTTAATGTTTTCCTTATTGTAGATGTGTCAACAAAAATGTTAGCATATGCCAGAGATTTCTGTAGGTCTTTAGCTGACACTCTGGGATTCTTCTTTACCTCATGCAGCATTCTGCGCTGTGCTCTTGCAGTCATTTTTACAGAACGACCACGCCTAGGGAGAGTAGCAACAGTGCTAAACTTTCTCCATTTGTAGGCAGTCTGTCTTACCATGGACACATGAAGATCAAGGCTTTTGGAGATATTTTTGTACCCCTTTCCAGCTTCATGCAAGTCAACAATTCTTGATCGTAGGTCTTCTGAGAGCTATTTTCTGCGAGGCATGGTTCACATCAGACAGTGCATCTTGAAACCAGTAAACCCAAAACAGGTGTGTGTTTTTTAAGGGCAGGACAGCTGTCAGCAACACATCCAATATCATCACACTGATTGGAGTCAAGGTTGGCTCACTCCTGGCTCCAATTAGCTCTGGGAGAAGTCATTAAGCTAGGGCCTCACATACTTTTTCCTCCCTGCACTGTGAATGTTTACATGTTATGTGCAATTAAACCATGGCAACATCTAATGTTTGTGTAGTATTATGTTCAGCAGACTGTGTTCTTCTATTGTTGTGACTTAGATGACGTTCAGAGCACATTTTATGCCCAATTCATGCAAAACTCCATGTAATCCCAAGGGGTTCACATACTTTTTCTTGCAACTGTAATTCACATTTTCTCTTTTGATAAATATTTCTGTAGAGACCCTGTCCTAAGCAAGAATGACCTAGTTTAAATTTAGTGTTGCATCCAGGCTGTATAGTCACTTTGAGCTTGGATTGTTCTAGGTATGCTCTCATTGGGTTTCTCCTAAGTTCGGAGTATTTTTTACTTCTGCCTGTTGCAGGGTAGTGTTATTAGCAGATACAGCCAGAAGATACAGTAGTATTGAATTATGAATATTTATGTCTCCCTTGCCAACCACCAGGAGGTTTATTTCCAGTGATGCATGCTGGGAAATATAAAAATATTTGGGGGGGGAGGGGCGGACTGACAACTCATGTGGCCCCCGGGCAATATTGGATCATGGGGCCCCTGTGTCCTTGCCCACACCCAAAAAAGCCAATGAAAGGTACCAGGGGCATCTCATGTGGCCCCCTACTGACCCTGAGCCCTTGGGCAGTGCCAAGTGCTGGAAGACTCAGTCCACCCTGGGGGGGGGGGGGGCCTGGAGAGGGTCTTTGTTCTTTCAAGCTTTGCCTGGCAAGATGGCTGTGTCTGAAGTCTGTGCCTCCCAGGCCTGCCGCCTGGAGAGGATCTTTAGTAGAAGAGGCAAGGGTCTATTGAAAGCCCATGAAACAGTGTGATAACAAAGGAATTTGTCAGACAAGGACAGAGTGTTTTCTCTGTCCCAGATAACAGGAAGTGCTTAAACCATTCATGACAGGCTTTGCCTGGTGAGATGGCTGTGTTTGATGTATGTGCCTCCCAGGCTTGCTGCCTGAGGAGGACCTTTACTAGAAGAGAGGCCTTGGTCTGTTTGGAGCCCATGGATGACCATGCATGAGCTCAGTTGTCAGATAGGGACAGAGTGTTGTCACCAGAAAGTACCTAAACCATTCATGGCATGGTCTTCATGATTGGATCACAGGGTATTATTTTAATGAAAGCTGCACGTGGGCAGGTTGAGGCTCTGGTTGATGAGACAGCTGCTGCCCCAGTCGGGAGGGAAGGAGTTGATGCAGTGTGTGTGCTTACTGTACTCATGGATTTAGGAGAGGGGCTCTGCCGGGAGAGTTCCGGTCACATGGAGATAAGGAGAGGCTGACAGCTGAAGATGCAATCCGTTCTGCCAACAACCACCCGCCCAGAGGGAGACAAACCTGCACAGGAAACTGTTGAGGGGCTGCTGAGATGTAGTCCCACAAGACACCGGCTTTCTGCAGATTTGCCACTATGGACTTTTCCTTGTCATAGACTCCACCGGTGCAGGTACGCTGGGGCAGCCACATTCCTAAGTTAGGGATTAGGGTAGATAGGAAGAGACTGCACTGTAACTGTTTTGCCAAGAGTTTTTTAGTAAAGCTTTGAAAGTTTGCCTTTGCCTGGTCTGAGGTGTATGCAAGTAACAAGCACACAAGTAGCTTCCAGTCTGGTTCAGGGGCACATTGTGGTATGAAGATAGCAAGTAGTTACCAAGGATAATGAAGGTCTAACAAGCAGCCTGTCATGAAACGTGTACCTGTGATAGATGGGACGACCTCCCCTAGTGATCCATCTCCCATAGCCACGGGAGCAAATCAGCACTCAGAGGTCCCCTACCTGGGCGCAGGTACGGAAGTGAAAGAGTTAAGTGAGTGCATGCAAGTAGTGCATGGTGGGAGTCCATTGCTCCCATTACTGGGAGTGAGGTAGCGGAGATACACTGAACAGGTGAAGAGGGCATAGCTCTGCGAGTCCCTCCTAAATGCAGCAAGTGACAGTAGTGAAGTACATTGACCAGGGGCTCAAGAGAGTTAACTGGAGTTAGTGTTACTAAACCCAGGACCCTGCATTCACTATATCTGGTCTCCCACAGTACACACAACATGGAAATTTAATTATTTTAGTAAATATAAACTGCTAAATACCTTTTTCTCATTAGCAGTTAGAGCAGTCTTGTGACTTATCAGTGTCTAGCAGAGCACTGGTTAAAGCTTGTAGGAGGAGTTTTCGGTCTGCTCTAGGAGGATGCAGGACCCCTGTCTGGACAGTGCTGATTGGCCCTGTGCTGATCACATGCACTCTCCAAGAAAAAAACCCCAAAAACCTCTCTAGCAATAAACTGAGCATGTGCAGAGTGACTCCACACTATATGTCTTATCAGGAGATAAGAAGGGACACTGGAAGAAGGGGAGGGTCAGAGAAGTCAGGATCAAGCAGCGTTTCACACTATGCAGAGGATTAACCCCTTAGGTTCCACAGTGAGTATAAGAGTATAACAAGCATGCTTTACTGCATATACAGACTGATTTTACTGTTGTGGGTTTAATAACACTTTAAGCCATCTGTGTAAGTGTACATGGGTATGGCAATCTTTGAGTTTGAGATCCACTGTAAGGTAGCATTATCCTTGAAAGTGACCCCTGTCCTGTCCCTGGGCATTGATGAACATGAGTAAAGTAAAGGTACCCCATGTGCAAAGCAGTGACCCTGTCCTAGGTGCCCAGCGTAGCCCAGGAGAACCCCCTTCGGAGTAGGCCTCTTATGTTACCCACACTTGGCGCCCAACGAGGAGGAGAACATGGAGGAGGTACCACCCACCCTTACATACAGATTTAAACAAATTGAAAATTACTTTTTAAAATGATATTAACATTTTAAAACGTACATGAGAGTGGTTACCTGATTTTTAATGACTGAATATTTTTTTTAATTTGTATTTTATTATACAGGGCTTGGAGAGGTTCAGCAAAACAACTTTTGAATTCATAAGATCCAAAGAAAAATGTTACATGTGATGGAGGGAAAGGACTAGAAATCATACTCATAAAATGCTAGATCAGTCCGATCAATGAATCTGTCATTTTGCATAATTAAAGTAGAAAAAACAGTGCTTGGCATCATTTCAACCTTTACATTTACCAGCTGCTGTGCCATCTTCATATGCTTGAATGGGTTTTCAAAGGCAAAACACACCTGTTTTGCTACCATTTACTGCTGGCTACGACAGATTTTCTTCTGCCTTCTCTCCTATATCATCCTAATTTGTGTCATTCACTAATCACTGAAGAATGGGGAAAATTAAAAATATTTGTAATAGAAGACTTGAAGGAAAATTGCACTTTTAACCCTATTTATTACCATATTTTATCAGCGTGTAATTATTCAGATTGTACAAAGTCATTTCATCTTTTAAAGCCACACAGTAGCTCATAAGATAGCAAATCTACTTCAGAGCTCATATATATTTAAATCTGGGAAATTGACAGGGTCACCCTGTTTTAGGTCACCCTTCCCAGGTAGTTGTCATGGGCTGTCTCAGTAGGAGGCGATCCTAGAGTAACATCATTGGAATGGACTTCGCGAATGTGAGCGCTCTGGCATTTGCGGTCTTTTCACAAGGACAACACCTTCCCCTTCCCTGAAGTCTAGTCATAGCTACTACAAAGCTACATGGTATTAAAAAGAAAGAAGATTACATCCACCTTACCGGTGTGATCACAAATGAGAAAATTGGATGAAAAATACCGCTTTCGGAGCAATTGTCCGATAATCTGATCATTAGTACACAGCTTTCAAGAGCCATTCATGACAGTTCATACAAAATTATCCAAAGGGACACGCAGGAAAATGTTATAATACCACAACAAACGTTTTTCATTTAATCAGTATAGCATTCGTCTGAAAAAAAACAAGTGACCAAAACCACACATGCTCAGAAACAAAAGAATACATTACAATCAGGGGCGGACTGACAACTCATGGGGCCCCCAGGCAATAGGGGATCATGGGGCCCCTGTGTCCTTGCCCAAACTCAAAAAAGCCTTTGAAAAAGGTACCAGGGGCATCTCATGAGGCCCCCTACTGATCCCGGGCCTTCGGGCAGGGCCCGAGTTTCCAAATGGTCAGTCCGCCCCTGATTACAATACATCACTTCTGAAGTTGTGTTCTGTGGTACAAGAATTTTCATAACTTTAGTAACCTCTTCATTTTAAATATGTGTGTATAAGGCTTAATCCTAATTTGCTAAAATAAATGAAAAATAGTAGAAAGAAACTACGACCAGTATGCTTGGGTTGTGTGCCTAAAAAACAAAACAAAAAAAAAAAGTGGCAAAAACATGTTGTTTATTCCTATGTGGCATGCACATTAAGTCTCCATGCACACTGGGCATTTTAATAACGCTGGTGGCATTAGCTGTGTAATGTCATGGTAATGTCACAGTTTTTCAGTAATGTGTAATGTCACAGTTTTTCAGTGCTTTTTTTAGCGTTAGCTGGGTTTTTCTGTGTTTTTGTACATTTGCGGTTTTTAGCATTCCTCCCCCCCCCCCCAAAAAAATTTTTTTTTTCGTTCAATAAAATGTCCAAAAATGCCATTTTGCCACGTGTTTCAGCGTTAGAATGTTTTTACAGCTAAAAAACCTCCTCTATAAATCGAATAGTAGGCTGATTACAGCCTACGTGTGCATGGGCACATAGGATAACATGCTAGGGAGTTTACTGGCTGTAAAAAAAAACCGCCAAAAGCCCAAAACTGCAGCTGTGAAAATGTCCAGTGTGCATGGGGACTTATGATTACAGCAGCTGGATAGACTCAATGGGAGTTTTAAAAAAAAAATCACAGAAACAATTGAGTACTGTCCGTGATACTTTTTTTATATTTGCACTAACATACAATTTTGAGGACAAGCTTTCAGGGTATGTCCCCTTCCTCAAAGTCCAAGCAGTACTATTACAAATCACAAAGTTTAAGTAGAATGTTAGAAGGGATGAAAAAAAAAAAAAAAGTACTCAATTGTTTTTGTCGCAAATGCACTAATACGGCTACAATCACCTCAAGCAAAAAAAAAATCACATCATTTCTTTACTCCAAGGTATGTTACATTTGGACACTGGAGCATGCATTCCATCACTGTTAGTAAATTCCACATACGTATATATACACTAGTCTGTGAACATGTATTTGTGCACACCGCAGGCACATAGCAAAAGCTCTGAGCAGACGATTTGCTTCTTCGCACAGGATCTATATGTAATTGAATGCGCATATCATTTTGGTTAATCAATCTCACTATTTCCCACCTTTGCTCTCACAATCTCTGCAGTTCTTTATTGACATTGCTGCATGTACAAAACACCTCCAGGTAATTTTTAATATCACTCTATTACAATATGACTTGTGTAGCAATTGTATGGGCGGCACAGTGGTTTAGTGGTTAGCACATCTGCCTTGCAGTAAATGGGTCATGGGTTCAATTCCCGACCATGGCGCCTCCTGCATGGAGTTTGCATGTTCTCCCTGTGCTTGTGTGGGTTTCCTCCAGATGCTCTGGTTTCCTCGCACACTCCAAAGACATGCTGGTAGATTAATTGGATCCTGTCTAAATTGGCCCTAATGTGTGTATGTATGAATGTAAGTTAGGGACTTTAGATTGTACACCCCTTGAGGGTTAGGGACTGATGTGAATGTTCAATATATATGTGTAAAGCACTGCGTAAATTGACAGCCTGAAATAATAAATAAATATCATTTTTTTTTATTTGCCATTTTTTTCCCACAAAAGTGGATTTACCCTTTAAGTTTATAGCAAAACTAAAAACTGACCAAAAGGTATTATATTTCTCCTTTATAAAAAAACAACTTTGCTAAGCTTTGTGTATACTGATCTCATAGCATAACCCTAGTTTCAATGTCACAGAAAGAACAATTAGTGGAATTCAATAAAGCACTAACAACTCGAAAGAGCAGGGCCCTCTTACCCCTCGTACGTTGTTTGTTGTTGTTGTACTGTGCCATGTATTGTCCCCCCTCTATTGTACAGCGCTGAGCAAACCCTTTGGCGCTATATAAACTCGTAGTAATAATAATAATAACAATAACAACAGGTTTTTGTCAGTATAGCCCATTAAAATGGCCTGTGCCAGATTAAAAAATTACTACCGTCTGTTTCGGTAACCTTACCAACATGTGTGGCAGATTCAGATAGTTCTTAATAGTGCCACTTTTACAAAATGGAGCTATTAATGCACCCAATTAAAAAAAAAGTATTACATCCAGTTCATAGAAATAAAAACTGGAGGCAATTATGACCCTCTTTAGGTTGGATCAGAGACAGGCAGAGTGCCTGTCTCTGTACGCAGCATATCAGAGCTGCATATTTGCCACTGCTACCTCCTCCCTGTCACTGGTTGTTAAGGATTCTGTTGGCTTCACAGTCGACAACCTCCAAGCAAACAGTGATACTGCAGTGTGCAGTGTGTGGGGAAGCTGAAACACTAGTTCCCCATCTGGTCTACTCTTGCCTTGTAATTGACAGCAAGGGCAGATTCTATAGCCAAGGATCTACACACTGCTTGCTGTCATTCATAGAGAGGACCTGATGGAGAGCTAGTGTCTTGAATTCCCATCACGCTCTGTCCCCTATTCAGATACACTTTTTTTTTGTTGCAAAAATATACTTTATGTATATATAAAATATATAAAAACAAAATACTTGGGGTACATTGCATCCTGTATGCAGCACATAAATACACTACATTACAATACAGTTTCAATCACACAGTACATATTCACTTAGTGGTATAATGCCTAATGTATTATGTGGAGCAAAGATCCCACAACCATCATGTCATGCATGATGCTGCTTTACCCTAGAAGCCTTGTGTGACCCCTAAGGTACCACCGAAAAGATCCCTTTCTGGAAAGGAGACACCAAAAGGAATATAATAAGCGATATGGTGAGACAATGATGTCTGATTTTTTGATGTCATAATTTTTTTTCACAAACATGAAGATTTTTTTTTTCCACAATTTTTTTTTAACATGCTGTAACCAGAGCAGTGCAGCTTCACGATATGACTGGTCTGGCGGTGATCAGGGTCACTGCCTGCTGACAGCATGTAAAAAAATATTTTTTAAAAACATTTTTTAAAACTTTTTTCTAATTTTTTCATACTGTGACCAGACCATAGTGACATTGTACTACTCTGGGAAGGTGATGAAGATGTTTTTTTTGATGATCATTGTAATAAGTAATCGCTAACACTGTCCAAATATTTCATTCATAACTACTGTGATTGGCCACATCTATCACATGGTACAGGTCCACTCTGAATGGCCCCTGTACCATGTGATCACTGTGACCAATCACATAGCTCACAATAGTGCGCAAAATGGATATGAATGAAAGCCATTGATATCAACTGACATGTGATCGCTGGGATTGGCCACATGGTACCAAGGCTGCACACATGATCTTTGTTACAGCAGGTCACAGATCACACCACTGCGCACCACCTACAGTGCTCATGAGGTGCACTCCAAAGTAGGCGATGCCCTTAGTGGCAACCCCCCCGGATCGCTATCCATACTAGATTTTTGTGCCTGTTAGTGAGTCTCTTTGAAGAAACTTTCCTCCAGACCACCTTAGAAGTGGCTAGAGGTAGGCTAAGGAGAGACTCCACAATGTCCTTGTCTCTGCTCAACTTGTAGACAGTCTTTGATTTCCACAAATCAGGCTTAACTCCTTCCAGCCCCTGCTCCCTGATAACATTAAATGTGTCCAAGTAATACCAAGGAGTAATCCAGTTGTTTGGGATGGAGCTGTCCCATTTCTCCTGTCTAAGGGTCCTCCAAAGGAGCAGATGGAAAAGACTAAAGTTTTGAAGATGCTATTGCAAGCAAATACACTCTCAGCTGTGTAGTGATGTCGGGCATGCCCTTTGAGTGGCTCCTTTAACATGACTGCCCGCTTTACCCTGTCCATCATGGAACCCCAGATGAAGCAGATGAAGTAAAACACCACCTTGGTGATGACCTAGACGTTGACCCTGGGAGGAGAGGTTCAAACCTGGGTGAGGTAGTGAAACACAGGATGAATCTTGCTGCAGAGTACCAGTGTCATTCCTCCAATGGTGAGTCATCTGAGGCTCCATAATCTGAATTTTTGATTCATTTTGGACAGTCTCTCCTCCCATGCCTTCAGGGCTGCACCCTCAGCTCCAAGTCAGACTCCCAGGATTTTTTCTTTAAATCCATTCTGATGCTAAAGGAAATGGATTCAGTGGAAGGCAGAAACCACTTTCCAAAGAGCATGGCCTCTGACTTCCCACAGTTGACTTTTGCCTCTGAAGCTCAACCAAAGTCCTCGCAGGTCTGGACAAGTGTGTTGATGGAACTCTGGTCTGTGCAGAACACTGTCACATTGTCCACCCAAAGGTGTGTTCCCCAACAATTTGAACTGGGACTTTAAAGGCAACCAAAAACAGATAATGTAAATATCTAAATAATTTTATTCCAAAAATAAAGAGA
The DNA here is from genome assembly GCF_062004578.1 of Staurois parvus. Lineage (NCBI taxonomy): Eukaryota > Metazoa > Chordata > Amphibia > Anura > Ranidae > Staurois > Staurois parvus. The sequence continues at coordinate 8,802,059 of NW_028317827.1, read as the reverse complement.
CATCATAATATTGATGGAACTCTGGTCTGCATAGAACACCGTCACATTGTCCATGTAGAGCAAGCACTTGACCTCCCTTCTCTCCGAACCAGGTGCAGTGATCTCTCTGATATCAAGATTCCATCTACTTCATTCGGCGAAGAGCTCTATACCCTAGATACTGTACATGTATGACAGCTTCAGCAGTGCAATTGCACTGAGGAACTGGACACTCTGGCCTCAGTTCACAATCGGTGCTTGCCTCAGATTCATGTACCTGTATACAACAGGCACGTTGGAAAAATTGACAGAGCATCTTTGATACTTTTTATGAAATCCCCTAAATATGTTTAAAAAATGAGGATCTGATATGATCTCTACAGATTTAATAACTGAATGTATGTACAAGAAATCATCTTCACTTTCTGGAATTCATCATATGCAACAGTCAGACAATGATGGGGTGCACACAAATTCCAACTGACTCCTAATGACTTTATGATAAAATAAAAAAGCAATCTTTTCTGCAATATTCACCTCCTATATAGTGTTGTGCCCTTCCAGCAGTTTTTGTCACTAAATGTCCTCAGTCTTCTAAACTGAACAACACCAAATTTCATTCAATGTTGAAAACTGAGGACATGGTGTAGGACATTATCATATTGTCTCCCTGATGGAGATTCACCATGGCACCCTGCATACACAGAGGAATAATGCAGTAAGTCATCACATCAACACTGCTTCCTACATTGTTGAAAGCAGCCCACTCCCAGAGAAGATGTGAAGAGGACATTGGGCATCATGTGACCAAGCTGAAGGCATCTGGAAAAAGTAAGCAAAAAGAAAAAAAGTAATACACACGGGGGGAGCCTGGAGCCCAGAGTTGGGCTTTAAGATTTGCCAGACCCACAGATTATTGTGGTTTCTGATATAGGAGATCAGCTAACACCACCAGCACCCTTAAACATCAGAACTGAGACAACACTGAGACATTTTAATATTTTATATTTAGATGGCTAAATAATTTTTGCTATAAATAATGGCTTCTTTCAGTAATGCAAAATGCAAAGCTAAAATATCTTAGACATACTAAATAAAACAAGAGTTAAGGTGGTAGCAAAGAGTCAGATGGGTAATCCTAACTATTTCTGAGACCCTCTCTAATCTTCTCTCCAAAAAACAGTTAGACAGCATTTCCCTTTAAAAGACACATTCCCTTTTATACACAGCAATGTTTCTGTGGAACACTTACCAATGAGGTTTTACAATGTTGGGTATTATTGTAGCACTTGAGGAGCTGCTTTTTTGACTGGGTCCTTCTACTTCCAGAGTTGACCCACTTGGGTAATACCTGAATTCATTGACACACCTTGATAAAAAGAAATATATTCATAAAAAGACACTCTGGGGGAGATTTGCTAAAACTGGTGCACTCAGAATCTGATGCATCAGTGCATGGTAGCCAATCACCTTCTATGTTCAGTTTTTTTGACAATAAAACCTTGAAACTGATTGGTTTCTATCTAGAGCTGCACCAGATTTTGCATCATGTAGTTTTAGTAAATAACCCCCATTGTTTCTCTGCAGTAAAATGCAATTATGCTAGACACAACTTAGCAGTAGACACAGCTCATAACGCTGTACTTTATATAAGCCCAACTGTTAATACAGGTAGCACAGGGGCGGACTGACCATTTGGGCACTTGGGCACTGCCAGAGAGCCCGAGGTCAGTAGGGGGCCCCATGAGATGCCCCTGGTACCTTTCATAGGCTTTTCTGAGTGTGGTTTGAGTGTGGGCGAGGACACAGGGGCCCCATGATCCCCTATTGCCCGGGGGCCCCATGAGTTGTCTGTTCGCCCCTGAGGTAGCACCACTAAGGGCCTAATTAATACCAATAGGTATCTTCTCTAAACCACTGGCCAGTGGGTACTGAACATAGCTAGCCAGTGTTGTTGCCCTTAGTCTTTGGTTTGAGTGCTGGCTGAGCAGCGCTTGCAGCAGCACTCCTGGTCAAAGCAGGTCTCTGGAAGAGCAGGTCTTAGAAACAGCAGATCTCTGGAACAGAAGAATATGGTCCTTGCAGTCAGCACTGTACAGCAGCACCTCTCAATGTCTGACACAAACCTGCACACACTATCCCTATGCTCAGCTCAGGCTGTCAGCCAGATGGAGTCCTCTTCATTATTTAGTCTCCTTCAAAATGGCTGCCAATCCAATTGTACTGGGGACACTTTCCAGTTCAGCACTGTCCACACTTCAGAAAGTGAACCATAAACTGCAAAAGGGGAAAACATTCTGCAAGTAAGCTAAAGGAGCCGCAGACAAGGCTACATTGTGTAAAATAAATCTCCTACCAGTGTTGTTGGAAAACAGCACATGTTAACAGATGGAGCCTCTGTAGCCATCCCAGTCTACCAAGCCTGTGTGTTTTTAAATTAGGAAGCATTACATTGTGATCATGTGACCTAGTTTAGAAAGATGATTTTATGTAACTTGTTATTTTGTTGTGAGGTGAAAGCTTTTACCACATTCAGTGTAAACTTCTCATGTGAATAATGACTTTTTTTCCCCATGGATCGCCAGGCACAGGTTCTTATGCAATACAATACTGGTACTTTCACTTGATTAATATGCGGTAGCTGTAAAGAGAAAAAAAAAAAACACATTAGGTGGTCAGATCATTTCCTTTTGTCCCCAAATTAGATAAATGAACCTATTCTCCTAGATTGTAAGCTCGAAAGAGCAGGGCCCTCAATCCCCTCATGTTTTGCATTGTATTGGTATGTTGTGGAGGCCTCTCTTGCACCTCCTTCCCAAGTGCCATAGTAGTAGGCTGATGAGGTCCACTCTGTAGGTGGGTAGAGCTGGTAGTTGCAGTCCTCAGAACAGGATGCAGGTGCAGCTTGGCACCAGAGAAGGAGACAAAAAACAGGACCAGATGGGCAGCAGTCAGCAGCAACTGGGCAGTGAGGGCTTCAATCAGCATGCAAAGCAAGTCCAGAAGGCAGGCCAAGGTCAGTAAAAGCCAGACAAAGCAATACGGAACCAGCAGGCAAAGACAAGTTCAATAAACAGGCTGAGGTCAGGTCTACAGAGTTGAGGCTGGAGCAGTCCAAGGGCAAGCCAGGTCTTGCACAGGTAAACAGACACAGTGGATCATGTCTCAGGAACAATCTGAAGACCATTCAGCAACTGTTCAGAATGATAGACCAGTTTAAAATAGGCCACTGAGCGCCAAGTGCGTACGGTAATTGGTATGTGCTGGTGCTCACGCATGTGCAATGAACTGGCACTGTACATCTAACACTGTCCCTTCACTCGGAAAAATGAGCATGTGTGCAATGTGCATGAGCATGAGCACAAGTCCTCACTGGTTTCCTGGTGCCAGGATTCCGGTTTTCCTTACAGAACCCTTTGGTTGGAAAGGTAGCAGTCCACTTAGCCGAGGAAAGAGATTATCCCCCTCCAGGTATTATTCAGTTCTTTAATGGCTGCTTGTCCTACAGATATTTTCATATCAAGTGCATCATATTAAAAGAGGTCAACAAACAGAACATGCTCTACCACAAATTACCTTTTTGGGAGACTATAGACAGGTGATCTGGCCCAGATGCCTTTGAATTGAAGCAATAATCCTCTAATACAATGAAGGCGGCTACCTGGTAACATCCATTGCAAAAATTCTTTAATGGTTACATGGCAGGATACAGCAGTAACATGCTAACGTGTTTCAGCTGAAGGGAAGGTGGGGGGGGGGGGGGGGCAATCCACGGGCAGATAGACAAAGTGCTTAGGACCAGGAGTGTAGACACCCATACTGTAGGCAGCAACAAGCACAATATCAGAAAGTTCACCTAATACATATAGGTCCACAAAGTACAGTAATGGGCCGTAACTTAAATGTATGTAGCCCAGGGGCGGACTGACCATTTGGAAACTTGAGCACTGCCCGAGGGCCCGGGGTCAGTAGGGGGCCCCATGAGATGCCCCGGGTACCTTTTTCATAGGCTTTTTTGAGTTTGGGCAAGGACACAGGGGCCCCATGCTCCCCTATTGCCCGGGGGGCCCCATTAGTTGTCAGTCTGCCCCTGATGTAGCCTTTATCAGGGTGAAGTGTCCCCCACCCACAGACAGTGGGGAATAAAGGCAGCAAGCATATGGGAAGGTTTGCAAAAACATTACATAGTCCTTAATTTAGTGGTATTCACATATATTTATCTATCATTTAAGCACACCTTAAATAGGCCAGATTATAACTGAAACCCTAAAGCATACCCACCTCATTCAACAAAAGAAAAGGTCAAAAAATTCAATGTAATGAGGCACTCATTCCTCAGATAAAATCTCACAGACCTCCAGTTATTACTTCTCAGCTCAATATGCCTACAACTACACTGCTTCATCACTAAGATATTAACCACGAAAGATGTTATGGGCCTGTATGATTAACCAAAGTATATATAGCATTCACCAGAAAATACACAACCATTGACAATCCACTTATATATCTAGAGCAAGATGCAGAACACAATTCATTCACCAAGCTACCGCTTGCAAATGACAATTCCATGACCGGCCGAATGTACAAATGCCACACTTGGCCCTCCTCTTTTATTCTCTGCTAGATGTCCAGTACTGCCCTGGCCCCCTGTCCCCCGCATCCCGCCAAAATCCAGTGCCATTAGACGCAGGGTGAACGGCGGAGTGCTCAGAACATCCATCAATAGAAACGCCGGTGACACATTGTCATTGGTATCACTTCTGGTGACATCATATCTGCAACGGAAGTCTTGACGACGCCATATTGAAAAGGAACCCAGAAGTGCAGCGGGCACCGTAATTGAACACCCAAGGCATTCCAGAAATAACCAGAAGCATTATGGGCACCACATTGGGACACCCAGAAACGGAGAAATACCGAGAGTACCATATCAAAACACTTGTGGAAGCCAATATACCACAAATCAAAGAAAGAGGAAACGTAAATAACAAATATGAGCATAAAAAAACTAATTTAACAAAAGCAGAAACACATCCACAGATCCTCAGTTCCTCAGAAAAACAACAATCCTGGTGGGTTATAATACATATGGTTTACAAAATTAAGTGGACATGCGGACATGGATCACCCCATCACAAACAACAAAAAACCCACGACAGCACCCCCAGAAAATCTATCAATTTAAAAATGTAAATATTCAAACAGCCTAACCCAGAAAAAGGTCTAACTTTAGTGCCAAAATACACCTCAAGACACCGACTGTAAATCATGCCACCTTACTGAAAGGGTGCATAGCTTAGCATCTCATTTAAACCCGGTTTCCTGCATGCCTTTAAAGTGTTACTATACCCAGGACCTTGCATTCACTATATCTGTTCTCCCACAGTACACAGAACATGGAAATGCAATTATTTTAGTAAATATAAACTGCTAAATTCCTTTTCTCATCAGCAGTTAGAGTAGTCTTGTGACTTCAACAGGTCACTGGTTAAAGCTTGTAGGAGGAGTCTTTTTTCTGCTCTAGGAGGATGCAAAACCCCTGACCTCTGTCTGGAAAGTGCTGATTGGCCCTGTGCTGATCACATGCACTCTCCCAAGAAACAAAAAAACCTCTCTAGCAATACACACTAAAATGAGCATGTCCATGTAACTACAGGTTCAGTCTGTCTTATAAGGTGGATATTTGAACAAAAGGAGGGGCAGAGAAAACAGGACCAAATGGCTTTTTCACACAATGCAGAGGATTAATTCTGGGGACCTCATCCACAAACTCACTCAATATTTGATCAGTGGCTAAAATGTACCAATGTTTCTTCCTTATTTTTCTAATGTCATCTGACTACTTGTTAAATGTAGTGATAAATCTACTTTTATGTGGGCCCATCTCAGTCTTTCCTTGAAAGAGAAGGAGGTCCCTAGGGCTTGCTTTTGCCCTTTGGTAAGCTCGCTTTAAAGACTTTTTGCTATACCCTCTATCAAGAAATCTTTGTCTAAGTTTGATGGCCTCCTCCTCAAATACTTCAGGATCTGAGCAGTTTCTACGGATCCAAGCATATTGTCCAACCGGGATGTCCCTAACTACATGTCGTGGATGTGAGTTCCGTGCATGCTATAGGGCATTACTAGTGGTGGACTTCTGAAACAGACGAGTAGCAAACCTATTCTCTGCATCCTTCAGTATATATAGGTCCAAGAATGGAAGAATGGACCTGTCCCATGTCAATGTGAAGTACAAATTGTAAACATTCACATCGTGAAAGTTCACAAATTCCTGTAACAGAAGTTCAGATCCTGTACAAAAAAATTAAATATCGTTAATGTATATCCAGCAAAGATCTCACAAGAGAATATCCACCACTCCGAACCCCCCAGGTACAGGTGGGCGTACGATGGGGCACACTTAGTCCCCATCGCCACCCCCTGCACCTGGAGGTAGTGGGAGACGTTGAAAGTAAACACATTGTGTGTGAGGATAAATTGCAAAAGTTGCAATATAAACTCATTATGCATATGGTGATCAATCCCATTCATTCAAAAAAGACTCAACAACCACTATCCCCTTTTCATGTGTTGGAGTACAGAGACTCAACATCAATTGATGCGATAATAGTATCTTCGGTTACATGAATTCTTTCCAAATAACATCGGCAAATGCTTCGTACCTTTCAAATAAGAGGGTGATGCCTCTAGATGAGGCCTTAGCTGTTCATTTACCAGAGAGCTAGCATTTTCAGTCAGGCAATGGATCCCAGAAATAATGGGTATCCCAGGTAGATCTTCTTCACACTTATGCACCTTGGATAGGGCATAGAAGACAGGTATCATAGCATTATAAACCACCAGAAATTCAGCCAGATACTGGTGGTGGGCATCACATATCATTTTGGGGAACTCATGTTTATTCCTTTCTAAAATGGGACAGCCCACTTTTCTATACCAGGCCCTATTACCTAAAATTTGATCACGCATCTTGACATATTGAGTATTGTTCATCAAAACGATGCTACCCCCCCCCGTCTAAGGATTTTACTACCATTTCTTTATTGTTCTGTAGATTAAATAGGGCCTGATCTAGATACGGGGAAAGGTTTTGACTAGGCTCACCAATGGAAAATGCTTCAATGTTTTGGGTTGCCAACTTTTCCTTTATTTTGACTGGGAAAGTTTTTGACTTTTTCCTAAATTTCCATTCCTTTAGATCAGGGATGTCAAATTCCATTTCATTGCGGGCAGTATCAGCATTATGGTTGCCCTCAAAGGGCCAGTTGTATTTGGATGACCAAAGTCCCCACCCTCCCTAACATCACCGTGCACACCCTTTGGGGGCAGAGCTGGGAAGCAGAAAGTACAGGGTCTGGAGGACGACCAAAGGAAGTGTAGAGTCAGTCACCAGAGTCTGCTGAATGCGGAGACTAGGGGAGGTGGAGATAAGGGGGTGCTGCAGCTGCACTGAGAGGTGCAGGATCTGGCCGAGGAGTTCTGTGATCCTCTCTGCAGCTGACTGCTGAAACAGGGTGGAGGCAGAGATGAGGGGGTACCATAGTTGAAGGAGAGATACAAGGGTCACGTGAAATGGCCTGGAGGGCCGGATTCAACCTGCGGGCCTTGTGTTTGACACCTGTGCTTTAGATAATCAACTTCATGGGTGGTGCTCTCTATTGACTGGATAGACACATCTTGATTAGATTCTTTTTCCAATTCAACCAACATTTTCAGAGCTTTGTAATCTCTCTTACTGAAATCTCACCAATGCTTGAGAACACCACCCAGAAGTTCATGCTTCCTTTCAACCCTGGGTCCTTCCATCACAGACTTGAAATTAAGTTTTTAAGGAAATAAGTTAAAATCTTTCACTACTTTGAACCTGTCCATATTTCTGCTCGGGCAGAAACACAGTACAAAATTCAAGGCCTGTTCCTCCTCCCAACTTAGAACATGATTAGACAAATTAATTATTTTGAAAGTGTACTATTCACCTGGTTCACTTTGGTGACAGGATGGTCCAGGGCGGGTACTTTCTTCTCTATTACTATAGGACTGTCTGTTATCTGTTTTGTTTCTGGATATAAAAAAAAACAGATGAATTATTAACTCCTTTTGGAATAGCTCCTGTTCTTAATCCACCTACCTGATGGGAGACCCCAGCGTGAATAGAACCACCACCATTGGAAATGCAAAATGTTTACGCTTGTTAAACATTGGTATGATTGATATGATATGATCTAAGATTGTATGACACAACTGAACTGTGATGTTACATGTTTTGATTGAGAGATGATTCTTTTTTCACCGTTAATAAATATATGATTTCATAATTATTGTTGTTTTCTATGTCACCCATTGTCAGGCACATATAAAGTCCCCTTTTTTAGTGGGAGAGCTCCATTCAGCTTTAGGTGCTGCACTGGATCCAGGTGACCCTGGCAGCCATCTTGGGTCATGCAGAGTCTTTTTAAGTCCCTGCCCCTTGGTTTTGGCACATTTTATGCGAGTGGCTAGTGTAGGGACAGGACACCTGTCTGTCAGGGACAGCACTAGCGGTAGATAGATGTTCCAGTGGAGTAGAGAGAGTAGGGCCTATGTCTACCTCTTCAGGAAGTTCCCTTTGGGTTGGTCCGGCCAGACCGCACTCCGCTCCCTTTGACAGACACTGTCTCTAGCTCAGACCCACATACGACTGACTCTACTCTGAACTGTTGTAATTGTACCAGTCGGGTGAGCTTTCCCGCCAGACTTATTTGTACTGTTTTACAAGTTCTGCAATACATCATAGCTGGCAATCCAGGACTCTTTGTGTGCTTTCTATTGTGCCACTTACCCAACACACTGCCTGCATGCATAGACACACAAACCATGGCTCAGGCCCACCCCCTGCTCCTTAGTCACATGATTTGATTGACAGTAGCACAAGCCAATGGTTGCAACGCTGCCTCTTTGTGTTGTAAGGAGTGAGAGAGAGGAAAGAGGCACAGGTCTTGGGCACAGCGCTGGGTCAAGATTGAGCTCAGGTAAGTGTTATGGGGGTGCTGAAGGGAATCCTGTGCACTGAAGGCTTTTTTACCCTAATGCAGAGAATGCTTTAAGGTAATAGATCTTAAGCCTTTAGAACCACTTTAAATATGTTAATCTTATCAGCCAGCATTAACAGCACATAGCATATGGCATTATCTATCACCTCAACTGCTGTTTGCCTCTCTCTGCCAAGCTGAATCTCAGTGCTACTTTTAATGCAGCCGGGATGTTAAATATGACTGTTCCTCTCATTTTAGTTGACTCATTCTTTTTGTGTCTAGGTGACCCAGGAAAACACCAACTCTTAAAGGAAACTCATGAAGACAAAAATATGGCAGCAGCCGTTCTTACCTGATTGTTAAAAGTGCAGGCTTACTCTAGTGTTAATGATCTGAAACACTCTTTCATACAGAATAGAGTCCACTCCAATGAGCAGGGAATCAGTGAGCAGATCCTCTGCTATATCAGAGTAGAGTGGAACAGAAGTCAGTTTTTATCAGCTGTGCCCATTCACTTTGTGTCCAGAGGACCCACGAGAGCTCCATGGGCAAATGGACTCCACTTTCTGTTTACATCAACTACCTCTGACTTGTCACATTTAGGTCTATAAAAACAGAAATGGACACAATCCAATTTTTTTCTGGATCTGGATGGCCTCAGATGTAGGCAGCTATAAACATACACAAGTCCATTTACATCTGCCTGCCCATAGAGCTGCATCAAATTTCAGATTAGGTCCATCTAAATCAGGCAAGAAAATTCAGCGACCCTTTCTAGAATAGCATCAGGCACTTTTTCAAGGTGCTATTCAGACATCAGGAAATTTGAATCAGAACAGCACAGAAACAGTATATATAGTATAGTATATAAGTATGCGTAGCAATTTACCCATGATGAAAAAAAAATAAAAGAAAGAAAGAAAAGAAATCGGTTAAACAGAATGCTCACTTTCCACGTTGCATTATTATGTACAACATTTGAAAAATCAACAACTGAAACTTCCCTATCAAAATTAGTGATTCACCCATAGGGGGTTATTTACAAAAACTGGAAATTGCAAAATCTAGTGCAGCTCTGCATAGAAACCAATCAGCTTCCATTTTTTATTGTCAAAGCTTAATTGAACAAGTTGAAATAAGAAGTTGACTAACTATCATGCACAGCTGCACCAGATTCTGAGTGCACCAGTTTTAGTAAATCTCCCCCAGAGTGTTTTTTTATGAATATATTTCTTTTTATCAAGTGCATTTATTGCAAATCTTTTAAAACAGTACAACTAAAAACAGACGTACAATACAAGCCAAACAGCAGATCAGCTTACAGAGGGAAAGAGTGATCAATAATGATGACAAAGTATCAGGGTTTACATGTCCTAATTAACGTAAGGGGTACAAGAGCGTTCCATGCCAAGTACAAAAATCTTAGCAGAAGGATCATACAAGAATACATTTCTTAGAGTAGTTAATATATTTTTGAATAAGCTGTTACTAAATACTGTATAATTGATTTTCCCACAGCTAATTATACTTACCTATTCTAAGGACATTCTGGTCTGGTCATGTGATCAGCTCCCAGTGGCGGCTTCAGGGGAGAGGAAGGACAGCCTACAACCGATGCCCCATAGTAAGCCTATGATATCACCAATCCATCCTTTGTTGGTGATCCCTCCTCTAACCTGAAGCCTGCCACTGGGGAGATCACATAACCAGACTGAAGTGCCCTGAGAATAGGTAAGTAGATCTATCTTCCTCTTACAGGGTAGTTATAATAGGATTTAGAAGGGAGGTGGAATCAGGTTTAAGATTAGTTAGTAATAGCTGGAACTTCTACTTTAAGTTCTTTTGAATTAAATAAGTTGATTCAATGATGATCGATTCTACTTCTACACTCATCTATCACTTTATTAGGTACACCTGTTCAATTGCTTGGTAACACAAATTGCTAATCAGTCAATCACATGGAAGCAACTCAATGCATTTAGGCATCTAGACGTGGTGAAGACAACTTGCTGAAGTTCAAACTGAGCATCAGAATGGGGAAGAAAAGTGATTTAAGTGACTTTGAACGTGGCATGGTTGTTGGTGCCAGACGGGTTGGTCTGAGTATTTCAAAAACTCCCTAGGGTTTACAGAGAATGGTCAGAAAAAGAGAAAATATCAAATGAGCTGCAGGTTTGTGGACCCAAATGCCTTGTTCATGTCAGAGGTCAGAGGAGAATGGGCAGACTGGTTTGAGAAGATAGAAAGTCAACAGTAGATCATATCAATATGCACCAAAATCTCTGAGGAATGTTTCCAACACCTTGTTGAATCCATGCCATGAAGAATTAAGGCAGTTCTGAAGGCAAAAGGGGGTCCAACCCGGTACTAGCAAGGTGTACCTAATAAAGTGGCCGGTGAGTGTAGCTGTGGATCCAACATGTGGGAGGGACAAATTGGGCAATATCCCAGAGCCCAGAAGCACCAAGGGGGCCTCCAGATGGCCGTGGCTGAAATTTGGTGCAGGTCTCTAAAAAGCAACACATCCACAGACATTTAATGTGTACTGCGTCTGTACCGTAAAGCAATGGCAGTAGCTTACCAAACTAGCTGGTATGAGATTTTCCATGACCAGTATGTGGCATGCATACAATTGTCCTCATAGTATTGTGTGATTACAGTGTACTTGTAATAATTTGTGAGAAATTTGCTTTGGAACACCATTTCAACAGCACAGTGCTTCTGGAAATGTTTTATTTCGGTCGGTGTACAGATACATGGGTGAGGGTTTTGTGAGAGCATGCCATTCAGATGCCAACATGGCTAGCATTACAGTACCACTGCTTAGATGTCATGCTTGGCAGAGACTCCAATACATCAGATGATTTCTAATGTAGCAAGTAAATGAATAAACCTCCCAGTAATGCTACTACAAGGCTGCAACTAGAAGGAGTGCTAATGATTTGTAGTGTGACTCTAGGGCAGCCTTTCTCAATTAGGGTGCCCAGGCACCCTGGGGTGCCTTGAGGTTTCTTCAGGGGTGCCTTGGCAAAATGTCTAAAACTTGGCAAATGTCCAAAGCTTGTATACAAGCCAGCGGGTGGAACAAGCCTGTCTTTTACAACAACTATTTAAAACAGTGCTCCTCCACACCCTTTTATATCCTATTATCCTCCTCCGTGTATGCAACAAGCATATACCATGCTTCTAATATGTGAAACTTAGTATAAATCTTTAGTGTGTCACACCAATATAACATTTTTACATGTGTATATAAAATATGAACATAAATATATCCCACATACAAAAAACTAAAAATTATTTAAACAAACTACACCCAGCCAATGTCTTTACATAATCAAAAAAAGTCCATGTGTAAAGTGAAATTGAAAGGGAAGATATTTCATCCATATAATGGTTCTTCAATTCATGTGTAATTTAAACACCACCACACCGTGCTGATCCCCCACCCAAACGGATTGAATAAACTCACCAGAGCTCCAGGCTGGTCAAATCATAAACCAGCTGACACACAGTGGCCCTGGGAGCAATGATCTGCAGTAATATCTCTGGCTCCTACACGACTTGTCAATCTTCACAAAAAAGGATGGAATTACATGAGAAGAGAGAAAGAGGAAACTCCATAGTGTAAAACTGTTAATAGCTTTATTCCATTTAAAAAGAGAGAATCTCACTCATAATCTACAGTGTCTCCATCGACACTGATAAAAACAGCATGTACATATGCAAAAGGGTGAACTCCGGTAACACAAATGTCAGCAGCTCACCTATGCTACATGGTGACATCACCTCCAAAGCCCCGCCCTACGCGTTTTGTCCTCCAGCATGTCTCCTCTGTGATCCATTAGATGCATTGCAATGCAAACCGCATTGCAATAAATCTTTCCCCTGCTATTCTAGCTAGGAAAGCCCTGACCCAAAAGTGACATCATGGACGTCGCCTTCCAAATCACACAAAGAAGGTGGGGGGAGGAGACCCCTCCACCCACCGGCATTTGCCAAGACGCTCTTGGGCCCACAGATGGGCATGCAGAGCCCAGTGTCATGGCAGAAGTGCACCGTGGTGGGGGGCTGTGGAAGCAATCGGCAGCAGCGGAGCTGGCTGATTGCTTCCAGCTGACAGGCAAGAGTCTGCCTGTCAGATTTATACACAATCCTGATGGCTGCAGCCACTGGATTGTGTATAAAACCCCCTGCTGTCAGGTCCCTATGAAGTACAGACCTGGCAGCAAAAGGGCTAATGCAGTATAAAAGCCCAAAGTAAACATTTATTATATTACGGCTTACCCGGTCTCAGATGTGATGGCTGCATTTTGTTCAGTTTTCTTTTTTAGGCATTCTTTGTTTTTCAGATGATGATCTGGCCACTAAGTCTGCTGTTTTTCAAAAGAACAAGCTGTCCTGCAGATGTATCACTTAGAGGGATTAGACAAACCATTTTACACTGACAGGGAGGCTTAAAATGGTCAACTTTTATTCATGTATGTAAAACCTTTAACCAAAAGGATAAAATGTTGCTGTAACTGCTTATAGAGTGTTAGCTGGAGTTCAGCTTCAATTTGTTAGTGTATTCAAATCTGCTAATACATCCCCCCAAATTAACAATGCTATTGTCTACTGTGCCCCCTGTGTTCCAGAGTGGGGGCACTCTAATACAGGAGGTGTGGTACTGGCCAGATCACCAGGTGAAAACAGTGGGAAAACAGCCTAAAACAAACTAATGCAGCCACCACATCTAATGAGTAATTAAGCTGCAGTATACTATTTTTTTTTTTTGAGTTTAATATTGCTTTAATTGTGACAATTTTAACCATTGTTCTTTTTTGAGGGATTTTTTTAAACACATATGGCAATACTCTCTCTACTCCATTGTAAAGAATTCTTACCCACCTTCTTTCTCGGTTGTAGACATATACATTTTATATGGCAAAAGCCTGTTTAAAAAAGACAGTTATGTCCATAGTTAAATATATTATATAAAGTTGTTTACAGTATACACAGGTATGTACATATCAATCTGTGTGTATATGCATGTATATATTTATATATTCCTTTATTACTATGCAGCAATAGAGCATCTTATATTAAAATAAAATTCAGGATCATACCTTTTTTTAACTGGAGACTTTAGCAGATGTCAGTTGGCACAGTTTAAAAAGACAGATGGAGATGCAAAGCTAAAGCACAGAGGTTTTTCAAAGGCATGGAAATTCTCATTCCACCTTTTGAATACAGATGCAGATGTACCTGTAAAGTGCTGTCAGGTGGAAAAATCAGAAAAACAAGCACAGCTTGACTCTCCTATATGTGTAGAATTGCCAACTGTCCCTGATTATTTGCGACGGTCCCAGGTTTGAAAGATATCATTTTAACGTTTTGACCCCAGAAATGCTGAAAATTGATCAGCCCTGTTACATACATTTGTAACAGTGATAGTATGTCATTCATTTCAGTATTCTACCAGTAACATAGAGTACATTTATTATAGGACATATGCTGACTGTAAGGCCTGGTTCATATTTGCTATTGTAAGAGCAATGTGTGCAGCCAGCTTTTGCAAAGCATTTGTAAAATGTTGAGCAGTGTTGAAGTCTTCCATTATAGTTTGGATAAGTAAAGTGATTATAAACACTGAATTTTTTAAATTAAAATACCAAACATGTTATACATACCTGTGCACCAAACCTATACCTACCAGCAGACCCGATCTTCCTCTTCTTGGGTGCTCCTGGCTCCTACCCCTTGCTGAGTGCCTACCATAGCAAGCTGCTTGCTACAGGGGCACTCATGCAGGCTTGTTCCTGAGCTGTGCTCTGTGTGTCCATTGACACACAAAGTGTGGCATGACCCATCCCCTGCTCCCTCCTCACTGGCTGTGATTGACAGCAGCAGGAGCCAATGGCTCTTATTGCTGTCCCTGAGCCAATAAGGAGGGAGAGAGCAGGGAGAGATTCTGCTCTTGGGGAACAGTGCTGAATCGAGATCGGGCTCAGGTAAGTATTAGGAGGGGGGCTGAGGGAGGGGAGCTGCTTTCAGGTTTTTTCATATCAATGCAATGCAGAGAATGCGTTAAGGTAAAAAAAAAAACTTTCAGTCTTTAGAATCACTTTAAAAATGGAACTTTAGGAAAAAGAAAAATGTTGCCATAGGCACAAGTGAAATATTTTACCTTTAATGCTGAACGTGATCCATTCAAGGGAATGGAGCTGCTCTGAAAGTACCCTACAACTGCGTGCAATGCTGAAGGTTGGGGCATGCCAGTGCAGGGTTGAAGGGGTTAAAGCAGGCAGTGAGGAGGTGATACAACTCTTCCTTACCACCTGTCAAATGATCTCTGGAGAGCAATCCAAACGCTGATCACTCCTCAGAGTCTATATTGTGAGCAAACCCATTATTTTTTATTCATTTTTCATCTTTTTTTTTACAGTTTTTAGAATTAAATTTTTTTTTACATTTTTAACAGTCCTGTTGGGTGCCTTTGGGGAAATATCAGGGGTGTAAACAGACCACTGCTGTCTCACTTTTGAGACAGAGAAATGGACTGAGGGCAGAGACTCTTCAGTCCCTTCCTCTGAAGCCTCAGCTGCACTGGACAGTCAAGGAACAGGAACACCCTGTGCTGAGCGGCTCCCTGTTCATCCGCAAACTGAAGTATAAAAAAAACAAAGTTTTCCATGCTTCAATTATGAATGAACACAGGAGTGATCAATACCAATCACAAACAAAATTATGTCAATAAATATGTATTTTTATCCATACTGATATTGTGTTTATGTGCCTAAAAATGGCCATGTTTAATATACTTCAATAATCTTTTGACTCTTCTTTCAACAGTTTTCGGTCCTAAATGTTGCAGAATGGCACCACATAATAACATGGTGCCGCTTCCTGCAGCATTCATCTGTGAGTCTAAGGCAACCTAATCATGCATCCAAAGAAGGCCGGTCCTTGATACCCTGATCTTACAGGAGGTGGGTTGAAAGATGCTAGAAATCATTCAGCCCAGAATATGATCGCAGATAGGCAAGTCTCCAGGTAATAACACCCAGGGGTGTATTTGCCATGAGGCAAACAAGGTGTTTGCCTTGGGCAGCATTTTACACGGGGCACGCTGCCTCCAGGCAGAAGGGACACCATGGGTGTGAGTGGCCGGGCCGCGATTGGGGGGGGGGGGGCAGCCGAACTGACACACAAGTAGGGGCCAGGGGACCAGCTGCAGAGGAGGGAGGAGTGGTGGGCGGATCCCTGGTGTGCTCAGGGAGCAGTTGAAGGCTAGGGCCCCCTGTCAGGCAGGCTCCAGCCAGGATCTGCAGTGTACATCAGGCTGCACAGGGTGGGTGAGGCCAGGAGGTGCCAGCAGAGGGCCTGTGGAGGAGGAATAAAAAGAGGACAAGGTCAGGACAGGAGCAAGACCCTGTGCTCTTTGTTGCAGTTGCTGCCAGAGATCGGACACAGGCTCAGCTACTTACCTGTCTTGCTGCCCCCCTCCTGTTCTGCAGCCACTGCTTCACACTGCCCCCCTCCTGCTCCATGACCCCCAGTCCCTCGTCTCAATGCCCCCTTCTATCCTGAAGAGGTGGATCTTAAACAGGACAGAACAATAGAATCTTCAACAGGCTGATGTGTTTTGAGGACTAGTCTCGCATACCCCTGTGATCCGATTCTAGTGTGGACCCAAAAAAGGCCTCTGCACCTTTATGGTGTGGTGTGATTTGTGCGTAATACAAATAGTATGTGATTTGCACAGGAATGCGGTGTGGTTCCTGTGTGAATCACATGCGATGTACCACACTTGTGTGAACCTAGCCTAAAGGGCTGGCTGTCTGTCCATGCGTGTGGGGTTCACCTGGTATGCAGGCTAAATGACCCATAATCCAGGGAGCCCCGCTGCTAATCCTCGGGGTGGTTTTTATCATGGCTAATAGCCTTGCCTGGGGTCCGCTGGCTCCATGTGAAATGGGCAGCGGTGTAAGCAGAGTCTCTAGGTACGCACACCCGCACAATGCTTACAGTCGTATGGCGGAGGTTGGGTGAGCTAAATGTAAAAATGCTTTGTATCCAAATGAATGCTGCATTGCTGGCTATTGTTGTGCCTTGTTCCCTGCAGCCGCTGTGCATACCGAGCTCAGCCACAGAGAGTACTCTGCATAACAGGTGTACAAAATAATACTTTGTCTGTTCACACATGGGATTTATCTGTTGGTGGCTTCTCATATTTGCTTTACTATTTTTCCATTATGCCAACCCCCTCAAAAGACCAGCATTCCCAGAGAAGGTAGAGGAGTCGTCTGTGGATGACTACCATAGCCAGCATTGCCTGTTGGAGTATAGGATATCCCATTAATATTTGTTTTGTGGTCTCCAATTGCTAAAAAAAACAACAAAAAAGGTCTTTATGTCCTCAACAATTCCCTTAGATGACTTGTGTATATTGCAGAATATTATTGTAATTCTGATGCAGATTCCTACCTTTTGTGTTGCTTTTCTTAACAAAACATTTTCATCATGTCCTGTTCTCTGGCAGGGCAAGGTTTGGTTCATTAACCACCTGGTGACTTCAGGGCTGTGGTTGGAAGCTGACGTATCGGCATCCCTCTAGCAGTGGTTAACCCTTTAGGGTTGTTACTTCGCAAGTTATTTTCTACTTGATTAAATTATTGCTTTTTTTGTTTTGTTTCGTTTTGGGTTTTTTTAGCTGCTTTAAGCAGCAGGCAAAACCCTGTGAAAGGATTATCTAGTTTGACAATGAGCAGTCTCAGAGTTTTCCAAAGCAAGACAACCGTTTTCAGACTTTTTAAAAAAGAAGACACTGATAAACATGAATGTAAGTGTTTCACTCGCCCTGTGAAGGGGTTATGTGTTCTAACAAGGAGCAGTCTCATAGCCTTCCCAGGCAGAACAGCCTGTTCAGACTCTCCAAAGGGCAAAAGACAAATGGACGTGACAATATGAATCATGCTTTGTTCAAGCAACCACAAATGAAGATGATGACACCCAGCACGTTGTCACATTCATTAAGTGGCCAGTGCACTCAAAGGGAGTTGTTTCCACTCACCCTGTGAAAGGGTTATATGTTCTGGCGATTAGAAGTCTCATAGCAATGCCAGGCAAGACAGCCTCTTCAGACTCTATGAAAAGGAAGAGGGAAACGAGCATGACTATGTATCCTGCTGGTTTAAGCAGCCAGGGATAGAGATGATGACACCTAACAGGATGTCCCATTCAATAAACACATTGTCAATACACTAAAGGAATGGTTTCCACTTACCCTTTGAAGGGTTATCTGCTTTGGCAATGAGAAGCTGCCTCGTCTTCCCAGGTGAAGCATCCCTCTTCAGAGTTTCCAAAGAGGATGATGTGGATGGACATGACTGCATGAATACTGCTTTGTTCGAGCAACCAAGGATAAAGATGACACCTAACAGGTTGTCACATGAAGCTAATACACTCTAAAGGAATGTTTTCACTCACACTGTGAAAGGGTTATCTGTTCTATCAATGAGCAGTCTCCTAGCCTTCCAGGTAAACAATACTCCTCAGAATCTTCCAAAAGAAGATTCAGGGGAGCATAACTGTGTGAGCCCTGCTGGTTCAAGCAACCATGGATAAAGAAGTTGACACCTAATGATTTATCACATTCATTGACCAAATGGACGATACATTCTAAAGGAGTTTCTTTCACTCACCTTGTGAAGGGGTCATATATTCTGCCAATCAGCAGTCTCAGAACCTTCTCAGTCAAATCAACCCTTGCCAGATTAATCCAAAGAACATATGGACAAACATGACTTTATGATTCCTGCTTTGATTAAGTAGACAGTGATTAACCGCTTCAATACCGGGCACATTTACCCCCTTCCTGTCCAGGCCATTTTTCAGGTTTCAGCGCTCTCACACTTTGAATGACAATTGCGTGGTCATACAACATTGTACCCAATTTTAGCATTTTCTTCAAACAACTCGAGCTTTCTTTTGGTGGTATTTAATCACCACTGGAGTTTTTATTTTTTGCTAAATTAACAAAAAAAGACCAAACATTTTGAAAAAAAAACACTTTTTTCTTTGTTTCTGTTATAAAAGTTTGCAAATAAATAATTGTTCTTCATAAATTTAGGCCACGATGTATTCTGCTACATGTCTTTGGTGAAAATAACTCAAATTAGGATGTATTAGTTTGTAGGAAAGTTATAGAGTTCACAAACTATGGGATAGATCTGAATATTGATCAATCCTGAAGTACTGACAGCCAATCGAATTTCCTGAGGTCCAAGAATGTCAGAACAGTACAGATATCCCCCAAATGACCCCTTTTGGCAAAGTAGACAGTCCGACGTATTTCATAAGAGGCATGTCGAGTTTTTAGAAGTTGTATTTTTTTTGTCATAATTTTTTGGAAAATGAAAAAATTAAAAAAATTATTTTCACAATTTTTTTTTTTACATACTGTCACCAGTGCAGTACAGTGTCATCATATAACTGGCATGGCGGTTATCAGGGACACTGACTAGTGACAGTATGAAAAAAAAAATACATTATTTTTTTATTATTTTTAATTTTTTCTTTTTTTTTAAGATTTCTTTTTTTCATATTTCACTATGACCAAAGTAGTACAATGTTACCATAGTAACATTGTACTACTTTGGGGAAGTGATCAGTATTTTTTTTTTTACACAATTTGCTTATAGCAAAGCATTTACCTGAATGATATCGATTCATTCAGGGTTTTTTTTTTTTTTTGTGCTTTGCTGTGATTTGGTCATGGCTAATCACAGGACAAATCTGGGCTGTGATTTGCCCAGCTTGTGAATGTGATCAGTGTGACCATTCACAGCTAGACACACTAGTATACAATGGATGGCATGAATGAAGCCATCCATTGTATACAACTGTCATGTGACCTGCTGTGATTGGTCACAGCAGGTCACATGGTACCGTCAACAGGGCCAGTACTCAGATCTGTCATCGGCCGTGTCCGAGGTACATGGCCGGTGACAGATCGCACCGCTGCGTGGCTCTGCAGGCGTGCAAACTGCGCATGCCCGAAAGGATGCCATATGTCGTACATCCAGAAAGGTGAGTGTTTTTGCCGGCCGCCATTCGACCATAGGCTGGGCGGGAACCGGTTTAGATGATGGTGACCAAGTTGTCACAATTAATTAAGCATGTGATCAAGCCACTCTAAAGGAATTTCTGAATTTACCTTCTGCTACGGCCATCTATTCTGGCACTGTCCAGTTTTCCTTTTAGGGCCATTATAACTGGTCTCAGAGCCTTCTCAAGCCAATCAATCCTCACCAGTCCCTTCTGAACAAGAAGATAACGACCTTTGTCTAGGTTGTTGATTCCTCCTTTTGTAAGATTGATGAAATTCCTTTAAATAGAAGCAAAGTTGTGGAAGTATTTTAAGTGCCTCCAAAGGACGGCTTGACAATTCCCTTATGGTGACTGAATCAAATGCATGTTCTACAAGACTGGAGCATGCTGTCACAGCAGGATGTCAAGGGTTTTGAATCACCCCTTTGGTCGGTGTGTCCCTTATGGGATTGGCCAGATACATGACTTTACCATTAGATGATGTTGTGACCTTCAAGGATGTACTCAATAACTCCATTGTTTTTGATCTTGGAAGGTGAATCTGAATTAATAGCGGTCAGTTTGACTTCCTACCTCTGTTGAGTTATAGGAGACTGGAGTTCAAGAGTCTGTTTCCACGCTCACTCCAGAGAGGATAGCTTCTGCATTTCTGGCTGAGAGTCAAAGAAAAAGCCAATACATAATCCAAGAAGTCAGTGAAGAGCTTGAAGTCAGGATGCTTTCTGGTATTTTGGGAATTTTGCCAACCATACATGTCTTATGGGCACTTGGTGGTCCCTCCTTGGACATAGGTACAGCTTTGGTGATGGACACATAGTCACTCAAGGCAGGCATTTCAGGTCATATTTGGGAGTGTCATACTTTAATTGGTTTTATTTACAAAGCAGTGTAGCAATTCACAACAAATTCAAACTAGTGATAGGGTAAGCCCAACTAGTTGCCACAGTATATTTCTACATATTCTTTGCTTAACAAAGTACGTTTCAAAAATATCCCAGGTAAACATTTGTTTAAAGAGTTGTAATATAAAATAACACCACTAGATGGCACCTTCTACTTTTGAATCAAATAGCATCTGTACAGCTTGAATAGACTATGCTTTGGACAGCTTCAAATGTCATATTTAAACAATGTCAGCTAACCCAAAACTAATTACTGATGTCAATTAAGAGGTTTTTGTTTTCTTTTATTTAATACATTTAGACTTTCAGCCAACAAGTTATCAGGTCGGATTGCACTGTGATGAGCCCCACTCTCTTTGCTGGATTTATAATCAGCAAAATGGCTTCAGTATTTACTGTAATTTCCCTTTCCAGACAAGCTCCATGGCAGCATACTAATGGAGTAGTCTCCACCTCTTCCACCCTCATAGAAACATGAATTAATACACTCAAAACCCTACTTAGCCACTGCTTTACATAGCCACAATGGCTAAATGGTTAGCACTTCCGCCTGGCAGCACTAGGGTCATTAGTTCGAATCCCAGCCATGGCACCACCTGCCTGGAGTTTGCATGATCTCCCTGTGCCTGTGTGGGTTTCCTCTGGGTACTCCAGTTTCCACTCACACTCCAAAGACATGCTGCTAGGTTAATTGGATCCTGTCTAAATTGCCCCTAGTATGAATGTAAGTTAGGGAGCTTCTGTTGTATACACCTTGAGGGTTAGGGACTGATGTGAATGTATAATACATATGTAAATTGATGGCACTATACAAGTACCTGAAATAAATAAATAATAGCCAGCTTATTCTGACTGGGAGGCATACGATGATGCCATAGATCAGGTCAGGAAAGGAAAATTACAGTAAGCATTGGAGCCAATCTTCTGATTTTCCCAACAGCTCTGTGTCAGCATACTAACAAGAAATAACTTGAAAATTCAGGAAGGGAATGCTGAATATTTTAATTAAAAGTGGTAGAAGAGGAAATCACTTTCTGCCCAAAATTTACAGCAGGCTTGTTCAACCTGCAGCCCACGGGCTGCATGTGGCCCAAGAGAGCTATGAATGCAGCCCCACAAAAAATTATAAACTTAAAAATTTTAATTTTGGGGGGAATTTTTTGTAAAAATGAATTGACATTTAGCAAACACATGTGGCCAAAGGACTTTTATAAGTTTTATCTTCCCAAATAAAAATATCCCACTCTTCACAATAATGCCTTATATATGTCATCAGTTTTCAGCAGCCTCTATATTTGTGAGCTAATATTTTTAGGATGAAGCACACGAATGGCAAAATTAGAACCAAAATATCTGATGAGAACCTTGAGAATTGCTACTACAGCCATCAAACCGAATACTGATGAGTTAGTTTATAAATAACAGTGTTAAATATTGCACTTGGTTTATGTTACTCTTTTTTACTTTTATAATAAAAAATATACAAAAAATTAAGGTTTATTATCCGGATACAATATCTATGTCGATGATCGTCAACTTTTTCTGCTCATCAGCTTTCCTTATTAGTGTATTTTATGTGTGGCCCATGACAATTTATCTTCTTCCAATGCAGCCCAGGAAAGTCAAAAGGTTGGACACCCATGATGTACAGCCTTACAAGTTGTCTCTGGAGAGAACCAACCAGCTTCTGTCCAGAAGGATGCAACTCTTCAAGAGAAATGTGCTGTAAACCCCTCTACCCCTTTGCCTTGTAAGCTGACAATATGGGGTTTATTTACTAAAGCTGGAGAGTGCAAAATCAGACTCACTTCTGCATAGAAACCAATCAGCTTCCAGGTTTCATTGCCAAAGCTTCATTGAACAAGCTGAGGTTAGAAGCTGATTGGTTTCTATGCAGAAGGGAGTCTGATTTTGGACTCTCCAGCTTTAGTAAATAAACCCCTATGGGTCTGAACATATATGAAGCGATAATCTGAACAGGCACTTTCCTGCTTTCAGTTGCTCCTGTAGGAACAATGAACAGGTGATCTTAAGATCTGATGCTAGCTGTTGCTTCTATATATGATTAAGAGCTTTGCCATTGTCCAACTGGCTTCATTGCTGGTTGCTTGCAGACAAAAATGGACCACAATTCCTTGTTTCAGATGGAAGTCCATGATTATTTTAGGTATGAAAACTAGCACTGGCACCATCAAAACTCTATCCGCTAAGAAGATGATAAAAGGCTCTTTCACCCCCAATCCAGTTTGGACACTCTTCTTGCAGATGAGACAGAGACTAAGAGGGCCACTTTCACATTAAGATGCCAGAGGGAAACACCCATTTCAGAGCTAAAGGGATCAGAAGCCAAAAATTCCAGGTGAATCCCATTTAGGAAAAAGCAGCTTCCTTACAGGCCTTGACCTTATTACTGCTTTAAAAATTGGATATTGACTTATTGAAGGACCATTTGGTTTTGGAAAATGTTGATATAGGATGCTGATACATGGATCTTCAGTGTCCTCCTCATGCTGAGATTAAGTGATGTCAATTCTCACTGCAGGAAGTCCAAGATATTATGCACTTGCAGATCTGCAGCTGTGAATCCTTTTTAGATGCATATTGTTGAAATTGTTGCCATACTCTGCAGTAAGTCTTATTGGTGCTACTTTTCCTGGATTTCAAAAGGGTATAAACAGCATTTGCTGAGCAGCCTAACCTGATAATCCATCAAAATTCTTGCCATAAGATAAGGTCTCTCTGGATGGAATATGTGCCCTTGAGACAGGGGAATGTAAATGTTCAGCTTGAGTGTTCCGCTATAGTAGCAGCTGTAGCAATCGTGCACACAGAGATGGATGCGAACCTCCATTTTGGCAAAGGCCTCCATCTTCTATCATTTTCTACTCCCAAATCAGCTCTTCCACATCCTCCATCCCTCTCTGTTGAGTGACACGTGGTTCCTGGATGCTGAGTTCAAAAAGGCATCAAGGCCCAGCGGGGGAGCTCCTGGCTATAAACCCCAATTAGCCTGGCCCCCATATGTCTGCGAGACTCTGCTTGAAAAAGGATCGTAAAACCATAAACCAGTCCCTTGCTGAGCTTCAAAGACATTCCAGATAAGTCGAAAACCAGACATCACATTCGACATCCATTTTCCCCTATGATTTCATATCTTGGAATATGCAAGACTTACATAAAAACCAGACATATATTCAGACCGGTCACTTTAATACAGGTCGTCTGATATATTACACCCCCTATCTGACATCTACAGGAGAGCAGAAACTGATATCTCCTTAACCATCCCAGCAGGTATGTCATATTTCATATTTAGACGTTTAGCAGATGATTCTGCGTATTAATCTACCCGTGAATAGAATGTTACTTGTACCTAGGAAAAGTTATTGACCATAGTATAATTTGGGAGGGATTTGGTCATAGCCTGAGCTCCCCGCCTACAATACCCCTCCCTAAATGAGGCGATTGGTTCTCTGCTTTAAGGAGACACCCTGCTGAGTTCCTAGAAAAAGGTTGTTATGCTTGGAGTTAACCTAAGCTGAGTTGAGCTAAGTTGAAGATTCTCCCTTTTAACATCAGAACTAACTTTGGGAGATAAGGCACCCTTTTGGCTCAGGAAACTTGAAAGCTGCTTAAACCAAGGCTTTTGGCAAGTACTGTATCTCTCTAAATTCCTTTCTGTTATCTCTTTGCTGTGTTATTGCTCTCTGTATATTTATACAATATATATATATTTATATATATATATACAGTGAGGAACAGAAGTATTTGAACACCCTGCGATTTTGCAAGTTCTCCCACTTAGAAATCATGGAGGGGTCTGAAATTCACATTGTAGGTGCATTCCCACTCTGAGAGACAGAATTTAAAAAAAAATTCAGGAAATCACATTGTATGATTTTTAAAGAATGTATTTGTCTTGCACTACTGAACATAAGTATTTGAACACCTGAGAAAATCAGTGTTAATATTTGGTACAGAAGCCTTTGTTTGCAATTACAGAGGTCAAACATTTCCTGTAGTTCTTGACCAGGTTTGCACACACTGCAACAGGGATTTTGGCCCACTCCTCCACACAGATCTCCTCTAGATCTGTCAGGTTTCGGAGTTTCAGCTCCCTCCAAAGATGTTCTATTGGATTTAGGTCTGGAGACTGGCTAGGCCACTCCAGAACCTTGATATGCTTCTTACAGAGCCACTCCTTGGTTATCCTGGCTGTGTGCTTTGGGTCGTTGTCATGTTGGAAGACCCAGCCATGACCCATCTTCAATGCTCTGACTGAGGGAAGGAGGTTATTGCTCAAAATCTCACAATACATGGCCCCATTCATCCTCTCCTTAATACAGTGCAGTCGTCCTGTCCCCTTCGCAAAAAAGCACCCCAAAAGCATGATGTTACCACCCCCATGCTTCACAGTAGGGATGGTGTTCTTGGGATGCAACTTATCCTTCTTTTTCCTCCAAACACGACGAGTGAAGTTTAGACCAAAACGTTCTACTTTGGTCTCATCTGACCACATGACCTTCTCCCATGCCTCCTCTGGATCATCCAGATGGTCATTGGCAAACTTCAGACGGGCCTGGACATGTGATGACTTGAGCAGGGGAACCTTCCGTGCAATGCATGATTTGAAACCATGACGGCATAGTGTTCTACCGACAGTGACCTTTGAAACTGTGGTCCTAGCTCTCCTTCATGTCATTGGCCAGCTCCTCCCTTGTAGTTCTGGGCTGATTCCTCACCTTTCTTATCATCAGTGATACCCCACGAGGTGAGATCTTGCATGGAGCCCCAGTCCGAGGGAGACTGTCGTCTTTAGCCTCTTCCATTTTCTAACAATTGCTCCAACAGTTGATCTATTTTCACCAAGCTGCTTGGCAATTGCCCCGTAGCCCTTTCCAGCCTTGTGGAGGTCTACAATTTTGTCTCTGGTGTCTTTTGACAGCTCTTTGGTCTTGCCCATGGTAGTAGTTGGCGTCTGACTGACTGTGGGGTGGACAGGTATCTTTAAAGAGCTCAGACAGGTGCAACCAAGTTAGATTAATGAGTGGAGTAGAGGTGGACTTTTTAAAGGCATAGTAACAGGTCTTTGAGAGCCAGAATTCTTGCTGTTTCTTCGGTGTTCAAATACTTATGTTCAGCAGTGCAAGACAAATAAATTCTTTAAAAATCATACAATGTGATTTCCTGAATTTTTTTTTTAATTCTGTCTCTCAGAGTGGGAATGCACCTACAATGTAAATTTCAGACCCCTCCATGATTTCTAAGCGGGAGAACTTGCAAAATCGCAGGGTGTTCAAATACTTCTGTTCCTCACTGTATATATATATATATTGGCTACATCTTTTTCTATAAATATTTTTATTGCACCCTTTTGACCTTTTTAGTAATAAATCTTACTTTCTGAAAGTGTTGAACTGTTTCTAAAGCTCTTTAATGCAAACTAAGAACTCCTGTCTCTGAAAAGAGCTACTGTGGGTGTTTAAACTTCTGTATACCCTGCCTGCGGTGACAGTGGTATACAGACAATTATTCAACATCATAGTGTTATTGCTGATATTGCAGAGTTTCCTCTTTCTCTGTACAAAAAGGAGGTGGTGGAAGTGTGAAGGGTTAATTGTATAATTAACCTGACCCAGTAACAATTGCTCCCAGGCTGCAAGTACACAGATTGTGATCCATTAGCTGGAAAATCTTTGTGCAGGGTGCAGCTGGGCGTAGCATTGTTACGCACATGACAGCGCAGTTTTAGATTGGCTAGTCCTTCGGTCACGAGTTTTGTGAGAAGGGCTGGGGTCTGACGCCGTGATCGTCACAGCAGCTACCATGGGTGCTTCGGCCAGATGGCAACTATTGCCAGCACCAAGATGTTCTCCTTACAAAGTCTCTAATATCAGACGAATGGGAAGGAAGGCATACACCTACTGGAGCCACCAGTTTAACATCACAGGATTAATTTTCAATCAAAACCTCAAGCAAAACTTTGCTAGCTTGGCATTTGCAGGGGACACAAAACGCTCCACCTCTGGATGGAAAGCCCAGCCTGTCACTATCATATACATCTCCAGCAGCAAGGACAACTTGTTGCTGTCTAAGAGGGACCCCGAGAGCAAATTGGCTTGGATACTGTTTGGACCCAGAATTTACATTGCTTACAGGTAGAGAATATTAGCCTAAGCACACAACATTATTGGAGCAACCACAAAAGCTTAAAGGGTCAGATGGGGTGTCCTCAGCTCCAGGAAATTGGACACCAGTTTCTTTAAGGGAAGGACCATACCTCCTTAGTTGACTCTAAAAAGCATAAGGCTTCCCAGACCCTCTTGATGGCATCTGTCATAATTACAATCCATGAGATGGGTAGCAGGGAATGACAGTTTAAGAAATTTCCCTCATCCACCACCTAAGATCCTTCTTCATTGAAGCAGTGATAAGTATACTGTGTCTCAGATCTTGTCACGTACCTGATAGAAGACCAAGATGATGAAGGTAGCCTCTCTTGCATTTCCTGCCCAAGCACCCCTGAGAATGGGACAGAGAGTGCAAAGGGACAGGAGGAACTTGAGTGGCGGAGGATGTAGCTTGCACTGGAGATGCTGACTGGGAAGA
The DNA here is from genome assembly GCF_062004578.1 of Staurois parvus. Classification (NCBI taxonomy): domain Eukaryota; kingdom Metazoa; phylum Chordata; class Amphibia; order Anura; family Ranidae; genus Staurois; species Staurois parvus. The sequence continues at coordinate 8,774,461 of NW_028317827.1, read as the reverse complement.
TCCAGCAGGACATGCAAGAGTAGGAGCATCAGGTGAGGAATCAGCTGGATAATCAGCAGACGTTAAAAAAGAATGCTGGCTTGTGCAATAGTTCAGAATGGCAGAGCTCATAGATGATGTCAGCAGGCATGTAGCAGGATCGTGCATAGAAGCAGGCAGCTGCATCAGTACATAAAGTATGTAGGCAATCAGCATTGGCATAGAGAAGAATCAGAAGCAAAAGCATAGTCAAGATCAAGCCAAGGTTATCAACGAGTGGGCAAGGATGCAGCCGAGGTCAGAAACAGTTAGAATAGAAGTACAGAGCAGAATCCAAATCACATCAGTAGGAAGCTGTGTCGATAACCCGAAATCACATGCAGAACATGGGTCAGGAGACAGGAACATGCTGAAGACCAGTCAGCACTGACACTGAATTAGAGCCTCCCTTAAATAGGCTGTTTGATGCTAATACCGGCTCTAGGCGGGCATGCACATATGTGCACATGCCGTGATGCATTGCTCAACGTGCGCATTTTTGCTCACATATGCACGCCTGGCTTATGTTCAGGCAGAAGTATGTACGTGTACATGCATATTTCTCTGAGCCAGCTGGCTAATAGAAATTCCCTGATAGGTCTTCCATCCACTGCTGGTCTAAGAAACCCTTCTGAAAGGGGCAATACATCCATTGAACCCATCTGGTCATCAGAATCATGGAGATCATTGTCCTGCATATCTTCAGACACTGAATTGCAGTGAGGGAAGTAGCACTCAGGGCATGTGTGATTCTTCCAGAAAATTTCAGAATTTTCTCCACTGGAAGTGGGATGGAATTCTCAAAGATATTTATTTGACCTCCAGGGTATATCAGGTGTGACTGGCATCCTGTTTTTTTCTGGACTAAAAAGTAGAGGTGAATACATGACTGAAAAATACTCTATTGTGGTATAAAAGTTTTTTTCTTAATGTTGTATACTGGAATCCTTGTCAGCATGAATGTGAGACAGAATGATCTTTTGAAACTTCCATGTATGACTCTCCCATTTTTCAAAACTCATTGGTTGCTATATTTTGTCTCACCAAACCTGCCAGAACCAGGATAGCCTGGCTCCCACCTGGCATAATTGGATGGGCAAGATTTCAAATGGACTTCTGGGTCTCTTGCCTCAAAGGGCAACCTTAGCTGAGTTTGAAAAGAAGGACTGTTTGTCAAGGCCCTGAACATTTTTTTGCACATTCTGTAAGTGCTGCCCTTTTCCCCACACACAAAATTGGTTTGCCCGTGAGACTATAAGAAGGCATGACACCAACTACACAATCAACAAAGTAAGTTAAAAATTTAATGAACAGTTTATTGATACAAAAATAGTTTAAAAATCTAATTACATGAGTAGGAGATTTGTATAAAATACATATAGCTGATTTGATACAGTTCAATATACTCTACATTAATGATGACATTACATAAATGGTTATTTTAATCCCATATCATCTTTACCCAGTTAATCTCAGGAGTGTTCTCACACCATTTTAATGAGTGGAATAATGCATCATGCTTCTCAATGCATTTCGTGAACTTTAATTCACTTTATCAGGAGTGGGTGCTATTGACAAGGTATAAATCAGCTTGAATTAAAACCACAATCTTCCAGTAGGGCTGTCACCAGGGAAATCTGCCCCTGTAGCTGAAGGGGAACCCAGAACCCTAACAAGCAAGAGAGGCAGAGATAGCACAAAAAGGCAATGGCTAGGTATCTACAGGAACTAACAGTAGACCCACAGACTGGAATCTCCCTCAGGATTGGGATGCACAGATGGCGCTGCTCTTTGACCACAGGCCTTTCTTTTCTATGTCTTTTTTTTTTTCTTTGGAAAACCTGCCATAACAATGCATCAGAGGAACTGGATAATGCATCTGAGGAATTGGACCATGAGAACTGCCAGGAACATACAGCATATTGAAAGAGGAGGAAAGAAAAGGTCTAAACAACAAATACAAGAGGGTGCCACCATCTAAGTGCAGATGACTTAATAAAGGAAAGTGTTAAAAACAAATTGCACTCGCTCTACTCCTTAAAAAGGAGTAATGTGTGTCACACTCCAAGGGGAAGTCATCTGTGGAGCGACCACCAATTGCAGAGATCAGCAGGAAAGCATCTGGAAACTGCAGAGCTGCACTGGGAACCTGCTGGAGAGAACCTCTGCTCAGCTGGTGGGTTGGACTGCATCTCTGATGAATAAATCAGTGACTTCTGGGTAGTACAGCAGGAGTTGGATAGGATCAGCTACCCTTGGAAGCCACTAATGCATCTATCTAAGATGTTTGCGTTCCAGCCCACCAGCTTAGAAGTGGTTCTCTCCAGCAGCTTCCCAGCGCAGCTCTGCAGTCTCCAGCCGCTTTCCTGATGATCTCTGCAGTTGTTGGTCACTTCACAGATGACTTGCCCTTAGAGTTTGACACACTCTCCTTTTTTATGCAGTGAGTGCAATTTGTTTTTTACCATTTCCTTTATTAAATCATCTACACTTAGATGGTGGTGCCCTCCTATGTTCGCTGTTTTTTTATATGCATTATGTTACCTAAGATCTGAATTAAGAGGAGGAGCAATCATTGCCCTGGAGTGATTCATAATTGTCATTGACTTGTATAAACTTACAAAGACAAGCATTTATGGGTCCGTCAGTGCAGTAGCTTCAGTTCATTAATTCAAGGTCTTATAGGGGTACAAGTGACGAGACTACCCCATTAATATGCTGCCATGGAGCTGTAAGGAAAATGTGTTTTATGCTATGAAGAATCCAAAAGAAGGAAAGAAAATAAGCAGAAATGCTGATTTTGCAGCAAGATGAGTGACAGCCAAGGTGAGCAGGAATTCAGCAGAGAAATATGTCCTAGATATCTCACCATTGAAATCTCTAGGTAATATAAGGAATGCATTGTATCGCTTATCATACACCATATATCATATCACCTTTGGGTTGACTGGCTCTAATACTAATAGTACTGTACTGACAGTGCTATTGGTGACAACAAAAATAACAAACAAATCAAGTTTAAGAAAGAAGAACATTGCTGGACCGGAGGGGGCTCAGGTAAGGATTGGGGGGAGGCTGGGGGGATGCTGCACATAGAAAGGTTTTTTAGCTTCATGTATAGAATGCAATAAGGTAAAAAACCTAGGGCCTTTACAACCACTTTAAGGATAGGTTCACACCGGTACCCTGCAGTTTGGCAGCAACACAGGTGTATGCAAGTTTTTGTGCATTTTCTCTCATTTTTAGCACTAGGTCTGATGTTTTTGCCTCATTTTCTAAAAGCACACAAAAATCCAGCATGCTGCATCTTTCAGAAAACACAGCAAAAGTGTGCAATCTAATAGAAGCCTATACGACTGCGACTGAAAATGTAGGTAAAATGGCGCATACACCTGCACTATAGCCAAATTACAACGCAGCAGTGTGAACCCAGCTTTAGTCCTCATTCACACGGGAAACCTTATCAAAACATTTGAGCAGAGGGCTGCAGTCTTTCTTCGTTCTGAGCCCTGCATGGGTCCCACACAAATGTACGCTCAGAAAGATCCATGCAGCTATTCACCTTTCATGATCTATGCAGCCATTTGTGTACAGATCCATGCAGCCATTCACCTTTCTTGATCCATGCATCCATTTGTGTACAGATCCATGCAGCCATTCACCTTTCTTGATCTATGCAGCCATTTGTGTACAGATCCATGCAGCTATTCACCTTTCATGATCCATGCAGCCATTAGTGTACAGATCCATGCAGTCATTCACCTTTCTTGATCTATGCAGCCATTTGTGTACATATCCATGCAGCCATTCACCTTTCATGATCTATGCAGCCATTTGTGTACAGATCCATGCAGTCATTCACCTTTCTTGATCTATGCAGCCATTTGTGTACAGATCCATGCAGCCATTCACCTTTCTTGATCCATGCAGCCATTTGTGTACAGATCCATGCAGCCTTTCACCTTTCGTGATCCATGCAGCCATTTGGGTAAAGATACATGCAGCTACAGTATTTGCCTGCCATTGATTTGAATGGGCTGGATGCATGCAGCTGCAAAGACCACATGTGCCTCTCGGGTGGGTAAACACAGCCCTCAGCATAGGTGAACGGATCAGTGCATTTGCAAACCCAACTATTACCTTGTAAATGTGGCATCACCACTCTTCTGTACATAGCCTGTGCAGAGATCAGAGCAGTACCAGTGTGGGAAAGCTGGAAAAAGGGGGGCTGGCAGGATTAACATGGAATGGCTGAAGTACGGGGGATTGGCTAACAGTACTAGTGTGGGGTGGCTGGAAGATGGGAGGCTAGCAGTATCAGCATGGGATCGCTGGAGTATGGGGGATGGGCTAGCAGTACAAGCGTGGGGTGGCTGGATGATGGGAGGGTAGCAGTATCAGCGTGGGATGGCTGGAGTACAGGGGGTGGGCTAGCAATACCAGTGTGGGGTGGCTGTAAGATGGGAGTCTAGCAGTACTAGCATGGGATGGCTGGAGTACAGTGGGTGGGCTAGCAGTATGAGCGTGGGGTGGCTGGATGATGGGAGGCTAGCAGTACTAGTGTGGGATGGCAGTACCACTGTGGAGTGGCTGGAAGATGGGAGTCTAGCAGTACTAGCGTGGGATGGCTAGAGTACAGGGGGTGGGCTAGTAGTACCAGCATGGGGTGGCTGGAAGATGGGAGACTAGAAGTATCAGCGTGGGATGGCTGCAGTACTGGGGGTAGGGTTAGCAATGCCAACGTGGGATGGCTTGAGTATGGAGGTGTGGGCTAACAGTAACAGCGTGCGGTGGCTGGAAGATGGGAGGCTAGCAGTATCAGCGTAAGATGGCTGGAGTACGGAAATAGGGTTAGCAGTACTAGTGTGGGGTGGCTGGAAAATGGGGGGGGGGGACTAGCAGTACCAGCGTGGGGTGGCTGGAAGATGGGAGGCTAGCAGTACCAGCAAGGGATGACTGGAGTACAGGGGGTGGGCTTGCAGTACCAGCGTGGGATGGCTGGAGTACAGGGGGTGGGCTAGCAGTACCAGCATGGAGTGGCTGGAAGACGGGAGGCTAGCACTACCAGCGTGGGGTGGCTGGAAGATGGGGTGGCTGGAAGATGGGAGGCTACCAGTACCAGCAAGGGATGGCTGGAGTACAGGGAGTGGGCTTGCAGTACCAGCATGGGGTGGCTGGAAGATAGGAGGCTAGCAGTACTAGCGTGGGATGGCTGGAGTACTGGGGTAGAGTTAGCAGTACCAGCATGGGATGGCTGGAGTATGGGGGGGTGGGCTAGCAGTACCAGCATATGGTAGCTGGAAGACTGGAGGCTAGCAGTATCAGGATGAGATGGCTGGAGTACCAGCGTGGGGTGGCAGGAGAATGGTGGTGGGGGAACTAGCAGTACCAGTGTGGGGTGGCTGGAGGACAGGGAAGGGGGGCGCCAAAAAACACCTTTGCCTATGTAGACAGAAATCCTTGCACCGGCCCTGCTTAAGAGGGCATCCATTGATGCTGCTGTCCTCAGTGTGTAGTGTCCCATTCCTTTTACTATGATGCCCTAAAATAAGCTGGAATGAGCTTCTGCTGATACCGGCACCTCTTAGTAGTATGAATCACCAGATGGATCTACATTGGTGCTTCGAGCGGCACTCTGTAAGCTTTAGTTAAGGTCAATCCTCATGAAGGAGATTGAGAACAGAATTTTTTTTATTCACGACAAATAAAGGTACATTCACACCCTTAATAATAAGGTCATCTGCCCATGCTGATGTGTGCACTACTGATCCACATGACATGTGAATGTTAACGATGGGTTTACTCTAATGTATTAATATTGCTAACATTTTAAAGAAAACTTTGAAAGCTGTCCAATGTTATTTATAGCCATAACACACTTAATATGACAGATAATGGAGTCCTTCAACAAAGCCTAATTGGAATATAGTTATCCTATAATGACTAGAACTTATATATACATTTTCCATTCTAAGTAAAATATATATATACTCATTAATGGAGAATAATTATGTGATCATTAATTGGTAACATGACAGAATCTAGAAAAGTTTTACAATCTCTCTAATTAACAAGAAACAACTTTGTTGATGAATTGACCGCAAACACATAAAATGATGTTGATCTAGATGAATGTCAGTGGGGATCCTAATCATCCCACAAAGTTTTTGAGTCTTATATTTCTTTAACTGATGTTTAAGCTTGATCAGAAGAGTATGAGACTATCATAAAGTTTTTTAAAGCCTTGACTGTCGTAAGCTTTCAAGTACATTTAAATAGGTTTCTAAACAATATATACTGTAAATTGGTATGTAGTAACCTGTCAATATAGTAATTTTAAAGTAGATATAAACTCTAACATTTACTGTGCTATAGCACTGTGCATCATAAAGAATTGTGATTTACAAAAAAAAAAAATAAAACAACTGTTTTCACTGCTTTTTTCATCCTGTGTTGCATCTCAGGGCAGCTGATCCTCTGCAGCCTCTTAGCAGTAATTTCCAGTCTACCTGAGCATCAGTGATGGCCTGGCATTTCTCAGAGCTAATTTTATGATGGTGACATAGTGGACCATGTCTGTATAATGTGTGTTGAAACAGATGCTTGTATTTTTTATCAGAAGGTCACATGACTGGGTGACAACACAGGAACACAAATAGGGGACTGAGAGTTATTGCTTCAAAACAGAAAGTATCTGAAAAGGGCCTTCATGTCAGGGTCACTAATTTTCAGATTTAACATTTTTAAAGTGACTTTAAGTTCTTGTTCACGCTAGCAGTGGAGGGGTGGTAAAACCCCACAGGCATTTTTACTGCTCCCCCCTCCCAACTGCTCCCACTTTAGCTGCAGGGGCAGAGGCCAGGGGTGTAAATATGCCACATCAATGATCCTTTGCTTTGGAATTGTACCCCCTGTCACTTTTTAAAGGTGTAGTGCCTGCAGAAGTTGACCCATTCATGTGTGCGAGTGTGCAATCCACACACTTGTGTTGCACTACTGCAGTGATCAAGGTGTTAATACAACATCTCCTCACTGACTGTCAAATGTTCTCTGAAGAGCGTTCCGAATGCAGATAATAGGCAGGATTTGAAAATACTTTTTAAAAATAGTTTTGAAATATTTTACATTTTCTCTGATAAGGTAAATATAAAATCTTATGTATGAATATTTTGTATTCTCCATTTTATCTAGCAGGTGGAACTTTGAACTGTGTTTCACATGTTTCCAGTGTCTCCTTAGCTCCTCTGTTGGAAAGTGGGGATGTTTACAGAGCTCAATTGCTCAAGCTAAAATGAACACACAAGTGAATGTGACAGAGCAACAATATTCTCCTCCTTCAGTACAGCTCCATCTGTGGGTTTATTCAGGCAGAGCTCGACTGTTGTACTTTCTTTAGAAAAACTATATTGCTCTTAGAATACTTTCTATTGGAATTAATAAAATAAAATAAAACAGACTTAAAACCAAATATAGTTTCTCTAAAAAGTATAAGTTCACAATTGTAGCCCTAAACTAAATAAATTGTTGATGGATCGCACGTTATTGCGTGTTTCTGATCTATGTTTCATTTTCAACATATTTAGTGGATAATCTTTCCAATTTTGTAAATTAGGTTGTACTTACTTTTATACAGTTCTCAATTGTCAGGCAAAAGAAACATCCATCCATGCAATGCTTTTCACCGTGTATATGACTAGCACTGTAGTTGGTTATGCACAGCTGCCAGTTACAATCCAGTTATAGAAAACCCAGCTGAAATCTTGTATCACCTGTGTCAACCATCCAGAAAAAGTGAGTTTTTGCCAGCTCACACCAGAATGCAGTGCAGGAAAGGTGTGTTTTGTGTGCGTTTCCTGCACCACCTTCGAAACGCACAGCCTTTGTGAAATGCTGTGGCAATGGATTGCAATACATTGTTAACAGCACCCCAAATTCAGATCGCAAATGCAGGGCAATTTCTGGCAGCAGATTGCATGTTATCGCAGAACCATGCCATTTGGTGCAGCTTTTGATATTTTTTTAAAGTAGTGCATGTGCTACTTTTTGTGTGGTCCGGTGTGATTTTGACCCTAGTCAAGTAAATGCTTTGCCAAATCGCACTGCAGGAGAGTGCACAGGAATCTGGTGTAAATTGGTCCTTAGAAAAAAAACTGGAAAATATAGAATGATAGAAAGAAAGGTAAATAACCAGAAAAGATAAACATTTTCTGAGTTCTCTAAGGCATCTGAATGCTGAGGATTCGTTAACTGTAGAATATGATAAACTACCTGGTGCTGGTCCAGTGAGCATGACAAACGGTATAGAGTGTTCTAAGGGAGTGCACCGCATTCTATAAGTATTTATTGATGGCTTAGAGAAACCAGGGATACTGTGCTATGCAACCTGGCAAAGATAAAGTGGTAGCTGTCAGTTTTGCGTCTAGGCTGCAGATTCATGCGAGGAGATGTGTCATTCATCAGGTCACAGGTGTATGTTGTACACTCTAATAATGAATACCCTACACACTCTATTTCTGCATTAAAATCAGACTGAATCAAAATAACATTAAATGTGCAGGTAAAGTGAGATAGATATATATATATATATATATATATATATATATATATATACTTAAAAATATTAAAGGAACACTTTATAATCAGAATATAGCATCAAGTCAATTAAACTCTTGGGATATAAATCGGGTCAGTTAAGTAGCAGAGGGGATTGTTAATCAGTTTCAGCTGCTTTGGTGTTAATGAAATTACCAACAGGTGCACTAGATGGGCAACAATAAGACGACCCCCAAAACAGAAATGGTTTTACAGGGGGAGGCCACTGACATTTTTTCCCTACTCAACTTTTCTTTCTCATCAAATCTCCGTCGGTGACGGCTCCCAAGTCGCAATGTCAGCTACATTGTGGGACTCTGATCTCACTACCCGCCGACATGGGAGTTGCCACCGACGGAGATTTGATCCCAAGCGACCCTTAAAGGGACCGGTCTCTTCAGTTGGGTCCGGAGATTAAGAAATAGGAAGAAGGGTTCCCAGTGGTTCTAAAACGATGGAGGACCAGGAGAGTGGAGGAACACAAATGTATTAATCATAAGCGCATTCAAATTTTTCTTAAGGTAGAGAACTGTGAGCACCGAGGTGGCACAACCTGCATGTTTGCAGCACTTTAATAGATGATGATGGTTTTAGGAGCACATGAGAAATTCTATGGAATTGTGCAGGAAGTTGATTTAAAACTCTATCCATGTTCACCTTTTTAACTCAAATTGCATGTACTTGCTTTTATGGACATTGTGTTTTATTCACGTATATGATTTATGCACGTTTATATGTCTATTTGATGTTTTTCTTAATTACTAGGATGATGATTTGGTATTTATACTTTATATTAGCAGTGCAGCATTAAGTTTTTGTTTATTTACATAAATACGTACAGTTGTGTCCAAAATTATTCAACCCCCAATGCTGTAAAGGGGTTTAGGGACTATAGTGTACATTTGGAATTGTATTCAGAATCAAATCCTACAAGGACGTTGTAACTACCCAAATGCAACTAAAATGACATCAATTGTTTATGTAATACAGTAGTAAATGGTTCTTATGTGGTTTCTTCATTGCCACAATTATTCAACCCCTTAAAGACTACCACTCTGAAGAACAGAGGTTCATACAGGTGCTTTCCATCAGGTATTGAAAACACCTGTGGATGTCACCGAGCAGCAATCAAGCATAATAAGCACCAATTAGGCAGCTTTAAAATGACTGTGATACTCAGCTCCTTCTAGACATTTACTGGTGTGGTTACAAACATGGTGAAGGCAAGAGAATGGTCCAGGAAGACAAGAGAAGAGGTGATTTCTCTTCACAGGAAGGGCAATGGCTATAAGAAGATTGCAAAGATGTTAAACATACCAAGAGACACCTTAGGAAGCATCATTCGCAAATTCAAGGCAAAGGGCACTGTTGAAACGCTACCTGGTCGTGGCAGAAAGAAGATGCTGACTTCGACTGCTGTGCGCTACCTGAAGCGTAGAGTGGAGAGAAGTCCCCGTGTGACTGCTGAGGAACTGAGAAAAGATTTGTCAGATGTGGGTACAGAAGTTTCAGCCCAGACAATAAGACGCACACTGCGTAATGAAGGCCTCCGTGCCAGAACTCCCAGGCGTACCCCCTTGCTGTCTCCAAAGAATAAGAAGAGTCGACTGCAGTATGCCAAAAGCCATGTGGACAAACCACAAAAGTTGTGGGATAGTGTTCTGTGGACTGATGAAACAAAATTAGAACTGTTTGGGCCCATGGATCAACGCTATGTTTGGAGGAGGAAGAACAAGGCCTATGATGAAAAGAACACCTTGCCTACTGTGAAGCATGGTGGAGGGTCAATCATGCTTTGGGGCTGTTTTGCTTCTGCAGGTACAGGGAAGCTTCAGCGTGTGCAAGGTACCATGAATTCTCTTCAGTACCAGGAGATATTGGATGGAAACGTGATGCAGTCCGTCACACACCTGAGGCTTGGGAGACGTTGGACCTTTCAACAGGACAATGATCCCAAGCATACCTCCAAGTCCACTAGAGCATGGTTGCAGAGGAAAGGCTGGAACATTTTGGAGTGGCCATCGCAGTCACCAGACTTAAATCCGATTGAGAACCTCTGGTGGGACTTAAAGAAAGCAGTTGCAGTGCGCAAGCCTAAGAATGTGACTGAACTGGAGGCCTTTGCCCATGAAGAATGGGCGAAGATACCCGTAGATCGCTGCAAGACACTTGTGTCAAGCTATGCTTCACGTTTAAAAGCTGTTATAACTGTAAAAGGATGCTGTACTAAGTACTAAGATTGAATGTCACTTGGGGGTTGAATAAAACTGATAATGCTGTGAGCACAGAAAAGACATTTGTGGTTATTTCATTATAACTGTTATGTTATATTTGTCTGACCTACAAGTGCCTCTTTAATGTAAATGTAAGCAAGATGACTGAATGATCAAAAGCAATGTCAAACTGGCCAAAACACTCAATTTCAGTGGGGGTTGAATAATTTTGGACACAACTGTAAGTACCCAGTAATTCTAATCCAAGTATGGTGATCCATCAGAGAGCAAAACCTGATTTTTAGTTTTTACCAGGTTAGTTAAGTTCTGATATGGGTCCCAGAATTCGGAGCATCAAACAGATTTGGGATGGGAAAGACCTGAACTACAGGTCTCTTGGTCCTGTATAGGGTAAGCGCCTACAAGAGAGAGCTGAAAAGGGTAGGAATTAGTCAGCAGATGTCCATAAGGTGTGGTTTACAGCAGGACCGACTTGGGAGAAGGAGCTGTGTGATGAGACACTACTGAGCTGTGGATACCTTTTCCATGGATTCTTGGAGCAGGCAGGGACTTTATGCCCTGTTAAGGGTCAAGTTTATGCTGGTGGTGAGCCAAAATTTTGTTTTCTTTCAGAGATTGATGGACTATTTTTGTTTGCCTTTTGAAAAAAGGGGCTAGTGACCCAGAGCCCCCAAATATCTAAACTTGCAGTGCTTGGTGGTATTTTACAGTCTGAAGGCTACAGAGTCCTATCTATAGATAGATAGATAGATAGATAAATAGATAGATATTTGGGGGCTCTGGGTCACTAGCCCCTTTTTTCAAAAAGGCAAACAAAAATAGTCCACCTCCTTGCCTTTTGTTAAACGCCTCTGAAAATAGATCTGAACACAGATAACTTTTCAAAGGCGCAACAATTTAGCCCTACATATAAGCCTAGCCTTAAAGTGAAGAAAACTAGAAATATTTTTTCTTATTTGTTTCCTCTTGGTCTGCCAATATTAGGAATGCACTGATACCGATACCAAGTATTTTCATGAGTACTTGTGAGAATACTCCCGATACATTAACCCATACTTTGCGTGACCGGAGCAGCAGCATAACACACAGCTCCGGTCGCCTCTGTGCTCCCATCTGCCATCCCCGGGATCTCCCTGGCTTCCGATTGCCCAACGGATTAAATTCCAAATTGCTAACACTGACGTACAAAGCTGTCCATAACACTGCCCCAAACTACATCACCGACCTGATATCCAAATACCACTCAAAATGTACTCTTCGCTCCTCACAAGACCTCCTACTCTCTAGTTCTCTGGTCTCCTCCTCCCATGCCCATCTCCAGGACTTCTCCAGGGCTTCCCCCATCCGCTGTAGCTCCCTACCCCGATCCATCAGACTATCACCTACTCTCCTCTCCTTTAGGTGCACCCTGAAAACCCACCTCTTCAGGGAAGCCTACCCCACCCTCAGCTAATTGCCGATCTCCTCCACTCTTCCTACCACTCCATCCCCCACAGTGATTCCTCCCGTACCACTCTCCCCTCCCTCCTAGATTGTAAGCTCCAAGGAGCAGGGCCCTCGAACCCCTCGTGTATCGCATTGCATTGTTATTGTACTGTCTCGTGTATTGTCTCCCATTGCAATGTACATCGCTGAGCAAACTGTTGGTGCTATATAAACACTGTATAATAATAATAATAATGGACGCAAATTGCACTGCAAAAATTAGCATGTGATTTGAACAGGAATGCAATTCCTGTCCAAATCACATGTGGTTTTCCCACTGCTACCTGTGTGAACCCAGGCTTGTCATAGCCCGAGTTCACACAGGAACGGTGCAGGAACCCTCCCTGCGGGCATCCCATGTTGGGTGTCAGTGGTAGGAGATAGAGAAAGTAGAGGGTATTTGAAATCCCCCGCTGCTTTCTTTCTTCTCCTTGCAGCAATGACAGTTCAGGCTAGATGGTATCTGATTGGTCAGCACCGTTAATCCTGAACTGTCATCGCTGCAAGAAGAGGAAATAAAGCAGCCATTAACGCAACTTTCACTGCAAAGTATCAGTACTCTGTATCGGCGAGTACTTGACTGAAAGTAAAAACAGTATTGGTGCATTCCTAGTTAATATGCCATTAAAGTGTTTTGTTATATCTGTTAGAGAAGTGCAAAAATACTCATTGATCCCATTAGAAAGGCAGCCCCAACCCTTGTGTGCACTTCTACATTGAAGCCCAAAGCACTGTTATCAGCCCTACCCAAGTTACCCCTGGGAACTAAAGATCATCTTGCCCCCATATTATGGAGTTAAGGAGAAAGGTAGGTATTCTGTAGTCCTAACACTCGCCCTTTCCTAGGCTGACAATGGTGTTCATCCATAGATATGGTACAGTGAGTGAGCGAGAGTTGTCACCCTAAGACAGGAAGTATGTTACTGGCAGGGATCAGCACAAAAAAACTTGAAAAAAGAAAACTAAAGCAGCCACCACATCTAAAGACTGGAAGGCTGCAATGTATTATATTTTTCTTTCTGAGTTTAGATGCAGTTTAGGTTTCTTGATGGACTTGAATCCAACAGGCTAAATTAATTAGTGAAAAAGTTCCATCTACAAGGAACCGGTGACTTCCAAATGAAAAGCCAGTGTCCTCTCTCCATGTCAGAGTTAATTAGCAGAATGAACCTTGCATGTATTAATGAGCCTTTAGCTGTTCTATTCCTTTGACACTTGCTCCAATTATGACAAAGACACGGCTTAAGACAAATATTGAATCTCAGTTTTGTGCAGCAGCACGACAGATCAAAATAACATTCTCTTCACATCTGTGCTTAGGGAATATGGGGACATGTTGATTTTCTATGGTCAGCTCTATAGAAACACTGCGGTTAATTTACTAAAGGCAAATAGGCTGTTTACTTTGCAAGAGAATATTCCCATATCTTAAAGTACAACTAAACTCTGGTTAAAAAAAAAAATCTATCTATCTCTCTATATCTATCTCTCTATATCTATCTCTCTATATCTATCTATCTATCTATCTATCTATCTATCTATCTATCTATCTATCTATCTATCTATCTATCTATCTGTCTATCTGTCTATCTGTCTATCTATCTATCTATCTGTCTGTCTGTCTGTCTGTCTGTCTGTCTGTCTGTCTGTCTGTCTGTCTGTCTGTCTATCTATCTATCTATCTATCTCTATATATATCTATCTATTCGAGGGGCTAAAAAGTCAAACCAGGACCAAGACTAATTTCAAGGAGTGGAAACTGCATTTAATTTTGACATACTCCCCTGCTACATTTATTCACTTATACCAGCATTTAACTAATGCCTGGAAAGCTTCTGCATAGCAAAATGTGTCAGTACCATCCTAGGACAGCCTGCTTCACTTCGTCATCAGTGCTGAATTGCTGACCTCCGAGGAACTCTGTTAGGGGTCCAAACAGGTGGAAATCACTCGGATCGAGGTCCAGGCTGTAAGGAGGATGTGGCATTACCTCCCAGCTGAGTTGCTGCAATGTGCACGTGGTGTGGTGAGCAGTATGAGCTTGTGCATCATCCTGGAGAAACAGGATGCCCTTAGTGATCCACCCAGGCCATTTTTTCCGTGTATGCACATCACTCAGAACACGACACGAATATTCACTGTTGATAGTAGCACTACCCAGCGAGTGCTAACTTTTTGAAACTGCAAATGTTCGTGAATGATTGTGTTCACTGTTCCCACAGAAATATTTGTCTCTTGTGCAATTTCACGACAGGTTACAGTGCCTTGAAAAAGTATTCATACCTCTTGAAAATTTCTACATTTTGTCATGTTACAACCAAAAACATAAATGTATTTTATTGGGATTTTATGTGATAGACCAACACAAAGTGGCACATAATTATGAAGTGGAAGGAAAATGTTAAATGGTTTTTAACATTTTTTACAAATAAATATCTGAAAAGTGTGGCTTGCATTTGTATTCAGCTCCCACATCTAAAGAGTTTTTTGCCCATTATTCTTTGCAAAATAGCTCAAGCTCATTCAGATTGGATGGAGAGCATCTGTGAACAGCAATTTTAAAATCTTGCCACAGATTCTCAATTTGATTTATGTCTGGACTTTGACTGGGCCATTCTAACATATGTATATGCTTTGCTCTAAATCATTTTACTGCAGCTCTGGCTGTATGTTTAGGGTCATTGTCCTGCTGGAAGATGAACCTTGGCCCTAGTCTCAAGTCTTTTGCAGACTCTAACAGGTTTTCTTCTAAGATTGCCATGTTTTTGTCTCCATCCATATTCCCATCAACTCTGACCAGCTTCCCTGTCCCTGCTGAACAAAAGTATCTCCACAACATGATGCTGCCACAACCATGTTTTACGGTGGGGATGGTGTGTTCAGAGTGATGTGCAGTGTTAGTTTTCTGCCACACATAGAGTTTTGCTTTTAGGCCAAAAAGTTATATTTTGGTCTCCTATAACCAGAGCACCTTCTTCCACATGTTTACTGTGGACCACACATGGCTTCTTTTGCATACTGCAAACAGGATTTCCTATGGCTTTCTTTCACCAATGTCTCTCTTCTTGCCACTCTTCCATAAATGCCAGATTTGTGGAGTGAACAACTAATAGTTGTCCTTTGGACAGATTCTCCCACCTGAGCTGTGAATCTCTGCAGCTCCTCCAGAGTTACCACGGGCCTCCTGGCTGCTTTTCTGATTAATGCTCTCCTTGCCTGGCTTGTCAGTTTAGGTGGACGGCCATGTCATGGTAGGTTTGCACTTGTACCCTACTCTTTCCATTTTTGGATTATGGATTGAACAGTGCTCCATGAGATGTTCAAAGCTTGGGATATTTTTTTAGAACCTAACGCTGCTTTAAACTCCACAGCTTTATCCCTGGCCTGGTCTGGTATGTTCCTTGGCCTTCATGATGCTGTTTATTCACCAATGTTCTCTAATAAACCTCTCAGGGCTTCACAGAACAGCTGTATTTATACTGAGATACAATTACACTCAGGTAGACTCTTTTTACTAATTAGGTGACTTCTGAAGACCATTGGTTCCACTAGATTTTAGTTAGAGGAATCAGAGTAAAGGGTGCTGAATACAAATGCACGCCACACTTTTCAGATATTTATTTGTACAACATTTTGAAAACCATTTATCATTTTCCTTTCACTTCACAATTATGTGTCACTATGGGTTGGTCTATCACATAAAATCATGACAAAATGTGGAAAATTTCAAAGGGTGTACGGTTATCTTTGAAACACTTACACCATTCAAATGTCTTACCGCGAATGAGTGTCTCACCACCATACTGTGATTGAAGCCTTCTGTAGATGTCTACGGGTTTTACGCCTTCGCTCACAAGAAACTTCATCACCACAGGCTGTTCCATACACACACACTAACACTGTTTGCCATCTTGACTAACGGTCTCTGGACAGGCCCATGACATTTGCATTACCTATCAGTAACAAGACTCACTTGCCACTTACTACTGTGTGTGTGTGTGTGTGTGTATATATATATATATATATATATATATATATATATATATATACTTCTCAAAAAAGGAAAATGAAAGGATCACTTTTTAATCAGAATTATATGAAAGAAAATTTCAACATATAATCAAGTCCCAAGTCCCGGAACATGTGGACCCTAAAACTAATAAGAGTCATAAACGCATGAATGTAATGGCCTGAAGATCTGTATCCACCATAACTCTCGAGCAGAGGAAAGATGCTGGACAATCATAATGAGCGGAAAGGATCCCTTCAGAGTATCCCCATCTTATATATCTCTCCGATGTGTACATTCAGAAGCACACTCCATGTATTCAGCAGTCCTCTGTACTCCTCGAGGGTCCACGTGTTCCGGTAAGAGTCCTACCATTACTTGGTGGTGGTGCACTTGGTTTTTTTTAAAGACACGTGGTGTTTGATTACACAATAACTTTGGGACTTTATTTACGATTTTTTTCACTTGTGACTTGATTATTTTCTTTCATATAATTTTCATTATGTATTTAATTGACAATAATGATGGTGTAGCATGGCAATTGATTTATGTTTATTTGTACACAATTGATCTGATTGTTTTGCCAGTAGCAATTTTTAATTTTTTACTTTTAGCGCGACTTTTTGCCTCTTTCTTGACTTTTTAATCAGAGTATAGCATCAAGTCAATGAAACTCCTGGGATATTGATCTGGTCATTTAGGTAGCAGAGGGGGTTGTAATCAGTTTCAGCTGCTTTGGTGTGAATGAAATTAAGAACAGGTGCACTAGATGGGCAACAATGAGACGACTACCGAAACAGGAATGGTTTTACAGGTGGAGGCCACTGACATTTTTTTCCCTACTCATCTTTTCTGACAGTTTTTCACTAGTTTTGCATTTGACTAGGGTCAGTGTCACTACTGGTAGCATGAGGCGATACCTGGACCCTACAGAGGTTGCACAGGCAGTCCAACTCCTCCAGGATGGCACATCAATACATGCCATTGCCAGAAGGTTTGCGGTGTCTCCCAGCACAGTCTGAAGAGCATGGAAGAGATTCCAGGAGACAGGCAGTTACTCTAAGAAAGCTGTACAGGGCCGTAGAAGGTCCTTAACACATCAGCAGGACCGGTACCTGCTCCATAGTGCAAGGAGAAACAGGATGAGCGCTGCCAGAGCCCTGCAAAATGACCTCCAGCAGGGCACTGGTGTGCATGTCTCTGACCAAACAATCAGAAACAGACTTCATGAGGGTGGCCTGGGGGCCTTTCATCCTCTAGTGGGCCCTGTGCTCACTGTTCAGCACCATAGAGCTTGACTGGCATTTGCCTTTGAACACCAGAATTGTCAGGTCTGCCACTGGCTCCCTTTGCTTTTCACAGATCAGAGCAGGTTCAACCTGAGCACATGTGACAGACATGAAAGGGTCTAGAGCAGCCATGGAGAATGTTATGCTGTCTGTAAGCCTGTCAGCATGACTGTTTTGGTGGTGGGTCAGTAATGGTCCGGGGGGGCATATCCATGGAGGGACACACAGACCTCTACAGGCTAGACAATTGCACCCTGACTGCCATTAGGTATCAGGATGAAATCCTTGGACCCATTGTCAGACCCTACGCTGGTGCAGTGGGTCCTGGGTTCCTCCTGGTGCATAACAATGCCCGGCCTCATGTGGCGAGAGTATGCAGGCAGTTCCTGGATTAAGAAGGAATTGATATCATTGAATGGCTCCCACGCTCGCCTGAGCTAAATCCAATAGAACACCTCTGGGATATCATGTTTCGGTCCATTCAAAGCCGCCAGGTTTCACCTCAGACTGTCCAGGAGCTCAGTGATGCCCTGCTCCATATCTGGGAGGAGATACCCCAGGGCACCATCCGTCGTCTCATTAGGAGCATGCTCCGATGTTGTCAGGCATGTATACAAGCACGTGGAGACCATACTAACCACTGAGTACCATTCTGAGTTGCTGTAATGAAATTTCAGCAAAATGGACTAGCCTGCTGCATAATTTTTACACTTTGGACTTTTACTCTCTTTGAATTCAGTCCTCTGTAGGTTGATCATTTTCATTTCCCTCAAACGATTGGGGCATCCTTACATTCCTGACACATTACACAGTCCATATCACTATAGATATCCAGCATGATATTTTTCCCCATTGAGATCTAATGTGTTTTCAAAGTGTTCCTTTAACTGTTTTGAGCAGCGTATATACAGTTGTGTTCAAAATAATAGCAGTCAGACATCACTAACCTGATCAATCACTGTTTTTGGTAGAAATGATATTTCTACATGGCAAATAATTTACTAGCAAGTGTAGTAGAATAGAATTCCAACAGACCCAACAGTCATGACATGCATGCTGCTGATTCTGTGTAATTGAATCACTAATTGAAAGGGGCATGTTCAAAATAATAGCAGTGTGGAGTTCTATTAGTGAGGTCATTCATTCTTTGAAAAACAGGTGGCAATTATTGCCCTTATTTAAGGAAGGAAGGCAGCAAATGTTTTACATGCTGGTTACAATGCATTTCTCTCTGAAATTCTGAGGAAAATGGGTCGTTCCAGACATTGTTCAGAAGAACAGCGTACCTTGATTAAAAAGTTGATTGGAGAGGGGAAAACATATAAAGACGTGCAGAAAATGATAGGCTGCTCAGCTAAAATGATCGCAAATGCTTTAAAATGGCAACCAAAACCTGAAAGACGTGGAAGAAAGAGAAAAACTACCATTCGAATGGATAGAAGAATAGACAAAATGACAAGGACTCAGCCAACAGTCAGCTCCAGGAAGATCAAAGAAGCTGTAAAGTTACCTGTGAGTACTGTTACAATTAGAAGACGCCTATGTGAAGCCAAGCTATCTGCAAGAAGCCCCCGCAAAGTCCCACTGTTGATAAAAAGACGTGCTGAAGAGGTTACAATTTGCCACAGAGCACATTGACTGGCCTAAAGAGAAATGGCGCAACATTTTGTGGACTGATGCTTGAATAGGTCATGCTGCCTTATGCTGAAGAGGAAATGCCCTTGAAATGGGTGTTCCAACAAGACAATGACCCCAAACACACCAGTAAACGTGCAACATCTTGGTTCCAGACCAACAAGATTGATGTTATGGAGTGGCCAGCCCAATCCCCGGATCTTAATCCAATAGAAAACTTGTGGGGTGACATCAAAAATGCAGTTTCTGAGGCAAAACCAAGAAATAGAGAAGAACTGTGGAATGTAGTCCAATCATCCTGGGCTGGAATACCTGTTCACAGGTGCCAGACGTTGGTTGACTCCATGCAACACAGATGTACAGCAGTGCTCAGAAACAGTGCTTATACAACTAAATATTCATTAAGTGATTCAAAGGAAAGCAAAATCTTCAAACATTTTTCAGTTTATATAGTGAATGTTTGAGTTTATAAAGAAGAATACAAACACTGCTATTTTTTTGAACAGTCTAATATTCACTTTTCTTCAATTTTTTTAGAGGAACAACACAAATTTGATATATTTTTCTTCATGTTTTGATTTGGAATAGAATGTGTAGTGTTCCCAATGCATTTGTGTGTATGGAAATAAGAACTATTAGAAGGATTTTGAGCTTTATTCACTTTTTTCAACACACTGCTATTATTTCGAACACAACTATATGGATGTGTGTGTATATATGTATATATATATAATTTTTTTTTTCTCCCAGTGGAGTAATATCTGAATCTTAGGGGACAGACTGGAGCAGCTTTTCTTCAGTGATCGTTCCTCACTGTGCTGTTTTTAAGCTGAATAGTGCACACCTGGCAGTATTTTTCGGAAAACTGGCAAAGGAAAGAATTGCTTTAACGCTAACAATTCTTCAAGCAAAACTCTACTTTCCCAAATAAAATCAATATAATGAATGTTATTGCTTCAAGAGCCATTTTGTAATTTAATGTTACTAAAAATTGCCCTTCCATTTCCGTACTTAGCCAGACACAGCTGCCAGAAAAATCATATTTCAC
This sequence comes from Staurois parvus, assembly GCF_062004578.1. NCBI lineage: Eukaryota > Metazoa > Chordata > Amphibia > Anura > Ranidae > Staurois > Staurois parvus. The sequence continues at coordinate 8,754,151 of NW_028317827.1, read as the reverse complement.
TTCCTTGCAACTGTGGCAACACTGAAAAAATCGCATTGCTTGTGTAATTGGCTTGCACAGGTATTATATTCATATTTTTATTATACAAGATTTATATAACATCAACAGTTTGCGCAGCGCTTTATAACAAGAGGGGTTTAGTTTGAATGAACCTTAGGAAAATATATAAAACTCTTTAGTTCGTGCATTCATTTGTTCTAAAATTTTAAAATCAAGTTCGAGTTTAGATAATGCAGTTACTTTAAATTTTTTTCTATGCAGTAATTAAAGGAGTTTTATGGTAACACCTTATGCTTTCATTTTATAACATTACAATTGTAATAACAATACACACAATGGTTATATTTGACAATCCAATAAAAGTTTTCATGTTGTGAGCTCTGCCTGTCTGCTGATCATCTTTTCGCACATCTTCCTGGATTCCCTGCATGCTTTACAGCTTCTCCTCTGCTGTTTATTTTCAATTCCTAAGGACTACATATCCCATGGTACCTTGCTGCCTGTACGCAGTGACTCCTCTATTGACTTCTGAAACTCCTCCTCTCAGCACCTCTGTAGTTCAGAAGGCAGGCTCTGTGAAATGTGTGACACAGCAGTGCCCATCCACAGGGCATAGGGAATATGTAAGTAAATGTGTAGGGATGTTCACAAAGAAGGTTTACAAACTTCAAGATTGTTCAGAGTAATAGGAGTAGGCTAGAAATAACTGAAATACAATGTGGAAATTAATATATGATGGTACATTTGGACCACAGATACACTTTAATATTGTTCTGAAGAACCACCATTAGACAAGTGCGATTCGTTACGTTACAAACCAAAATTTGGAAACAATTTTCCTTATTTGGAGTTTTGGATGAATCCAAATTTTTGAATCACAATAGTAACAAATTTCAACAAATACAAAATAAATGATAATGAATCAAATTAATCTGAACTTGAAAATGAATTTCGGATTAGAAATAGAAAGATATTGCAATAAACACAATAAGGTATAAAATTGAAATACGATGATAATTCCTATTTAGGCTGCTGAACAGAATAGAATAGAATAAAAAAACTAGAATAGAATAAAACAGAAAAGAATAGACTAAAATAGAATAGAAAATAAAGGAATGGAATAAAATAAAATAGGTAAAAATAGAACAGAATGGCGTAAAATAGAAAAGAAAAAGTAGAATAGAATAAAATAGAACAAATATAGCTGTCTTTTGAAATTCAAATTTAGAATTTAAATTAGAATCTATTTAAAAATACAAATTTATAAAATAAATCTGAATATACAAAACAAATTCCGAAAACAAATCTTTCTAGCATAACGAATATGAAGAAATTAAGTTATTCACTTAAAGCAGTTGTAAAGGCTCAAGGTTTTTTACCTTCATGCATTGTATGCATGAAGGTAAAAAATCTTCTGTGTGCAGTCTTGGCTGGTCCGGGTCTCTGTCTCTTCATTGGCTGAGAGAGCAAGCGGGAGGCTCCCGCTGCTGTCAATCACAGTCAGTCAGCCAACCAATGAGGAGAAAGAGAGGGGGCAGGGCTAAGCCATGGCTCCGTGTGTGATGGCTGCTTGCTGTGGAGGAACCCAACTGGGGGCCAGGAGAGCCTGGGGGGGCCCCGAGAAGAGGAGGATCTAGGCTGCTCTGTGCAAAACCACTGCACACAGCAGGTAAGTATAGACATGTTTGTTATCCCCCCCAAAAAAATAATTAACCTTTAGAAACGCTTTAATGAAAGAATCAGACAACAAATGTTTCCGTCGTGTACATCTCTAATTGCCATACAACAGCTTAAACTTGAAATTAGATTTTAGGCATATTAGGTGAAGGGTGAGATGATAGTTACTGACTGATAACAGCTTAGGTGGGCAACAAAGTGGCAATATGTGTACCAGTGTTCAAAAAAGTACGGCAGTGGTGCAGTCTTCAGAACAGCAATCCTTGGTTGCTTGAAATCCAATGAGAATGAGCTACAGCACACCGCAGGAACACAGTTTCCCAGAATTTTGGAAGTCCAACTGACACGTACCTGGATAGTGAGCCTAACGTGAACAGGCAAACCTCTCGTACAACTCTGGCTCAAGGACTGCTGATGATGAGACAGCGGTCGCAGGGGCACGGTGGGGTATGAGTGCCTGTGATCAGTCCAGTAATAGTGGATGAGCTGATGAGTTGTAGGCAGTGAGCAGGGTTCTGATGTAGCCTTGCTGGTTGGATGGATACCCGAGAGCAGCGTGCTGAGGATACAGGGTCCGACGAGCCGGGTTCGGTATCGGTCAGGCAGATCAGGCTTAAGGTGGCAGGAGGAAGGGTAGTCAGGTCACAGGCCAGGTCAGTAACGGAGGATCAATCAGACAGGAGCAGAGACAGAAGAATAATCCAAGGCAAGCCAGGGGTCAGGGCAGGTAGCAATCAAGCGGAGGTCAGGAACAGGCTGGTTCGGTATCAGGAGACAATCACAGGAATCAGGGAACACACAACAACTCTGTCCCTCATAGAGCCTCAGTTGTCCCTCTTTTTGGTCTGATATGTAAATCTCTATACAAAATTTGTATTTTTTTTACCACCAAAACTATTATGCTGCACTAAAATTTTTATCTATCCTCTACTTGATTTGTTATGTTGAAAAGACGATATAAGGGAAGATAGAACGTGTGTGGTTCATTTACTGCATATTAGATCTTTGTGGGGTATGAGGGGATCCGACCGTATGTGCAAATGTTCATCTACGACCATTTTAACCACTGTGTGGATGATGCTACCCTTTATTACTGTTAATGTTGACATGTAAGTTTGTGGAGAAGGTCTCTTTTGGTAAAATTTGTGTAATTATTACATTATTTAATGTTATGTTTATATATATATATGCATATATGTATCTTCCAGCTAGGGCATTGGACTTCTTCGCCTCCAAATCTTTCGGGGTCTTGAGGAAGCTAATAAGCGAAACGCGTCAACCTCTGGAGGACTTTTGTGGTCATGACATACAATGCTATATACTATTGGGCTGACTAGCCAATATACTGGTTTTATGGTAAATTTTTGGAAGATATGTTTCAATGAACATGTTTTTATACAATAATATGAGGTTGTCTGTTTCCTGTACCAGTAAAGTCCCATTTGTTTTTTTCTGTGGTTCTTTATAAAACATATGAGGGATGAGGTATGTTTGCAGTCTGATTTCTATATAATAATAAAGTACAAAGTTTTTACTTTTTTCTTTTCTCTTTTTTGGATCAGCTGTTTTTCAACTCCCACATAATAAATCTCATGCAATCTTTATGGCGGAATATATTCATGGAACTATTCTTCTTTACTTTTTCATTTGAAAATTGCCTTTAAAATTTGTTTACATCATTGTCGGGAGGTAGCTATCTCTTTTCAAAGCTTCTTTCAGCACTGTTTTTATTTGTTGCTTTTACAATGAATCTTATGGTCTTGCTTCATAGAATTGTTTTGCTCCATTTCAACATCTCTACTGTATGATTAAGCCCCCAGTGGCCAAGGCAAAATGCATTAGGGGCAAGGCTTAGGAGGAGCCAAAGCCTGAGGCCGTTCCCAATCCTGTCCACCTGTTGAGCTAGTGGTGTGCAGTGTCTTTCATTCCTCCATGCTTCACTGCTTTCTGGATCAAGCATGTACCCTTACAATGCTGAGATTTGTTTTCCAGTAGAGAATTTTTAGTAGTAATCTTGAAATTAAATGATTTATAATAGAAAAGAAACATTAGTGGTCAGTGTAGATGTTCTTCTTTGCATTGGTGGCCAGTTTGAATGGGAGATCAGTTCACCATTGCTCATTGTTTAGGGAACATCTAACAAACTCAGGAAGAAGCCAACGGATCCACTGTACCCTTATTGGCTGATTATAACGTAGAGGAGCCATATAGTGTAAGAGTTTAGGTGTCTGCAATGAAGGATATTTTTAATGCTGCAGAATACACAGACATTTGAGACAATTGTGCACTTCCAACCTTTAGCCAACAGTTTGGGGAAGGCCTTTTTGTATTACAGCATTACTGTGCCCCCGAAATGGTGTGGGTTGATGAGTTGGATGTGGAGGAATTTGAATGGCCTGAACAGAGCTTTGACCCTAAAAGAGAAGTATAGCCAAAGCTATTTTTGCTATGCTTCTCTTATTGATCACAGGAGTGCAGTTTGTTCTACACTCCTGTGACCTGTTTTCAGCCGAGCGGGGTAAAGCCTGCTGTCAGCTGACATCACTATGCGTCCAGGCTCGAGAAAGATCTACCCACATGCCTGGACTGGCAGCTGGCTGAGCCTGAGAGGCTGTGCTAGCTGCTCCTGCCCCCTCCACAGCCCCTCACTCCAATGAGCACAGGAGGAGCAGAGTAGACATTGGTGAGTGACAGTCACAGGCTCTCTGCTGGCCGAAGACAGAGAACTGAACGATCAGTGGTGTTTGGCGGTGGTGATGCAGCTGGATCAGTGCTGCAGCCATCCAGGTGAGAATGATTGTTTATTTTTTTAAAGCCATTATTCTCTTTTAACTTTGCTGAATGCCTTTGGGATGAATTGGAGCACTGTCAAACATCAGTACCTGACCTAATAAATACTCAGCTGAATGGACAAAGAGTTCCCAGAGATACACTCCAATACCTGATGGAACTCCTTCCCAGAAGTATGGAGGATGTTAAAGCTGCAAAAGGGGAAGCCAACTCCATATTAAGGCTCATGTTTTTGGAGTGGGATGTCCAACAAGCTCATATAAGTGTGATGCTAGGTGTAGAGGTTTGACAAAGAAGTGAATGCTTTGAAATGTGTCACCCCATTGGCCAGTGGCTTTCCCGACTTCCTACTGACATCCCTTTCAGTACTTCCACATTCCATGCTGGTTACCACTGAAATCACTTCTCTATCCATCTGGGGTTTGTCAAAGAAGTGAATGCTTTGAAATGTGTCATCCCATTGTGGGTGGCTTTTCTGACTTCTGAGCAGGTGCCTTCCGCGTTCCATGCTGGTTACCGCTGGAAGGATAATTATGCATCCCCTAGACATGGCAGATGACCTCGAGCTCTCCAACTACCATGGCTGTTGGATACACAAATATGCCTGTATACTTGTTGATGTAAGTTGCCAATTGGCTTTTAATAAAAACTCATTAACATTGATTGCTACACTTAGTCTAGCGTCACCTTGTGTCCCTGTACAAATTTTTGTAAACTCTTTTACCAAAAGTTATGCTTTAGCTTATTACATTTAGTGATTTCAACAAATTTTCATAGTAAAAATATCCTGCTTCTCTTACAAGATGACAATTATTAGGTAGCTGTTTAAAGTGGAGTTCCACTCACTCTGTAAAAAAATAAGTCAGCAGCTACAAAAATGTAGCTGCTGACTTTTAAAAAACAGCCACTCACGTGTCCCACGATCCCGTGTTGCCCCCGCTGCAGCCCATTTCACCGGCCGTCCTGTATTCCAGGTGCTGGCATCTTCAGTGTGGGCACCCCAGCTGTGACAGCTTGTGGCTTCACAGCCGGGTGCCCACTGCGCATGCGAGCGCAGCGCTGCGCTCCCTGAATGGCCCCGTCGTCTTCTGGGACCTGTCACGTGTCCCACAAGACTCCGGGGAGGGAGGGTAGGAGGACAACGTTTGCTTTCAATCGCCTAGGTGATTGCAGCAGAAGTGGGAGCGGGCACCTGTCAAATTCGGGTACCCATTCCCCCCCCCCCGCTCTCCTCCAAAGGTGCCAATCCTTAATGGGGAGCAGGGGACCAATCTTTAAAGTGGAACTTCCCCTTTTGGGTGGAACTGCGCTTTAATATAACAATTGTTGGCATTGTTATTAGGCCCCATGCACACAAAGCACCGTGTTTACAGACATTTGACTTTTATTTTTTATTTTTTGGTTTTTAGCCTGTAAACACCCCTCTATGTTAGCCTATGTGGCCATGCATATATAGATCTTTACAGGCACATTAGAAAAAAATTCTGAATGCGCCTAAATGCATGTGAATATGTGTAAACAAGCCTAACCGCTAGGAGTGTTTAGCCCTTGAGCGTTCATTCATTCTAACAGCCTGAACAGATTATTATTCTGGTCAATGTAATCAATGAAAAGTCAAACGCTTGATGCACCTAAAAGCGTCTAAATGCGTATGCAAAACACTGCTTTAGACATATATTTTAGGCTGTTTTATTTTCCGAGGAAGAAAATGTCCTGTGTGCACGAGGCTTTACAAACGGTCACTTTAAGCATGCCTCCCAGTTAACGGTCTTCCCTTCCCATCTGCATGTACTAAACGCTGTCATTTGTGTGTTATATTTTTAGTTTGGATAATGAATAGTATTGTTGGAGAATTAAACAGGCTTGTATCTAAACATATCCTCTTTTCAGAAAGACGCCATCCTCTCCAGTTAATAATGCTGGTAAATCAAGTGCCTGATGACAATCATTCAGTCTCTCATTTACATGGATTCAGAAAAGCTGAACTGCTGCCAGACCTTCCCATCCAAATATCACTTCAAAATCTGTTTGTTCAGTTTTATCCTCTCTGCCTGCCAATTTCAATTGGGCCGTGCCAGCTTTCTTCTGGTTTCAGACAAAATTTTGGTCATAAGATACAGAGGAGTAAAAAAAAAAGAATGTATTTAATATAAAGAATGTGACATATTTTAAACAACATTGTTGTTGGTAATCAGACAAGGAAAATGACACAACACATTTTATGATGTTCATTTTGTTGCCATGTGTTGGTTGGCATTATATGTTCTCATTACTGTAGTGAATAGGCAGAGTTAATGACGATGTACATTCAGATCAGTCCTTGTCTTAGTGGTGGGTACAGTTTATTGTCTCTATATAAACTCACATACATATGTTAGATGTCAGATTCCAGCAAGGGGTTAAAGAGGAAGTCCAGCTGTTTAAAAGAAAAATTAAAAGTCAGCAGCTACAAATACTGTAGCTGCTGACTCCTCCAGGCCAGGAGTCCAGAGCTGTCCTCACCCATGCTGGTTCTTTGTCAGTCATTGGATTCCCAATGCTGCCATCTTGGCTGTGGGAGCCAGCTTTGACTTCCTGCTGTTACAGCTGCCTTCTCACTGTGCATGCGCAAGATCGTGCTACCCTGTTGGATTGGTCCTGGGGCTTCCTGGGACATGTGACATGTTCCAAGAGGTTGTGGAGGGGAGGGGGGGGGTTGGGTTAGCGGGTCAAATTTGTGGAAGTGGGCATCTGCAGATAAAGATGCTCGCTCCCCCCCCAAACAAGAAGAACATTTGTTTGAGAAAAACTCTCCATCCTGCTCCTTCAAATTTTCTCTTAATCATGGTCAAAAACGAACATCAATTAGACCCCATAAATGATTAGAAGGTCGAATGAATGTTCTTAAAACAAAACATTTTGTATGAAACTTTAATAGTGTGTGGCCAGGTTTAGTATACAGGTTGGGATTTCAGGAAAAGATAGTGTTATGTTGTTTAATGTTTTGTCCTTCACATGTACAACCATGTGGTGGGAGAGTACTTCCACTACACTCTTTAACCCATTCTTGCCTGGCATAGGCTGGTCCCCTTAGGCTCACGGAGGCACTAGAGGCATGGGGTCCTCCTCTGAGCTTTATACAGAAGCACCCCTGCCATGCTCAAACCAGCACCACCCAGTAGCCTGTTTCACACATAGGTTATGGCACTGGACCCATTAGCAACTTCACCCAGTACAAGTTTTGTTTCTGGAAGATGTTCCCATTTTGGGGTTATAAGAACGAAGATTTCAACTAACATCACAGCCAGCATCACAGGGGACACTTTTTGCTGACCGTGTATCCATTCCTTGTGCTGATTTCTTTAAAATAAAAGTTTTAGCCAAACCAATGACCAATACTTCATACTCTTACTACTAGACCTCTCTGCGGCATTTGATACTGTTGACCAGCCACTCCTTCTCAATAAACTCTACTGCAAGGGCGGACTGACCATTCGAGCACTCGGGCACTGCCCGAGGGCCTGGGTTCAGTAGGGGGCCCCATGAAATGCCCCTGGTACCTTTTTTATAGGCTTTTTTGAGTGTGGGCAAGGACACAGGGGCCCCATAATCCCCTATTGCCTGGGGACCCCATGAGTTGTCAGTCTGCCCCTGCTCTACTGCCTTGGTCTCCAAGATTCAGCTCTATCCTGGTTCTCCTCCTATTTGTCGCAGCGCTCCTTCAATGTTATCTGTAACTCTGTCTCCTCCTCTCCACTTCCTCTTTCTGTAAGGGTCTCCCAAGACTCTGTTCTTGGACCCCTTCTCTTCTCTATCTACACCTCCTCTATTGGTCACCTGATAACCTCCCATGGCTTCAAATACCACCTCTATGCCGATGACACCCAAATCTATCTCTCTACTCCTCATCTCACTCCTTCAGTCTCCTCTCGCATTACTAACTTACTAACTGAGATATCAGCACAGCCCTTCCTAAAACTAAATCTCTCTAAAACCGAGCTGATAATATTCCATCCCCCTCGTGCATGATTTTTCCATCAAGATTGATGATACAACTATCAGTCCCTCCCTCAAGCCATGGTACTAGGTGTAGTTCTGACCTATCCTTTCATCCCCAAATCAAATCCCTGTCAAAAGCTTGTAGACTTCACCTCCATAACATCTCTAACATTCGCCCCTTATTAACCAATGAAACCACCAAGCTACTCATTCACTCTATTGTTATCTCTCGCCTTGACCATTGCAACTCCCTTCTTATAGGCTTACCTCTTTGTAGACTATCCCCTCTTCAGTCTATCATAAATGCTGCTGAATGGATCATCTACCTTACCAACCACTCAGTGTCTGCCACCCCTCTATGCCAATCCTTCCACTGGATTGCCTAGCAAATTAAATTCAAAATACTAACGTACAAAGCCATCCACAACCCTGTCCCGAGCTACATCACCAATCTTGTCTCTAAGTATCACCCAAACCGTCCTCACGGCTCCTCTCATGATCTCCTGTTCTCAAGCTCCCTTGTCTCCTCCTACCATGCTCGTCTTCAGGACTTTGCCAGAGCCTCTTCCATCCTCTGGAACTCTCTACCTCAATCTGTCCAGCTATCCCCTACTCTGGCTGCCTTTAGGCAATCCCTGAAAACTCATCTCTTCAGGGAAGCCTATTCCATCCTTCCAAGCCTTCCATCAGCTAATCCCCCACATTTATAACCTTTTGTACTACTTGCCCCACCCTATTAGATTGTAAGCTCTTATGAGTGGGGCCCTTTTAATCCTCTTGTTTTGAGAAAATCTCTGTGCAAACTGTCGGTGCTATATAAGTCCCGTATAATAATAATAATAATATGCTCACCCTTTCTGTCCCCCTCCTCTATTCATAGAAGCAGTACTATAGCTTCCATCAATGAAACATGATCTATGAATGTAAGAGGTGGACCTTTCATTCATCTACCTGTCCTCCATTCATAGAGCGCTTTTCATTGGTAGAAGCTATAGTATAGCTTCTATGAATGGAGGAGGGGTGTGGAAAGGGCCAGCATAGTCATATTCTTGACAAATGCATACACCAGGCCCCTTAGCTCGTATCAGCCCCTGCAGCACCAGAAGATTATGGGGTTGGGGGGGGGGGGTCAGAGGACTTTGGATTTCAACTAAAACTGCAGCCATCAGCACAAGGGACACTTTACATTGCCTGCAAAATACTGTCCCTTATGCTGATTTTTTTTACGTTTTGCTTTAAAACTTAGGCTTCAAATCACGAGTGTCAAACTGTCTGCCCTCCAGCTGTTGCCAAACTACAAGCATGACTCATGGCCCTGCATGACTCCCAAAGGCAGGGCCATGATGGGACTTGTAGTTTCGCAACAGCCGGAGGGCTGCCAGTTTGACACCCCTGCTTTAAATCTAGCCCAGGGGCGGACTGACAACTCATGGGGCCCCCGGGCAATAGGGGATCATGGGGCCCCTGTGTCCTTGCCCAAACAGAAAAGCCTATGAAAAAGGTACCAGGGTCATCTTATGGGGCCCCCTACTGACCCCGGGCCCTCGGGCAGTGCCCGAGTTTCCAAATGGTCAGTCCACCCCTGATCTAGCCCTTACTTGGCCCTATCCCAAAGAAGAAAATCTTTGTCATTTAGATCATTAAAATTTAAATGAAAACAATCTGTGTATATTCCAAGCTGTCAAAGTTTTAAACAAGAACTTGACTAATTAATTTGCCCAAATGCAGAGCAGTTATATTTGAAGAGCGGACTATGTTGACAGGTTTCATTGATATTGAGATATTAGTTAGGACATTAAAAAAAGAAAACAAAAAGGATTGAAAAAAACAAACTTAAAACACGGACATTTACTTGGCGATGAATCCCTCTACTAAAGCAGTGTGATTCTAGTCCCATTTAATTTTATGCAGAAATAACCACTTCTCTGATCTGCTGCAGGCACCCCGCCGCTTAGGTGTAACAGACAAGTGCTATCCGGCACATGAAATAAATTTTCCTGTATGATTTACAGTAGGAAACTCCCCACTGAGCTGCATGCAGACAATCTGATCAAAGGTTCCAGACACTTCCAAATTTTATACATCAACCCTGTTGGAAGCACATTTTAGAAATAGTTGCTACACTTTACAGAAGCATAAAGGCAGAGGGGGATTACCATACCAACACTGAGATGTTTTGTGAGGCAGCAGAAAACATTTGATGCAGTCAATTTTTCTTTATTGGTACATGAAGGGTCCATTTACAGCATCTGTGTTGTGGTAATGCGCATTACCGCAATGCACGGTGATGCCTTGAATAGAACCCTAATGCAGGACCAGAAGGCACCTCTGCAATGCACTGAGCCCCCCCTTACATCAGGGTCCCCATCAGAGTCCCCCCCCTTAAGTTAGCGTCCCCATTAGTCTCCCCATTACATCAGGGCCCCATCAGAGTCCCCTCTTATATTAGGGTCCTCATTAGAGTTCCCCTTATATCAGAATTTCTGTCATAGCCCTCCTTACATCAGAATCCCCATCAGAGCCCCCCTTATATCATGGCCCCCCTCAGAGTTCCCTCTTGCATCATGGTCCCCTTAAGAGTCACCCCTTGCAAAATGGTCCCCATCATAGTTCCCCCTCACATCAGTGGCCCACCAGAGCCCCTCTTACATTAGGGTCCTCATTATAGTTCCCTTTATATCAGAGTTTCTGTCAGAGCCCTCCTTATGTCAAAATGCACATCAGAGCCCCTCTTGCATCATGCCCCCTTCAGAGTTCCCCTTGCATCATGACCCCCTTCAAAGTCCCCCCTTGCATCATGGTCTCCTTCAGAGTTCTATCTTGCATCATGGACTCCTTAAGAGTCAACCCTTGCAAAATGGTCCCGATCAGAGTTCCACCTTACATCAAGGCCCTACCAGAGTCCCCTCTTACATCAGGGTTCTCATTATAGTTTCCCTTATATCAGACCCTTTGAAAAATGGTCCCCTCAGACTTCCCCCTTACATCAGGGCCCCACAAGAGTCCTGTCTTGCATCAGGGTCCTCATTATAGTTCTCATTATATCAGAGTCCCGGTCAGAGCCCACCTTACATCACATTGTACATCAGAGCCCCTCTTGCATCATGCCCCCCTTCAGAGAACCCCCTTGCATTATGGCCCCCTTCAGAGTTCCCCTTGCATCATGGTCCCCTTCAGAGTTCCCCTTGCATCATGGACCCCTTCAGAGTTCCCCCTTGCATCATGGACCCCTTCAGAGTCACCCCTTGCAAAATGGTCCCCCTCAGATTTCCCCCTTACATCAAGGCCCCACCAAAGTCCCCTCTTACATCAGGGTCCTCATTATAGTTCCCCTTATATCAGAGTCCCTGTCAGAGCCCTCCTTACATCAAAATGCACATCAGAGCCCCTCTTGCATCATGATCCCCTTCAGAGTACCCTTTGCATCATGCCCCCCTTCAAAATCCCCCCTTGCAGCATGGTCCTCTTCAAAGTTCCACCTTGCATCATGGTCCCCTTAAGAGTCACCCCTTGCAAAATGGTCCCCATCAGAGTTCCCCCTTACATCAGGGCCCCACAAGAGTCTGATCTTGCATCAGGGTCCTCATTATAGTTCTCATTATATCAGAGTCCCTGTCAGAGCCCACCTTACATCAAATTGTATATCAGAGCCCCTCTTGCATCATGCCCCCTTCAGAGAACCCCCTTGCATCATGGCCCCCTTCAGAGTCCCCCCTTGCATCATGGTCCCCTTCAAGGTTCCACCTTGCATCATGGACCCCTTAACAGTCAACCCTTGCAAAATGGTCCCCATCAGAGTTCCCCCTTACATCAGGGCCCCACCAGAGTCCCCTCTTACATCAAGGTCCTCATTAGCATGGAGACTACCATAGCTGACCCCTCCTTTTGAAAAAGCTAGCTGCCTGGCTGTCACACTAACCTGCTTGTTTCAGTACTTTGAGCCACTTATTCTGAAGCATTTTCAGGAGGTCAATAATGGTGGTTCCCATATGTCTCCTTTAGCAGTGTAATGATTCTAGACAGACCGACATTAAAAGATTCAGTTATGTATTTCTTTACAAAAAAATCTTTATTGGGTATTTTTAAATATAGCCAAAATATGTACAAAAATCTGTGTTTGTATTAGTTTCCTTTATTCCTTGCATGGTGAGACTGAGGGAGAGGCAGCACTATGAACCATCCAGGAATTACTGCATTGCATAGTGCTGGCAATCTAACACTAGTAGCTTGCTAAGCAGAGTGATGATCCTATCAGTGTGGCAATGCTTTTTGTTCAGTGACCAAGCCTAAAGGATAAGTTCACCACTAATATGTTATATGTTACACCCATATTTAGGGAGTAACATGCAACATGGTAGCATTAAAGCACCCCTCCTCCACCCCACTCACCCCAAGAGTGAGAGCAGATGGGTGATCCGGTCTCTGCTTGCTATGTTATCTGGTAAAGGTGCTTGGATCACCAGAGCAAATGAACAGAACTGTTAATCTTTTAAAACGTTGGGCGGCTAACATTTATAAATTTCAGCCAGTGCCAGGACAAGGTCATCCAGTGCCCAGGGTAAAGAAGGCAAACTGTGCCCCCTTCTCCTTCATTTGTGAACTTAGGGGATGCTCCCCCCAGCAGTCATCTGCTTATCAAAATACCTTGCATCAGAGAGAACTCACTAGCGTTCCTATCCATAGAGTAAACTACTATGCCCAGAGCAGCTTCCCCTCCTGCCCACTCCTTGTCCTGGGGCTAACTTCAGCTACATATTTAGCATTGCTGAAATTATTCCCATCTGCAAAAAACAGTTTGAGTATTGCCACCCTTACTTAAAAAATGTGTACCCTATCAAAAGATGCAGAGCGGTAGTTATAGAATGATGGGGTGGTCTATACAGGCTTCTTCCTTTTGTTTCCAAATTCATTATGTGAAAATTATTGGGAAAAAATAAAGCCAGAAAAAACAACTGGAGTGAGCAAAAGGTAACTTATTGTGCTGAACTGATATTATATCATTATCTACCACCAAAAAGGATTTGATGGCTATGTGTTATCCAACATGAAGAATGTCTTATATCTCTTCTCTTCTGTCTGTTCCACAATTCCTTTCTTCGGCTCCATTGCTGAAACTGCCCATGAGTCCCAAAGCTGATCAGAAACAGCAGAGATAAATGAGAAATGTTAACACCAATTGTAAATGTTATTTTTTAGTGTTGCTCTCTCTGATCTGTTGCCCTAGGCACAGGCATTCAAGATCCTTAGGGAAATACGGTGGCATAATTTGCACAGAATACTAGTGATGAGGAAATCTGATCAGATTCATGCCACTAGTGATAGAACTAAACCAATCTGTGATACATTTAGCAGGTTGGATTATCCCCCATGGGATATTGTGCATTTGTAAAGGGGGTCTTAAGTACTCCATACCGGTCTGTTTGCACATTTCACACTCTCTTTTGATGCACAGAACCTTGTCCAAGCTCGCTGACCAATGGTAACAAGACCGAGAGGCAAACTAGTTTGTTTTACAATTGGTACAGCTCCATACATCTGGACTTAATGAGGTTAACTCTATCCATCTCCAGATAACTTCATCCACATGCTTACTGGCCCATTCACCCACGGGGTACTGGTTGCACATTTTGTTACTATAAAAAGAACTATAGCGGGTTCCATAGAGTCCTTCACTAATTTCAAATGGATTGGTCCACCAAGCTCTGTGAACAATCCATGGTGAACAGATTCCCAACAAATCCAAATTTAAGTGACCTGATTCGCTCATCACTTTACAGTACAAAAGAAGAAGATCCTACTGAATTATGGAGCTGAAGGCTTCTTATTTCTTGGTTTAGACTTCCTGAGCAATAACATGTTGATAAGAAGGTAACATGACATAACATAACTCAGCAATGTTTAAATGTTCATTAAGTCTAGGGAAGGTTGAAAGTAGAAAAACGTACCTTTTCCTTGCTCCATTACAACTGGTTCTCTAGATAATCTCAAATCTGCTGCTGCTGCTCCTGCATGGTAAATGATGACGTTGGCGAGGCCTCAACTGCACAACATGTGAAGAGTAGTGGCTTCATGGAACCAGTTGTATGGCAGGTAAGAAAGCTACAGGAGTGAGGAATAAGGTGTATATTTCTGCTTATTCCTCACCCCCTAGATCAGAATTTTGCAATCGTTTAACATGGAGGAACCTCTAAAATAACTTTCAGGTCTCAGGAAACCCCTACTAATTACTGCAGCTTACAGTACAATAGCATGGTGGTCATGGGCAGGAATGCTCCTTGCATTTGTCGTCATTGGATAGAATCCACAGACAGCTTAACAGAGTATTGTTGTCAGTGGTTACCTATCTGAAGGGTAATCTAAGAAGTAATCTCTAGGAACCTCTGGAGGAACCCCTGGGTTCCATTGAAAGCTAGTTGAGAAAGGTTGCCCTGGACCAAACAAACATTTTTCCCTGGCTATGCAGGCGAGAGGGGGCTACAAACTACTGTTTGTGGTATAAATTCAGGCATACCCTGCACGTCCCTTTAGGTTTACTGCAGAGATTTTCGGCTTTGCTGATATATTGGCCAAATATCTATAGGGATTCTTGTTTTATCTTTTCACAACACCAGTGCTGATCAGGTAATTATAGCAGATAGACCCTCCCGCTCAGCATTGGGTTTGAGAAGCTAGTGCAGTGACCCATTCAAACATTGAAAAAACAGAGGGAATTTGGAATTCTCAAAGATATGTAGTGCTTACCCCTGAAGGAGGGGGTCCCCTGATCCTGTGCCCATGACTCTGTGAACAGCACCACACACACTGACATCTGACTGAGTGGGGAATGTATACTGCAGAAATCTGTATATATACCCCAATGTTCAAGGTACATAGACACCAGGAATGACACAGCAATTGGTTAAGTAATAAAAATAAATATATTGCAATAAGGTAAACACAATAGGAAATATACTGTAATGAATAAATGGCAGGAGAAATATGTTGATATGGTTAAATAGTAAGAGAAATATATGGCAATGCTTAAGCAGTAGGAATAATGCGCTGCAGAAACAAGAATTGTTATAAAACACAACCCTCCCTGAATATATATATATATATATATATATATATATATATACACAGTAACAGCTCAGCAGTCCATAATATACTACCCTATTTCTTCTGCTGGCCAGATCATTGGGACCTAACTGTTATGGTGGCTGCTCAAGATAATATGCCTTTGAAAAACAGATGCAGGCACTTGCCACTGTGTTTCTTGCAGACAATTCTATCCCTCTTTATCAAGATATAGTGCATGGTTGGCCAATAGCCTTTCACCACTCTGTGTTAGCAGGGGGTCTCCTTCTGTTCACTAGCCAAGTATACCCCAGTCAATGTTCTCAGCATCCGGCTCCTCAATCATGCAGCATGTTGCAAATGGCTGCCAGTTTGTCTCTCTTTCACTCAGGTGCAGTGGTCCACTCGCAGCTTCAGTGCCTCTGCAAGTCTTCCTTCCTTTCTTCCTCTACTCAGACCCGAAAATTTACATACTTAATTTTCTTCACCACAGTTCTGCCAGGAGCTGAAGTCTTTTCTTCTTAGGCACTAAAGCTAGTATAGTCTGCAGAAACTACACCTCCCACAATCCTCTACACTTCTTTCCAGTGTCTCTAACAGTCCACATCCTCAGTGTACCCCCTAGTGGATGGAGGGTAGGCTTACTTTGGCTGTTCTATGTTTTGTAATAATAGCCTCTCCTGCAGCCATGCCTGTGTACAAGTCTCCTCTGCAGCACAGACACAGAGTTCTTTTCCTGCCGGAGATGAAAAGTAGTTTTTCACAAATCTCTTGGTGACTCTTGGTGAGATCTCTCTTTTTGAGTTCCTGGGTATGCATGACCATTCCTGTGGCCAATATGAGGGGTTATAATGCTGCACACTGTATATTTTAAACTTATTTTATATTATGGAAAATGCAGTAGTAGAATGCAGTAGTAAAAGCCAGATCACGCAGAAGTGGGCAAAACTCCAAAAAACCCCAGGAGGACAGAAACTATGGCAGGGATGTAACAGGGCATAGGTGCCACTTTATGTGGGTTGGGGGTGGGCAAGTCCTGGAGAGTTGGGTGATTTAGTGTGGTGGAGTGAGGAGTAGGAAAAAGAAGTTCACATAGCCAGCTCCAAATATGCATGCTTTCCCCTTTGTGGCCCCAAGGTTGGGATAGATTGGGAAGCAGTCAACTGCAACCTTGGTTGCTTGATTATAATGAGTGCTATGTGAGTACCGCATCCTCCTGTTCTTGCACTGCCCGCACCATTAAGATAGATGGTTTGTCAGAAATGTTCTAAGAATGTTTTGTGCATCATCATATTTTTGGATATGTGAATGTCACTAAGAAGTTCAGTAAACACTTTGGACAAATAAGTGAAGCAGTCACTCTGTCTCTAATTTTTTTTATCCCACTGTGGCAGTATGGCCCATGGTGGAGGGGTTGTTTAGAACCAAGGTGGATGGAATGATGTTACTTTACCAGAAGGCTACCTATTACAATTCAGGGTATAGCATCCTGCTGGGCTGAGGGAATGTTGGCCCTGGTACAGAGCCGGAAACTACTGTGTGGATAGAGGCCTTGAGTAAAATTTGTTCTGTATGGTGAAAAGTCAACCAGCCTCATGGAACTTGGTTTTCTGAACACTCCCATGTTGAAAGTATCAGAAGGTTTGATATTCCTTGCAGGATTCCAAGGCTTAGATAAACCTGCTGAAGAAGGAGTGTTCTGCATTGCCCCTCCTACAGGGAGATCTTTCTGTTTTTATGATTGAAAGATCTCACTTAAAATTTCAGTGATTATCCAAAATACATTCACCAGCCACCAGGTTGGACCCCCTTTTGCCTTCAGAACTGCCTTAATTCTTCATGGCATAGATTCAACAAGGTGTTGGCAACATTCCTCAGTGATTTTACTGACATGATAGCATGCCTTTCTATCATCTTGAACCAGTCTGACCCTTTTTCCTCTGTCCTCTGACATCAACAGGGCATCTGACACAACTGCCGGTCACTAGATATTTTCTCTTTTTCGGACTTTTCAGACCAATCCTAGAGATGGTTATGTGAGAAAATCCCAGTAGATCAGCAATTTTTTAAATACTCAGACCAACCATGGCACCAACAACCATGCCACGTTCAAAGTCACTTAAACCTCATTTTTTCTCCATTTAGATGTGGTGAAGACAACTTGCTGATGTTCAAACTGAGCATCAGCAAGTTGTCTTCACCACGTCTAAATGCCTAAATGCATTCAGTTGCTGCCATGTGATTGGCAATTTGTGTTGCCAAGAAATTGAACAGGTGTACCTAATAAAGTGACCGATGAGTGTATGTAATGAATCAGGGGCTGACTAAGCCGACTAGGCTCCATTCATAACTACAGTTTCACTTTTGGGTGGAGAGCAAGCACAGGCCGTTGGAGGTAATTAAACCATAAAGAGTACCACTTCCTTAAACTTAGCACACCTACATAATAAAATCATTTTATGCATTTCAGGGGCTCCACCCATTTTGTCAGTGCTTGACAAAGGGGCAGAGCCCCTGAAATGTGTATCGGCTCTGCCTGCTCCCAACATCACAGGTCTGCTGTGCCTGCTGCCTCTCTCCCTATTACAGCCACACATGCCACCAGCTTGCCCGCCAATCCCCGGCATGGCTGGATGATTACATCAAGCACACTGCTGCATGTCCCACTGGGCTACATCTACTTGTCATCCTCTTTGTCATCCTCTTGATGTCTGCCTATCAGACTGGGCTCCTGTATGCTGGTCATCCTGATTTTATTATGCAAGTGTGCTAAATTTAATAAAGTGGTACTCTTTATGGTTTTACTAACACCAGTGCCCTGTGCTTGCTCTTTTCCCATTCTGAGATCCATCCCTGATCTGACGGAGATGCTACAGGAATTATTTGGATCTTTCTCCCTTTATCCTTATTTTTCAATTGGAATCTTCCTGGGACTTCTAACTTTTAGCCTTGGACACAGCTTGCCTTAGGAGCGCTGAGTAAGTGGTTCATACTAAAAAGTTTCTCTTAAGACAAGCTGTGTCCATATCAAAACATTAGAAAGTCCCATGAAAAATAGCAGTATTTGGTGCACACTTTTTAGTGTGTGCCATTTGTGTTTTTATGTTTCACTTTTGGGTGGATTGTCCTTTAAAGATAAATTGATTTTATAACTTCCAGCATTACAACTACCTTGAATGATTTTACTTGTTGCCTGGAAATGAACAAGGAAAAGAAAAGATGTTTTGACAAGCTGCAACACAGACTAATTTGCTAAAACTGAGTAGCTTTACATGTTCTTTTTTTCCTTTTTCAAAAAGTGCCTACAAAGCACACCATTTAGGTGTTTTTTTATTGTTCATTTAATTGTGCATTTAAGCTTGAAGAATCAATGTTATCACATGCAGCCACTACAGGCACCCATCAATTTCACACATTCTGATGAATAGGCAGCAACCCAAGAGGCCATTGAGCTGCATAATGTTATTCTTCTAATTCTAGTGCCACTTGTAACTAAATAGCCTCAGTTACATCCAGGCAGCCTTAATTTATTCTCAATAGGCTGTGGAATAAAACTGTTTATATGTTTTACAAAGTGTCAAGCTAAAGAGAAAAATGTGACAAATATATCATAACATTACTGCGCTGGAAAGTGCGTTTAGAGAAAGAGATACGCATATTACAATGTCAGCAGGTTCTCCTGTGCTCAGTGAACAGAAAACAGTTCCTTGGTAATGGGAAAACACTACACCAACGGTACTACCAATTTATGGGTCTATTTAAAGAGAAACAAGTCTTTGCAAAGATTCAGCACTCATGCCAGTTGACCTAATTTATTACCCTGGTCTCGCAGGGTTTCACAACTGTCAATCAATTGCTATTTCTACCAATTTTTTACTCTTTAAAATCTTTTTAATCAAATAAAAAAAGTATATATATATATATATATATAATTTTTATATATATATATTAAAAGGGAGTTAAAGCACAGTAAGTATAACTTCACCAAATAGATAATACAGCAATTGCAGGCATCCCTGCCCTTTTTAATTACTCACCTGCTTTATGCAGTAGAAATGGAGATATGGGTCTTAAATAGCTTCCATATATACAACACATGGGATGCGAAAGAGGTGTGATCACTTATTACCCTTACATATAGCAAACGCTTGCTCATAAAATGGGGATTCTTAGTTTGCATACATTGCATGTTCAAGCTGGCCATCTGCATCATAGTGATCCCTCTCTGGCCAGTCCCTACTCTATCTGGCAGATTGCCAACCTGTTCTTTACTAAATTAGCATACTCTTGAGAGTGTGGAAATGTAGTGCACAGTAAATTACTATTTTGGTGGTTTCTTTGGGAACACACTAGGTTTCATGCATAGATTATTATTATTATTATTATTATACAGTATTTATAAAGCGCCGATAGTTCACTCAGCGCTGTACATTACAAAGGGGGACAGAACATGTGACAGAACAATACCAATACAATGCAAAACATGAGGGGATCGAGGGCCCTGCTCTTTCGAGCTTACAATCTAGAAGATAACTATATTGCACTACCCCTCCAAGGACCACTGGTTCTTTCCCACCAGTACAGAGGCCACCAGTCATGCAGGCAAAAGTCCATACACCCTGGCTCTAATAAACAGTCTAGGGGTTTGTCTTTTTATGATTTATTGCTTGCAGAACTTGTAACAGGAGAGGGACTTGGGGGTATGTGATACTACAAAACAGTTAGTGACAATAGTGAGAGGACAATTTTCTCCCAAAGGAGATGTGAACACTCAATAGTCTATTCCCGCAAAGCCAAAGACCATGGGGGAAAATCACACTGGAATCTGGTTACCTTGTTCCAATATATACTTGCAGTCAGATCTGGGCTGGTTCTAGCTCCCAGCACATCATCTCCTGAAACCTTGCAAAACAGCAGCCCAGTCCTTTAGCACCTCATGGGCAACAGCTCCTCCTGCAGCAGAGCATTTTCCTTCCTGGGGAAAGACGATCTCTCCTGGGGTTTCAGACTATTTATCAGCTGCCCAGCTACCATCTGGGCACACCTCCCCAGGGATTGACTAGGCCCTGATCAAGACTGGGTATTTGAATTCTCCCTTCCCATGCTTTAGATTCTAGAAGCTTCTTCTAGAGGCAGGGGGAAGCAATCAAACTCCCAGCCTGTGAAACCCTGAACAGACTGTGCCAAACATATATATATACATATATATATATACAGTTGTGTTCAAAATAATAGCAGTGTGTTGAAAAAAGTGAATAAAGCTCAAAATCCTTCTAATAGCTTTTATTTCCATACACACAAATGCATTGGGAACACTACACATTCTATTCCAAATCAAAACATGAAGAAAAATATATCAAATTTGTGTTGTTCCTCTAAAGAAATTGAAGAAAAGTGAATATTAGACTGTTTAAAAAAATAGCAGTGTTTGTATTCTTCTTTATAAACTCAAACATTCACTATATAAACTGAAAAATGTTTGAAGATTTTGCTTTCCTTTGAATCACTTAACCTCCCTGGCGGTATTCCCGAGTGTAGCTCGGGGTAACATTTCAGTACCAAAAGCGGTAACCCCGAGCTACACTCGGGAATACCATGCGGCGCTGCTCCGGCATGTGTTCTTCACTTACCTTACCCTGCGCTCCCACGATGTGTCCCCTGCAGCGTCCCCGGCCATCTCCTCCGGCCGATGCCGGCATCCGGCTTCTGTGTCCTGTCCCTGTGACGTCGGGACGTACGGGCGCCGCCGCCGCCGGCGGCGGGAAATTTAAAAATTTTAAAAAATGTCATTTTTTTTTTTTTTCATTTTACACAGTAAAACATTGCTGTTTCAACCTATTTCACATACATATTGTCCCTAGTGCTTTGTCCTGCGCCCTGCCTGCATTTTGTCTGTTCTTTCTGCCTGGAAACTGAGAAATGTCCATGGCGTCCAAAAAGTGTCCCTTTAGGTCAAAAGCGGTTTAGATCAGCTAGAGAACAGCGATAGTAAATCAGAACCACTTGCAGAATTGAGTGATAATGATTCGTGGGGAAATTCGTCATCAGAAACTGAAAACGATTTTGCGACTGAGCTCAGCAATGTGCGAACTTGGCGCTCTATTTCACATTTCAGTGTTTTTGGTTTGATTATATTATTGAATTAAATTTTTTATTATTATTATATTATTTTTATGATTATTTATTAAATTATAATTTATGATTTTGTGTTTCAAATTTTATCATACCCGGGATGTTTACTAGACTCTTGTTCGGACAGATTTCAGTGAGTTTTTCCTAAAAATTACAGCCTACAATAAAAAAAATACATATTTCCATGCAAAAAAATGGTACCGCTTTCAGCACCAAAAATCTGAAATAATCATACCGCCAGGGAGGTTAATGAATATTTAGTTGTATAAGCACTGTTTCTGAGAACTGCTGTACATCTGTGTTGCATGGAGTCAACCAACTTCTGGCACCTGTGAACAGGTATTCCAGCCCAGGATGATTGGACTACATTCCACAGTTCTTCTCTATTTCTTGGTTTTGCCTCAGAAACTGCATTTTTGATGTCACCCCACAAGTTTTCTATTGGATTACGATCTGGGGATTGGGCTGGCCACTCCATAACGTCAATCTTGTTGGTCTGGAACCAAGATGTTGCACGTTTACTGGTGTGTTTGGGGTCGTTGTCTTGTTGGAACACCCATTTCAAGGGCATTTCCTCTTCAGCATAAGGCAGCATGACCTCTTCAAGTATTCTGATGTATTCAAACTGATCCATGATCCCTGGTATGCGATAAATAGGCCCAACACCGTAGTATGGGAAACATCCCCATATCATGATGCTTGCCCAACCATGCTTCACTGTCTTCACAGTGTACTGTGGCTTGAATTCAGTGTTTGGGGGTCGTCTGACAAACTGTCTCCGACCACTAGACCCAAAAAAAACAATCTTACTTTCATCAGTCCACAAAATGTTGCGCCATTTCTCTTTAGGCCAGTCAATGTGCTCTTTGGCAAAATGTAACCTCTTCAGCACGTCTTTTTTTCAACAGTGGGACTTTGCGGGGGCTTCTTGCAGATAGCTTGGCTTCACATAGGCGTATTGTAACAGTACTCACAGGTAACTTTAGACCTTCTTTGATCTTCCTGGAGCTGATTGTTGGCTGAGTCCTTGCCATTTTGGCTATTCTTCTATCCATTCGAATGGTAGTTTTTCGCTTTCTTCCACGTCTTTCAGGTTTTGGTTGCCATTTTAAAGCATTTGCGATCATTTTAGCTGAGCAGCCTATCATTTTCTGCACTTCTTTATATGTTTTCCCCTCTCCAATCAACTTTTTAATCAAGGTACGCTGTTCTTCTGAACAATGTCTGGAACGACCCATTTTCCTCAGAATTTCAGAGAGAAATGCATTGTAACCAGCATGTACAACATTTGCTGCCTTCCTTCCTTAAATAAGGGCAATAATTGCCACCTGTTTTTCAAAGAATGAATGACCTCACTAATAGAACTCCACACTGCTATTATTGTGAACATGCCCCTTTCAATTAGTGACTCAATTACACAGAATCAGCAGCATGCATGTCATGACTGTTGGGTCTGTTGGATTTCTATTACTCTACTACACCTGCTAGTAAATTATTTGCCATGTAGAATATTATTTCTATGAAAAACAGTGATTGATCAGGTTAGTGATGTCTGACTGCTATTATTTTGAACACAACTGTATATATTTATAAATAGATATGTATAGATATATATGCGTTTTTGTTTCTCATGTCTCTTTATCTATTCCAACTTCTAGTGATTAAAGGGTTAGTTCACCTTTAGTGACTTTTGGCAAAAAGAACCCATATGCCCTACACCTTCCTCAGAATATTAATATTGAGTGCTTCGTTTTGTAAAAGGATGATTGCTTTTCAAGCTGCTAATTTAATTGTCCTCCCCTCTCTGTCTGGCCTAAATGGCAGGACATACCAAGCATAGGCCTTGGTAACTCACAAATGAGCACTCAGAATCATTCCCTACGCACACATTCACAATCAACTCTTTCTTGCAGCTCAGCATTCTATGAGAGTGAAAAACCTATCTACCCCCAGTAAACCAAAAACTGTCACCTATTGAAAAAATGCTGCAGAATCTTGATTGCCACTGACACTGCAGGGGTAAGTGAGTGTTCTTTCTGCTGTTCTTTCTATTAGCAATCATTAGAGTTGCCACCAGCAACAATTTTGCAAGTACAACATAGCACTTACAGTTGGAGAGCGAGGGGCAGCACCATCAGCTTATTAGGCTCTACTGCACATAGTGCTGTCAATCCAACACTGGGGGCTTTCTGACAGGAGGAAAAAAGCTAATGGACAGACACTTGTGTCTGTCCATTGCCTATATAGCCATGTACGTACAGCAGTCCTGTAATGGGTTATGTTTGACTCCTTAAACCACTAGATGGTGCCATGCACATAGTAAGTATATGGCCTGCAACACCAATAGGAAAAGACATTGTGGCCGAAATTATTGTTTTAAAATATTTAAAATACCTCTGTTCCTTCCTATTTAGGGAATGCTGTGAAATTCATGCACCAACAACTATTTATTGTGGTTGTGGGATATGCCAGGGAAACTTGTTTGCATATTTAGAACATGGGGAGATCTTTGCTGTTAAGTAAGTATTGCAAACAAATGGGCTTGATACTGTATACTGAATGAGTATCACACATTCACTTTGAAATGTGAATTTTGTTTTTTTTGCAAAGTGAATTTTTTACTTAGTTTAGTGAATAAGGTGAAGCTGTGCTAACGCCATTCATCCAATCTTTTCCAAGCATAAATTTAGGGGGGGTTTTTATTATTTTATTTCCATTACACATGATTTGGTATTCTTTGTAAAGTGAATTGCATACAAACTCTGAAGCTATGTGCAAAATCAATAATGTGCAAACAAGATTGGTGTGCAAAATGATGTAAAAGTGCAGTTCGTAAATATAAATATAAATGTTATAACTGTAACAGAGTCCCCAAGTAACACTTGTGTGTCCCCAATTACAAGATTCATATACAACAGTCCCAAGGACTGGAAAAAAGAAGGGACAGTTATCTTTAAATCAGTGGATTACAGTGAGGAGAAAGAAGAATCCAACTCCAAGGATTCATGCATAACACACCACCCATGTTGTGTGTGCAAGCAAGGCTTACCAGAGTTACATGACCCCCAATACAGTGTGGGTATATAGAATTTGGTGTCACCATAGGCTTCTTTCGATCTTATGGCACCTCACAGAACCCCCCCGGGTAAGTATAGTAACTCTTGCAACCTGCCTCCAGATCTCCAGGGCAGCACTCCACAGCTCACAGTAAGGGACAAAGAAACACAGCTCCCATAGTGTAAATCCACGTTAAAAAGAAGTTTTGTTCTGCAAATGCACTTACAATTTACCTCAAAGCATACATCACTTGAGATATATCAAAGCATCCAGTGACTGCGGCGGTGTTGTGCATACATGGTAGCATGTATCCTTTCCCCCTCCTATGCGTTTCATCACAGGGGGAGGTATCAGAGAACTGACCTGTAGAGCCCTTCAGCCATACCCTAAAGTAACCTCGCTGACTCACTCCCAGGCTTCTAGCAAGCCTCTAACTATGCACAAAAAAAACCTATCTACACTGGAGGCAGGTAATAAGCATTTATTGTTGAATAGACATAGAGGGGTCTATTTACTAAAGCTGGAGAGTGCAAAATCAGACTCAGTTCTGCAAATCAATCAATCAATCAATCAATCAGCTTCCAGTTTTTATTGCCAAAGCTTAATTGAAAAAGCTGAGGTTAGAACCTGATTGGTTTCTATGCAGAAGTGAGTCTGAGTTTGCACTCTCCAACTTTAGTAAATAAACCCCAGCGCAACTCTTCTTCAATAAAAGCTTACCAGCCAGAAATGTTTCATTCAAAGACTATGTCAGAGATTTACTAAACCTGGTGTACTCAGAATCTGGTGCAGCTGTACATGGTAGCCAGTCAGCTTCTAACTTCACCTTGTTCAATTAAGCTTTGACAATAAAACCTGGAAGGTGATTGGTTTCTGTGCAGAGTTGAACCAGATTTTGCACCATGCAGTTTTAGTAAGTAACCCCCATATTTCTAATGTATTACCATAACAATCGGCTATTCTGCATTAGTATATAACAGAAGAGTATATTTGTCATGTTGCCCAATCTTCGGCCTCTGACCTTTAGCCCACAACCTCTTACACTGCATTCTCTCAACATGGTAGCCACACTCTTTCCCTGCCTTCAAAGCAGCTTTTATATTTCAATTCTTAAAAAAAATATATAAAAAGGCCGACCCTGACAAGTTCTCTCGACCCTGACAAGTTCTCTCATCTGTCTGCCTTTCTGACATTGGCCACCTGAAACCGCCAACAACAGGGATGGGGTGCAGCTGTTGGGTTCAACACATTCCCTTGACCTTATTCTCACCCTTTCCCTGCACTTTTGTTCCATATATCAGTCCATATACACTTGAACTTTGTACAGATGTCTGCTTTACAGAATATTGAAATACAGATTCACTTTTTTCAGTTCAACCTCAGGCAAATGAAAAACACAGAAAACACGACACCCCTGCATATGCAATATTTCTGGCCAGCATGCATCCCGAATATCGTCCGTGGTGAGATCTGCTTATTTGGGCTGCTAGAGGAGGACACTTTTTTAGATGGTGGGTCACGTAGTGTTTGTATGGGGGGTTAGGGGGGGTTTCATAGGGAATGACTACCAGTGGGACTACACATAATCCGGTGGGATTCTCCGTAGAGCATGGGTATAATTTTATATCTTTTTGTATCTTTTAACTGCTTTCAATAAATTTTGTATGACGTAGCCCTAGAGGTGTCATGTTTTCCATGATTTCTATATCCCCTTTCATAGAGTTGTACATTTGTGGTGGCGCCCACCTATATCTTAGGGTTGGGCACCTCCTATACTTGGGATTCCCCCAACCATCTGATCTAGTTTGTAGATATGGGTATAATTTTATATCTTTTTTGTTTATATTTTTTTTGTATCTTTTAACTGCTTTCAATAAATTTTGTATGACGTAGCCCTAGAGGTGTCGTGTTTTCCATGATTTCTAATTCTCCTTTCATAGAGTTGTACATTTGTGGTGGCGCCCACCTATATCTTAGGGTTGGGCACCTCTTATACTTGGTGCATTCCACCAACCATCCGATCTAGTTTGTAGATATGGGTATAACTTTATATATTTTTTGTTTATATCTTATTTGTATCTTTTATCTGCTTTCAATAAATTTTGTATGAGATAGCCCTAGAGGTGTTGTGTTTTCCATGATTTCTAATTCTCCTTTCATAGAGTTGTACATTTGTGGTGGCGCTCACCTATATCTTAGGGTTGGGCACCTCTTATACTTGGGATTCCCCTAACCATCCAATATAGTTTGTAGATATAAAATACAGCCAATAATGCAGTACAGGGGATGTATTTGTCCCCTGTACAGAATCATTCAGATTGATAAAGAGAAGGTCAGCACTTAAAAGTGGTTGTAAACCCTTACATATACCCAGCGAAGTGACTGGCTTCAGGTGATACACAGTGTTGGAGATTTTGCTGTATAACCCTACAGAACATGTCTGGGCTGTATACAGAATATCTAACACACAGAGATGAAACAAATCCTCCTACATAAGTTGCACTTGTTTATCTGCAGTATTCTCTTCCCTACATCTGTTCATAGTGCAGAATTATAAGCACTGGTGCACACTGCTGAGACTTCAGGTGCGACATGCGATTTACAAATCGCACCTGAAGTAGACTGTAAGGTAAATGGCACTGAAATTGCACCTGTCTCTATATCAGCACTACATTGAAGTCGCGCTTTAAATAGGACCAGATTGCACCACTTTGAAATCGCATTCAGTGTGAACCAGGGCTAAGGCCTCATGCACACAGTACATTTTTGCATCCACTTTTAGGAGCGTCCGGCGTTCTTTTTACTGCTTGTAAACAGCCCTCTATGTTATCCTATGTGTCCATGAACACATAGATGTTTAGGAGCTTTTAGTGGCAGGAGCATTTACAGGCAGGAAAAAAATCCAGGGCCAGTGCGTCCAGGAGCAGCAGTGTTATGGCAAAAAAAACACTTGACATGTGTAAACGCATCTAAATGAGCCTAAATGCATGTAACGCTAGGCACATTTAGTGCTTGAGCTTTAAATTCATTTCAATGGCCAGAATAAATGATTATTCTCTCCAAATAAATGAATTTATTCCCAAATGCTTGTAAACACATCTAAACCTGTGTAAAATTGTTTGATACTTTTACAAGCATCAGGCATTTTTTCTGCAAAAACGCTACTGCCAGGAGGAAGGCTTCTAGGCAGGGGTGGACTGACAACTCATGGGGCCCCTGGGTAATAGGGAATCATGGGGCCCCTGGGTAATAGGGAATCATGGGGCCCCTGGGTAATAGGGAATCATGGGGCCCCTGTGTACTTGCCCAAACTCAAAAAAGCCTATGAAAAAGGTACCAGGGGCATCTCATGAGGCCCCCTACTGACCCCGGGTCCTCAGGCAGTGCCCGAGTTTCCAAATGGTCAGTCCACCCCTGCTTCTAGGAGTTTTTTTTAGCATTCTGTGTGCATGAGGCCTAAAGCTTGTCTGAGTATGCAGAAAAAGGGACAGACAGCTGACATTACCCACTACAGAGTTCAGTGAGGAGAGCTCTGAGAGATGATTGGAGGGAAGAGACACCCCCCCCTCTTTCACACAGCACACAGGAACAGAGCTGAGGCTGTCAATCTGCTGGAGGTCCCTCCCCTGTCACCATTTTTCTCTTTGTGCCAGGAAAACATGGCAGAAGTGATTCATGCTGATGGCAGAGGAATGAAGCAGCATACAGAAATGATACTTAGTGCTCTTAATTGTGACATGTACACACTATAGAGGCATATGCTTTGTTCATATTTCATGTCTGAGGGTTACACCCACTTTAAGCCAATCAACTTCTTTCTACAGTGTACATATGCTGGTAGCTAATATGCTGACAGGAGGAGTCAGAGGGATGATAGACACAAAGTCAAACTCCAGGCTCTGCACATTCTCCCTACAGTGTTGCCCCTCCACACTAAAGGTACCCCAGGTTGGTCTCATGATGCCACGAGTCCTCTTCCTCTTTGCCTCTTTCCTGAGACTTGGTGGTCCTCGGTGATGTACAGAGCCGTAATAACATGATGACATCAGTGTCTCTCTCTGCACCACTACATAGGGTGCTATTTTGATGCACCCCAGGCGGCAGGCCCCTGACTTACTGCACTCACATTATGTTCTCAGTCTTCTGAGTTGAGTGAGACTGGACTTTATTAAAGGATAAGTTCACCTTTCTGACAAAAATAAATGCACATTTTTTTTGCAGGTAAAAAAATGTGCATTTTATTATTTTTGTCCAAAGGAGCTTGGAAAGCATTGCACCAGTGATCATTAGATGGCTGGTGCCATGCAGGTCTCCTGCAGACTTGTCAGAATATCTGCATGCCGTACAGTACAGTCAAGCAGATATTCTGACAGGAAGCTTCAATGAACTACTATGGTGCTCCACAGCGCTGTGGTAGTTCATTGAAAACTACAAGCCGGCAACCACTAAGGCTGCCAGGACTTGTAGGCACTAATTCACAGAACTCTGTGAATAAGTGACACAGCTGTGAGGGCGGAGTTCCATGAGGCCACAATGTTTTCAAATCTGACTTCTCCCCATACTATCTGTCAGAGGGTTTGGGGGAGAGGAGGCTGCAGCTATGGGAACATGTTACATGTTCCACCCTAAAAACAGGTGGAACATGTAACATGTTCCCAAAGATGAACTTATCCTTTAAGCCAGGAACACTGAGGACATATTGTGGCGAAAAGCAATTTCTGTAGGGTACATCTCCAGGTTAAAGGCATGTCTTGAGCAGGGGCGGACTGACAACTCATGGGGCCCCCGGGCAATAGGGGATCATGGGGCCCCCGGGCAATAGGGGATCATGGGGCCCCTGTGTCCTTGCCCACACTCAAACCACGCCCAAAAAAGCCTATGAAAGGTACCAAGGGCATCTCATGGGGCCCCTTACTGACTCCGAGTCCTCGGGCAGTGCCCCAGTTTCCGAATGGTCAGTCAAGTGCTAATTATTACTCGTGAGCTAATATGGTGAATTTCAAAAAAATAAAAAATTATAAAAATTATATTGTGAAACAAAAAATAAAAAAATAAATAAAATTAAAAAACCTTTTGAATATGCACAAAGTGGTTTGCAAACACACTACACCAACTCATAAATAGTGTTAATATCTATATATAATCAATCAACTGTGCTACGCTGATTAAATAAATAAACTACAAAATTATGTGAATCCTTAAAATTACATACCATCCAAATAGTGTAAAAAAAAACAAAAATTGCTTAAATCATCCTCTTAAAAATAAAAGTATATTAATAATATATTAATAACCACAAACAATAAATACACTCAACATATAAAATGTCCCATCATCTTGTGTCCAGAAACCAATAGTAAAGAAAAGTCCTCCTTTCCTGAGATAATAATACAAACAGATGGATTTATTCCAACATATGAATGACTGCAGAATATATGAAGCTCTATTATGCGCTCACCTCCATTTTTAGCCCAATATATAGGCTAAACCAGCTGTTTATCCTAAGAGGATAAATATGTAATTTTGTTCCCAACTTCCTTTGAATGGTTCCACACCGTGATTTTCTAATTATCCACCTGGTGTCTCTCCACTTAATACTATCCTATGTCGGTCTGAGGATAAATGGATGGATGTTTTCTCCATCTCACCTCCAGGGGTCTAATCCTCCTTGTATCCACTCCAAAGACTCCACTCATATAGATAGTTAAAACCAGCCTTATTATAGAACTCCTAGTGTGCACTGCACACTTGCTGTACTTGCCGTGTAAAAGCCGACTGGACGTGGTGATGCCAGAGCCCCTCCCCTATGCGTTACGCCACCGTTCACGTGGCTTCATCAGGGGGAAATGAGTCCGCCCTTGGCTGTCACTGTCCCTCCCCTGCACCGATCACATCGGACTTTGTTCCTGATACATATCATCCATGGGGGAAGGGTGTGTGCAGGGTATGTTCAGTGAACACCCCGCACCCATGGATGATATGCCTCTCACCTTGCCACTGCCCACTGGCTACACCACCAGCACAGTGTCCGGACCCGTCACCCGACTCACTCTGCCACCAGGTAAAGTGACAGGTGAGCTACTACTGGGTAGGGATCTGAGACTGCCTCCTCCTCCGCTCCCCACACTGTCACTGGACAGTGATCATCTCACGGGCCCCCTACTGACCCCAGGCCCTCGGGCAATGCCCGAATGGTCAGTCCGCCCCTGGTCTTGAGGATTGTGGAATCAGCCATTGGATTTTTTGTCTCCTGTGAGTCCAGCCAGTACAATCTGCCTCCTATAGGACCCTACATTTCTTCTGTACTCTGTTTAATATAAAATAAAGTAAATTTCCAAAAAGGAAGATTGAGGCTGATGGACCTTGAATGCCAATGGTCAAAAACTTGTTGCCCCCATTTCCCAAGATATGCATGGAAATTATATTTTTTTTTAATCTAGAAAGCATCCAACCGTAAATGAAATATTAATTTTTGCTGGACACATAGTGAAGAAATGATTTTTACTTGCCTGTTATACTTTCATACTGTCATCATTACCCAGTGCTTTCCTGAATAAACCACTTTATGTTATAGCAACTTTCCTCAGGTTGAAAAAAAAATAAGAAGGTTCCTTAAAGAAAGAAAAAAGAGGAGACCTACTTTCCTTGAGTTTATAGGGGTCTTTGATAAATATGGCAGGTTAAGTGAATTTCTCAGAGTCAACACTGTAACGGGAAGCTTTCATTATCTTTTGCTACCATTCCATCAATTTTTTCCCTCATGTGAGAAATCTTTATCTATCTCTGCAGCTTCCAACCAGTCAACAATTTCCCTCATTGACCTTTTATGAAGATTTTATTGCTTTGTTGTGAACCTTTCATATCAGCTGGGAAAACTGGCAAATCATAAATATTCTACCATTTATTTTGTTATCCGCATGGTATAATATGCTGGTTCCTTTTTCTGTATATAGAAAATGTATTGCAGGTTATTGATAGCTACCCACATTATCGTCTTTATTAAAAAGGTAATGTTTATGTCTTCACTGTAAAATGTTGCTACACAATTGACTGATTTACTAAGGCTCCATGCACACTAGCATTTTTTTAAGGTCCTAGAAGCTGTTATCAGCATATCTTTTTCTGCTACTAGAAGCTAAATAGTGTGATAATATGTGTCCATGCACACTGTTTTAGGCTACTCACATTTTTTGAGCTTCAGCGTCTTGGATCAAAAAAAAAATTGTTTTTGTAGAGTTTTTGCATTTCAATGTTTTTATTAATTTATAAACAGTTTAAGACAGGAGCAACAAACATGCCCACGCAGGGGCTATCAACTGCACATAAAAAAATAAAAAAAAAACAGTGCTCTAACACCAACAGAGCAAAAGGTGCACCCAATCAGGGGCTATCAATGGCACTTAAATGAGAAAAACATTAG
Source organism: Staurois parvus (assembly GCF_062004578.1). Classification (NCBI taxonomy): domain Eukaryota; kingdom Metazoa; phylum Chordata; class Amphibia; order Anura; family Ranidae; genus Staurois; species Staurois parvus. The sequence continues at coordinate 8,722,041 of NW_028317827.1, read as the reverse complement.
TATAACACCAACAGTAACTCAAACTAAAGGCAGCTATCCACTGCCACACCAAAAACAAACAGAAAAAGAAAAGGAAAGAGGAGTACAAAAGGAAAAAGATAACAAGACCAAGAGCAGGGCTCCGAGAACGCCAGTACAGAGCAACATCACAACCCCAGACTAGGCGGGGGGAGCGTGGGAAAGGCATATTGCAACCACGGCTCCCATATTTTCAGGAATTTCCATTGGGAGTCGTTACAGATACTCGACATCTGTTCACTGAGCAACATATTTGTAGAGTTTGTGGAGTGTTTTTCAAACAGAAAAAAATGCTAAACGCTCTTAAACACTGCTAAACGCTACAAAAAGGCTCATAACAGTTTTTTCTTTTTAGTTTTTTTTTCTCTACATGTACTGTAAAAAATAAAAAGCTCCTAAACACTCCTGAATGCTACCAAAACGCTATTACTAGTGCTTTTTATCCAGCGTTTTTGAGCTTATAAGAAATGATAGTGTTCATGGAGTCAAAAAGAAAATACCCACAAGCAGGTAGAAATGAAAATAACTGGTACTCTTGTATGACTCTGGTGGCTGGCCTTGTAAAGGGGATCTAAGCCCAAAACCAACAAAAATTATATATTGCAGCTTACATTCATTAGATGTTATGGCTGCATTAGTTTTCTTTTTTAGGCTTTTGTTCCTTATTTTCACCTGTTGACCCAGCTACTAACACACTTCGTAAGTTAGGATGGCTACACTCACTCATTCGCTGTATCTGTGGAAGAGCAGCTCTTGGACTACAGCATTGTCTTTCTGTAGATAAGGTAGTGTTACGTGGACTAGTAGCTTTAGGTGGACTTTACATAAGCGACTAACAAATTAACCACTTGGCGACCGCCCGCCCACAATGTACTACGAGCCAGCAGCTGCTGTAGGCAAAGCAACATACCTGTACATCACTGCCTGGTTCTGGGTTTAGGGCGCACGCATGCTCACAAAGTAGGGATGAGAAACTGACAGATCTTTAGTAAAAGCAGCACGTTACACACATAACATATAGCTAGGTACACATTTAACCCCTTGATCACCCTAGATGTTAACCTCTTCCCGGCCAGTGTCATTATTACAGTGACAGTGTATGGTATTTGTTGGATCTGTTTCCCTGAGTGTGCTATACTGCTGAGCTACTGAACTTCTGGACTTTGACCTCTGTCTGATACCTGCCTTCCTCTCTTTGCCTGACAATTCTACATTACTCTGCCAATCTGTGTATGACCCTGCCTGTCTCCGACTACATTTTTGGATTCTGGCTTTGTACCTTGCCATCAAAAGTTTTTGTTGACCTGGCCTGCCTGACTATGCTAACGCCTCAACCTCCAGCCAAAGCTCCACTGTTGAATGTCCTTACAAGTACCATACATACAGTGCAACAAACAGGCCAAAATGACAATGGACCCAGCTGACGTGGTTAAGGCTATTTTTCATTAAGGACACTTGCTTGATACTCATGAAGTTCATCTTACTTCTCTGGATACTAAACTGGACACACTGACTACGATGATAAAATCCTTGCTGCCGGCATCCTCTGAATCAGTTCAGACTCCTGCTCCAGCCAAAGCCACCTCTTCAGTACCTCTCAAACTCCCTCTTCCTGAAAAGTCCATGTTTTCTCTCTCTGAATGGAGGTGAGAGATACATTGTGTTTCTCTACCTTTCAGAGAAAAATAATATTAATAATAAAAAAAAATAAAACGTACATCAAGGTTTAATCTAGGTCAGTTCCAGGGTTAGTGTTTGGGTCAAGGTTCTGGGCCAAATGTCAGGGTCAGGTTTTTTTTTTTTTTTTACATACATTTTTTAATTAGTATCAGTGTCAGTGTCAGTTAGTGTCAGTGTCAATGTATTTCAGGCAGGATAAAAAAAACAAAATGCACACTATTGTTTCTGGTCCGTACTATAGGTACAAACAACAACTAATATACACATATGTGGTATTGCTGTGATCGTCAGGAGCAGAATTTATTTTGAGTTTTTCTTTGGTGGTAGGTTATGGCAGTAGTAGGAAATATACAGCTACATTTGAAAAAAATGATTTTTTTGGGGGGGTCAGTTTTCCTTTGATAATGAAAAAAAAATTCAGGAGATATCCATTACCATTCACCACCAGATGAAAGCCCAGTTTGTCTTGAAAAACAGGTATAATCCATCTGGATGCACAAAGTAGTTGTGATGATATGTACGGTTTTACTAACACATGTCAACGTTGCAAAATTGTTCTGAGGCATTTAGATTTGTTTTACCTTTAGGCACGAAGGAGTTAAGTTTGCCTTTACTTCCTGGTTTAGTGTCTGTTTTCTTTGATATAGCACTACTTTTGGATACTATTAGTAATTAGGATAAGTATTACTTTCAGTAAATTCTTGATATATTGTATGTTTGTGCACTCAATCCCATGTGTCAGAGGGGCTGAGGTTCTTGAGAAGGTCGAGGCAACGAAAAAGAGGAACCATCCTTTCCAGTGGCTCCTTCGAGGGTAGTGCTACATTTGTAAAAGGTGGACTTACCTATGTATCTAAAGTCAAAACTTATGTTGGTAGCGTTTCAGATATACTTGAATTTAAAGCAGAACTAAACTTAAAATGTTAAAAATTGCCAGCAGGTAGCCGTTTATTGCAGAAGCAACATTCAATGTTTCTTCTGCAGTAAGACACTTACTTGCCTGTTGGCAACCTTCCATTGAATATACACCGAGATGTACATTCCCGCTCACTCCGGCTATGCTGGAATGACTGACTCCCGTGTGCATGCATGCAATCACATCATCCTTCACTGGCCAATCAAGAGACCAGAATCTCTGCACCTGGAAGTAGCCCAGGAAGAAGATGACATCAGTTGGCAGGTAATGTAACATTCACATCACTGGGAGATTGAGGTGAGTACTTTGTGAATTTTCCACTTTAAACAAAAAAAAGAATTCTGTGTGCACATAAAGCGGTATCAAAAATGTAGTATATACTAATTATTAGATGTGGTAGTTTTCTTTAGGCTTTTTCCTCTGTTTTCACCTGGTGATCTGACCAGTAACACACCTCTTGTATTAGGGTGCCCCCACTCCAGATGAAGAAGCACAGGGGCACCTTTGGACAGCAGCATCGTCTGCCTGGGGGGGGAGGGTTATGTGAAATAGCAGATTTAAATACATAGTTTTTCTTTTCTTTTGTGATAAAGGTTTTACATTAATAAATAAATGCTGATCACTGTAAGAACCCCTGTCAGTGGTAAATGGTTTGTCTCAGTACACTAACTGCTACATTTGCAGGAGAGCTTGTTCTGATGAAAAACAACAGACCTACTGGCTGGATCACCAGGTGAAAATAAAAGAAAAAAGCCTAAAATACAAAACTAATGCAGCCACTGCATCTAGGTTGTGGTAAGCTACAACATAATAAATGTTTGCTTTTGGGTTTAAAATGGTTCTAAAGACTCAAGGTTTTTTACCATAATGTATTCTATGCAATAAGGTAAAAAACCTTCTCTGCTGCAGGAACCCCCCAGCCCCCTTATTCTTACCTGAGCTCGGTCTGATCCAGCGGTGTGCACAAAAGCAGCGGCTCTCCCCGCTGTCTCTTTCCTCATTGGGCAGATTGATAGCAGTGGAAGCCATTGGCTCCTGCTCCTGTCAATCAACTCCAGCAGGGGCGGGGCTGAGTCCCGCTGTGTGTGTCAATGTATGCAGCAGCGGGGCTTGGGAACAGGCACACATGAGTGCCCCCATGGGAAGTGGCCTCCTGTGAGGGCACTGGACAGAGAGGAGGAGCCTGGAGCACCGATGGGGGACCCAAGAAGAAGAGGTTCGGGGCCACTCTGTGCAATTCCATTGCACAGAGAAGGAAAGTATAGAGATGTTTATTTTTTTTCCATTAAAATTGCTTTAATACCACTTTAATATTCTAATTCCTAATCCAAATAACCTGTATGCAGTGACAAGGTAGTCGTGCTTGACTATCTTGAGTTGTCTGTTGGTTGGAATGGCTGAGAATCTGAGGCACTCTGTACAAACCCTTGGCTGGCTGGCTGGCAGTATTTCATTTGGCACTGGTCACCCTATTAGCTCAGGCAGGATTTAAAAAGTATGCATTATATTTAAGAAATGGTTCACAGCTCATTATATTGCCTACAGCCCAGCTGGCACTGTATGCAACTGTGTAGCCTGTCCATCCCATGAGGCACCTTTAACGAGAGCACCCAGGGGCTATAGACCTAGATCTGCATGTAAAGTATGTGCAGGGACCTCCTGATGTCCATTTTTAATTTATGCTATGGGTCTAGCCACTGTAGAGTAATGACAGGTTTACTTTAACTTTGCACAAATTCTTTGACCTATAATACCTGGCAAAGCTCACAAAATTTTGAAGCTACAAGAAAAACAAAGACAAAGCTACAACCGTTCAGCCAAACATCTGTTCATTTTACATCCAGGAGACAGGGTAAGAATGCAAACAAAGAATAGCTGCCCAGTATAAGTGCCAAGGCAATAAAAGAGCCTTCAGTACAGCCGAAGTGTTCTTTATGTTGAAATATAAGACGACTAAAATTAGTTCTCTTAACATCAAAGTTGTGTGCCAACAGGAAAAAAAAGGTGAAGATACTTTAAAAGGGAGACCACAGGGGTATTCCAAATATCTTCAGAGACACAAGGTAAAAGAAATTCTGTGAACTGGTATCTGACCGCAGACCATCTTAGGTTTTCCTGAAGATGTAAGTTTTAGTCATCTCGTGCAGGGGAGGCATTGGAACTGTTGTCTGAGGATAAATTCTTTCCTAAAGCCTTTAAACAGAACAGAGATTAAAGATGAACTCAGGGCATTGCTTTGGCAATGCCCTGCCTTACTAAAGTTTTCAGTTTCTATATCAATGCACCAGATCCTTCATAAAACCTCATTAGATTTTATGCAAATATGGCAGAGGCGCACTGGTGTCCTGTTTGAATGACCAGTCATCATGGCCACTCTCTGTGAGCAGGCGACCGTTTGTGTAACAGCCCTGCTGTAGTTCTGGCCTATGGTGTCCACACTGTTACGTACTAGTCTGGCATGTCCATTTCAACATTGTTTAATTAAAGGACTACATTTGACCATTTGCTCACCTATCTCTGGCCCCTGGGGAACTATTCCTCCCATCGGTTCGAGGGACTATTTCTCCCACTGACACTAAAAGTGGGCTATAATGTCTGCCACTGACACCAATGCTGGGGCACTATTCCTGCCACTGATACCAAGTAAGGGCTTTATTTTTTCTACCATTGTGGTACCAAGATGTGGCAATATTCTTCCTACTGATATCAATGATGGGAACCTTTTTCTATCACTGATTACAGTGGTGGAGCACTATTTCTCCCACTGATACCAACGATGGGGCAATATTCCTTGCACCAATATCAATATGGGGCACTATTCTTCCTCTCACTAATACCAATGATAGGGCACTGTTTCTTCTCTTACTGATCTCAGGCACTATGTAACTTTTTACCCCCCTTCCCTTCCTCAAGTTTGAAGCACAGTAGACTGCTCCTTTGTTAACAAAGTTTGGAGAGCCCTATTCTACACTGTTAGGGCCTTAGGCCTCATTCACACTGGCACTTCTGTGATTGGCTTTTCTAAAAGCAGGAGATGTCTCCCTATAAACAACTTTTATGCCTCCCAGAGGACTTTTTTCCTATATTAGGATGTTCCTGCAGTAGGGCTTGTTTACACCGCAATGCCAGCATTCAGCATGTAGTTTTACATGTGCGTTTACATGTACTTTTAATGTGTTTGTGCTATGCTCGCAGTTTGTTTGAAGTGTGTTTTATGGCATTGCCTATATTCTTTTTTTTTACTGGGTTACTTTAATGTGCATTTTGTGGTGACACATGCAAAAAAATTAATCATGTTATACTTTTTAAATGCACATGAAAGTATCGCAACAGCATACACTTAGCTCATTGAATTAAATATAATTATCTTATATACATTGGTACTGCATTTAAAATGGTGTTCGACAGCATCCGGTGTTAATGAGCCCTTAGTACAATCATCTTTATCAATAATTAATGTACAAAAAATGAATTACATAGAGATTTGTTATGAACACTTGAAGATGACCTCAAAGTGACACTATACTTTAGGCCTGATTCTCAACGGAGAGTCAGACTTTTTATAGAAATCAAATTAGGTATACTGGGCTTAGACATAGTTACCAGCATGTAATATAAGGCCAGAACTATAGCAGGGCTGTTACACGACCGGTTGCCTGCTCACAGAGAGTGGGCAATGATGACTGGTCATTCAAACAGGACACCAGTGCCCCTCTGCCATATTTGAATACACTCTAGTGAGGTTTTATGAAGGATCTGCTGCATTGATACAGAAAGTGAAAACTTTAGTAAGGCAAATATCAGACAGCCTGGGGAATTGTGAGCATTGTGGGCTGGAAGATGGATTGAGGAAGGTTGGAGTGAGGAACCTGTGAGGGGGCCCCAGGGAGAGGAACCTACCTACAGGCAGGTCGCTGGAGAAGAGGATCTCCACTGCATCAACATTTCCTGGGGAGGAGAGCCTGTGTAGCTGGGAAGGAGCCAGCCCAGAGTAAAGACTGAAGGCAGCTGCCAACCCACTGAGCTAACAGGAGAGGACAGTGTGAGTACTCTTACAACCCCTGGTACAGAAAAGGGTGAAGATGAGGGTGGTCAGGTGCAAGACCCAAATAGCTTCTCATCCTGGACTGTTCAGTTGACAGCTTCTGGGCCCCCTTGCCCAGGGAAATACTCACAGTGCACCCGGGTGAAGAGGAGGAATCATCCAGGTTCTGAGGAGGTACACTGAAGGGGTTTAGTGCTCCTTGAAGAAAAACTGTTACTAATCTGCATTTTTGTACATAAACTGCTACGGAGTTGTCCTCAAGTTGTACAGTTCCCCGGGCATCCCATATACCTCTAGACCCAATCCAAGTTTAACCCCTTAATAAACTCATAAAACCAAGCTCAAGGACCATTTACTGACTCCAGTGTGCAAAATGTGGGAAAGGTGCGTTGCCTGGCCGTGCAGAGCATAGCCGGACCCATTCAAATCCAGTGACCCCTAAGGGGGCAAAGCTATATATATATATATATATATATATATATATATACATATACATATACAGTGAGGAACAGAAGTATTTGAACAGCCTGCGATTTTGCAAGTTCTCCCACTTAGAAATCATGGAGGGGTCTGAAATTCACATTGTAGGTGCATTCCCACTCTGAGAGACAGAATTAAAAAAAAAATTCAGGAAATCACATTGTATGATTTTTAAAGAATGTATTTGTCTTGCACTGCTGAACATAAGTATTTGAACACCTGAGAAAATCAGTGTTAATATTTGGTACAGAAGCCTTTGTTTGCAATTACAGAGGTCAAACATTTCAGGATAGAGTGCTCTATAGGTCAGTCCTCTGATACCTCTCCCTGCTTTAGAAACTTGGAGAGGCTTCTAGAAGTCAGTAGGCTGGGGTGAGGAGGAGCTTATCTGCATATGTATGAGAGTCTAACCAATCTTAGGCAGGAGGTCTGGCAGTGTGGCAGACTGGCCCATAAATGTGACCAAGCCTGGCCAACAAGCGGAGTTGAGAGGAAGATTGAGGACTAAAGTGCTGCTGTGTAGCCTGGGAGGGAAACCCAGAGAATGGGGGTTCTGCCTCCAGGCTGGAATTAGAAGGAAGAAGGAAAGTGGAAGTAGGGAGCTCCACTGCCCTGAAGTCCACCTGAGAAGGATATCCTGCATAGCCTGGAGAAGAACCAGCCCAGTGGAAAGCCTGAAAGCAGTTCTATCCATAGCAGGACAAGGACAGTGTGAGTACCTCTACACCCCCAGGGCTTATAAGGGAGAAGTTCACTCAGGGGGCATTGAATTCCTAGGAGAGGATTACTTTGCTAAAGACTGTTGTGGTTCCGGCTGGAACACAGTCAAAAGTTTGTAATTTAGCAGTATTCTAGCTACTTGGCAACCGGCCCATTGCTACGGGACAGCCGCTCTGTGCAAAATCACACATACATATATATATATATATATATATACATATACCGTATTTTTCGCTCCATAAGACGCACTTTTTTCAAAAAAGGGGGGAAAATGTCAGTGAGTCTTATGGAGCGAATATAAAGCAGCCGGTCCGGTATTTTTGCGGCCACCATGTCAGAATACCGGGCCGGCCGCTCAGCTGTTGTCTCCTGCAGGGCCTTACCTGTTCCTAGCTCCAGCACTACACAGTCTTCCCGCGCTGTGGCTTCTGTGACAGCTGGGTGCCCACTGCGCATGTGCTGCGCTTTGTGAACGATCCGGTGTCTTCTGGGACACATGAAAGGTCCCAGAAGGCGCCGGGCCATTCACAAAGCGCAGCGCTTCTCGCACATGCGCAGTGGGCACCCGGCTGTCACAGAAGCCGGCCCGGGAAGAAGAGGGAAGGCAACTGTCAAATTCAGGTACCCGCTCCCCCTCCCTCCCCAAAGGTCAGCAGTCTCTGGTCATTCCCTGCACTGTCTGCAGTCTCTGGTCATTCCCTGCACTGTCTGCAGTCTCTGGTCATTCCCTGCACTGTCTGCAGTCTCTGGTCATTCCCTGCACTGTCTGCAGTCTCTGGTCATTCCTTGCACTGTCCGCAGTCTCTGGTCATTCCCTGTACTGTCCGCAGTCTCTGGTCATCCCCTGCACTGTGTCCGCAGTCTCTGGTCATCTCCTGCACTGTGTCCGCAGTCTCTGGTAATCTCCTGCACTGTGTCCGCAGTCTCTGGTCATCTCCTGCACTGTGTCCGCAGTCTCTGGTCATCTCCTGTACTGTGTCCGCAGTCTCTGGTCATCTCCTGTACTGTGTCCGCAGTCTCTGGTCATCCCCTGTACTATATCCGCAGTCTCTGGTCATCTCCTGTACTGTGTCCGCAGTCTCTTGGTCATCCCCTGTACTATGTCCGCAGTCTCTGGTCATCTCCTGCACTGTGTTTGCAGTCTCTGGTCATCCCCTGTACTATGTCCGCAGTCTCTGGTCATCTCCTGTACTATGTCCGCAGTCTCTGGTCATCCGCTGTACTATGTCCGCAGTCTCTTGGTCATCCCCTGTACTTTGTCCGCAGTCTCTGGTCATCTCCTGTACTATGTCCGCAGTCTCTGGTCATCTCCTGTACTGTGTCCGCAGTCTCTGGTCATCCCCTGTACTGTGTCTGCAGTCTATTGGTTCAGAATATTTTTTTTTTCTTGTTTTTCACCTCTAAAACCTAGGCGCGTCTTATGGTCAGGTGCGTCTTATGGAGCGAAAAATACGATATATATATATATATATATATATATATATATACACAGGTGAAACTCGAAAAATTTGAATATCGTGCAAAAGTTCATTTATTTCAGTAATGTAACTTAAAAGATGAAACTAATATATGAGATAGACTCATTACATGCAAAGCAAGATAGTTCAAGCCGTGATTTGTCATAATTGTGATGATTATGGCTTACAGCTCATGAAAACCCCAAATCCACAATCTCAGAAAATTTGAATATTGTGAAAAAGGTGCAATATTCTAGGCTCAAAGTGTCCCACTCTAATCAGCTAATTAAGCCATAGGACCTGCAAAGGGTCCCTAAGCCTTTAAATGGTCTTTCAGTCTGGTTCAGTAGGAATCACAATCATGGGAAAGACTGCTGACCTGACAGTTGTGCAGAAAACCATAATTGACACTCTCCATAAGGAGGGAAAGCCTCAAAAGGTAATTGCAAAAGAAGTTGGATGTTCCCAAAGTGCTATATCAAAGCACAATAATAGAAAGTTATGTGGAAGGGAAAAGTGTGGAAGAAAAAGGTGCACAAGCAGCAGGGATGACCGCAGCCTGGAGAGGATTGTCAGGAAAAGGCCATTTAAAAGTGTTGGACATCTCTCACAAGGAGTGGACTGAGGCTGGAGTCAGTGCATCAAGAGCCACCACACACACACGGATCCTGGACATGGGCTTCAAATGTCGTATTCCTCTTGTCAAGCCGCTCCTGAACAACAAACAATATCAGAAGCATCTTACCTGGGCTAAAGAAAAACAGACCTGGTCTGCTGCTCAGTGGTCCAAAGTCCTCTTTTCTGATGAGAGCAACTCTTGCATCTCATTTGGAAACCAAGGACCCAGAGTATGGAGGTAGAATGGAGAGGCACACACTGCAAGATGTTTGAAGTCCAGTGTGAAGTTTCCACAGTCTGTGTTGATTTGAGGAGCCATGTCATCTGCTGGTGTTGGTCCACTGTGCTTCATTAAGTCCAGGGGCAACATTTTTGGAGCAGTTCATGCTTCCTTCCGCGACAAGCTTTATTCGGATGCTGACTTCATTTTCCAGCAGGACTTGGCACCTGCCCACACTGCCAAAAGCACCAAAACCTGGTTCAATGACCGTGGGATTACTGTGCTTGATTGGCCAGCAAACTCGCCTGACCTGAAACCCATAGAGAATCTATGGGGCATTGCCAAGAGAAAGATGAGAGACATGAGACCGAACAATGCAGAAGAGCTGAAGGCCACTATTGAAGCATCCTGGTCTTCCATACCACCTCAGCGGTGCCACAGGCTGATAGCTTCCATGCCATGCCGCATTGAGGCAGTAATTGCTGCAAAAGGGGCCCAAATCAAGTACTGAGTACATATGCATGCTTATACTTTTCAGAGGTCCGATATTGTTCTATGTACAATCCTTGTTTTATTGATTGCATGTAATATTCTAATTTTCTGAGATTGTGGATTTGGGGTTTTCATGAGCTATAAGCCATAATCATCACGATTATAACAAATCACGGCTTGAACTGTCTTGCTTTGCATGTAATGAGTCTATATCATATATTAGTTTCACCTGTTAAGTTGCATTATTGAAATAAACTTTTGCACGATATTCTAATTTTTCGAGTTTCAGCTGTATATATGTGTGTGTGTGTGTGATTCTGCTTTTCTGGGTAGGGCGCCTACCCGATCTGTCATTGGCTCCCCTACATCAGCTGGGATGTGCCATTTTAATCTCCCTGCAAAGCAGGGCATAAAGACCAGCACATCTCCTAGTGAAACAGCACACAGTACACACACAATAACACTCCCTGGCAAACAGTTAACCCTTTCGCCCAGATGTTGAAATGGTAGTAATCCGCATCCAAAAATAAAATCCACTGCAAGCTAAATGCATAATATTCTAGTATGAATCGCATACTAGCACATTATGTAAAACTTACTTTAAAATTAGGCCCTCCAGCGGAGCGCTGTCACCGCTGACAGGGCTTTCATCATCACCCGGTCCTTCTTCTGGGTTCAAGGGCTCTGGTGGCTTAAATGGCCGAGCCACAATGATTTTGCTCCCACGCATGTGCATGGCACACGGCACAGTGCTCTGAAGGAACTGCATGGGTATGCCATTTCTTCAGAGCGCATGCGCCTGCTCTAAAAGAAAAATCCTAATATCTCCTAAGTGGTGCGCGTTTAGGAGATATTCATTTTACCTACTGGTAAGCTTTATTATAAGCTTTCCTGTAGGTAAAAATGAACAAAGTGGCTTTACTACCACTTTAACCCCTTCATTCATCAGTGTCTTTAGTACAGTGACAGTGCTTTTTATTAGCACTGATCACTGTAGTGTCACTGGTGATGTCAGTGGCAGTTAGTCAGTTACCACCCAGTGTCAGTTAGTGTCAGAATGCCCACCGTACTATCCCCGTCCCGCTATAAGTCGCTGATTGCCATCATTACTAGTATACAAAAAAATTCCTGTATCTTTACCATTATTTGTAGATGCTCACGTAAACCAGTTAATATACACTTATTAGGATTTTTTTTTACCAAAGACATGTAGCAGAATACATATTGTCCTAAATTTATGAAGAAATGTTATATTTGTCATTTATGTTATTGGATATCTTTTATAGCATAAAGTAAAAAATATTGTTTTTTTTTTTAAAGTTCAATCTTTTTTTGTTTATATCGCAAAAAATAAAAAACCCAGTGGTGATTAATTTCCACCAAAAAAAATCTCTGTTATTGAGAAAAGAATTATATCAATTTCAATCGTGAATAGCGTTGCATGACTGCACAATTTTCAGTTAAAGTAGCGCAGCACTGAATCGTAAAAAAATGGCCTGGTCATGAAGAGGGTAAATCTTCCAGAGGGCAAGTGGCTAGAGAAGGAAATTGTCCTCATTTTTTATTCTTCAATCAAGTTGGGCATCCCATAATCCCTTTACCCTATCCAAGTTGAACTCCCTAATAAATCCTAAAAACCAAGCCCATGGACTGTACAAAAAGAACGTATTTGAAAACTGAAATAAATGAATAACAAAGCCCTTGGAGCTTAATAGCAGCTCTTTTTTTCTGCCTCCTATAACAATGTTCCAGAGGTTTGAAGTCAATGTTATGCTGTAACAAAAGCAAAACAAAAAGTTCAAACGTGAAGCAAGACATTAAAATGACAAATGGCAATTCTGTTAATGCAGCGCAGTGTGTTCGGGTCACGAAGTCAAGTCCTGGAGCATCTAAAATAGAATGAGATCTTCACGATATGATGGTCACCTATAGCTGTTTCTTAGTACAACCTTGACCCTGCAAGTCAAGCACAAAACTGTCAAAGAACAGCCCCACAGTCCAGAAGTGTGGTGACATTTAAAGAGCAACTTCGGTGGAACAGTAACGCAAATAGTTGAAAACATACATAAGATGTTTTATCTGCTAAAAACTACCAAATAAATATATAGCACCCTCCTAGTTACACTGGGTGGAGCTAGATCTCTAGTGATTAGACAGGATCTGAATAGCAGCTCAGGTACAATAGCCAGAAGAGTTGAATTGTGGTCAGGGCTGAGAGACTCTGCAGGCCAGCTCCTCTGGAATTTCCCCCTGTTCTGAGGCCTTCAGAGGAGGGCCTTGGAGGCAGTGGGTGGATCTGAGGAGTGGTAGGCTGCACCTTTTGAGGGACCTAAGCCAATCCCCAGCAGGAGGCTTGGCAAGGGGCTGGACTCTTAAAAGGTGTTAGAGTCTGCACAGTAGCAGGAGTTGGAGTGTGGTGGTGGGAGAGGAGTGTGAGGCTTCAGGAAGGAGGCTGCCAGGAGGTCTGCTGGGATGGGGCCTGCCTGCAAGACAGGAGCTGGAAAGGAAGAAACCTCAGGACTTACTGGTCCCCTGAGAGAGGACAACCTGTGTGGCAAGGAAAGAGCAGCCTGGTAGCAGCAGCCATTCCAAAAGCTATACAGGAGGGGATCTGAGTGAGTATACCTGCACCCCCTGGGCTTTGCTAGTGACTGTGTACCTTACTTACGGGAACGGGAGCTAGATCCCCTGCTCAGGAAGAAAACCTTCAGATTGCTGGGTGAAGAAGAGTTCATCTAGGGTCTGGGGAACTACATCTGGAGCTGCTGGCTAGCACTCCAACAGAGACTGTGTCAGAGAGAAGAAGCTGTGAATAGTTCAGCAAGTTGTCCTCAGGATTCAGTTCCCTTGGGCATCCTATACACTCCTTACCCTATCCAAGTTTAAACCCCTCAATAAAATTATAAAACCAAAGCTCAAGGCCTGATTTCTGTCTGTGGATGAAGGCTGTGTGGAAAATGCTATCTGATTGGCTGTGGAGGACTATAGGGGGACCCAAATTCATCAGCGATCCCTAAGGGGGTTGTGCTACATTAGCATATTATTTATTTATTACTATAAATCATCTGAGCTGGAATTATTCAAAATGCTAATGCACCAGAAGTACAACATAGGATCCCGACTTTAAGTGGAACTCCAAACCAGACAGCGAAGTACACAGTACTTTTTTTACCTTCTAAAGGATTTGTATTTCTGTTCAGATAATTGTTTGATTCACGCACCCCTGGCACTCTACACAGCCAGTGATGCCAGGTTATATTTTGGTAAAAAATGAAGCTACCTGTTGTACTCTTCCAGTGTGCTTATTGGACAATGAATCAGTATCATTGCTTATGTCCAAAAAGCAGGGAGCTGACCCAGGGCTAAGGCGGCCCTTATAGTAGACCTTAAAGGAGAAGTACAGCCAAAGCTCTTTTGGCTGTACTTCTCCTGTGGACCACAGGAGTGCAGAACAAACCTTTACAGCTGACAGCGGGCTGAAGCCCGCTGTTGGCTGACATCACTCAGCCGGTCCAGGCTGGAGAAAGATCCCAACTTCAAAGTCGGGATCCACCCCAGTATCTGGAGCGTGCCACTGAGAGCCTGAGCCAGCTGCTCCCTCCCCATCCACAGCCCAGAGCTCCAGTGAGCACACAGTGCTGCATCCATCTAGGTAAGTATAAATGGGGATAAAAAATCCACACTTCTCTTTTAAGGAAACATTTTTTTTTACATTGGATAGAGTAAAGGGAGAGGTATAACCCCTGTAATTTTTTTTGCCATGTGTGTCCATTGCAGAGATTTCCCTTAACTTCCTGTCCTAAAGTGAAAACAGGAAGTCCAAAGTGAGGGAATCCCTGTTTGTCACCAGGGTCATTAGAACTAGTGTACCCATTGGAAGATTTCCTAGTTTTGTTCTTTTGACAACTTATGATTTGCTTTTTCTTTCACTTTCACTTTCACTCTCAGTGATAACGGTAAACAGAACAAATAGAGAGGGTAAATCTCCCTAATGGGGACACAGACAGCAATAAAAACTCAGCAAGGGTTCTAATCCCTCGCCACTCTATCCAAAACTAAACAAAAATGTTTTGCCTTTAGTTATACTTAAAGGAGTTAATTCACCTTTTCAGAACAAATGAAAAGGTGAACTAACACTGTACACCCTCCTCACCCTCCTCAATCCTCACTGTACTTACTTCCATGGGTGATGAGCTGTCAGTGCGCACTCAGTTGGTGCAGCGGTCTTGGGGTTTGAAATCCCCAGTATTCTCCCTCTTCTCTCTCCAGCGCTGTCAGGATGGATCAGAGTGATGCTCTGTGCTGGCGATGACCAATCAGAATTGCTCTGATCTGTCCCGGAAGCTCTACACAGAGATGAAGGAAAAGACCGGGGACTTCAAATTCCCGGACCGACCACTACACCAGCTGCATGGGCATTGACAGCTCATCACCCATGGAGGTAAGTACAGCAGGTACAAGAAGGGGGTGGGGAGGTAGTATAGTGTTAGTTCACCATTTCATTTTTTTCTGAAAAGGTGAACATACACTTTAAAGTACAGGTCCACAAAATCTCCATAGCCCCCTCAAAATATTCAGGTGTGACAAGTCCCCCTACACCATGAAGGGAGATTCCGTACCTTTGTGACACTTTTCTGGCAGTGTGAATGTAGTCAGAAGCCTTGCGCAAAATTCATGAAATCCGCATGTAGCACCCTCTAGTAGTGTTTGAGAGATACATTTAGTTTGGCTCACAGATGTAACTAAAGTAAGCATGTCTGTGGGGGTCAAGCTTAGGTCAGGCTGGGGGGCTTTGCAGGTCAGGCCTCTGTCGCCTCCCCATGGTTCTGGAGGTCCATGGAAAATTCTAGAAACTAATGGGAGATAGGGTGAAGACCAAGATCTGCAAATTCATTGGAGTCTAAACAATCCCAGGCAAGAGGCCTGGCAGTGTGGTAGATGGGCCCAAAAATGTGAGAGTGCCAATCAGAGGGAGAGTCTGGTGGTTGAGTGGAAGATGGAGTGTTGGGAGGTTCATGGGAGAAGACCCTGGGGAAGGGCAAGGGCTGGAGCTGAGAAGGAAGGAAGAAAGGAAAGAAAGAAAGAAAGAAAGAAAGAAAGAAAGAAAGAAAGAAAGAAAGAAAGAAAGAAAGAAAGAAAGAAAGAAAGAAAAAAAAAGAAAGAAAAAAAAAGAAAGAAAGAAAGGAACTTCACTACAAGTCCTATCCATGAGGCACCCTGCCCAGCATGGGAAGACTAGCACAGCTAAAACGCCTAAATGAGAAGTCTTGTCCCAAAGCAGCAGCATACAGGGGACAGAGTGAGTACCTCACCAGATACTATATCCAGCATGCTTTCATGAGGACAATGTCACATTGAACCTAATCCCTTGCTATGGGAAACGTATCCAAAGCAGGTAGGTGGGCTGGCATTTTCTCACCAAGTACTGGGACTTCATGAAAGTTCACAAAAGGGGACCTAGTGCTCCTTAAAGTAACTTTGCTACTGATCCTTAAAGGGACTGATACCACTCCGGCTGGAGTAACATTCAGGATCCATTTGTTTTTAATATGTAAATGCAGGAAGTTTGTCCTCAAACTGTTCTTTCTAGTAAAGTTGGGCATCCCATAACCCCTAATCCCTATCCAAGTTGTTTTCACCTAAATAAAACAACAAAAACAAGCCCCCATGGACTGGGGTAGTGCTACACATATTTTCATTGTTGGCACTGATTTGTGCAACAAATGTGTGTGTTTCTTATTTGTGACACTTTTACTGTCTGTTGCTGTTGCGACAAATTCAAAAAGAAATACTGTCCCATCCAACCTCTCTGTCCTGTCCAATCGAAGAACACTTTGCATTCATTCAGAGAATGCAAGGCATTCTCTGAATGGTGCCCATGTCAAGCTGTTAACTTCCTGGGTTCAGAATGCATCAGATCATCCACTCAGCACGGGAATCAGAAGTGGAGATCACTGGAATAGTGGTGTCTTCTTCAATGATTTCCAGCTTCGAGTAAAATATACCATGCGTAGAATTCATCTTAAACCTCCCTGGTGGTCTAATTATGTCAATATTTTTTAATGTCAAAGTGGTACATTGTTTTGCATGGAAATTTGTTTTACATTGTAGGCCTGTAATTCATAGGAATAACTCACTTAAATCTGTCCAAGTCTAGTAAAAATCCCGGGTATGATAAAGTTTGAAACACAAAATCATATAATATAATATAATAAATGATTATAAAAAATAATAATATAATAATAAATTGAATCAATAATGAAATCAAACCAAAAACACTAAAATTTGAAATAGAGCGCCAAGTTCACACATCACTGAGCTCAGTCGCAGAATCATCACTTTCAGTGTCTGATGACGAATTTCCCCATGAATCACTATCGCTCAGTTCTGCAAGTGACTCTGATTCACTATTGCTGGTCTAAAACTGCTTTTGACCTAAAGGGATGCTTTTTGGATGCCATGGATGTTCTCAAGTTTCCAGGCAGAAAGAATGGTAAAAGTGCAGGCAGGGCACAGGACAAAGCACTAGGGACAAAATTTAGGTGAAATAGTTTGATAGATTAATGTAATCCTAACAGATATGTGTATGTCATGTTTCTACTTTGTTGAATCTCTCACCGGTTTCGCCCCCCTACGTCGCAATGCTCGCAGGGAAGGGAACCCGGAAGACGGATGCCGGCATCGGCCGAAGGACATGACCGGAGGAGACAGCGGGAGGACATTGGGGGATCGCAGGACAAGGTAAGGATCAGGGGATCACAGGACAAAGACTACAATGTAATCCTGAGTGTGGCTCGGAGTTACCGCTTTTGGTACTGTAAATTAACCCCCAGTCACACTCGGGATTACCGCTAGGAAGGTTAAGAGTGCCATGACCAGGGTTGAAAATCAGATCTTCACAGCCACTCTCCTGGGCTGACTGTACAGCTATTAGCAGCTATCCACAGAACTCTGTCCATCTCCACAATAAACAGAGGTTACCACGAGCATACTGTAAGTCAATTCTTCAGATCAGCAAACCAGGAATGCAAATTTGTGCTTTTTGGTTTTGCAGATCTGCAAGCTTGCATTGACATTCAGTGCACCCCGCAGTAAAATCTATTTATTCTCAAGATGAACTGAGATCTATAGAAAGCACAACCAGCTGGAGCAGCACAGGAGAGTGGATGAATCTTAGATGTTCAAGCTTGGCCACAACACATTTACGGCCCTTTCACACTGACAAGTTTTAATCAGTTTTTCAATTAGAGAATGTCAAAGAAAAATGCATGAAAAATGCATACCTTTAAATCCTATGGAACTCTTCGCACCAGTCAGTTGCATTTCAGTTTTTAAAAGTCCTGTTCACTGAATTTATGGTACATAATGGGCCCTTTCACACTGATCAGTTTTCTGTTTAAAAAAAAGCAGAAGATCATGCATTTTTACTGCATTTTTACAACAAAGCAGCGTGAAAGCAGCCAAATATGCAACTGAAATGCAACTGACCAGTGTGAGGAGTTCCATAGACTTTAAAGGGATGCATTTTTTTCATGCATATTTCTTCCCTTCTTTTTAACTGAAAATCTAATCAAAAACTATGAAAGGGCTCTTTGCAGGTATTTCTAAAACATTGAAGAGCTATTTGTTGTGTGAAACTGCATGTAAATTCAGCCTGTAAGAATGCCAGCAAAATCAAATATTACTAGGCTATTTTCTCTCCAGGTCAGATGTTCTTCATTCATAAGGATATTGTGATTCAGAAAAATACTGCACTTTGCCACTAGATGGAACTGATGATCATAGGAAATAAATACTTTTTTTACTGTGAACATTGTCTCCATCTAGTGCCAATATTGTGGTATTTTCCTGATCCACCTATCCCTATGAAAAACATCCAATCTGGAGACACTTAGCACACAGGTCATGGTACACCATTGATTTAGAGCCTCAGACCATCACAAGTGTCTATGGAAGTTTACAGGCCTGTTCAACACATGCTATTTGCATAACCCTTTTCAACCTCTAATTTATATACACCAATATCCATATAAAACAAAGTAAAAAGATGGCTATGATTACTCTGGAAATAAATCTTTAGCCGATTATAGGAATTTAACAAATGATTTAATGGGCGCTGAACACATGAGGGCAGCAAAATGCAGAGTTATAAAGTATAAAGTAAGTACATGTTTTCCTAACAAAAGCAGACACAAGCTTAAATATCAAAAATCTTAAAGCTGGACAAATTGTGCATTATTTACTGAATAATTTGTATATAGTAGCAATACAAGCTGAATCTGATGCATCTGATGCAGCCAATGAAAATGAATACATTTTATAAAGCTACTAATTGAACAAAAAAGTAGTATTTGTGCTTGGGACAAACAGATCTATACTTCGATAAGAAAAATTAATGAAAACACAAAACAAAACAAAAAAAAATACAAAACATGTATATTAAGAAACAAACAAACAAACAAAAAAAAAACAGGCGGACATTATGTACCACTCAAGTCTCTTTTCTATGTTTATATGCCTGTTGTACCATGTACTTGTGTCAAAAAGTATTCTGTTCTCTTTATTTCTGCCTTTGTGTGAAATACCTGGTGATCTTGCCAGTCCCCCTGTTTTCCTATTTCAAGCACATCCATCCCAGCATGGTCAGGTTTCTGGCTTGGTGAGGCTTGATCTGACACACCACACCCTCTCTCTCCCCATCCCCATCCTTCTCCCTCTCCCTGCACAGCCCTTCATTGGGAAGATCAGTGTACTGCTATTTCTCTACCTCCTGCTGACACACTCCCTCGCAATCTCCACACCCACCACTTATGCAGCTGAGAACAGAGGCCATGTGGTCACTTCTAAAAATAAAAGAGAAAAAGAAATGTATATTTTTTTTTATATATACACACGTTTTGCCTTGCATTTCTATTTTAAACTGAATGAGTTGCTTTACAAGGTAAGGATTCAGATATATGTTAGATCCTCACTGACTGCTCTTCCATATATAGGTCACCTCTCCTAAAAAGGTATCCGTTCTTTTATTTGTGCTCTGGAATCATGATTTGGCTTGCTGATGTCTCTCTTTATCTTACTCTCACTATATTTATATCTATATAACCCAAGCTGTAAAAATCACGTTAGTGGATCTGGAGAATGGACCAGTGGCATGAACTGGCTCTGTTTACCTACAGGTGCTCCCTTGCCCATCCTCCAATTCCACTATAAATTCTTACTTTCGTAATTTGCTGAGAATTTTGCCAGCAAAGACAGTTTTAAGATGGACTTCAAATCAGTTCACTGGTCGGGTGAAGTTTGATCTGTTCACTCATCACACAATGATGATTCTATGACCATGATGGTCAAGGTGGAGAAACCACATCATAGGAATGAGGGGGAGAATGAAGAGAGTTTCTAAACCTTTGCTTTTTCTCTTGCATCCCAGTACCAATGGCATTGGTCGCAGTGATTTTGCCTTCTTGAGTCTGTGATTGGACTGTCTAGTTCATATTGCCAGTGTCTTAGGTGTCTCTATTAATGCTGCTCCTAAGTCAGCCTTAACTAAAAAATGGCCCTGTAGTCACTGGTAGCCACAGCGTGTGCTACTATCTTCTACAAACTCAATAAATAATTCCATTGGTCTGGTTCCCCATTTAACAGTTCTGCTCCACAGAATTGCATCCCCCATCTTCCAAAGAAAAGTGCCAAAACAAAGAATCTGTTATAGAAATGGACACTATAGGAAGAAACATCTTATTCTCACAATTGTTTTGCAATCTTCATTCTTCGCTCATTTCAAGGCATTTTTTCAAGTCCAGAAAAGATGCAGAATGTTTGAAAATCAAAAAGCAACCTTAGTCAATGTCACATACCTGACCTTGGCCAAGATGACAAGAGGGCTGCCTTTATACCTCTTGTCCTGTTTCCCCTGGGGATGCTTTTGGCCTGCATCCCCGACCAGAGAGTAAGTGTCCTCGACATCAGGATGTACTGACTGAATGGAAAAAATGAATTCCTCCTGTTGTCGGAGAAGAGAGTATACACTTGTCTGACACAGTGATGACATGGGTGTTACAACCATACCCCACTAACGACAGCACAGAGAGCTCAAGGAAAGGAACCCCTGAATCTGAGCTGTCTACTTCAGCAGACACTGTGGGGGCATACCCCCTACCTCACTGGCCTAACTAGGGAAGTTTATAGAGACTCTATTGAAGAACCCTACCTCTATCACCAGTCATAACTACTGAAGATTGAGATTCTTCTCTGGTAAGGCCCCTACTCCCTTGAGTGAAGACAACTTTAACACTTGGGTTGATAAAGTCCTCCAGGCCATAAAGGAATGGGAAGTGGCAGATGCTGTGAAGAGACAGAGGGTAGTGGAGAGCCTACGGTCTCCCGCCTCTGACATTGTGCAAAACCTAAAATGGGTCAAGCCAGGCTGTACCGCCTCTCTTGAGGTCCTACTGGAATGTTTGGGCGAGGTGAGAACTGTACAGAATTGACTTATTTATTTCAATTATTCTATTATTTCAATTATTTTATATCAACAAGTAGGAGAGAAATTGTCCGACTGTGCAAAGACTGGACAAAATCTTGTACCAGGTGGTTGTCCAGGGAGGAATACTGCCACACCTGCCTAAGCTGTATACAGAGAAAGACTCTCTGTATCTCT
The DNA here is from genome assembly GCF_062004578.1 of Staurois parvus. NCBI lineage: Eukaryota > Metazoa > Chordata > Amphibia > Anura > Ranidae > Staurois > Staurois parvus. The sequence goes on along the minus strand of NW_028317827.1, from coordinate 8,700,738 downwards.
CTGAAAGACTACCAAAACAAGCTGCCTCATTGGGCAACCTTCAAAGCCAAGAACCAAAGGAGCTGGTGTGAATCAATCTCTTGTGTCTGGAATCATATTTGATAGCAAACCAATCAAAGAACTGCTGGCTTTGTTAGGAATAAAGAAGCCCAGGACTATTCCTTATCACCCCCAAGGTGATCCTCAACCAGAGCAGTTCAATCAAAAACTCCTGAACATGCTTGGCACCCTGCCATTAGAAAAGAAGCAACAGTGCAGCCAACATATTACTGCAGTAGTGCATGCTTACAGTATAATAGCATTGAGAATTACATAACAGGCTTTTCCCCTATTTTCTAATGTTTGGATGGGAGGCTAAATTACCCATGGATTTGGCCTTTGGCACAGCTCCTGATCACCTTACCCTCTCATCATATTACGGGCATGTAGACAGACCGAAACATCAATTAGAAATTGTCCGACTGTGTGCAAGGACTGGACAAGATCTTGCACCAGGTGGGTGTCCAAGAAGGAATACTGCTGCACCCGCCTAAGCTGTATACAGAGAAAGACTCTGTGCATCTCTCTGAAAGACTACCAAAACAAGCTGTCTCATTGGGCCACCTTCAAAGCCAAGAACCAATGGAGCTACTGTGTATCGATTTTTTGTGTCTGGAATCAGATTCTAGCGGATGGGGGAATGTCTTAGTAGTGACAGACCATTTCACTAGACATGCTCAGGCATTCCCCACAAAGAACCAGCAGGCATCCATGGTAGCCAAAGTCCTAAAAGTTTTATTTCTGCACTACGGACTTCCGCAGAGAATTTATTCAGATCAGGGCAGAGACTTTGAAAGCAAACCGATCAAATAACTGCTGGCTTATACCCGTGGTATTGGCCTTTGGCACAGCTCCTGATCACCTTACAATCTCATCATTTCACGGGCATGTAGACTGACTGAAACATCAATTAGAGACCGCTTATGAGAAAGCTAAGCAGACTTCCCAAACCTGCAGAGGAGAGAAACAAGTCACGACATGATTCCAAGGTGCAGCTGCAGGATTCACAGCCATGGGACCGAGTGCTGCTAAGAAACCTTGGAGTTCCAGGGAAACATAAAATCGCAACCTGCTGGAAATCTCAACCATATGTCATCTGTCAGAAGCGTCCGGAACTGCCTGTTTATCAGATCTGCCCAGAAGGGAAGAAATGTCCAGTGAAATCTTGTCTGACGCTGTGCGAGTCCCAACACCGATGAACACTACTCCCACTGTGGGGACGCGGCCATGCAAGCCTCCCCCAACCCCTCCTCAGCTCACTGCAGCCATAGAGGATGGAACAAAAAGAGGAAGAGTGGGTGGAAATAGGTATAGATTCGTGACCACTTCTATCTGCCAGACAGTATTCTGGCACTCACCCCTGCTTCAGGATTGACCGCCCCTTCCCCAAATTTCTATCCAGAGACTCCTTCCTCTGCAAACATAGGCCCTGCAGGACTTGTTGAGCCTACTCTTCAGCTAGGTCCCACTTTTGAAGACTTCCTCCAGCCCCCCCCTCGAGCCTGTGAATGACTCCCCAAAGGGTTCTCAAGCAGGGCCTGTGATTGAAGAAGCTGATGAGTTCATGAGAATAGAGGAGGATTACATCTTAGGGGAAGGAGATAGTGTCACCAATCAAGAAAGAGTGGAGATAGGAGCATCAAGAGCACCCAAAAGACTGACTTATGATGTTCTGGGAGAGAGTTCCGAAGAAACCGTCTATGCTAGCTAGAGAATCATAGAAGTTCCTTTTTACAGCACCTTCAAGAATCTGTAAGCCACTTTGCTGACACCATGCCCAAGGAGGTCTTCAAACCCATGCCCTTATCTCTTTATCAAGCAGAGTCTCCTAACCTTGGTGGGAGTTATTTCTGCAGAAGTTGATTATAATGAACACCTGCCAATTGTTGTTCCTCCTTACTAAGGTGGTTATTTTCCTTGCTGAATTTATTATTATTATTATTTCAGGTACTTATATAGCGCCATCAATTTACGCAGCACGTTACATATATATTTTACATTCACATCAGTCCCTAACCCTCAAGGGGCGTACAATCTAAGGTCCCTAACTTACATTTATTCATACATACTAGGGACAATTTAGACAGGATCCAATTCACCTAACAGCATGTCTTTGGAGTGTGGGAGGAAACCGTAGTACCCAGAGGAAACCCACGCAGGCACAGGGAGAACATGCAAACTCCAGGCAGGTGGTGCCATGGCTGGGATTTGAACCAGCGACCCTAGGACTGCCAGGCGGAAGTGCTAACCATTTAGCTACTGTGCTGCCCATTTATATTTGATTTGAATTTATATTTGTTATGTCAAATGATATCAGTTTTTTTTTTTTCTTGTTCCTTGGGGGACCAGTGTGTACACCCTACCATAATGCAAGCTGCAAGATGTTAAGAGAAACACAAGATGGCAGTGTTTTGCAATTCAGTAGCACTCACACTCTGTAGAACAGCCCCATGAACCTTGTATACTGAATTGGACTTTGCTGGGGAGCAGTGTACCAGAGGACTACATTTCATAGAGGAGCTGGCGTGTGGGTGGGGAGGGAACGCTGCGAGTGAGACTGGGGAACCTGAGCCAACCAAGTGAACACTGACATTTTTCTCATATCTGCCGCTTTCCTGCACACAGTTGCAGATATTGCATATAGTTAACACATGTTGTGGCCTAGTTTCCCTGGCAGCTACTATTGAACATATTTGCAGCATGGTTCAATCATCAGAGCTGACTGCAGTGTATGTCTTCTGCAGGCCAAACCACATCATTGTTCCCTTAATTAGACCTACGCTCTTAAAGGAACATTTATCACCATTGCCATTAGCTACTGCAGCCCAAAGAGGTGTTGCCCTTTCCCAGAAAGTGCTTCTGCCAACATCTGACACCTTTTTACTTACAATTTACAACTTGCTCCCTACAATAAAGGGATACCACCCACGTCCAGTGCCACTTAAAGGGATAGTACTTGTTCTTTCTTCTTCTTGTTCTTGCATTAATCCTTTGAGGAATTATCACCTTCATCTCTTCCCACCTAAAAGTCTGGATCGTTGTAGTGCACCAACTGGGCCCCAACGAGCTGCAGAAGATTCTGCACTGCATTTAAAGGGACGTTGACCTCCTTGCTGACTGGAGACTAGACTTCAGGTTGGAGGTTTTGAGTTAGCTTCAAATAGCAGGGCTGCTAACACTGATTGAGATTTTGCTGTATGTATTGTTTCTTTGCTTAAGGTTCCTAAGAGTGACAAATGTCATTACGTACACATATATCACTTTATGCTGTTTTACCCAGGTTACAGTCATGTTTAATATAAAGATCATATCAGTTTACTCCAATCTGTGTGAGTCTAAATTTTGGTGATAATTTACTCTGGTCAGAAGAGTACTGTGGTGTCAGCAGGGGTTGGGCTTTTGGAGAGGGGTCCTGAATGACAAAGAGCTTAAAAATAACTCCGTGACTCCTAAGGGGGTAGTGCTACATATATTTCACTGAAGGCAATGAGTACTACAATGATCATCCATAACGTTATGACCACCTACCATAACTTGTCGCGGCATGGACTCCACTTGACCTCTGAAGGTATGCTGTGGTATCTGCCACCTGATGCTTGTGTGCCCATTGTAGGTGCTTTTGGCTGCGGACATGGGTCAACATGGGCACCCTGACAGGTCTGTGGCTACACGACCTCATACACAACAAACTGTAATGCACTGTGTGTCTGATACATTTCTATCAGAACCAGCATTAACTTTTTCAGCAATTTGGCCTATATATAGCTCGTCTATTGGATAGCACTACATGGGCCAGCCTTCACTTCACTTTTCTAAAATTTCTGATATGAGATGACCATCCATCCTATTCATGAAAAGGGTTACAGCCTTTTAGAATTATGTGTTAGCAGCCATAGTAAAACATATTGTTCTTGTCAGTCTCCTACAGCCTTTGAGTCTCCTACAAAGAGAGACGAAAAAGGCTTCTGAAGATGGCTTTCTATTTTCTATGTCTAGGTGTCATATCGGTGTTTTAATGGTTAATGAGCAAGCTCCTCTGCACAAACTAGTATTCTCTTTATTAAATGGAATGTATAGTGTTTTAATATGGTGTCCTAAATGAGGAGAGTCACCTCCCCGACAACAAAGAAAGGTAAAGTCTTAATTAGTGGGTAACCAGAGAAACGTACAGGCAGTGATGAACTTTAGTGTCAAGGTCCTACCTTTTCCCTGAGGTTATGTTACTCCATGTGCTGGTGTCCATCTTGGATTCTGCTGTGCATGATGGGAATCCTTTTATGCCTTCAGGTTTCTGTGGTCCATCCCCCAGAGGGGTGTGGCTGATGACATATAAGCCTGTGGCCCCCACATGCTCTTTGCACTTGTGTCTTGTGTCTTTGTGTTGCTATTACTCTGTTCTGACTCTCGTGACTCTCCTGGTATTCTGATTCGGCTTGTGACTGACTATTCTTTGTATTCTCCTTTGATCTGACCCTCTGTTGCTGAACCCGGCTCCTGACCTGTGATTCTCGTCTGCTGTCCTGTACCGTTTTGTCCTGTTGTTGTTGACCCCGGCTTGTCTGATTACTCTTTTGTCTCTTCCACCAGCTACACGCCATTGGCGGCGGCCATTACCGCAGCTGAGGTGTCTCGGGGGCCGCGACCTGGTTCCTGGCTGCGTCAAGTCCATCCCCACCATCAGGGGCCCTGGTGAAGGGCAGCCTGGGACTTAGACTCCGCGCCCTGAGGGACTTCGGTCTGTGGGTGGTGGTTGTCGTCAGCCAGTGCATTACATTGTTAGGCCTGCCTGTCCGTTCCTCAGCTCCTGCCCTGACATTTAGACTGCCCTGGGAGCCCTCTGTAGAATTTACCAGCCTTTCTAATTGCACACCTTACTGGTATTGCTCATGTTTTTCAGGGATCTGTAGCAACTGTTTACTAGTATAGCAGCCTAAAGCCTAAGTTTACTCAAAAACAACATAAAATCACCACGAGGGACATTACTCGTGATCAATGCAATGTGTCCTTTGTGCTGTTGTCTCATCCTTTAGTAGAACGTCTCCTTCTCCAATTTCCCCCACCCCCGACACCATAATTTTCGGGCACAGCAGGTGTTAATAGAGTTAACAGAGCTCTGCCAAGCACTCATAAACAGTGCGCAACTATGTCCACCCTTTTTGTCCACCTCCTCCATGCATAGAAGCCATAGAAGGAATCATTCATTGAAGCCATAGAAGGAATAAAACAGGATCTATGAAATGAGGATGAGTGGATGATTGAAAGGTATGCCTCCTCAGTTCATAGATCACATTTCATTCATAGAATCTGTAGTATGGCTTCTATGAATGGTGAAGGTGGGTGGAAAGGGTGGGCATAGGCAAGCTCTCTCTGTCACAGCTTTCCAAGCCATGCTGGGCACTTTTATCAGTCAAAGTGCAACAGACCTTGCCTGATGAAGGGGCCCTGTGTGTGTTGACACGAGCACAATGTATATGTAAAATACTGAACACTACGGATGTGAAATATGCTGTAAAAGGCTCACATATAGAAACAGGGATGGAGCTTTGCAACCCTCTAATAAGAAGTACCTGAATAAGGACCCAATTGCATGATATCCTGGTTCTATTATTGTTTGAATATAGCCTTTAAAATTTTTGAAAACGACTTTTGAAATGACATTAACATGTTAAAGCTTTTATGATTGGCTTTACATACACTTTTAGAATCCCATTAACATGTTCCAAAAAACTCTATTTAAGAAAAGTGTGTGAATATTTCATGGAAACCTTCGCAGAGCAGCAAACTGTATTTTTCTGGCCAAAGCATTGATTATTGTATGACAGCAACTACAAAAGAACCCAGAATTCGTGCATAAGCCCAACAGTCCCTCTAACATACTAAAATATAATGCATAGGAAAACCATTTGCACACTAATGTGCTGCCAAATGGAATCTTCACCAGCGTGTGGTGAGTGGTATTCAGCCAGAGGTTACATTAGAATTTTATCTCGTTTTCTATAGCCTGTAAATGCTGTCTGGAAGTTGACAGATTTAAACAATGTGGTGAGTCTGGGCAGATCTGAAATGCCTGGTTTGCAAACTCCATGAAGAGTCGTTTCCTATTCCTTGCCTAGAATTCCCTGGAAAAATGTTATCTCTTCTTGCCTTAGACATACAGAATGGCGTTTCTCAATGATATCCCTCATCACTTTCACTATTATACGTGCTTTGGAACTATTGCTCATTACAAGCTATTATTCCATCTGACATTTGAGTTATTATGTATTATTTATAACCCAAAGATCACAAACCTCATTCATAAAATTCCTGCTTATACCAGTAATAAATAACTGGAGAAATGTACATTTCTTTCAAACCTGCAATCACTATTCAAAAAATCTTATAGGTATGTTAACCCTGACAAGTAAAACTCATATTCCAGGAATTATGTATTTTGCATACTTAGATTGGACCAGCTTGGTTGGATGTGAGAATGCATATCTGTTATCCGGAGGGTTGTTGGGGATGCTGTAAATCACTGTATTAGCCCATGCTACATACAATGTGTGACAATTTGATTCTTGGAATGGACTGTAAAATAACAATGTTTGCTTGCCTATACACTAGCAGCTGTTGTCACCTTCAAAGTAGTGCCATTGTAAAGTAACGCACTTTTCTAGACAACTGTGCAACTGCCGGAAACATTCCTGTAATTTGTTTTCTGGAACGCTGCACAGTATCTTTGTTGCAGCGCACAGGATGTCTGGAATGTCATCAAATCTGTGTCCTTTTATGGCATTTTTTTTTTTGGGAAAAAAAATTCACAGGGTGCTAAGTCAATGGAATAAGGAGGTTGATCTTGTTTTGGAATGGATTTTTACGAACACTTAATGCGTTATGTGCAGAAGCATTGTCATGGTGGAGAATCTAGTCAGGCCAGAGTTCGTCTTTTCCTGTGAACAGATTCCCACAACCTTTTAATTTTCCACATTTGTATCTGTCCCTGCATTTTTGGCTGCTCGCTTCATTGTGGACATCTTCCTGCCCATTTTTAAACTCTAGATTTTTTTCATGGAAAGTTCACAATAAGCCTGTTGTAACAAAGCTAAAGTTTCACCTGCACGTTCGCCAATTTTCACGCAAAATTTGATATTAATCTGCTGCTCCAGATTCCTGTCACTCATTTTCCACCAATAGTGCAATGCACATACGTGTTATTTCTTCTACTACTCCATAAAGAATGAGTGACGACCTAAGCGAGTGGAAGTTAGAACATGTCAGAACACGCTGTGTGACTCACCACCATAGTGCTAAGCGTGGTCATTCCGAGAATATGACTCTTACACCTCGTACAGTGAGAGTGGTGATCTTCAGGGTTTTGTGCAAGCATCTTCCCTTTACACACTGATTACAGGGGGTCACTTATTCTGCACCTCCACCATTTATAGAATGCCTTTTATATTTTGTAGATGAATACAAGGCATTCTCTGATTGGACATGGTATAGAAGATAGGTTTCCTTATCTCCACTTGGTCAAATCATAGAATGCCCTGTATTCATTGAAAAAAATACAAGACGTGTGAATGACAGTGGTGCTGAGTAATAATTTTTCAATAATTTTTATAAAAACTAAGTTTGGCTCTTTCTGCTGCAGTGGAGGTCTGCTGGCAACTCCAGTACTCAAGGCATTTTTCTCAGAAAATAGGTGCAGTTATTCTCCTCTTCCAAGACACCTCTTGCATATGCCCCTCTACCTACCTCCTAGTCCTGCCCCTTTAAGAGAATACAGAACCAAGTATTGTTTTATGGAGTTTAGTAGTTTCTATGTAATTTTTTATTGATAACAAGTAAAATAGATCCCCTGCATCCAGCAACAATAGACACCCCTCCAGCCACAATAGGCTCCTTCAGCAACAATCAACCCCCCAGCAGCAATAGTTCCACCCCACCAATTAAAGACTCTGCCATCAAAAACAGATCTCCCAGCAGCAAGCATCAATAGATCCTCCAGCAAATGGCAACATTAGACCCATCCCTGAACAGTAGATCCCTCCGAGCAACAGTTTGCTCCCTCTAGCAGGGGTGGCCTGACCATTTGGAAAATCTGGCACTGCCCGAGAGTCCGGGGTCAGTAGGGGACCCCATGAGATGCTCCTGGTACCTTTTTCATAGGCTTTTTTCAGTTTGGGCAAAGACACAGGGGCCCCATGATCCCCTATTGCCCGGGGGCCCCGTGCATTGTCAGTCCGCCCCTGCCCTCTAGTTCCATAACCCCCCCCCCGTAACAATAGACCACTTTCCAGGGACAATAGATCCCCAAGCAACCAAATTCAATAAACCATGCAGGAAACCCCAATACACCTTGCCCATACTGTACATACTTTCAGTACTGGGGGTTCCGGAACTGCATTCCCCTATGTTCCCGCTGAAAAACCCTGACTGTACTTATGTGTTGGAGTGCCATTCTAAATAAATGTGTCTCTTTAAAAACGAAAAGAAAAAAAAGAGAAAGAACAAATGTCTGGGAGTGATATTTTAGGTCCACTAGTCCTTTACATTTCCTGCAATTTTGGTTTGTGGAATTGTGACTTTTCCCTGAAAAAAAAAATTTTTTTTTGTGTTCCAGCTACTTTTCCCCATCCAATAGGCTATGGTGAGTTGAAACATCCATTTTTGTATATCTTAGTTTTGAAATAATAATCAGCTATGAACAGTTCAAATATTTCTTACACGTTTGGCCCCTGTTTTTCTGACTTAATTAAAATAATCAGGAGAAGTATGTGTGTGTTATGTAATTAAAGAACCCCGGACCGTGGGACTGGAGTAGGGGAATTAACTCCTGTGACACACAGGGGACCTGGAAAAGTTGGCATATGAGAAACATTTTCTTCACGCTTTTCTTAACAGAAGCTAATTAAATTCAATTCAGTCATTTGTGAAACCATTCAGTGATCCGCCTTTTAGAAATATAAGGCTTGTCCAGGCCAGCTGAGCTTAAAGTACTGTTGTCAGTCATCACAAGTTTGGATAAATAGCAGCTATCCTAATTTAATTCTATAATTTAATTTCATTCATGCTATAGATTTTAGTTTTGAAGCCAACAAAAAAATATCAGGAAGGAAGACGACCAAGACTTCCAGATTCTTCCAGTTTCTAGCTCAGAATTCTCAGAATCTCATGATTTATAAGATGTAAGGGGATAATACAGCTGGAATGTACCCAAAAAGTGAAAAATGTTTTGGGTCAACCCTTTATTCACTTGAGTACTAGCCTGTAATTCTTCTTCATCACCAGGCCATTTTTCAGTGTTGTGACAGTTTGACTGACAAATACTTGGTCCAAGCTTCTTGAGCGCTTAGTCTACAATCGCCTAAGCGCCCACCTCACTGACAACAACCTCCTTGATCCACTACAGTCTGGCTTCCGTCCCCTACACTCCACCAAAACCGTCCTACTTAAAATCACTAACGACCTGCTAACCGCCAAAGCTAATGGCCACTACTCAGTCCTCCTACTCCTCGACCTCTCCGCGGCCTTCGACACAGTCGACCACCCCCTCCTCCTTACTAAACTACACTCCCTTGGCATCAGGGACTCTGCTCTCTCCTGGTTCTCCTCTTACCTATCCCAACGCTCCTTCAGCGTTACCTATAACGCTGCCACCTCCCCCTCTCTCCCCCTCTCTGTTGGGGTCCCCCAAGGCTCTGTCCTCGGACCCCTTCTCTTCTCCATCTACACCTCCTCACTTGGCAAACTGATACACTCCCACGGATTCAACTATCACCTCTATGCCGATGACACACAAATTTACCTCTCCACCCCTCACCTCACCCCCTCACTCTCCGCCCGCATCACTTACCTCCTAAATGACATATCAGACTGGATGTCACTCCATTTCCTCAATTAAACCTTTCCAAAACCGAGCTCCTAGTTTTCCCCCCAGCCTGCGCCCCCCCCCCCATCCTCTCCATCATGACTAACAATCCCACCCCACACGCCAAAGTCCTAGGTGTCACCCTGGACTAAAACCTTTCCTTCCAACCACTATCAAATTCATGCAGGCTCCACCTCCGCAACATCTCCAAGATACGTATGTTCCTCACCCCAGACACCACTAAACAACTCGTACACTCCCTTATTATCTCACGCCTAGACTACTGCAACTCCCTTCTCACCGGCCTACCCCAACACACGCTATCCCCACTCCAGTCTATCCTGCACTCAGCGACTAGACTCATCCACCTCACCAACCGCTCCACATCCGCCACCCCCCTCTGTCAATCCCTTCACTGGCTCCCGATTGCCCAAGGCATTAAATTCAAATTACTAACTCTGACATACAAAGCCATTCATAATGCTGCCCCAAACTACCTCACTGACCTGATACCCAAATACCACCCTACCCGTGCTCTTCGCTCCTCACAAGACCTCCTACTCTCTAGCTCCCTGGTCTCCTCCTCCCACGCCCCACTGCAGGACTTCTCCAGGACTTCCCCCATCCTCTGGAACTCCCTACCCCAATCCATCAGACTGTCACCTACCCTCCTCACCTTCAGGCGCACCCTGAAAACCCATCTCTTCGGGGAAGCCTACCTCACCCTCACCTAACAGCCGTTCTCCTCCACTCCTCCTACCACTCCATCCCCCACAGCCACTTCCTCCTGTACCTCTACCCCCTCCCTCCTAGATTGTAAGCTCAAAAGAGCAGGGACCTTGAACCCCTCGTGTATTGTTTTGTTACTGTATTGTGTCATGTACTGTCCCCCCACTTTATTGTACAGCGCTGAGCAAACCTTTTGCCGCTATATAAACAATGAATAATAATAATACTTGGTCACACAATAGATAGATAGAACTTTATTTTTGGAGTACTTAAAACGACAGAAAACACTGCTTGATGATTTGTACCTACAAGCAGGGCCGGTACAAGGGTGGGGCCAAGCGGGCACCTGCCCCAGGCGCTGTGTTGAGAGGCGGCGCACTGCTGGTGCTTTTCCTCACTGACGGGAGTGCTTGCAGTTTCACTCCTGTCACAAGGAGCAGCTGCCAACACTTGCTGGAAGTAGGATTAGGCTTTATCCTCCCTCTAGCCTGCAGGGGGCAATAGACAGCCGGCACTGAGACTAAGAACTTGTCTCAGTCTCAGCACGGCACTGAGGAGTGAAGACAGATTGTCCTTCCTCTCTGCCCTTATCATGTAACTTATCGCATGACTGGAGAGAAGAAGGCGAAGCTGCCTTCATTCCAGAAGATCAGTGAGTATAAGGTGGGAGGGAGACACATTGTGTACGTGGGAATTCTGATGGGGCAGCTAATGTACAGGGGGACTCTGATGGGACACCTGATGTACAGGGGGACTCTGATGGGACACCTGATGTAAAGGGGGACAATGATGGGGACACCTGATGTAAAAAGGGGCATGGATGGGGCAGCCGATGAAAAGGGGGCACTCTGATGGGGCAGCTGATGTAAAATGGAACTCTGATGGAACACCTGATGTAAAGTGGAACTCTAATGGGACACCTGATGTAAAGTGGAATTCTGATGGGACACCTGATGTGAAGGGGGACTATGATGGGGACACCTGATGTAAAAAGGGACTCTGATGGGGCAGCTGATGAAAAGGGGGCACTCTGATGGGGTAGTCGATGTAAAGTGGAACTCTGATGGGACACCTGATGTAAAGTGGAACTCTGATGGGACACCTGATGTGAAGGGGACTCTGGTAAGGACATCTGTTGTAAAGGGGGACTCTGATAAGGATATCTTATGTTAAGTGGTTTTATTTTCTTTCACTTGAAAAGTAGATGTGATTGGCCTACTTTAATGTTTTATTAGAAAGAGATTTGGAACTCAGTAAATATTAGCAACCGGATCTCTTTGAATTCATTCCCTCTTCCTTAGGTAAACATTGGTGCATTGCAGGCATGTGTGCAAAATTGTGTGTATTCCTGCAATACACCAACACACACAGCTCTTTTACAGGTGTGCATTGACAACATTCATTCTTAGGGATTGTTCACACTTAACTAAATTTCTACCTCATCAAAAAAATGCCCCTATAGCATTAGACAGGTGTTAATGAGCTTTAGTATGGGCGTTCTACAAGCTCCCCAAAGTCCTATGAGCGGTTTTGAGGTATTTTTAAGGCGTTTTACAAGCGTTAGAACCACACTACAAACACCTATAATAAACTCCATGGGTATTAACACCCTGCAAATGCCTGCCAGGGATTTGCGGAGTGTCACCATAGACTTGAATGGGAGGCATTGAAAGGCTTTAACTCCTGACTCGACATGAGGCTTCAATTTTGAAGCGACGGGATGCTAACGCTTCATGTTTTGTTAATGTGAACAGCACTGTGTGCTGCTCATAGTATCATTTCCATAGGCATTTGAGGAGCGTTAAAAATGCCCCTCAAACTCCTGCTTTGAAAGCTAGTGTGAACTAAGCCTTAATGGCATAACACATACATTGCTTTTGATACCATGCATTTTGGTGTGGTGTGATTTCTAAAAAGGTTCTTTTGCGCATTCTTCAAGTGTAGGGCAGCCCATTGAAAAGAATGGACTTCCCCATAAGTGCTTTGCAAAAAAACGCACACTACATCACATCTGCTCCATGCACCTCTAATAGCCCCACCCCCTCCGCCTGAGGAGGGGCCAGTTTGCCATCTTCGCCCTGGGCCCTGGAGGACCTTGTCTCGGAACTGCCTACAGGTAAGCTCATAGTAAAGTTTACCTGTAGGTACAAGGAATATCTCCTAAACATGCACCATTTATGAGATATTCATTATTTATGCAGCTGATGATGTCACTGATGCATGCACACTGTGCTCTGAAGGGATGGCACACTGAGTATGCTGTCTCTTCAGAGTGCTGTGCCATGATAGTGACTCCTGTGTGCATGCATGAGAGTGATGTCATCGCGGCTCAGCCATTCAAACAGCCAGAGCCCACAAACCCGTAAGGAAGACCGGGTGAAGATGGAATCCCTATCAGCGGTGACAGCGCACCACCGGATGGCTTCATTTAAAAGTAACTATTTCATAATGTGCTAGTATGCGATGCAAACGACTACATTATGCTCTTGACTTGCAGGGGAAAGTTTTTTTTCCTGAACTTTACTACTGCTTTAATAACCACTGTTTTTTATTATATAAAGAAAAAAGTGAGATTTTGAAGAACAAAATTGATCTAATTTTTGATTCCAATTTTAATATTTTTGGGAAATGAAGAAACATGTTGGTGTTGAGGTGGTTGTAACATGGAGCATGGTAATGGTGCACTAGATACAGTGCACAATACATACAGGTCAGAGAGAGGATGAGGTGAAGATGTTATACATGTAATATAGAAAGAAAGAAAGAAAGAAAGAAAGAAAGAAAGAAAGAAAGAAAGAGAGAGAGAGAAAGAAAGAAAGAAAGAAAGAGAGAAAGAAAGAAAGAAAGAAAGAAAGAAAGAAAGAAAGAGAAAAAGAAAGAAAGAGAGAGAAAAAGAAAGAAAGAGAGAGAAAAAGAAAGAAAAAGAAAGAAAGAAAGAGAGAGAAAAAGTAAGAACGAGAGAGAGAGAAAAAGAAAGAGAGAAAGAAAGAAAGAAAGAAAGAAAGAAAGAAAGAAAAGAAAGAGAGAGAGAGAGAAAAAAGAAAGGAAGAGAGAGAGAGAGAGAAAGAAAGAAAGAAAGAAGGAAAGAAAGAGAATAAGAAAGAAAGAAAGAAAGAAAGAATAAGAAAGAGAGATACATACTGTATCTCCCTAAGTGTCATAAACTAAACTACCATAAATACACCCCCCCAAAAAAAATGCTGGAAAAAAAGGAGAAAAAGTGGAAATCCTTTTTTCAAGCAAGATTTGTCTTAGCATTGCAAGTGAGTGGGGTTCTCACTTTGGGAAGACTATTTAGCTGTAATAACACTGCTCATCCCTAATAAGTACTGAATTATATGTGTAATTCCCTCTAGTGTAAGATTTTTAGAACTTGGAGAAGTTTCTAGAAGCTAGTGGGTGGGGGTAAGGAGGGGCTAAACTGCATTCCTAGGGAAATCTGGACAATCCCCCAGGCAGGATGCCTGGCATGGTGGCTAGGTCAGCCTTTAAATATGAGTGATCTTTGTCAGAAAGGGGAGTTGGGTGGAAGATGGAGTGAAGAAGTGTTACAGGTGTGGAGCCTGGGAGGGGACCCCAGAGGAGAAGGGTCTGCTTACAGCCTGGAAGCTAGAAAGAAGGACCTCTATTGACCCTGCCTGATGAAAGAGCGTTCCTGGACTCATCTCGTCCTGCACATGCTCAGAAACGCATCGCATTTTGATGACGTCAGACGCCACATTTGCTGATCCTGGACACCTTGGAGACTCTGCCTAGTTCCACCATTCATGCAGCATATGCATAGCACCATCTGCTGGCAGACACCTTGGAGATTCCACCAGGCTTACCATCCATGTTGCACATGCACAGCACCACCTACTGATGGACTCAATCGATCTCCTCTCTGGATCAGAAACACAACATCATCTGGCTACAGACATCTCACCCTCTTACCCATGAGCCTGTTTTTAAATTCTAAGATGTGAGTTACTACCAGGGGTGGACTGACCATTTGGAAACTCGGGCACTGCCCGAGGGCCCGGGGTCAGTAGGGGGCCCCATGAGATGCCCCTGGTACCTTTATCATAGGCTTTTTTGAGTTTGGGCAAGGACACAGGGGTCCCATGATCCCCTATTGCCCGGAGGGGCCCCATGAGTTGTCAGTCCGCCCCTGGTTACTACTTATCTTTTTATTAAATACCTTCACAGTACACACTTAGAGGCGCTGTGTTTCTTTGTTTTCTCTATTGTCCCACAGCATAGGAGGCAAAGACAGCTTGTGAGCAGGGTAGGAGCCAGCCCAGTTTAAGGCCTGAAAGCTGCTTCAACCTTTAAAGCTACAGGAACAGGACAGTGTGAGCACTTCTACACTCCCTGGGCCAAAGAAGGTAGAGGGTTATCAGGTACAATACCCAACTAGTTCTCCCTGGGACTACATTACTTGTGTGTCTCGAATCCCTTGCCCTAGGATACTCTCAAGACAGCCAGGTGAATGAGGAGATTTTCATCTGGGGTCTGAGGAGGTTCATTTAAGAGGGCCAAGTGCCCCTTGCAAAGACTATATGCTGATTCTTCAGAAGATACAAGCTACTCCTGAAGCAGTACATAGCCTAGGATCTGTTCTTTCATGGTTTTTGTACTTTTTGTGCCCAAGAATTTGTCCTCCAAGTTGTTTCAGTTCCATTAGGCATACCATATACCTTTAGACCCCTAGTTAATCCCTAACAAAACAACAAAAACCAAGCTTGTGGACTGTTTGCTGACTGTGGATGAAAGTGTGGAAAATGCGTGTTGCCTGGCTGTGAAGAGCATAGGGGGACCCAAAAACTTAAAGGCCCTCAGGGTAGAGCCACATATGATTCAATTTTTTTGTGTAGAGTGCAATTTAGAAGATGTTGGTACTATATAACCAAACAAACTATACTAGTATATATCATAATATTATCTATATATACAGTATATGTAATATCTTTATATTATTATTATAATACAGGATTTATACAGCGCCAACAGTTTGCTCAGCGCTTTACAATATAACGGAAGACAATACAGCAACAATACAGTTCAATACAAGAGCTCCTTGGAGCTTACAATCTAAGAGGGAGGGGCTAGTGGTGCAAAAGGTAATAACTTTGGGGGATGGACTGGTAGGAGGAATAGAAGATTCCATTATTAGCTGAGGGCAAGATAGGCTTCCCTGAAGGGAGAGGTTTTCAGAGATCACCTAAAAGTGAGCAGAGTAGGCGATAGTCTGATAAATTGGGGTAGAGAGTTCCAGAGGATGGGGGAAGCTCTGGAAAAGTCCTGGAGATGAGCATGGGAGGAGGAGACAAGGGAGCTAGAGAGCAGTAGGTTGTGCGAGGAGCGGAGAGTACGGTTTGGGTGATATTGGAGACAAGATTGGTGAAGTAATTTGGGGCAGAATTATAAATGGCTTTATATGTTATTGCTAATGTTTTGAATTTTATCCGTTGGGCAATGGGAAGTGAGTGGAGGGATTAGCAGAGAGAGGTTACAGATATGTAATGGTTAGTAAGGTGGATGCGTTTTAAACGCCCCTCAAATGGTAGATATTATACCTGCGCCTTTTTCATGTGAACGCTAGCTGCTTCTGCAGCAAACACTAATCATGTCTCAATCTATAAACATCAAATGCAGTGCTATACTCTCTTATGCAAAGATATCCTAAGGCCCCATGTACACAGGACACTTCTGAACGTTGGAAACTGACTGCTGGAAAACGTAGGTTAAAAAACGTCTGTTTAGCTGCGTTTGCATAACGCATTTATGCGCGTTTGCGATTAGAAGTGTTTTTTAAAGATAAGCACAGGAGAACCTCCCAAAAGCCCAGAATGCACTGAAAAGTGGTAAATTATTAACTATATCAGACTGTTTCAGAGAAATACAGAGAGTAGAAGCAGAGACAGCAGTATGTGTTGAAATTAGCTTAGGTGTGATTTGCTTATTAACATTTCTTTTGTTTCCAAGGGTGGGAAAAGTGTCTGGTGGAGTGAGTCATTAAGGCCACCTGGCAGGGGGTCTTCATGAGGAATTTGAGGTGTGAATGGTCATTAACATATCTTTTGTTTCCAAGGGTGGGAGAGGTTTGAGGTGTGAATTGGTTATTACAATGTGTGACACGCTTGGTAGGAACATCCTGTGTTCAGTGTTTTGTCCATCTGACTACCTTGAAAACGCTTTGCATGCATTTTTCATGATGAAAAAAGGCTCTGGACAGCATCGGGAACTGGAAAAGTTAAAAAAAATTGCCATATGCAAATGCTCATAAACGTGATTTGCTGCGTTTACAAGCGTTTACAAGCGTTTTGCATTTGAAACGCTGATAAAATCGACTGCTGAACGCAAGTTTTCTGCGTTCAAAAAAACGACTGTAAACTCAAATGCCTGTAAACGACTGTAAACGAAGATGTGTACATGGACACATAGGAAAACATTAGGGTGAGTTCAGGGGCTGCTGAAAAAAACTCTGAACAGCTCCTAAACCTGAGTTTATCAGCTGCAGTGTACATGAACCCTAACAATTCATACACCAAAAGATTTTTTTTTTAAAATAAGAGTTTTTATTTTATATTTTAAAAAATTATTTTGGTTTTTGAATTATTGAGAGATCTTTGCATGAAAGAGTATACCGCTGCAAATGAGATATATAAACTAAATTAGTAGGCACTACCAAATTTCCCACATAGCAGAGATAGAAAGCGCATCAAAAAAAGTATTGCACTTACTGTTATAAATATCTTGGACATTCTATATACTGTAGCATAAAAAAGCTGCACAGAAAGCAAGCATATAGGATCCTCTGATTCATTTATCTCCCACTCTGCCAGCCAGCCCCTGTGGGAAACACAAATTGGTGTAAAAAAATATCTTGTCTTATATGCTGAAACTAGAGATGGATTGTACTACCTCACCAGGCATCTTCGATTGCCTTCCCCAAAGCTATGAGACAACGGTAAATCAATGAACTGTCAATGATAGGGAAGAGGCAGACAGGAAGCTCATAACAAGGTATACTTACTGTGTAAACACAGCTCACCAGTCACCTTGTGCTGCTTTCCAAGCCAGGAGCTGCCAGCCTTACCTTCTGTTATGAACTCTCTTATGGGGTCTTGATGGTGAAAGTTCACCCACAAACACCAATCAAACTCCAGATCTTTCTGGGAGTGACTAAAACAGTTTCTTGTTGCCCACAAAATTTAGTTTGTTTTATCTATTACAAGTATTTATATAGTGCCAACAGCGCCATCTTTAATATTGATTGGACCCTGGTCAAACCCCTACCCCCACCTCCATGCAATTTGACTCTCAACTTGCTCTGAGACATACAATAAATAACAGCTAGACTCAAAATCAGTTGACAGCAGCTGTCAGGAATGTACTTGCCAATGGTGGTGGGACTCACCTGCCTTGTGGGCTGCAGTACCAGGGCTGGCCAGCGGGTGCTCTCAGCAACCAGAAGCTCACTCCTGCAGTCGGCCATCACCTGGGGCTGATTGCAGGAGGTGTATTTAAGGAATGGCCAGACCTGCAGTCAGTGCTTTGCTGTATGTTTCCCATGAGCCCCTGTACCTGCATCCTGTCTGCTTCCTGCCTGATTCCTGATTCTGCTTGATCCTGACCCTGAATGAACTCTGCCTGTCCTGACTTTGGCTATTCTTGACCACTCTCCAGCCTGCTCCTTTGGTACCTTGTCTGCCTGATTGTTCCTGACCCGGCCCGTCTGACTACGCTCTGCCTACTCCTTTGTGTCTTGTCTGCCTGATGATTCCTGACCCGGCCCGCCTGACCACTCCACCTCACCAGCCCTGACTGCTCTTATCTGTGTACATTCCGTTATCAGTTGGAGGTTTGGTTTTGTTATATTGTGCGTTTGTGTATAACCCTTAATAAATTATATATTTACACCATACTTGAGCCTGCGTTTCCCTGTGTCAGTTCACGCATCTCTGGTCTTACCGGGAGCTCTGACAGCAGCAGATCAGGCAGTGATTATGATTGGTTGCCAGAGGTTACAGCATATCATTACCGCTCACTGACTGGTTGCTACAGGTTACAGCACATGATTTCTGCTCGCTGATTGGTTTCTAGAGGTTACTGCACATCATTATTGCTCACTGATTGGTTGCTAGAGATTACAGCAGGTCACTAATGTTCACTGATTGGGTGCTAGAGGTCACTGCACATCATTAGTGCTCACTAATTGGTTGCTAGAGAATACTGTACATCATTACCGCTCATCCATTGGTTGCTAGAGGTTACTGCACATCCTTACCACTCACTAATTGGTTGCTAGAGGTTATTGCATGTCATTACTGCTCACTGATCCGTTGCTAGTGGTTACAGCACATCATTACCACGCACTGATTGGTTGCTAGAGGTTGCTGCACGTCATTAGAGCTAACTGATTGGTTGCTGAAGATTACAGCACATCTCCTCACTGCCTGTACATCATGGACTAGGGAGGTGAGGAGACCTAAATCTCCTAGGACTCCAGGGAACAGTGGCAGTGCTCACTGATTTGTTGCTAGAGAATACAGCAGATCACTACTATTCACTGATTGATTGCTAAAGGTTACTGTGCATCATTACCACTCACTGATTGGTTGCTAGAGGTTACTGTGCATTATTATAACTAACTTATTGGTTGCTAGAGGTTACAGCACATGATTACAGCTCATTGATTGATTGCTAGAGGTTACTGCACATCATTAGAGCTAACTGATTGGTTTATAGAGGTTACTGCACATCCTTATTGCTCACTGATTGGTTGCTAGAGATTACAGCAGATCACTACTGTTCACTGATTGGTTGCTAGAGGTTACTGCACATCATTACCGCTCACTGATTGGTTGCTAAAGGTTACTTTGCATTATTATCACTTAGTGACTGGTTGCTATAGGTTACTGTGCATTATTACCACTTATTGGTTGCTAGAGGTTACAACACATCATTACAGATCACTGATTGGTTGCTAGAGGTTACAGCACATCATCTCCTTACTGCTTGAACATCATGGACTAGGGAGGTGAAGGGATCCACCCAGTGGTGTATGTTGTTTTTGTGCTGCCCTAGGCAACACAAAAATTAGGTGCCCCCCCCAAATGAAAAAGAAAAATGCAACCCTCCGTGCAACAACCTAAGCAGCTGTATGCTGGCACCTGTCCTGGATACTCTCCATCCCAATACACACGTCCTATAGTTTATCCCACCTACTCCAGAGGAATCCAACCCATATATATACCCCAGTGAATGCCCTTCTTATCATCCCCCCCACATGCCACCAACCTAATCACACCAACCTGATTGCACCCCTGCACATACCACCAACCTGAGTGCACCCTCCCATTATACCGCCAACCTGATCACCCCCCCCCACATACCGCCAACCTGATTGCACCCCCACACATACTGCCAACCTGATTGAATTCCCCACGTTATACCACCAACCTTAGCACCCCCCACATACTGCTAACCTGAACACATACCCTCACATACCGTCAACCTGAAAACAGCCCCCACATGCCGCAAACCTGATCAAACACCCCACACACCGTCAACCTGATCTCACCCCTCCCCCACACACAACGCCAACCTGCAAATAGCCCCCACATACCACCAACCTGATCACATCCCCCCCACATGCCGCCAACCTGACCACACTCCCCCCTCTGATCACATCCCCAGATCCCTCCATTCTGATCACCCCCCAAATACCTCCCTCCCCCATCACACACACCTTAGGTTTACCAATCCCCCCAAGTCTCACCAGTCCTGCAACTCCTCTACATGAAGCCAGGATGATTAGCCGTGTATCAGGCAGTCAGAAGAAGATCTCTACCAGGATCACAGGTGGAAGCTTCCGCAAAGAGCGGGGAACCTCCTCCTCCACCCCGCATGTCCGGGCACACACCACCATTCTGGGGCTTGCCTGACAGTGGGACCCTGCCCCTTTCTTGCATGCACCTGGGATCCTCCCACCACTCCTTCTTCCTCTGCATCCTCGGATCTGTTCTGACAGTAGGGTAAGCTCACCATCCTGATGAGCTTCAGTGTGCTCTCCTGCTCTCCCAGCAGCTTACTAAACAGCAGGCAAACTAAAACTTCATGGTGCACCCACTCTCCAGGCACAGAGTGGAAGTTTTAGTTTGCCTTCTGGGGGGACAAGTATTTTAAAAATCCATGTTTAAAAATCCCAGGTGCAAGCGGCTGGGGCTCCGGAATTACCTCCTTTAAAAATGCCGCCCTAGGCAAACGACTTGTTTGCCTTGTGGTAAATACACCCCTGGACCCACCAATAGACAGAGGACTCCTAGGACTCCTGGGATCAGTGGCAGTACTGGGGGGGGAGTATGATCAGTGCCATTGCTGGGAGGTTGATAGGATCAGTGGCAGTGCGGGGGGGGGATGGGATCAGTGGCAGCGCTGGGGGAATAAAGGTGTGATCAGCGGCAATGCTGGGGGATTGATGGGATGAATGACAGTGCTGGGGGCGTTGGGATCAGTGGCCATGCTGGTGGGGGGATGGGATCAGTGGCAGTGCTGGGTGGGGATGGTATCAGTGACACTCACTTGCTGTTACCTGTCAGTCAGTGTCTGCTCTGTTCCCCCTGTCTGCATGCGAGCTCTCTGGCCACCAATGTGAGGGGGACTTACACTCACCATCGTGTAACAGGGGATTTTATGACACCATCCAATATAAATAGGGATTTCTACACTGATGTAATAGGAGCATTTACAAAAACCACCAGTATAAGGGGGAATATACAATGACCTACATGTAAGGGAGAATTTACACTGACAACCATTGTTGAGGAGATTTGTACTGACCACCAATGTAAGGTGACATTTCTATACTGACCACTAATGTTAGGGGGGGGGATTCACACTGACCACCAATATAAGGGGGGATTTACATTGACCACCAGTAATAAGGCGGCATTAGTAAGCACTGATGAGGCTCCACTGATAATTCCACCCTAAAAATGGGTGGAATATGTAACATGTTCCCAAAGGTTAACTTATCCTTCATTCATTTTGCTGCCAGAGCCCTGTTTGCGCTTTTTTGCACACGTATATAAAAATGATTTTATTCCTGAAGATTACATAAACCTGTTTTTGGTTTTGTGTCTAGTAAGGTTACTTTGCGTTATAAGCAAGGAAGTTTAAACCTCTGTGGTATATTTATGTGCTTTTACTAAATAGAAAATCTGCACATACAAGCTGTTTTCCTGTTCTCAGTAATGAGAGGTCTGTCACACTTTTTCTTTCCCACTGGGTGATCATCATAAAAAATATCAAATACTATCTCCTCATCCTCACTATTATTTGAGGAGAGCACATCTCCATAATCCCAGTTTTGGGATATGACAATGGGATATGACAATGACACATACCCTGACTTTACTAACAGGTTTACGGCCCTTCTTTTTCCTTAAGGCATTAATTGATTTGGTCATGAGGGCTGCACACTGCTCTTGAAAATCATCATCCTGACTAGCAGTTGAATGTACACACTCCGAAGCAACTGATAGCTGTTTTTTTAATGCAGTCATTTTTGCCTCTGCCTTCTCCCTTCTTTGTGATTCAGTATAGAGAGTATGAAGAAAATACCAACCCACTCTGGACACTATCAGAGGCTATAACTAATCAGATTCAGCTACTTACACTGCTTGTGTTAAAAAAAATACATTTAATGATGCATTAATGATTATACCCACATGGAAGAAAAATGTATTTGAAATATATTTTAAAAATATTCTTCCCAAATATATTGACATATTTTTGAAATTCTACAATTTTGGCCACATTCAATATATTTCAAAATATATTTAAAAAAAACCCAAATATATATATATATATATATACTGCATGTTGAAATGCGTTTTTCTTACAAAATATATGAAAAATATTTTTAAAAATACATTTCAAATATACTGTATGTCTTTAAAAATCTAAATTTTTGGAATGCATTTACAAATATATGTAAAAATATATGTTAAAATGACTTTTTTATATGTTAAAAAAAAATCTGAAGAATATATTAAAAAAAAATTATATTTTTAAAAATGTAGATTTGTATTTTTAAAGACATACAGTATATTTGAAATGTATTTTTAAAAATATTTTCATATATTTTGTAATAACGCATTTCAACATGCAATATGTATGTATATATATATTTAAATATATTTTGAGATATATTGAATATGGGCAAAATTTTAGTATTTCAAATATATGTCAATATATTTGGGAAGAATATTTTTAAAATATATTTCAAATATATTTTTCTTCCATATTGGTAGAGTTTCAGATATCCGTGCCTTTTACATGTGCCTGGAGTTTATATTTAACTCTGTATTTATACCATTGTATTTGCTTCCAGCAGTGGGATTACACCTTGTACAAAAATCTTAATTTCCGCGCTAAGTCTGAGACTATAACTCCATCTAAGCTTTATACACAACACTGCTCCTTTCTAAAAGATCTGCTTTTTATATCCCTATAAATGGTATTGCAAGGTAGGAAAAATATAACCCCTTACCTTTTTTTTATTCCTTGGAAAGTTCCAAAAGTCAAAAGTGCATTTTCCTTTGAAACCAAACAAGGAGAATCAAGGGAAAATTGCTTTGTGTTTGGTGTGAGAATACATGCGCTACTCTTTTATTCATTGTATGTAGTATGTCAGTTACACAAAAGCTTGAATGATCAAATCTTTTGACACACAGATTTAAAGTGCTTGTAAACCCTTACATATACCCAGTGAAGTGACTGTTCTCAGGTGATACACAGAGATTAAACAAATCCTCTTACATAAGCTGTACTTGTTTATCTGTAGTCTTCTCAACAGCTGATCAAAGTGGAATTTATAAAGCTTGGCTAAGTTGCCAGAAAAAAGGGGGTGGAGAGCTTAAATTACACACTGCAGAGTTCAGTGAAGAGAGCTCTGAGAGCTGATTGGAGGGAGAAGACACACCTTCCTCTACACAGCTTACAGAGCTGAAGCTGTCAATCTGGAAGCTGGAAGTCCCTCCCCTGTCACCATGTACTGTATCCTTTGGTGTCAGGAAAACTTGTCAGAAGTGACTGAGGCAGCAGACAGAAATGACACATAGTGCTCTTAATTGAGACAAGTATCCACTATAGAGGGATATGCTTTGTTCATATTTCATGTCTGAGGTTTACAACCACTTTAAAGTGTTACTAAACCCAGGGCCCTGCATTCACTATATCTGGTATCCCACAGTACACAGAAATGCAATTATTTTAGTAAATATAAACTGCTAAATCCCTTTTCTCATCGGCAGTTAGAGCAGTCTTGTGACTTCTATCAGTGCCCAGCTGAGCACTGGTTAAAGCTTGTAAGAGGAGTTTTCTTTCTGCTCTAGGAGGATGCAAAACCCCTGACCTCTGTTTGGACAGTGCTGATTGGCCCTGTGATGATCACATGCACTCTCCTAAGAAAAAAAAAACTATCTGGCAATACATATCAAACTGAGCATGTGCAGAGTGTCTCCACACGGTATGTCTTATAAGGAGATAATAGGGGGACACTAGAAGGAGGGGAGGATCAGAAAAGTCAGGATCAAACAGCGTTTTTACACATTGGAGAGGATTAACCCCTTAGGTTCCACAGTGAGTATAACAAGCATGCTTTACTGCATATACAGACTGATTTTACTGTCTACTGTTGTGGGCTTAGTAACACTTTAACCACTTCCTGACCGGCCGTTGTATATAAACGGCCGGACGGTGGCACTGCAGGGTCAGGTGGCCGTCTACAAACGGCCTCCCCGCACCCTGCTTGTGCGCGCAGCACCGCGATCCGCTGCCCGCTGTGTCCTCCGGACACAGTGAAACACCGATCGTCGGACGGGACCTCTGTACGAGGTCCCGATCATGTGATTACTGATTGGCCAATCAGTGATTACATGCAAAGTAGTAAGCAAGATGTCACTTCTGACATCATTGCTTACTACGTGTGAAATCTGTGAATGATCACAGAGGTCACATGGTACAAGGCTATTCACAAAAGCCTTGTACCATGTGACAAGCTGTGACCAATCACAGCTCACTCTGTATTTCTCAATGAGTGCAGGAATGCACACAGAGAGAAAGAGAAATGATTGCTTTTACATCCTATATGGGTGTAAAAGCAATCAGTGTAAAAAAAAAAAAAAAAAAAAATTTAATCACCCCTCACAAGTAGTACAGTGTCACCATGGTGACACTGTACTGCTAGGGTGACAGTATGTAAAAAAAAAAAATAAAAAAAAAAAATAATAATATAATAAAATAAAATAAAAATGTAAAAAAAATGTTTAAAAATTATAATTTTTGCTTATAAACTAATTTGGATTTTTTTTTTCTACTAAAAAGATAGCGGAATAAATTTTGGCTAAGATTTATGATGAAATATTATTTATTTGCAAAATGTTATAAAAAAAACACTTTTTTAAAAATTTTTTGGACATTTCATTTACATAGCAAAAAAAATACAAATCCCAGTGGTGAATAAATACCACCAAAATAAAGCTTTATCTATCTAAAAAAAATGGTAAAAAATTCA
This sequence comes from Staurois parvus, assembly GCF_062004578.1. NCBI lineage: Eukaryota > Metazoa > Chordata > Amphibia > Anura > Ranidae > Staurois > Staurois parvus. Next base: position 8,675,551 of record NW_028317827.1, on the reverse strand, counting down.
TTTGGGTACAGTGTTGCATGACCGCGCAATTGTCATTCAAAGTGTGATAGCGCTAAAAGCTGAAAATTGCCCTGGTCAGGAAGGGGGTAAAAGTGTCCGGTCTGGAAGTGGTTAAGGTAGTAATCAATTTTAAAAGCTGAACATCAAACTAGAAGGACAATTTTAAGCTTATTACTATTATCATAGTAATTTAATAAATAATGTATGTAGGATACATGTAATAAATATGATGTATTTTAAAAAAGATGATAGTGGAGTGCAAAGTATCTTGGCGCAGTTTTCAAATAATTATTCCAATCTTACATCCTCTGATCATCTCTTATGTCCTTCATTTGTCCTTGGAGGAAACCGAGTATAGTAGTTAAGCCTGGTACACACTATGAGAATATCGGACAAATGATCGTACGGTTGTTCTTTTTTGCATGCTAGTCCCATATCGAAAAAAACGAGGTTACAACTTTGGTGATGTAATTTGTTGTATTGTATTGTAATGTATTCTTTAGTTTCTGAGCATGCGTGTTCTTGCTCTTTTGTTTCGGACAAATATTGTACAGATTAAATGAAAATCACACGAACTGGTATCGTATGAAAAAATGGTGCCCTTTCGAATAATTTCAGATGCAAGCTGTGTACTAACAATCAGACTATCGTACGATTGCTATGAAATTGGTATTTTATGTCTGATTTTCTGATCGTGTGTACTAGGCTTTACTACAGGGGTGCCCAACCTGTGGCCCGCGGCCACATGTGGTCCTTGGAGCCCTCTTACAGTATGTGGTCTCCACATCAAACTGAATACAGGAGTTTTGGTGCACTTTCAAGAAGTGCACCACATCTGCAAGATATAATAGGAATAATAGGAATCTAGGGAAAAACACAGCTAACCCACAGGGGCACTGCTCTGCACTTGAGGTAACCCTCAGGGCATCAGTGTGAAAGCAGCCCTATAAGAGGCTCAGGACAGTAAGGCCACATTTACATTTGCAGTTTGGGACGTGGTAAAGCCCTATAGTTGAAACGTGTTTATACCACACACCCCCAACCACTGGTGTAGGTTCAAGGGTGTCAGGGCAGGGCTGTGGAACGGACAGGTAGGCCTAGTGGTAGGGTAACGCACTGGCTGACGACAACCACCACCAACAGACTGAAGTCCCTCAGGGCGCGGAGTCTAAGTCCCAGGCTGCCCTTCACCAGGGCCCCTGATGGTGGGGATGGACTTGACGCAACCAGGGACCAGGTCGCGGCCCCCGAGACACCCCAGCTGCGGTAATGGCCGCCGCCAATGGCGTGTAGTTGGTGAGAATGACAATAGCGTAGTCAGACAAGCCGGGTCAATAACAACGGGACAAAACAGTACAGAACAGTAGACAGAGAATCACAGGTCACGGGCCGGGTTCAGCAACGGAAGGTCAGATCAAAGGGAAACGCAGAGAATGGTCTTAGTCACAAGCCGAGTCAGAATACCAGAAGAGTCACGAGCGTATACACAGAGCTGTAGCAAGACAAAGACACAAGACACAAGTGCAAAGAGCATGTGCAGATCCCAGGCTTATATGTACTCAGCCACACCCCTCTGGGGGATGGACCTCAGAGACCTGAAGGCATAAAAGATTCCCATCATGCTCAGCAGAAATCCAAGATGGATGCTAGCACATGGAGTAACATAACCTCTGGGAAAAGGTAGGACCTTGACAGTACCTCCTCCTCAAGGGCCCCTCCCCCTCCGCGGCTCAACAAAAGGTTTCCGAGGAAAGCGGGTATGAAACGCGCGGAGGAGGGCAGGAGCATGGACATCCGCGGAAGGAACCCAGGAACGCTCCTCGGGACCATAACCGCGCCAATGAACCAGGAACTGTAATCGGCCGCGCACCAATCGAGAGTCCAGGATCCGGCTCACCTCATACTCCTCATGACCGTCAACCCGAATGGGACGGGGCCGAGGCAGAGAGGTAGTGAAGCGATTGCAGATCAGAGGTTTCAACAGTGATACATGAAAGATATTGGAGATCCGCATCCCAGGTGGAAGGGCAAGGGCATAGGCCACCGGATTCACCTTGCGGAGAATGCGAAAAGGACCGACAAAACGGGGAGCTAGTTTGGGTGTGGGCACCCGAAGATTGAGGTTGCGAGTAGACAACCACACCCGATCGCCGACTTGGTATGAAGGAGCGGGCAACCGTCTGCGATCAGCCTGGAACTTCTGACGCTGAGCCGAGTCCCTCAAAGCCCTCTGGATCTGCCCCCATGAAGAACGCAGGGCAGCAAGATGGTCCTCCACAGCCGGAATGTCCTGTGGTGAGAACCTCTCAGGTAATACCGCGGGTTGGTACCCATAGTTGGCCATGAAGGGGGACATCCCGGAGGAGGAGTTGACCGCTGAGTTCCTGGCAAACTCAGCCCAAGGCAGGAGATCGGCCCAATCGTCCTGATGGTCCGAGATATAACACCGAAGGAATTGTTCTAAGGCCTGATTGGAACGCTCCGCAGCCCCATTGGACTGCGGGTGGTAGGCCGAAGAAAAGGAGAGACTAATGCCCAACTGGGAGCAGAAGGCGCGCCAGAATCTGGACACGAACTGACTCCCGCGGTCCGAGACAATCACCTTGGGCAACCCATGCAGGCGAAAAATCTCCCTGGAAAAGACCGTGGCCAGTTCTTGCGCTGTTGGTAATTTCCTGAGTGGAATACAATGGCACATTTTGGAAAAACGATCGACGACCATGAGGATGACCGTATGGCCCCGAGACACAGGGAGGTCTACAATAAAGTCCATGCCCAGGTGTGACCAAGGACGCTCCCCATTGGGAATGGGTTGCAGAAGACCCATTGGAAGATGCCGTGGAGATTTATTCTGGGCACAGATCGAACATGCCGCTACATAAGAGGCGATGTCGGCACGGAGAGTTGGCCACCAGAACAACCGAGAGACGACCCAAGACAACTGGTTCCTCCCCGGATGCCCGGCAGTTTTGGAGTTATGGTAGGTACGCAGCAGACGGGTGCGCAACCCCTCGGGTACAAAACATCTACCCTCCGGTCTCTCGGGAGGAGCGTCAGTTTGAGCCGCCAAAATCTGCTCCCCAAGGGGAGAAGTCAGACTGGTACGAATGGCAGCCAGGATATGATCCGGAGGTATGACCGAGGTTGGCTCAGAGTCCTCCCTGGACAACTCAGAGTATTGCCGCGATAATGCATCAGCCCTGACATTCTTGGAACCAGGCAAATAGGAGACCACATAGTTGAACCGTGACAAGAACAAGGCCCATCTGGCTTGACGGGGTGTCAATCTTTTGGCCTCCGAAAGATAAGTCAGGTTCTTATGATCGGTAAGAATGAGGACCGGAACTGCGGAGCCCTCGAGCAGGTGCCTCCATTCCTTGAGAGCCAGAATGATTGCCAACAACTCCCTATCTCCAATCTGGTAGTTGCACTCTGCAGAGGAAAGCTTCCTGGAGTAGAACCCACAGGGAAGTAGGGGTCCATCGGGCGACCGACGTTGAGACAGGAGAGCGCCTACTCCTGTCTCGGATGCATCAACCTCAAGAACGAAGGGCAATCCAGGATTGGGATGAGACAGTATCGGAGCCGAAGCGAAGGCGGATTTCAGAGCCTCAAAAGCTACGATGGCCTCGGATGGCCACTCGTGAGGATTGCTGCCCTTCTTGGTTAGGTCTGAGAGAGGTTTTGCCAGCGTGGAGAAATTTCTGATGAATTTCCGATAGTAGTTGGCAAAACCCAAAAAGCGCTGAATGGGCCGAAGGCCATTGGGACGAGGCCACTGCAGAACTGCCGAAACCTTCTGAGGGTCCATGGAGAATCCCTCCGCAGAAATGATGTAGCCTAAAAAGGCAACTTGGGATCGATGGAATTCGCACTTCTCAAGTTTACAAAAAAGTTCGTTCTCACGTAATCGTTGCAGCACCTGCTTGACATCCTGGATATGGGACTCCATGGAGGCAGAGTAAACCAGGATGTCATCCAAGTAAACTACCACGCACTGCTGCAACAAGTCACGAAGGACATCATTTATGAATTCCTGAAAAACTGCGGGCGCGTTACACAACCCGAAGGGCATCACCAGGTATTCGTAGTGACCGGTTCTGGTGTTAAACGCGGTCTTCCACTCATCCCCCTGTTTGATCCGTACGAGGTTGTACGCCGCCCTAAGGTCAAGTTTGGTAAAGACTGTTGCCCCCTTAAGGCGGTCGAACAACTCAGTAATCAAGGGAATCGGGTAGGCATTCTTAGTGGTGATTCGATTGAGACCCCTATAATCGATGCAAGGCCTCAATTCACCACCCTTCTTCTTTACAAAGAAAAAGCCCGCTCCTGCTGGGGAAGTAGACTTACGAATGTGCCCCCGGGAAAGCGCATCCGCAACGTACTCCTCCATGGCCTTATTCTCCGCAACCGAGAGAGGATACACCCTGCCACGCGGAGGAGTGGCACCGGGTTGCAAGGATATGGCGCAGTCGTAAGGACGATGAGCAGGTAAGGCACCAGCGCGTACCTTATCAAACACGTCCTGGTACTCCCCATAATCAGTGGGCAACGCAGAGTCTGAGGAGGCACACAACACCTTAACCGGCCCACGGATGCACCCGGCCCCACACTGTGAAGACCACGAGAGAATCTCGGCAGTTTGCCAATTGAAGGTTGGATTGTGCATCTGGAGCCAGGGATACCCCAAAACCACCGAATAGTGCGGAGAAGAAATCACCTGGAAACAGGCCAACTCCCTGTGAACAGCCCCAATAGCTACTTCAACTGGCATAGTCTCGTGGGTAACCTGCGGTGGTTGCAGGGGCCTGCCATCTATCGCCTCGAGAACCAATGGGGTAACTCGAGCCTGCAGGGGAATGGAGTGCTGGGCAGCAAACGAGCTGTCCATAAACAACCCGCCAGCCCCAGAATCTACCAACGCCTGGGCCGTCACCGAGCCCTCTGCCCAAGAGAGGACAACGGTGATCAGTGGCTTATCTCTGCGGAACGCCGGGGACGAGGAGACTCCACCCAAGATCTGTCCCCGACAGGATCTCAGGTGCGAGCGTTTCCCGGACGGACCGGACAGGACTGCCAAAAGTGCCCACCAAGACCACAGTACAGGCAGCGACCCTCCCGACGCCGAGCGGCTCGCTCTCCCTCGGAAAGGCGAGCAAACCCCAGCTGCATGGGCTCACCACCAGACAATCTATCCCCAGGAGGCGTGGGAGGAGAGGGAGGAATGGGTGGGATAGAAAACGCAGGTGCCAGTCGATTGGAAGGCCTCCACAGGCGTTCCTTGAGTGAAGGCCTCTCCCTGAGCCTGGTATCAATCAGGATCAGGAAGGAAATTAGTGCTTCCAGCTCCACAGGCAATTCCTTGGCTGCGATCTCATCCTTCAATGCATCAGAAAGACCCTGAGAAAACGCAGCCACCAGAGCCTCATTGTTCCAACCCACCTCTGCTGCCAGGGTACGAAACTCTATGGCGTACTCGGCCACGGTCCGTGAACCCTGATGCATAGACATGAGCAGCTTGGCAGCCGAGGCGGAGCGAGCCGGTACATCGAATACCCTACGGAAGGCATCGACAAAACCGGAAAACTCGTGAATCACGGGGTCATTCCTCTCCCATAAGGGATTCGCCCAGGCCAAGGCCTTGTCTGAGAGTAGTGAGATGAGGAAACCCACCTTTGACCTCTCAGTCGGAAAAGCGTAGGGGATTAATTCAAAGTAAATCCCCACCTGGTTAAGGAACCCACGACACTGACTCGGCTCACCCCCAAAGCGCTGTGGAAGAGGGGCTGAACCGGTCATACCTCTGGACACCGCGGGTGCCGCATCAGCCGCGGCGGTAGGCACAGCAAGCGGAACAGCAGCGGGAGCGACCACCGGAGTGACAACCGGCCTAATAACACCAGGAGTAAGGTGCGCGGTGCATGCCAGCAGAGTTTGCAACGCCTGAGCGAACTGATCCAACAGGAGATCCTGTTGATCCAGTCTGGCAACCAACATAGGAAGTGAAGGCGTACCTGCACCGTCAGGATTCATGGCACTTGTGTAATGTCAGGGCAGGGCTGTGGAACGGACAGGTAGGCCTAGTGGTAGGGTAACGCACTGGCTGACGACAACCACCACCAACAGACTGAAGTCCCTCAGGGCGCGGAGTCTAAGTCCCAGGCTGCCCTTCACCAGGGCCCCTGATGGTGGGGATGGACTTGACGCAACCAGGGACCAGGTCGCGGCCCCCGAGACACCCCAGCTGCGGTAATGGCCGCCGCCAATGGCGTGTAGTTGGTGAGAATGACAATAGCGTAGTCAGACAAGCCGGGTCAATAACAACGGGACAAAACAGTACAGAACAGTAGACAGAGAATCACAGGTCACGGGCCGGGTTCAGCAACGGAAGGTCAGATCAAAGGGAAACGCAGAGAATGGTCTTAGTCACAAGCCGAGTCAGAATACCAGAAGAGTCACGAGCGTATACACAGAGCTGTAGCAAGACAAAGACACAAGACACAAGTGCAAAGAGCATGTGCAGATCCCAGGCTTATATGTACTCAGCCACACCCCTCTGGGGGATGGACCTCAGAGACCTGAAGGCATAAAAGATTCCCATCATGCTCAGCAGAAATCCAAGATGGATGCTAGCACATGGAGTAACATAACCTCTGGGAAAAGGTAGGACCTTGACAAAGGGTTGCAATGGTGACCCTGCTCCATGCTCCAAGGAACCCGTATGGACTCCATGTCACATTCTGTGTTATACTTGGACAGGAGGGGCAGCATATACAGGACCCAATCTTCTTCATTTTCCTCCTGCAACCGTTGAAAGCCTACTTCTCCTCCTCTCCCTGTCACTGGCTGTAAGGAAATTCCCGTGAGACGGCTGGTGAATAGATGTGCGCATGTGCACAGAAATGCACAATCACGCACACGCACAGTGAAGATTGGTGCCAGATGGACTATTTAAAAGGTGCCTCTGCCTGTGCTGAGTGCTGACTGGTCTTCAGCTATTCCCCATTTCCTACTCATTCCTGTGTGATTTCCTTGTTGCTGACCCGGCTTGTTCCTGACCTGACTCTGATTACTCTCCTGCTTGATACTTGTTCCTGACTTCGGCTCTGCTCCTGACTTTGGCTTGCTTATGATTTGGTACCTCGCTGTCCGCCCGTTGATGACCCTGGCTATTCCTTTGACACTGCTCCTGTCTCCCATCCCTGCTTCCTGCCTTGCTCTGGTGCACACCTGGTGATCTACCATACCAGCTCTGCATATTACTACTGTGCCTGAATCGGAGGTTCATCAGTCTTCCAAAGTCACCAACTGCAAGAGCTGCAAACAACATCTGCTGGCGCTCTTGTCCCCCTGGTCCCTAGACACCCTCTGTTCCACTTCCAGTGGGGTCAGGGCTAGTCACACAAGTGAGGCCTACCTCGTCATTTCAGTCTCCAATCAGGTACATGACACTGGAATTTAGCCGCTACAGGATAAAAAAGTTGATTACGCTATTCAAAATTTTAAATTCTCAATCATTTAATTTCATTGTGTCCTGCAACCGGTTACCAAATCACATACGTGGCCCTAACTCTTCAAAAGGTTGAGCTCCCCTGCTTTACTACCTAACCTAACCAGCCCCAAATATTTATGGATAGATTTTATTGTGGAAGACAACTTCTGTAGTTAAGCTTGCAAGACATTTCCTTGTAGCGGAACCTCCCTGAAAAACAGAAGTTCTTCTCTTCCTCATCCTCCCTCCCTCTTCTGCCAGAAATGAAAACCCTTTTTTTGAGAGGGGGGAGCATCTAGCTTTGACATGTTCCTGCCTCCGCTTCTGCTGGAAGTTCTCCCTCCTCACTTCTTGCCCACAACCTCCTGGAATATGTCACAGGTCCCAGGAGGCTGCGTGACCATTCACAGAGCACAACATAGCTCAAGAATGCACAGTAGGGAGCTGGCTGTGAAGCTGCAGGGAGTCACAGCCGACTTCCCAGTCAACATGGCGGTGTTGGGGACTGGAAGACCAGTGAAGAACCAGCCCAGGTGAAGAGAGCACTGGATCCCTGGACTAGTAAGTGTCTTTTTATGCTAATCAAATCCAGTGACCTACACTTAGTAATTTGCTGAACCAGGTCCAGGTGCACTATTTCTGAATGTTGCCCACGATGGTGGTGGAAGGTCTGTAAAATGGACAAACTATATGACTATGCTTTGTGTTTCACTGTGTAACTATGTCATTTAGACCCACTGGAGTGTTTGAGAGATCAACACATTTTCTTGAAATGCTAAAATATAATCTCAAGTCTGATAGCAGGCTTTATCTTTAAACACTTTTTTGAATGTAGTACACCCCTTAGTAATGTCTTTGCATCCTTAAGGGGTTGTATAAATGGGTGTTGCTATCAAAAGTTGAGTTTTTCATTTCAGCACAGCGGTACTCACACTGCATTCGTTCAAAGGCAAGTCATAGCAAAAGGCTACATTTATTCTGCTTGGCTTTCAAAGGAAACACATCTCAACAGGATCTGCTGTGTCTAAGTGAAATACAAAGCAACACAAAGCAGGTCAAACTCATCCTCAGAAACATCATCCATGCTACACCATTGAAATAAAAGGGATTGCGCTTACCTGCGTTTGACATGCATTTCAAACACATGGCCAATGCAGAAAAATGCTTGTTTACAGAAGCACTAACACTCATGTTAAGAACTCTGACCTTAGCAAAAGGTCATGGCTGAGATTTTTAGTCCTATTACTAAAGCCTAGTGACAATTTGGTCTCAGTTTCTGAATTTGGGAGGGCTGATTCTATGTATAGTAACTGACCTCTTAAATCAAACACTCAATCGTACTTGGCTTGCAATAAGACCATTGGGTGTTAGTAGGTGTCATGGTGTATCTCTCCTCACTCATTCAATTTAAAGTCAATGGGTAATTATAACTTCCCCCTAGTGATGGTTGTTCCCAGTTCCCGAGCTGTAGTCTACTGTAATTAGATTCCAGCAATGAAAGATCTGAAACCCCGGTCCAATCACTCCAGCTCCACATTTCTTAGCCAGTGAGCCATGTCAGAAAACACACACTCAGTTGTTCATAACATGCCTCTCAGATTCCAGAGGTCTGTTGAGAATCGCGTCGAACACCCAGACTCAAAATACACCAAGGTTGCAAGTTATAAGCACGTGGTCTCGCATGGGAGTCCATCTCACCATCACCAGATTGGCTGACCAGCTTCAACCAGGCCACCACCCCTTTCCCTAATAAGCTGCCAGGTCCTACACAGTGGCTGCACATTTTTTGTATTTTTTCACATGTTGTTGACTGTTGTTTTTCTTCTCTTTACAGAAATAGTTGTCTGTTATAAAATGATGTAGGGTCTTTGATAGCTACCAGTTTGGGTAAAAAACAGTGCTTAGTAGGCTTTTACTTTATTATGAAAGTCTTGTTTGAGAGATATTTTCATCTTTTCTTGCAGTAGACGTCTTGGCAGAAAGGTAGTGAAATTTTCAGCAGCTGAGGTACAGAATCTGTAACAACTTGAGCTGTAATTCAAAACTAGATCCCACATTTAATGTGGCGAGCCGACTGTAAACAGATTGTATTGTAATTGGCATCCCATAAAAGGCTCTTAGCAGAGCAGTTCAAGTTAAATCCATAAGAAGCATTGCTGACACCTTTTGTGATCCACAATACCTTCATGGGACGCCAAACAAAATGAAACATTCCTAGAGTTTCTCCCCTGCCGTCTGCTTTCCTCTGTTATGTTTTAAAAGCGATATGCAGCTGGATAAGGCACATATTATCCCAATTGTATTGCTGGAACAAAAACAGTGTGCCAAGTTCTTAATGGAATAATTCACTTTTGTGCCTATTAAAACAAAAAAAAAAGAACAAAATAGTAAATAGTTAAACAAGTTGTAACAGGCCAAGTAAATATACACTTTTAACTTGTGATTTTATCTGACAGTGCGCGTCAGTACGATGTTAGGTGTGAATCAGGGACATATGGGGATTCTGGTGTCAACAGAAAATTATTTTTAAACTGGATTTTCTACTCATCAAATATTACAGCTTGTCTAATACTAATGCTTTTTCCAGAATGGCACCCCAATTCAGTATTACAGCAGTGGACAATGCAACCACATTGCAGGACACTACAACACACATGTAGTTGGGGCTTACAACACGCTACTGGAGACACTGGAACCACACTTGCTAATACCTAAATATTAGACAGGAGTTTGCATTCATGTTAAATCAACATTAAGGCAGTAACGCAACACTTATAAGGGAGCAGCAACTTGCACTATTAACTGTTTTGTATCTCATGGCCAAACTCCTCACACTATTAACAATAAGCTCTTTGGACACAGCTACTGTTAGATAACCCCACTTCCCCAGGTGTGCAGCATTTTTGAGCCAGTACCGCGGAGTATGTACCGGTCTTCACCAACACAGCAGTTCCTGCCACCTCACTCCCAGTGACATGTCCAACTGTGGCTACAGGATCCAGGAAATGCACTTTTACTGTAACAACATTCTTGTACTCCTCCGGAGACCTCACTACATCTCTTTCTCATGACTCCCAGCTAGGTCCCTAGGCACTCTGTGCTTCAAGGACGGTCCCAGTCTGTGGGGAACTTAGTGAAGGGTTCAAGCACAACATCCCTGTGTCTGTCACCCTTGCTTCTCACCCATTCCCTGATGGGTTGGATGCCATAGCAAGTGATACATATACGTTTGTCCCTAGCAATGGCAATATAGCCTATACTAGACAGCATCCTACATGATGGACTCTCTGTACTGTATGTTCCCTAATCTTAGTCCCTTGGTTAATAGCCCCATTATTTGATATGCCATGTATGCACTCCTTTAGAGAGAGAGACTTGAAACCAGACACATTAATGGAACAATAAAGCAGCTTTACTGAAGTATTTAAGGGTAACACAGGAACAGTTCTCAAACAGCATCTTCACACACATTCCTACAAAGTTCTCTAAGTGCTCCAGAGTAGAATTCTGGGCCAATAAGCACCCCAGATTCCCCAGACCTACTCTTTTATGCATAGGTTACAGGGCAGGTTAGGGGTCCCTAATGTCTCTAAATCTTATTTGGCTGCCCAGATTCCTCAGCTATCTTTGTCCCAAGCTTCCTTTGAAATCTTTATTAAAAGGTCTTGCCACCAGCAACAAAAAACATTTTCTTACAAAAATATAAAGTTGATATATACAAATAAATTAATAAATAAATAAATACAAAATACCATACGACTGGTCTAAACAAATATCAACTAAATACAGTAATAATTCACAAAGCATAATCAAAAATATAACATAAAGCATAATAACTTATAAATGTCAGGGCCTGTATGGCCTATATCAGGAAAATATCTATCAAAATAAACAATTTACAATCAGGAAAAAATAAATCAAATTTTATATACCTTCTTGACCTTTCAACCAGGGGGGTAAGGCCTTTACTGCTTATCTGACCCATAACTAGGCTTTAGCCCACTATGAGAAACCTTAATCATGTAGTTCCCAGAGGCCCAATCAGCCCTTCACACAGGAGTGACGCCTTTACGGCTCGTATTTCTCAACACAAGGCTTTGGCCTGTGTGAGATTCCAGTCATGCTTCACGAGAGAACATCAACAAGGCCCTTCCGGCCCATCAGGCAAGCAAAGGTCTTTATAGCTCATACCATATCACAGCACTGGCCTGTATGGAAGTCTTCTGTTATGCGGATAAGTTTTCACAAGAAAAAATTCTCAAAGGCCCTTTCGGCCCATTGGGTAGGGGCAGTGCCATTATGGCCCATATCACTCATGATGAGGCATTTGGCCTGTCTGAGATTCGGGGAGGAAAAATCTTAACAACAGCTTATTCAGCCTATCAGGCTTCGACAAAGGCCCTTTCGACCTGTCAGACAAGAAAGAGGCCTTTATGCCTCATCCGCCTACACACATACTTAGGCCCTTTTAGCCATAACATAATCATAAATGTATTAACACACAAAACAAAAAATGCAGAACAAAGGCTGAGAAACGCAGGTCTTAAAATGTACGTAGCCTCTCTTCAAAAATTCTTCATCCAAAATCTAAGGGAGTGGAAAACTCAGAGAAAAAAAAGAGAACAGCATCCTCACCCAGAGATCAACAGACCGCGGCTACAGACCTGATATTCCTCCATGCCTCTATCCAGGCCCTTCGCCGCAGTCTGTCTTTCTCAAGACCCCGAATTTTCCCAACCTCACCAAGAATGTCATATACCACCACCGAGACAGGAAAGATTTTCTGCCGAAGGGAGACCTGGCACCGTGCATTCCAAATGAAATATCGGACCACTAGACAAACTAGAAAAAGAGTGTCAAAATCAAAATCCACATGTCTTTCAAATGCCCCATATACCCACTCTGCATAAGACATGCATTGCAGGAAGGGGATGTCTAGAGAACTCCCCACCTCTTTGTATACCTCTATATTGAAAGGGCACTGAAGCAAGAAGTGGTCCCCACGCTTCCTTGGATGTCCCCCTGTGGGTGCTTCTAGAGCTCCCCAACTGCGCCTAATCAAATGCTTATATGGCTTCCTCATAAACTCCGCCCTGTGACCCTAAGCCTACTTATGCGAAATAGTCTGAAATTATGGGATTCCGTGCAATACTCGAGCTCCCCTATGCCACCTTTTTTGCCCTTGCTATCTATCGCTAACAACCCCTTGTTTCTACCTGGCCTGGATGAGCCCCAGGCATTCTCTGGGTGGCTTCACACATGTGTGACACTGTTTGACCACCCTGTCCTTTCCAATGTGGGCTGGCCTCTGAGAGACCCACTCTACAGTCTGCATTTTTTCACTACTTTCAACTTCGGCATTGGCTATCTTTCCTTCATCATGCTTCTACTTATCCTTTCCTGGAAAGCAATGTTACTTGCCAACCATCACCAGGATCTCCAGGCCTTATTTCTAATCTCTTTGCGTCCTTGAACAGTCGATCACCCTCCACCTTTCTCTCTTATGTGACTCAATGGGGATGGTGTCTGAAATAGATCCGGTGCACTGGAGCCTGGTCTTCTATTGCTAAATGTACATTTATACTGCCACCTTAGAGACAGCGTATAAGGTGCTGTTATGATGGTATTGGGTTCAAACCTGAATCACCCATGCTAATCCATCTTTCAGTGACTGCTGTTTTCTGGGTTGTGGCCCTCGTGGCGTTGTCCTGCATACATGGCAGACATTTCTGTGACTGGTAGACTTCTGGCCACAAGCCTTAGGCTACGTTCACACTAGGCGGCAGAGAGGCGTTTGACACACACCAAAAGAGTAATAACTACATCTTGGAAGTCTTTTTCAGCAGACCTTTTTGGGGCACTAATAAACCCCTGTTTATATGGTATGACCTGCAGGGGCGGCAACTTCCTGAGAAAGAGTGGGAAAATCTAGCCACAGTGTTACCCTTTTCCTCTTAGATCCGCCAACCTAGCAGGTCAACTTAAGGACAGAGCACACACATCTACATTGTAACAGTTTAGTACAAATAACACAGTCAACTTGATGAACCCAGGATTTCTGATTGATTTTTAGTCCTTACATCACAACACGTGGAGGCTGCGTGACCCCTTCACCACCATGCTTCCCACCCAGGCTCCACTGTCCCACCTGCGTGTCGTTGGGTAGAGGGAAGGGATACCAGCAAACATCCATTTGCTAATCTTTCCTAGATAGAATGAACTTAGAAACAACGTGAAAACATCCTTTCCTTTTTCTGTTGTCACTTTCCCATATCCTTGCGGCCAGAGAAGATGCTAATGAAGGGCGATCTGCACGCCTTTAGCTGCAATGGAAGACAGGTGAGACATCAGTGTTCTAAAAGACTTCTGATTTCTTATTAATGAGAATCTGTCTTAAAAATATATCACATAGGGGCTTTTTTGTCCCCTACGTGATATAAATAAAGTTTTAGTGCAAAAAAAGTTAAAAAATAAAGTTACACCAAAGCACTTAAAGTGGAAAGAAACCCGCTTATTCTTTTCAGCCAAGGAAACTGCCATTTTAGATTCTGTTTGATCTTCAACTGCCATGGCCATGCACATGTGATCAGTTATGATTCCAGCCTTTTGATGGTTTGACAGTTTGGTTGAGAACACAAGCAAATGTGAGTTAGCGTTCCCGGCATGCCGGGAATGTAACTGTGTTTTGAAACTGCTAAATCGATGGGTTTAGTTCTGCATTAAAACCCCACCCAAACATTTTTAAGCCATCAACATGTTAAACTTTAAATGTGATATAAACAAACTCCAGCCCCCTCCACCTTAAAAAAAAAGCATGAAGCAAGAAAAGGCATAAAAAAGGTGCCAAAAACGCTATATAAATGCACTGTAAAACATAAGATTATCAGCAGCACTAGTGTAAACCTAGACTTAGTGATTGAGTTTAGATTTGTTGTAAGGGCTCTTTCACATGTGCAGAAATGCCCTCTGCTAAGTGTTTCACCGCGGTCCAGGGTGGTAGAGCAGCTGCTGTCAGGCGTTCAAGAGTTGATCTTTTTGTCTCCTGAACGCCTACTTTATTTTTTTTATATCCAAGGGGGATTTTGTATTAAAATATCGCACTGCAACTGGCCATTGACCTCAGTGGGTGGAGCCATCTGTCAAACTCTACAAGCCGAGTTATAATTGCCAGAATCATAAAGCAAAGCATTGCACCCTATTTGTACAGCTCCATGTTACAATGTTGCAATTTAGATGGGCGGCAGTAAAGCCACGGCTGGGTTGAGTGTTTTTACTGCCCCTCTAGCTGCCCATGTGAAAGAGCTCTAAGAGGGTCTAATGAACATCTTCCATTCAACTCTGCTGTGCTAAATTCAGTCAGCTCTATCAGCAAAGCTTTTTTTCTCCTCTTCCCTAAATTGCAAATCATTAAGAGAAAAATATCAGCAGCAGTTTTGCAAAATATAATTACTCCCTCGAGTTGCCTCTTTTCCCGGTAATAGCAGGGAAATATTTCTGAAGAAGTTGAAAGTTCAGTCGCTAACTTTTGGTTTTGCTGTGCATAGTGCACATTTTATCTCCAACAATAGTCTGAGTCCCTGCTCACATTTCCCATGTGGAATAAAGGAGCGTTGTTCATGGCAGAAAGCTGAGCACGTGCCAATACTTCTAAACATCACAAAGCTCAGGTGTGAAATCAAATATTCAGAAATCCTGATAGTAACACTTCCTTCCTCACCAACAGACTAATGGAAAGAAGAAACAAAGGCACACACAGATCTGAAATTACCCTCAGCTAGAAAGGCTGCCTTTGTTCACAGTAAAAATAAAAATATGTGAAAATGTTTTGCTTTATGTGGTAAAGTGGAACTCCAAGTGAAAAGCTGACTACACAGTAAAAAATGTATGTGTGCTAACTGGTTTACGTTCCAAAGGATTTGTAATTCTGTTCATTATAAAAACAGTTATATGGCGCAATCCCTGATATCGAGGGACACCTTTTATTCTAGGATATTATGACATTAATACTGTATACAATATGTAAATGATGAGTCCATAAGTCCATAATCATAAAAGAGGAAATGGATCTGAGTAGGCAGTTCCACTAAGAGACTGGAACATATCTCAGTAATGACAAGGAAGGACAGAAGGGGGCGCCACTAAGTGCAGTATTTAAAAAAAAACTTTAATAACACATAGGTAGATGCACTCACATGTAAACCATGAAAGTATTGCCTCTAAGTAAACGGAGCTATAGTATGGTGTCTTTGCAATTGTGAACTTTTGTGAACTATACTAGATTGCCAAACGTATTGGGACACCCTTCCAAATCAATGGATTCAGGTGTTCCAATCACCTCCATGGCCACAGGTGTATAAAATCAAGCACCTAGGCATGCAGACTGCTTCTACAAACATTTGTGAAAGAATGGGTCGCTCTCAGGAGCTCAGTGAATTCAACTGTGGTACAGTGATAGGCTGCCACCTGTGAAATAGGTCCATCCGTGAAATTTCCTTGCTACTAAATATTCCACGGTCAACTGTTAGTGGTATTATAACAAATTAGAAACAACTGGGAACTATAGCGTATGCATATGCTGAAGCGCACAGTGCGCAGAAGTCGCCAACTGTCTGCAGAGTCAATAGCTAAAAACCTCCAAACTTTGTGTGGCCGAGCAGCTGCATCCAAGTCTTACATCACCAAGTGCAACGCAAAGTGTCGGATGCAGTGGTATAAAGCACGCCATCACTGAACTCTAGAGCAGTGAAGACATGTTCTCTGGAATGACGAATCACATTTCTCTGTCTGGTTTTGGTGGTTGCCAAGAGAACAGTATTTGGCTGACTGCATTGTGCCAAGTGTAAAGTTTGGTGGATGGGCGATTATGGTGTGGGGTTGTTTTTCAGGGGTTGGGCTTGGTCCCTTAGTTCCAGTGAAGAGGTCTTTTAAGGCATCAGCATAACAAGACATTTTGGACAATTTCATGCTCCCCACTTTGTGGGAAGAGTTTGGGGATGGCCCCTTTCTGTTCCAACATAGCTGCGCATCAGTGCACAAAATAAGGTCCATAAAGACATGGCTAAGCAAGTTTGGGGTGGAGGAACTTGACTGGCCTGCATAGAGTCCTGACCTCAACCCGATAGAACACCTTTGGGATGAATTAGAGCGGAGACTGCGAGCCAGGCCTTCTCGTCTGACATCAGTGCCTGACCTCACAAATGCGCTTCTGGAAGAATGGTCAAACATCCCCATAGACACACTCCTAAACCTTGTGGACAGCCTTCTCAGAAGAGTTGAAGCTGTTAAAGCTGCAAAGGGTGGGCCAACTCAATATTGAATCCTACGGACTAAGACTGGGATGTCATTAAAGTTCATGTGCGTGTAAAGGCAGGCGTCCCAATACTTTTGGCAATATAATGTATGTCTGAACCCAGAGTGTCAGAGGTGTTGGGGGGCTTGCAAGGTCAGGGAAACCTTTGAGGACTGTCACCTTCCAGCGGCCTCTGCGGGGGTGGCGCTACATTTTTATAAAATGCTGTGTTTGTTTTACACCAGATGTAACTGAACGCACACCTTCCAACAAGTTCAACTTTTGTCTCATCAGTCCACAGAATATTTCCCCAAAAGTCTTGGGGATAATCAAGATTTTTTTGGCAAATGCGAAATGAGCCTTTGCATTCTTTTTGGTCAGCAGTGGCTTTCATCTTGGAATTCTCCCGTGGATGCCATTTTTGCCAGTCTCTTTCATATTGTTGAATCATGAACACTGACTTTAACCTCCTTAGCGGTTTTCCCGAGTGTAGCTCGGGGTAGAATTTCTATACCAAGAACGGTAACCCCGAGCTACACTCGGGCTTACCATGCAGCGTTCTCTGGGGGTCCCTGCAGCACTTACCTTGTCCTTCGCTCCCACGATGTGTCCCCTGCAGCGTCCCCGTCCATCTCCTCCGGCGGATGCCGGCATCTGACTTCCGTGTTCCGGTCCCCGTGACGTCGGAACGTTCGGGCGGCGGAACCGGCGGGAAATTTGAAATTTTTAAAAAATGACATTTTTGCTGTCATTGCTTTTTCATTGCATTTCACATACATTTTGTCCCCACTGCTTTGTCCTGTGCCCTGCCTGCATTTTGACTGTTCTTTCTGCCTGGAAACTTAGAAAAGTCCATGGCAGCCAAAAAGCGTCCCTTTACATCAAAGGCGGTTTTAGAACAGCGATAGTAAATCAGAACCACTTGCAGAATTGAGTGATAATGATTTGTGGGGAAATTCGTCATCAGACACTGAAAACGATTTTGCGACTTTGCTCAGCGATGTGCGAATTTGCCTCTGTATTTCAAATTTCAGTGTTTTTGGTTTGATTATATTATTGAATTAAATTGATTATTATTATATTATTATTTTTTATGATTATTAATTAAATTATAACTTATGATTTTGTGTTTCAAGTTTTATCATATCCGGAATGTTTAATAGACTCTTGTTCGGACAGATTTCAGTGAGTTATTCCTAAAAATTACAGCCTAAAATTAAAAACTACATATTTCCATGCAAAAAAATGGTACCGCTTTCATCACAAAATTCCTGACATGTTCATACCGCCAGGGAGGTTAAAGGAGAAGTACAGCCAAAGCTCTTTTGGCTGTACTTCTCTTGTGGATCACAGGAGTGCTGTTTGTTCTGCACTCCAGTGACCCATTTACAGCTGACAATGGGCTGAAGCCCGCTGTCAGTTGATGTCACTCAGCCAGTCCAGGCTTTGGGAAAGATCCCGACATTGGGATTCACCCCAGAGTCTGGAGCAGCACCTGGCTCAGCCTCTCAGAGAGCCTCCAAAAGTTTGAGCCAGCTACCCCCTCCCCCTCTACAGCCCAACGCACCAGTGGGCATGGGGGGAGGGGAGCAGAGCAGACAGTGGTGACTAACAATCACCGCTCTCTGCTGACACCGGCAGTGAGAACTCAGCGATCAGCGGTCATGTGATTGCTGAGCTATTACTCTTGGAGCTGGCAGGGGACAGATGCAGCATTGGACAGATGCTGCATCCACCTAGGTAAGTATAATTTAGGAAATAAAAACCCTTCTCTTTTAACTGAGGCAAGTGAGGCAGTTCTTTAGATGTTGTTCTGGGTTCTTTTCTGATCTCTTGGATGAGTCGTCATTGTGCTTGGAGTATTTTTGGAATAAAAAATTATAGTTTGTTGCTATTTTAAGCCAGTTTTTCCTTTGATAATAAAAAACAGCAGATATCCATTACCATTTACTATTAATGAAGGCCCAATTTGTCCTGAAAACAAAACAATGTATAATTCACCTGGATACACTAAGTAGTTGCGATGATACATACACATTTACTAACACATGTCAAAGTTTCAAAACTGTTTTCACTGCTAAGCAGGGGCGGACTGACAACTCATGGGGCCCCCGGGCAATAGGGGATCATGGGGCCCCTGTGTCCTTGCCCAAACTCAAAAAAGCCTATAAAAAAGGTACCAGGGGCATCTCATGGGGCCCCCTACTGACCCGGGCCCTCGGGCAGTGCCTGAGTTTCCAAATGGTCAGTCTGCCCCTGCTGCTAAGATTTGTTTTACCTTCCTCATGAAAGGGTTAAATATATATATTTTTTTAAATATCTGTTTGGTAAATGCAAAACCAATTTCCCATTGATCTTATCAGAATTTCAGTGCTGTCCTGCAGCCTGTACACTCTGACTGTAGTCAGGTGTTGGGCAGCAGTACATCTGCTGACCTGAAAGTGACACTGTACCATTTTTTCAAGCTGACAGAAGATCACTGAGGACTAATTTGTCCCCTGCTATGGGCTCCAGGCAGCCGTCATGGGGAAGATGGCATATCTTTTTGGATGCTGCAATCCTGTGAGCATTGGGCAGTCAACTTGACAAAGAAGTCCATAAACAGGAGATTCTGCATCATTTGGTGTGCCCACAGTGTGGAGTAGCATAAAGCCAGCCTTAGATGGTTAGAATCCTGGCTGGTTCAGCAGGGACTGGACAGGATTCAAACCATCCATGGGCAGGCTCATTGTACCCAAGTCTACTGTTGTACAACTTGAGTACAGCCACCATGTTGGATTTTTTATGCAATTATTGCAAGCAGCTATCATAGCCGCTGGCAGTAATCGCTGTGTTCTTTTGCCGCCTTCCCACCAGGAGAACACAATAGCTCAGCAGGAGGGATTCCCCTATCAACCCTGACTGTGTTGATGGGGAAATAAAGCGATTTTCTTTCCTGCAACCCATGCTTGCAAAAAAGAAAATTGCATCAGGTATGGCCTGCCTTAGAGAAAGGTGTTGATTCTTCCAATTCTTCGGGTACACTGATTAGGCCCTTCCTATATACCTATGTTATATCAAAGCATTTAATCAGCCCTCCCATCACTTATATAGGTCTACATAACAATTACTCTATATGTGGTATAGATGAGGAAATAGGGAGGGATTCAGAAATTTAGCAAAAGAAACAATTATTTTAATGTATTTAAAGAGATAAAACATTTTTATTATTATTATACAGGATTTATATAGCTCCAATAGTTTGCTCAGCGCTTTACAATATAAAGGGAGACAATACAGCAACAATACAGTTCAATACAAGAGGGATAGGAGGGCCCTGCTCCTTGGAGCTTACAATCTAAGAGGGAGGGGCTAGTGGTACAAAAGGTAGTAACTTTGGGGGATGGACTGGTAGGAGGAGTAGAAGATTCCATTATTAGCTGAGGGCAGGATAGGCTTCCCTGAAGAGATAGGTTTTCAGAGATCGCCTAAAAGTGAGCAGAGTAGGCGATAGTCTGATAAATTGGGGTAGAGAGTTCCAGAGGATGGGGGAAGCTCTGGAGAAGTCCTGGAGATGAGCATGGGAGAAGGAGACAAGGGAGCTAGAGAGCAGGAGGTCATACGAGGAGCAGAGAGTACGGTGTGGGTGATATTTGGAGAAAAGATTGGTGATGTAATTTGGGGCAAAGTTATAAATGGCTTTATATGTTATTGTTAATGTTTTGAATTTTATCTGTTGTGCAATGGGAAGTGAGTGGAGAAATTAGCAAAGAGGGGTGGCAGATACAGAGCGGTTAGTAAGGTGGATGAGTCAGGCAGCAGCATTCATGATAGACTGAAGAGGGGATAGCCTGCGATGAGGTAGGCCAATGAGGAGGGAGGTACAATAGTCAAGGCGAGATATAACAAGGGAGTGAATAAGTTGCTTAGTAGTTTCTGAGGTTAAGAACGGGCGTATCTTGGAGATGTTGCGGAGGTGAAGTCTACAAGATTTGAACAGCGATTGGATTTGGGGCTGAAAGGACAGATGGGAGTCTAGGATTACATTTGGCACCCTGGCATGAGGGGAGGAACTGATATTTGTGTTATTGATTTTTATGGAGAAGTCAGGGGAGGGGGCACAGGATGGAGGGAATACTAGGAACTCAGTTTTTGAAAGATTGAGTTTGAGGAAAACATGAGGAAATGTGCATGTATTGCAAAGATCTACTATATATTTTTTTTGCCCTGGCATACACTTCAAACCACAAATTATCAGAGGTGGCTAGAAAAGAAAATTATACAATTTGTAAAGTTTGATGCTGCATTCTGCTCCCTCCAACCCTGCCAAGAATGGATTTTATTAAAGTATTAGATAGAGTGGAGATGGATGAGAACACCTGTCATTTTGTATTGCTGTCTGTGCCCACATTGGAAGATTCACTCTGTCTTTTTTGTCTTGTTTCCTATTATCATCAAAAATCAAAGTGAAAGAAAAAGAAAATTCTGGATTGTCACCAGAACAGGAATAAAGGGAAAATCTTCCAATGGGGACATCAAAACAAGTGACTCTTATGAAAACCAGGGATTCTCTCAATTTGACTAAGGGACAGAACATAAGGAGAAATCTCCCCAAGGAGACACAAATGACATTTTAAAAAATGACAGGGTTTTAACAATCCCATGCATTATCCAAAATGTAAAACATTTGCCTTTAGTTCTGCTTTAAGCCTAACTCCACAATTTTGGACACATCTGATAATGCAAGATAATAATCAGCATCTTTGTAGACATCATTTTATTATGTATTTTGTTCCATTTTATTGCTTCTTAGTTTGGAAAGCAGTGCCATGTGTGGAGCCATACAAAGGTCTCCTGAGATCCTAAGCAGTGTCCTGTCATTATCAGGAACCCATGCAAAGAGGTATAGATTATACTGCTCAATGCTCCAGGTCACAACCCATTAACAGTAGCTGACAATGCTGGCAGGCACCCTCATTGAAGCACTAAATTACTGGCAGAAGTAAATATCTTGAAAAACATATTGGTCAGGGCTAAGTGGTTTAATAGGCAGAATGTAAAGCAAAGAGAGATAAAGAGCAATAGTCATTCAGAGGGCAAAAAAATGGAAACTGAAGACAGCATGGGTCAGCATCTGAATGACAGGTTCAAGGCCAAGCACCAGAATACCACCCAGGAGCAGGAGGTATATTTTTCCTAGGCACCCTTATAGCGTACTGAGAATTCAAATTCATTTAGGTAGGTGCCTGTGATATTGGAGGTGCATTTTCAACATATCTTCATAGCAGTATCCAAAAAAACCCCAAGCTTGCCCAAGCAAATGCCGCTGGTGGAAGGTGACCTGTGGTTGTTACAGGCAGTAAGTAGTCAAGACAGTGTTTCAGCATGGTCTTCAATGGTCTTCTGAGGCTTCCTTGGCATCTCTAGTGATTTTGTCTATGATAATAAGTGTGTGAAGAGAGACTGAGGGCTCTTCATAAAATGTCTCGTCACGTTCCTATTACAATTCTAATTTATTCTGTAGAAACATGTCAAGAAACAATGGGGGAACTCAATCACAACAGACTCAAGATTCCTAACTGCATAGCTGTGGTTAAGATTCTCAGCTTGTTCCTAATAGTCATTTTTCCTATATAGGCCTGATTTGTTTTCATAGTCTCTTACAGAAAGACATATGTCAAGATGACTGCACAATTTGTTCTCAACCTAGAGAATAGAGATCGTGTAATCCTACAAAGTGCCATTATCGTATTCAACTAAACCTTGCTGTTTAAGCTAATTAATATGTAGTTACAGGTTTACTATGGAGTCTCATATTAATTTTTTTTACACAAACATTCATTTTTTCGCCATGATTTCAGATGCTGCTGTAGCTGCCAATTTTAGGAATCACTAAATACAAATTGCAAGCTGTATTTTTAAAGTAAACCAGTGCTTGTCTTGTGCTGCCTTTTGTTGGTTGCTCCATGTGGATTCGGCAGGGGTGACAAGTGAAAATAAAATGGTGGGCTGCTAGGTAGGGAGATTAACCAAAATGATAGCTACACAAGAGTATAGTTATCCTTTAATTGTCCACTCCACCCCCCTGCTTATAGTTAAAGAGACACTGAACAATATCCTTACTCTCCAAAAATAATCCATGCACATCCTTTACTTAATAGCCCTGTAATCTATTTTTCATGAAATTGTTACTGTGTTTTTCTGCCTTCTTGTTATCTCCACTATGCCCCCCCCCCCCCCACTTCTGTTTATTTGGAATGAGCAGTAAGCGTCCAAATCATTGTGGTCATGTGCACTGCTCTATGCATACTACAAAACCCATAGTTCATCTCCAGAACAAGTAAAAGAGGGTGTTCATAATTCTACATACAACGGGACTCTGGAGATATAGCCACATAGCCACCCTCTTACGTAAGTTGGAGCACAGCAGCAAAAAATAAAAGGAATTTGAAGGAAGCTAAGAGCAATAGAATGGACCTTTTTGAGTTAGGCATGCATGCCTGTAGATAATTATTTTTTAAAACCAGAGTTTAGTGTCACGTTAACCTCTTTTAGCTCCCTTGCTTCCCACTTTGTCTGATGGAATGAAGAGATTAAGCCTTGTGTACATTCCAAGTTGATCTGCTTGAAGCTACATGGCTAAGGGCTTTTTCCTAGCCCTATGACATTGCTTGGGCATGGTGCATTGTGGCAGAAAAGGGAGTTCACATGATCCTCCATTTGCATACCCTTTGGTTGGCAAATAAAGACAGGAAACTGCAGGAAAGCTGAGCAAAGATGAGGTGGATAAACAAGCAACCCTGTTGCTTTGCACAGGGTTCTGTCAGTTTTCAAGCTTTCTATTCCATATTCAGTTTGATGCAGTTTATGAGCTGCTCTTACTTTTTCTTAAAAGAATTGCCAGTTTTTAGTGCTACCTTACTTCATAAAATGACTTTCCTTCCCTCCTTCTGGCCATTGTGGTATATCCCATCCTTCCTAAACACTATTTTTGTTCTAAACTCCCTAAGTTCCCAAATCTCTGTGGTCATGTCGTTCCCAAAATTATGTACAACATAAAAAGTATAGAGGTAAAAGGACATCATTAAAACAAATAAGGACAGCAGGAGAACTGCAATGCCTAAGCAAGCCTGTTTGACATTACCTTAGAAAGCTTTTGCCATTACAGAGTAATTGAGGACAACCCACTCACTGTGCAACAAAGGGGACACAAAGACATTTCAACAAGAAAAATTACTGGGCACTTGAAAATACTAAATTGCAATGACTTTTATTTTTACTTTGATACAAAGTCTGGTGCAAGAAAAAGTTGAACTTCTGGTAGTATATAGTGTCACCTCATATGGCCCAAAGTCTTAGTTCTAGCTTCTGTGTTCACAACTGCCATGGCTGTAATCCATCACAGATGTTTTAACACCCTACCTGCCCCCCCAAAAAATATGTAATTTGTGATTCCGAGACACAACCCTGGTTGCTATTAAACTTTAATGAAATATGTATGTTCTACACATGTTCACGTGTCCACAGGATATGAGGACAACTGCCTTCCAGTAATGAATTGTGTACAATTTGTCCACCATCCGCCACTGCTGCATTTTATAAATTAATGAATGCCGATGATTAAACTATGACATAGAACTTTACAGGATTGTTCATCCATGATGAAGAGGAACATATGTTGTAAACTTTATACAAAGAACTCTCCTCCCCAGTTCATTTGAGAACAAATAGGACATATTCTATATAACAACAAACTCAGGCTCTAGTAAATCCATGGCTGGAAAAGGTGAGTGTACATTTACTATACAGTAGTCGCTGCAACTTTACTATCAAGTGTTGGAAAGTCGCTGCTCACGTTATCATAAATTGAACTGTATCCAGTGCTGGATTTACCTTTTGCAGTGGGCTTGCGGCTAGGGTGGAAGAGGCAAATATAATCCAGTTTCCTCCCACACTCCAAAGACATGCTGGTAGGTTAATTGGATCCTGTCTAAATTGGCCCTAGTATGTGTATGTATGAATGTAAGTTAGGGACCTTAGATTGTACAACCCTTGAGGGTTAGGGACTGATGTGAATGTACAATATATATGTAAAGTGCTGCGGAAATTGACGCCGCTATATAAGTACCTGAAATAAATAAATAAATAAAATAGTTATTGGTCCCACTTTTTTCCATCATGAGTAAAAATACTGTTTTCTCATATAAGTTTATTTAGAGACTGTACAAAATTCATAGCCAAGTTGGGACCTGTAAAGCAAGAAAATGTTCTCTGTAAAAGAGCTGATCCTAATGATGAAATTAATGATGGAAATCCTCCTTTTACTGGGCCACTATAACAATGTGCATCTGACCAGGTCATAGATGTATGCCTTTTTGGATTAAATTAAATACCACTTATTAATTGATTAATGTAAATATAAACCCTAACCGAAACATTTATTTTGCTAAAGCACTATGGGGGTGTTTACTAAAACTGGTGCACACAGAATCTGGTGCGGCTGTGCAAAGTGACCAATCAGCCTCCAGGTTTTATTGTCAAAGCCTAATTGAACAAGCTGAAGTTAGAAGCTGATTGGTTACTATGTAAAGCTGCACCAGATTCTGTGTATGGTAAACATTTTTTAAAATGGAAATATTCGTTTTCACATTTTTTCATCCTTTTCTGGCATCTCAGTACAAAGATTTCCTTCCTTTTACATGTATGCGCTCCAGCAGCAGCAGGAAATCATTGCTCAGGGCAGATTTCTTGTTGATGACAATGGCAGAAAATATCCGTGCAATGAAAATGGAGGCCACATTGGCTCAGGAGGTCTTGCTAGAGTCAAAACTGAAATAGAGTAACACTCAAAACCTCCTGTTTATTGGCCACTGCACTTTAGAGAAAGCTATGTAATGCTCTTGGATGGCAACAATCCACTCACTGATAGCCAAGGAGCTGCAAGGAGTTGTAAGAGCCCCATCTCCATTTCTCCTCCTGCCCTACCGACTTACATTAAAGCAGTTAAACTACTATGACTGTAGACCTTTATTTACCTGGGAACAAGGTAGTCCTAAGGGATAGTTCCTCTTGTATTCCCAAGACCCCTTTAGATGGAGATGCTAGAGACTTAGGAGATGCTAGAGACTTATGAACATGAATAAAATATCAGTTGTAAGGGGGACAACTTTAGAAGGTAATGGCAGAGATATAGTAAACCATGCAAAAGACAGGGACAACCAAGAATAGTCCTATCAGGTTCATCCTGCACGGATAGTCAACATGGCAGCAAATATAAGCAGGAAGGCTTTGTACAGCAAGCTTGTAGCATAAAACAAACAAATCATCTGCTCTTCCAAGCTACTAACTCAGTTCAGTCTACTGATGGGTTCCCCAAATCAAAAAGGCAGTACCTTTTAGTGTTATCTTTTAGTGTTCATACACTGTCCATAATCCTGTGAGCCAGTGCGTCACCCTGTGAAATCCCACTTATCGAAGTCTCAGAATAAAGTTGTACTTTAATACAGATCTTGGAGTAAAAAGCTAGGTCCACTTAATATATAAGTGCCCCCTTATCTAATGTAAATAACAGCATTATTGTAAAAAAAAAATATGTAGGGAAAAAAACCTTATATACTGCAGGAGGTGATTTTACCATCCTTCTGACAGGATCCTGAGGAATGCTTAGTGACCAAAATTTAATGAGATGGCACTTCGGCACAGTGCAGAAGCATCTTCTCGTGAGATTGTGGGCACTCAACATTTCTCCTGAATCTTTCCAGAAGATTGGTGACAGGACCATCACATAGAAGCTGCGGGTAAGGTAACTATATTTAAGAGCATTGTCCCTACAGGTGTTTTTTTTGTACAATTTGGCTGCTATTTACAGTGGGGGAAGCTGCTTTTAATATATTAATCAGACCTTTTTTTTACTGCAAGGTCCACTTTATTTAACTCCTCCTAACAGTAGCCCAACTGGGATGATAATTACCTTCTTCCAGGCCCCAGACAGTTTTATTCATATTCCTTATTCATTCCTGTGATTACTCATGGTGGTCTTTAGTGGTCAATAGTACAGCACACCAATAG
Source organism: Staurois parvus (assembly GCF_062004578.1). NCBI lineage: Eukaryota > Metazoa > Chordata > Amphibia > Anura > Ranidae > Staurois > Staurois parvus. Next base: position 8,648,723 of record NW_028317827.1, on the reverse strand, counting down.
AAATAAATGGGTCTGTGCAGTATGAAGAAAAGCTGGCCAAGACCATGTTGGAGGGAAGATCATTGGATCAAGAAGGAAAGTATTATCCCAATGGGAGTAATAAATAGGGATATTTTCACCAAAGGTGAAGTTGTCCTTTAAATCCACAGTTTTTCTAATACCGTATCAGCAGTGGCTCCTCAATTGTGTTCCAGTTCCTGAAACCATTCTCTGAGCAGGAACACTGAAGATTCATATCTCATATCTATCCCTGTCTTCTGTCCTCCCTGAGTGCTTTTGGTGGTGCTCTCAGTTCCATCATGTACTGCCTCCGCTAATGATATTCCTTTACAGTTAGCAGACAAGGAAATGTCAAAAATACCATTAATGCTGGTGATCGCCTAAGAAACAAGTGTTCATTATAATAGCTCTTATCTTCACATACTGAAAGCTGAGAGTGCAATGATTTTTTTTTCTTTTAATAATGTAGCTGCCGAAGTGTTCTTCAGCCGTCTCAGCCAGTTAGAAGCTGTAGTGATTCTGAAGGGTTCTTTCATTGAAATAATGTTTGAAAGTTGTTTTTTGTTGCATGTTCTCAAGACTTGAGTGTTGGCTTGAGTATCATTTTAAAATGTTTGGTTGATAAAAAGAAATATAAAGCACTTTGGGAGATCTCAGGACTTACATAACTGGGAAACAATGTAATTTATTAAGGGGAGAAAGTGGTAATCTGCAGCAGTAAGCTTTGCCAGTATATAAAAGGAGGGTATGGCTTTTTGTTGGAGGCAGAGGAGTTGATTGAAAGAATATGCGTCTAAGATTGCACATCGATCCTGCACACAAGCGTGGTCATACCATATAGGAATAAAACTGCATCATATGGGAACTGCAATTTTTAAAACCTAACTCCAGTCATTTTATTTTTGGTTTTAGAATAGTGGAAAAGGCAAAAAAACACTGTCAGGTTTTTACTGAGGTTTGTGTCCTCATTGGGAAGAGGACAGGAATTAAAGACAGGCTAAAAACAAAGCACAGTAATGGTGAAGGGTTAGCACTAATGAATGCTTATTATTACTGTTAATGACTTTCTCTCCTAGTGGCCATTGCTCCCCACATTTATTGTACTGCTGTCACAAGCTTTCAGAAGGACAGGAAGTAAGGTGAACTCTCCCAAATGGGATCAGGGCAGAAATAATAATTTGAAAAGGGCATTTACTTTTTTTTTCAATCTATTTAGAACTAAATATTTTTTGGCTGAAATTGGGTTTTAGAAAAATGTAAAAAAAAAGGTGTAAACAAAACCCAAAAACAAAAATATAAAATATTGCTGCTTACCAGTTCTTACATGGGGTAGCTGCATAAGTTTCCATTTTTTTCAGCCTTCTTTTTCTTTATTTTCACTTGTAATCTGGCCAGTAACACATTTCCTGCCTCAGGGTACCGAAGCTCCACTTTATGGAGGAGTATTGGAGACACTCTTGGATAGCAGCACTGTGAACCTGTGGAGAGGGTTGTATTTAATGCACTAGCAAATTAAGATTTGGTAGTGACTGGGAAATTGCAAATTACATATTTCCTTATTAATGTTGGCCTCACAAATGTTTAACCTCCCTGGAGGTATTCCCGAGTGTAGCTCAGGGTAAAGTTTCAGCACCACAAGCAGTAACCCCGAGCTACACTCGGGAATATCCTGCATCGCTGCTCCGGGATCTCTTCTGAACTTACCTTGTCCTGCGCTCCCGCGATGTCCCTCCTGCAGTGTCCCCTGTAATGTCCTCCGGCGGATGCCGGCATCTGTCTTCCGGGTTGTTCCCTGCAACGTCAGGACATACGGGGGGAAATTTTAAAATTTTAAAAGTGACATTTACTAACTTCCCTAAAATCACATAGTAAAACATTAGTGTATCAAGCCATTTCACATACATTTTGTCCCGAGTGCTTTGTCCTGTGCCCTGCCTGCATTTTTAATGTTCCTTCTGCCTTGAAACTGAGAAAAGTCCATGGTGTCCAAAAAGTGTCCCTTCTAAGTCAAAAGCGGTTTTAGACCAGCTAGAGCGATAGTAAATCAGAACCACTTGCAGAATTGAGTGATAATGATTCATGGGGAAATTCATCATCAGACACTGAAAACGATTTTGCGACTTTGCTCATTGATGTGCAAACTGGCGCTCTATGTCAAATCTCAGTGTTTTTGGTTTGATTATATTATTGAATTAAATTTATTATTATTATATTATAATTTTGTATGATTATTAAATTATAATTTATGATTTTGTGTTTCAAATTTAAACATACAATATTTACTAGACTCTTGTTCAGACAGATTTCAGCGAGTTACTGTATTTCTAAAAATTACAGGCCTACAATAAAAAAACTACATATTTCCATGCAAAAAAATGTACCGCTTTGAGCACAGAAATATGGACATAATCAGACCACTAGGGAGGCTACAAATGCCTCCAAGCCTTGGTTAAAGAGCTGTATGGGGACAAGGTCTGATTACCTTAAATAACAAAGGAATGTGACTATTTGGACAAGTCAGACCACAGCTCTCCTTTTTGTTTGCATGGGGGGTGGGTTGTCAATTGCTTAAACCAGGGCTTGAAAAAGCCGCTCGCCCGCTCACCAAATGCGAGCAGAAATTCCTCTGTGGTGAGCGGCTGCGAGCGCCGAGCACAGATGAAGAAGCATGGAGCAACTGCACATGCGCTCCAAGCCTCATTGTGAAGCCGAGTTCCGGTTTACAACTTCCGGTTTCCGCGGCATCGCCATTGCAGTGGCAGCGCCGCTGTGGGGACACGTGCAGGAGAGGTCCGCTCTCCTACGCTAAGAGGAGACACTCTCTCCACCACCGTGGGGGAATCAAGGCCCGCTCTCCACCGCCGTGGGGGACATGAGGCCTGATCTCAACTGCCTTGGGGGACACGAGGCCTGATCTCAACCGCCTTGGGGGACACAAGGCCCGCTCTACACCTCCTTGGGGGACACGAGGACAACTCTCCACCACCTTGGGGGACACGAGGCCCGCTCTACACCACCTTGGGGGACACGAGGCCCGCTCTACACCTCCTTGGGGGACACGAGGCCCGCTCTGCACCGCCTTGGGGGACACGAGGCCCGCTCTGCACCGCCTTGGGGGACACGAGGCCCGCTCTGCACCACCTTGGGGGACACGAGGCCCACTCTAGACCGCCTTGGGGGACACGAGGCCCGCTCTAGACCACCTTGGGGGACACGAGGCCCGCTCTACACCGCTGTGGGGGACACGAGGCCCGCTCTACACCGCCTTAGGGGACACGAGGCCCGCTTTACACCGCCTTGGGGGACACTATGCCCGCTCTACACCGCTTTGGGGGACACGAGGCTCGCTCTACACCGCTGTGGGGGACACGAGGTCTGCTCTACACCACCTTGGGGGACACGAGGCCCGCTCCACACCGCCTTGGGGGACACGAGGCCCACTGTACACCGCCTTAGGGGACACGAGGAGAGGCCCTCTCTACACCGGCATGGGGGACACGTGAAGGAGAGACCCGCCAGGTGCACATCACTACACCCGCCAGCTTAAGGTAAATGACATTTTTTTGTGCTGCGCTCTGGGGGCAAAATGATTTGGAAAAGAGTTATCTTATATGCACCATTGGTCCTTCACAATTGTAATGCATGGACAGACCCACCCACCAAGCAAGCAGCTGTGCTCCTCCCTGCTCCTGAAAGGCAGCCCAGCCAGCAGACACACAGATCCACCAGAGGAGCCTTCAATCAGGCCAGTTTTTAATCTGAACTGCCTTTAATCTGAACTGCCTTTAATCTGAAGTGGCGTTAAACTGAAGTGGTGTTAATCTGAACTGCCGTTGAGCTTAACTGCCTTTCATCTGAACTCCCTTTTGATCTGAACTCCCTTTGATCTGAACTGCTGTTGAGCTGCGCTGCCTTGTTTAATCTGAACTGCCATTGAGCTGAACTGCCTTGTTTAACCCCCTGGCGGTATTCTCGAGTGTAGTTCGGGGTAAAGTTTCAGTACCACAAGCGGTAACCCCGAGCTTCACTCGGGAATACCATGCGGCGCTGCTCCGGGATCCCTTGATCACTTACCTTGTCCTGCGCTCCCGCAATGTCCCTCCTGCAATGTCCCCGGCAATGTCCTCCGGCGGATGCCGACATCTGTCATCTGGGTTCCCTCCCCTGCGAGCGTCGGGACGTACGGGGGACGGAACGGCGGGAAATTTGAAAATGACAAAAAGTGACATTCACTAAATACACTAAAATCACATAGTATAACATTACTGTATCAAACCATTTCACATACATATTGTCCCTAGTGCTTTGTCCGGCGCCCTGCCTGCATTTTTACTGTTCTTTCTGCCTGGAAACTGAGAAACTTCCATGGCATCCAAAAAGCGTCCCTTTAGGTCAAAAGCAGTTTTAGACCAGCTAGAGAACAGTGATAGTAAATTAGAACTACTTGCAGAATTGAGTGATAATGATTTGTGGGGAAATTCGTCATCAGACACTGAAAACGATTTTGCGACTTTGCACAGTGATGTGCGAACTTTGAGCTCAATTCAAATTTCAGTGTTTTTGGTTTCATTATATTATTGAATTAAATTTATTATTATATTATTATTTTTTATGATTATTTATTAAATTATAATTTATCATTTTGTGTTTCAAATTGTAACATACTGGGGATGTTTACTAGACTCTTGTTTGGACAGATTTCAGTGAGTTTTTCCTAAAAATTACAGGCCTACAATAAAAAAAATACATATTTCCATGCAAAAAAAGTACCTCTTTGAGCACAGAAATATGGACATATTCAGACCGCTAGGGAGGTTAATCTGAACTACCGTTGAGCTGAACTGCCGTTAAACTGAACTACCTTATTTAATCTGAACTCCCTTATTTAATCCCTCCCAAGTGTTGGCCTTACACCTCTAGAATTTCTTTGAAAATTTTTGATTTCAGAACATTTGTTTAATTATATAAGAATTAAAGGGGAAAAATCAACAACTGGTTTTGACCAGAGCAAGCAAAAAAATCAGATGATAAGGATGGAGAATTTTTGTTTAATCTAATGAAAATGAACATTCTAATTGTTGAATTGGCTTCTAGCCAAGACAAATTGTAACTAGTTTTATGCATGTGCACTTGTCAACCCTTTCTACGGAAATTGAGACATTGACATGGTACTCAAGCAAAAAGTCATTTGAAATTAGTCAAGGCCATCTTGTTTTGCTGACCTGGATTATGCTTCACAAAAATGTGGTGAGTGTTTTACAGGATAAACAATCACTATTGTAAAAAGTATGGAACCCCTGGCTCTCTTATTCAGAGGTACCGGATACCTGGAGGTGACGAGATGACGTTGGTCTTCTGGATCCTTGGAAGAGCACTTCCTGTCTCCCTTATTCATCCTCTCTTCTTTAATTTTCCTGATTTTGCTCTTTTGAGACTTTCTTTCCAAATTGCCCTCAATAATAATGCCGGGTCCTCTATCCCGACTTCTGGTCTTGTTTACCACATGTGTTACATCACAGTACACAACCTGTCATATCTTGGAATTTGCATTGTTAATAGTATTACTGATGGGAATACTCTGGGTTTGTACCCCTGTGTTAGTCCCTTGCTCCTATATGACTCCTGGAAAACGGTCATACTCTCTGTAATGAGGGACAGGTGCAGGCCTGCCTATCTCTTCTGCATAGAGCCCCAGTTCTGTGTAGTTCCTGTGTTTGTTCTCCTTTTTTTTTATACATGTCTTCTTTTCCTTTTGAGTCAAGATTGGTTGATATTGCAACTGTGGACTGTTCCCTGATAGCTCAACAGTTGTGAGTGTTATTAGAAGGAGATATGGGACTATGTTGGTATTTTTTGATATTACTGTATGGCTTTACTCTTCTTGATAGTCTCAAAAATACATACAATGTTATATTATCCTATTTTGTAAAACTAATAAAAATGATTGAAACAGAAATTAGTTGAGTCCACAAAGGCACCATTGAATGGTCAGACTAGCAATTTTTATACTTTCTCGTCCAAATAATATTCTATAATATTCTGGTGTAAGGCCAGTTTAAATTTTTATTTTCAAGGCTAAGAACAATTTCAGCAAATACAGAAAATTTCTGTTGATTTTGCCCAAAATATAATGTTCTAATCACTCCCTGTAAGAAAACACAAAGTACATCATATATCTCTATGTGAACTGCTAGTACCATCAATCCACCATGTAATTAAGGTGAACAAAGGTAAACAAATTTGAAGACCAGCCTGTGTGACAACTATAGATACCGCCATAGGTGAAGCACAGAGATGAAGGAAAACTTAAGGGGGGATTTACTAAAACAGGAGCACTCAGAATCTGGTGCAGCTGTGCATGGTAGCCAAACAGCTTCTAACTTCAGTTTGTTCGTTAAGGCCCCTTTCACATGGGGCAAACCTGTCAGCGGATCTGCTTGCGTAGTGGAGGATCTCTCCTCTGACTCCCACTGAGTAAGCGGATGTCCTTGTCTGCTCCGCTGCTGCAGTACGTACACAGATACAGCCTGCTGTCCTCTATGGGCAGTTGGATGGAAATGGACAAAAGGGGAACGGATCACCATTCGTCTACTTTTGGCGTCATATAACGTCCTTCTAGAATGCGCTCTTCTGCACGCCCCCAGGGGGCGTGCACCTGGCGATCTCCGTGATCACCTGTGTCCAATGACATGCTGATCACCAGGAAATGCAATTGCCGGTTCTCGGCTGCACTTTCCTCACGCTGTCAGAGAACCGGCAGTTGTCAGAGCAGGGATCGGCACCAATCATCAGGGCACTGATGATCAGTGCCCTGATGATCAGTGCCCAGCAGTGCCACCCACCAGTTCCACCCACCTGTGCCCAGCAGTGCATCCACCTGTGCCCAGCAGTGCACCCACCTGTGCCCAGCAGTGCCACCTAGCTGTGCCTAGCTGTGCTACCCACCTATTCCCACCAGTGCCACCCACCTGTGCCCACCAGTGCCCATCAATGCAGTGCTGCCAGTCAGTGCCACCAGTCAGTGCCCAGTGGTTGTGCCAGTCAGTGCCCAGCAGTTGTGCCAGTCAATGCCAAGCAGTGCCGCCAGTCAGTGCCCAGCAGTGATGCCAGTCAGTGCCACCTATCAGTGCTGTCTATCAGTACCCATCATCAGTGGCACCTATCAGTGCCGCCTATCCGTGACACCTCATTAGTGCTGCCTATCAGTGCCGCCTATCTGTGCCACCTCATTTGTGCTGCCTATCAGTGCCGCCTATCAGTGCCCTTCAGTGCTGCCTATCAGTGCCCATCAGTGCTGTCTATCAGTGTCCATCAGTGCTGCCTCATCAATGCACATCAGTGAAGGAGAAAAATTACCTGTTTGAAAAATTTTATAATAGAAACAAAGAAATTTTTTTTTTTTTCAAATTTCTTGCATTTTTTTTTTGTTTATAGCACAAAAAGTAAAGTGCCCAGCGGCGATTAAATACCACCAAAAGAAAGTTCTATTTGTGAGAAAAAATTTTTATAAAAATTTCATATGGGTACAATCTTGCATGACTGCGCAATTGTCACTCAAAGTGCGACAGCGCCAAAAGCAGAAAATTGGTCTGGTAAAGAAGGGGGTATAAGTGCCCAGTAGGCAAGTGGTTAATTTGTGAGAAGTTAACCGTACAAGGAAGGTTCTGTACTGCACATGTGCTGATCTGCTATATAAGATTCTATACTCTGGCACTTGAATATACAGGTACCAATGAGAAATATCTGTAGAAACTGACTTTTTCCATGAAAGTATAGCCCACAGGTTTTCTTTTTAAATGCCACTACTACCTAAAATACATAGCGTTTTTTTTACAAATATATATTTTTTTTTCTGCAATTTAGGAAATAATGGGTTTCTTTTCCTATAAATACTCTGTGTATGATTTTTCACTCATTTGGTGTGCCAATTAGCGGTGACATATATAAAAAAAATTATTTCCTATATTTATGGAAAATAGTGTTGGGGAGTTTATCAAGACAGACAGAACTGGGACGGTCTCTATCAATTCATTTTTCTTCCTCAGCATCCTACACAGCACGCTTTGTGCAGTCTGTAACTATAGCTACAAAATCACTCTAGATCGTCCTGATGGATGTTTAAGAATGAAAAGTACCGGCCTGAAAATTAATCTGCTGCACTATATATTATGTCAGGCTGTGTCCTTGTGCTTTAGGATTGTAAGTGTAACATAAAACTTGCAAACATATGAGCTTTCTGAAGGCAGCTGTATTGTTAGCTGGGCTAAAGGGGTTATATTTTTTATTTTATGTATTTGTTTGTAGTTGTACGTGTTAATTTTTTATTAATTCCAATCAGTTTTCTGTTTAATATGAACCTGGCAAGTTTAAGATAAATGCGGATTAAAGTTCTCTGCAATAAAAGAGCCGTAATATCCACCTGTTTGTCTTGCTTTGTCTGCTTTCTACTCTCCTGTACAACATTGCAGCCTCACATGCCTCTTTGGCATTGGATATTACAAGGAGTGTCCAGTGACTGTTTACCCTTGACATGCAATGGCACCATACTCTGCTGAGCCTCATAGTGACATAGGGGCTTGAGGATGGAACCTTGGCCTGTAATGTTGAACACAGGCATCTGACACTCCTGGAAGTGTCAAATACCAAAGAAACTGACAAAGGCTGCAACGATGGAATAGAGGCAAGGTATTAGATGCAGGATGAAGGTGAGGGGAGTATACAGTAAATGCTCTACCAAGGATCCAGATTTACTTTAAATAAATTAGACAAATTAAAAAAAAATTATGTCCAGATTAATGCCCCATATATAGTAAAATTCCTTTCAGAGATGTTGGATAGAATGTTTGGGTACAGAGTAACAGATTTCCTTGCAGGTTTCTGCTGCAGAACCTAAGAATAAAATTAAATGTAATCACAAAAATTTCATGTCATTTCAAGCATAATTACAGTAATATCAATGGTGTTTTAAAATATGCAGGGTTCGTTTAAAAATGACCTGGTGATCCGGCCATTGAGGTTTTTGTTCAAACACTTACTGTGATAGGGTGACAACACTCTATCATTCTCTCCAATTTGTTCTCTTGTGTTGCCCCCTCACCCCCCCTGTCTTGCAGCCTTCCGATAGAGACCATGAGTGGGAAAATCAACACAATTGTTGTCACCATCCGGAAACCCAACCTGAGAAATGCTAGGCAGCCATTGCTGGAATGTAGACAGAAAGTGGCTACAAAAAGGCTGCAGAAAATGAGTTGACATAAATTGAAAGACGAGGACCACATTCCCTTAAGTGTTCAGCTGTAGTAATAGATGGTTGCTTGTAGTGACTGTAGCAGATGGCGACACACAAACCACAGTATGACACGGCACTCTTCTACAAACATATACGCTCTTTTATTAGTGCAATGTCACATCAGTCAAGTAAGCCAACGTTTCAGGGCCATTCAGGGTCCCTTCTTTAAGGTGACATATAAAATCTCAATCGTGACTATGTAGCCTTGAGGAAGGGACCCCTCATGGCTCACTTGACTGATGTGTACATGTACAAGTGTTGGTGACGTCTTATCATTTTACTATAAACAACAATGAGATGTCTTCCTGTCAACATGCAGGCACTCTAGCAACCGCTGCATATTAGTTTTCAGGGTGGATTTCCTGATGGTGACAACAGTGGACAACACCTATTCAATGGGTGTTCAATGGATCATTGGCTGCAAGCACTAATCAGAGGCTGGTTTTCCAGCATGCACATTTGACAGGAGCTGGTTGTGAGGCTGGCTTCTGTAGAACACACAGCTTCACACACAGGTCGAAAGTTTTCTGGTTCCTGCTGGACCGGACGATTTTTGGCCCATGTGTACTGGGCTTTAGCCAGGTGCCATGATGCAGATTCAGGAGTTACGTCATCCTGGCCAATCAAGATGGCCGAAGATCCTTAGCCTAGAAGAAGCCGATGCGAAGATTTCCACACCAGCTAGGGAGCTTGTGGACGTTTCATCACTGGAGGGGAGGTGAGTAACATCTTGTTTTAACATTTTAATGCTTTTATGAGATCTCAAGGTGTGGGTTTACATATAGTTTAAGGCAATTCTGCAGCAGTATAGCAGGGGATGTGTTAGTCCTTACATGAGCTCTTATTACCTCATTTATTTAAAAAAAAACAAAGAATTGACATTTGTGGACTGGCTGGCCTGTTATCAGAACAGGATATGGGGCAACCTTGAACTCTTGCACAAGCATTAGACGCAGAATGTCTGGCAATCCCCAAGTGGAGGAAAGTTTATTTATAAGAAGTTGTATGAAGATCTGCTTCATATCAATCTGCTCTCTGCCTTACAAACCTTGTTCTACAGCGTATTTGGTCTTTGTGAGAGTTCACACTCGAAGAATGTTCAAATGATTTGAAACAGCTCTGGACTATTTACAAATGCTGACACCAGATCTTCTCATCAGATAGCAATGAGTTTAAAGAGAACTAGAAGAACTAGAACTAGGATTGATTTAGCCACTTAATAATATCCGCCTATGCACATATTTCTTCTATATATCATATCCTTTTACAGCTGAAAGCAAGTCCCACCAATCAAGGCAGTGGAATGTGGAAGGGGTAACTGTTAAAAAGAAAACACTGCATTGTGTGTAATGGCTAACACATTTTTTGGAACCTATAAAAGGAAAATTGAAAACGTGCAGCACAACCCCCCTGTTTTTATGTTACATGCAAATGTGAATTATGGTGGAAACCCCCAAGGGACCTTACAGTTTAGAAACACTGAAAATGTTATTTTTCCATACACTGTGCAATATACTGTACTATATATATATATATATATATATATATATATATATATATATATATATATACATACACACATATAAACACTTCATGAATAATGGTAGAACCCTCCAACCAACTCCCACCTATATTGTGCAAAATTCCAACTAAACAAATCATTACAATATAAAGTCCATTAGATATTTCCCTTCCACTAGTAGTATTGTGCAAGATTTCTTAACAGGAAACACCACATCCAAACCTTCACCAATCGCACAAACTGGTCACCACCACAGATTGCTTTAAACAAACTTTAGGTCCCAATGCGCCTTCCCCATTAAATAGGGTATTTGTTTATTTGTTCTAACTCAGGATTTCTCCAATTTCAACAACTAGACCCCTTAAACTTCTGGATTTCATTAAGGACACCAGATTTTACTTCTCCCTCCAGTAGAAGCTCAAAAGAATCAAGAGAAGGCCATCATCATGCATACCTATCAAATGCTATAAATTTTATTAAAAGTCACTAATAAATACATTCACTTTAAAAATTGCACTAATTCTGGTGCACTGCAGAGAAATCAGCCTAAAATAAAATGTGTTGCCCCCTTAAAGTGGAACATTACCCATAACAACTTGATAAAAAATATTGTTCTTTACCAATCACATACATTCCACATTAGTACTTATGCAAACTTAGTATGTGCAGTAAATTGCCTCCAGCATTGTTCCTGCCATTTTGCTGAAGCCCTGAGCAGCAGTAAATCTTTACGCTGTCAGCAGATTGTCCTCTAGAAATTCGGCACAGTGCCTAAAAATAGAGAGCAACTGAGAACGTGCAGATGAGGGTGAGACAGTGTATTACTGGATTTTAAACAGTATAGGCACTTATTTTTAATGTTTTACATAGCTATACCTGCAAAAGGGGCCAGCATGAAGTGATCTAGCAGATTTAATTTTCTGACTAAAATTCCACTTTAGCCACTTCCCCCTGGGTGGACATCATATGATGTCCTGGGGTTTGAGTGGAGATATATGGATGATGCCTGCAGCTACAGGCATCATCCAGGTATGTCTGTTTTCAGCTGGTGATTCCCTCTGTTGTAAAAGCCATCCTAGAGGCTGATTAGCCGCTGGTTTGCTTTTACAGTAGAAGGGGATGCCGCGGTCTTCTGTGCGATTGGAGAGCCAGAGAACCAATCTGGCGGTGCCACCGATTTACCATAGACCTGGCCGTGGACTAGATGGTCCCCTGCCATCTCTATGATTCTGGGAGGCCAGAAACAACATCATGACCTCACTTCCAACTCTGGCAAATGTAAACACTGCCATTTTTTTTTTTGCTGGAAAGCCTGAGATAGTTTTTTTCTAAATCTCATGCTTTCCAACATAGAGGAGAGATATGGGGTCTTATAGACCCAAGATCTCTCCATAAACAAGACCTCTCATGCCATATTCCTATTACAAAGGATGTTTATATTGCTTGTCATAGGAATAAAAAAAATTAAAAGGAAAGTGTAAAAATAAAAAAAAAAAAAAAGTTTTAAGCACTCCTGTCTACTTGCACACAGAAGCAAACACATATGTATTTTGCGCCTGCATATGTAAATGGCGTTCAAACCATACATGTGAGGTATCACTGTGATCATTATAGCGTGAGCAATAATTCTAGCATTAGACCTCCTCTATAGCTCTAAACTGGTAACCTGTAAACATTTTTAAAGCGTTACATGTGGAGATTTTTAAGTACCGTAGTTTTGCACCATATCACGAGTATTCCACTGTCATATGTTAATAAAGCCCAATAAATGTTACCAGGTGTATTGGTGGTAGGCCCTATTTACCAAGTGTGCTCTTACATTGTCACCCAGGCTCTGATGAAGAATACAAGTAGCCATTCCCACACATATTACGCAAGCATGGTCTACTGTTGTCACCATCAGAAAATGCAGACATGGCTAGAGTACATGTGGAAAGAAAGCAAAAAGGCCCTAGGAGATTAGCAGCACCAAGATGTAACAAAGAACTTAAAAAAAAAAAGTGAAAAAGGTATTTAATTTTTTAAAAATGTATTTCTTTATGCTACTCAGTGCTTTAGCGCACTAAATACCATTCAATTAGGGGTTAAATCTCCTTTAAAACAAAAAATGCCAAATGGTTGTAACCTATTCTTATTAAATATTATGTATTATTTTGTAACCAATAAAGTTTAACTTTAAAGCAGATTTCCAGTTGAATAGCAAAAAAAAAAGTCAGCAGCTACCTGTCCCCACGGCTGGTTTCACTGGCCGTCTTCTTTCCACAGCACCGGCATCTTCAGTGTTGGCACTAGGCTGACAATTTGCGGCTTCACAGCTGGGTACCCACGGCGAGTAGCACTGCGCTTTGTGAATGGTACCGCGATCTTCTGGAACCTGCAACATGTCCCAGAAGACTATGGGGAAGGGGGGGCAACTTCTGCTTCTGATCACCTTAGGCGATCGCACCAGAAGCTGGAGCGGGTACCTTTCAAATTCGGGTACCTGCTCCCCTCCGCTCCCCAAAGGTGCAAATCCTTAACGGGGAGCAGGGGACAAAGCCTTAAAGTGGAACTTCCCCTTTTAGGTATAGCTCCGCTTTAAATATAACTTTTTTTCGAGTTAGTGGGGAGAGGGATTAGAACACCTGTCTGGTTTCTATTGCTGTCTGTTCTCCCATTAGGGACATTCCTCCCACTCTATTTGTCCTGTTTACTGCTGTAAGTGAAAGTAAAAACTAAAGAAAGTTCTAAATTTTGGGTTGAATTTAGAACAGTAATTGGTGGAAAATCTTCCAATGGGTGTAGTAGTCCTTGTGACCCTGCTGACAACAGGGGATTCTCTCAAAGTGGAGGGATTTCCTCTTACTTCCTGTTTTGGCTATGGGACAGGAAGCAAAGGGAAATCTCAACAGGACACAAATGGCAAAAAAACTGACAAGGGTTATAACCCTCCCTTAATCTATCTAAAATAATATAAAAAAAAACAACAAAGTCCTATTATATTTGCCTAAGCTGAATACTAGGAAAATACACTGCTCAAAAAAATTAAAGGAACACTTTGAAAACACAACAGATCTCAATGGGGAAAAATGTCATGCTGGATATCTATACTGACATGGACTGGGTAATGTGTTAGGAACGTAAGGATGTCCCATTGTTTGATGGAAATGAAAATTATCAGCCTACAGAGGACTGAATTCAAAGACACCCTGAAAATCAAAGTTAAAACATTATGCAGCAGGCTAGTCCATTTTGTTGAAATTTCATTGCAGCAACTCAGAATGGTACTCAATAGTTTGTATGGCCCCCACGTACCTGTATGCATGCCTGACAATGTCGTGGCATGCTCCTAATGAGACGACGGATGGTGTCCTGGGGTATTTCCTCCCAGATCTGGACCAGGGCATCACTGAGCTCCTGGACAGTCTGAGGTGCAATCTGTTGGCGTTGGATGGACCAAAACATGATATCCCAGAGGTGTTGGATTTAGATCAGGCGAGCGTGGGGGCCATTCAATTGTATCAATTCCTTCATCCTCCAGGAACTGCCTGCATACTCTCGCCACATGAGGCCGGAATTGTCGTGCACCAGGTGGAACGCAGGCCCCACTGCACCAGTGTAGGGTCTGAAAATGGGTCCAAGGATTTCATCCCGATACCTAATGGCAGTCAGGGTTCCATTGTCTAGCCTGTAGAGGTCTGTGCATCCCTCCATGGATATGCTTCCCCAGACCATCACTGACCCACCATCAAAATGGTCATGCTGAATGATATTACAGGCAGCATAATGTTCTCCACGGCTTCTCCAGACCCTTTCACGTTTGTCACATGTGCTCAGGGTGAACCTGCTCTCATCTGTGAGAAGCACAGGATGCCAGTGGTGGACCTGCCAATTCTGGTGTCCAATGGTAAGTGCTAATTGAGCTCTATGGTGCCAGGCAGTGAGCGCAGAGCCCAGTAGAGAACGTCGGGCCCTCAGGCCACCCTCATGAAGTCTGTTTCTGATTGTTTAGTCAGAGACATTTACACCAGTGGCCTGCTGGAGGCCATTTTGTAGGTCTCTGCCAGTGTTCATCCTGTTCCTCCTTGCAAAAAGGAGGAGATACTGGTCCTGCTGATGGGTTAAGGACCTTCTATGGCCCTTTCCAGCTCTTATAGAGTAACTGCCTGTCTCCTGGAATCTCCTCCATGCTCTTGAGACTGTGCTGGGAGACACAGCAAACCTTCTGGCAATGGCATATATTGATGTGCCATCCTGGAGGAGTTGGACTGCCTGTGCAAACTCTGTAGGGTCCAGGTATCGCCTCATGCTACCAATAGTGACCCTGACCCTAGCCAAATGAAAAACTAATGAAAAACAGTCAGAAAAGATGAGTAGGGAAATAAATGTTAGTGGCCTCCACCTGTAAAACCATTCCTGTTTTGGGGGTCGTCTCATTGTTTCCCATCTAGTGCACCTGTTGTTAATTTGATTAACACCAAAGCAGCTGAAACTGATTAACAACCCCCTCTGCTACTTAACTGACCAGATCAATATCCCAGTAGTTTAATTGACTTGATGCTATACTCTGATTAAAAAGTGTTCCTTTAATTTTTTTGAGCAGTGTATAAAACGCACAAATAATGCAGGTATGCAGGATCATCAATACATTAAAATATTATTTATATTATTAAAAGCCTTTTTTATGCAAGCAATATAAGTACACAGAATTTGTAATGGTGTCAGCCTCTTGCTGTCCCTGTACAGGCAGAAATTTCAAGTTCAAAGTATATGTGAACCCTCACCTTGTAAAACAACCCATTCAGTTTAAAATAGAACTGAAATACAAAACATTTGTGTATAGCAATAAAAAAAATTATTATAAATACCTTCTTTTTATAAGTGATTACATACCCTCTGTTATCAGCTGCATAAGGAGCTCAAAGAGCTGAGGGAGGAGAAACAGCAGTACACTGGTCTTCCCAGTGAATAGCTGTGCAAGCTGGGGGGGGAGTGGGTGTCAGTACAAGTCTGAACATTGGAGGAGAGCAGAGTTCTCAGCACAGCTAGAAAACGGACCATGTTGTGTTCTCATGCCTAGTGTGGTCAGTTTTTAATTAGGAAATCAGAGGGATTAGCAGGAACACCAGGGATTTTACACAATGGAAGCAATACTTAGAGAACAGGATACTTTTTTGTACAAGTACACGGTACAGCAGGCACATATCAGGAATATGAAGTGTTGGATTTATATATTCTTTAAGGGGTTTTTGCCTTCAGTGTTGCAGACATGAAGATCTGGTGCAAATGATATGTTTTTCTCTAGATCATAGATTGCATATGATTAGCGTGTAATGTTTGTACCTGTCCAAATAAGTCAGGGTAGAAAAGACAACAGCCAGGAAGCTTAAAATTGTGTATACTTTAAAAATACAAATATTTTTCTTTAATTCTTCCAAGTTTAGTTTGGATCCCTTTCAGCCAGATTCACTCCCCTTGACCCAATTACTCCAGCCTCCCTGTGACCTATAAACACCTTTTGATTTGGTTTCCTTCACTTTGTCCGCCATAACGTTTTTTTCACTACTGGGATTAACTTCTGAGTCTGTTCACTGCCAACTGAGCCGGTTTTATGGTATGGCTGTTCATTTCGCTTCTTAACGGGCCTACTCATAAACACTGACAACTGAAATATGGATGAAGTTCCACCTCTTGTTCTCAATTTTGGTTTTATGGCCACTTTCGAATCGACAAGAACAGAGGCGGTTTATAGTGTTTTTTTTTTTTTTCCTTACCCTGCTTTTACCTCTGTTGTCTCTACTACATCATTTATAGCAATTCATATGATACCATATAGAGAAGATAAAAATCAATTCTGTAGCTAAGTGAAACGATCATAGAAAAATAACTGAGCAGGCAAAATTGAATACTGCTGTTTTTACTATAATCTGTCTGCAGAACCTTTGGTGTCTGCTATTGGGTTTTAAAGTAGAACTCTTTTCAAAAATAAAAACAAAAAAATGAATACAAGGAAAAGATAAAGTAAAAAAACAACTGCAAAATACACCTGCAATCTTAACCGCAGGTGACCTATTCCCACCTTTGCAGTGCACATTACTTTAACACATATTACATGTGTAGTGCACCCCTAAAGGGCCTCTGATATACTTAGCCCTATTCCCCCAGATAAAGCAGACACAGCATTTTCTTCTCTCTTCCGCTGGTTCGCAGAAACAGTCTAGGGCTGTCTTTTTAGAGTTTTATTGGGAACGTTGAACTTGGATTGGGTGATGGGGAACATAGAATATCCCAGAAACTGGCGAACTGAACACTTTGAGAACTACTTTGCTATCTTGCTGAACTGTACAAAAAAAAATGCCCCACAGAAAATCTATGCTGATGGTGACTATGAGTTCTCCCAGAGACCAAAAGCTATACAATCACTGACTTTCCAGCACTGGGATCATTTACTCACATAGCCATTGGATCATTGGTTGCCTCCTGATATCCACCAGGCTCTTCTCAATGAGTGAGATGCAGGCTCACATCACTATAGGACAGCTGGACACTTTTTCCCCCAACATCTTCCTAGTTCCCTCCAGTGAGTATGTCTATTTATTTATTTATTTCAGCTACCTATATAGCGCCGTCAATTTACGCAGCGCTTTACATATATATTGTACATTCACATCAGTCCCTAACCCTCAAGGGGTGTACAATCTAAGGTCCCTAACTCACATTCATACATACACACACTGGGGACAATTTAGACAGGAGCCAATTAGCTTACCAGCATGTCTTTGGAGAGTAGGAGGAAACCGGAGTACCCGGAGGAAACCCACGCAGGCACAGGGAGAACATGTAAACTCCAGGCAGGTGGTGCTGTGGTTGGGATGTCTAGACCCAACTTCCAGGATTTAAGCTTGCAAATAGACCTAGCTAAGGTTTAGATTGGATCTCAATGTCTTCGTAGTAGCATTTCTATCACTTCTATCCCAGAGGCAGACACCTGCACAAGAGTCTTCTCCAGCAGGACTGGACCCTAGAGCTCCCTCTCATATCTCATCCCTCAGACTTTTCATGGGCTCTCCAACCACCTACAGGTCACACCTCCCCAAGGATTGGCTGAAATCCCCTAAATATTCAAGTGTTCTTCCTCCCACTATAATTCTGCAATCCTCCAGATTACAGGGACAAGCAGTCAGAGCAGTAGCCTATGAGACACTGAGCGACCCTAAACAATCAACCCTACTTCACTGATTACAAAGAAGCTAGCTAAATTTACCCAACAGCCTACACTAATCTAGGAGGGTGCTAAACATGTGTTAGCTATTTGCAGTACATTCATTCTGAACAGCAACCCAATGCAATAAACCAATGCAACTTCAGCACACATGTGTTGCAGTGCACTACAATGCATGGTAACACGTCAATATGCATTGTGGTGTGCTGTGCTGGAAAAAGTGCCATATTTTATTTCTGTTCCTGTGTGAGTGTACTGTTAAAAACAAAATGGGATGCTTTATCGGAGAAGAAACGTGTGAATGGGCACTAATTCTTTTTCACCATTAATGGTCCTGGTTTCTAAGTTGAATGACAGCTGACATAATTCAAACCACTTCCTCTGAGCCCAGGGTGTCGTGAACCCATCCTCTCAGGCACTGTCATCACACAACCTGAGCTCAGAGCTTGATTACACTGAATAACGCTTACGTGCCATTATGTGAGTGTCATACAGTGCACCAACATTGGCCATCTACCACTGCTGCCAGAGCAGAAGATGTAGGTGTAATGATGTCATTGGATCATTTAGAAGACCCTTGAAAGTATGTGGTATGTATATATATATATATATATATATATATTTTTTTTTAAAGGGGATCCAGAGACGGGAATGAGATGGGGGTTGCGGGGTAAAAACTCTACAGTTCTACTTTTACCTTGCCCATAATAAGCCAAATAATAGGTTTGCTATATAACAGGCACAAAAACATCCTGTTGTATTTACATTACCTATCTTCCATCACTTCCCTGTTCCCCACTGGAACACTGAGAAATATTCCATGAAGGCAAAACTGAGGTCTGCAATGAGGTGGGTTGGAATTTTCATGTATTCTCTATTCATCTCTGCAGATAAGGACATGAATAGAGATAACACAAGTACCACACAGTACTTAATAGGCAGAAGTAGGAAGATTGGAGAATAATGGATGAGTACAGGTGTGTCGGTGTATGGAGGAATGCCAGATAATTTGACTCTGACCACTGAGAGCTCAATGTGTAGCCCATCTTACAATGAGGTGATTGTAGACGTAATAGTGCACTTGCGACAGAAACAATTGAGTACTGTCCGTGATTCTTTTTTATTTGCACTAACATACAATTTTCAGGACAAGCTTTTGGGTATGTCCCCTTCTTCAAGGTCCAAGCAGTATTCGACCTGCTTGGACCTTGAAGAAGAGGACATACCCAGAAAGCTTCTCCTGAAAATTGTATGTTAGTGCAAATAATAAAAATCCATCTTACAATCAAATTATAATAGTATCTTGTATATTTTTTCCATTATTTGTACATGTACTGCCTTCCCTCGCAGGGGCCGCTGGATTGTAAGCTCGAAAGAGCAGGGCCCTCGATCCCCTCATGTTTTGCATTGTATTGGTATTGTTCTGTCACATGTTCTGTCCCCCTTTGTAATGTACAGCGCTGAGTGAACTATTGGCGCATTATAAATACTGTATAATAATAATAATGATGAAGGGTTCTCGGTTCTGCCATGACTCTTAAAGCTGTTTGGTCCCCTTTGAAATACCTGGTTGTAGGTTGGAAGCTGCTCACGTTTGTGTATCCTAAGCATTGGTATACTACCACTCAGGGGCGGACTGACAACTCATGGGGCCCCCGGGCAATAGGGGATCATGGGGCCCCTGTTTACTTGCCCAAACTCAAAAAAGCCTATGAAAAAGGTACCAGGGGCATCTCATGGGGCCCCCTACTGGCCCGAGTTTCCAAATGGTCAGTCCGCCCCTTCTACCACTCTCTAACAGTACACAGAAAATAGGCCACAAGCAGCTTGTGGTAGATTAAATGGATGTATTAAAGCAGTGCAGTTAAACAATGCATAAATGACTAAACAGACAAATGAACAAATTCAAAAATGCTGCACTAAGTAACATGAACATTAGCCTATGAAGTGGCAATCAACTGAGCGGCAGCAGTATTAAACCAAATTATAACTGGTGCAGACAGGGTTAAAGTATTGGCATCAACTACATAAATCAAGAAATTAAAGGTCCCCGTGTGCACACTATGCATTATGTACAGGTGCCTAATTGTTAGTTATGTTACCAACACAGTGCCGCCTATCCAATGTAAAAAAACAGATATACAAGTGAAAACAAAATACAAGCAGATTCCAAATTATGCAGCTGCCTCTTTAAGTGTAAAACACCAGTGATACAATGTGCTGAAATAAAGATCTGCGCTTGCTAGATTCCTAATCATACATAAAAAAATACATAAATACAAAATTTGTGCAGCGTAGAAAACAAAAAGAGAAATAAAATAAAACTAAAAGTTCACCAATCTCCCCAACTCTTCACCACTTGTGTCTAAAAAAAATGCGCACTCACCAGAGGGTTTTGACCCCTTTTTACAGGTAGGTCAAACAGTGTATGATCTCCCAAGGGTGCTTTAGGTCAAGAAGTGGATTCCATGTGCTTCTTCAAATGATCAGCTTAATATAGCATACTCAGTAATGAAGCAGAGAACTTCCATTAAAAGCATCTAAGTGTAGTATTTATTTAATGTATTGCACCTATATTTTTTTTTTAATGAGAATTGCCCCTAATTTGCCTTTTGGAATAGCCCTCACCCATCCTGTGTGGTGGCAACCTCTGACGGAAATGTACCCATTTAGGTAGGAACCAGGAACCAGAAGCCAGGAAACTTTCCACAAGAATTGGTTGGTGAGCATATCACCAACATAAAAAACTGGTACAGGCAACCACTTTAGAATGAAGCACAACCGTGACCCCACTCTATTGAAGTTTTGGGGAATAGACAAAGTTTTGAAACACTGGAGGGGTATGGACATGCGGCAAAAGGTTTCCCAAATGGAAACCAAATGGATACATTAAATCTGGACATAGATTTAAATTGTTTCTTTTCGGATTATTAGGTATCTTGGGTAAACAGATAGCTATGTATTAGTTTTGTTATCACAGTTTCAATATTAAATATTCGAGGTGCTGTTGAGGTAACCACCATCCTAGAAGTGTTATTGTGGGCATAGCATTCACCCTAAGACTTTAACACCCTATGGTGGACTTCATCCCCTTTTAAATGTTTTTTTTTTTGGTTTTGCATTTTTTATATATTTTTATTAAGAGTTTATATGCTTATAAGTAGTACTAATTTGTAGACCCACCCCTCAGATGGGCATTTTCTATACCTATATGGTTGGTAGATTTTGTGAAGTTTAAATGGGGGGTGGTTATAAATGGGCTAAATCTCCTTTTGTTTCCTAATATTGGGTGTTGATTTTCTTAATACCACTAGAGGGAGCCATGGATGCACTATGGAGGGTATAGGAAAAATTTGGTATATTAGGGGACATAGATTTCTAATAGGAATGCTCACCTCCTATACCACTCGTTGGCACTTCCATAGTGACATAGGGATTAATTTGTATATGTCCTAAGAATATTGTGTTTTTATGTTTGTTTTGTTCTTTATAATGTAAAACGCAGCAGAATATACAGCCAGTATAATCGGTCTATCACATTACCTTCATTATTAGTACCGGTGGCCATTTTGTTGTGTCCATCCAATTACAGCATTTTTGCTTCAATATAGTCTGTTCGGAAATGGTGGCTCAGTATTTGCTGAAGACGCTGCTCCGGTGAAATGTACGCGGAAGCGCT
Source organism: Staurois parvus (assembly GCF_062004578.1). NCBI lineage: Eukaryota > Metazoa > Chordata > Amphibia > Anura > Ranidae > Staurois > Staurois parvus. Next base: position 8,627,032 of record NW_028317827.1, on the reverse strand, counting down.
CCGTGTCCCATATGAAATCATGTCTAGCCCATGGAACGAAGGCTTGGAATGCATGCCGGCCAACAGAGGCGGTGCAGTGACTAACATCCATTATAGACTGTATACACTGGTGCCGGTAATATAGGCACCTTGTAATGTGAGTGCATTTTTTTACTTTTTTATGTGTAATACCTAAAATAAATACTACACTTAGATGCTTTTAATGGATGTTCCCTGCTTCATTACTGAGTATGCCATATTAAACTAATTGTTTGAAGAAGCACATGGAATCCACTCCTTGACCTAAAGCACGCTTGGGAGATCATACGCCGTTTGACCTACCTGTAAAAAGGGGTCAAAACCCTCTGGTGAGTGCACATTTTTTTTGGACACAAGTGGTGAAGAGTTGGGGAGATTAGGTTGATCCCACAACCATTGAAGGACTTACATCATTGTGTGGTGTTGGGTTATACACTCTGGCGGACTTCTACTTTTATTTTATTTCTCATTGTTTTGTTTCTACTCTGCATAAAGTTGTATGTATATATTTTTTATGTATTATTAGGAATCTTTCAAGCACCTATCTTTATTTCAGCCTAATTGTTAGTGTTGGCCGGCTTCTGTTGGGGTGCTTCTGTAGGTGGTGCATGCATAACTGTCCCTTTAAGAGTGTGCAGCAGATGGCTTATGGGCCAAGATAAGCACGGATTGTCAGCTCACCTCTCCTGGTACACAAGAATCAGGTCCAAATTAGGTCTGCAGTCCTCAGAGGTCAAGTCCCAGGAGGCTCAGTCTCTCAGTTGTAGGTGCTCACAAGGACCCAATCTCTCACAGGCTCTGGCAGAAACTCCAACAGGTCTCTCTAGCCTTGGTTTCTGGTGAAGCAAACAAACTCTGAGAGTCTCAGTTCTTTGGTCACTGCTGTGAGCACAGGTACCCCATGCAGCAGGTCCTCACTCTCTCAGTCTTGGCTCTGGACTGCCCTGAGATACAGTGGTTTGCCTGCAAAAAATCCTGTCCTCTTCCCCTCTAACATGCAGGTGATCATGGCTCCTGTAATTCTTGCAACCAGTCATTTACATTTCATAATACTGTCTGCATACTACATGTCCCATGATGCCCTGTTACACAGCGACTCTCCTTCTCTGGTGTTTCCATTGGCTCTGACTCCCCTGCCCTCTTACTGGCTCTTCACTGCTGCCCAGGAAGGGTGCTGGTAGAATGAGGTGAAATTAATCTGGTTCAGCAGAGACTGGCTGAATTTTGATCCCTGTATGTGTATTTACAACTGACCTATTAGACTTTCCCCACTCAATCAGCATTCCAGGCTATAGCCTTCCCGATGTCAGAATGCAGAAGCACAACAGGGTGGGAAATGACTCTTTTAAGGGCTGCCGTATGACGAACAAATGCATTTGGAGCGACCCTCTGATAATCTATTCGTTAGTACACAGCTTCCGAGACCTGATCGGGACAGTTCATGTGAAAATATCTGAAGGGACAAGCATGAAAATGTTTCTCGTAAGATAACAGAACAAAAGATTTTTATGTAATTAGCATAGTATTTGTAGGAAAAAAATCGAGTGACCAAAACCATGCATGCTCGGAAACGAAAGAATATATTTCAATACAATACATCATTTTCAAAGTTGCATTCGATCTTACGAGAATTTTGATAACTTTTGTAACCTATTCGTTTTTGATATGAGACTAGTATGCAAAAAAAAAATGCCAATCATACATCCAATATTCTCATCGTGTTCACTGGGCCTTAGTGTTCCATTTCAGACTTAAGCTAGCCATAGATGGATAGCATTTTGGAGACTCCCTGCTGTCAGAATACAAAGGCACATAGGGAAGGATTTCTCTATCCACCTTGCTGGCTGATTAATAAGTAAAAAAAAACAACCTTAATCTATGGGCAGCATTATTCAACTTTGGGTTTTTGTGTAATCTTATTTCTTTCTATTTGGACTATTAGCATTGTAGGGTACTTACAAGATAGTAACAAATCCCTCTGTGTTTTTGTGTCTCTGTAGTCCTATTCTCTCCGTTTGCTGGATGAAAGTGGTAAATATAAAATATTAATATGTAATATATTATAATTATTCCTTAAAACTTTTAGACTGGAATATTTAGAAAAATATACACTCCCTTTAAAGAGACCCTGTCCCCACTCCATGTTTAACTAGATGAACATACTAAGTAAAAGTATGTATATACCCATAAATAAGTCTGGATCCATGCTGGAAAAGACATTATACACTGCTCATTAAAGGAACACTTTGAAAACACATCAGATCTCAATGGGGAAAAATATAATGCTGGATATCTATACTGATATGGACTGTATAATGTGTTAGGAATGTAAGGATATCCCATCGTTGGAATGGATGGAAATGAAAATTATCAGCCTACAGAGGACTGAATTCAAAGACACCCTGAAAATCAAAGTGAAAAAATGATGCAGGAGCTAGTCCATTTTGCTGAAATTTCATTGTAGCAACTCAAAATGGTACTCAGTAGTTCATATGGCCCCCACATGCGTGTATGCATGCCTGACAACATTGGGGCATGCTCCTAATGAGATGACGGATGGTGTCATGAGGTATTTCCTCCCAGATCTGGACCAGGGCATCACTGAGCTCCTGGACAGTCTGAGCTGCAACCTGGCAGCGTTAGATGGACCGAAACATGATATCCCAGAGGTGTTCTAATGGATTTAGGTCAGGCAAGCTTGTGGGCCATTCAATTGTATCAATTCCTTCATCCTCCAGAAACTGCCTTCATACTCTCGCCACATGAGGCCCGGCATTGTTGTGCACCAAGAGGAACCCAGGACCCACTTCACCAGTGTAGGGTCTGACAGTGGGTCCAAGGATTTCTTCCCGATACCTAATGGCAGTCCGGGTGCCATTGTCTAGCCTGTAGAGATCTATGCGTCCTTCCATGGATATGCCTGCCCAGACCATCACTGACCCACCACCAAAACGATCATGCTAAACGATGTTACAGGCAGCATAACATAGCCTCTCCAGACCCTTTCACATCTGTCCCATGTGCTCAGGGTGAACTTGCTCTCATCTGTGAAAAGCACAGGGTGCCAGTGGCGGACCTGGCAATTCTGGTGTTGTGTTCAATGGCAAATGCCAATCGAGCTCTATGGTGCCGGGCAGTGAGAACAAGCCCCACTAGAGGACGTTGGGCCCTCTGGTCACCCTCATGAAGTCTGTTTCTGATTGTTTGGTCAGAAACATTCACACCAGTGGCCTGCTGGAGGTCATTTTGTAGGGCACTGGCAGTGCTCATCCTGTTCCTCCTTGCACAAAGGAGCAGATACAGGTCCTGCTGATGGATTAAAGGCCTTCTACGGCCCTGTCCAGCTCTCCTAGAGTAACTGCCTGTCTCCTGGAATCTCCTCCATGCTCTTGAGACTGTGCTTGGAGACACAGCAAACCTTCTGGCAATGGCACATATTGATGTGCCATCCTGGAGGAGTTGGACTGCCTGTGTAACCTCTGTAGGGTCCAGGTATCTCCTCATGCTACCAGTAGTAACACTGACCTTAGCCAAATGCAAAACTAGTGAAAAACAGTCAGAACAGGTGAGTAGGGAAATAAATGTCAGTGGCCTCTACCTGTAAAACCATTCATGTTTTGGGAGTCATCTCATTGTTGCCCATCTAGTGTACTTGTTGTTAATTTCATTACCACCAAAGCAGCTGAAACTGATTAAACCATTTACTGTTGACTGTCTCACTACCTCTGCTGGAAGTCTATTCCAAGCTTTAACTACCCATTCAGTAAAATAAAAATCTAAGATTAGTTTTGAACTTTGCTCCAGTTAGTTTGAGGTCATGTACCCACGTTCTTTATTTTGGTTTCATATTGAAAATACCGCCTTCTTGAACCCTATTCACCCTCTTAATGTATTTAAAGGTTTCAATCCTGTCTCCATTTTCCCTTCTTTCCTCCAGACTGTAAATATTAATTTCCTGAAGTCTCTCCCGGTATGTTTTATTCCTCAGACCTTTCACGATTTTTGTTACCTGTCTCTGGACCCGTTCTATATCATCAATATATTTTTGTAAGTGAGGTGTCCAGAACTGGACACAGTATTCAAAATGAGGTTAAACTAAAGATCTATATAGGTGAATCAGGACTTCCTTCTTCCTGCTGATGACCCCCTTAGTGATGTATCCTAGAATTCTATTCACTTTCCCCACTGCCTGGTCACACTGCTCATTTTGCAAACTTCTGAAACAAGTACCCCCAAATCCTTTTCCTCTGTAGTGCTTGTCAACACTGTACCCCCAATGTTGTACCCTGTGAAGGCATTCTTTTTCCCTATCTGCATTATTTTACATTTAGAAACAATGAAATGCAGCTTCCTGTTCTTTGACCAATCTTCCAGTGATGCCAAATCATGTTCCATGTTACAGACACCTCCAGGGATATCAACCCTATAACACACCTTTGTATCATAAGCAAAAAGACATACCTTGCCCAACTCACCTTTAGCTATATCACATACACATAGATTAAATAGAACAGGACCTAGCACAGAGCCTTGTAGTACACCACTAGTGTCTGGTCTCTGTTCTGAATGAACCCCATTTACAACAACTCTGGTATCTATCCTTTAGCCAGCTGTATATCCAATAAACCACCCAAGGGTTAAGTCCTAGCTTGCACAACTTTTGTGTTAGATCATTATGTGGAACTGTATCAAATGCCTTGCTGAAATCAAGATATGCTATGTCCACAGCATCACCCTGGTCCAAAACATTGATAATATGGTAAAAAAATTAAATCAGATTCCTGGCAGTAACTGGCAAAGCCTCACATGGTCTCCACTTCTGAGAGTGTCACAGGCTGTGCTCTCCAGCGAGACCAAGCTGCTCTCTCTCCCTTATACTGACATTAGTCAAGGTCCTGTCCTGACAGCGGATCTGGAAGCCTGTTCTGATCTTCAAAGACTGTCAATGGAGATCATGTGGGCTTTTTCCTGGTACTTATAGGACTTTGACTGACATCAGGACAGGGGAGGGCAAGCAGCTGAGTCTCTCTGGAGCATACAGCCTGTAAATGTCAGAGATGCTTGAAAATATAAAGTCAAAAGATTATACTGACTAACGGTATGTAAATACTTTTACTCGGTATGTTTATCTGGTTAGGTATGGAATGGTGGCAGGGCATATTTATCTTCCTTTTTAGCTCCATCCCCCCCCCCCCCCCCGTTTTATTTTTTCTCTTCCTGAATCCTTGTCTTGATGAGGATGACATTGTAAGGCCTCCCACTGCTTCCCGGGATGTCTACATCATACATCCTAGGAGGTTGAATTATGGTGTTTCCAATTCAAAGATCCCATGTGTTCTGTGATGTGTCTATGTATGTAGGAGAGCCTCTCATTTTCCACATATGCATAGATATGTGTGTTATCTCTTTTCAAGATGGTGGCATGGGAGCAGAGTGGGAGCAGAGAACTGTGGATGTAAGTGAAAAAATGCTGGACTTCAATGACTAGTATGTACATTTTTTTTTATTTTCGAAGTGGGACAGTTGTTATTGATGTAAGATTTAATTTAGGTAGGTAGAGTGAAGTCCACTATAACCAGTTCCAGTTCATGTCAGTTCTGACATTCTTCTACATGTAAATATCTGCATTATTTTATGCTAGAAAACTACTTAGAACCCCCAAACATTATATATTTTTTTAAAGTAGAGGCCCTAAAGAATAAGATGGTGGGTGTTGCATATTTTTACATCACACGATATTTGAGAACGTTTTTTTAAAAGCAAGTTTAAGAAAAAAAATAAAACATTAATGAATTTCAATGCGCAAAAAACACAAATCATACTGATTGTTTAGTAAAATATAAAAGATGATGTAACGTAGAGTAAATAGATGACAAACATATCACGCTTTAAAATTCTATTAGACCCCAGATGTCTCCTCTGGCTTCCAAAGCAGCCAGTCAGGCACAGATCAGTCTGATCGGTTGCTTCACTGGCCGGTAACGAGCCAGTAAACAAAGAATCAAAGTTTTTGTCGCTTCCGGATTTTAATGTCTAACAATGGGAGGAACAAGATCAGTTTCTCTCACTGTTTCCCTGGAAGCAGATGCCAGCAGTGGTATCATTACTGGGCTCCTCATTCATTTGGGTGAGCCTGGTAAAGGTGGCAGCAGGAGTTGGGGGACCTCCTTTTGACGCCTGTAAAATAATCCAGCGACTCTTTAGGCACTTGGTTTACATTCACATTATGCAGAATTGCTGGCTGAAAAAAATGATATCTTAGACATCCCTGCATCTGCATTGATGACTGAGATATCACCCTTCCCATCCAGAGACGCACCAGTACATCACATGGGTAGGAAGTGGTTAAGGCTGATGTCAGAGGGGCAGCTCAAAATTGTCATCATCAAAATTGCTAAAAGGCTACTAACCAGCTAAATCACTCCCTCAGTGTCATCTTGCTGCCTTAGATAACAAGGAAGTGATTCCATAGAGACAAAAAGGCAGCCTCTTTGTTATTCTGCCACAGAGAATTGCAAACAATTGCCAATGGCAGAATTGCTAGCAGCAGGGTCTTCTTTCTGAGATCAGCTTAATGGTGGCCATACATGCTTCGATAAATGATCAGTTTCTTTTCCAATCGATCTTTTTTGATAGGATTTATCAATCTATAGTCAATAGCCCATTCGAATGATATGCCACAGGGGGCGAAGTGGATTTCAATCGATAGATATGAACATAAGTAATCAAACGCATCTCTATTTCCACCATGTACTGTATACTCATACTCTGATCGTAACACAATCGTATTCAAGAACATAATATCCCAGCACTGCTGATCAATGTAAAGTGTTCAATAAATTTCCGCCCTAACCAATCAACTCAGTTTGATCGAATCCAAATAAAATCAAGTTTAAATCAATTGGAAATGGAAGTTATGGCTTACAGTTGTTTGCAGATTTGATTGTTTTAAATGGGTGCTCAACCTGTGACATTCAAGCTGTTGCAGAACTACAAGTCCCATGTTGCATTGCAAGGCTGAAAGGTACAAGCAAGGCATGATGGGACTTGTAGTTTTGCAACAATTGGAGGGTAACAGGCTTAGCACCTATCCAATAATAAAGATAAAGCATGTATGGCCACCATTAGCATGAAAACAGCAATGGCAGTGTTACTCATGTTCAATCAAACCTCTCTTGTCTTGCAGATGTTTCATTCAATCTAGTTATCAAAGCACAGGTCAGCCTTGGGGTTTTCAGAACTAGCTGCAAATATGGAAATCATTTATGCATCATATTCAGAAAACAGAGTCCTTGTTGACCTTCATGACTTTTCTATATTAGATCTGGAAGAATGTGCATCATTGTAATATTCCTTCAATTGTTCCTTAAGCAGGCATAATTCTACAACATAATTCCAATTCTCACACTATGATGGTATTATGTGTTTGAATGTGCTACCCATGGCAATATATGATCGCCGCCTATAAATATATTCACTTCATTAAACCTTACAGCAACATTAATTATTTTTAAATGTTAAATTTTTCCGTTCTGTCATTTTAAATGTGCAAATTGATGCTTAGTAATAAAAAGCCACCCACACATTTTCCAGGAATGATACTCTGCGCTATAATAGTTTTTAATTCAATTTCAAGTAAACACAGTTGCATATTAAACAGCATATTCACTTATGGCAAAATTGGACCGTTTAGCCTTCTTTCAGACAGGTGGCAATGCGTACTGTTCCCTGAGAAGAGATCCACAGTGGTATAGCAGCAGTTGGCAGGCATTCAGGAGACAATCCTGCCACCTCCTGAATGTCTGATTTTTCCTTTTTTTCAATCTCAAGGGGGAATAAAAAAAACCTGAATTATAGGTGTGCACCATAGGCACTTGCCGAGCATTTTACTTGTGTTTGGGGTGTGCTCCGATTGGACTCAATGGGTGAGTTTGACAGATGGTGCTGCCAGTCAAACTCTGCAGCTTGAGTTAAAAATGCCGTGGCTGCAGCATGTGTGCAACCCTGTCTGGCTGTAATGTTAGCATCTGGGTGGCCAGCTGGAAAGCTGTAAAACCACGGCTCAGCCACCTGTTTTACCACCCTCTGGCCCCTGTGTTAAAGAGCCCTAAGAGTATTCGATGTTTTTAATTTAACAGACTTGAGGCAGAAGTCACAGGTTGAACACTAACCAGGTTTGTGTACAGTTAGTTAAAAATCTGCAGTACCCTTCCTGACAGCTCTATTTGGGACGGATTAGGGCGTATTTACTAAATGTGACAAAAGAAAGGCCCCATTCAAATCTCACGTAGCAAGAACAAGCTTTCCCGCTTGCGATTTTTAAGCATAATTCGCATTTTTTCCGTGTGGCGGCGTTCACTTGACAGCCTGCCTTATTTGCTGTTGTCGTCCAAAAGAAGCTCCTTTTTTGGACGACAAGCTGCATGTGATTTTTAAAAGCTTAGTTTTCCGCAATTTTTGCACTATTCTGACACGCCACAATCGCAACAAAATTTAGAATTAAAAATTAAGATTAATAATTAAGATTAATGGCACGAAAAAGCATGTTTTACCACAATTTTACCTCAATTTGAAATTGCAGTGATTCTACTGGTGATTCCAAATTGCCAAGTGTGAATGGGGCCTTAGAAACAAAAGTAAATTTAAAAAAAGGTAAACGGTTATGTTGCCAAAATTTTATTTTTTTTATGTTACATTTCTTTTTGAATGTGTTCACCCTACAAGTAATCCAGGCCATACATGGGTAGAATTCCGAAAGAGTGTGGCCATCGATTTTGAGTGATTGGGCATGTTGGAAATTTTTTGAAAAACAAACAAGTTTCTAGTCAATGATGTGAGAATTGTACAAGACATACAATTGAAAAAAGAAAACCCGAGCTGTGACTGAGAAAGAAAAGAATATTCCCAACCATGAAAATTCTTTTCTTTAGCAACATGAGGTAAAATTGAAGGCTTGGTTGGTTGAATATCTAAAAACAATTGTGGCACCATCTAATTAAAAAACACACTAAATTTCCAATAATTATGGTGAATACTTGTGAGCTATTATGAATCGAGGTGTTCAATAAGTTCTACAAGTGTATGGGGTGCGCTGGCACTTGCACTGACTCACTTAGCTAGTGTGTATAAATGATAGAAAAAAGATTGCGCCGCGCTCCTATATATTTATATATACAGCTTAAGCTTCTAAAGTGTATCAAATAACAATATTACCAAATATGAACTGTGACTATACCACTAAATGCATATGAAATAATACATATAGATAACATGCATGGTAAATAATCCTAAAGCAATAGTGCCTTAATGGGTGCCACGGTATAAACCTATGTTGCACCTATATATAACTGTGTATACTCTATACTAATAGTGCAAAAGCATATGTGCACGTGCTAATATTAAACAAATATATATACAGTCTTTAAAATAAATGTGCAGGTGGATATTCTGTTCCTTTTCTCCGAGTGCTAGATGGTCTCCTTATATGCTCACCTCTATATTTGCCTGAATGAATCCAGGCAAATACGCTTTTTATCCTTCCAGGATAGATGAAATGGGATGATGCCTTTGCTCTAGCCGTCCTATGAGGTGGACATGCATATGGATGGATCCTCCTGTTATCTCCTTTATCTCCCTGTGTATCTATGAGTACACTGAATAGCTCTCTTGGGATCTCCCAAATCCCCTCCTGGGGTTGTTTCCTCGTTCACTCCTCCTTATATCAGCTCATGGGATGTTTGGTCAAAAAGAGGAAAAAGCAGACCATAGTGTCTTATCCTTATACACAAAATGGATTTATTTCTGCCAATAACAGGTATAACTTGATGGTATGCAGCTCATATATGATCCAAACAGGCATAGATGGCAATCAGCAGGTAAAAAGTAGGTAAAAAGAAACCTCTCTGCAGCTGCCCCTGCAGTGCTGTCTGCCTGTGCTTGTACTCGGATCTGCTCGCTTCTCCAGTGCAATGTCGTGACGTCAGAGCCCCTCCCCTACTCGTTGCGTCAAATTCCCCCTGATGAAGTCACGTGACCCTGTGATGCAACGCGTAGGGGAGGGGCTCTGACGTCACGACAATGCACTGGAGAAGCGAGCAGATCCGAGTACAAGCACAGGCAGACAGCACTGCAGGGGCAGCTGCAGAGAGGTTTCTTTTTACCTACTTTTTACCTGCTGATTGCCATCTATGCCTGTTTGGATCATATATGAGCTGCATACCATCAAGCTATACCTGTTATTGGCAGAAATAAATCCATTTTGTGTATAAGGATAAGACACTATTGTCTGCTTTTTCCTCTTTTTGACCAAACATCCCATGAGCTGATATAAGGAGGAGTGAACGAGGAAACAACCCCAGGAGGGGATTTGGGAGATCCCAAGAGAGCTATTCAGTGTACTCATAGATACACAGGGAGATAAAGGAGATAACAGGAGGATCCATCCATATGCATGTCCACCTCATAGGACGGCTAGAGCAAAGGCATCATCCCATTTCATCTATCCTGGAAGGATAAAAAGCGTATTTGCCTGGATTCATTCAGGCAAATATAGAGGTGAGCATATAAGGAGACCATCTAGCACTCGGAGAAAAGGAACAGAATATTATTATTATTATTATTATACAGTATTTATAAAGCGCCAATAGTTCACTCAGCGCTGTACATTACAAAGGGGGACAGAACATGTGACAGAACAATACCAATACAATGCAAAACATGAGGGGATCGAGGGCCCTGCTCTTTCGAGCTTACAATCTAGAAGGGGTGGGATAGTGGTACAGGAGGAGATAGCTGTGGGGGATGGAGTGGTAGGAAGAGTGGAGGAGGTCAGCAAGTTAGCAAGGGGTGAGGTAGGCTTCCCTGAAGAGATGGGTTTTCAGGGTGCGCCTAAAGGAGAGGAGAGTAGGTGATAATCTGATGGGTTGGGGCAGGGAGTTCCAGAGGATGGGTGACACCCTGGAGAAGTCCTGGAGGCGGGCATGGGAGGAGGAGACCAGGGAACTAGAGAGAAGGAGGTCTTGTGAGGAGCGGAGTGTGCGTGCTGGGCGGTACTTGGATATTAGGTCAGTGATGTAGTTCGGGGCAGTATGGTGGACAGCTTTGTACGTCAGTGTTAGGATTTTAAATTTGATCCGTTGCGCATTTATTTTAAAGACTGTATATATATTTGTTTAATATTAGCACGTGCACATATGCTTTTGCACTATTAATATAGAGTATACACAGTTATATATAGGTGCAACATAGGTTTATACCGTGGCACCCATTAAGGCACTATTGCTTTAGGATTATTTACCATGCATGTTATCTATATGTATTATTTCATATGCATTTTGTGGTATAGTCACAGTTCATATTTGGTAATATTGTTATTTGATACACTTTAGAAGCTTAAGCTGTATATATAAATATATAGGAGCGCGGCGCAATCTTTTTTCTAACACTAAATTTCCAGTTTTCGGAAGAAACTTTATTCAGAATTCGACCCATGTATGGCCTGCATAGAGTGACAAAACTTTATTCCTGTCTCCCAGCTGTTCACTTCTGTAGTCACCGTGTCTTAAGAGCTTCCAATGAAGACTACAAGCTGCTGTGCTAACGCACAATGTACATACATGTTCCTCTGTTGCCACCATCAAGGAACTCATCCTGAGAATATTGCATGCAGCCATTGCTGTAGTGCAAGTAGGCAGGAAGTGCTGGCAAAAAGACTGCAGAAGATGATGAGCACTGAGATGCAACAAGAAGGTAAAAACGTGAAAATTGCAGACTATACATTTTTCTCCCCTCCACACAACAAATATTCCAGAATCGATTACCTCTTTATCTCGCAAGCTGACCTCTCTTTCCTCCATGATTCTTCCATCGAACTGATGATCCTCTCTGATCATCACACTATCACATTACGATTTCCGGAGAAACATTCCCGTTCTAAGATGTGGCGTTTGGATGCCTCTGTTCTTTCGGACTCGGCCAATGAAGCAGAGGTTCGCTCCCAATTAATGGACTATTTTTCGAACAATCAAACTCCAGATACCTCTTCGTTAACTCAATGGGAGGCACATAAATGCGTCATTTGAGGAATCCTAATAGCTATGGCCACAAAATGTAAAAAAGAGAGACAGACTCGCTTACAACAACTCTTAGGCCGCCTCGACTTTATCTGATCTTACGGACACCCGCACACAGCTCTTAAACGAACTAGGCACGGCAGCTAAGCTCAGATTCATTTTGTCGCACAAAATTTTTTATGAATTTGCTAACAAAAGCGGGAGATTCTTAGCCAGATCCCTCCAGACAAAAAAGTTGAGTTTAACGGTTCACAAGATTAGGGGATCGGATGGCTCTTTGGCCACCTCAAATGCGGATATAGCATCTCACTTCGAGCAATACTACAAAACATTATACAATCTTCCTCCAGAACGTCACCCTTCTGAGACCAATAAGCCTAGAGACACCCTAATCTCTGACTTTCTTCGCCTCTATAGTCCTTCCACTGTACCTGATGATACTATTCAGGATTTGGAACATCATATCACGGCAGAGGAACTCTCCCGAGCCGTCCAGCAAATGAAACCTGGTAAAAGCCCGGGCCCTGATGGTCTTTCTGTGGCATATTACAAGGAGTTTCTAGATATTTTGAGTGGACCCTTCCTCTCTGCCTTCAACACTTTCTCTTCACCCCCCACGCAACATCATCGCCTCCTGGAAGCTCATATCACTGTCATCCCCAAAGAAGGTAAAGATGTCACTTTGGTTACCAATTATAGACCCATCTGTCTTTTGAACGTAAACATCAAAATCTATGCAAAGATCCTAGCCAACTGTCTCCTTCCCTTGTTACCCTCCCTGATTGACCTTGACCAAGTGGGCTTCATCCCAAGAAGGGAAGCAAGAGATAACACCATCAAGGCTCTTAACCTTCTCCACCGGCTTCACGATTCTCGCAGTCTAGGATTTATTCTTTCCCTAGATGCCAAGAAGGCTTTTGATAGGGTGTCCTGGGATTACTTTAAGGCATCCCTACAGGCGATTGATTTAGGGGACACCATGCTCAATTTCATTAATGCACTGTATTCTGCTCCAACGGCTCAGGTCCATGTGAATGGGCATCTATCTCATCCATTCCCTCTTGGGAATGGTACGTGCCAAGGTTGCCCCCTATCCCCACTTCTTATTGTGATATCACTAGAACCATTGTTACGCAAACTCCGCTTAAACCCAGATATCAGGGGTATTTCCATGGTGAACAAGGAATACAAACTTGCTGCCTACGCAGACGACATTCTTTTGTTTGTGACAGAGCCCCGGATCACCTTGCCCAACCTACATAACGATTTTTCCTTTTTTCAATATATTTCGAACCTCAAAATTAATAATTCCAAATCCTATGCCTTAAACATTACTCTTCCTCCAGACCTGGTTTCCTTTTGTCAGTCACAGTTCCCGTTTCAATGGGAAAGGGACTCCCTTACCTATCTGGGAATACAGCTTACGAGTAACCTCTCTGATCTTTATGTCAAAAACTTTCTTCCAACCCTTGGTGCCATCCGAGCAGACCTAACTAGGTGGCATCGCCCATGCTTCTCCTGGATTGGTAGGCCTCCTCTATCTATTTCAAACCTTACCTATCCATTTACCACCCACCTTTTTCGTTTCATGCAGAAGAATGTGCTCTCTTTTTCTCTGGAATCATAAACGGCCACGTATTTCCTTCTTAGAACATGTGCTCCCCAAATCCAAAGGAGGGATTGGACTACCTGACCTGCAACTCTACCATCGGGCCTGCCATCTTACTAGGATAATCGATTGGAATATTCACCTTACCACCAAAGCGTGGGTCCTGCTGGAACACTCTTGTTCCACTTCCCCCTTGGCATCGATCCCGTGGCTTCTGACCAAACACATTCCTCAAGACCTCCTCCTACATCCAATAATCGGTCCTTCCCTTAAAACCTTTCGCTTAGCCTATAAATCGGCCTCCATTTCAGATGCCCCCAACCCACTAACTTCTCTTCGCCTCAATCTGGACTTCCCTCCCGGTATGCATAAGTCCTTTCCATCAGCACATTGGCCACACAGTCAAGTTTTAACGAACCATTTTTTTCACAAAGGTCAGCTGAAGTCTTGTTCTTCCCTGGCAAGTACTATGGGTGATCTCACCTTTCCCTTTTGGGCCTATCTTCAAATCAGACATTTTCTTCTCTCTCCGGCATATCACAATAAATGGGTCCGCCCTCTCACCTCCTTTGAGTCACTCTGTTCAAAGGCTGATCCACGGAGGTATTTAGTATCATTTACCTATCTGCTTCTTCTTGGTGACAGAACCTCTGATTCACTTCCCGCCTGTAAAGCTTAGAAAAGAGACTTGAACATTGACTTTTCTTCCTCTGATTGGGACCAAATCTTTACCTTTTCTCATACGTGCTCCTTGAATGTTTCGGCACAAGAAAACGGTTACAAGTTAGTATTTGTTGCAGATGTGGGGCTCCTGTTGGATCTCTTCTTCATATCTGGTGGGACTGCCCTATGGTCCAGCCCTTTTGGCAGGAGGTACATCGGATTACTTCTTCGGTGTCTACTCTTGATATTGAGTTCTCTCCGGCCCAACTTCTCCTCCAGCACACTCCGCTTCCCAAACGTCTATATTTCAAATCTCTGGCTATGCATATGCTTAACGCGGCCAAACTCTGCTTACCGGTTCTCTGGGGGTCTGTTCACCCCCCCACAGTGCGAGATTGGTTCATACGCTTGAACAGAATTGCTGAAATGGAAGAGCTGATTGCTTCTTCTCTGGATAACCCTACTAAATTTTCTCATACGTGGTCCTGTTGGTTTCACTTACGAACGACCCCTGAATATCATTCTTTTATGGGCCTTGCTGATTGATTCCGAACCTCTCTGATACCCCGTAGTGTTTCTGGCGATATATCGGCTCTCTGTTTTTTCAAGGTTGTGATTGAGGTCCTTTGTCTCGATGTCCTGTACTGCTTGGAGCAAGCTACGCTTGGCACCTTGATACGCCTGCAACTGTCCCCAGCTCGCTTCTCTGCCAGGGTTGCGCGTATCTCTCATGTCCTGGGAGTCTAGAGTAAAGGTGACTTACCTACCCTCCTACTCCTCCACACCTCCTCCACATCTGACCCTTCCCCAACCCCCCATCTGTACATGTAATTTTTAATATGACTACAAAATTCCTCTCTCAGCCAAAAGTATAAAAAATGTAAGCTGTACTCCAAAATTTAACTCTTCTTTCTGTGTTTAATAATTTTCCAAAAAGACTTTTGCAGCAGTAGTGAAATGCGTCAAGGAAGGTTTGTTTCAGATGGAGTCATTAATGTATGCAGCCTTTTTTTGACAATTAATTAACACAGGAAGGAAAGCTGTTTCCTTTGACCAAGAGTGGCTGGGTTGTGGTAGCCAGCATCCGGGTTGTCCATGTGAGATAAAAGGAGCAAGTCTGGGGCAAAGCCAGAGTTCTTTTTACAAATTTTCTCTCCCATATTTCTGATACTGTGGAGATTGTAGACATTTGTAGAATTGTGACTAGAGGAAGGATATTAGCTCTGACTTTTTGCTTTCTACCCCCCTGAGAGCCACTGGTTTTGGGTCCCAGTTTTTTCCTGCACAGCCAAGCAAAACGTATTTTCCAACTTGTATCCAGACACAAAGCAACAGACCATGGGCTTAGTTTTTTGTATTTATTAGAGATTTCAATTTGGATAATGAATAGAGGTTATAGGATGCCCAATTTGATTTAAAGAACAACAAAATGAGGACAGCTTCCTTCTCTGGCATACTGCAGCAACAGATACTTTATGTCTTCCCTGCGGAACAGCAACAGTCTTCAGCAAAGTGATCCCCCCCTAGGAGTCTGGTGTCCCCTCCTAAGTGGTATTTTTAGTAATATCCCAACTTGTAGGAGCTCATGGTACCCTTAGTGGCAAAATACAAGCCCCCCTGGACTCGGTATCTGATCCCAAGGCAAGGAATTTGGTAGGCACTAAACAGTCCCTTGAAGACTTGCCAAGAACTTGCATCAAGCAAAATTCTCCCTTATAGCACTTCAATCCTCCCCTTTGATGGCAAGGCTATGTCATATATATGGGCAAGTCTGCCACACTGCCAGGCCTCCTGCCTGGTATTGGCCAGACTCCCAGAAATATGCAGATTAGCCCCTCCTCACTTCCACCTACTGACTTCTAGGAGCTTCTCCAAGCTTCTAGAGAAGCAGGAGGTACCAGAGGACTAACCTGTAGCACCCTCCAACCTGACCAGAACCCACTTACTCTCACTTACTCTTACACCCAGGCTTCTAGCAAGCCTCTAATTACACATAACAAACTATGTGGACTAGAGGATGCTACACTTTACAATTGTAGAGATATGATTTCAAACACCAAATAATTGCACTCAGTTGACTCAGAGACTTGAATTGTGACAAGGACCAGAAAGCAGGGAGCAAAATGTATGTGTAGCATTTATCCCTGAAGAAGCCACTAATGCATGGGTCCCCTGACTTCCGATGACAACAACCCTTACAGCAATGCCACACCTTCTGACACATCAACGATGAAGAAGGAGGATTAATTTGGGCTACACACCCAACAATGCAAGGATAAAAAAATCCAACATCATGGCAAACTATCATGACAGCAGTCTCCAGCTCTGCGGCACCCTCCAACAGTCACCTCTCACTCCCCATGTTAGACTGCCCCAAGCACTGTCTTTTCCTTCCTTTTCTTCCTCTCTGCAGCACACTGTTCTCCTAAAACTCGTAGTCCCATACAGTTCTTCTTTTAATAGATGTTGTCTCATGGGAACTACATCCTCCACACTTCCAAGAGGTTCCCAGCAGTCTTTCCCTTCTCCATTGGTGGGCTCTTCCTCTCCCAGCCCACTCTGCAGCCAATCACAGTGTCCTCTGTATCTTAGGTGGTGGGCAGGGCTCTCTTCCGATCCCTGTGGCTGCAATTGCATCTGTTACAGTGCCTGTCCACTCCCCTCCCCACTCCTTTTCTCAGTGGCAGCTGTGGAGAGGTGACAGTTGCAGTGTATGGGTGGCTTTGAGAGCTATTACAGCCTGGTCCAGGAGGCTGCAAGCCTGGCGGGGTTGTGAACTTGACTACAGTATGTAGTGTCCAAACAGTCTTTACTGTGCTTCAGACAGGTTTAGAGGTAAGCTTTTTGGTACCTTTCAGCCCATCTCTACACTTGTCTGCTTATATTATCTCATTCAATAAAAGTGGTTTTCATGCATTGCATGGATGATGGCCAACAAGCATGAAGCAGCTGTATGCAGTTTGAGTAAATGGCTCTATGATATTAGACTGTGTCTGTGCTATAAAGATTCTGGATTTGTAGTTGGCTCAGGGGAGAAAAGAAGGATTTGCATGGCTCTACACACTATGCTAGGATGAGGATTAGCCCTTTGTTCATGGGGTTTGTAATGGAAGAGAGACATGCAGATACCTTATGTTTTCAGGGGGCCCCACTGTTCTCCACAAAGATGTATTGTACATGTAAATGGGATAATCTAAATGAAATCCTATCACAAAGCTCCTCCACAGACAGGCCATGGGAAGTACAGTTTGAGTTTCATCCTATACAGAGGTGGACTGACCATTTGGAAACTTGAGCACTCGGGTACTGCCCGAGGGCCCGGGGTCAGTAGGGGGCCCCATGAGATGCCCCTGGTACCTTTTTCAAAGGCTTTTTTGAGTTTGGGCAAGGACCCAGGGGCCCCAAGAACCCCTATTGCCCGGGGACCCCATGAGTTGTCAGTCTACCCCTGATCCTATACATTACAGAAACGTTTATGCTTTTGGAGGTAGGAGTAAAGAGGCTGCAAGAGATCTAGGGCAGAAAGAGAGAACACAGGAAACATGTTAAGCTCCTCTTCAGGGAGAGGGAAAAACATCTCCCTTTCAACCCCCCGTACCTAATCAATAATTTTCATTAAAAAAAAAGTCTATCTGTAAACCCCAATTACTTACCTTATGCTCTAGTCACATGACATGTCAGGTCCCAAGTCTTCATTCTTCTGCACGTTAATGTGGGAAGGACTGGTCTGCTGTACCTAAGGGTATTCCTAGGATACTGCCATTGGCTGGCAAAAAAAATGCTTTACTGGGTCATCAATGGAGTCTTCACAAGTTCCTGAAGCATTTCAAGGTAACTACTCGACGTGAGACAAACACAAGACCAGTTGACTGAGCAGCTGAGTACAAAAATACTTCCAATGATGCTCAGCGAGGATGACATGATAGTGATTTTCACGTAAGTTTTTCTTGGATGTATGGCTTTTTTTAGTGATATGCTTTACGTTCAGAAAGTTTTTTCACTAGAGATGATTCTATGGGGTTGATCTAATAAAGGCAAATAAACTGTGCACTTTGCAAAGTTCAGTTGCACTCTGCAAGAGCAGTTGGGCCGGAGCTTAGTAAATGAGTAGAAGCACTGCTGAATTACATCATCCAATCCTGTGCAAGCAAAAATGCTTTTTTTTAATTTTCCTTGCATGTGATTGGGTATTCTTTGCAAAGTGAAGCTTCATCTCATTTATTAAGCTCTGGAACTACTGCTCTTCTAGAGTGCAACTGCGCGTTGCAAAGTGCAATCTATTTGCCTTTAGTAAATCAACTGCTATGTGTCAGACAATAGATAACTTGAGTGGAAGATATCAATTGTATTTTTACTTCAAAGCTTCAGACCTGCAGGTTTGGCTGGGACTATAATCATGTACACCAATGGCACAACTGGACCCCAACACTAGCTGGCTGAAGAGAGAGAACTAAGGACTGCCCCTTTACTGCTGCTCCACAAAGACTTTTACTCATTGCCTATGCTAAGAGGTACCTCTCAGGGGACATTGTGCTATATCCTAGCTATTCTCCCAGAATGCACTCTAGACTACTTATAGTATTATTGTTCACAGTGCAGATAATGCTTATATGCACTGTTTATTACTGACTTTGATCATTCATAAGTTAATCCCAGTCTAGTGGTACAGAACTCTATTTTAACTTACCTTGGCATAGTGATTATACTATCTAGCAGACAGTGTTTCTGAACCTACCTTCTGTGTGCTCATTTATACTAAAGCCACCCTTTATTCTAACCTGTACCAATACATTGAGTTCATTTACAGCTAAACCGTCTTGTGTCTTTTTCCTGGTGCTAATTCACAGTGTACAGTATTCATACTCATGTTCTAATAAGTGCTTAAAGTAACTTTTATTCATCCAGGTGTGTCAGTGAGGCTGTACTTGGAATCAATCAGAGAACCAAAATCAACCAAGTGGCTCCTGTGGAGGTAGGGCTATATTTGTTTTTAACTTACCTTTTTTAACATCTTCAAGCTGGTCACATTACACCGCAGGATCTTTTTTACATTCACCTCTGCTCTGGATGATTCTTATTGATGCAGAAAACTGTACTGATAGTATCACTTTCTGCACCAGTGCACTGTCAATGAAGGGTGCCATGGTGATGCCCCCTTAGGAACATGGCCATGACACCATGGCTTCACAGTAAAATTTTTAGTCCTCTGGGTTAAATGACAGTGGGCCATCTTCAGGTATTATGGGGGACAGCTCCAGAAAAAAGTAAGCTTTGCAGCCAGAGCTACCCCTTCTTTTTAATATTTGGGGGGCATTTTAGAAAAAATAAAAGCTGGGTTTTAAGTCCCTAATGACATGAAACACCCACAAAAACTCCTGACAGCTAAAGGTCATGTCATGCTTACCTGGGGTTTAGATAACCTGAAGAAGCAGAATTTTTTGTATATGATATGAAAGAGATATTTAGTAAAATAATGACAGAATCTGTAGTGCTGAAATGTGCTTTTTTATTAACATGACGTGTAAATTTTAATGCTAGGTCTGCTTTGAGTGTGTTTAGAAAGGAGGTCTAACCTGGCCTCCATCATTCCTTCTGGCAAAAGAAAAAGTTTAAAAGATCGATAATTTTTAATACAATGACTGACAAGTAAAACCGTCGCTAGACTGTGTTTCTAGTGTGTATAATCAGAACAATCTGCAGAGACTTCCTGTCTGTGGCTAATGGGATGTTTCTCTACGGGTTTTTGTCACCATAGCAAATACTTTGTAATACACAAACATTTGCGATGCTGGAAATCCACCCACTCTGCTTGAAATATAGCAAGGGGTTTCATAGAAATGAATTCCAGCTACCCCGCTGAGTTTTAAGATAAGCCTTCTGAGTTTGCATTCTGAGTGTCAAAATGAAAATGTGTGAGGTTTGCAGGCCTGATTTATGGGAAACACACACATTCCTTTTCAAAGCCCATATTGGGAAATTAGGTAAAAACGTGAAGCAAATTGCTTTATCATGTTTTTTCCTGAAGGATTAGTGGCAGTAACTCCAAAGCTGAATATAAATAAGTAGGCATAAAAGGTAATGCAATCCAGAACTATTTTCCAGCATGAAACAAACTGGCTTCAAGCTGAACTGCAGGAAGCCAACTGAGTACACATATATACGGGAATTTTTCCTACTCTGCCAAAACATTTGTAATTTTGTCCAGCTAGTGATTCAGAAGAAACGGGATGTAGGTCCTGGATCCAAAGTGAGTTTATTCCCAAAGTGTTGCGTGGAATATAAGTAGAGTGCAGTGACTCAGGTTATGCCGCTCTGAATGAATGAAGTGGCCTCTGGGAGGTACTTTGGCCAGTTTTAAAAGAGGAAAGTGACGCACAAAAGGTTAAGAGTCAGATTTTTTTTTCATCTCAGTATATATGGAAAAAATCAAGTCAATGTTTTTATGCCTCTGTAAGGGACCACCATCATCAGGGCTTATATACTGGTTACAAAAATTAGACTGCAGTGATGCCAGGCTCAAAGAAGTTAACAGGCTCAAAAATGAGTACCTATGTAGTGCTTACCCCCAAATGAGCTGCTTGATCTGTCAAGTCCTCTGTTCTTGTGCCCATGACTCTCCTAACAGCTCTGACACACATGTTTGATCTAAGGCTATAAATGCAGACACCTATGCATATAAATACCCTAGCTAAGGGAGGTAGAGAGGACCTATAGGTGGTTATTGCAGCAGCAGTCAGCAGTCAGCAGCCCACATGTGCTAAACTTTCTGCTGGCCAGCTTATAGGGGCCCAAAATCTTTAGTTGGAGCTCTCTAACTAGTGTCCCTTTAACAGTTGGTGCATGCAAAAGTAAAGTGTTCCTAGCCGGCAAGTCTGTCCCTTAGTTAAGCTGCAGTGTATGGTTGGCTAGAGTCTGCTCACCTGTCCTGTGTAAACAGAGGCTTTTCGCCCCGTCATCATGTACAAAAGACTTCCCTCATTCTCTCTGGTGGCATCCTCAGCACTTGACTCTACTGCACAGCCAGCTCCCTGCAATTCAGGTCATGATCCAAGGCTGAAGGATAGCATTTGTTCTGCTTCCCCTGCTTTCAGATAAAGATGTCCCGCTTACTGCTCTCGCTGCACTCTGGTGGGTTATTATGGTCTGTATCGCCGCTGTTCTCGCTGCAGAAAGAGAACCTTCTTTCTCCTTCCACCCAGGGAATTTACTGCTGGCCTTCCCCTTTAATGTCTTTCTCTTGGGAATTGCCATTTTACAGCCAGCCTCTAGTAATATTATTATTATTATTATACAGGATTTATATAGCGCCAACAGTTTGCTCAGTTTTGCTTTACAATATAACGGGAGACAATACAGTTCAATACAAGAGGGAAAGGAGGGCCCTGCTCCTTAATAGCTCAGTCTCTCTTGTAAACTACATTTCCCACAATCCTACAGGACTTTCCTAAGTCTCTCTTGTACTCTGTGTTTACTGGGTGCCCTCTAGTGAACAGAGGCAGAAATAACACTGACTGTATCTATGTAGAATTCTTTTGTGCATACACAAGGAGAACATCAACAGCTGCTCCTCTCCTGCCAGATAAAGTGGTTGTAAACCCTTACCTAGTAGTGACTGGCCTTAGGTAATACACAGAGATGAAACAAATGTACCTGCTTCTCTGCAGCCTTTTCTTCTCTACAGCCACTCAAAGTGCAGAATTTCTAAAGCTTGTCTAAGTTTCCAGAAAGCAGGGGGTGAAGAAGTTGCAGTGGGGAAAGCTGAGAGCTTATTCGAGGAAAGGGACACACCCCTTTCACACAGCACACAGGAACAGGGCTGAGGCTGTCAGTTACAGGCTGTGTGCTGGAGCTTCCTCCCCGTCACCTTTTTTCTCTTGGTGTCAGGAAAACTTGTCAGAATTGACTCATGCTGATAGCAGAGGAGCAAGACAGCAGAGAGACATGACATTTAGGGGTTGATTTACTAAAGACAAAAAGACTGTATACTTGGCAAAGTGCACTTGCACTCGCAAGTGCCGTTGTTCCAGAGCTTAGTAAATTAGGTAAAGCAACACTTTGCAAAAAATACCCAATCATGAGTAAATAAAAAAGTGCATTTTTGCATGCACTTGATTGGATGATGGATTTCAGCAGAGCTTCTGCTCATTTACTAAGCTCTGGAGCAACTGCTCTTGCAGAGTGCAACTGCACTTTGCAAAGTACACGCTATTTGCACGTAAATCAACCCCATCTTCTGAATTGAGACAAATACACACTATAGAGGGGTATACTTTGTTCATATTTCATGTCAGAGGTTTACAACCACTTTAAATACCAGGCTACGCCTATAAGGTAGTAGGCTTCAGCAGCTGATTCGTGCAGCAATGCGATCTTGTTATCCAGGCATCTGTGTGAGACAGCATAGCCAGGTCTTCAACTCCTTCTGAACCAGCAGCACATGTTTGGTCAGGAACACACCCCTAGTGTGCTAAATGGCAAGCAGATGTCAATTGAAGAATATGCTAGGTGCAGGCTAAACAGGCTAAAGGTCTATACAGTCTTGGCCAAAAGTATTGGCACCCTTGCATTTCTGTCAGTGCACCACTTCGCACAGAAAATTGTTGCAGTTACAAATTTTTAGGCATTCACATGTTTATTTCTTTTGTTTGTCTTGGTATGACACAAAAAAGAGGAGAAACAAAAAGCCAAATCTTGCCAAGAAATGCAGGGGTGCCAATATTTATGGCCATGCCTCTATGTAAATGGCCAGCTGAACTGTCCACCTGGAGTTCCTCCATAATATATATAAAAATATAAAAAATCAGCGAGTGGGAGCTGCTTAACATGGCCCCAGCAGATGAACAGAAGTTCTGGTGAGCCTATATAGTGATATATTATATATATATATATATATATATATATATATATATACTGCTCAAAAAAATTAAAGGTACACTTTGAAGACACATCAGATCTCAAGGAGGAAAAATATCATGCTGGATATCTATACTGACATGGACAGGGTAATGTGTTAGGAACGTAAGGATTCCCCATCATTTGATAGAAATGAAAATTATCAACCAACAGAGGACTGAATTCAAAGACACCCCCAAAATCAAAGTGAAAAAATTACACAGCAGACTAGTCCATTTTGCAGAAATTTCATTACAGCAACTTAAAATAGAAATAGTTTGTATGGCCCCCACATGCTTGTATGCATGCCTGACAACATTAGGGCATGTTCTAATGAGATGACAGATGGTGTCCTGGGGTTTTTCCTCCTAGATCTGGACCAGGGCATCACTGTGCTCCTGGACAGTCTGAGGTGCAACCTGGCGGCATCAGATGGACCGAAACATGATATTCCAGAGGTGTTCTATTAGATTTAGGTCAGGCGAGCGTGGGGGGCCATTCAATGGTATCAATTTCTTCATCCTCCAGGAACTGCCTGCATACTCTTGCCACATGAGGCCGGGCATTGTCGTGCACCAGGAGGAACCCAGGACGCACTGCACCAGCGTATGGTCTAACAATGGGTCCAAGGATTTTATCCCGATACCTAATGGCAGTCAGGGTGTCATTGCCTAGCCTGTGGAGGTCTGTGCGTCCGTCCATGGATATGCCTCCCCAGATCATTACTGACCCACCACCAAAGCGGTCATGCTGAACGATGTTACAGGCAGCATAATGTTCTCCATGGCTTCTCCAGACCCTTTCATATCTGTCCCATGTACTCAGGGTGAACCTGCTCTCATCTGTGATTAGCACAGGGAGCCAGTGGCAGACCTGCCAATTCTGGTTTTCAATGGCAAATGTCAATCGAGCACTGTGGTGGTGGGCAGTGAACACAGGGCCCACTAGAGGACGTTGGGCCCTCAGGCCACCCTCATGAAGTCTGTTTCTGATTGTTTGATCAGGGACATTCACACCAGTGGCCTGCTGGAGGTCATTTTGTAGGGCTCTGGCAGTGCTCATCCTGTTCCTCCTTGCACAAAGGAGCAGATACCGGTCCTGCTGATGGGTTAAGGACCTTGTACAGCCCTGTCCAGCTCTCCTAGAGTAACTGCCTGTCTCCTGGAATCTCCTGCATGCTCTTGAGGCTGTGCTGGGAGACACAGCAAACCTTCTGGCAATGGCACGTATTGATGTGCCATCCTGGAGGACTTGTACTGCCTGTGCAACCTCTGTAGGGTCCAAGTATTGCCTCATGCTACCAGTAGTGACCCTGACCCTAGCCAAATGTAAAACTATTGAAAAACAGTCAGAAAATGTGAGTAGGTAAAAAAATGTCAGTGACCTTCACCTGTAAAACCATTCCTGTTTTGGGGGTTGTCTCATTGTTGCCATTAATGCACCTGTTGTTAATTTAATTCACACCAAAGCAACTGAAACTGATTAACAACTCCCTCTGCTACTTAACTGACCAGATCAACATCCCAGGAGTTTAATTGACTTGATGCTATACTCTGATTATACTCAATTTATAATTGTTCCTTTAATTTTTTTGAGCAGTGTATATTTGTGTATATATATACAGTTAGGTCCATATATATTTGGACACAGGCACAATTTTAGTTTTTTCAGATATTGACCAAAACATGTTCAAACTATAGTTATATAATGCATATGGTCTGAAAGTGCACACTCTCAGGTATAATTTGAGGGTATGTACATTCAAATTTGAGGAAGGGTTTAGGAATTACAGCCCTTTTTCAAGGGACCAAAAGTAATTGGACAATTGAATCAAAAGCTGTTTCATGGCCAGGTGTGGGCTACTTCTTCATTATTTCTTTATCAATTAAGCAGGTAAAAGGTCTGGAGTTGATTCTAAGCGTGGTATTTGTATTTGGAATCTATTGTTGTGAACCTACATCATGCGTTCAAAGGAACTGTCAATGCAAGTGAAACAGGCCATTGTAAGGCTTCAAAAATGAAACGAATCCATCAGAGAGATAGCAGCAACATTATCAGTGGCCAGATCAACAGATTGGTACAGTCTGAGGAAAGAAGAATGCACTGGTGAGCTCAGCAACTTAAAAAGGCATGGACGTCCATGGAAGACAACAGTGGTGGATGGTTGCAGGATCCCCTTTATCGTAAAGAAAAACCCATTCACAACATCCAGACAAGTGAAGGACACTCTCCAGGAGGTGGGCATATCATTGTCAAAGTCTACAATCAAGAGAAGACTTCATGAGGGCAAATACAGAGGGTTCACCACAAGGTGCAAAACATTCATAAGCCTGAAGAATAGAAAAGCCAGATTAGACTTTGCCAAAAAACATCTAAAAAGCCAGACCAGTTTTGGAAAAGCATTCTTTGGATGGTTGAAACTAAGATTAATCTGTACCAGAATGATGGGAAGAATAAAATGTGGAGAAAGCTTGGAATAGTTCATGATCCAAAGCACACAACGTCATCTGTAAAACATGGTGGAGGCAGTGTGATGGCATGGGCATGCATGGCTTCCAGTGGCACTGGGTCATTGGTGTTTATTGATGATGTGACAGAAGACAGAAGCAGTTGGATGAATTCTGCAGTGTTTAGAGATATACTGTCAGCCCAGATTCAGCCAAATGCAGCAAAGTTGATTGGACGGCGCTTCACAATACAGATGGACAATGATCCAAAACACACTGCAAAAGCAACCCAGGAGCTTTTGAAGGAAAAGAAGTGGAATATTCTGCAATGGCCGAGCCAATCACCTGACCTCAACCCAACCGAGCATGCATTTCACTTGCTGAAGGCAAAATTTAAGGCAGAAAGACCCACAAACAAAGAACAACTAAAGACAGCTGCAGTTAGAGCCTGGCAAAGAATCAGAAAGGAGGAAACCCAGTCTTTGGTAATGTCCATGGGTTCCAGACTTCAGGCAGTCATTGCCAGTAAAGGATTCCCAACAAATGAACATTTTATTTATGATTATATTCAATTGTCCAATTACTTTTGGTCCCTTGAAAAAGAGGGGATTGCTACTCTTAAGAGCTGTAATTCCTAAACCCTTCCTCCAATTTGGATGAACATACCCTCAAATTAAACCTGAGAGTGTGCACTTTCAGCCCATATCCATTATATAACTATAGCTTGAATATGTTTTGGTCAGTACCTGAAAAAACTAAAATTGTGCCTGTGTCCAAATATATATGGGCCTAACTGTATGTATATATATATATATATATATATATATATATATATATATATATATATATGGTGATATTTCCTATGTGTCCTGACTTTAGGGACATCCTGTATAGGAAGTAATTAACTGGTATAAATTTCCAATGTTGATTTAAGACTGAAGGCAATTTCTTTATTGACATTTTGGAAAATACCTCTCAACTTTCTGAAATGAGGAAGAGGGACACCTATTAGCACATTTTAGTGGCTGCATTGTGTTACATTTAAAGTGAAGTGATATCACAACTGCTGTCACAACACTTCCTGGTAGAGATCCATTGATCGAAACACGTTGAGGTTTGATGACGCAACTTCCGCTGACATCACTTCCGCCCTTTGGAACGCACGCTGTCTAGAGGCTTAACCACCATAGCTGCAGCCATTTTCTTCCCTTTACAAGCAACAAGGCTGAATACACCAAGTGCCAGGTTATGGGCACTTCTTTTGTGAGTTGTATTTTTACAGTACGTCCTCACCATTAAAGTTGTAACGGTTTTACACTATGGGATGTACGTTTTTGTTTTTATTTATATGCTGAATACTTCCATTTACTGCATGTGGAGGAGAGGAGGAATTTTGGTATTGACATAGCCCCTGTAAAGGAACACCGGTTACCATTAGCAATGCTGCATACTAGTCCCAAATGCACAAACTACCATCCTAGAGATAGGTGGTCAATCGGATGACAGTGAGTGCAAGTCCATGTGGGGGCAACAGTTTGAGCAAAGTGGAGCACCAGTCACTATATATGGAGTTCATAATCAAGAATTGAGCACTTTGCACCTTATCCTCACATACTGGGACTCAATAATTAATACCAGTATAATAAATGTTTATTGAATGTCACAAGTTATTTATTTATTGTCACTAAGTTTCTATAATTTGCATGGCTTATGTGCGGTCCATATGGTATTTATTTATGATTCTGTGTATACGAGTTCACAATTAGGACTGCTGCACATAACAGTTACTTTCTATTATTGATTTTATTCATAAGCGCAGCAGCATTTTTTTATTTCTCAATAGAGTTCTGTAGTTATTTGTCTGATTGGAGTTCTGTTTTCATATAAAATAATCAATCATAGAAAATTTCATTTTGGGATATTTTCCAATGAATCAGTTGAGCCTCTGTCTTATGTAACCATTCAGGATTAGCTGGTTTATAGGCCAGCTGTAGTTCATTCAGTAACATGAGGCTCTGCAGTCCCAGTCTGCTTGAAGGTTACATAAACAACTCCGTAGGTAGACACCTATTCTGAGAAACAGACGCTTTTGGACAATGAACCTTTTTTCAGCAGTAGAGGCAGACCGTCCATAATGTTCTTACAGGGCTAGCGGCTGAGGATTGATGATTGAGTGCAAATGCTTTGCTGAATCAATATTCAGTGTTAGCTATTGAATTACATATGGCAAATCCTCTGCCCACCATTTCCTTTGGTTTTGGCTAATGCTCTGTTTTAGCTATTTGATCATGTCAATACATGAATAATCCATGCTGGCAGTATTGCTCTGCCAGGCTTCATTATTATCATTATTAATATTACTATCATTATGGAGCACTTACAATACGACATCTGTTTACATTTATTAAAGGATAGCCATATATTTAGGACAATTACTGTATAGGTCCACCGCTTCCCACCTCCCCACCTTCCCAGCTAGGAATGAACAAATCTGCCTGGTTTTGATTCACAGAGGGTTTTTTGAATCTTGTTTGAAATTCACAAATCCATAACTTAGCAGTGAACCCCATTGATCTCTATAGAGACTAAACTCTGGCCATTTTATAGCCTTATAGGCAATCTATTGTTAAAAACAGGCATGGGGAGCAGGGCACTGCTATGGGGAACATTTAACAAAAGAAAAGAAAAAAGAAACATATAGTGGAGAGAGGGAACTTTTAATGCAGCTTCAAAGGTGACATGGGAAAAATGCCATTATTCTAAATCACATAGTTAGGTTGAAAAAAAGACAAAAGTTCATCTAGTTCAACCAATAGAAAGAATAGATAAACGCCCATATACAGAACCCTATACCCCCAAGTTGATCCATCTTCAATTCATTACATGCTTGGGAGATGCCTTTAAGCTGTATGTGGTGCTACCAAACAGCATTTTTCAAGGACAGTGTTAGCGAGACCATATTCTGGCGTTACATACTTTGAATGGGTAACTGCCTTTTTAACTTTTACATTTAACTTGGCTTACATTGATTAGCAGCATCTTAGTCTGATTCATTTTAACTTGAAGAAAAGGTTTTTTAAGGTAGTTTAGGCTCCTGATTTTTTTGTATCCAGCATTAACAGGCATGGATTAATTGAGGAAAGTAACAGCCACAACAGATCTAAAAGCTAAGAATGTCTAAAATATAAAGCTAAAGTCCTCATCTTTGTACACATTGGTCAGTGACAAAACAGTTTCATAGAATAGTTTGCTTCCTTTTTTTTTTTACCCCACTGCACGGTTAAAATGTTAATAAAATTCCAAACGAGAAAAAGCAAAAATACCTCAAAACCACAATCACTCATATTCCAAACCATTTCCCACCCTTAAATCCACAAATATTCCCCAAATAATTTTAAAACTAATTTTCAAATATAAACTGCAGCCATGTGTTTGACGGAAATTGGCTAGAATTAGGACAGTACATGAACAGGCAGCAAAAGACAAAGCAGGCTTTATTTTGCAATAAAGATTTGAGTGTATTATTTGAGAGACAATAGCCACAAATTTTATTTTGAAGCTGGACAGTCTGTAAGAAGTTAAGTTATGCCTCAATGTAAAAGGGATAGACAAGGCAGGTTTGATCTTGTAATATAGTGTACTATTTGAAAGTCAATGGCCACAAACATTGTACAATGGTTGGACAGCTTGGTGAGACTACAACATAGGAGGAAGAGATGAGACCGGGTTCGGAGTGCTATTTTGTCCAAGCTCTTGCTTTAACCTCTCCCCTATAAAGTCTAGTTAGAAAATTCCTGCCCTGAGTATTCCCATGGTTTTGATTTCCTATACACATTTTTTTTTCTACTTATGCTACTTTTTATTAATAGCTCATTTCAAATGTATCTTTATTTTTTTCTGTATTTTTATATTGACGCAGTGGTTGGGCTGCACACAGCAGAAGGCAGACATGCCTGCAATTCCAGCAAAATCTTTTTCCTCCCAGTCAATCAGCTATATTTTTTTTTACATACTTTTTTGTTTCATGAAAGTCAGGGCACTGGAGGCATAGCTAGGGGAAAGGAAGAGCAGGCAGCAGCAAAAAATAAAGTGATACTAAACACAAACTATTTAATTTACATTATTCCCTCCCTTTATGTGTGTGAATAATGGCACTGTATTTATTTAAAAAAAAAAAAACAATGCACAAATGTCCCCCTAGTATAAGAGAGTGGGGCTAAGGGGGATAAGGAGGAGAAGGGAGGTGTGGGGGAGGGGGGTCTGAGGAGGAGAGAGGGGTGCAGTGTGGTTTGACAAGGATGAGGGAGGTGCGGGGTTGTCTGAGGAGGAGAAGGGAGTTGTGTGTGTGTGTGTGTGTGTGTGTGGGGTGGGGGAGGGAGATGTAGGATGGTCTAAAGAGGAGAAGGGAGGTGTGTGTGGGGGGGGGGGCTGAGGAGGAGAAGGAAGGTGTGGCGGGGGTCTGAGGAGGAGAAGGAAGGTGTGGGGGGGGGTCTGAGGAGGAGAAGGAAGGTGCTGGGGGTCTGAAGTGGAGAATAGTGGGGTGGGGGGATGGTCTGAAGAGGAGAAAGGAGGTGTGGGTGTGGTCTGAGGATGGGAAGGGAGGTGTGGGGGGAGGTCTGAGGAGGCTGTGGGGTGGTCTGAGGGGGAGAAGGGAGATGTGAAAGGAGGTCTTAGGAGGAGAATGGGGCTGTGAGTTGATCTGAAGAGGAGAAGGGAGAGGTGGGGGGGGGGGTTGAGGAGTGGGGTGGTCTAAGGAGTATAAGGGAGGTGTGGGGGTGGGGGTCTGAGAAGAAGGGAGGTGTGGATGGTCTAAAGAGGAGAAGGGAGGTGTGAGGGGTCTGGGGAGGAGAGGGGGTGTGCTGTGTATTCAATCTCAGTATAGGCTCTCCATCTCCCCCTACAGGCTGGAGGGAGAAAAAAAGCCAGAATCCTCTCCCCAGCAGAAGCCAGATGCTCTTCTTGTGACAGGAGTGAAATACTCCTGTCAGTGAAGAGCGGCACAAGTGTCTAAATCACCAGCACACCCCCCCCCCCCCTTATCACTCCATCTATGTCAGGCCCTGTGAACAGCATTTAATACAGTACGTACTGACAGTTTTTAATAACCTGGGTTTAATAACACTTTAAGTGTGGAAATCAATGCCAGATCTGCCTTCCCTTCCCCAAATCAGGATGTATGCTTTTTGAGGCAGTATATTTTATTTTGTCAGGATCTTTTGATTATTTTGGTGCAGTACCATAAACTTGTAGTTGACCCAGGAAAAGCTGTGTTTTGTTTGCAGCACGTCACCACATACCTGTGCTGTAAAGTAATATGCATCAAAGCACCACATATTTCCCCCCTATTGCCACAGCTGCCATAAATTTAGGCAATCCCATCTATGACAAAAAGTCAGTCAGGCCTAAAGTGAGCCGCAGAAGTTCTACACATGGAGTTAGTAGGGGGTGAGCAGGTTCTGCAGGGCAAAGCAGTGGTTAGGCCACACTGTCTAGAGTCAGTACATGCTCTCCTTTTCTATCTGGTGGGTATGCTATACACCCACAGTACACACAAGAGGCAATAAAGTGACTGGTAGCCTCCCTATTCTTACTCCTCCAAGACACACAGTAACAACTTGTTTGCAAATAGTGCTAATGTACCCTTTTCCTTTTCCTCCTCCTCTTCGGAAAACACTGATATAGCCCCACAAACTGGCTAAAAGGACTCAGTGGAATTAGAGGCCACTGCTATCCCCAGGGCTGGTCCACAGAGCTCTGTAGTGTGTGTGGGCCTTTTATAACATACAATATATTGCCAAAAGTATTGGGACACCCCTCCAAATCATTGGATTCAGGCGTTTCAATCACTTCCATGGCCGCAGGTGTATAAAATCAAGCAGACTGCTTCTACAAACATTTGTGAAAGAATTGGTTGCTCTCAGGAGCTCAGTGAATTCAAGCGTGGTACCATGATAGGTTGTCCCCTGTGCAATAAGTCCATCCGTGAGATTTCCTTGCTACTAAATATTCACGGTCAACTGTTAGTGCTATTTTAACAAAGTGGAAGCAACTGGGAACAAAAGCAACTCGGCCACGAAGTGGTAGGCCATGTAAAATGTAAAAGTGGGGTCAGCGCATGCTGAAGCGCACAATGTGCAGATGTCACCAACTGTCTGCAGAGTCAATAGCTAAAGACCTCCAACTTCGTGTGACATTCAGATTAGCACAGCAACGGTGAGTAGAAATGGAGCTTCATGAAATGGATTTCCATGGCCGAGCAGCTGCATCCAAGCCTTACATTACCAAATGCAATGCAAAGTGCCGGATTCAGTGGCGTAAAGCACACCGTCAATGGACTCTATAGCAGTGGAGATGTGTTCTTTGGAGTGAGAATAATGCTTCTCTGTCTGGCAATGCAATGGACGTGTTTGGGTTTGGTAGTTGCCAGGAGAACGGTACTTGCCGGACTGCATTGTGCCAACTGTAAAATTTGGTGGATGGGGGTTGTTTTTCAGGGGTTGGGCTTGGCCCCTTAGTTCCAGTGAAGAGAATAAGTAAGGCGTCAGCATACCAAAACATTTTGGACAATTTTTTGCTTCCAACTTTGTGGGAACAGTTTGGGGATGGCCCCTTCCTTTCCAACATGACTGCAAACCAGTGCACAAAGCAAGATCCATTAAGACATGGATGAGCAAGTTTGGGGCGGAGGAACTTGACTGTCCTGAGTCCTTACCTCAACCTGAAAGAACACCTTTGGGATGAATTAGAGCAGAGACTGCGAGCCAGGCCTTCTCTTCCAACATCAGTGCCTGACCTCACAAATGCACTTCTGGAAGAATGGTCACACATTCCCATAGACACATTCCTAAACCTTGTGGACAGCCTTCCCAGAAGAATTGAAGCTGTTATAACTGCAAAGGGTGGGCCAACTCAATATTGAACCCTACGGACTAAGACTAGGATGCCATTAAATTTCATGTGCCTGTAAAGGCAGGTTTCCCAATACTTTTGGCAATATAGTGTATTTAAAATAAGTCCCCAAATTATTATTATTATTATACAGTATTTATAAAGCGCCAATAGTTCGCTCAGCGCTGTACATTACAAAGGGGGACAGAACATGTGACAGAACAATACCAAAACAATGCAAAACATGAGGGGATTGAGGGCCCTGCTCTTTCGAGCTTACAATCTAGGAGGGAGGGGATGGTGGCACAGGAGGAGATAGCTGTGGGGGATGGAGTGGTAGGAAGAGTGGAGGAGGTCGGCAAGTTAGCAGGGGGTGGGGTAGGCTTCCCTGAAGAGATGGGTTTTCAGGGTGCGCCTAAAGGAGAGGAGAGTAGGTGATAATCTGATGGGTTGGGGCAGGGAGTTTCAGAGGATGGGTGACACCCTGGAGAAGTCCTGGAGGCGGGCATGGGAGGAGGAGACCAGGGAACTAGAGAGAAGGAGGTCTTGTGAGGAGCGGAGTGTGCGTGCTGGGCGGTACTTGGATATTAGGTCAGTGATGTAGTTCGGGGCAGTATGGTGGACAGCTTTGTACGTCAGCGTTAGGATTTTGAATTTGATCCGTTGCGCAATCGGAAGCCAGTGGAAGGATTGGCAGAGGGGGGTGGCGGAGACAGAGCGGTTGGAAAGGGGAATGAGTCTGGCAGCCGTATTCAGGATCGACTGAAGCGGGGATAGCCAGCGGCGAGGCAGGCCAGTGAGGAGGGAGTTGCAGTAGTCGAGTCGTGATATGATGGAGTGGATGAGCTGTTTAGTGGTTTCTGGGGTTAGGAACGTGCGTATTTTGGCGATGTTGCGGAGGTGGAGTCTGCACGAGTTTGTTAAAGATTGGACTTGGGGTTGAAAGGATAGGTTGGAGTCCAGAATGACACCAAGTACTCTGGCCTGCAGGGCGGGTTTGATGGTAGCGTTGTTGGATGTGACGGAGAAGTCAATGGGGGGTGGTGTCCGGGCTGGGGGGAAGACAAGAAACTCGGTTTTGGAGAGGTTCAATTTAAGGAAGTGGAGTGACATCCAGTCTGATATGTCGCTCAGTAGGTGTGTGATTCGGGCTGAGACCAAGGGGGTGAGGTGGGGGGTTGAGAGATAAATTTGTGTGTCGTCGGCATAGAGGTGGTAGTTGAAGCCGTGAGAGTGTATGAGCTGGCCAAGGGAGGAGGTATAGATGAAGAAGAGAAGGGGCCCGAGGACAGAGCCTTGAGGGGCCCCAACAGAGAGGGGGAGTGAGGGGGAGGTGGTAGCATTATAGGTAATGCTGAAGGAGCGTTGTGACAGGTAGGATGAGAGCCAGGAGAGAGCAGAATCTCTGAGGCCGAGGGAGTGTAGTTTTTTGAATCACCTCTATGCCCAGTGTGTTAATGCCAGCTTGGCAAAACTGCTGCCTTTAATGCTGCTTCCATTCCAACTCATAGTTTCATTCCTTTTCACAAGTTTATGGTCTGTGCTACACCATAGTGGCAGGTACCCAGCCACCATAATGTGGCCTAGAAGGCCATTCCCCAGACACTTTATTTTGACCAGGAGGCTATCTCTGCTCTCTCACAACATATGGAATGCAATGAGGTTGCAGGAGGCAAAAGAGTAAAACGAAGAGGAAAATGTTTGGGTGCTGGTGGTAAGCAAGAGGAAAGGGTTGCTTACCATATCACAACACAGGTTAGTCAGCAAACAAATGGAGTGGGTAAACTGTACGGTCAGAGAGTAGTAGTGATTAGTCAAGTGTAGAATACTATAGGATGCCCATTCATCCTTAAATCTTCCTTCAATAGGAAAACATATGAGAGATGCAGTCTGAATTATAAAATTCACTGTCATAGACTGGAGGTTGTGGTCTCTTTGTGGCAGATTTATACAATTTTTTAGATATTCTATAATTTATAGAATTTTTTTTTTCATTTTTTTAAATTTTTTTTATGGTTAAATCTTTTTTTTTGTGTAGGTTTACAGCTTATAAGACATAATACTGTATGTATATAGTATAATGAATGCAAAGTGTACAAAGAACAATTTGTAAGGCGATTTAGTGTAGAAAATCAAATTGTAGAATAACATATTACAGACGTCAGATAGTAGTATGATAGGTGCAACCTGGACTGTTGCTTATAACTGCTGTGGAATTTCTTCCTTTGTTGCTGCTGTATTATCCTTCTGCAGTGTGCACAGGGTTAAACTGAATATTCATTAACCACTTGCCTACAAGCCAATTCTGAAACTTCTCACCTACATGTAAATAGCAGCATGTTGTGAATAGCAGGCCTGGTGTGATCAGACTGTACTAGAGATCACACCCACCCCATGTAAGTAAGGAAAAATGGGACTTCTCAGCAAGATTAAAAGGGAGAAATCACATCAACTTCTATCCTGACTGTATGACTTGAACTTGACTTTTACTGAATCAAAACAAGTATCTAGAGACCCAGAAGAAGGTACACTGGTTCTGGTAAGAGACTAACTGTGCACAAGTTAATCTGTTATCTGTTGGGAACTGTTGGGTTTTTTCAAGGGCACCAACTTTGCCAGCCATCTTTTTTTTTCATCATTCACTGGCCAGTGTGACAAAATAGGAAATATCTTTATATACTGTTGCTAGGTAAATGCAGTTCAGTTAATTACTGTTATTCAGAATACTGCAAGTGTTTAACCACGTCTCTCAGAGTAACGTCATTGTCGTATTGATTGTTTGTGTAAGTACAGTTGCTAATCCTCTCTTCTTTTAGGCTATGCTTGGCATAATACATCCTTTGAAATACCTCAAGGTGTGTCTGTAAATGCTGGGTGAGCAAGGTGTGTCATCTTCAGGTGTGCAGAGGAATCACAAAACCATTCAGCAGCTCCTCTGAGGGTAGTGCTACATAGGCATTACATATAGCTTTTTATTTATATTTTTAGTTGTTTTTCCTTGTAAAGTTGTCCCTGCCCTGGTCAAGCAAACATTGGCAGGGACAGAAATGCAAACTGGGTACTACCGTAGGCAAGAAGGAAGTCCTAGGCCTCAACGCTATTTTGTCCTAATGCAAAAAACAAAAAGGGCTCCTTTCCAAATAAGGCCGCTAGCGCAGACACTCAGCTAGCAGGTTACAAGAAATACCACCTAGTTGAGAACAGAAAAGGGAATGTCTCTGACAGGTAAAAAAAGGCCAGATTCAGATCCCTTGGAGTCACAGGAAAATTAATGGGAAGAGCTACATGGGAGACTCACTGTAAAATCGATGTCCTTCGAAAAAAAGAAAAATAGGGCAGGAACATGACTTTTGACACTGCTGAAAGCCAAACCTTGGTCCAGACCCATAATTTACCACCCACCACCAACATTTTTAACATTATTTCCATCTATGTATTATTTTATTTTTAAAAATGTTTATTTTATTACTATTAATTGTTTTTTTTTCTGTAAAACCACTCCTGCCCTGCTCAAACAAACATGGACAGGGATTACAAGACTGTAATAAAAACTCTAACAAGATCATATCTATCAATTGACTATTTGGGTGTTAAGGATTTACCACTGGCTGAAGGTGGCCCAATATATGCTTGAGGTACTGGTTTCCCTGCTGCATGTGCTATGTCACAGAGGGCCTTCAGCGTGCATGATAGATGTTACCAATAAAATCAAAACATATATTTTAAAGTGTAGTTAAAGGCAAAACTTATTTTTATTTAATTTTGCAAAGAGTGGAGAAAATTAGAACAGCTGTCAGGTTTTTATTGCCTTCATGGAGATTCACCTTCTCTTGAGGTACTGGTTTCCCTGCTGCATGTGCTATGTCACAGAGGGCCTTCAGCATGCATGATAGATGTTACCAATAAAATCAAAACATATATTTTAAAGTGTAGTTAAAGGCAAAACTTATTTTTATTTAGTTTTGCAAAGAGTGGAGAAAATTAGAACAGCTGTCAGGTTTTTATTGCCTTCATGGAGATTCATCTTCTCTACTTGTCCTCTTTAGGCCTCATGCATACTGTGCTTAAAAACTGTTTTTCTCCTACAGGAGTTTACATAATAAAAAATGCTGTAAAATGCTGCAATTTTGTATGGGTGTTAATTGTTAATGCGCATTCACGCGTGTCCCTGTGTCTGGCATTGATGCATTTTATTGTCCAGCATTCTGGCCATTAGAATGCATTAATGCAGGAACGCATTAACATGCTTTTGAGCATATTTTATGTTCAAAAACTCTTCCCCTGAACGTACAAGTGATTTTTTTTTCTGCCTGTAAGCTCCCCTGCCACTAAACTCCTGAAAACTCCTATAGATTAAACGTTTGAAGAAGCAGCTATTTTGAGCTGCACTGTGCATGAGACCTTACCATTATCACCAAGAGTGAAAGTAAAAGCCAATCCCAAATTTTGGGATATCACCAGGACAAGCATAGGGGGGAAATCTTCCAATGGGGATGCTAGATCTAGTGACCCAGACGGCTTAAAAAAATGTTTTACTTTTAGTTCTACTGGAAATATGTTTAACTAACCACTTGCTATCCGCCCTATAGCAAAAGTACTGCTACAGGGCGATATGGCTGTGCAAAATCCCGTATATATATGGGATTTGAATCTCTGGGTAGGGAACGCGTGCACCCTACATGCACTGCTATTGGCAGCTGGGGATGTTAATCACCGGGTCCCGATTGGCAATTCCCAGCAGGCACTCGGTGATTGTCAGCAAAGCTGACAGGGGAGAGACCACAGGTAAACAACACAGGTCTCTCTCCTGTCAGCATGGACATGCTGCTTTGTATCTCTCTGCACAACAGGTAGATACAAAGCAGCATGTCTTCCAAGTAAAACAGCACACAATGTAAAACACACAGTTAACCCTTTGATCTCCCCAGATGTTAACCCTTTCCTGCCCAGTGTCATTAGTACAGTGTCAGTACGTTTTATTAGCACTGATCAATGTATTAGTGTCAATGGGGATGTCAGTGGCATTTAGTCAGTTCCCCCCCAGTGTCAGAATGTCATCCGCAGTCCCGCTATAAGTTGCTGATCGCCGCCATTACTAGTATAAAAAAATAAAAATAAAACTTCCAGTATATATACCGCCATTTGTAGACATTATAACTTTCACGTAAACCAATTAATTTAGACACTTTTGGATTTTTTTTAGCAAAGACATGGAGCAGAATACATTTTGGCCTAAATTTATGAAGAAATTTGATTTAAAATATTTTTTATTGGATATGTTTTATAGCAACAAGTAAAAAATATTGCTTTTTTTCAAAATTGTCGGGCTTTTTTTTGTTTATAGTGCAAAATATAAAAAATGCACAGGTGATCAAATACCACTAAAAGAAAGCTCTATTTCTGGGAAAAAATGACATAAATTTCATTTATGTGCAGCATTGCATGACCACGCAATTGTCAGTTAAAGTAACGCAGGCACATCGCTAAAAATGGCCTGGTCAGGAAGGGGGGTAAATCCTCTGGAGCGCAAGTGGCTAAGGAAAGACCAAACGCTTTTTGGGTATATGCGGATACAGTAGGGGGTTACTGTGCACCTGAGGTGAGGGTGTGCTGTGTTTTTGGTGCACAGTGATTTTACATTTTTATCTTTTTAAGGAACAATTGAGGTGTGATGAAATAAAGGCAACTTTTGAACAGAATGTCGGCAACCTCTGCCTGAAGGGCTCTAATCACTCTCCGTTAAAAGAAAAAAAAGTCCCCAATTCATTTAAAAAAAATAGCTAAGTTATGGACAATTGAAGAGCCAATTGTCAATCATTTGCAGACAAATATTGTTCCTTAAAAGGATTTTTGGGTGTACAGATCTATACACGCAGACAGAACACATAAGCAAATGTACCCCAGCATTGCATTTGAAAGAACCTAAGCAAAGTCTGTTTACATAGATGTAAACCCAACCACCAAAATCTCACATAAGCTTTAACATGATAATATTTGGAAAGCTTATTTTTATTTTAACAACTAGTTTTCATGAAAATGACAGCTGGAAATACTGATATAAAGGTCCTTGTTTAGGAACTTTGTGTTATCTCCTGCTGATAAATCACCCTGTCACATGCTCTCCCAAAGGAAACTAAATCCTGCTGTCCAAATGCACATTACCCAGGCATGTTCCATTGTTGTCACCATGTAAAGTGGACCTTAAAAATATATATACTTATCTCAGCCCCTGCTTCCAGTGATTCCAGGAGGCATAGATGATTTCATTGTGCCTCAAAGCTGCCTTCTGGGATTGCTAGAATATCTGCGCTCCAGGCCATTGTGGGGGCATATTCTTTGATGGATTTTGAGTGCCCAGCTATCCCCAGAGGTGCAGGTTGATGTGATGCACACTTCCCAGAAGTGATGGAAGCGCTGCAGGTGATTTGACTTTGGGGTACAGAGTGGCTTTCAATAGAATGGACTGTCTATATTCATGGAAGGTCTGCCTTAATAAAAGACCTGCCATATTGCCACTGAGCAGGATTGAACCTTATTTCTTCTCCTATGATGTGATTAAAAAATCCCTAAAAAATTCTGTGTTGGCCAAATATTTAGAAACTTTGACTGCTTCTTATTGCAAATGAAAATTCTTCTTTTCCAGGAAATCAGTGTCTTACTTTAAAGCGGAGCTCCACTCAAAAAGGGAAGTTCTGCTTTAAGGACTGCTCCCCCGATGCCCATTAAGGATTGGCACCTTTGGAGAGCAAGGGGGGGAGTGGGTACTCGAATTTGACAGGCACCCGCTCCCACTTCCGGTCCATTCGCCTAGGTGATTGGAAATGGAAGGTGTCCTCCCTCCTTCCCTCCCTGTAGTCTTTTGGGACATGTGACAGGTCCCAGAAGACTACAGAACCATTCAGGAAGTGCAGCGCTACTCGCACATGCGCAGTGGGTACCCGGCTGTGAAGCCACAAGCTATCGCAGCCGGGTGCCCACACTGAAGATGCCAGCCTCCAAGAATACAGGACGTCCGGAGAAACGAGCTGCAAGGGACACACCTCGGGACCGAGGGACAGGTAAGTGGCTGTTTTTTTAAAAGTCAGCAGCTACAGACTTTTATTTTTTTGATAGGTCAAGTGGAACTCCGCTTTAAGAACGTTATGTGCCCACAGAATCCCTGCCAGGACTTCCAGAACTCTTGCTCTCAGGATCACTGCCAGAACTTCCAATGGTTCTCACAGAATCCCTGCCAGGAAGTTCTCCAAAATGATACTCGGCACATCCTCTGACCAAAAGGGTATTTACGCTCCAACCATTCATCTGACTAGTCTTGTGTCTTATTGCCAGCTGAGAGCATAAAGTGACACTGAACTCTGTTTCAAAAAAGAAAACAAATTTTATTCAAGTATGTATTCTTAACTCAAAACAGTCTCTTCTATTGCTCTCAGCCTAATCCAAATTCCTTTTTTTCAGCTGTGATCCGACTTCCTGTTAGAAGGTGGCTACGTTCAATCTCCATGGTCACTGTATGTAGAAGTGTAGCCACCATCACCATCTCATCATTCCTTGTGGGCGGCTATGATAAAAATGCTGTCACTTCACACACTGAGAGAGCCCCATCACCTGTCAGGGATATAATTTGTGACAATGACCAACCAGTACAAAGCACTGAGAATACAGGAATATAAGTAAGGGGTCTCCAAGGGGTTCACACAACAAATGTTGACACAGTGTACAAATGATTCAGCAATGGAGACCCACATCATTCTGTTTCCATGACTTCTGGAGAATAATATGTCTTTAGAGACCTTGAACCAACTGGTACATGTAACATTAATGTAACCTAAGACATGAATTGAGGGGGAGTAACATTTCTGGCACACATAACTCATCTGCTATGAACGAGAATTAACCTTAAGGTTGTTTCACATATCTGTTTCCCAAGACGGATTTGTTCCAAGAGATGTGATTTATTTTCTGTAATATAAGTGTTTACTACCTTTTTAAAATCACTCTAAGAAGGGAAAGCAAAGGATGTCCTAGGCTACTACACAGGAAAAACAAGCTTTCAAGGGCATCTATAATGGTTTAGGGTTTATTTTTTAGACATTATTTTGGACATTTTAAGAATTTATTTCTGTTCTTTACATAAAATATTTACGTAATAAATCAACATTTAATACAAACTACACCCATTAGGTCTCTTTGATACAGTGGGAGTGGTAAAAACAGGCAATTGAGCCTGTCCTGTTGACAGGCTGTATCTCCTGTCAAACCTGCCAGTTCAAGCCAAAGGGGCAGCACATTAGTCCCATTGAAAAAAATTAGGCAAAAAGAAAAACAAATTAGGCATTCAGGAGGCAGTAGGAGTCCGTCCTGAACAGCTGACTGTGAAAAGCAATCCACTATGGAGAGAAAGAGCAAGTTTGAACCTAGCCTAGCACAGTAGCCAAAAAGTATCATGGTTTTCTAAAGAGAGGGCATAGTCAAAGCTATAGCAGTTGCCTTGATTCTTTCTCTCTCTCATTATACGTTTTGAGAGTCCTGCATAAACAGGCAGGGATGGAGGGGAAGGAGTACCTGCTTTGACTCACTCTGCTGTGTGTATAAATTGGAGCTTGAGCTACTGAGCTTTGTAATTAACGACAAAGCATACAAACAAAACAAGTATGCTTAAAGCGGAGTTCCACTTGAAAAAATAAATAAATAAAAGCCAGCAGCTACAAAAACTGTAGCTACTGACTTTTA
The DNA here is from genome assembly GCF_062004578.1 of Staurois parvus. Classification (NCBI taxonomy): domain Eukaryota; kingdom Metazoa; phylum Chordata; class Amphibia; order Anura; family Ranidae; genus Staurois; species Staurois parvus. The sequence continues at coordinate 8,585,714 of NW_028317827.1, read as the reverse complement.
AAATACAGGCACTTACCTGTCACTCGGTCCAGCGGTGTCCTCACCACCACTGGTTTCACCGGCCGTCTTCTCTCCCTGGCGCTGGCATCTCCAGTGTGGGCACCTGGTGACAGTTTGCGGCTTCACAGCTGGTTGCCCACTGCGCATGCACGAGAAGCACTGCACTTTATGAATGGCCCCATAGTCTTCTGGGACCTGTCACATGTCCCAGAAGAATATGGGGAGGGAGAGCAACTTCCACTTCTGATCGCCTAGGCCAGTGGTCGGCAAGCCGCGGCTCGCGAGCCACATGCGGCTCTTTACACGCTTTAATGCGGCTCTTGTGTGCCGGGCGCCCGCTCCCCTCCCTCCTCTCGGGCGGCAGGGACTCTGCAGCGTGATCCAAAAAAAAACAGCCAGGGCAGCGCGCTCAAATGCAATGATTGGCCAGTCTCGCTACCACTCACATCCTGATAGCCAGTGATTGGCTGTCAGGATGTGTGTAGGCGGGGCAGCGTGATGAACGTGAGAGGAGCTAGGCTCCTCTCACAGTCCGCCCTGAAGACCGGAACGGCGCGGGAACACGGCAAGAGGAACGCGCGGAGCAAAGGTAAGTGAATTGACACAGGGGGGACTTGGCTTACTACTTGCTACTTACTTACTACTACTATATGAGGGATGAATTAATATGGGGGATGAATTACTATAGGGGGGATGAATTACTATGGGGGATGAATTACTATATGGGGGATGAATTACTATATGGGGGATGAATTACTATATGGGGGATGAATTACTATAGGGGGGATGAATTACTATAGGGGGGATGAATTACTATATGGGGGATGAATTACTATATGGGGGATGAATTACTATGGGGGATGAATTACTATATGGGGGATGAATTACTATGGGGGATGAATTACTATGGGGGATGAATTACTATATGGGGGATGAATTACTATGGGGGATGAATTACTATATGGGGGATGAATTACTATATGGGGGATGAATTACTATAAAAACTTATTGAAACTAAAAACAGTGTACCATCCTATGTATTTTCAGTTTTAAAAATGTGGCTCTCAAAATAAATTTCAATCGTGGTTTTGGCGAGATTTGGCTCAGTTGAAAAAAAAGGTTGCCCAACACTGGCATAGGCGATCGCTTCTGAAGTGGGAGCGAGTACCTGTCAAATTCGGGTACCTGCTCCCCAAAGGTGCCAATCCTTAATGGGCAGCGGGGGACAAAGGCTTAAAGCAGAACTTCCCCTTTTGGGTGGAGCTTCGCTTTAAACTGCTATATAAATGTTACCACTCTATACCAAATTGACATCCCTGTTGTCACGCTTCCGTGCACATTGAGTCGGCACCAGATTTTGCCTCCTGTCTGAGTTGCTCGGGTTCCTGCCTATCCCCCTTGAACCTAGGTATTATTAAGCCTTTACACCTGTGTGTTAGTGTTCGAGCAACGTGTCTCCATGTAGTAGCCAGACCCCTCTGATTTCTGTGTTGTGCGCCACCGATTGAGTACTCTCATATTTTTGTGTGCCCTTTGATGCTGTCTTTGTTCTCAGTGTTTTCCAACTGGCTGTGCATTTATATTGCCTTTGGTTTCTGTCTGTGGATTTCTTCATCCCCTGTTGTCTGTGTGTCCTTTTCAGCATTGTTTCTTGTTGTTTGCCTGCAGTCCTTCCAGCTTGCTGCAGTAGGTTACCTTGCTTCCTAGAATCCTGTGCATACCCCTTGGCAGCGTGCTGTTTGCTTGCACTATGCCCGCACGGGTGTATTAGAGAGCCACAACCTGAGGTCTGCCTTGCAGTACAACATCCACACCTTCATTGGCTCTGGTGAAGACCGGGTGGCACCTTAGATCCTGCGACTCTGATACACCACCGTTTGTGAGCAGTTACACTGCATCTGCGAGGACTGGTAAACAGGTACACCCGCTAGTTCTTGAGTTACAGTCCCAGGTGGTCTTACCCCTGAATGTGACACTTGTGTCTACGCATGAGCACAACCTAACATCCCTTCCTAAGCAAACTTGTAAAGGAAATGCAGAGATGCATAGGAAATGTAAAGACCATGTGTTCAGATAGACAGACCACCCTTGCCTGTGTCAGCCACTAAAGTTAACCTGTGCTTTAGACATGCAGGGCTATGCAACAAGTTCTCCTAATTTTTGTCCTCCTCCTCTGCACATCCCTTGCCTTGCCCCCCAATCCATTTGGCTGCCTACAGCACAAAGATATACCTGGTACATCTAGGTAGGGTGGAGCCAGGGGCAGACTGACATTTTGGAAACTCAGGCACCACCCGAGGGCCCGGAGTCAGTAGAGGGCCCCATGAGATGCCCCTGGTACCCTTTTCATAGGCTTTTTTTATTTTGGGCAAGGACACAGGGCCTCATGATCCCCTATTGCCTAGGGGCCCCATGAGTTGTCAGTCCGCCCCTGGATGGAGCATGAGAGTATCTTCCTTTCTCTTTCCCTTTCTCTCTCCCTCTTTCTGAGCAACCAATCATCAGGCCCAGCAGGGTAGAAAGGGAGCCCTCAGCTCTGTATGGTCCAACTAGAGCAGCTTGGAACTTATGCAGGTCTCTTCCCTTTGCTTCTGCAGGCAGAAAAGAGCAGTGGGGAGTGAAGAGAAGTATAAGCAGCAGGGGCAAGAGGCAGATAAGTCAACCCTGCATGGCCGAAGAATTTACTTATTTTAAAACTCAACACTAGGCAATGTTTTTCTGAAATCTGTTTTCCAAAGTCTCCAGGCTGGTGTAACACCCTGCTATTATTCAGACTGCAGGATGTTAAAAGAGACACAAGGTGGCAGTGTCCTGCAACTCAGTGGCATACACATGCTCTGGTGAAAAGCTCTATGGTTTTAGCAAACTGAACTGCAGGACTTTTCTGGAAGGCAGCTAATTAGAAAACTAAATTTCCCACAAGAGCTGGCATGTGGGTGGAGGCATATATATGTACAATAAAAAGAAACAGAGGGGTGCCAGACTAAGTGCAGCATTAGTTGCGAAGTTTATTAAAAACATACAATTGGCAACTCACTAGAAGATGAACAGGGACAGGCATGTCAGTAATTCATCCGGATGTAACCCCTGTGGGTTTTAGCTTCCAGACAGTCTATGCGTAGCTGGACTGTGGAGCTGGAACATCCGAATGCGACCATCCCCCGCAGTGACCAGCATGGAACGCAAGATGGCGCCAGACCGGACGTGACATCAGCACATTGTCGCCGCAATTACTAGTGTAAAAAAAATAACAATTCCAATATACAGGTGAAACTTGAAAAATTAGAATATCGTGCAAAAGTTCATTTATTTCAGTAATGCAACTTAAAAGGTGAAACTAATATATGAGATAGACTCATTACATGCAAAGCAAGATAGTTCAAGCCGTGATTTGTGAGAATTGTGATGATTATGGCTTACAGCTCATGAAAACCCAAATCCACAATCTCAGAAAATTAGAATATTACATGCAATCAATAAAACAAGGATTGTACATAGAACAATATCGGACCTCTGAAAAGTAGAAGCATGCATATGTACTCAGTACTTGGTTTGGGTCCCTTTTGCAGCAATTACTGCCTCAATGCGGCGTGGCATGGAAGCTATCAGCCTGTGGCACTGCTGAGGTGTTATAGAAGACCAGAATGCTTCAATAGCAGCCTTCAGCTCTTCTGCATTGTTCGGTCTCATGTCTCTCATCTTTCTCTTGGCAATGCCCCATAGATTCTCTATGGGCTTCAGGTCAAGCGAGTTTGCTGGCCAATCAAGCACAGTAATCCCACGGTCACTGAACCAGTATTGGTGCTTTTGGCAGTGTGGGCAGGTGCCAAGTCCTGCTGGAAAATGAAGTCAGCATCCCCATAAAGCTCGTCTGCGGAAGGAAGCATGAAGTGCTCCAAAATCTCCTGGTAGACGGCTGCGTTGACCTTGGACTTAATGAAGCACAGTGGACCAACACCAGCAGATGACATGGCTCCCCAAATCAACACAGACTGTGGAAACTTCACACTGGACTTCAAGCATCTTGCAGTGTGTGCCTCTCCATTCTTCCTCCATACTCTGGGTCCTTGGTTTCCAAATGAGATGCAAAAGTTGTTCTCATCAGAAAAGAGGACTTTGGACCACTGAGCAACAGACCAGGTCTGTTTTTCTTTAGCCCAGGTAAGACACTTCTGACGTTGTTTGTTGTTCAGGAGCGGCTTGACAAGAGGAATACGGCATTTGAAGCCCATGTCCAGGATCCATGTGTGTGTGGTGGCTCTTGATGCACTGACTCCAGCCTCAGTCCACTCCTTGTGAAAGTCCCCAACACTTTTGAATGGCCGTTTCCTGACAATCCTCTCCAGGCTGCGGTCATCCCTGCTGCTTGTGCACCTTTTTCTTCCACTATTTTCCCTTCCACATATCTTTCTATTAATGTGCTTTGATACAGCACTTTGGGAACACCCAACTTCTTTTGCAATTACCTTTTGAGGCTTTCCCTCCTTATGGAGGGTGTCAATGATGGTTTTCTGCACAACTGTCAGGTCAGCAGTCTTTCCCATGATTGTGATTCCTACTGAACCAGACTGAGAGACCATTTAAAGGCTCAGGAACCCTTTGCAGGTGTTATGGCTTAATTAGCTGATTAGAGTGGGACACTTTGAGCCGAGAATATTCCACCTTTTCACAATATTCTAATTTTCTGAGATTGTGGATTTGGGGTTTTCATGAGCTGTAAACCATAATCATCACAATTATGACAAATCACGGCTTGAACTATCTTGCTTTGAATGTAATGAGTCTATCTCATATATTAGTTTCACCTTTTAAGTTGCATTACTGAAATAAATGAACTTTTGCGCGATATTCTAATTTTTCGAGTTTCACCTGTATATACCATTTGTAGACGCTATAACTTTAACATAAACCAATTACTTTATACGTATTGGGATTTTTTTTTAGCAAAGACATGTAGCAGAATACATTTTGGCCTAAATTTATGACGAAATTAGATTTTTAAAATTTTTTTACTGGACATGTTTTATAGCAAAAAGTAAAACATTTTTTATTCTCAAAATTGTTGGTATTTTTTGTTTATAGCGCAAAAAATAAAAAATGCAGAGGCGATCAAATACCACGGAAAGAAAGCTCAATTTGTGGGAAAAAAGGACATGCATTTCATTTGGGTGCAGCGTTGCATGACTGTCAGTTAAAATAACGCAGCGCCGTATCGCAAAGACATGCTGGTAGGTTAATTGGATCCTGTCTAAATTGGCCCAAGTATGTGTATGTATGAATGTAAGTTAGGGACCTTAGATTGTGCACCCCTTGAGGGTTAGGGACTGATGTGAATGTACAATATATATGTAAAGCGCTGCGTAAATTGACGGCGCTATATAAGTACCTGAAATAAATAAATAAATAGCAACCATAGTCAGTGGATAAATATGCATCTCCCCTTACAAGCAATTGGATGAGTGCCCCCCCCTAGCTCCCCAGAAACAGGGTCCTTGAATTACTTTCGGATTCTTTGACTTCTGTTCCTAGATATTTTTAGAAGCTGAAAAGCGTCAAACATATGCAGGAGTATATATAATCAAAGTTCTATACTGTATTAGTGTTTTACTAATATGTGTGGGAGCCAAGGCAGCACACACTTCTAATGTTAAGAAGAGTGGAGAGAAAACACATCATTTACTATCGCCATGGGTGGTCCTGTCACAGCACTGTTGATAGGAAACAAGTTTAATGCAATTCACAGGTAATCATTTATCAAAGAATGCTGTTTGCAAGACTAATTAAAGTTGTTTTAGGAATAAAAGCATCAGGAAATGGGTTCAGGTGCTAAACTAGAATAAAAGGGCGACCAACAGAGCTGAATGTGGATGTGTGATTTAGACACCATCATGTCAGTTTTGAGAGAAAAAAGGGCACCATATTTGGAATGTATTCTTTTTTTCTTTGAGGAAACATAGAACACAGCATAAAACAGGCTACAGGGCTTAGAGCGTTCACTGTTTTTGCACCATTTATATGGAAATAAAAATATATTTTAGCAAAGCATTGCTTTGTCAGATTTTAACAGCAATTCCAAGGTAAATGAAATCAAATAGCATGAACGAACTGATAATGTGGCCCAGAAAATTTTAAAATAGGCACTATAAAAGCCACATCTCTTGATTTGGATAGAGTGGAATTGTTCAAATTCCTGTTTTATCATTGTAGCTTTAGTCCCTGTTGCAAAGATTCAATCTCTTTATTTGTCCTGATGACTATAAACTGGGACTAAAAGATGAACTCTGGGATCTGAAAATATTGTCTAAGTCCCTGGTGACACTGGATGCGAATTGGCATGCGATTTGCATGCCATGAGGCTTGTAAATTGCATGCCAAGTTGCACTCTATTGTCCGCAATTAGAGCGGCCATATCAAGTCGGAACTGTACAGATTTCTAAAGTAGTACATGCACTACTTTTGGTGCAATTTGCATAGAGATATGTGTCAAATGTCTTGCAAATCACACCTGAAATCGGCATGTCCTTTGACTTTGAAATTGTGCAACTTCACTGTAAGTTGCATGATTTCAAAGTTGGGTTTGGTATAACTGGGTTGTAACTGCAAGAGGCATGAGAATTCATACTTGTTTCTTGCAGTGTTTTGTGCATTTTCTTCAAATCTGTGTAGCAGTCAAGCATAAAACTTCCTGTAATAAAGACCTGTCAGTGCTGCTCTCTCTCCTTGTGCAGGGTGACTGGTCTTGTCTCTGCCCCCTCATCTAGTTTTCTGCAGGCAGCCTGTAATGGGTGGGCCTGCTGGGTCCCTCCCATGGTACTGTTCTCTTTGCTTGTGCAGGGTGACTGGTCTTGTCTCCGCCCCCTCATCTAGTTTAATGCAGGCAGCCTGTAATGGGTGAGCCTGCTGGGTCCCTCCCATGGTTCTGCTCTCTCTCCTTGTGCAGGGTGACTGGTCTTGTCTCCGCCCCCTCCTCAAGGTTTCTGCAGGCAGCCTGTAATGGGTGGGCCTGCTGGGTCCCTCCCATGGCTCTGCTCTCTGCAGAAACTTTGTAAAGCACAGTGATGGTGTTACTGCTTGTGTTACAAGAAAATAACTGGGCTTGCAAAGGTATTTGGTGCGCACAAAGAAAATGTATATCATTTGTGGCTATTGTAGAATATACAGTATTTAAATGAAAGTTTGTGCCAGGAGTTCACTTGGAAAGTAATGGGAAATCCGAAATGTCACCAAAACAGGAATAGAAGGAAATCTCTACTACAACAAAGCTTGGAGAAAAAAATATAAGACTGTAGTAAGGGTGTTTACATAAAATCAAAGTGCAATACAACAGTGGTCTGGAAATAAAAGTGCCATGACTGTAATCCATGTTGACAATATCCTTGAGTGAAAAATCTCAAAAAAAATCTTGACTGTGATATAATGACCAACTAGAAAAAAGATTTAGGAGAAGTGAAATTTAAAAAAAAATAAAGTAAAGCTGAGTTCCTCAGTGGATACACAGCAGAAAATCCATAACAGGTACATCATGGGTTAATTTCCACTGGCTCCAAAAACCGCTCAGTGCAGCACTCAGGAGATTGAAGATATCTCTAGCATAACACACAAACATACAGCAGAGGGTGGATATGTGTTTACTACACTTAGATCGCACCTTCTGCTGTGTGTTAAGAGAACTGAAATAAAGGGAAGGGAGCAGACAGGGGAGGTACAGTAGGTAGGGGGTGGGAAAGGGAGGGAGAAATCTGCTGGAATAGACATGGGTTTCTCTTTAACCAATGCCACCTAACATGCTCTATAATGGCTCGCTTACACATGGGCAAAGACTGCCACTCATCTGAAAAGTAATCTGCGCTTGGATCAATTTTCAGAAGTGTTTGACCCCCTGACTATCATGCCACAATTGCATGCATTGAAAGCTGCAGCAGGGCAGTTGCAGTGCAGCCCCATTCATTTGAACGAGTCATGTTCTGGGGGGCGGTCCTGATGAAGCTGAATAAGATACGCCCATCGGTGAAACGCGTTGATGTCACAAGTCAGTGATGTTACGGCTGGCAGCGTTCACCAGTGACACGCACCCTGTCCCGGGTGGTGACACGAGGAGTCACGGCAAACTTTTTCAGTGCTGACCACTGACCGATGGCGCACCTATCTGGAAGCAGGGCTCTTTCACAAAAATCACCAGTGCCAAAACCGTGAAATTATATACTAAATAAATGCTGCTGCTCATTAGTGTAAACACTAAAAAATATTTTGCAAACAGGTAATTTTTCTCCTTCACTGATGTGCATTGATGAGGCTGCACTGATAGGCAGAACTGATGGACACTGATAGGCGGCACTGATTAGGTGGCAAGGATAAGCAGCACTGATGGGCACTGATAGGCAGCACTGATAGTTGGCACTGATATGCAACGATGGGCACTGATAGGCAGCACTGATGGGCAGCACTGCTGGGCACTGATGGGTGGCATTTCACTTGCTGAAGACAAAACTGAAGGGAAATTGCCCCAAAAACAAGCAGGAACTGAAGACAGTTGCAGTAGAGGCCTGGCAGAGCATCACCAGGGAAGAAACCCAGCGTCTGGTGATGTCTATGCGTTCCAGACTTCAGGCTGTAATTGACTGCAAAGGATTTGCAACCAAGTATTAAAAAATGAAAGTTTGATTTATGATTATTATTCTGTCCCATTACTTTTGGTCCCTTAACAAGTGGGAGGCACATATGCAAACTGTTGTAATTCCTACACCGTTCACCTGATTGTAAATACCCTCAAATTAAAGCTGACAGTCTGCAGTTAAAGCACATCTTGTTCGTTTCATTTCAAATCCATTGTGGTAGTGTATAGAGCCAAAAATGTTAGAATTGTGTCGATGTCCCAATATTTATGCACCTTTCTGTATATTAAAAAGTAAGGGTCCCAACACTGAACCTTGGGGTACACCACTGACAACCCTAGACCATGGAGAGTATGAATCATTAACCACTACTCTCTGAATATGATCTTTTAGCCAGTTTTCTATCCATTTACATACAGATTTTTCCAAGCCTGTTAACCACCAAGCTTTGGATAGAACTGCTTAAAAAGAAAAATAAGGAGGTGAAACTGGATATTTGTAGAGTGCTTAGGCTTCAAATTTAGGAGGGGGGTTGCCTTGGGATCTTTTGGGATTACCTGGTATACATCACTTCAAAATCTCCTGATGCTTGTACAGGTCCTCTTGCATGTATTTTAATTTGTGTTCATGTTCACATCTACACAATTTTTAAATTAGTACATGACATTACTTAGTTATAGCTCATTTTTTCTTGAGAACATATACTTTATTTATATACAAATACATAAAAACAATGACTCAATCAAGGTATATTCCTCCCTGTACTGCGATGCAGCACATAATTACACCACATAACCATACAGTTGCAATCACACAAAAACATCATTCACTCAGCCATATGATGCCTAATGTGTTGTGTGGAGCAAAGTTACCTGAACCATCAATTTAGACAGGAGCCAATTAACCTTCCAGTCTGTCCTTGTAGTATGGGAGAAAACCCGCACAGGCACAGGGAGACCATGCAAGCTCCGTGCAGCAAGTGCCATGGTTGGCAGTCAAACCTACGACTCTACTGTTGCTCGGTAAATGTGCTAAGTACTTAGCCATTGTGCTGCCATTAGGCTAAATTTACAGTTTTCTATTGAAAATCTAAGCAAAGACCAGGCCTTCTGGAACAATGTATTGAAGACTGATCAATCAAAGATAGAGTTGTTTGTTCACAGTGATATTAGATATGTTTGCCACAAACTGAAGACAATATTTCATTAGAAGAACATTGTAACAACTGTGAAGTATGGTAGTGAAAATGTGATAGTTTTGGTTTCTTTTGCTGATTCAGGGTCTGGGCATGGAGCACACAAGCAAATCCATCAAGGAAGAAATAGAGGTTTATGGACTGCCTAGTCAAAGCCTTGTTTTTTTTTTTGCTGATTACCAATGCCACTTTGTAGAGGATTTATAGATGGACAGTTCATGCAAAGGAAATCCACAAACCTTGCAAATAAAGGAATTATGTTTAGAAAAGTGATAAAAAATCTCTCTGAGTCTGTAGTTGGGTGCAGCGTGGTGTGGCGGCAGTAAATACACAAAGTACGGTTGCAAATAACAAACGTTGTATTGAAGTCACAGCCCAAAGATACAAACAGCTTAGTGGGAAGGCACCCGAATGGGAACACTCACAATTCTGAACAGTAATACAGAGCGGAGCAAGTCCTGATATGTCATCAGCTTCTGTCTCTGAGGGTGAAATGCGGCCTGGCCAGTCTATGCCCAATTGGGAGGATTCCTGGGAGGATTCTCTACTTGTCTTTTCCCTACCGCTCTTCACTTTCCATGTCACAAAATGAACTCCAAGACAGGGAGCCAGGGCCTTAAATAGACAATGCCTGACCCAAGATGCCCACCAGAGTCACATAGGGTAGCAGCATCCAACAAGATCTCTTACCTAGTGACCCAGGAAACCATAGAGGAGCATTTTCCTCCTGTCTTCCTTCTACAATGCCACTGTGTTTGAGCGCCACCTGCAGTGGAGAAAAGAAATATTGATGTTACAGACTGGTGGGCAATTATATCAAAAGCCTACAAGGAGTAATTTCTGTTAAAGTGGGAAAAACCAGCTTTTGATGCCAAGGATGTATTTATTTTTTCCAATGTATACAATATTTCTATTGATGTTGTTGTTCAGCTTATGATTGAAAAGGCAACTTTTTCTTGAGTTTTTATTCACATATCACCTTTGTCTGTGGGCACTGTTTTAATAGAGATCTAATGTTTGACTGTTTAAACATGTTAAAGAAGTCCTCAAATTCCATGGGGTGTACTTAAAGCCAGACTCCAGGTTTACATTCACATTAAATAGTTTATTTGGGCCACATTGACTATTTCTTTTACTAACTGATGCAACCGCTGACAGCATGAGCTACATGCAGTACACAGCACTGTGTTCTGGCAACGGGATGAGGACTTCCTGTCTGCTGCAAAAATCGAATCGGGCCCAGTGCTTCTCAGCCATTCACAGAAAGCCTTTTATTTTTATCAGTAAATACGAGGTTTTCGCTGATTGGCTGAGGTGGAGATTGTGACATCATCAGCCAACCTAGAGTTCGGCTTTAATGATTTAAAATTACTGTATATGTTCAATGACAATCACTTAGAAGGTATTGACGTGTTTGCATCACCATGCCAGGCAACTAGTGAATTTAAAAGGAGAACTTGCCATTGGCAACCTAGGTAATTTGCCAATACAGGCTTCCTTCAATAAGTAGACATAACAGTGGAGAAAGTAAAACAAAAAAGCTACTTTAGCAAAGAAAAAAAAAGTATAAAAAAACAGTAAAAAAAAGTAATGCTAAAATGAAACCATCATGGCTCATGCTATGCCTTTCTTTAACAAAAGGGGAAGCTGTTAGTGACCCAGTGTCAGATAAGAGTAAAGGTCACATCCACTATAGAATGTTGAGAACCTGTTGAAATTGTACCAATTTTATGGTCTTTTTTCCTTTGAGTCTCCAATTTCTTCCACTTCTCACTGACTTCATTCCAGTCTTGACCTCTTTTACCCTAAAGAAAATTAAATGCAGCCCTTAACCTGCTAGACACCAATTAGTGCAGAAGTTCTCATCCCCCTCCTCTTGCATTCTTCAGTGCATTCCAGTGTGTGTCCTCCTTCCAAACGGAGTATATAAACAGACGAAGAACAAACTGAACTCCTTCAAGGAAAAATTAACCATACTTTATAGATCACAACTTCCTGTAGAAGTGCAATCAATGTTGATAGTTGGTTGGGAATTCAAGCTTCCAGTACTCAGCAACTTATTTTGTATGAAGCAGGGATGGGATTAAAACCTCTGTTGGGTTTTTGTTGCCTTTGCAGTAAAACTCTGCAATTGAGTGGCATTTTTACTGCCCCTCATACGCTCATCCATTTGCTGCAGAGACAGTGGCCAAGGGCAGGCCTGGACTGGGACCAAAAATAGGCCCGAGCACTTTGGACTGAGTAGCACAAAGCCCAGGGACCCTTTCCTTGGAGCCCGGTGGTGAAACACCAGCGCCCGGTCACAAGAGCGACCTTTGTGGCCCTGGTAATTCCGTCACTAGTGTCAGTAGGTTTTTATTTAATTTTTCACAATTTTATATATTTTTTTTTTTTTTAATTTTTTTGTAGGCGAGAAAGAAAGAAAGAGGGAAATAAAGAAGACAGGAAGGAAGAAAAGACAGAGAGAAAGAGGGAAGGAGAGAGAGAAAGAGGAAAAGAGAGAGGGAGAGAGAGAGAGAGAGGGAAAGGGAGAGGAAAAGAGCGAGGGAAAGGAAGAGGAAAAGAGAGTGGAAAAGAGAGAAGAAAAGAGAGAGGGAAAGAGAAAGAAAAAGAAAGAAAGAAAGAAAGAAAGAAAGAAAGAAGTGTAGAGATGTGCTGGTTGCTTTAAATCTTAAACAGCAGTTGCAATTTTATATTTTATTATTTTTTTACATTTTTTTGTAGGCGAGAAAGAAAGAAAGAAAGAGGGAAAGAAAGAAGACAGGAAGGAAGGAAAGACAGAGAGAAAGAGGGAAGGAGAGAGAGAAAGAGGGAAAGAGAGAGGGAAAGGGAGAGGAAAAGAGAGAGGGAAAGAGAGAGGGAAAGGGAGAGGAAAAGAGAGTGGAAAAGAGAGAAGAAAAGAGAGAGGGAAAGAAAGAGAAAGAAAGAAAGAAAGAAAGAAAGAAAGAAAGGTAGAGATGTGCTGGTTGCTTTAAATCTTAAACAGCAGTTGCAATTTTATATTTTATTATTTTTTTGTAGGCGAGAAAGAAAGAAAGAAAGAAAGAAAGAAAGAAAGAAAGAAAGAAAGAAAGAAAGAAAGAAAGAAAGAGGGAAAGAAGGAAGACAGGAAGGAAGGAAAGACAGAGAGAAAGAGGGAAGGAGAGAGAGAAAGAGGGAAAGAGAGAGGAAAAGAGAGAGGGAAAGAAAGAGGAAAAGAGAGAGGGAAAGAGAGTGGGAAAGAGAGAGGAAAATAGAGAGGGAAAGAGAGAAAGGAAGGAAGAAAGAAAGAGAAAGAAAGAAAGAAAGAAAGGAAGAAAGAAAGAAAGAAAGAAAGAAAGAAAGAAAGAAAGAAAGAAAGAAAGAAAGAAAGAAAGAAAGAAAGAAAGAAAGAAAGAAAGAAAGAAGGAAAGAAAGGAAGAAAGGAAGAAAGGAAGAAAGAAAGAAAGAAAGAAAGAAAGAAAGAAAGAAAGAAAGAAAGAAAGAAAGGAAGAAAGAAAGAGATGTGCTGGTTGCTTTAAATCTTAAACAGCAGTTGCAAAGCATTTTGTCTCTCTTTGTGAGTGACAGACAGGAAAAGCAGGACTGTGCTCTAATTGGTTGTTACTACAGCTGAAAAGGATCCACCCATAGTAGCACTGTTGCAGCTGAACTTATGATTGGCTGTGGAGGAAAGGAGAGAGGAAAAAGGAAGAAGAACCACATGTGGGGAGGCAGACATTTTCAGGGGACTGCATGGAGCAAGGGCTCCTGGTGTGAAGTCACAGAGTCTCACTCTCTGTGCTGCTAGAGCCCATGGACTGGGCTGGGAGTGTGTAGCAGAGAAATTGTTGCAAGAGGACAGTGTGCAAACTAAGGACTGTCCTGCCTGACACTCAGGATTACAGCCACTCAAGTGCATGTGTCTCTCAAAGTCTGAAGCTGCTGAAAGAGAGAGGATTTCTACTGCTGTCTAATGCTATCTAGAGGACAATCCAGAAACAGTGAGTACTCTGTGATGAAATGGGATTTTGTTATTGCTGCATTTGCTGTTCATCTCTGGAGAATGGTCATGAGAAAGCCTGCTCTCTTATTCTCAGAGTGACACAGATCTTGGAAAGCCCAAGCTGCTCAGAATTAGCTATTCCTGCTGCTGATTGATGAGAGAACTCTGTCTCTGTATATTACTGGTTTGTCTCCTCAAGACTTGTGCTGTGGCTGAAGTGTGTTTAGTTGCAAATCCCCACAGAAGCTTGCTACTTTGAATATACTGAGCAAGTGTCAGTATATCAGGATTTCACCTGTATGGTAAAGATTTGTTGAAGTGTTGTTTTTCTTCTATTGCAATGTTCACTGGGAGATTCTGCTTAAAGGAGACTGTGCTATCCTGGTACCCCTGGATTAGAAATACTCTCCCATGCAGAGAGTGAGCGCTCTTCCATTGATTAAAGGGCCCCAATGTTGAGAGACTTAAAGTTTCATCCCACTGGCCAGTGGTTAGGCTCATTTCTGCTCTAGATAGTATTGCTATAGCAAATGTCAATAAGCTGCTAAATCTCATTAACAGTCATTGTTTCATGTGTCAATGTCACTCTCATATGTCACCCTAGTCAGTGTGATACTAGTCCATTTTTGGAGAATTTGGCGAGTGAATTGTGACTTCTTACTAACTGTGTTATGCAAAGTGTTATCTGTGTTTTATGTACATTACCTGTGTTAAATCAGCTAGTTCTTTTTCAGGGTTTGTCTTCTTTAATAAAACTCGTAAAAAATATTCTCAGAGTGTCGAAGTGTTCTGGGTATAATCGGAGGTGTCACCAGATTCAGGTGGGAGCTGAACCTATATATCTAGCCAAGCATCACCCAAGGGTGTGCGAAAGAAAGAAAGAAAGAAAGAAAGAAAGAAAGGAAGGAGAGAAACAGGAGACAGCAAGAGAGAGAAAGAAAGAGAGAACTATAGAAAAGAAAGAAAGAGAGATGAGATGAGGAGGGGGACCACTGGAGGAAATGAGGGAGGGAGCCACTGGAGGAGATGAAGGAGGGGGCCGCTGGAGGAGATGAGGGAGGGAGCCACTGGAGGAGATGAAGGAGGGGGCCGCTGGAGGAGATGAGGGAGGAGGGGTGGCCAGGGGCGGGGGAGGAGCATACACGAGCCAACCACATGCAGACCACATGCAGGAGATTGATAAGAGAGGCGGCTGGGCTCACATAGAGGAACCAAGAAATGCACGATCCTCTATGTGCTGCCCGGCCGCCTCTCCTGTCCAGGCAACCCTGGTCCACTGAGATAATGCCCGGTGTGCTCTATGGCCAACCTGGGCCTGGCCAGGGGTGTACACATGCCTTGGCTGTGGTGTTTTGAGTCATGGCCACAGCAGGAAGTATACCCCTCTAGCACCCAATGGGCGGTACCGCCTGCTGAGTGTGACCCATTCAAGTGAATGTAGCTGCACTGCAATCACCTGGAAACCGTGCAAAAAAGTGTGGGGTTTCGGTGTGGTTGACCAGTATTTAGGGGGTTAGAACAGGCAGTGAGGAGGTGATACAATGCCTCCTCATTGTCTGTTAAATGTTCTCTGAAGAGCGATCTGAATGTGGGTCACTCTTCAAGGAGCAAAGCAGGTGTAAAAAAGGCCTAAATAAAATTTTAAAAAGTAGATTTACTTTTTCAAGGGAATTTCCCCTAAGCAGCTCCATAAGCAAAACTGAGAGTATCCATTTTGGCAAAATTGTAAAATATGTCATTTTGCGGCAAAATCAATTTTGCTGATATTTCTCTGCTCATCCCTATTCTACACATATTTATAGATATTAACTGAGGCTTTTTTCATGTTTGCACATTTTTTTTCTGTTCCTATTTGTGCATTTCCTTCTTTTTTTTAGGTTTTTTGCTTATATGACAGAACAAAATAATGACAAACTTCTTTCGTTTTTGACAACTGTGCAAGCGCATCCTTAGATGTGGTGATTATATTAGGTTTTTTGTGGCTTTCTCCCTTTATTGCCAGTAACCAACTTCCTGTTCTAGAATGGCATGCTCTATAAATATAGTGTATCTATGGCAATTTAAATATTATACTCCTGATATGTTCCTGCTGTACCATGTACTTGTATGAAAAAGTATCCTGTTCTCTTTTGTATTGCTGGTGTTCCTGCCAGTCTTTCTGCTTTCCTAATACAAGCTGACCACACTAGGCATGAGAGCACAGCATGGTCAGTTCTCTAGCTGTGCTGGGAACTCTGTCTGCTCTCCTCCAATGATCAGACTTCTCCTGACAAGACACCCCCCCCCCCCAATGCCTTCATCGGGAAGATCAATGTGACTGTTTCTCCTCCCTCAGCTCTCTGACCTTGTTATGCAGCTGAGAACCGAGGGTATGCTGTCACTTATAAAAAAGGAGAAAAAAAGGTACTTATAATGTTTTTTATATCTATGCACAAATGTCTTGCCTTTCATTTCTGTTTTAAACTGAATGGATTGTTTTACAAGGTGAGGGTTTACATATACTTTAGGCATCTTTAAAAAACAATTCAATTTATCATTCCCCAACTGAGATCTGAGGAACAGACTATTTGTGAAGTTGTAGCGAACTGCCCTCTCACATATATCTTTTCTTGTTTTGGACTCTCATAGCAACTCAAACTTTTTTTCTCTTTGCAACAATAAAGATCTCCCATATTTCTGGTTTACTGATTCTGGGCCAGCCTTGAATAAATTCATGCTATCCTGCCCGGAGCCATTTTTATGAATGAAATCATTCTGAAGGATTATATTTTCCTTGGCAACTGAATACATCCCAGAGTATGATGTCAGGGATCAATAAATAGATCCGTTGTGTTATCTAATGGAGGAAAATGAAGACCAGCTGTTTCATTTGTAAAACATGTTTTCACTTTTTTTGTGATTACGTCAGAATTGTAATTTTCATGTCATGGTGTTGGGATGAGAAGTGGTGGCAGACAAGGAAGCCATTGTGCAATTACGAGTGCGTCGCTTACGGTTCCTATTCTCCACTTATATTATTCATTGGTTCAGCTGGCCAGCAGCATTATCTTTCACATCTTTTACATATCAATTTCTCCTTACACAGACTAAGTATTTTTTCATTAATAAAAGTATCATCAGATGTGATGGAAATTAGAATAGACATGAATAATTCCAGTTACCCATTCATGGCAAAGTAATAGTGTCCATTGAAAGGGTCCCTTTCTTAGATTGTAAGCTCCAAGGAGCAGGACCCTCCTAACCCTCTTGTATTGAACTGTATTGTTGCTGTATTGTCTCCCTTTATATTGCAAAGCGCTGAGCAAACTTTTGGCGCTATATAAATCCTGTATATTAATACTTAACCTTGTGAACATTTTCCTTCTGATCTTTCCTTCTCCGCAAGCAGAACCTATATCTCAATTGTCCGCTGGGGTCGGATTCAGGACAGTGGTGATGTGCCTCCCAGAGCAGATGGAGTTTATGCTCAGGTGGGAACAGGCACAACTGAAAATCATGGGATTATGAATATCAAGATTCAAGTTATAAAACACTGTGTGGGAATAGGGCCTTAGGCTCCTTTTCATATATCTAGCCCTCTTTTGTGGGGGGGTTATGAAAAATGACCCTCTCCAAAAAGGATAGTGCGTTAAACCTGTAGGTAAATAAGAGAACCAAAACCATCAGTAAGTGGAAGCTTGATAATAAAGTTGGCAGTGCCTCCACCCAAGATAGGGCCCTCTGTGAGGGGATTCCCTTCTTGGGAAATGAATCAGGAATCTAATCAAAGTAATAACAGCAAAGGAACTACTGCAACCAACATATAACATTAACCATAAGTATATACACTGCTCAAAAAAATTAAAGGAACACTTTGTAATCAGAGTATAGCATCAAGTCAGTTAAACTCCTGGGATATTAATCTGGTCAGTTAAGTAGCAGAGGGGGTTGTTAATTAGTTTCAGCTGCTTTGGTGTTAATGAAAATAACAGGTGCACTAGATGGTTCAACAATGAGATGACCCCCAAAAGAGGAATTATTTTACAGGTGGAGACCACTTACATTTTTGCTCTATTCATCTTTTCTGACTGTTTTTCACTAGTTTTGTATTTGGCTAGGGTCAGTGTCACTACTGATAGCATGAGGCAATTCTTGGACCCTACAGAGGTTGCACAAGCAGTCCAACTCCTCCAGGATGGCACATCAATACGTGCCATTGCCAGAAGGTTTGCTGTGTCTCCCAACACTTTTATCTCACAAAAGGCTTGTTGTCAACAAAGCTCAGTAGCCTATGGTGAAATTTCTACGCCTGAGTCATGCAGAGCAGTGACTGATCTCCCTCCCATCATGCAGCTCTGACAGGGCTTGAGTTAGAGACAGAGTACCTGAAACCCATAGTGCTCTGGGAGTTCTTTACCATGAATGAAATGTTATTTTGAAACGTTTGTAAAACAAAGGTTGTGTATATTGTATATATAGTAGAAAATTAATGTAAAACATCACTTTTACACACTATTGTTTCCCTTTAAGAAACTTTTTACATTTCTGGCTTCTGTACACTTTTACTGTTCAAGGGGTGTTCATGTCAAATTGGGACTTTTAATTTTCCAGGTATAAAAATGGATGCTAGCGTGGCGGTACTACATGCAGTAAGAAATGGCAAGCATGTCCTATTACTGATAGGTGGTGCATATGTCGCAGGCCAGTCCAGAAACTGCCAATCAAGATGGCATACAACAGTGTTAGTGTGTGCATGGAACAGCGTGTGGTGATGAAGTTTCTTGTGAACAAAGATGTAAATCCTGCGGATATCTACAGAAGGCTTCAAGCACAGTGTGGTGATGAGACGCTGAGCCACAGTAAGATTTTTGAAAGGTGTACAGATGGCCCTATGTCCATCAGTGACGATCCCAGCCGTGGTGGTTCACAGCCCACAGCAGTCATTCCTGTGAACATTCAGCGTATGGAACGCCTGATCCTGGAAAATCAACGTGTAACCTGTTGTGGAATTGCACAAGAGACAAATCTTTCTGTGGGAATGTTGAACACAGTGATGAGGAAGTGAGGAAGGCTGTCCTAGGATGGTTCAGGCATACTGACAAATCTTTCTATGCCAAAGTTTTCCAGGCATTAGTTAAATGTTGGGATAAATGTATAAATGTAGCAGGGGAGTATGTTAAAAAATAAATGTAGTTTCAACTCCTTGAAATTTGTTCTTTTATTATATAAACACAAAAGTCTCTGTTTGACTTTAACGCCCCTCGTATATTCATAATGAAAGATCTAAGAAATCTCTCAAAGAGCCTGATGTAAGTGGATCTCATGCGACCAGTGAGGCTGAGCAGTGTTACCTCTCTGGCTTGCTTCTGCATCTTTGAGCATCCACTTGAACAAACATGGCTGTGCTTAGTTGGTAATCTCTGAAATGGAACATACTAAGGATGGTCAATTAACAAATACTAAATAGAACAAAAGTTAATTCTTAATATCCAGCTCAATGTTTGTTTTTATGTAAGCATGTAATAACTAATTTCAGAAATGTAATCTCTTGCAAGTTCAAATTGGTATTTTATAAATCTAACCCCTTTCGAAAATATTGGATTACGTAATGCACAATACAACACGTTTCAGTACTTAACATTTTATCTTATTAAAGTATTCCCGTGAGATGACTACAGCCCACCAGCTGTATACTGGCACCTGAAATGGAAAGGCTCCTGTCCCAGCCATGAAGTCATCTCAAGTAACAGTCTAGGTCATGGAGCCTGCAAGTTATGTTATCACTGAACACCAGTTACTGGGCACAATTTTCCACTGACAATTGACAAAAGCACACCATTCTTCCCAATGGCACAGGGACACCTTTCCTCCAGCTCACCAGTGACACATTGGACATTTATTAACCCCAGTGACACCAACATTTAGTACTCCCAGTGACTTTGGGGAATTTTTTGGACTCCTACTGACCGTTGATAAGCACACCAGCCGCCATTCCCTTTGATAAGCCAACTTCCTAGCACCAGAGGGGGTTAACAGCACACAGTGTCTAAGATCCTTAGGGATATCTGTACTCACAAGGCCCAAGAGATACTGGACGCCTTCCTCTATGATACCAGACCAGATCTTCAGGAGACAGCCCCTCAGTCAGCGTGCCAGAACCAGGGTGTCAACAATTCAGGCCCACCTATGGCAGCAGCTTCCTGGGAGGGAAACATGCTCTCCCCAGACTTGGATGATCCTAGCCAGGAAAGGCCCAGAGCCCCGTGTGCTCACTGAATATATACAGTTACCCAGCATGCCTTGGTGCTAAATATGTGTTCTTTCAAGCACCTATTTCTGAAGTCTTCAGACCTGGGAGCAAGCTTGCAGACAGAATACATTTTTAAATTTTATGAAATATAACAGAAAAGAACTGTTAGTAAAATTAAAACTAAAAGTGAAGTAATGCATAAAATGGAATGCAAATCTGATTACTGAAAAAGCTTAAATAAATAGACTGAATTTTGAGAATGAAAATCTAACCATTTTGGAACCTTTATAACCCTTTACAAACAATCCTCCATGTGTCGTAAGTGCTGTATCTCTGTAAACAGAAGTCTAGTTTAGATCATCTCACTGCACACAAACTAACGGCCGTCCAGCTGTTGCGAAACTGCAAGTCCCATCATGCCTCTGCCTTTCGGAGTCATGCTTGTAACAGTCAATCTTGCAATGCTTCTTGGGACTTGTAGTTTGGCAACAGCTGGAGGGCCGCCAGTTTGACACCCGTGCTATAGATGAACTGATTTTCTTTCCTTTCACCATGGGTGGAAGGAAAGAAAATCGCTCGATTCCCCCATCAACACAGCCACTGTTGATGGAGGAATAACTCCCACAGCGCTATTGGCGGCAGGGATGCTTCCCAGCAGCAGGACAAAATTATTACTGCTAGTGGCTATAGCCGCCAGCACATACGGTATCACATGGAAAAAATCTGACAGGCTGGTTGTACCCAAGACTATCAATGGATGAACTTGGATGAAATCAGCCTGCCCATAGATGGATCGAATCTCGGCTGGTCCCTTCTGAACCTTGCGAGTTTGGATCCATCTGTGGCTGGCTTTATTTAAACAAAGATCTTTCCATAAGATTATGTGTGCATTGAGCAGATCTTTCCTTGTAAAATCCTAACTTGTGTAGACATCTAAACACTTTGAGACTGCTTCTGGGAAGTGCGAGCAAAAGCAAAGTTATTACTCAACTGACATTCTATAGAAGCGTTTCTTAACCTTTTTAACCCAGGGAAGTCCTTGAAATAATTTTCAGGTCTCAGGGAACCCTTGCTAAAACCAAATAATTAGAGGTCAGTGGGACAAATGCTCATTACATTGGTGTCCAGTGGGGAAAAATGTCCCTTACATCGATGGGAATTGATTGTCTCCTTAAAGACAACTAAAATGATCATTGGTGTCATACAGCTGGCTGTGTCAAGTGGCATTGGTCATGGAAAGATGCAATATCATCAGATGGGAGGTCAATTATGCACATCTTAAGGAACCCCTAGCAATCTCTGTAGGAACCACAGGCTTCCATTGAACCCTAATTGAGAATGGCTGCTCTATAGTATTCTGCTTCAATCCTCTCTCAGCAGCTACATTAAAGTTTACGTAGACAGGAAAGGGGAGGAGTAGAGGAGCTTGAGCAGCACAGAGAGTAATTAGAAATTCCCAGAAGATTAAATAGCTATGTCATGCAAGGAGGAAGGGGGGAGTTTAAGGGAAATTACTCCTGAAGTAATCGCATTTTCGAACAAGTTCTGAGGCACATTGCAATTGACAATAAAAAAATGTAATGCAAAGAAAAAAAAACACTGCAGGTTAGCATTTAACACTCTAGATTTTTCAGTTTTGTAGGTTGGTGACAGGGTTTCTTTAAAAGCTGACATACCATTTTAGTATATTGGCCTGTCACTTTGATGAGCAGATTCACTAGGCAAGAAAAAGGGGCAGAATCCATGATGGCGGGCCTTCAACACCACAAGGAAAGCCTATGAGCCTGTAGATTAGAGCAGCCCAGTGATCAGGGATCTCATGGCATTCTTGTAGTCTTCTGAAGGTACCTGTTGGCACCCCCAGGTCCTGCACCTTAAGGCTAGACATGTGCAATTCAATTTGTTTACTGACAAAAATTTTTTTTCGGAGATTTGGATGGATCCGAATTTCTGAATGAACATAGAAATGAATAGCAATGAGTCTGCAAAAAGTAATAATGTATTTTTTTTTTAAAAAAATGCATTTGTTCAATTGTTTCAATTGGATGACATCATTTTCAAATTTGTTTGATAGTGATAAGGATTCAAATTCATTGTGAATAGCTATGGTTGTTAAGGTACGGGTGTCTTCTGCGTCTTTAACAACCATGACTTATCAATTTTTAAAACATCTAGGTGGCGCCCCCCCAAATTCATACCAGACCTTTATCCGAGCATGCAGCTTGGCAGGCCAGGAAAGGGGGGGGGTGAGCGATGCGCCCCCCCCCAGAACCATACCATGTTGATGGAGACAGTGGCCTCTTCCCCATAAACCTGGTTGGTTGCGGCTGTATGCAGATGGGGGAACTTATCAGAACAGGGAATCCCTTTTAAAAAGGGGGCCCCCCGGATCCCGCCCCCCCATGTGAATGAGTATAGGGTACACAATACCCCATACTCATTCACCAAAAAAAATATCAAAACTAAAAAAGACAGTTTTTGATAAGTCCTTTATTCAACCCTGAAAAAAATAATAGCCCCCGCGAAATAGATCCAACGTCAATCAAGATAACCACTGATCCACACGCGAAAAAAAAAAACGCTGCCCACCAAGCACGACGTGTCCCATCCAGGGACATATGCTGAATGACAGATAAACATGGGAGTAGGGTCACTAGGTAATCCCACCTACCATCAACACGGGGACAAGGTGCTTTGGGGGGGGAGTTCCCCCTTCCCTCAAAGCACACCCCCATGGTGAGAGCATGTGACGCTCGCTCACCCTCTTTCTTTTCTGGCCTGCTGGGCTGCATGCGCAGGTAAAGATCTGGTGTAAATTTTGGAGGGGGACCCACGCCATTTTTTTTTAAAATTGTGATGTGTTGTTCCCTTCAAAATCCATAGAAGACTCGAAGGGCCTGGTAAGGATTGTGGTGGGACCCTGACAATGTTTTTAAAAAACTTCTTTTGTTTACCAGAATAATGGTTGTGTGCAGGGGCGGACTGACAACTCATGGGGCCCCTGGGCAATAAGGGATCATGGGGCCTCTGTGTCCTCGCCCACACTCAAACCACCAAAAAAGCCTATGAAAGGTACCAGGGACATCTCATGGGGCCCCCTACTTACCCCAGGCCCTCGGGCAGTGCCCTAGTTCCCCAATGGTCAGTCCGCTCCTGGTTGTGTGGCCTGCTCCTTAACAACCACAGCTATTCATAATGAATTTAGGTCCGTCTGATGTTATCCACCCAGAATAACGAATAAGCAAAACGAATCCCAAAGAAACGGAACAAATCCCGAAAATGAAACGACCAAAACAACGAAAATGAATAAATTATCAACTTAACGAATGAGTCCAAAATGAAATGAAATTTTCCGCTGTGTATATGTCTACTTATGGCTGCTCTCACTTAGGCAAGTTTTTTTGGGTGACAGATGTACTTTAAGGCTTATCAATCACTCAGCAGTGCATATCAATGGACAACTATGCATTGAAAT
The DNA here is from genome assembly GCF_062004578.1 of Staurois parvus. NCBI lineage: Eukaryota > Metazoa > Chordata > Amphibia > Anura > Ranidae > Staurois > Staurois parvus. The sequence continues at coordinate 8,562,239 of NW_028317827.1, read as the reverse complement.
ATGCCTCGTCTTCATTTTATGTGCCCCTTTAACTACAGTTTAAGCTTTTCCTGGGCATTAAACAGAAGAGAGTACATTCTGTGTATGCTTCAATATGGTTCTTTTGCTTTGAATATACTTCTCTGTTTGAAAAATGATAGTTTTGTTGTGACAAGAAACATATTTACTTTGAGAAAATGTCCTCATTTGCATGTCATTAATTCTGAAATGATAGTTAAGGAGCTTAAGATGATGAATGTAAGCAAAATCTCTTGTTATCTTGTGACAAACGACTGACATCCTGCAACTTAACAGATGAACTTAGAATATATAAAACTGTCAATAGAAAAAATACAAAAGAATTGTCAGAATTCATCCACAGCACTCCGCTCAGGGGATAACATGCTAAGGAAGACAGGGTAAAAAGAAAGTAAAAAAACACATGAATTGGCTGTTGCAGGACTACTTAGGAGCAGCTTCTGGGCCATTTAAGGACATATTTTATTCTATTTTGTCTTCCCTTCCCCCAACCACTAGATGATATTACCTATATCAGACAATCTGGCATTTGTGAACTTCTCTAGAATCTCCAGTACAATTTCCCAAGAGGTCTTAGCTAAACTAAAGCCAAATATTTCACTTCAGCTTCCAGCTTTGGCTTTGCAACTGGTTCAGTTTAATACCTGGCCCCCCTCCTGCTGGACACTTCTTTGTCACGTCTTCTATTAGAACCTGCTCAGCACACGTGGGAGTAGGGATAAAGTTTGGGTTCATGGTGAATCACTGGGATTTGTGAAGTTCGCAAATTGTAAATTTCTGGCCCAAAAAGTTTGCAGGCTTGCTGCCAGATATAAGGTGTAATCAACAATGCAATGTTTAGCATTTGCACCAAGTTAGCAGGGTCTCAAGAATCAATCATGTGAAGCAATGGATAATGTAGTCTCCTTTCTATAAAAAGTTGAGCTCACAGCAACCATATTTTTAGGGTGTGTTGGAGCTGCTGGGGAGAGCTGACAAATCTGTGTAAAGAGAAACTGATTTTTTTTTTACATTTTATTTTTATTTACTTATTTCATGTGCTTATAAAGCAACATCAATTTACGCAGCACTTTATATATATTGTACATTCACATCAGTCCCTAACCCTAAAGGAGTGTACAATCTAAGGTCCCTAACTTACATTCATACATACACATACTAGGGACAATTTAGACAGGATCCAATTCACCTACCAGCATGTCTTTGGAGTGTGGCAGGAAACCAGGGTACCCAGAGGAAACCCACGCAGGCACAGGGAGAACATGCAAACTCCAGGCAGGTGGTGCCGTGGCTGGGATTCAAACTAATGACCCTAGTACTGACAGGGTGAAGTGCTAACCGTTTAGCCACTGTGCTGCCCATTGTTTTACATTGTTATTTAATTTTCTTTTTCATTTTGCTATTGGTTCCCTATAATAATGTTTCCCATGACTTTTGTTTGACAGTAGCTTGCTTATTAGCCCTAAAAATGGCCAGACTTGAATAACAGGATTCGCCCACTATAGACTTCAATGGTTTTTGCCACAAAGTAAGTGTCAGGGATCCAGGTATGACCAGAGATGTGTGGACTGACACAGGGAAGTAGCAGGCTTCAGGAACACAGGCGTAGTCAGGGCTGGAGAGGTGGAATGGTCAGGCGGGCCGTAAGGTACTGTCAGGCACCGCCCGGCAGGATCTCTAGTGACCCACAGAACAGAATTCCCCAGGGTGCGGAGTCCAAGCCCCAGTCTGCCTTTTCACCAGAGTCCCTGATGGTGGGGATGCACTTGGCGCAGGACTGAGACCAGGTCGCGGCCCCTGAGTGCACCCAATTGTGGTAGAGGGGTCCGCCGAGGGTATGCACCGGGGGAAACCTGATGTGAAGGGGCTGGCAGGTTTGGACAGTAGTGACTGGATCCGTGCGGGATGGATGGATTGTCTGGGTAGCGTCAGGCGTAGTCAGGCAGGCCAGGTCAGCAACATGTGGGCAGTGAGGTACCGGAGGAGCAGGCAGAGAATAGTCAGGGGCACAAGCCGGGTTCAGTAACTCACGGGCAGCGCGGTACAGTGGATCAGGCAGAGAATGGTCAGGGTCACAAGCCGGGTTCAGTAACTCACGGGCAGCACCGTACAGAGGATCAGGCAGAAGGATGGTCAGGGAAGCCAGGGGTTAAACAGGAGACGGTCAGCAGGGTCAGGAACAATGCAGAGTCGGCAACACATCAGATAGGCAGAGGAACAGGAACACAGGATACAAGGTACAGGGGCTCATGGGAAACGACACCAAGGCACTGACTGCAGGTCTGGCCATTCCTTAAATACACCTCCTGCAATCAGCCTCAGGTGATAGCTGCCTGCAGGAGTGAGCTTCTGATTGCTGAGAGCACCCGCTGGCCAGCCCTGGTACTGCAGCCCACATGGCAGGTGAGTCCCACCACCAGTGCTGAGTCCATTCCTGACAGTAAGTAGACTTCTAGCAAGATTTGAGAGACTGTTAGGGCTAATTTACACATGTGCGGACTGAAGCTCAGGTTTCACAGCTGATTGACAGAGTAGTTGTGCAGCACATGTCAGGTTTACAACAGGTAGAGGACAGGATTAGGTCAAGATTTTATCCTACAGACCAAAGAAAAGCGCACCATATCCCTGGATACAAGTAGGTGATTATTTCCTTGTGCCAAAAGATCCAAAGTAGCCAGGAGTATGGATAAAAACTGTCACAAATGTAATTGCTTAAAATAAATACATAGATCAATGGATCATACCATGAAATGAAGTCACAGAGAGACTTGCACAGGTATCCCAAAATCACATGAGGGGGCAGATGGGGGACACCCACATGTAACTCCAGAAGAAAACCAGCCAGTGATGTCAGTGGCTGCTGGGGCTCCAGTGCTCGGGCCGTCTCGACCGGAAGTGACATCAGCAGAAACAGGAAGTAATGTGGAGGATGGGCAAAAGTGATCCACGGAGGTGCCGCTCTAAGGGCAGGCTGCAAACTGGGATAAGAATCAATCTTCAAGTAAATCCTCAAGTAGGTGACAGGCATGTAGACATACAGCACTCTCCTAGTACAGCTAAGGGGAGCTAGACACTAATGGTTAGTCAGCTGGTTAGCTGACTGGTTAGAAGCTCAGGTGTGATAGCCAGAGGGGTCAAGCTGTGGTCAGGGCTAAAAGACTCTGCAGGCCAGCCCCTCTGGAATTTCCCCCTGCTCTGAGGCTTTCAGAGGAGGGTCTTTGAGGCAGTGGGTGGATCTAAGGAGTGGCTGGCTGCACTCTTGAGGGACCTTAGCCAATCCCTAACAGAAGGCTTGGCAAGGGGCTGGGACTCCCTTAAAAGGGTAAGAGCCGGCTCAGTGGGAGTGGAGTGTGGAGAGTCGGGTGGAAGACATGAGGCTGGAGGAAGGACACTGCCATGACACCTAGTGAGATGGGGCCTGCCTGCGAGCCTGGAGTTGGAGAGGAGGAAAGTTTGGAGCTCACTGGCCCCCTGAGCGAAGACCACCTGTATGGCAAGGATGGAGCAGCCTAGCTGATAGGACTGGTAGCAGCAGCCAACACATCTGCACCCCCTGGGAAAATAGGGGAAGGAGCACTCTGGTGGGAAACCATATTATCCCGCTACTAGTGACTGTTTACCTCTATTAAAGGGATAGGAGCCAGATCCCCTGCTCAGGAAGAAAGTTTTCAGATTGCTGGGTGAACAAGAGTTCATCTAGGGTCTGGGGTAGTGCAACTAGGAGATGCTAGCTATCATTCCAACAGAGACTGTGTTGCTGAAGAAGGAGAAGCTTATCTTCTGAGCAGAGAGCGATGATTGTCAGTCACTGCTCTCTGCCCTGCTCCTTCCCACACTCACTGGAGCGCTGGGCTGTGGAGGGGGAGGGAGTGGCTGGCTCAGGCTCTCAGCAGCTCACTGAGAGGCTGAGACACGTGCTGCTCCAGACTCTGGGGTGGATCCCGACTTTAAAGTCGGGCTCTTTTCTCAGCCTGGACTAGCTGAGTGACATCAGTCGACAGTGGGCTTTAGCCCACTTTCAGCTGAAAATGGGTCACAGGAGTACAGAACAAACTGCACTCTTGTGATCCACAGGAGAAATACAGCCAAAAGAGCTGTGGTTGTACTTCTACTTTAAGCCTGGATGGGTGAAATGCGTTAGAAGGGTGGACATAGGGTGGAAGCATGTAGTGTGTAGTCTATCAATAAAACTGTTGAAGTTTGGTGGTATTATCGATGTGTGACCCCTTTCTTCATAGTGTTGTGAATTTTTGAGCATTTCAGAATCCTAAAATGGTTGTAAAACCAAAAACATCTAACTAATTAGGAGTCTCATGCATGAGCACGAGAGAAGGAGGCGTGTGTCCCACAGCTATCCACACAGATCACTCCCGAAATAGCCAAGCTTGGGAATTACTCAGTGGACCATGCCGACCCTATGTGCTTATCTCTTCTAACAGAGGAGGAGGGGGATACATGCTTTCACAGGTCATCATTATCAACTAAGGGGGGGAGGGGCAAACAGCTTCACACAGATTAACCCCACGGCTTCCAGGGAGAAAGGCGAGAAGTAGGATCACAATTACCCCTCAATGACTGGCCACATCTACTGTGTAACTATCGGACATTACTTGAAAATAGGGCATTACAGTAGTAAGTACCCAACCATTGAGGGATTAATTGTGATCCTTCTGCTTGGCTGTGGGGTGAAATCTGTTTGAGGCTATTTGGCTCCCGTTAATTGATAATGATGACCTATGAAAGCATGTATCCCCCCTCCTCTCCTCCCTTAGCAGAGATAAGCACATAGTGTCGGCAGGGTCCCGCTGAGTAATTCCCGACAGTTGCTCAGCTCCCTCCAGCCTATGAAAGTCTGCAGTCTCCGGTGCCTCAAATGCTCAAGGTGGAGTTGACTCCTGATGAGTCTGTTACTCACAGGAGACCCCCTCTCCTGGTTACACAAATTTTGTTCATGTGTTGGGTTTTTCACTGTAGGAAAGCAGAGAGGATTTCAGATGACTGGCTGCTCCTTTTTTGGCCAGACTAGGGACAGATGACTTCTGCTGCTATGCTGTGGTCATTCCAATTTAGATTTTTTGGGGTTTACAACCACTTTAAGGCTACATTTGCATCGACATTTTGCCACAGTGCACATGCCAACGGCAGGAATTTTCTCATTAATGCTGCTGCTGTGAGTAGCTAGCTGTGGCTGTCAAGCACATAAATTTCAATGACAGTTTGTTGGCAGCCACAGCAATTCATGGCTGTTCACACAGCCACGCTCGCTGCAATTAATCGCTGGCTGTATGAAGAGACACGAATAGTCAACAACTTGTCATTAAAGTGTACTGGCGGCCTCAGCTAGCTGTGCACACCTGTCATACACAATAGCAGGAATCAGTAGATTACTGCCACTGCCATTCACAGTGTGGCAAAATGCCAGTGTGAATATAGACTTAAGCATCTGCAAATTAAAAACAGCATATTCATTTTTTATATCAATAAATCACTTGTGTATTAGTTGTATAAGTTATATCATTTTTTCAGCGAAGGTGGAGTTTTCTTTGCAGGGAACATCAACAGTATGTTTCACTTCCAGCTTTACAACCAATGCCAGATTAAACTCTATGGGGGGGCTCTAGAAAATAGAAACTTTGGGGGCCCCCCTCGCAGGTTTCTGGAAGTTTCTTGTGTGCACGCTCAGGTGGGATAACATTGAATTAGGTAGTGTGCACGTCAGCTGCTGACACCAGTGACCATCACTGTTGTACATACACATACGTAGGTTGCACCAAAATCTTTTACAAACTGACAGCTGAAAGAAATTGAACTTTTAGGAGACAAACTGGAATGTGAACCTGATGTCAATGGTTTATGTACTTTAAGATAATTATTATTAATTACATTAATACAGTATTTTCTCTTTAGGGTTTTTAATTTGAAATTTGAAATATTTGTTTGAGTTGATTCATTCTGCCATCTTTTGTAGACCATTTAAGAAAGCTTCATTGTAATTTTCTTTCAAGATCAAATCAGTAATAATTTTGATCTGTTTTTGTGGGGCCCTTAGGCAGGTGTCAGTGCTCACTTTGCCTATTTAGTAATCCGGCAATGGTCACAACACATTGTGTTGGTCAATGACTGCATTTCTAGGCATGTCTTATTATTAGTGACAATAAAATTAGGGGAATCATCGATATATGTTTGTTTTTCGTTGGTCTTGTCTTTAAATTGATTTGTACTTATTATCAATCCTTAATTTACACTATAAGGCCAAATGTTTCTGGACAGATGATCAAATCTACAGGAGTTTGTTGGACATATCACTTCACAACCAAGGCCATTTACTCCCCTTTTCAGCTGGGAAGGCTTTTCACAATATTTTAAAGTGTGTCTGTTGTAATTTGTGCAATTTCAGTCAAAAAAAGCATTTGCAAGATCAGGTACTGATTTTGTATAATTAATATCGAATATCAGCACAACAGAGTGTAAGTAACCAAAGTCCCCTAGCAGCTGAAAACCTCCACCACCCCAGCAGAGTAAGAGATATGTGTTAAAACAGCGCTTAAAAGTTCAAATGTTCTCCAAAGTTAAATGCAAAGTGTCTTGTCAAGAGCCTGTCACCTTCATGTTCAAATAAAGTGCATTCATTAAATCACCATCTCTTTTGAACTAACTATATAGTGTGAAATAATCATATAATGTGCTCATATTAAAATAACATGTGCAAGCTATACATACACTACTCCAAACTCTTCCTTTCCAGTCCTCATGTGTGATGTCTTTTCTGGGAAGATCCTCATTCCTCACTCCTCACTTCCAGATGGGTGTCCGGAGCCCCAAAAATTAAATCAAAAGCAGTAGTGCAACACCGTAATGCACAAAAGTATAAATGTTTAATAATTCCTACTACTCACATCGAGTGAGCTTCAAATGTGTCCATCCCTTTAAAACCCTTAGTGTTCCACCATGAAATGTGCTGAATTGTTCACTCCATGCACCTTACCGAACTCCTCAATCCCATAAGCATATCCAATGAATCCTTTTGACAACCATTTTCCTTCTTACTTCCAAAATACGTATGCACAAACCCTCAAAAGGACAACACATATATATAGCTTGATACCACTTTACGAAATAGTTTGTGTAAATATCCAAACTACTCACATAAGCATACAGAACAAATGTCCTCTTATGCACACCATGCAAAGTGTATCCATTGCTACTATCCACCAACCAGTCACTCCATGCACCTTGGCCTATAGATCAAAAATTAAGCGCTTTTAATTTAATTGTCTTCACATCAAAGAGCAATAGAAATTCGTCCACTCCTCAACAAGCAAGATTCCTTCATGGAAAACATCAAAAAAGATCCATAGTGCAGCAATTTTTCAAATAAAAACACACATTTATTCATATGACATTTTACTTTTGAACAGAATTGATAAAAAGCTTGTAAACTTAACTCAAAATGGCTGCCACAGCACTTCAAGTAAGAATGATGATGTCACTTCCGACGATCCTGCAGGCCAGGGGACAGGCTGTAGGTTGGGCACGGACACCCACCTGGAAGCGAGGGGTGAGGATCTTCCCCAAAAAAGACATCACACATGAGGATTGAAAAGGAAGAGTTTGCAGTGGTATATGAAAAGCTTGGAAATATTATTTTAATGTGAGCACATTATATCAACATATGGAGTGAATACATATTACACTATATAGTTTTTTCTTTCTCTTTTTGTGATTGGATATTCAGGAGAGTGATTTTCAATTCAAAAGAGCCAGTGATTTCATGCACTATTTGAACATGAAGGTGACAGACTTTCTTGAGAAGACACTTAGCATTTAACTTTTGAGGACATTTGAACATTTTAGGGTTCTTTTAACACATAACTGATTTTGTAAAAAAAAGATCTGGCTCAGAATGTGCTTTTCAAATTATCCCATAGGTGTTGGGTTAAGGTCAGTGCTCTCTGCACGTCACTAAGGTCCTTCCCACGCCAAATGTATCAAACCATGTCTGTGGACCTGGAACTGAATAATTTGAAAGGGTGTCAACATACGTTTGGCCATGTAATCTACCTTATTCTTTAATAAATGACATTCATCCATGATATTTTTTTAGAAATATACAAACTCTATTCAGATAATGTAGTGTTGATTGTTACACCCACTCCTACAAAGCACCAGTGTTAATCAAAGAACCACCATGATGAGAAAGGCAAACATCCACTTGGCATCGGGTTCAAAATAATTTTTCTGTCTTGCTTTCCCAATATATTTATGGATGAATGGAGGCCCATAATGTTTACTTCAGTATACTGTATATCTATCACTGTGCAAAGAATAAACTCAAGAGTCTATTTTCCATTGATGAGTGAGATTGTGCCTTTCATATATCAGTGATCGCAGCATCTCTTGAACAGTTTTAGGCGTTTGGGAACTTTTTTTGTGCTGCTTGTCTGCTAATTAGCTCCCAGATCTGTTTTTCTGAGATGATTTAATTTGAGTGGCTGTGTTTGGGATTGCCTACTGAGGTACTGCCTGCTAATGAACGTCCATAAAATCATAATATACAGCTGTGACTAAAATATTTCATAATTCCTGCTCATATTGCAGTACTGTAACTGAGATTTATAGACTTCTGAAATGTAATTGTGTATTGGCATAGCAATAGGGATCACATATGTCATCCTGGTTTAGATCTCAAAGTCTGAGTTATAATCGCTATATATGTATATGGGGTTGGGTCTGTTATGGCCAATGTTCCTTTATTTTATAAATGTAATATTGTAAAATATAACAATTCTGTAGATAATAGTTTACCTATATAATGCAAGCCTTTAAAATAGCATGCCTAACTAGTCACTTTAGTGAAATGCTGCTTTTATGCATAGTGTACAGTTAGAGATCACTGTAGTCACTATTTATATTAGTTATCTTTACAATGTTCATACATACAGTGCTCACCTTTAGGATTTACTTTTATTCTGCTTTGCTCCTATCATTGCTAGAGCTGTCCAATCAGCGGGGAGCATAATCTTTGCTGATTGGAGAGCTCTAACTCATTAGGGGGCATGTCAGACCTTTGCAGAGAGACCCTGGTTTCCATACAGAGAGCAAGGGTCCTACTTTGCAGCTGCAGGCAGAATTGTTTTATGTTCCCCAGAAAGTTGTTATTTTTTTAAACACAGCTTTGGCTGTAATATTCACCTTCTATCTAGAGTTGACCCTCACATTACCTGAAAGACTAATGCAGGCCATAGATGGAGAGAAAACCGTCCGATTTTTCTTTAAAAAAACAAAAAATCGGTCGTTCAAGCTGCCAACGTTACCAGCAATGGTAAAAAAAATCGGCCGATTTTCATCCCGTCTACAGCCGGCAAAAAATGTCCCTGCAGAGAGCTCCGCTATTTCTTTGACAGTTCTTTGACATTTATAGCGGTTGCAACAATGTATCTATTTGTATCCGTTTAGGATACAGATGTTTTTATTCGGAAACAAATAGATACAATGTTGCAACCGCTGTAAATGTCAAGGAACTGTCAAAGAAATAGCGGAGCTCTCTGCAGGGACACTTTTTGCCGGACTGGAATTCCTCTTATTTTTCATCCTCTTCTTCTTCTTCATCCTCTTCTTCTTCTTCTTCTTCCTCTTCTTCATCTTCCTCTTCTTCTTCTTCATCCTCTTCATCTTCATCCTCTTCTTCTTCTTCTTCATCCTCTTCTTAAAACTCTTATTCTTCTTCTTCATCCTCTTCTTCTTCCTCTTCTTCATCCTCTTCTTCTTCTTCATCATCATCCTCTTCTTCTTCTTCTTCTTCATCCTCTTCTTCATCCTCTTCTTCTTCTCCTTCTTCATCATCATCCTCTTCTTCTTCATCTTCTTCTTCCTCTTCTTCATCCTCTTCATCATCATCCTCTTCTTCTTCTTCTTCATCCTCTTCTTCTTCTTCATCCTCTTCTTCATCCTCTTCTTCTTCTTCTCCTTCTTCATCATCATCCTCTTCTTCTTCTTCATCTTCTTCCTCCTCTTCTTCTTCTACTTCTTCCTCTTCTTCATCCTCTTCATCATCATCCTCTTCTTCTTCTTCATCCTCTTCTTCATCCTCTTCTTCTTCTTCTTTATCTTCATCCTCTTCTTCTTCTTCTCCTTCTTCATCATCACCCTCTTCTTCTTCTTCATCCTCTTCTTCTTCTTCTTCTTCTTCATCCTCTTCTTCTTCTTCATCATCATCATCATCCTCTTCTTCTTCTTCATCCTCTTCTTCTTCTTCCTCTTCTTCATCCTCTTCTTCATCATCATCCTCTTCTTCTTCATCCTCTTCTTCTTCATCATCCTCTTCTTCATCCTCTTCTTCTTCCTCTTCTTCATCCTCTTCTTCTTCATCCTCTTCTTCTTCTTCATCCTCTTCTTCTTCCTCTTCCTCTTCTTCTTTTTCTTCTTTTTGTCTTCCTCTTGCAGGTCACTGCTCATGCGCAGGTTTTTATATCGGTAAAAAATCGGCCGATTTGCCCATCATTGCCGCAAAAATCGGCCGATTTCCAACTTTACCGATAAAAAAAATCTGCCAAAATACCGAAAAATGGCCAAACAAATAGCCCACTAACGATCCGAAAATCGGCCGATTTTATTTTCGGCCCATCTATGGCCTGCATAAGCAAAGTCTGTGGCTATAGCATGTCATGGCACTCTATAATCACAGTTTCATGTCAGCATCTCTCTCTACATCATCCAGGAATGCCATAATGCTAGGAGAAGACTGAAGAGGGTAAGGACCCAGCATGTCACCTGACCAGCCAGAGGATATAAAAAAGGTAAGCAAAATAAAATAAAAACGTACTGCTGAGAGAGGGCTCAATGGGAATTGGGGTTCCCCAGAGGAAGGCACAGAGCCCAAAGTTTTTTTGAGACTTTTATGTAAATGATCCTAAAAGTACTGTTATGAAAGCCTTTGTATGTTTCTATAATTTTTAATTATATACATATAGGGGGAGATTTACTAAAACTGGAGCACTCAGAATCTGATGCAGCTGTGTATTGTAGCCAATCAACTTCTAACGTCAGCTTGTCCAATTAAGATTTGACAAAACCTAAAAGTTGATTGGTTACCATGCAGAGCTGAACCAGATTTTGCACTTTCCAGTTTTAGTAAATCTCCCCCATAGAGTGGCAGCCATATATGTGCTCATTACAAGTACAGATTCTGCTGCTTTGTTGATCCTCTTACCTAACTAGTCTGCCAGATGGGTTCTTTCTGATTAAAAACAACAGATTTTTTACTCTATTGGAGTTCAACATCCACAGGGATCAAATAAGCTATTTTTATTTATGACAAGTAAGAAGCAGAATTCTACTCAAAGTAATAATGAGATTAGGTAATACTGACTTGTTCCCTATTTATACTTGTGAAGTGTAAATATTAATGATAGGTCCACTTTAAGAAAGTCCATATTTGGCCGAATTAGCTGACAATGGCTGTTGTTTGCCTCTAGAGGAAACAGCTCTCTAAGAATGAGGAATAACCTTTGGATTCCTAGTCTCTTGGCAAGTGGAAGTGGATCTCGGATAAGCCCAGACTCTCAGGAAGGTGGGTAATGGCCTCATCGCTCAGAAGCATTTTCTTCTCATTGAGTCCTTTTAATGAGCACTTGACATGAACTGCTTCTTTTTTCTCTTAGTTGGCTTACTACCAAGACACAGAAAACACAGTGTTTGGGGAAAGCAGAGCTAGAAGCAAGGACAGCTGTCTTATTACCCACTAGAGAGGACGAATTGTTGCTGACGACTCTGCAACCAGGTGGGGAACCAAGAAATAAAAGCTTTTTTGCAATGTAACCCTTTGTGGATTTCTTTATCTTTGCTCTATTTTCCTTATGTAAGTCTTATTATCGCTAATGACTAATCATTTTGATTCATATATTACTGACAGCAAATAAAGATTAAGTGGTCCAAGTGAAGTTGTCTGACTTGCCCATTTATTTTCTTAATAGTGATTTTTTGATACATTTTTTGTAAAAAAAAAAAAAAAACACAGTATATAAATATATATAATATATACTTATATTGCCAAAAGTATTGGAATGCCTCTCCAAATCATTGGATTCAGGTGTTCCAATCACTTCCATGGCCACAGGTGTATACAATCAAGCACCTAGGTATGCAGACTGCTTCTACAAACATTTGTGAAATAATGGGTCGCTCTCAGGAGCTCAGTGAATTCAAGTGTGGTACCGTGACAGGTTGCCATCTGTGCAATAAGTACATCCATGAAATTAACTTGCTACTAAATATTCCACGGTCAACTGTTAGTGGTATTATAACAAAGTTGAGGCACCTGGGAACAACAGCAACTCAGCCACAAAGTGGTAAACCATGTAAAATGACAGAGCGAGCTCAGCGCATGCTGAAGCACTCAGTGCACAGAAGTCGCCAACTGTCTGCAGAGTCAATAGCTAAAGACCTCCAAACTTGGTGTGGCCTTCAGATTAGCACAACAGAAATGCATAGAGAGCTTCATGGAATGGGTTTCCATGGTCGAACAGCTGCTGCCGAGCCTTACATCACCAAGTGCAATGCAAATTGTTGGATGCAGTGGTGTAAAGCACCCCGCCACTGGACTCTAGAGCAGTGAAGACCTGTTCTCTGTAGTGGCAAATCACACTTCTATGCCTGGCAATACAAAGGACGTGTCTGGGTTTGCCAGGAGAATAGTACTTGCCTGACTGCATTGTGCCAAGTGTAAAGTTTGGTGGAGGGGGGATTATGGTGGGTGGGTTGTTTATCAGGGGTTGGGCTTGGACCCTTACTTCCAGTGAAGGGAAATCTTAAGGTGTCAGCATACCAATACATTTTGGACAATTTCACGTTCCAACATGACTGCGCACCAGTGCACAAAGCAAGGTCCATATGGGGGAACGTGACTGGCCTGCACAACCCAAAAGAACACCTTTGGGATGAATTTGAGCGGAGACTGCAAGCCAGGCCTTCTGTCTGACATCAGTGCCTGACCTCACAAATGCGCTTGTGGAAGAATGGTCAAACATTCCCATAGACACACTCCTAAACCTTATGGACAGCCTTCTCAGAAGAGTTGAAGCTGTTATAGCTGGGTGGGCTAATTCAATATTGAACCCTATGGAGTAAGACTGGGATGCCATTAAAGTTCATGTACGTGTAAAGGCAGGGGTCTCAATACTTTTGACAATTTAGTGTATATCAGCTCTCGAAATTTCCACTCATTTATAGTGTGGAACAGTCAAGTGCAGCATATAAATATATATAAAACCTGTGTATATAAAAACTAGAAAATCAGCAAGAAATAGAGTCTGTGAATAAATGTGATATTCCATGCACTAAAGTGCAATATTATAAATCAATAATAATGTTTGTGGTTGCACTTATCAAATCAAAATTCCATCCGACAACTGCATTCAAATAATGTCCTTATGTTGGTAAAGTGCAATTAAGAGCCAGAAATGCATCCTTCGGCAGAGGCGGCATTATGTCAGAAATGTAGGCTCCACCCGACGCATTTTGTGCGCATGCACATCCTCAGAAGACAAAGTTTTATATATATTTATATGCTGCACTTGACTGTTCCACTTTATATATTTACTGTGTGTTTTTAGTGCTGCACTTCTTTATATATATGCTTGTGGGGAATGTTACCTATACCTTGAGTGCTAGCTGCTTTAATATTTTCACTAGCGTTCGCCTGTATATTTTATATATATATATATATATATATATATATATATATATATATATAATTATTATTATTATTATACAGGATTTATATAGCGCCAACAGTTTGCACAGCGCTTTACATTATAAATTTTTTTTGTTAATATATAAAATATATACACACATCATATAGTATATAAGAATCAAGAATAGTGTGCCACACGTGTTTTGTATTTTGTGACAGTTTGTTTATGGATACTTTATTACAACCTTGCTTTGATTAGAATATTGTCATTTTGTCATATCGCCTCTGTAGATGGTCACTGTGGTTGGTTCTGAGGAACTTCCCCCATAGATATGTAAACTATTGGTGGCTTTGTCTTTCACCCTTAAACCTGACGAAGGCTTACCCAAAGTGGGTAGTGGTAGGGGTACCCAAGTGACTGATCACTATATTCCCAGGCTCTCTTTGTAGGGGAGGGGAGTGTTGATCGGTGTCAAGGTCTCTCCGTGGCGAGGGGAGACAATTTTTGTGTTGCCTAGGGCAGCACGAAACCTAAATACACCACTGGGCGTCCTGGCTATAAAACCTCACCAGCTAGGTGCCTAGCTGTCTGTTCGCTGTGCAATCTGGGATATCGTAAAAGTGTAAACCAAGTCCCTCACTGAACTTCAAAAGACTTTCCAAGGGGTTGTAAAAACACACTTACTTTTAAAAACTCACTTTTTCATATAAGTTGATATCTTCACATAGGACATAATTACCTAAACATGGAGCCCATATTCGGACGGCTCAATTTGAGACCATTCTCCTGGTATGTTGCACCCCTTATCTGACACATGTAAGAGAGCAGAAAATTATATCTCCTGAACCATTCAAGTAGATATGACATGTTTCATCTCTAACCATTCCGCAGATGTGGCTGAGTATTAATATACTAGTGCCCAGGCTGGCAAATGCCCCAAGAGTGAGTTATGAATCATAATAGCAGCTATGAGAGTTTCTAGTCATAACTTAGGGCTCCACCTACACTTCTCTCCCCAAAGGTGACGATTGGTTTCACTGCTCCAGGGAGACACTCTGCTGGGATCCTAGAAAAAGGCTGTTATGCTTGGTGTATGAGAGAGAAAAGAAGAGTCTCCTGGGTTAACATCGAAACTGACAGTAGAGACAAGAAATCCTTTTGACTTATGAAACTTGAAGCTGCTTACACCAAGGCTGACTGGCAAGTACTTTAACCCTCTAAATTCCTTTCTGTTACCTCTTTGCTGTGCTATTGTTCTCTGTATATTTATATATATATTGGCTACATCTTTTTCTGTAAATATTTTTTTGCACCCTTTTGACCTTTTAGTAATAAATCTTACTTTCTGAAAGTGTTGAACTGTTTCTAAAGCTCTTTAATGCAAATTATGAATTCCTGCTGCTGAAGAGCGCTACTGTGTGTGTTTAACCCTCTGTATAACCTGCCTGCGGTGACAGTGGTATACAGATGATTATTTCAACCATCATAGTGTTATTGCTGATATTGCCGAGTTTCCTCTTTCTCTGTACAAAAAGGAGGTGGTGGCAGTGTGAAGGGTTAATTGCGTAATTAACCTGACCCAGTAACAATCGCGCTCAGGCTGCCAGTACATCGATTGTGGTCCATTAGCTGGAAAATCGTTGTGCAGGGTGTGGCTGGGCGTGGCATTGTTACTCACGTGACATCGTGGTTTTAGATTGGCTAGTCCTTTGGTCACGAGTTTGGTGAGAAGGGCAGGGGTCTGATGCCGCGATCATCACAACTACGTTCTTATGATATTATATAATAAAACTTATAGTTTAGTTAGTGGGTTGGCCGAGCAGAAGTTGATATTGTTATACTAAAGGCCTCCTGCATTGACAACTGCTTTTGAAGAAATTTGAATAAATGTATTATCAATATACAACACAAATTTATATAATGAAATGTAGTCGTAGCCACGTTGTCACATACCTGGTGGAGATTGAGCTGGTGAAGGGGCTTCTCTTGCACCTCTTGTCCAACACCCCTAGTAGTGATGAAAAAAGGTGTGAAGACACAGAGTAGCATGTGGGCGGTGTAACAAGCAGCACCAGCTGGTGTTTGCAGGAAACAGATGACTGTAGATCCTAGATTGTAAGCTCTAATGAGCAGAGCCCTCTGTTTCCTCTTGTACCAAATTGTATTGTAACTGTAGTGTCTACCTTCGTTTTGTAAAATGCTGCGCAAACTGTTGGCGCTATATAAATCCTGTATAATATAAATCCTGTATAATAATAATAATCACTAGGCAGGAACTAGGAACTGGAACACGGTGATACTTTATTGACAGGAGGGTAGCCAGGGCACAAGCCAAAAGGTCATCAACAGCCGGGTAACGAGGTGCAGAAACATCAGGCAGAGGACAAATTCAGGATATAAGCTGGGACTGGTACATGGCCGGGCAGCAAGATACAGGAGCGCAAGACAGGAGCAGAGTCAGGGTACAAGCCGAGGTCACAGCAGGCAGGTGGAAATCCAAAGACAGGTCAGGGACAAGCCAAGTCATGCACAGGTAGGCAGGTTTAGCAGGTCAAGGCTCAGGATAAGCAGGAACTAGCTAAAGACCACTCAGCAATCCAGTCATATCTCAGACCAGCTTAAATAGGCTGTTGATGCCAGTGCCAGCCGGGCGTGTGTGCATGCACCTGCACATGTGCATATATTTTGAGCACACGCTATTACATTTGTGCATGTGTGCTTATGCCCCCTTTGCGTAGAATTATGAGCATGCACATGAACATGAGCATATGACAGTCTTCTGGTTCCAATAGATACTGAGCTTCTCTTGCACACCTTCCCCTCATTCTACATATAAGAAAAGAAAATGCAATACACCGAAACAAAAAAAAAGTATACAAACAAACAATATAGTACAAAAAGCAACCCATATGAAGAATAAGTATTATATAAAAACTAAAATAGATCTATGGTCACAGCAAACTCTTTCATTTTCTAATCTCAGCATTGTAATGGCAACATAAACAATAGTTATTTTTGACAATCCAGTATACGTTTATTGGAAAATCTCCTTTTATGTTGTGAGTTCTGCATGTCTGCTGGCCATCTCTTCCACAACTTCCCGGATTCCCTGCATGCTATAGAGCTTCTGCTCGGCTGTTTACTTTCCATTTCTAAAAACTACATATCCCTTGGTTCCTGCAAGTAGTGATTCCTGTACTGACTCCGCCTCCTGAAACTGCTCCTCTCAGCACCTCTGTGGTTCAGTAGGCAGGCTCTTTGAAATGTGTGACACAGCAGTACTACTCACAGGGCATAGTGACTACGTGTCACAGAATTCAAGACAGTAAACATGTGGGTATTTTCACAAAGTAAGTTTACAAACTTCAAGGTCATTCATATTAACTGCTTTCCCGCCGCCCTATAGCAGATATACTGCTACAGGGCGGCAGGGATGCACAAAACCACGTATATATACACGTGATTTTGCATTTCCGGGTAGGGGGCGCACATCCTACCCGCAGCGCCATTCGCGGCTGCGGCTATCAATCACCGGGTCCTGGTTACTGAGCATCTCTGATGGGGAGGAGGACTGTTTTGTTTACTAACAGTTCTCCCCTGTCGGCTTTGGCACACTGCTCTGGATGGCTGTGCACAGCACAGCCATCCAGAGCAATGTGATTATAGTGAAGCACACAGACACTGCCCCCCAGTAAAACACTCCCTGCACTCAGTTAACCCTTTGATTGCCCCGCATGTTAACCTTTTCCTGCCCAGTAACATTAGTACAGTGTTAGTGCTTTTTTTTAGCACTGATCACTGTGTTGGTATCACTGGGGATGTCAGATGTTCTTCCCAGTGTCACAATGTCTGCCACAGTTCCGCAGTCCTGCAGTCCCGCTATAAGTCGCTGATTGCCGTCATTACTAGTAAAAAAAAATTCCAGTATCTATACCGCCATTTGTAAATGCTATAACTTTCATTTAAACCAATTAATTTACACGTATTGGGATTTTTTTAATAGCAAAGACATGTAGCAGAATACATTTTGGCCTAAATTTATGACGAAATTTGATTTTTTAATTTTTTTTACTGAACATGTTTAACCACCTCCCATCCGGCCGTTGTATATAAACAGCCGGACGGTGGTAATGCAGGGTCGGGTGGCCATTTATAAATGGCCTCCCTGCCCCCTGCTTGTGCGCGCTTCCTGGGAGTGTGCAGCACCGTGATCCGGTGCCCGCTGTGTCCTCCGGACACAGTGGAACACTGATCGTCGTACGGGACCTCTGTACAACAAATAATCACATACATAAACAATTACAGAATGCCCTATATATATGGGAATGCATACCTCCCAACTTTTTGAGATGGGAATGATTGACACCTATTAGCAAATGTATGTAGGCATAGGACACACCCCCTGCCATTTCCCCACTAACAGAGCGAAACTCGGCTGATTTACTATTAGGTCTGATTTTCGAACGAAAAATCGTTCAAAAATCGACCAATGTATGGCTGGCCTAAAGAAGAAGTTCCACTTTTTATGCGCTCCTCTCCCCCATCTCCTTCTATTTTTAGCATCTTTGGGTTGGGGGAGGGGCAGGTATCTGGTTTTGACAGTAAACATGCTACCACCAGTGAAGAACCAATCTGGGTGAGGATGGAGCTAGACCCCTGGACAGGGAAGTGTCCTTTTTTTTTAAACGTCAGCAGTAACAGTATTTGTAGCTGTTGATTTTTATTTTTTTTCAAACAGGGTGAAGAACCACTTTAATGTCCAAGGATATTCTTTGCAGTCTTTATTACCCACTATAGAACGTTACGCATACCATGCCACATGGTTTGTCATATTACTGTCTATAGAAGCTAAAAAGAGTCTGTTGTGAAAGGATGACTTTCTTTTGTTCACTCAAGAAGTTCAACAATTACTGAGCTTCCTTGAGTAGTCCCCAGTCACACATTTGTTTGCTTCAAATCGTCTGAGAAGTCACACCCACAATGGAAGCCGTCAAATTGTGGCAAACCGACGGAATCGCACCCAGGGTCGGACTGACAACTCATGGGGCCCCTTGGCAATAGGGGATCATGGGGCCCCTGTGTCCTTGCACAAACTCAAAAAAGTCTATGAAAAAGGTACCAGGGGCATCTCATGGGGCCCCCTACTGACCCCGGGCCCTCAGGCAGTGCCCGAGTTTCCAAATGGTCAGTCCGCCCCTGGTCACACCATTTTGAAAGTAGCTCATGCACTACTTTTTGCAAGTTCAGGAGTGACTTGCATAGACATCTGTGCATGGAGTTGCACAGATGTCTTCCAAGTCGCACCTGAAGTTGCACTGACATCCAACTCACCAAATTCAAGTGAAGTCGTACGATTTCAAAGTCGGATTTGGCGTGACCAAAGTCTTAGGATGGATATATGTGCTATGCATGAAAGATCTTTTTGTAATAATTGTTCACAGAAATCTAAAGCTATTTCCTTGCTACACCTCCACCCCATTTAAAAACACAGGAATAAATGACTTAGTATCCCTCTTCTTTAAGTCAGCCATCAGCTCCTTAATTTTGTTGATATTGGGCAATAGTTTATTCTCCCTACACCATCATGACAGATCTAGTATTTCCACACTATAAAAAAACCTCATCATTATTTGTAACCCAGACAACAATCATCGCCATACTTAAAGTGATGGTAAAGCTTAATATTTCCTTCATAAAAATAATAAAAATGCTATATTTACCTGCTTTGTGCAATAGTATTCCCCTCTTTCGGCTCCTCCTCTTCTTGGTTTATCGCCATAGAAAGCTGCTTACTATGGTGGCACACATGCGCCTTGCTCCCGAGCTGAGATGTGTGTGTCTATTGACAACACAGTGAGGCTCAACCCCCCCACCACTATTTTTCCAAAGGATTTGACTGACAGTCGCAGGGGCGCAATGGCTCTCATTGCTGCCTCTTTAAGCAGAGAAATAGGAAAGAGCCACTGCAGTGCTGGACTGAAATCTGACCCAGGTAATTATACAGGGGGATGCGCGGGCAATGCAAATACTGGGACATTTTTACCCTAATCCAGGAAATGCATTAGGGTAAAAATATCTAGCCTTTTAGAGCCACTTTAATGATTGAATTCCTTTCATATAAGTGTAGCACTTCTCCCATAGGACTTGCTAAGTTTTGGGTCCCCCCTATAGTCCTGCACAGCGAGGCAACACACATTTTCCATACAGACTTGCATCCAGGAGACAGTAACCAGTCTTTGAGCTTGTTTTTTTTTTCTTTTATTAGGGTAATTTAACTTGGATGGGGTAAGGGATGTTTGAGATTCCCAAAGGGAATGGCAACTGAGGACAATCTTCCTGGAACTATGTACAAGTCTCTTTAGACAGCAAAAATTGTCTTCTGGAAAGCTAGCTTGCATCTCCTGGTGTAACACCCCAGACCCCAGCTGAATCCTCTCCTCATCCAACTGTACTGAGTGAATCCCTTGTACAGGGGATCTAGTGCCTGTCACTTTAAATTTCAAGACAGTCCCTGGTAGTCAGCTAATCCAATTTCCCACTGAAGTACTCCTTCCCCTCTCTTGCCCAGAGGATGTAGGTCTACTCACTCAGTCTGTGAGCGGATGGGTCGGTGGCTGTTCTCAGGCTTTCTGCTTTGCTGCTCCTTCCCTGCTGTACACATAGTCCTTGCTCTGGGTACTGATGAGGTCCTGTGCTTTGCTCCTTTCCAGCTCCACTACGTGCAGGTGACCCGCTTCCCATATGGGCACCCTCCCAGGCTCCTGCTCTCCAGCCTCTCACTTCCACCCGAACTCTCCTCCTGCTGAGCAGGCTCTGTCACACTTGAAGGCTGCCCTGGCCCCATGCCAAGCATCCTGCTTGGGGATTGTCCAAGGTCTTCCAAGTGTGCAGGCCAGCCCCTCCTCACCCACCCACTGCTTCTAGAATCTTCTCCAAGATTCTAGAGCAGGGGGAGGTATCAGGGAACTTACCTGGAGAGCCTCTGAGCTCTGATTGAAATTTGACCTCCTTCTGATTATCACCACAGGCTGCTACTCGGCCTCTGACTAACAATTGAACACTAGCTCCACCAAGCTATCTAGGAGGGTGCTGCATAAGGGAATACAAGAACACAAGGTAAACACTAAGGGGCTAAGCATGCAACCCTGAGGACTACCTTCTTTAAGAAACAGTACAGAGGAGGACTGTCTCCAATCTATCTGCAACTGTTTGTAAGAAAATCCAATATCCAATTACAAAGTGTGGTCTTTGCTGGTCCTGAGTGTCCCTATCTTGTGCATGGTTTACTGCTGCCAGTATCAGGAAGGTAACCCCCTCCCCCTTTAGACAGTTGTCACCAGAACCACTGTAACCACTGTCATTATTTGAAGATGCCCCTCACTTCCTGTTCAGGTGACAACCATAAAAAAATTTAGATTTTCCTGTACTTTCTGTCATAGTGACAACGGTCACCAAGTCAAATAAAGAGGGCAGCACTTCTAAGTGGGGACACAAACAACAATAAAGATTCAAACTATCAACCTACTCTATTCAAAAAAGTTAGATGTTCTTTAAAAAGCAGCAGTGGTCAGCTTGGAAGATTATGGATTCTTCTGCAGAGCACCTAAATTAAATTTTATACCTCCAGCTCCAAAGTTTCAGTTCAATGCAACTCTTGTGCCCATAAAGGCAATGCCTGTCAGAACAATAGAGGGTATGCTTTGAGAAGCTCATACCCCTCAGATCTACTCCAGCTGGTACACAACACCGTGCTCTTGGTCATTCTATTGCTTTTCTAATTGTACTCATATGGACTTAGTCAATGTTAGGTACGTATTATCAGAAAGTGCTCAAGAAGATGAAACGATGAAAGAGCAGACAGCTCTTGGTTTATAAAGGACAAGTAAAATAAAATATTGATAACTGAATGTGATTACGGCATATGCAAACTATTACACCAGCTGAAACCTAAATGGGGATTAAAAATTCTAGATGGGAGGAATAATGGAGGAGTCAAGAAATTAATTGAAATATGTGGTATTTTCTGAAATGTATCTTGGCACTAACTGTGTTCATAGAATGTTTTTTTTAAAAGTACATTAAAATATGCTACTATAATCCAATCATTCTTTGTAGGGGGTAATTCTAGGTTCATTTAAAGGCTGATAAGACTGATGGCAGGGAATGGAGACTCTGGAAAAAAAACCCTCTACTGTTTATTATTTAATTAGATTGAATTTACCAGGTTTGTGAGAATGTAACATCGAAGCTCAAGCAAAAAATATATCTTCTATTTATTCTCTTTAATTAATTTATAAATTTTAGTTTTCAAAAGAGTAATTAAAATCCGAACCATGGCACCACCTGCCTGGAGTTTGCATGTTCTCCCTGTGCCTGCGTGGTTTCCTCCGGGTGCTCTGGTTTCCTGCCATACTCCAAAGACATGCTGGTAGGTGAATTGCTCCTGTCTAAATTGTCCCTAGTATGTGTATGTATGAATGTAAGTTAGGGACCTTAGATTGTACGCTCCTTGAGGGTTAGAAACTGATATGAATGTACAGTATATATGAAAAGTGCTGTGTAAATTGATGGTGCTATATAAGTACCTGTAATAAATAAATGTCCAAATTCTTACCTGGAACTATAGTCACATGGCCAGGTTCTAATTTTTTTTTGAGGCTCCTTCTTGCATTACTCATGTGGTTCCTGGTTATGTGGATTCTGAAAATTGGCTGCCAAAAGTGTCCATCAAAGGAAACAGAAACAAAATTGGTTGGCTGCACAGAGAGCTGATTGTAATCATCAGTCTCCATTACTAGAAGAGGCACCACAGATGGTCACACAACAGCAGATTTAGGTAAGAAAATGAGGAGGATCGTAGAAGCTTTTTCTTTTTATTCTAGAATGACTAGAAGTGAGTGGAGTTCAGCTTTAAATATTAGTTGTTGTTTAACAAATTATAATGATTACCATCTCAATTGTGATAATTCATAAAACAGAAGAGCAAAAACACTAGAGCTACACAAGAGATTTTTAGTAGCTCAATTGTGCAAATAACATCACTAGAAATAGCAGCCAATCCCCAAGCAGATAGGACAAATGTATCCCTATAGTGTAAACTACTCAGTAGCAGGTATTAGCAATTAAAGGCTCACTTTAAGGGTGGATTACACTGGAACGCAGTGTGGGAAAGGCACGTTCACTAACCATGTCATGAACTGCACAACATTAATAACGTGCTCGTCCACACGAAACGCATCAGCCGGAGCTTAGCCGGTGACGTCACGCCGCCCCGCACCTCGTGGAGGCCGGTGGCCATCTTTGTTTCTGGGCTACCCTATGTGAGTGTACTGCATTATGTTCAAATAAAAATGTCTGTACATACTACACTATCAGTGCTTTTTTGGGGTGGGCTGTATGGTTGAGCCCCCCCCCCTTTCAAGGTGGATATCTATTTTGAGTGCCCTGCTCTGAGGAGTCCTGACTAGCTGTATGACAACCGTTGCTGGATGCCTGGTGACCCCCTGCTGGTTAGAGGAAGGAGCATCTCCATCAGAGTGACAGCCTGCTAGATGACCCATATTGCCTCAGCCTTCTAGTACCAGGAGTGGTCTGACAACTCAATTGCGCATATTTTGCGCTTTCTGGTGAGTGCATATAGTATACCCACCTATGAGCACGGAGTCGACAGCATTCGCACCTATTACTGGGACGATTGATATATCACCTGAGGATGTTATTTTCACTTTAAGCACTTTAGCTATCACCCATTTTTAACTTTAATTTTATTAGACGCATGATGTATATATGAGTCATTGCTTATCCCTTTTTTTTTAGTGCTGCATATGTTTTTATTATTTATTGTGAAGGTTTGGGTTCGTACCTTTATGCTAGCTGCTCATTACTCATTTCCAAGCGCTCGTTAATGTTTTACTGTTTTGCACAACATTAATTGTTCATGGCACCCCAAATACATCTTACAAACGTGTTGCGTTTATGGCCACCAGACTGCATGGTACTGCAGTAACCATGTCGCTCGGTGAGGCGCACTTTGCACATTACAGTGTAAACCAGCCCTAATTGCCAATACTATTTTTTCACTGTTAATGGACCCCCAAGCAGGGTGAAGATTAAAAAGCCACTCAGGTTGCAATACTCACATTCATTACAAAGCAGTCCCACACAGTACTATTTTTTTTGGCACAAGATGTCCTCCGTTTTCTGGGTCAAATGATTATTATTATTATACAGTATTTATAAAGCGCCAATAGTTCGCTCAGCGCTGTACATTACAAAGGGGGACAGAACATGTGACAGAACAATACCAGTACAATGCAAAACATGAGGGGATTGAGGGCCATGCTCTTTCGAGCTTACAATCTAGGAGGGAGGGGATGGTGGCACAGGAGGAGATAGCTGTGGGGGATGGAGTGGTAGGAAGAGTGGAGGAGGTCGGCAAGTTAGCAGGGGGTGGGGTAGGCTTCCCTGAAGAGATGGGTTTTTAGGGTGCGCCTAAAAGAGAGGAGAGTAGGTGATAATCTGATGGGTTGGGGCAGGGAGTTCCAGAGGATGGGTGACACCCTGGAGAAGTCCTGGAGGCGGGCATGGGAGGAGGAGACCAGGGAACTAGAGAGAAGGAGGTCTTGTGAGGAGCGGAGTGTGCGTGCTGGGCGGTACTTGGATATTAGGTCAGTGATGTAGTTTGGGGCAGTATGGTGGACAGCTTTGTACGTCAGTGTTAGGATTTTGGATTTGATCCGTTGCGCAATCGGAAGCCAGTGGAGGGATTGGCAGAGGGGGGTGGCGGAGACGGAGCTGTTGGAAAGGTGAATGAGTCTGGCAGCCGTATGCAGGATACCCAACCTCCTTCAACTCAGAAGACTGAGTATACACTATGAATAAATGGGTGTCATTGTCCTGCTCCCTAAAGGGCATCACGACAATGCCTTTAATTCATAGTATATTGAAACAAAACATTTTGTCAATGGCACTCTCTACATCAGCAGAAGGCCACCCCTTGCTGAGAAGAGACCAAAGAAAGTCTACTTTCAGAAAACCGCACCAAAATTATACAAAAGTATTGCCCATAATTTATTCCCCCTCACATAATCTATTATTTTTACTTGATAT
Source organism: Staurois parvus (assembly GCF_062004578.1). Lineage (NCBI taxonomy): Eukaryota > Metazoa > Chordata > Amphibia > Anura > Ranidae > Staurois > Staurois parvus. The sequence continues at coordinate 8,537,421 of NW_028317827.1, read as the reverse complement.
AAACTAGAGAAAGAATCTTATATATTTGATCTAGTATTTTTTTGGTCATTTTTTTTACCTCAACATTATGGTATTCCAATTCAACTTTTATTAACTGTGGAAAATATAACACAGAATTAAGGGCAACATAATAGAGGGCAGTTAGATCTACATTCTTTATACATAGCTTCCTAAATATATTTTTGCATTTCTTTTTTACTTTTTACTGCAATAAATATTAAATTGGACACAAACCCTAAAGATATCTTAAAATTATTTTGAACCACTGTAGAAGCTGTGCCTAAAAAAAGTTATGCAAAGGGCTCACCATAATTGTTTGCAGGCTTTCTGAAGCTTGTCTATTGCCTAGGACTGATTTACTATGCTTTACGCTCTGCTATGTCTTGTGTATAGGCAGTTATCTTGATAGAGGAGCAGGGCATTGCTTCTTCATGTAATGCTCTGTATGCACGTTTAAAATATCAGATAAACGATCGTTCGTTTTTTTTCTGCATGCGTCTCATATCAAAAATGGAGAGGTTATTACCCTAGGTTCATACCTGAGCGTTTTGCAGAAGTGCACTACAGTCCATTTAACATCATTTCCTATGGGACATGTTCCCATCTCTGCGTTTTCACCAGGTGCGTTTTTTGGAAAGGGTCAATGATGTTTTTTAACTCAAAAAGTAGTAGTGTGTGCGTTTTTGCTACGTTCTTGCTGAGTTTTTGCTGAGTTTTATGTTTTAAATCTGCCTAGCAACAAGAAAAAAAAAATTAAAAGCGAAATGCAGCAAAAACGCATCAAAAATGCAGGTGCAAAAAGGCAACTCAATGCAGAAACGGATCAAACGCAAACTGCATAGGTGTGTACCTAGCTTTAAAGTTACAATAATTCTTTACCGAGGGAATAAAAAAATTTGAAGAATGTAATGTACTTGTATTGTATTTTCGGATGACTACTGTACTGGTTAAATGAAAATCATACAATCTGGTATCGTACAATAAACATTTTCGTGTTTGCCCCTTCTATATTTTTCAGGCGATTGCTGTGTACTAACGATCAGATTATCATTTAATTGCTTTAAAAGCAGCATTTTTTGTATGATATTCTGATGGGGTATACGGGGCTTTAGACCCATACCCCAGATAAATGATCATCTGATTAACTGACAAACAGTAGAAAGAATGACTGAAAATCAACAAGAGAGGTAGAAGAAGCACAGTTCCATAGAACAAATAAAGAAGTGGGGAGATCCTTGCAATGTAGGTTTCCAGGTACAGCTTCCTCACCAGCAAGAGGAGAATTGTAAACTCTATGGCGTATCTTGAATTGTATTAATCTGTCTTTTGCAGTTGTTGCATAGGGTATTCCCAAATGTCCTCCCAGTCTTTGGAGTCCATGTCCAGAGTCTCCACCCTACAGTTGGCCAACAGCTTATCCAAACCACATGAATAGACAGTTGAAGGGCTTTGTATACATTGGACAATGGTTTTTTAAGAGAGTCATCTAGCAGTAGGCCTTCCAATCCAGATTAATCAAAGGTGACTTCCCACCCAAACAGCGTGGAATTGTATTTAAATCCCACATTAGTTCCACAGAATCCAGAACTTTTGGGGGATATGAAACAGTAGTGACATCACCAACCTAACAAACAATGCTTCGGAGGACACTCCAAATCTCAAGAATAGCAGGTTTAGGAGACCACAGGAACAAGAGTGCCTAAGCATTGTCACACCAAGAAATAGACTGATACTTTATGTAAGGAATTAAAGGCAAAAAATAGATATTTTCAAAGTACTGCTTTGCCACAATTAACCTTTCTGTAAATTTCCTATCAGGCAGCAAAATATTAAAGTGGATTTCTACCCGATTTTTAAAGTTTGGACTCATGTATTGCTTTCTGCTGTTCCATCAATGTTTGGCATATTTTTTTTTTCTCTTAAAGTTTTCATACCTTTAGGCTACTTGAAGCACTGCACTTCCGATGTACCTCGCCGTGGCAAATACGTCACATCCTCCTGCCTGCTTGTTCCTGGGATGTATATGTCATCAATCCCAGAAGTCAATGGGCATCCCCCACTCTACAATGAGTGCGCCGTGCTTTCTTCTCACTGTGCAGGCGCAAGATCAGGAGGTGCATGCTGGGTAGCCATGCGCCGTATCCGGAAAGAAAGTGCGGCTGGGCTTCAGATGCCCATAGTAAAGATGGAAGAAGACAGGATCATGAGGGGCCAGTGAGTGTCTTTAAAAAAACAAGGAAGACAATTACATCTGCAGCGTATGCCATTTTGCATGGCATAAGCTGCGACTGTCACGGAGGAACTTTAAACAAAAAAAAGAAAAAAATGACTGGAACTCCGCTTTAAGTTTTGAGTATATGTCAAATTTACAGGTTTTTTAGAGATAAATTTGCACCAAATGCAATCCAGGATGAGTTATATGACTGTAAGGCCAGGTACGTGGTCACATTATACCTGCTGAAACCCATCTCAGAAAGCCTGGTAAGTTGTTTTATATATATATATATATATATATATATATGGGACCACTTACTTTATGAGGAGATATATATATATATATATAGCCTCATAAAGTGAGTGGTCCCTTCTAGTCAATGATCCTATTGCAGTTTGAAAAACCCTTGCTGGCTTTAGCTCCAGCACTAATTGTTCATTCATAATAGTAGGAGGTCACTCAGTTCTGCAGCACTGTGTAATCTAACCGCGGCTGCCCATAAATACACAGCCCCTGTAGACACTTTTATGAATGAATGGACCGGTGCAGGGTATAACTCAGTCCCACCTGTTCATTCATAAAAGTGAAAGATCACCTAATGCTGTGGCCCTCTGTGATTCATTTGCCGGGGCTGTGTATTTATAGGCAGCCACAGCTAGACACAAAACCCTGCAGGCTGTATAATCTGTGGTGAATGGCAACGCTGGCATACAGAGAGGCCCCTGCTGTCAGGGAGCAGTGCTGTCACTCACAACTTTGTCTCCTTGCTGGCAGCGTTGTTGGGACGTGGGGGCATTTTACAGACAGCCAGGAGGTGTTGTGTCACCTCCACACCACCAGCTTTAACCCCTTGAAACCCTCACTAGTGTGCTGCAACTATGCAGTTGCAAAGCACCTTTACTCAGTTGAATGTACTGCCCGCTGAATGTGTCAGCTGGGATAATGTTGCCGTACCATATGTTTATGCCACATTATGGCATATGTTTTCCCCCCTCTGTTGTCTTTGCAGCATAACTGGGAGCAGTTGGCGGTGGCAGTAAAAATGTGGCTCAGCTGCACTTTCTTACCGCCCCACCCTCCCGTACACAGGTGTAAACAAGGCTGTATTCCATTTGTGTATTCATCTGTTTGCCTGGATTTCAGCCGTATCACAGAAGTCATGAAAACTTTACTATGAACAGAAATGATTTCCAGAGAAATGGGCTAATTTTAAAAACTGAGGACATATAGCAACACCAAAGTGTCTGAAATAAAAATATATTTAATCATACCAAAATAAGACACAGCAATGCAATATAAACAACTGACATTTTGAGATCATGGAGGACATCTTTATGGCTAGAAGCAATTTGTAGGGACAGATCTTCAGTGCTGTGACTGTCCCTGGAAACCAAGGACACCAACAGTGTCATGGCAAAGCTGTCTGCCAGTGGAACAGTAAACACAAAGAAAACTGCCTTTGAAAACTGTGGCAAAAAAACCTGTGAGATTACCCGAGAATGTTTAAATTAGGATCATCTCATACAATGGCAAGAGAATAAGAGGAAATCAGCAAATAACTGTTATTTCCTGGCATTTAGAGTGTAATTTGGGCTCTGTGAATATGACGAGTTGACAGCAGAATGAAGTGAAGTTGTCTGACTGTGTATAGATCTATTGCTATACTGGCAGAATGGGAGGCACTCTCTGTATGAAGCTATTTTTAGCTGTTTCATTGTTGTTTAAATCAATTGTCTAATCATTTCCATGCTGCAGGTCAGAGTGGAATTTCCTTTTTTCACCTGTAGGTTATGAAAATATTAGACAGATGTACAAATGGCAGAACATGGGGTCTTGTGGCAAAAAAGTGTTGATGAATTCCAGGTAAGGCAATTTTTACAGGACAAGAGCCTGAGCGTTGTCACCCTATAGTAGGAAGTGCTGGAAAATGATTTTTTTATTGGCAGGATCACTAGGAATTATTTTAATGAAAGCTGCAGATTTAAAGTGTTACTAAACCCAGGACCCTGCATTCACTATCTCTGGTCCCCCGCAGTACACAGAACATGGAAATGCAATTATCTTAGTAAATATAAACTGCTAAATACCTTTTCTCATCAGTGGTATATAGCAGTCTTGTGACTTCTGTCAGTGTCCAGCAGAGCACTGGTTAAAGCTTGTAGGAGGAGTTTTCATTCTCCCCTGATTGTCCTATGAGGCTGCATAACCCCTGACCCTCTGTCTGGATAGTGCTGACTGGCCCTGTGCTGATCACATGCACTTTCCCAAGTAAAAAAACCCACCAAACTGAGCATGTGTAGCTTGCCCCAAGGCTCTGTTCTATCAGCAGATCGATTGGGGACAGTAGAAGAAGGGGAGGATCAGAGAAGACAGGAACAAACATCCTTTTTACACAATGCAGACGATTAGCCCCTCGGGTTCCACAGTGAGTATAACAAGCATGCTTTACTGCATATACAGACTAATTTTACTGTTTTGGGTTTAGTTACACTTCAAAGGATACGTTCACCATTGGCAACATGTTACATGCTCTACCCATTTTTAGATTGGAACATGTAACATGTTCTTACTCCTGTCACGTCTCCCCACTATGCTGCATCTAGTAATAGCTAGCAGGGGATCTTCTCGCCCCGCTAGCTGTCACTATTTTTAAAACAACACGGCCATGCGGGGCTCCGCCCGCCCAGCAGCTTCTTTCATTCACAGAGTTCTGTGAGTGGGAAACTACAAGTCCCAACAGCCTTAGCGGCTGTCGGCTTCTAGTTCTCAATGAACTACCATGGTGCTGTTGAGCTCTCTAGGTAGTTCTTTCTGTCAGTGTGTATATGTCTGTCCATTGTAAGTACGAGCAGATACACTGACAAATCTGCAGGAGTGCTGAATGGCGCCTGTGATCTGCTGATTGTGGGGGCAATGCTTTACACGCTCCAAGAGAAAAAATCTTTAACCACTGAAACTGCTTTTTAAATGACTCAAAAATGCAAGGGAGGGGCGGTGACGTCATCACACATCCACAGAGGAAACGGCGAGTATAGCGAGTGAACACACACACACCTGCAGGGCTGTTTGCAGGAGGACCTGGATTTATTTACACAAAAGCGTTACTTTTGCTGATACCATGTGAGTGGGAGATCAGAAGCTCATTAAACATTTTTACTCAGGATAAGACACTATGTTTCTTTTTCCCTTTTCAATGTATGTATCGTTCATGGAGGAATAAGCCAAGCAGATAGAGGAGAAAGTCCTAATTGAGAAAAGCTGAATTGAGGAGAAAGGAGAGGAGGAAGGAGAGAGAGGTTCATGTCATGAACATAGACTTACCACGCCAATCAGATTGATTCACATTACCATCTCAATTTGTATGAACTGAACTATTTTTTATATTTTCATTATATATCATTATATATTTTTTCACTTTTGAATAGTTTTTCAGGCACGCAGTTTTTTTGCATTGATTTACAAATATTAATGACATTTTTTTGATTCACTTTAATTATGGATTCAAGTATTATGCAATTATGAATTTAAGTATTATGGATATAGATTATTATTGAATTTTTAGTTATACACTATATTTATTTATTTATTTAGAGCACTTAGATTTATTAATTTTGGAGCGCGGTACAACATAGATATATGCTTTTTAAATGACACTACCATGATAGGGCTCATATACACTGTCTACCAATGGTGGAGCATCAGCTGCCAGGTAAGGATGAGCTCATGTGTGTTCGGATTGTAGTGGAGCCCACCTGTGTGATTGCACCAGCAATCTGTTAATAGACCCGGTCAATAATAAATAGGAGAAGTATTCCCCACCCTACAGCCTCATGTATACAAGCCCCTTGCAGGGGCGAACTGACCATTGGGGAACTTGGGCACTGCCCGAGGGCCCGGGGTCAGTAGGGGGCCCCATGAGATGTCCCTGGTACCTTTCATAGGCTTTTTTGGGTGTGATTTGAGTGTGGGCGAGAACACAGGGGCCCCATGATCCCCTATTGCCCGGGGGCCCCATGATCGTCTATTCCCCGGGGGCCCCATGAGTTGTCAGTCCGCCCCTGGCCTCTTGTATTGTATATGTACAGCTGTGGGGGGGATGCCTCGGATGCTCATTATTGGCCCAGTACAGGCAAAGTTTCCCAGTGGGATCACTCAGGTGGGTTCAGATTAGGATCCGAATAGACCTGAGCTCATCCCTTCTGCCAGGCATTCAGGAGGAGATACTTTTTTGGAGCCAAAGGATGATTTATTAAAATTAAAATACCACACCACAACCAAAAGCCAAATGTCTGCCTCTCAGTTGCAGTGTGGCCCACTGACTTGAATGGGTCACATGACCTGCCTGGTAAACAAAGCCTTAACATCCAAAGACCTATACTAGCTGCCTGTGTAAACAAATCCTTAAAGTGGTATAGTGTGTACTAGCCTTGATCCGAAGCTAATAGTGTGGATTCTATCTGCTGTCTCTTCTCTCTGTTTGCATTAGCACTTCTGACAGTCTATGTTGATCCCACAAAATATGGGGAGACCCTGACCTCCAGCAAATAACAGGTAATTGACAGCCTCAGCTGTGCATTATTCTCTAGGAGCCTGTGTAGAGAAGGCTGTGTCTCTTCATTCAGGTCTCAGATTACACTCAGCTCTGTACTCTATGTTGTGCAGTGTGTAACATCAGATCACCACCCCCTGCCTGCCAGAGCCCGGAAATGCTGTGTAAAATGTGTGCTTTAGGAGGCTGTAGAGATAAAATGACTGAAGATAAACAGGTACAACTTACTGTATGTAGCAAGCTTTGTTTCATCTCTATGTATCACTTCATTTGGTGTATATATATGGGTTTACAACCACTTTAATGGAATTTATTGACTGGCTTTACATATACTTATATAGATACTGTATATGGACAGCCCACAAGCTTCCATTGAGCTTTAAGTTTTTCTTAATTTGAACCTTTCTCTTTATCAAAAATGTCAAACATAAAAAACAGAATTTGCAATAAAACCTGTCTTTACATGGGGGGGAACTATCGGTGGTGGAGCTTCACCAGGAAACAAAGGGCCTTAGAAGGGAAACCCTTAGGTGGAGCTGTTTTCATGATGCCGCGGGAAGTATGATCTCCTCCGCATGCGTCTCACTGGTAAGTAAAACCTTGACTGCTACTGCAGATAATTATCCCAGCTTATCAGAAAGACTGAGCAGCATATGAGCTCCTCTTATTGATTTTTCCTTAACAGCAATAATAATAGCAACAAGTAAAAAGGAAATAAAATAAACACCGGGGTCATTAGGGAAGGCTGCTGCTGTATTGAGCAGAGGCCAAAGCTCATTGTAGAGGAGAGCCGGTCGGCTAAGAGGCAGGCTGGGCAACACGCAAGGCTAATAGGTGAAAAGTACTATGATTACCAGAAAGAATTGAAGAGAGGGATGATGAGTGAGTGTTCTCTGCCTTATCTTCCTGTGCATTCATGAAACAGTCAATACTAAATTCAGCTCCAAATCAATCCAGAGTAACTGGCAAGAAGCAATTGACATCTGCTGAATACATCCTAGTCATTTCTTACAGGGAAATTGCAGGTTTTGTTACTTCGTGATTAGGTGTTAAGTACATGCAAGACACCATATGTTTTCTAATGAATAGTGTGTACTATGGGCAACTTTCTGTCTTTTACGTATTAAAAAAAAAACAGTTTTATAGAGCGGTCGCATCTCCTTTGCCTTCAAATAGATGTAAATCCTACCTAAATTACATTTAGTTTGCTAAAGCACTGTGAACCAAAATCTGAATAAAATATCTGTTTTTTTACATTTGTTGCATCTCAAAGCTGCTGCTGATCTCCTGCATTCTCTTTGCAGCCAATTTGTGTCTATGCCTGCCTGTAAGGGTCCCTGATTGGGTGGCGGTTCACACCATGTTGACTCTGGACCTGCTTTGCTTCTTTTGTGGGTGGGATAGTCACTTACATGGGATTTGAAGAAACTCCATCATATTGTGTCATCCTTCTCCTTCTGGCCTGAGACCCAACTCTTTCATATTCCCGACTGTCAGCCTGTTACCCGGGATAAAAGAATGTCCAGTCCAGGTGATTTACTGCACAACCCAGGCACCATATCAGTTCATCACTTGTAGACACAGTCAATAACACGACATCTTGACAGACGTCTATGGTACAGAACACAATACCTCCTTCTTTGTGTAGGCAGGTGCAGTCTGTTTTCACCACGGCAGGTGATGCTCAACTGTGGTACTACAGCCTGGAGAGAAAGTCAAGGGAAGCCTGGTTTCTCTGTGGTTTCCTGAATCATGGAGCAGCCATTCTGGTTGGGTACACTGCATTCATGTGACCCCTGGCACCCATCTTGGGTCTGCAGGGTCTTTATAAGCCCCTGCCGCTAGGTTTTGGCGTACATTTGTGAAGTGGGTGGGGTAAGGAAATAGAACCCATCTGATAGGCAAAGTGACTAGTGGCAATGAAAGGTTCCTGACAGGTTAGGGATTGGCTATCTTCAAGGAAGTCTCCCCTTTGGGACCAGACTGGCTAGGCCGCACCTCACCCTTAGAAACAGAAGCTGTTGGTGTATCACTTCCTGTTACATCTCTGCATTTGAACTGAACTGTGAGTGTTTCTCCTAAGCGGAGCTCTCCCACTAGGGTGTTTGTAGTTTGGAATTCTCTTCAATACAGTTCCAAGTTTCAGACTCTGTGTATTTACTGCCGCCACTGCACCACGCTGCATCTCCCCACATGCAACTTCCTATCAATAATCTTCAGTGCAGAACACTTTCCTTGATGGATCATACTTGGGTGTTTCCTCCACACACATGGGATGCTTCCCCTGAGGCTGTCCGAAACCAATCCACAGGACCCACTAGCCGAAGGTCAAGGGTGGCAAGGTTTCTCATTCTGTCCCCAATGTGTCCTCACTGATCACCCTGGCAGTTAAGACCTGAAGAGGGCTCTCTGTCTTTCTCCAGCACAGCTCTACATTTTTCTGAACATGGGTGTCCTGCTTCCATACCCTAACTCCCTTGGACCTCACTGATAGCTGACATATAAAGGGGCACTAACTCTACCCACTATATCACTAAAAGAGGGGCCACAATTAAAAGGGCACTAACAAATCCAACAAACCAGCGATGGCTGCATGGTATTTTTGAGGGCGAGTTTCCTTATGGTGACAAAATTAGACCATGCCTGAACAATGTGTGGTGAAATGGACACCTGGGGTCTCTACTCAAAGCCAAGGTGACAACACAGGAGCAAAAATGGACAGGATTGGAGCATTGTACACCTATATACACGAAGTGTCTAAACAAGGACCTTTATAGAAGGATCAACACAGACCAATTTATTAAAAGCTGCAAGTAAAAAAAAAAGAACATTTTGAAATTACATTAACATGTTCAAACTTATATACTCTTTAACCGCTTCCACACCGCCCTATAGCAGATATACTGCTACAGAGAGGCAGGGGTGCACAAAATCACACATATATATATATATATATATATATATATATGTGAGTGTGTGTGATTTTTCATTTCCAGGTAGGGGGCGTGCGCGCCCTACCCGTGCCGCCATTTACGGCCTTGGCTGTCAACCACTCGGTGTTTACCGAGGATCTCCGATGGGGAGGATGGCTGCTTTGTTTACTAACAGTCCTTCTCCCTGTCGGCTCAGGCACAGCACAGCCCTCCAGAGCCGTGTGCTTACAGTGAAGCACCAACACCCCCCAGTAAAACACTCCCAGTACACAGTTAACCCTTTGATTGACCCTCATGTTAACCCCTTCCTGCCCAGTGCCTTTAGTATATTGTCAGTGCTTTTTTTTTTAGCACTGATCACTGTATTGGTGTCACTGGGGATGTCAGTGACACCAAGTCAGTTCCCCCCAGTGTGAGAATGTCTGCCGCAGTCCCGCTATAAGTTGCTGATCGCCATTATTAGTAAAAAAAAAATTACAGTATCTATACCGCCATTTTTAAACGCTATAACTTTCACGTAAACCAATTAATGTACACATATTGAGATTTTTTTTTAGCAAAGACATGTAGCAGAATACATTTTGGCCTAAATTTATGAATTTTTTTACTGGACATGTTTAATAGTAAAAAGTCAAAAATATTGTTTTTTTTCTCAAAATTGTTGGTCTTTGTTTTTATAGTGCAAAAAAATAAAAAATACACAGGCGATCAAATACCACCGAAAGAAAGCTTCGTGGGATAAAAGAACGTAAATTTAATTTGGGTGCAGTGTTGCACAATTGTCAGTTAAAGTATCGCAGCACTGTAACGAAAAAAAATGGCCTGGTCAGGAAGGGGGGTAAATCCTCAGGAGGGCAAGTGGTAAAAGGGTATGGTTATAGAATGAAAATAAAGGGGATGTTAAAAATTAATTCCAGGTATGGATATTTTTACATAGTTACATTAGTCCAGCTATCATAACTCTTTGAACTCTCTAGCTGCTCAAAATCACTGTAGTGATCTCCAGTGATATCCACTTACTGTCCGTGCCAAACGGTTGCCCTGCTGCATTGCGAACACAGGAGATCGCCTGCTTGGTATATTTACCATTCAGAGTAATGTCACTGTCTCAACTCTGTACTTGTCCAATCAGAGAACACTTTGCATTCATTGAGAGAATGCAAATCGATCTCTGAATGGTGCCTGTGCCAATTGGGTTCAGTAAGTAGCAGGGCAGCCGGACCCAGAAGCTAGAGGAGATCACTGGAGTAGAGGTGCCTAATACCGTGGTTAGAACTTCTAGGGTGATCCCACAGGTATGTTTGAAGGAAGATGCAGTCTGCTTTCTCCACTGTGGATAGCTCTCGAACCTGAGTGGTACCACAGCCTGGAGAGAAAGTCGAGGGAAACATAGTTTCTGCCCAATTAATGCCCCAACATTGGCAAGATTAAACTGCCTAATGTGTTCATTTCTACTAAAGTTATTGTAAACCCTAAACACCTTAATGCATTCCCTGCATTAAGGTAAAAAATGTTTTAGAATGCATTTTGCCCCCTCACCCAAACTTATACTTACCTGAGCCTGATCTTGATCTAGCGCTGTGCCTGTCTGTAGTGGCTCTCTCCTCTTTTCCCTGCTTTTCACAGGCTATGCTGGGAGCAGCGGGAGCCATTGGCTCTCACTGCTGTCAGTAAAATTCTGTGATCAGGGCCCAAACCTCTTTGTCTGCGTGTATAGACACAGCCAGCGGGGCTCAGGATCAAGCCCGCAGCTGTGTCACAATGGTTCCTATGGTGGCACACAGAGAAGAGGAGATGCCAGGAGTGCCAGTGGGGGACACCAGTAGAGGATGTGCAGGGATGCTTTGTGCAATATCACTTCACTGACCAGGTAAGTATATCATGTTATTTTAAAAAATGACTTTGCAAACACTTTAAGTACTATGCTCTGTCTTTAAGTGTGTTTCATGTCCCACATCCAGGATACATAAGTCATGTCTGACACTAATAACAATGCAATGAATACAGTTTAACAATGATATTATATTGGATGAATGGCTTTATATTCTGAATATGTCTGTGCTACAAACCAGTGGTTTTACATGAGTAGTTTGCCACTTGTGCATAATGGTTTTTAATAAATCAGGAATAATCCACTCATTTTCTGATTTGTAAGATGATATGTGAATACCTTCTGTTTTAAGACGATTATGCTGTTCTTAAAGCTCAATTGCACACAGGCCAGAAAATAGGCAGAAGCTTTTTATATTGTTCCAAAAGCTTCAACTGCCAAGTCTTACTGCTTCGAGTCCTTTTGTTGCTTCCCAGCACCGGCCACAAATCCAAGGAATGGGCAGCATGATGCACAATAGGACTTCTGCTCCCTGTGTACGATCAATGGTGGCTGTATGTAAGCAGGTGTGCCTGTGTTAAATGTATTTTCTGCTGTGTGAACTACACTATTTAGTTGATGCTGCCCAGCAGAAATGGGTTTACTGGGTTTAGTTAATTAAGCAAATAACTCTTTAAACTGCCACTGCCAACTTTTTAACAGTTGGAAATATTCACAAGATTAGCAATAAAAATTATAATTGTAGCCTCCCTGGCGGTATTCCCGAGTGTAGCTCGGGGTAAAGTTTCAGTACCACAAGCGGTAACCCCGAGCTACACTCAGGCTTACCATGCGGCGCTGCTCCGGGATCAGTTCTTCCCTTACCTTGTCCTGCGCTCCCGCGATGTCCCTCCTGCAGTGTCCCCTGTAATGTCCTCTGGCGGATGCTGGCATCTGTCTTCCGGGTTCCGTTCCCTGCGACATCGGGACGTACAGGGACGGAATGGCGGGAAATTTGAAAATGACAAAAAGTGACATTCACTAAATTCACTAAAATAAAGTAAACCATTACTGTATCAAACCATTTCACATACATTTTGTCCCGAGTGCTTTGTCCTGTGCCCTGCCTACATTTTTACTGTTCTTTCTGCCTGGAAACTGAGAAACATCCATGGTGTCCAAAAAGCGTCCCTTTAGGTCAAAATCGGTTTTAGACCAGCTAGAGAACAGCGATAGTAAATCAGAACCACTTGCAGAATTGAGTGATAATGATTTGTGGGGGAAATTCGTCATCAGACACTGAAAATGATTTTGCGACTTTGCTTAGTGATGTGCGAACGTGGCGCTATATTTCAAATTTCAGTGTTTTTGGTTTGATTATATTATTGAATTAAATTTATTATTATTATATTATTATTTTTTATGATTATTTATTAAATTATAATTTATGATTTCGTGTTTCAAATTTTAACATACCCGGGATGTTTATTAGACTCTTGTTTGGACAGATTTCAGTGAGTTATTCCTAAAAATTACAGGCCTACAATAAAAAAAATACATATTTACATGCAAAAAAATGTACCGCTTTGAGCACAGAAATATGGACATAATCAGACCGTTAGGGAGGTTAAAATAAACATCGGTGCACACACTGTCACCACAGACGAGTATATTCAGAGATTTATCATTAACAATAGTGCTCTTCAAGAGACAAGGATTCTTTTAGCTTGTGTTAGCTCGTTAGAAACAGTTTCAACACTTTTAAAAATTGGGTTTAGAAATGAAAATGTCAAAATGGTGCAAATAAAATATTTACAAAAAAACCCAAAGTAACAAAGAGACAACAAGCAACAAAGAAATCAAAAGGAGTTGAGGGTGAGAATACATAACAATGTCCTGGTTTGCAGAGTCCAATGAAGAAGCAAAGACAGTGCAGTGGCTCTCTCACATCCGGTTAGGTGTTTCTTTTTTGATGTTAAACAAGAGCTCCCAAAATGTGGTTGTATTCCACTTTTCTTCACGTCAAGGTGGGTGTTAACAGAGACCATCTGACCAGTCATCTGGTCTAAGGGGTGGTTGCTGGGATGTCATTATGTTTATGACCAAGTTTCAGATGCAGTTTTGTATAGGTAATAATATCTCTGAATACCTATTGTTTATAGACTGCTAACATGCATATCATTGGCCAATGTGACATTTGCTTCAAAATGAATATAAATATGATAGATTTCAGATGTCTACTTTACCTAAGAGGGATACAGGGTGCCAATGGTTCCCCATATCCTTTAATACAGGGGTGTGTGGACCTAAAATGCTGCAAATGAACTTGGGAAGGTAAATATGTCCTTACTCTGGCTCTGCTATTATTATTTAATGAGTTATGAAATATACTGAAGTTTTGCAGTCTTGGCTGCTAACCAGTCTATCAGAAATGTGTATTGCTACAGAATGTATGATAGGGAGGAGAGTTGCCAATATCCAGTCACTCAAGCAGGCAAATCAGACTTTTTTATAGGGTTTTCCAGACTGTAGGGTAGATTCGTCTAATAGGCATGAGAGGGCCTGCACCTGTCCTTATCTGATAAGGTTCTGGCATCAGTTACCAGTTGAGTATTGCACCAGAGGCTTCCTGGGGGAATGAAGGGAAGGGAACCACTGTTGCTATTCACCAACTTGTGTTACAAACTGTAATGGCTGAATTCTGAACAACATGATGTCTTTGCCCTTTCACACAGCTTTGTGGGGGCTGAGTACGCGGTACCATTACACTGCCATGGTGGAGGATCCTGTGAGATTTGTGGTTCACGCCGCTTTACCTGTAACACAAGCATCAGTACTTAGACAGACTGAGCTAGAAAAGATGGCTGTGTGCTGCTGCAACATGTAACTGCTGCGGATCGTCCACTATATGTGAGTGACAATGTACTGTCAAGTGATCCTGGATAGCATGTCTGTGTGATGTGACTGTGAATGCCATCTTTAAAGTAAAACTGGTAAAGTGCAGCAACTCTATCTTTGTGTGGACATTCCTTCCTTTTGGGATATAAGGGTTAATGGCTGGGAAAGTCATGAGATGGCCTATGGCAAAGAGAGAGAACAAGATGGCAGAGGGTTAAATCCTCAAGCGAGTGGGCTGTTTTTCTGAAAGGGAAAAAACGGGCAGGGACTGGTGCTCTAGACACCATTACTAGCCCCTCGCAAGTCCCCCTTACATGTGTGAGATCAGCAGTGTCTGTATATCAGTTCGAAAAGCTCCCCTACCTTGTCAGCACTACAGCACACCAGTCAGCAGTGCTTGTTCTCCTACAAATCCATAACAGTCAGTTAGTGCCCCTTAGGTCTTGTTCACACTGTATCGTTTTAAAAAAAATTTACCTTAGCTCTGATTTTTTTGTTTTCTGTGTACACTGCATGGTGCATCCAATGTGCATAGTACATCCTAACTTTTTCTTCATATGCTCAGTGTGTGCCCCTGCCCATGTGCAGGAGTTACATTATCAGTAGCCGTCCAATGGCTGGAGGATTGCTCTGGAACTGAAAGAAGCATTGGTGAACATGGAAGTATGCTGTGCATAATATGCAAAAATGGTACATTATCCCTTTAAGAAGGTAAACTATTAAACATACAGAGAACAAACAAATTCCAATGAAATAGGTGCCAAGGTCCAAATCCAAGATTAAAGTGTTTCAAAATGCTTGTGAATGCAACCAAATATTCTTCCACACAGCAACAGTAGCACACACTGCTTACCAGACTCTTAGACCCCCAGATTATAAGAGATCAACCACGCTGTATAAAATATCAGCAACCACATAGATGGTATTGGCAATGGGGATGTGCTTGGCAGATGGCTCAGTCAATGCTCAGCACCACACGGACAAAGAAGATACAAAGGTCAGGATAGTGTAATACTGCTAGGCAACAATTATTAAAAATACAATTGGGTACTCACAAGGAAAACCATGGAGACAACCGCTACAAGTACTGCTGCACTCAACCATCGGCATTTTGATGTTACCAATGGCTCTGTCCTACACGTTTCGTCATAACCAACGTCATCAGGGGACTAGAGATGCTGTGCAAACTTGCACATAATGGCGAGAGCCCACCCCAACCAAAAAGAGTTTACTTCAGTTTTAACTTGCAAGCATCAAAGAGAAGCTGAAGTATCAGTTCTGGGTGGACTAGCCCTTTAAGCCCAATCTAGATTTTTCCAAATGTTCTTCAATAGTGACTATGTTTGGCACACACATTAGGTCTCACATTAAATATGGTAAGTACCATGTTTTGGCACCCTGGTTATTGGGAGCTCTACAAAATGTGAAACAAAGAAGCAAAATAACAAAGAAGAATCAGTTTCCAAGGGCAGATACTGTATATGCATAGTCAGCTTATGCTCTCGTGGTTAGTTTTTAGACTCACAGAACACTTTAGTGTTCTCTGATACATTTATGTATAAAGTTTCATATTCAACAATACAGTTGGGGTTCACCATCCAATATATTATACTCCTATCATTATTATAGTCATCGTAATTATCCATACAGTATATTATCATCATTGCTGCAAAGGTATCCATTATTACTGTATAAGAACAGTGGATGGCTTCCAAAGCACATCAGAAACAATTGTGGAAACAAGAAATCATTTTGCAGTTTATTTCTTCCTCTGAGACATAACATTCATGCACTAGAAGGAATTGGGAGTCTGTTATGGGCTTAGCATTTCTTGACACTAATGAGGCAGCTTGTAACATTCCTAGGGTCTGCATCGATTTCACAGTAATTCCCATATTTGCAGCTGCTTTATAAGCACTTGCCACGCACTCCAAAATGGAGTGTTAATTTCCTGGATTATGGGGTGCAAGAGACAAGACCCATGTTGTGATAAATTGTATTTTCTGCAGTGGTGCTCTTTAAAATACTGTGCAAATTGATAAAAATATAAAATGAATACAATTGTATTAAATATTGTTTGTGGCTGACAATGGTTTCAGAATGACCTGTAGTTACAGTGAACCTGAACTTCTCTAAAATACATAGGATTACAGTAGGGGTGAGCTCAAGCCTGTTTGGATCTCGAAGCCACTTGGACTATCCCACCTGGAAGCTGTCATTGCACAAATTCAATCATAATAGACTTAGGCACTCTTTGCCTCGCAGACGCAGTGACAGCTTCCTAGCAGGGGGGTTCGAACTAGGATCCGAACAGGCCTGAGATCACCTCTACTGTTATCCTATGTATGTTTTAGATGTGTCAGGTTCACTTTAATCTCATCCTTAGATAACACCAGTATTCTGACTCAGATTGTTGTGATAGCAATTTATCCCTTGTGAGACCTCTCTGCCTAGCCTGTATAAGCAGATATAATCACTGTGGACAATCCTTATCAGATAGCTGAACTCACCAATACTGTGTTCTTCCAGAAGTTGCTTTATTCTGTACATGTGACAACAGGATACAGCAGAATGAATGGTTTCCAGTATTATGCGGTCAAAAGATGATACTTTCTGTAGCTTACTATGCAGAATACATGTGTCCCTGTTACATGTGGTCTGTTAGCTGCATCCATGACACAGGAAGTGCTGAACTCAAGAAGAAGGGAGGAGCTTCATATACAAAGGAATTGTGTCATAGATCTCAGGGAGGTAATATAAAACAAATGCATTACCAAATAAGGCCACTGGATGGCAGCATAACTAACTATAGAAATGTCCATAGGAAATGGTACAAAAAATAAACTATATGAATTCTCATGTACATTACCATAAATATTAACTGTGTAACAGCATAACCAGCGTGCCTGCAAGTATGTGCATTCATCTTCAAATCAATGACTGTGTCAATGTCTGTGATGTTGTTAAGCGCCCTTTGTTCCTAGGTTGAGATCCTATACGTTGCATTGACGTCCCTCCATGCTGAGATTAAACTGGTTCTAAAGGTAAAAGGTTTTTACCTTAATGAATTCTATGCATTAAGGTGTAGTGATATCCTCGTGGGGGTCGCTGTGTTGTTGGTACCCCTAAGCTTCTCTCTGCACAGCCAGGCAACAGGTATTTCTCACACTGTCTTGCATCCAAGAGACAGTAACTAGTCCATGGGCTTGGTTGTGTTGTTTCATTAGGGGAAATCAACTTGGATAGGGAGATTATGGGATGCCCGGTTGACTTGAATCAATGAAAGGGGGACCCTTCCCTCCTATGTACAAAGGCAGATCCTGTACTGTTCTTTTCTTGAAAGCTGATCTTGCTGATCAGTAGCACAGCCCTTTATGGGCAAGGAACTAGCATCCCTTCAAAAATCAGCTTAACTTCTTGAAACTACATGTAGGGATGTCCTCTCTCCACCTGTAGAGCTGCTCCAAACTCCATGTCCTGCAAACACTACTTGCCCTCCTGGCTTCTCAGAAGATCTCCCTGGACAAGGATTGAGCCCAGTGCTGTCTTTAGAAAGCTTGTTACTTGGTGCAGTCTTTCTCCTTGTAGATCCCAGAGAGTGCTGCTATATGCACGCTGTCCTCTTTGCTCCCTACTACTCCAGGTCTCGATCACATTCACGCCTCACTGCTGAATGTATCCTCCTGAGCCAGCACGAGCCCAACCTGGAGGCCACCCTTTCCTAGACCTAGGGTACCCCTCCTAGGCACCAACAGTCTCCTCTGCACTTCATCTTCCACCCGACTCCCCTCTCAGCTTGACTCTGATATTTATGGGCCAGTCCACTACTCTACCAGGGCCTCCAAACCTGGGATTGTCCCTATAACTTCCATAAACATGTAGATTAGGTCTCCACCCTTTCCTGCTTACTGACATCTGGAAATTTCTATGGTCCTCCAGAGTCAGAAGGAGGCGATAGAGCCACAACCTGTTAACTCATCCAGCTGACCTGCAATAACCCGACCTCACAGACTTACGCAGTTACCATGACGATTTTACCTACAATACACTATTCTGACAGTACACAAGAGAGTGCTACAAAGGTAAAAAACTTTCTGCATGCAGCTCTCCCATCCCCCAGCTTCCTCCTATATTTATCTGAACCTGATCTTGATCCAGTGGCTCTCTCTCATTGGCTGAGCGACAGCAGCGGGAGCCATTGGCTACCTCTGCTGTCAATCACAGGCAGTGAGGAGTGAGTGGGGGGTGGGGCCAAGCCGATCTCCGTGTGTCTGTTGACACAAAGAGTGGGAGAGCACCAATAGCAAACGGCGTGCTGGGGGAGGGGGGGAGTCAGGAGTGCTGGCGGGGGACCTGAGAAGAGGAGGATCAGGTGTGCTCTTTGCATAACCATTGCACAGAGCAGGTGAGCATAACATGTTATTTTAAAGGAGAAAACCCTACCTCATGCAATTTTAAAGGCATGTAGACCCTCCTACTTGCACTTTGTGTTTTTGCCTGCTTAATATGTGCAATAATGATGTTGTTTCATGGTATCATTTGTTGCCTTGTACACAATCCATATCAGAAGTTACTGTTTATGTAGGAACATGAGGTACTGTTTTTGGCATGGAAATGCACAGATTAATGCATGACCTGTCTGTAGTGTAAGACCTGATACTTCCTGTGAAGAATCTACATATCCTACAGTCCCCAAGTCTCTCAGTCTGAGGGCTACACAGTAAGGCAAGGGCTCAAAGTAATTACATCTAATACAGACACAAGCAGGCAAAGCATTCCCAGATGCACAGAGAGCTCAACATGTTATTATTTTTTTATTACAGGTACTTATATAGCACCATCAATTTATGCAGAGCTTTACATATATATTGTACATTCAAATCAGTCCATAACCCTCAAGGGGTGTACAATCCAAGGCTCCTAACTTACATTCATACATACACATACTAGGGCCAATTTAGACAGAATCCAATTAACCTACCAGCATGTATTTGGAGTGTGGGAGTACCTGGAGGAAACCCACACAGGCACAGGGAGAACATGCAAACTCCAGGCAGGTGGTGCCATGGTTGGGATTTGAACAAAGGACCCTAGTACTGCCATGCAGAAGTGCTAATCATTTAGCCACTGTGCTGCTCCATGTAGCTAGAAGATGTTTTTCTTATTAAATTAGCACTACATTTGAAATGCAACACAGAGCAGATGGCAAGGCATGCTTTGGACACCATGTGAACCAAAACAGGAAGTTGTCCTGTCCTCCTGGTGGCTAGGGGCAGGGTAGCTGAAGCAATGCATGGACATAAGGAAATCGATCAGCCATGGCAATTCTAATTCCAGCCACAACATGCAAGCCTATCATTACAAAGTAAGGCAAACAAATAGCACAAGGAATATAACTACGCTAATACCAAGTTAAAACAATGAAAACATTGTTTTACACAAAAGTGTAAAACAAAAGTGTACAATGCCTTTAAAGTCTGATTCTTGTCATTTAATGGACAAATGCCTGAGCCTTTACTTCCCAGTGAGGCTCTGACATTAGACAGTTGAGTAATAAGACATAGCATAAAGAAGAAGCTGGTTGTACTTTTAACATGGAAACCCTGTTTTCTTCCAGGGCCTAGCATCCAAGGAGGTTCCATTGGGACACAGATATTGACTGGAGGGCCATTATAAAGTTTTGTATGGCACCACACGGTGTTGGTACTTAAAGTCAAGTGAGGCTCTGGTATTAGATAGTTTGGTACAGGCTTGCTCTAAAGCTGAAGATAAGGCAGAGCTCTGTCTACATCCTGGGCCTAGGATCCAGGAGGGCTCTACAGTAATACAATTATTAATTTGAAGACAGGTAATTGCAGGTACCACAAGGTGCTGTAACCTAATTCAAACTGATGCTTTGCTCATACAGTGCAAAGATTTTTTTAAATAATCCTTTCCCCAGAACCATATAATCACCTTTTCATCACCCCCGGTTCAGTTGCCAGCAGTGAAGAAAATAACAGGCTTTGCTGATTATAGTGTTTTGTGGAGCTTATGCGTGATATTTTTTGCTCTTGAGTGGCTGAAATGTACTGCTGAAAGAACAAATGGAAGGTGAGTATGTGCCCCTGGAGAGTAGGACATTAAATTGAACATGTTGTAAAGTCATACTAATTGCTTGATTTTTTTGCTTAATAACAAACATGCCATACTTACCTGCTCTATGCAGTGGTTTTGCACAGAGCAGCACCGATCCTCCTCTTCTCTAGTCCCACGCAGGCACTTCTGGCTCCTCCCCTCTGAGCAGTGCCCCCATAGCAAGTGGCTTACTATGGTGGCATTGGTGTGTGCTCGCTCTGGAGCCCCGCTCTCTGCGTCCATAAGACACTGCAGAGCGTGGCTTGGCCCGACCCCACCCTCCACTCCCTCCTCACTGGCTGTGACTGACAGCCGAGACAATGGCTCCCGCTTCTGTGTCTTAGCCAATGAGGAGGGAGAGACCCAGGAGAGACACAAGAAACTCCTGTGCACATCGCTGGACCAAGATCAGGATCAGGTAAGTATTGGGGGGGCTGAGGGGCTGCTGCACACTGAAGTTTTTCTCCTTCATGTATAGAATACTTGAAGGTAAAAAACCTTGATCCTTTAGAAACATTTAAGGCTATGGATAGTCAAGTATTTACATGTTTTTATCAAGCAGTAAATGAGCTTTAATGCAACCCTCACTGATCTCTGTAGCTGAAGACACTGCAGAGCAATCAGTCCTCAAAGAGAAGCTTTCAAGCCATTCAACTTGGCTCTCTAAGCATATAAATCTTCCCCTGTTCCCCATGATCTGAGCTCCTGAGCTGTGTTTATAGTAGGGATTAGAAGATTGGAAGGTTGCTGAGTTATTGCTGGGAGCATAAGCTGAGCTGCTGAGAGAAATAACTTAAAGCAATCATATCACTATAAAAAATGTAAATGCAATCCATTATTCTAAAGGAAGATAATGCAATTTCCTAAAACTGGATCAGACAGAATCTTGAGTAGCTGTGCAGAGTAACCAATTAGCTTTTAGCTTTAGCTTGTGTAGGTAAGCTTTAGAAATAAGTTAGAAACGGATTGATGCTCCAGATTCTGTCTGCATCAGTTGTATTAAATTAAATTCTCCACACTGTATATACTTATCTTCCCTGAAAGAGTGACATTTCCTCTTTTCCAGGAAATCGACACAACCAGAAGTGTTGCTTTATGAACTTCTGCTCTGAACTCTGAATGAATTGCTCATTTGTGCCTGCAACTACAGAGGTTAATGAGGGCTATTTTAAAGCTTATTTACCTCTTGTTGTTAATAATAAGTAAAAACTATAATGTTCATAGTCTGGCCACATGTTCACCTTACACACTTTTTAGGCTTGGTCAGGTTTGTGTAGGCAAAATTTGAAAAGCACTTTGTGTTGAGCTTAGAGTTAAACAAGTACCTCGGGAAAGACACAAAATTCAATAGAAATAAATGAATTGCTCTTTTTCCTTGTCTGCTTTAGGGAAAACAAATCTCTACCATTTAGAGTCTGTACCAGGATATAAAACTTGCCTACAACACAATGTTACTCCTGTGAGGCAGTGACACTCTATCTAGTTTGATTCACTAGTGCAAGCTCTTGCCTTCTACCTTTCTCAGTAAAATATATACTAACAGTTTTGTAGAGCTATTTGTACTGATCTTCGGTAGGCACACATGAATAATGATCATCCACTGCCAAACAGTTACATTAGCAATGTCCCATTTACTTAGCAGTAAAGTCCCAGAAACATTCATTACAGATGGGGTTTTTTGCTCAGGATGTACAAAATGATGGGTGCCAGTCACTTTAATAAATGTAAAAATAGAAGAATATTGCATATGACAATATGAGAAGGAGGGTGAGGTCTGGATCAGGATATCCTGAAAATACACTAGACCTCAAAACTAGAGATGAGCGAAGAAATGAAAAATTCGATTCGGCTGATTCGGCGAATTCCAGTGTGAAATTCGATTCGATGCGAATTTCTCCGCTACGAAGATGACTTATTTAAAGGGTTTCTAGGCTTCAGAGAGCCTTTAAATTAGTGCAGAACACTGTACCTTTAATTTAAATGCCCTTGGAGATGAGGAAGGAGAAGGAGAAGGAGAAGGATGAGAAGAAGGAGAAGGAGAAGGATGAGAAGAAGGAGAAGGAGAAGGATGAGAAGAAGGAGAAGGATGAGAAGAAGGAGAAGGATGAGAAGAAGGAGAAGGAGAAGGATGAGAAGAAGGAGAAGGAGAAGGATGAGAAGAAGGAGAAGGAGAAGGATGAGAAGAAGGAGAAGGATGAGAAGAAGGAGAAGGATGAGAAGGAGAAGGATGAGAAGGAGAAGGATGAGAAGAAGAAGGCTGAGAATAAGGAGAAGGATGAGAAGAAGGAGAAGGAGAAGGATGAGAAGAAGGAGAAGGATGAGAAGAAGGAGAAGGAGAAGGATGAGAAGAAAGAGAAGGATGAGAAGGAGAAGGATGAGAAGAAGAAGGATGAGAAGAAGAAGGATGAGAAGAAGGAAAAGGATGAGAAGAAGAAGGATGAGAAGAAGGAGAAGGATGAGAAGAAGGAGAATGATGAGAAGAAGGAGAAGGATGATAAGAAGGAGAAGGAAGAGAAGAAGGAGAAGGAGAAGGATGAGAAGAAGGAGAAGGATGAGAAGAAGGAGAAGGATGAGAAGAAGGAGAAGGATGAGAAGAAGGAGAAGGATGAGAAGAAGGAGAAGGAGAAGGATGAGAAGAAGGAGAAGGATGAGAAGAAGAAGGATGAGAAGAAGGATGAGAAGAAGGAGGAGAAGGATGAGAAGAAGAAGGATGAGAAGAAGGAGAAGGATGAGAAGAAGGAGAAGGAAGAGAAGAAGGAGAAGGAGAAGGATGAGAAGGAGAAGGATGAGAAGAAGGAGAAGGATGAGAAGAAGGAGAAGGATGAGAAGAAGGAGAAGGAGAAGGATGAGAAGAAGGAGAAGGATGAGAAGAAGAAGGATGAGAAGAAGGATGAGAAGGATGAGAAGAAGGAGAAGGATGAGAAGAAGGAGAATGATGAGAAGAAGGAGAAGAAGGAGAAGGATGAGAAGAAGGAGAAGGATGAGAAGAAGGAGAAGGATGAGAAGAAGGAGAAGGATGAGAAGAAGGAGAAGGAGAAGGATGAGAAGAAAAAGGATGAGGAGAAGGAGAAGGATGAGAAGAAGGAGAAGGATGAGAAGGAGAAGGAGAAGGATGAGAAGAAGGAGAAGGAGAAGGATGAGAAGAAGGAGAAGGATGAGAAGAAGGAGAAGGATGAGAAGGAGAAGGAGAAGGATGAGAAGGAGAAGGATGAGAAGAAGGAGAAGGAGAAGGATGAGAAGAAGGAGAAGGAGAAGGATGAGAAGAAGGAGAAGGATGAGAAGAAGGATGAGCAGAAGGAGAAGGATGAGAAGAAGGAGAAGGATGAGAAGAAGGAGAAGGATGAGAAGAAGGATGAGAAGAAGGATGAGAAGAAGGATGAGAAGAAGGAGAAGGATGAGAAGAAGGACAGTTCTGTGACAGTTTCTGTCTATTTCTGACAGTTCTGGGACATTCACTCCATACAGCGGTTTCAACCGCTGTATGGAGGGAATGTCATAGAACTGTCAGAAATAGACTATTAATGACAGTTCTGGGACTGTCCTTCCATGCAGCGGTTGAAACATTGTATGTATTTGTTTCCATAAATGGATCCATTTATGGAAACAAATACATACAATGTTTCAACCGCTGCATGGAAGGACAGTCCCAGAACTGTCATTAATAGTCTATTTCTGACAGTTCCATGACATTCCCTCCATACAGCGGTTAAAACAGCTGTATGCAGTGAATGTCCCAGAACTGTCATAAATAGTCTATTTCTGATAGATCTGGGACATTCACTCCATACAGCTGTTTTAACCGCTGTATGGAGGGAATGTCATGGAACTGTCAGAAATAGACTATTAATGACAGTTCTGGGACTGTCCTTCCATGCAGCGGTTGAAACATTGTATGTATTTGTTTCCATAAATGGATCCATTTATGGAAACAAATACATACAATGTTTCAACCGCTGCATTGAAGGACAGTCCCAGAACTGTCATTAATAGTCTATTTCTGACAGTTCCATGACATTCCCTCCATACAGCGGTTAAAACAGCTGTATGCAGTGAATGTCCCAGAACTGTCATAAATAGTCTATTTCTGATAGATCTGGGACATTCACTTCATACAGCTGTTTTAACCGCTGTATGGAGGGAATGTCATGGAACTGTCAGAAATAGACTATTAATGACAGTTCTGGGACTGTCCTTCCATGCAGCGGTTGAAACATTGTATGTATTTGTTTCCATAAAATGGATCCATTTATGGAAACAAATACATACAATGTTTCAACCGCTGCATTGAAGGACAGTCCCACAACTGTCATTAATAGTCTATTTCTGACAGTTCCATGACATTCCCTCCATACAGCGGTTAAAACAGCTGTATGCAGTGAATGTCCCAGAACTGTCATAAATAGTCTATTTCTGATAGATCTGGGACATTCACTCCATACAGCTGTTTTAACCGCTGTATGGAGGGAATGTCATGGAACTGTCAGAAATAGACTATTAATGACAGTTGTGGGACTGTCCTTCCATACAGCGGTTGAAACATTGTATGTATTTGTTTCCATAAATGGATCCATTTATGGAAACAAATACATACAATGTTTCAACCGCTGCATGGAAGGACAGTCCCAGAACTGTCATTAATAGTCTATTTCTGACAGTTCCATGACATTCCCTCCATACAGCGGTTAAAACAGCTGTATGCAGTGAATGTCCCAGAACTGTCATAAATAGTCTATTTCTGATAGATCTGGGACATTCACTCCATACAGCTGTTTTAACCGCTGTATGGAGGGAATGTCATGGAACTGTCAGAAATAGACTATTAATGACAGTTCTGGGACTGTCCTTCCATGCAGCGGTTGAAACATTGTATGTATTTGTTTCCATAAATGGATCCATTTATGGAAACAAATACATACAATGTTTCAACCGCTGCATTGAAGGACAGTCCCAGAACTGTCATTAATAGTCTATTTCTGACAGTTCCATGACATTCCCTCCATACAGCGGTTAAAACAGCTGTATGCAGTGAATGTCCCAGAACTGTCATAAATAGTCTATTTCTGATAGATCTGGGACATTCACTCCATACAGCTGTTTTAACCGCTGTATGGAGGGAATGTCATGGAACTGTCAGAAATAGACTATTAATGACAGTTGTGGGACTGTCCTTCCATACAGCGGTTGAAACATTGTATGTATTTGTTTCCATAAATGGATCCATTTATGGAAACAAATACATACAATGTTTCAACCGCTGTATGGAAGGACAGTCCCAGAACTGTCATTAATAGTCTATTTCTGACAGTTCCATGACATTCCCTCCATACAACGGTTAAAACAGCTGTATGGAGTGAATGTCCCAGAACTGTCATAAATAGTCTATTTCTGATAGATCTGGGACATTCACTTCATACAGCTGTTTTAACCGCTGTATGGAGGGAATGTCATGGAACTGTCAGAAATAGACTATTAATGACAGTTCTGGGACTGTCCTTCCATGCAGCGGTTGAAACATTGTATGTATTTGTTTCCATAAAATGGATCCATTTATGGAAACAAATACATACAATGTTTCAACCGCTGCATTGAAGGACAGTCCCACAACTGTCATTAATAGTCTATTTCTGACAGTTCCATGACATTCCCTCCATACAGCGGTTAAAACAGCTGTATGCAGTGAATGTCCCAGAACTGTCATAAATAGTCTATTTCTGATAGATCTGGGACATTCACTCCATACAGCTGTTTTAACCGCTGTATGGAGGGAATGTCATGGAACTGTCAGAAATAGACTATTAATGACAGTTGTGGGACTGTCCTTCCATACAGCGGTTGAAACATTGTATGTATTTGTTTCCATAAATGGATCCATTTATGGAAACAAATACATACAATGTTTCAACCGCTGCATTGAAGGACAGTCCCAGAACTGTCATTAATAGTCTATTTCTGACAGTTCCATGACATTCCCTCCATACAGCGGTTAAAACAGCTGTATGCAGTGAATGTCCCAGAACTGTCATAAATAGTCTATTTCTGACAGTTCTGGGACATTCACTCCATACAGCGGTTTCCGGCAAAAAGTGTATGTGCAGAGTTCCTCTATTCTGCAGATACACTTAGAGGAGCTCTGCAGATACACTTAGAGGAGCTCTGCACATACACTTTTTTCCGGTTTGGAATTATTCTTATTTTCATCCTACTTCTTCTTCTTCTTCTTCATCCTCATCCTCATCCTCTTCTTCTTCTGAGGATGAGGATGAAGAAGAAGAAGAAGAAGAAGTAGGATGAAAATAAGATTAATTCCAAGCCGGCAAAAAGTGTATGTGCAGAGCTCCTCTAAGTGTATCTGCAGAGCTCCTCTAAGTGTATCTGCAGAATAGAGGAACTCTGCACATACACTTTTTGCCGGCTTGGAATTATTCTTCTTTTCATCCTACTTCTTCTTCATCCTCATCCTCAGAAGAAGAGGATGAGGATGAGGATGAGGATGAGGAAGAAGAAGAAGAATGAAAAGAAGAATAATTCCAAGCCGGCAAAAAGTGTATGTGCAGAGTTCCTCTATTTCTGACAGTTCTCTCACAGCTTCTTCACATGTACAGCGGTTGAAATATCTGTATCCTAAATGGAAACTAATAGATACAAATTGTATCTATTAGTTTCCATTTAGGATACAGATGTTTCAACCGCTGTACATGTGAAGAAGCTGTGAGAGAACTGTCAGAAATAGAGGAACTCTGCACATACACTTTTTGCCGGCTTGGAATTATTCTTCTTTTCATCCTACTTCTTCTTCTTCTTCTTCTTCTTCTTCTTCTTCTTCTTCATCCTCATCCTCATCCTCTTCTTCTGAGGATGAAGAAGAAGAAGAAGTAGGATGAAAAGAAGAATAATTCCAAGCCGGCAAAAAGTGTATGTGCAGAGTTCCTCTATTTCTGACAGTTCTCTCACAACTTCTTCACATGTACAGTGGTTGAAACATCTGTATCCTAAATGTAAACTAATAGATACAATGTTTCAACCGCTAAACATGTGTTCCTTCTGTCAGAGAACTGTCAGAAATAGCGGAGCTCACTGCAGGGACACTTTTGCCGGCTGATCGGGAAATGTTCGATTCGCGCACCCGAAGTAGGCAAAATTTCGGTTTCGACACGAATCGAATATTTCCTGAAATTCGACTCGAATTCCGGTTCGCCTAGTTCGATTCGCTCATCTCTACTCAAAACAATAGACTATGCCTTAATCTCTTTTAGATCTTCCTCAAAGTTACTTATGGTTACCTTGAATCTTCTGATCAATGTGGAGAACACCACTGTCACTGATCAGTTCTGCCACTTGATCATTGGGGTGAATGCCACTGCCACTGTCTTTGCTGAGGAGCCAAAGGAGAACAGACAGAGACCAGCTGTCATCCAGGAGTTGGTGAGAGGGTGAGAGACTGCTGGCCAAACCCTACTGCACCCTATTTAAGAGGAACAGTATTGTTTGCTTGAGACACATTGCAGGCACCTATACCTGGGTTAGGAGGAACTTATCTTGAAAACTCCAGCGCTGGATCTGGTCCCCAATATGTTTCTCATCTTGACCATTGGCTTATCAATGGTATATCCTATTTACTACGATATATACTGTATATTGCCATTTCCTTTTCACTGGTTGCTGCACATACAGTCTATATATATATATATATATATATATATATATATATATCACAATAAATATCCCTTCAGATTGGGTGTATCAGAGAGTGTGGTGCTACTTACAGTCATGAGCTCTGGGAACAGAGGACTCTTGGTGGTAAGTATTACATGTCCATATATGGGGGCAGTAGCAGCTTGCTTCCTTGCCTTAACCTCGCCATACTCTAGTACAGTTTTTCTCAACCTTTTTTTCAGTCAAGGCACTCTTTAAATTATGGACAGTCCCGAGGCATCCTTTAAAATTATGGACAGTCTTGAGGCACCCTATTCTAAAATGGAAAGCTTCAAGACTGTCCATAATTTTAAAAGGGCACCCCATTGTAAAATGTGAAAATCTATTCTAATAGTTTTATATAATGCAGCAACATCCACACATGTAGGACACCCAACAGAGAGGGATTTGTTCTTCCAAAGCAAATACACTTTTGCACACTGGTACTGACTTCTCAGTTTTTCTCCATCACTGAGCTAATGTGACCCCAGCACTGACAGAGAGGGGCAAGGGATGATATATCTGGGATACTGTGCAGGCGGCTGACATCCCCCTTATCAACTGATGATGTCATTGGTTGTCAGGACACAAGCGGCTAGAAGGTCGTAATGGTGCACAATGAAATCCCGTAGCTTTGTGTAACTAAAAGGCAGGCTTGATCCACCCGCTGGCTTGTATACAGGTTTTGAGCAATTTTTAGACATTTTGCCAAGGCACCCCTGAAGAAACATCAAGGCACCCCAGGGTGCCTGGGCACCCTGCTCGAGAAAGGCTGCTCTAGTAGAATTTTTTAATGAACATTCACACCATCGTTCATTCGCAAATTCTCATCAGTGCAATTCAAAGACAAATGGCAAATGCCATTAAAAAAGTTTGCTTCTAACGTCTGATTTTAGGGTGAATAGGTTTTACCAAATTAAGACCATATTCACTGTTAGAAATTTGGATTGTATGAGAAAAAAAATTTCCATTATGCTCCTTCAAATTTTCTTGACACTACAGACAAATAATGCGTCAATTTGGCACCAGTAAACACTAGAAAAGTCAAAAGAACATTAAAAAATATATATTTTTGCATTAAATTCTCCTAGTGTTTGACCAACTTTACACTCTCCTCTCCAGCAGTCAACACCCTCAGGGGTATCTCCCAAGATGGGAACGCCCTACTTCTTTCCATGGCTAAGCCTGAGGCCTAGGAGAAACTGACTTCTAAGGTGACATTCTTAGAAGACAAAAGCACAGAGGGGAAGAGGCTAAATAGGAAGTTTTCCAAGATATCGGACAGTTTATCTAGAATGCTTCAGCAGGTTCAACAGGCCCACTTATTAGCTAGGCTATCAAACACCCATAACACAGAATAAAACATCTCTAGAACACTCTACTGGAGCAAGCTCAAGCAACATGTGGTAGAGAAAATACACTTTATACTTCGAGGATCACTCCTCCCCATTTTGAGGGGTCTATCCCCTGGAAGCAAGTATCCCTGGAATATCCCTGGGAGTGAGGCACCTCAGCCTGGAGCGTGCAAAATCAAATGTAGCTCTGCATAGAAACCAATAAGCTTCGTTTTTTTTGTCAAAGCTTAATTGAAAAAGCTTAAGTTAGAAGCTGATTGGTTACCATGCACAGCTGCACCAGATTTTGCACCCTCCGGTTTCAGTAAATCAACCACAGTTACTCTGCTGGACTCTGTAGCCAAATGTGCATGCGTGGCAATACTTGGCAGAAAAGGAATTCATTTTCCAGCTTTTGACTATGAAGTCCAGCAATGCCATTCCAGGGTGGCCAAGGCATCTGCATTGTGTAATGTTTACACTGCACAGCCTTGTGGCATGAGAAATTCTGGGCAGTAAGAGTTAGACTACACAAGTGAAGACAAGGAACCTGAAGAGCGATCCCTAGTCCACTGGTGATAGGTAAATGTCTACTGACATCTTACCTCTGCTCTCCTAGCATTACTTACACTTGAGGTCAGTTGTAAGTAACAAATTGAGAGGTTACATAGTTTGGCTGAAAAAGACAAAAGTCCATCTAGTCCAACCATAAAAAAAAAAGTTATAATCCTATACCCACAGTTGATCCAGAAGAAGGCCCCCCCCCCCCAGCAAAGCATGATCCAATTTGTTCCAGCAGGGGAAATGATTCCTTCTTGATCCCCCAAGACCCAAATGGATATTCCCTGGATCAACTTTACCTATACAATGTTAGTATCCAGTTATATTCTGTGTACCCAAGAAAGAATCCAGGCCTTTTTTAAAACAATCCACTGAGCTGGCCAGAACCAACTCCTGAGGGAGTCGATTCCACATACTTTACTGTGAAGAAGCCTTTCTGTATTTCTCTGTAAATCTCTTTTCCTCCAGACGTAAAGAGTTCCCCCTTGTCCTCTGTGATGACATCAGGGTGAATAACTCTACACCAAGTTCACTATATGAACCACTGATGTATTTATACATGTTGATCATATCCCCTCTTATGTATTATACATATTGATCATATCCCCCCTTAATCTCTTCTCAAGAGAGAATAAATTCAGTTCCTCGAATCTTTCCTCATAGCTGAGCTCCTCCATGCCTCTTATCAGTTTGGTTGCCCTTCTCTGCATTTTCTCCAGTTCCGCAATGTTTTTTTTGTGAATTGGTGCCCAAAACTGAACTGCATATTCCAGATGAGGTATTACTAATGATTTGTACAGGGGTAAACTGATATCTCTCTCATGTTACCAGAGGTCAGGTGTAAGTTATGTATAGAGAGCAGAGGTCAGGTGTAAGTAATGTACAGAGAGCAGAGGTCAGGTGTAAGTAATGCATGGACAACATAGGTCAGGTGTATGCACTGCATGCAGATCAGAGGTCAGGTCTCCATGTATTACTTACACCTGAACTATGCTCTCCGTGCATTACTTACACCTGACCTCCCCGTACATAATTTACACCTGACTTGTCCATGCGGTGCTTTCCCTGACATCTGCTCTCATTACTTAGACCTGACCTCTCCAGGCATTACTTTCAAATAACTTCTGCTCTCCTTATGTTCCTTACATTTAGTCTCTACACTCTGTACATAGCATATAACTCACCTCTGCACGTAACTTACACCTGACCTCTGCTCTCTGCGTTACTTACACCTGACCTCTGCTCTCCATGTGTTACTTACACCTGACCTCTGCTCTCTGTGCGTTACTTACACCTGACCTCTGCTCTCTGTGCGTTACTTACACCTGACCTCTGCTCTCTGTGCGTTACTTACACCTGACCTCTACTCTCTGTGCGTTACTTACACCTGACCTCTGCTCTCCCAGTGTTACTTACACCTGACATCTGCTCTCTGTGCGTTACTTACACCTGACCTCTGCTCTCTGTGCATTACTTACACCTGACCTCTGCTCTCCCAGTGTTACTTACACCTGACCTCTGCTCTCTGTGCGTTACTTACACCTGACATCTGCTCTCTGTGCGTTACTTACACCTGACCTCTGCTCTCCCAGTGTTACTTACACCTGACCTCTGCTCTCTGTGCGTTACGTACACCTGAACTCTACTCTCTGTGCATTACTTACACCTGACCTCTGCTCTCCCAGTGTTACTTACACCAGACCTTTGCTCCCTGTGCATTACTTACACCTGACCTCTGCTTTCCCAGTGTTACTTACACCTGACCTTTGCTCCCTGTGCATTACTTACACCTGACCTCTGCTTTCCCAGTGTTACTTACACCTTACCTCTGCTATCAGTGTGTTACTTACACCTGACCTCTGCTCGTCTAAAGTTACTTAGACCTGACCTCTGCTTTCCCAGTGTTACTTACACCTTACCTCTGCTCTCAGTGTGTTACTTACACCTGACCTCTGCTTTCCCAGTGTTACTTACACCTTACCTCTGCTATCAGTGTGTTACTTACACCTGACCTCTGCTCGTCTAAAGTTACTTAGACCTGACCTCTGATTTGCTAATGTTACTTACATCTGACCTCTGCTCTCCCAGTGTTACTTACACCTTACCTCTGCTCTCCCAGTGTTACTTACATCCGACCTCTGCTCATCTAAAGTTACTTAGACCTAACCTCTGATTTCTTAATGGTACTTACACCTGGCCTCTGCTCTCCTAGCATTACTGACACTTGATCTCTGCTCTCCTAGCATTATCTACACTTGATGTCTGTTCTCCTAGTAGTACTTACACCAGAACTCTGCTCTCCAAGCTTTCCTTACACTTGATCTCTGCTCTTTTTCTGTTACCTACACCTGACCTTTGCTCTTCATGTATTACTTACATTTGACATCTGTTCTCCTAGTGTTTCTTACACCTGATCTCTTCTCTTTTTGTGCTACTTACACCTGACCTTTGCTCTCCATGTCCCAATTGACCTCCTTGCTATTTACTCTTGACCTCCACAAACTGTGTATTACGCTCTCCTGACCCCTGCACTTTTTGCCTTACACACTCTTGTCTATTTAACCACAGCCCTTTAAAGGATAAGTTCACCTTTGAGAACATGTTACATGTTCCACCCGTTTTTAGGGTGGAACTTGTAACATGTTCCTAATGCTGCAGCCGCTGCACAATCTCCCTGTGGAGCATGGTGGTAGCTCAATGATTCTTCCTGTCATTGTATCTGCTTGCCTGTACATCCCATATGGAGCCAGAACACTTGCAGCACTGGGGATTGGAGATGAGCATCTGCATAGTAGTGGTGCACTGAGCTGATATTGTTACAGCACTGAGATTTGGAAGCAAATTGATGAAGAGAGCATCATTATTGGACCTGTTATAGATTGTTTTAGCATAATGTTTTGGACACATCTTTGATATAGAATATTTATGTTATGATTTAAATATTGCATTATTTTAAGGTGGAATGGTATATATCTTGTATGTTAACGCTAGACGCATTTAGGCACATTTACGTGTTTGTGCATTCATGCATTAAATATTCTGGCCAATATAATACATTAACACCAAGCATGCAAACATGCATAAACGCTCGTGAATGAGCATAAATTCGCTTGCAAAGAGTTGCTTTTACTATGTTTTTTAAGCAGAATACTCCTGTCAAGAGAAAGGGTGTTTAGGGGTGCTTATCGTTCAATAATCATACACACCCAATAACGTTGCCCCAATAAAACCCAATCAACAATATTTGTCTTCAGAATTTATCAGGTCTTTGTAACAAGTGTGTTTGCCATTTTCTTTGTACTGCCTTCAAAATCTACAAGTGCACATCAGCGTGCACCAAGCTTATATTTACAGAAGTCCTTTATTGCTTTATATGTTTTATTTTGGTTCTGTACAAACAATATTGATGTCTGTTTGCTTGCGGTTTTATGTTTGTTTCTTTTGGTCTATGTTTTTTTTTTTTTCCTCATTCTATTTTGTTACAGCAGAAGATCAAAGCGATGAATTTCCTCGTAGTCACTGAAACATCACTGAAAGGTTAAAAGCGGATTTGTCTGACATTTTCAAACCTGTTTTTGATATTTGTTCAAGATTCATTAGAGGGAAATTCGTGTTTTTACTGGCTTTATCATAGTACACTTTCCAAATAAATCCGTTAGAATATCAGCCATTGATGTGACCAGTATATATCACAGATGCAGTTCTAATGTCAGTTTTAACCATTTAGAATCTATTTCTAAATCCAATTCTAAATCCAAGAACAAAAATGTAACTGTAATATTGCAGCTTTCTTCTCATTAGATGTGGTGGCTGCATTTGTTTTATTTTTTTCAGGCTTCTTTACTGGCTTAGGGTGACAATGCTTACTAATTGTACAGCAACTATAGATGTGTGCACAGGGTGTGCCGCGCGTGCCTGGGCACACCCTAATCACCCCAAGTGCATTACGCTTACACACTTCTCTTTCACTGTACCAGCAGAGAGATCAATGTGCCTGGGCAATATATATGTAGACACACACATGTGTGTTTGATCTGCAGGGTGCACACCCTAATGCAACAGGCTGCGCACACCTATGACCGCAACTATATAGAAACAGTGTTGCCACCCTAGGACAGAAAGTGGTTTAGGACTACAGAACATCTCCCCTATTTGTCATCTCCATAGCATAAGTGGGTAGGTGTTTAGTAGTCCACAAAAAAAAACTGGAAACAATGCTAAATGATAGTGTGCAGAGGCAGAGAGCATAAGAGGTTATCGGCTCACATTTCAAGCAGGATTAATAGATATTTTTGCATTTATTTAACAGATATAAAACAATGCATTCAATTGCACATTTAACAAACTATTGGGAAAAATAAGAGATGTTTATTATAAGTCCCATAGTTATCTTGCCCCTCCTCCCAGATCCTAGACTCCAAGAGCACTTTTTTTTTATTTCAGAGATGTACACGTTTTGCATTTTGTAATTATATTTCTAAATATAATAATATTATAATATATCTAATGCAACTTTACTTTACGCAGGCCCAGATATTTACTCCAGACTACATTTGTCAATGTCTTCTGACCTAAAGGATATCCCAAAATAAAATGATTACATTACTTGGAATGCTAAAGCTCGAAGTCAAAGTTTATCAAAGTAAAAACTTGAAATGACATCACGTATACTTGCATAAGCTTTTAATGTCCATGTAATAAGTGCATTTGTCATCTTAAGCATCCTATGAATTATTTGGAACATTGCTCTTGTCAATGGTGTCATCTCCTTAAACATTATATAACATTCTTTGGATGTCGGCCAGCCTGCACCCCTCCTCCATCAAAAACGCAATGACGGCACGTTGCTTCTGCTTGGAATCCATTATTTACCTGCAATGAAATAAAAGGAAGAAGAGATTCTATAAAGGAAGAGTTACTCTACCAACATCTGAAATTTGAACAACCTATGTAAATTAATGTAGCACCCTCCTAGGTAGGTGCTAGATTAGTTAAGTTTAGTGCTGGCTCACTGTGTTCAGTGGAGCTGTGTGTGTTTTTGGTTAGGTAAATGGTTAGGTAAATTTAGCGTGCCTCACTGTAACCAGTGTGGCTGTAATTAGTATGTTAGGCACATCTAGCTGTGCTCACTGTATTCAGTGCAGCTAATTAATTAGGTCAGTTCAGTGTTTTCAGCTGCTGCTAGTCTGATAGCTCCCTCTGTTTCCAAAGAGTGGTAGAATTCTCTGGAACATAGGTGTGGAGCTATTCGGATGGCAGTATGAATATTCCTGCAGCGCTGGCCAATCCCAGAGAGCAGGGTCCTGCAGACCTCTGGGTAATTGCATAAATACTCTGAGAGACTGGGTTTCTGGGTCTTTTTATGCAGAGGATCAGTCCAGACTGGAGGGCTTCTGCCCTCCAGGGAAATGCTGCCATGTGCTTGCTGTTTGTGAGGCCTCGGGTGAGCAACCTGGGGGGCCTGGATGCTGAAGCTACAGAAAGCTGACTGAAGGGCTGTCTGCTGAAGATCTGGTATCATTGGAGAAAGGTGTTGCTTTTAAGTTGGAAGGAGCAAACCATCTCTCTCTGGACTTTCTGTGAGTACAAACTGAGATCTTAGAGACTTTTTGGCTGCTACCATGCTTCTTGTGCTAGAGTCAGAGCTTGCTAAAGGGAATCGGCAGTTCTGAAGAGCTTAGTCTATCTAGTTCTCTGTGAAGGGTCACTACTCTTGTTGCTCTAACAGAAGCTTGTGTTTTGTTAACTGCTTCTATTACAAAGCCAAGTCCACCATTTGCTATATACAAGGACCTTTGCTTCAGCTCTGCATTCAACTGTTTCTACTGCAAGCTAAGTCCACAGTTTGCTATTTGCAAGGATTTCTGCTTTGGCTTTATAGAAATGAGATCACTGTCCTCAACTTGAACATAGTTTCTGTTTTTTTGGAGTAACCCACCCAATTCCCTCAATCCTGTTCAAGTTCTCCAAAAAAAACAAACAAAAAAAAAAAACAACACCCCTAGACTGGTTATTGAGGAAAAGAGTGACTGCGTTCGTGTACCTGGCTGTAGGGTAATCCATTGGGGAAGAACCTGAGCAAATTTTCAGCGGCTCCTTCGAATGTACCCATAACATTTTGATAACAATTAATGTTTTTTAACAAAAGAACATACATTTCACATTAATAATTCTTCTACCAAAGTTAGTGTGTGCTGTAAATTGCCTCCAGCATTGCTCCTCTTTGTTCTTGCTGGAGTATGCCATTTTGCTGAAGCCCAGAGCAGTCACTTGGAAATTCTCCCCCTCTCCTTGGTCTTAAAAACTATATATCACTTTCTTCAATTAAAATATGTTCATTTCCAGCCTTGATTATATGTCTTGGCAAAGATAGAGAGGAAGGCTGTCAAAAGTGTTTACAGTGCTGAAGTTCACAGATTTGCCAATGAAGAAGAAAGGAGGTTCTATCAGAGAGATAACATGAGACACTATCCTTGTAGCTTTACTCTTTTGTGACTTCCTGGCAGCAGAGTTTGTCCTTTCACCTCTCCTACTTTTCTTTTCTCTCTCCCTAATCTGTGTTCCCTCAACACATTCTATGTCATTCCTGTTGCTTTCTTCCCCCTAAATAAATCCCTCAAATCCCTCTTGTATTGAACTGTATTGTTACTGTATTGTCTCCCGTTATATTGTAATGCACTGAGCAAACTGTTGGCGCTATGTAAATCCTGTATAATATCATAATAATTCTCTAATAAATCTTAGCCCCTTCCCACTGCCGCCTCCTGGCCCCTTAAGAGGTTCTAAATGCCAGGAGGAAGAGGCTGTCATTCCAATCATGTGACTGATGTGACTTAACTACAAATGAGTGTGAACATTCCACTTTAAGTGGGAGGGAAGCTTTTGGCTCTAGATTCTGGAAGTGGGACAGGAAAAATGTATATACTAAAACTGCACATTATTTAACAAGAGTAGAGTATAAGTGGTTGTTTTTGTAATTCTATGCAGTTTTTTAGTCTCTCATAAGCTAATAATTCCCCTTTATGTGCTGTAGTTGCTTGGATGACATAACAGTCTCTTTTCATGACTCCAGGCAATCAGAATTCTGAAGAAATCTGGAGTTATGTGAAGCAGTTTGCAGCCACCGTGTCACTGGCTCTTATTAAATATCCAGACAGCAGAACACACCCAGACTAGACAGAAATTAATCAGACAGTTCATCCAAGTAGCAGTACTTTCAACTGGTGAAACACTGTCTAAAAAGGAAGCATTACAGCATCTTATGCTTTTAACGGTTCCTTGAAATGTCATCCGGTTATGCTGTGCAGTGTATCACAGACCTACATTTTATAACCTGGAAGAGGCTTAAGGGGAATTGGAGTTTATACTGCATTGGATTCAAACAATATGGAAATACCAGTGCTACACTGAATACATACAGAATATACAATATAAAGTATCTATATATATATATATATAAACTGTAAGGAACAGAAATTAACACCTTTCCTTTGGCTTCCATACTGCAGGTATTGATGTCATACTGCTTCTGAATACATCTTGGAAAATACTCAGTACCCAACATCTCATGAAAGGAGGCTGCAACACAGTGCAGGATCATGTTCTTGCAAGATTTGAAGTTCTCAACATTCCTCGGGATCTCTTTGGCAGGAAAATATAATTTTTTGCCTTCTTTACATGAGTGGGGCAAGGGGCAGTGAAAACAGGCAGTTGAGCTGCAGTTTCAAAATTCAAATTCGGCTGAAAATAAAGATAAACGCATTCAAGAGGTGGCAAAATTATCTACTAAATAAGTAGCAGTTGCTGCTCTACCACAGGCAGTACAAACTGCCACCGATCTAAATGTGCCTTTACTTTGGTGCCATAGGCAGAAGCCATGGATGAGTTGAATATATTACAACATTTTTTCTTACCGTTGGGGCGCTAATGTAATAAGTGTATATTGCATTTGAACTGAAAAGTTTGCTTTAACTACAGGCCAAAGACTCATCTGTAATGGATCCACGTGTATTGCACCACTTATTTAGTGTAAACTAACATCTGTTGTTCTAAATGATCTAAAACACAAGTACCATGCAGGTGCCATACCATGGCCATGCTTTCCTGCTAAGCGCTCTGGGAATACTGAAAACCAGGACACTCTGGTATGTACATTTTTATGAGCTTTTCTTGGACAACCTGGCTCCCATTCTAGAGTCTATTCATGTTTCATCTGCCTCCTCTGTCACTACATCACTGTAATGGGCCACTTAGTTTCTGGACATTTAGGCTAACTTTAGGTTTGCTTTAAGCTGCCCATAGATTGAAGAGGGCAGTCATTTGAACAGGGACAAGTTGACTACCCTGTTGGTATGCTATACATGAAGCTCTAAAATTGAAAGCTCACCTATATTGACTTGTTGTTATTATTATTATTATACAGGATTTATATAGCGCCAACAGTTTGCTCAGCGATTTACAATATAAAGGGAGACAATACAGCAACGAAACAGTTCAATACAAGAGGGATAGGAGGAAACTGCTCCTTGGAGCTTACAATCTAAGATACTTGTAAAGTGTATATGCCTAGAAAAGGGTAAGGGAGGAGCTGGGGGTAGAAATAGTAAACCAACAGAATCTACTTATATTTCTGCAAACCCATCAAGTAATAAAATCTCTTTGGCAAACTGGACTGTTTCCACTGCCCCCACCTTGCTTGCATCACACATTGGCACACTTCCACTCAGAAGCCTGTTTTTATAAATCTTCATTCCCACCAAGATGTTTGTAGGCAGGTGCAGGTTTTTCTCCATCCAGTAGGTGGCATGGTACCATCATACAGATGGAATAAAGTCTGTTAAGGGAAATGTTCCCTTGGGGATGCCATTGGTGTCTCAGAGGTAACAGCTGTCTGACTGGATACTGCAACATCTGTTGACCTTTGGTAGCCATCTTGGTGTAGGACGCTATGAAATAGGGTACCCTTGCCATTTGGGTGCTCCTGGAGCCAGTGGTAGGTT
The DNA here is from genome assembly GCF_062004578.1 of Staurois parvus. Lineage (NCBI taxonomy): Eukaryota > Metazoa > Chordata > Amphibia > Anura > Ranidae > Staurois > Staurois parvus. Next base: position 8,498,313 of record NW_028317827.1, on the reverse strand, counting down.
AGGAACAAAGACCCTACTAGTTAAGGAGAGTGAATAGCACAGGGAAAGGTTCCTGGTGATTAGGTTCAGTGCAGGGGCTTGGCTTCTGCAGAGTATACATTCTGGTATCCAGACCAGTGAAGTGGGACTCTTCTCAGCAGCAACTCAGTGCTATCCCAGCGTACCACATACTGCCATCCCTCCAGCAGAAGCTGTCCTCCCGTAACATAGGTCCAAGCCTGGTAGTGTACACTTACCATCTACTAAATTTACTGCAGTCAGTACCTACTAAAACTGTCTTTATCTCTTACTCATAACCTATCTACAATATATCAGATACTTACCACATTAATGGCTATTTGTGTAAGCTGTCCTGATTGGGTACCATTGGGTGTAGGCCCCATCCACAAGGTCCTCTGTGAAGTAGGCTTTCTTTACCCCCAACATACCTAAATTATAATCCATGTCAAGTGAAAAAAACATACTTCCTAAATTGTTTTAAACTAGACCTGTCACACGTTTGAGCAAATCAGACTGAAAAAGTGCATACTAAATGATTATCTTCAGTAAAAGAAAACATGTTAACATTCTGCCACCCAGGTAACACATATGGGCGGTGACAAAGAGGGTGGGATTTACAGCCCAGATGCTGCACATATGTGTACATGGACGGCCCAGGATTCTGTGCTGGGAGAACGCTCACTGCACACTAACAGCTCAGCACCAAGTTGTCAAAGACAGCTCTTGGTTTCTAGTCATAATCAGGAACTGACAGGCTCCTAATCATTTGACCAATGTGACAGCCAATCACGGTGATAATATGATCGGGAAGTTCATCCCGTCCTGATCCCACTTGAATGGATGCTGGGTGGGAAGGAGTTAAGAAGCTTGGTATATACAGAAATAACAGCAGCTGAAATTTTATACTTTGTCACGTTCCTACCATATTCCAAGACTCTCTACAGGTCATTGAAGCTGCCTGTCATTAGAAGAAGCAATAGGGGAAGGAGGAAGAGGTGGAACCAAGTTCAAGTTTTATAGGAAAAGATTTTCATATCACCCAATTTGCCTTTGTCTCTGGATCTACTTTTGTTGTTTTCTGGGTAACAGTATCTAATCGATGGTTTTACTTGTTGCACTCACCTCCTCTTTAACCTTTGCAATCTCATGAGAGCATTGATATAATTTCGTTACACAGCCCCTTTAATAATGCAGAGTGCCATTTGCACTCTACTAAGTTAAACCATTTCATATTGTCAAATCTTTACCGAATCATGTGCTGCTATAAAACCACTAAATAAACAAAAGCATAATAATATACCTTTTACAGAATTACTTTTTTTTCACTTCTTTAATTTATATTAATTTTTGCAGGTCCCCCAGCAGAAAGATTTGTGCCTCAAGTCGTGGTTTATTGATTACTCTGTGTCATTGTCAGTCTGGTTTTATGTTCTTTAACATCTGCTACACAGTAGACACAATTAAAAAAAAAAAAATAAAAGAAGCTGGCTTATTTGTATTCAGACTGCAATACAGATGGCTGCTTTGTAGTTGGAATCCAGTCTGAACTATTTTGCAGTTTTCTGCACGATTTTCCATGCCTAGTGCTTCTAGTCATTAGTCTGTCCCTTTCATTCATGGAAGACTTGTACCTATAGATTTAAATATTGATGTGTGATCATCAGTGGATTTTTATTGTATGTATATATTATTAATGTTAAGGTAATGTTTATGTCATGTTTAATTCATTTGCATTATGTAACATTCACTTTTAACTGTCACCAGACATGCACTGCAGTCTATTAAAGGATTCTGCATGAATGGTCAAATACCGGTGGAGTCCAAATGCTGAGGAGCTCCATTTTACTAATTCAACCAGCCCCAACAGTCCAGAAATTAGGCCAGATGCCTCCTGTACCTCTCATTTGAACTAATGATAAGTGGCCTAATAATCAAAAGTGAGGCACGGGGGATAAGGGGGGGCTAGAGCTATTCACATTAGACACTGATCAAGGTATACTAGTCCTAGGTTTCTTGGTATGTCACAATTCATTCAGGCACCTCTAGACACATTCCGTATATGTCTGGTAACACGTTAGAATGTAAAAAGTAATTTTGACTTTACTTGAAAAACACACAACTGTTGACCTCTCATATAGGGAGTCAGTATATTGCTTACCGTAGAACTTTAGCTAAGACCACGTTCTAGCTTTGGATAGAGTTTGGAATGGTTAGAACCTGTGTATGGTTTTTACACTCTACTGGGGAGATTTTCCTTACTGCCTGCCCCAGAGACATGACAGGAATATAGAAGAAACATGCTGTCCAGAGTAAGGAAAGTCATAAAAAGGTGTCCCTCCTGGAAGACTCACTCTTCCTCCTTGTTCCAGTGGCATCGGAAATGTATATTTTCCTTCTCTTTCAGTCCTAACCACCAGAACAGAAAATAAGAGTGAATCCCTTAAAAATGGACATAGGCAGCAATAAAACCTAACATTCTAACTGGTTCTCACTTTACTCAAAGCTAGTAAAGAATGATTTTCACCAGTTCCATGTGTTTTACAGGGACATTCTGTTAGACATTGTCCTCTGGGAAGTGTTAAAACCCAATTCACTCAAGTAAACTGGTAAATTGGCCCTAAAGCTTACTTACCAGTTTGCCATTGAGTCATTGAGGTGGTCTGCAGTGTCTTCCTCAAACAGGAAGCAGACACTCCAAGGAGAATTCTGCTGTTAAGGTCTCAGAGGGTTGATGAAGTGACAATTCTTAACCCTTCCAATATATATGGCCCAATAGGAAAGCTTCTTATTAGTTGCTGTACCTGTCACGATTGCGGTGTCAGACCCCAGACCTTCTCACCAAACTCGTGACCAAAGGACTAGCCAATCTAAAACCGCAATGTGACATGCATAACAATGCCACACCCAGCTGCACCCTGCAAAACGATTTCCCAGCTAATGGGCCACAATCTCTGTACCGGCAGCCTGGGCGATTGTTACTGGGTACGGTTAATTACGCAATTAACCTTTCACACTGCCACCACCTCCTTTTTGTACAGAGAAAGCGGAAACTCGGTGTTATCAGCTATAACACTATAATGATTGAGATAATTGTCTGTATAAAATGGTCATAACACAGGCCTGTTTTACAGAGGGTTAAGCAAACAGTAGCGTTCTCTTTAGAGGCAGGGATTCATAAATTGCAATACAGAGCTATAGAAACAGTTCAACACTTTCAAAAAGAAAGATTTATTACTAAAAGGTCAAACGGGTGCAATAAAAATATTTACAGAAAAAGGATGTAACTAAGATATATATATACATATACAAAGAACCTGTAAGGGACCGCCAGCGCTCCACTGAGTAGGCGTCCCCAGAGCACGGAGTCTAAGTCCCAGGGCACTTGTTCACCATGGCCCCTGATGGTGGGGATGGACTTGGAGCACCCTGAGACCAGGTCGTGGCTACTGGGTATACCCGTCAGTGGTAGTGGTATACGCCGGGGGCTCCCACGGAGGAGAGCCTGATATGAGGAGGTCTGAAGACCCCTCTGAGAGGGATGGATGGATGTCTGAGCAAGTGCGAAGTCAGGCAGGCCGGGTCGGTAACTAAGAGGACGGTGCGGTACAAGGCAGCGGGCAAAGAATAGTCGGGTCACACGCCAGGTCAGCAACAGCAGGTCAGATCCAATAGGGGGCATCCAGGAGAGAGGTCAGGCAAAGCAAGGGTCAGGACAGGAGAATATAGCAAGGTCAGGTACAATCCGGGTCAATAACTTACAAGGCACAGGTTCGCAGGTTCAGGAATACAGGGAAGACCAGAAGGCACTGAATGACAGCTCAGGGCCATTTAAATATCCCGCCCTGTGCTGTCATTGGTGCCACGCACGCACCCGCGATCTCCACTGCGCATGCGCAAACTCGATTGCCGCGGTCGGCCAGGTCCCAGTGCCCGCGTCCCTGCACAGGGCGGTGCACTGCGCCTGCGCTGAGCCCAGTGCTGCGGCAATCCCCGACAGAACCATAGCACAGCAAAGAGATATCAGGGAGAGGTGAAAGGGTTAAAGTACTTGCCAAAGTCCTGGGTTAGCAGATCCACGTTGCAGAGCAAAAGGGCACGGGTCTCTCCAGGTGGTATTGATGTTAAAATGGGAGACGTCTTCAACTCAACTAATCTTAGGCCTGACAGCCCAATTTGTAGTTCCCAGCAGGGGGTGTTGCTGATGTCAAAGGAACAATACCCCGTTTCGGAGGGAACGTCTGGGCGTAGGCCTAAACTAGAGCCAAAATCTTTCATAACTCATATTTTGGCCCATAACTTCCCATCTGCACAAGTGACATTCCACCCGCGGGTAGATTATTATGCAGACAAGTCTGAGGATTGATTAGATATGAATTATGTAATTCTATACTGAATGGTTCATGAGATCTATTTTTCTGCTTTCCTGTGTATGCGAGACGAGTCGAGTGACCCATCAAACTGTCTGGCTCCTCCTAGCCAATCTGACGGTATGTCTGGTTTTTATGCAAGTTTCTCATATTCCAAGATATGAGACATAAGGGAAAATGGATTTTGAGGAGTGTTATCTGATTCTGTCACCTACACTGCATTAGGTTCATTAGGTCAGAATCTCTTTCAACTCCTGAGAAAGCTTGCCTTATCTCCGAGGTGTGAAATGGCACAGGTTCTCCCAGACAGCCAGGCACCTAGCTCAGAGCTGCCTTGGCCTGCCAGTGACCCGCTACATCAACATTTTACAAAGATTCTACAAAAATATTTTAGTCAATTGTGCTTCTAACCCTGTAAAAAGTATGGGTAAGACATTGTTCCAGCATGACTGTGCCCCTTTGTACAAAGTCAGCATCATAAAGACATGATGTTTGGTGTGGAGGAACTTGAGTGGCCTACACAGAGCCCTGACCTCAACCCTACTAAACTGAAACAACCTCAAAAATGCTCCTTTGGCTGAGTAGATACAGAGTCTCACAGACACACTCCAAAATCTTGTTGAAAGAGTTCTCAACAGACTGGAAGTAGCAATAGCCACAAAGGGGGAACCAACTCCATAATAATGTCTGTGGTTTTGGAAAAGGATTTTCAACAACCTGCAGATAAAACCTGCAGATAAAGGTGGCAATATTTTGACCATGGATAATTCACGATATGTAAAAATGTGTAAGAAAATTCTCAATAACCTTAGCTGGTACATTACAACTTTCCTTCCACACTTGAAAAATTCCATAAAAAATATTATCAACTATGTGACAGTGCTTATTTGAAAAGCAGTATAACTAAATCCACATGGGAATATATTAGAACAAACTTTCCTATTACTCCAACATTTTATGCCCTCCCTAAGGTTCATAAAAATGTTAATGATCCTCCTGGTAGACCCTGTTATCTCAGGGAGGGGTGCCCTAACGGAAAATGCAAGCAGATTAGTGGACGAATATCTCAGGCCTCATGTAATAAGTTTACCTTTTGACATTCATGATATTATACACCTCTTTCAGATTTTCAAAAACCTGAAGATAAAGGGGGCAATATTGTGCTCATGGATAATTCACAATATGTAACAATGTGTAAGAAAATTCTCAATAACCTTAACTGTTATCGTCCTATTACAACTTCCCTTCCCCACTTGAAAAATTCCATAAAAAATATTATCAACTATGTGACAGTGCTTATTTGAAAAGCAGTATAACTAAATCCACATGGGAATATATTAGAACAAACTTTCCTATTACTCCAACATTTTATGCCCTCCCTAAGGTTCATAAAAATGTTAACGATCCTCGTGGTAGACCCTGTTATCTCAGGGAGGGGTGCCCTGACGGAAAATGCAAACAGATTAGGGGACGAATATCTCAGGCCTCATGTAATAAGTTTACCTTCTGACATTCATGATACCATACACCTCTTTCAGATCATCAATGGGTTACATATTTCTGAAAATGCAATATTAGTTACGGGGGATGTTGAAGCTCTTTACAGCTCCATCCCCCATGAAAGACACCTGGCAGCCATCAAACATATTCTGACCCAGCGAGGCCAACAGGACTGCATGTATAATGTTTTGATCGAGTCCAATTTGAATTTCATCCTTCATCATAATGTTTTTTCATTTTGCGGTTCCCACTACCTCCAGGTACAGGGCGTAGAGATGGGGACATGTTGTGCCCTATCCTACCCCAATCTTTACCTGGGTGAGTGGGAACGAATGTTCATGACTGATGAATCCTTGTCGATGTATACTGACCATATTTCATTGTGGTAAAGATATATCGACAATGTTTTTATCGTCTGGGATGGCCCCCAAGACCTACTCCTAAAATGTATAGACAGGATGAACAGAAATTACTTCAATCTTACATATAACATGACATGTGATAGAAAATTAGTCACATTCTTGGATGTAGAGATCTATAGAAGAAAAGATGGAGCCCTTTGCTGCAACTTTTACCACAAACCCACTGCTGGGAATGTTATTCTCTATGCCTCTAGCTTCAACCCAAAGACCCTCATCAACTCTATACCCTATGGGCAATACTTCAAAGTCAGACGGAATTGTTCCGATGACTCTTCTTTTATTATTGAAACCAAAAAACTCCAACAAAGATTATTGGAGAGAGGTTTTTCCCATACCGCCTTGACAAAAGCATACAAACGAGCAATAATGAAAAACAGAAATCAACTCCTATACAAAACAAGGACAGATACAAATCCATTAAGAATCATCACAAGGTTTTCCAACCAACACCAACAAGTTAAAATAATCATAAAAAAGTACTGGCACATGCTCACCATGGACTCCATCGTAAGTAAATTTGTTCAGAAAACCCATTATTCACATTTAGGTGAACTACTTCCATTAGAGATTGCACAGTCCAGAGTGAATATAGGGGAGAATCACATGGGGACCCTGGTAACCATAAAGGTACTTTCATTTGTGAGTCTTGTAAATATTGCAAATTTATGTGCACTGACAAAAAATATTTTACTACCTAAAGGCTTATTGTATCATCCTAAACATTATGCTAATTGAAATAGAACTTTTGATTTTATATATCTGTTATAATTAGAGATGAGCGAATCGAAGTAGGCGAAGTGGAATTCGTTTCGAATATTAGGAAAATTTCGATTCGCGTCGAATCCGAAAATAAGCAGACTTCGGATGCGCGAATTGAAATTTTTCCTAAAATGGCGGCGACATGTGCGGCGACGGAGCGGGGATGTCTGGGAAGGCGCGCAGACAAGGCGCGCTGACCCATAATGCATTCATTCATGACATGTGATCGCATTAGCCAATCAGCAGCCAGCCAGCCAGCACAGTGTAATGGTCGAGCTATAAATGGCGGCCATTTTAGAATTCTCCATTTGCCTCCAGTCATTCAACAGAGGCAGACCTGGCTGTATTCAGGGAGAGAGTTAGGGACAGAGAAACGTTACTTAGGGCCACAGAAACATTACTTAGGGCCACAGAAACGTTACTTAGGGCCACAGAAACGTTACTTAGGGCCACAGAATCGTTAGTTAGGGCCACAGAAACGTTACTTAGGGACACAGAATTGTTACTCAGGGACAGACAGAATTGTTACTGAGGGATACAGAATTGTTACTGAGGGCCACAGAATCGTTACTTAGGGCCACAGAAACGTTACTTAGGGCCACAGAATTGTTACTTAGGGACAGACACAGAATTGTTACTGAGGGACACAGATTTGTTACTGAGGGCCACAGAATCGTTACGTAGGGCCACAGAAACGTTACTTAGGGCCACAGAAACGTTACTTAGGGCCACAGAATTGTTACTTAGGGACAGACACAGAATTGTTATTGAGGGACACAGAATTGTTACTGAGGGCCACAGAACCGTTACTTAGGGCCACAGAAACGTTACTTAGGGCCACAGAATTGTTACTTAGGGACAGACACAGAATTGTTACTGAGGGACACAGATTTGTTACTGAGGGCCACAGAAACGTTACTTAGGGCCACAGAAACGTTACTTAGGGCCACAGAATCATTAGTTAGGGCCACAGAAACGTTACTTAGGGACACAGAATTGTTACTCAGGGACAGACACAGAATTGTTACTGAGGGATACAGAATTGTTACTGAGGGACACAGAATTGTTACTGAGGGCCACAGAACCATTACTTAGGGCCACAGAAACGTTACCTAGGGCCACAGAATTGTTACTTAGGGACAGACACAGAATTGTTACTGAGGGACACAGATTTGTTACTGAGGGCCACAGAAACGTTACTTAGGGCCACAGAAACGTTACTTAGGGCCACAGAATCGTTACTTAGGGCCACAGAACCGTTACTTAGGGCCACAGAAACGTTACTTAGGGCCACAGAATTGTTACTTAGGGACAGACACAGAATTGTTACTGAGGGACACAGATTTGTTACTGAGGGCCACAGAAACGTTACTTAGGGCCACAGAAACGTTACTTAGGGCCACAGAATCGTTACTTAGGGCCACAGAAACGTTACTTAGGGCCACAGAATTGTTACTTAGGGACAGACACAGAATTGTTATTGAGGGACACAGAATTGTTACTGAGGGCCACAGAACCGTTACTTAGGGCCACAGAAACGTTACTTAGGGCCACAGAATTGTTACTTAGGGACAGACACAGAATTGTTACTGAGGGACACAGATTTGTTACTGAGGGCCACAGAAACGTTACTTAGGCCCACAGAAACGTTACTTAGGGCCACAGAATCGTTACGTAGGGCCACAGAAACGTTACTTAGGGACACAGAATTGTTACTCAGGGACAGACACAGAATTGTTACTGAGGGATACAGAATTGTTACTGAGGGCCACAGAATCGTTACTTAGGGCCACAGAAACGTTACTTAGGGCCACAGAAATGTTACTTAGGGCCACAGAATTGTTACTTAGGGACAGACACAGAATTGTTATTGAGGGACACAGAATTGTTACTGAGGGCCACAGAACCGTTACTTAGGGCCACAGAAACGTTACTTAGGGCCACAGAATTGTTACTTAGGGACAGACACAGAATTGTTACTGAGGGACACAGATTTGTTACTGAGGGCCACAGAAACGTTACTTAGGGCCACAGAAACGTTACTTAGGGCCACAGAATCGTTACTTAGGGCCACAGAAACGTTACTTAGGGCCACAGAAACGTTACTTAGGGCCACAGAATTGTTACTTAGGGACAGACACAGAATTGTTACTGAGGGACACAGATTTGTTACTGAGGGCCACAGAAACGTTACTTAGGGCCACAGAAACGTTACTTAGGGCCACAGAATCGTTACTTAGGGCCACAGAAACGTTACTTAGGGCCACAGAATTGTTACTTAGGGACAGACACAGAATTGTTATTGAGGGACACAGAATTGTTACTGAGGGCCACAGAACCGTTACTTAGGGCCACAGAAACGTTACTTAGGGCCACAGAATTGTTACTTAGGGACAGACACAGAATTGTTACTGAGGGACACAGATTTGTTACTGAGGGCCACAGAAACGCTACTTAGGGCCACAGAAACGTTACTTAGGGCCACAGAATCGTTACTTAGGGCCACAGAAACATTACTTAGGGCCACAGAATTGTTACTTAGGGACAGACACAGAATTGTTACTGAGGGCCACAGAATTGTTACTGAGGGCCACAGAACCGTTACTTAGGGCCACAGAAACGTTACTTAGGGCCACAGAAACGTTACTTAGGGCTACAGAAACGTTACTTAGGGCCACAGAATCGTTACTTAGGGCCACAGAATCGTTACTTAGGGACACAGAAACGTTACTTAAGGCCACAGAAACTTTACTTAGGGCCACAGAATTGTTACTTAGGGACAGACACAGAATTGTTACTGAGGGACACAGAATTGTTACTGAGGGACACAGAATTGTTACTGAGGGCCACAGAACTGTTACTTAGGGCCACAGAAACGTTACTCAGGGACACAGAATTGTTACTCAGGGACAGACACAGAATTGTTACTCAGGGACAGACACAGAATTGTTACTCAGGGACACAGAATTGTTACTGAGGGACACAGAATTGTTACTCAGGGACACAGAATTGTTACTCAGGGACAGACACAGAATTGTTACTGAGGGACACAGAATTGTTACTGAGAGACACAGAATTGTTACTGAGGGCCACAGAACTGTTACTTAGGGCCACAGAAACGTTACTCAGGGACACAGAATTGTTACTCAGGGACAGACACAGAATTGTTACTCAGGGACACAGAATCGTTTAATTAAAGAGTATGTCAGACAACATGCAGAGGAGTGGCAGAGGAGGCAATGTTTTAGGAGCGAGCAGACGTGGCAGCAGAGGAAGGGGTTGAGGCAGCACTATTCGCAGCCAGAGGCCAGTGCTCCCGGTGTCATCCAGTACAGTGAGGAAGAGCTAACAGAGGGCGGTCAGGAACAGGGGGAGACATCCGCCTCTTCAGCAGCCAGGCGAAGAAGTAGTGGCGAGGAGAGTGGCTCGGTAGCCGGTCTAGAGACAGGTCTGTCTCCTGACCCACACGCAGCCGAGGGGGCTAGTAGTGAGGCGGAGACCCTAATTGATGATGATGAGGCTGATCGCACTTGGCAGCCTCGTCGTCATCAGGCTATTGCTTCCGCATCATCAGGAGAAGAGGGTGGCAGCTTGGCAGCGAGCAAAACAGTCGGTGGGTTGTCTCCATCGCCACACTCTGCCATGTGCCACTTTCAGGTCTCCTCACACACTGCTGGTGTTTTCAATTTTTTGACATAGGGTGCTGGCAGATTACGGGCCTCCCAAAGCTGCTGCCAGGCCCCTAATCTGCCATGGGCCCCTATACCGCCTCCTCATGCTGCTGCCAGGTCCAGAGTGTCTCATGGGTCCCTGTACGGCCTCCCATTGCTGCTGTCTCCATCGCCACACTCTGCCATGTGCCACTTTCAGGTCTCCTCACACACTGCTGGTGTGTTCAATTTTTTGACATAGGGTGCTGGCAGATTACGGGCCTCCCATAGCTGCTGCCAGGCCCCTAATCTGCCATGGGCCCCTATACCGCCTCCTCATGCTGCTGCCAGGTCCAGAGTGTCTCATGCCATGTGCCACTTTCAGGTCTCCTCACACTGCTGGTGTGTTCAATTTTTTGACATAGGGTGCTGGCAGATTACGGGCCTCCCATAGCTGCTGCCAGGCCCCTAATCTGCCATGGGCCCCTATACCGCCTCCTCATGCTGCTGCCAAGTCCAGAGTCTCTCATGGGTCCCTGTACGGCCTCCCATTGCTGCTGTCTCCATCGCCACACTCTGCCATGTGCCACTTTCAGGTCTCCTCACACACTGCTGGTGTGTTCAATTTTTTGACATAGGGTGCTGGCAGATTACGGGCCTCCCATAGCTGCTGCCAGGCCCCTAATCTGCCATGGGCCCCTATACCGCCTCCTCATGCTGCTGCCAGGTCCAGAGTGTCTCATGGGTCCCTGTACGGCCTCCCATTGCTGCTGTCTCCATCGCCACACTCTGCCATGTGCCACTTTCAGGTCTCCTCACACACTGCTGGTGTGTTCAATTTTTTGACATAGGGTGCTGGCAGATTACGGGCCTCCCATAGCTGCTGCCAGGCCCCTAATCTGCCATGGGCCCCTATACCGCCTCCTCATGCTGCTGCCAGGTCCACAGTGTCTCATGCCATGTGCCACTTTCAGGTCTCCTCACACTGCTGGTGTGTTCAATTATTTGTCATAGGGTGCTGGCAGATTACGGGCCTCCCATAGCTGCTGCCAGGCCCCTAATCTGTCATGGGCCCCTGTACCGCCTCCTCATGCTGCTGCCAGGTCCAGAGTGTGTCATGGGTCCCTGTACGGCCTCCCATTGCTGCTGTCTCCATCGCCACACTCTGCCATGTGCCACTTTCAGGTCTCCTCACACTGCTGGTGGTTTCCATTTTTGTCATAGGGTGCTGTATGGCCTCCCATTGCTGCTGCCTCCACCGCCACACTGTGGCTCCACACTCTGGTTTTGGCCCCGTGACTGCCCAAATGAGTGAAGTGTGCGGTGATTCTAAGATCGACGGCACTCATCTGCATGTCATACTGACTGTCAGTATTATTTCTCTTCCCCAGCAGACTCCAAGGGCATTTAAATTAAAGGTACAGTGTTCTGCACTAATATAAAGGCTCTCTGAAGCCTAGAAACACCCTTTTATAAGTTAAATTCACAGCGAATATATTCGACTCGAATCGAAATTTTTCCACGAATTCGCCGAATCAGTCGAATCGAATTTTTGAATACTTCGCTCATCTCTAGTTATAATGTGAGTGCAGTTGTTACCATGTCGCATACCAACATATCAGAAGTATGCAAACATGCAACCCTGACTTTCCCCTTGGGTGACATGTCACAGCGGTACATGACGGCTTTTTCCCCAAATTAAATTTTTGATTTTGGACTGGATTCTCCCCAACAAAAGAGGAGGGGAGTGGAAAAAAGGACTCCTACAAATGGAACTAAAATGTTAAGAGCAACACAACCCCCAGGCCTAAATGAAGCTGTTTGCTTCAAGCTGTTCCTGGAGGTTTTTGTGCAAGTTAATATGGAAAAATAATTAGGTCTTTCTTCTGCCGACATATTAAACTCATGATTTGAAGAGGTCCCTGTATACACTATATGTCTCTTATTGATTGTAAACAAAGTTTTTGTGTCAGTTTCAGTCGTGACTATCATCCACTTGCCTTTTACATACGTCTATACGTCTGTAATCATGACCATCTGTATTATCAATTTCTTTATTGTTTTCTGTTTTTTTTTTGCAGTATTGTATGTTTGATTTGTGTTATGTTCATCAATTGTCTTTTTGTGGGGTCATTGCCATCCATGTATTCTCCTCTTTGGACACATGGTTGTTTGATTTGGGAATTTTCCTCTCTGCCTCATATTTTTCCATCCTCTCCTTCTTATGGATGGTGCTTGGTGGCTGTTCGGCATGCATTGACCACCTGGTTGCCAACATCTTCCCAGCTTGGTGAGTGACAGGGGTTATTTTTATACACCTGATATAGGAATGTTTTCCTGTTCACTCTCTTTCTTTGCAGTGACTAGATCACTTACAGATTTGGCTTTTTGTGCCTATATAATTTAATTTCATCATTATTTTTTTCTAGTATACATACACACTTCATATATTACTACTTGCAGATTATTCATCTATTCCTCTGAAGTCTCCATTACCAAGGGTGCCACACCTATAGTTGGGATCATATTGAATTAGAAATTTTCTTTATATACTGTACATATAAATATTTGCTATATTTGAGGTTGCCTGGTGGGATGGCAGTGATCACTTGTTTTTAACGTATTCAGCTTTGTTCCTGTGATAACTGCTCTCTGAATTGTAAGTTATATGCAAAAATGTGAAATATGACAATTTGTATAGACATGTAATTTTTGGACTCTTGCTAAATATGCTCATTATACTCTAGAGATGTAATATCCTTCAAACCCCTGAGGAAAGAGTGCTATATCTCTGAAATGCGTTGGGTGAATGGAGACACATCACAAGCTTGTAGTAACCATTGTGAACTCCCTGTACTTTATGTATTATAATCTGGTGAAAGCCATTTTTGATTTTATGAATCTTTTGTGTAATAAAATATGCTAAATCGTTTTACTAAATGATTGTACTGTAGTGCCTTAAAAGTCCCAAATTGGGGTAAAAAACATTTTTGGTTATATCTTAGGGATGTGGCACATATGAGAGTACATCCACCCTGATATTCACCAATGGTTGGCCACCTTGTGTAACACACAGATTGGGTAAGTCATTAAATGCTTATAGGCATATCTCCCAGCTTTTTGAGATGAGAAGGTGGGACACCTTTCTAACACAATGTAGTTAGGCAATGAACACATCTCTGTCATGGCCCTCAGTTATGCAGAAGAATTACAATTACAAAAATAATTGGTTATACCCAGAATAATTTTTTTTCGCCATTACTATATTTATCCTGGTGTTTCAAAATATCAAAAAAAGATAGTTAAGAAATATGATAAAAGTTTAGTGCAGAGTAACACTTGAATCATATGTTTCCATATATACAGTAGCTGTGCATCAGACCAAAATGAAGGCCAACTGAGGAGGGAAGAGGGACAGAGTGACTTTGTTCCAAAAGAGAGAAGTCCCCATAAATAACGAATGGTTGGAAGGTATGCCTATGGGTACCTAAACAAATAACCCTAATCTTACAGTATGATTTTTCATTCTCAAAATTCAAGCAGAATTATGAAAAATGGGATTAAAAGTTCCTCTCAAATTGAAATGCCAGTGCACATAGTGTAGCATTTTGGAAGACAAGGGAGATAGAGAGTGCTTTTAGAAATTCACCATGCAACATTTCTACCACTGTGTTCTTGGATTAAGCTGGATGTAAGCCTATTACATACATACTGTATATACAGGCTAGGGCTCTTTTCTGTCTCTAACAGCTGAGGGAGTTGTTCAGTCTTTTGCCTGCATTCATATGTGGCTGAGACACAACAGGAAATTCTTCTGTGGCAGCCGTCATCATTATGCACAAATCAACCTACATAGCTGCACAGCATGTTTGAGTGCCTCAAGACTGAAACTGCTGTGTAAAACTTTTAAGGGACGGCAGTAAGTTAGTAAAAAAAAACAACTTTGTTTTTTAAATGTTGTAAATCCCAGTTACAACATCATAATCATGAGAATATTCAGAACGTTAAGACAGATGTAGGTTTAGATTTATAGATTGATACCAAAAGAAAGCCACTCTGGATCTCTTTCGGAGCTACAAAATTCCTAAATCTTGCTCATGGTTTGTAATACTATGGTGGTAATATTTATTCCGATCAATCTCTTACAATAGGAATTATCGATCTATAGTTGACAGTGCATTCGATCGATATGCCACACACAGGCAAGTGAATGTTGGATTTGTTGGCTAATATGCAATCATAATTAACATCATAAATTACTGATTGCATCTGTTCCCCCCATGTAATCGTATAATCTGATTAATCAAAATATGATCAGTATCCATGAACAATGATTAATGATAGCGATGATTAATGATAACGAGGGCAATGTTATTTTACACATGTATTTGCAAATGTGTGCAAACTATACCCCTGTTTTTGTCAAATAACTGTTTATTCAGAAAACATATTCAGAAATCGAGTGACATTCTATATCATAGAATCGTGTAGAATGTTACAATATTATCCAGCTAAATGCTAGGGAGAAAAACTACAGGCATGAAAAACATTGGAAAACTCAAATGTACCCGTGAGGAGACTACAGAAAACACATGCTCATATCAGTACTAATATGGTAACCACAAGCATTAATAGGTGAGGCACATTAAGAACATAAGAAAAATAGAACTAAACTAAATATCACCAAGGAAGAAAAAAAAATTATATATATACACAGTATCTCACAGAAGTGAGTACACCCCTCATATTTTTGTAAATATTTTATTAAATCTTTTCATGTGGCAACACTGAAGAAACACTGCTACAATGTAAAGTAGTGAGTGTACAGCTTGTATAACAGTGTAAATTTGCTGTCCCCTCATAATAACTCAACTTACAGCCAGGGGCGGACTGACAACTCATGGGGCCCCCGGGCAATAGGGGATCATGGGGTCCCTGTGTCCTTGCCCAACCTCAAAAAAGCCAATGAAAAAGGTACCAGGGGCATCTCATGGGGACCCCTACTGACCCGAGTTTCCAAATGGTCAGTCCTCCCCTGCTCACAGCCATTAACCACTTGCCTACCAGGCACTTATACCCCCTTCCTTACCAGGCCAATTTTCAGCTTTCAGCGCTGCCGCACTTTGATTGACAATTGCGCGGTCATGCAACATTGTACCCATATGAAATTTTGATCATTTTTTTCTCACAAATAGAGCTTTCTTTTGGTGGTATTTAATCGCCACTGGGCACTTTACTTTTTGCGCTATAAATAAAAAAAGTGCAAAAAATTTGAAAAAAAAAAAGTTTATTTGTTTCTTTTACAAAATTTTTCAAACAGGTATTTTTTCTCCTTCACTGATGTGCGTTGATGAGGCAGCACTGATGGG
Source organism: Staurois parvus (assembly GCF_062004578.1). Taxonomy (NCBI): domain Eukaryota; kingdom Metazoa; phylum Chordata; class Amphibia; order Anura; family Ranidae; genus Staurois; species Staurois parvus. The sequence continues at coordinate 8,482,246 of NW_028317827.1, read as the reverse complement.
CACTGATGGGCGGCACTGATGGGCACTGATAGGCAGCACTAAAGGGCACTGATAGGCAGTACTAATGAGGTGGCACGGATAGGCGGCACTGATAGACAGCACTAATTAGGGGTCACGGATAGGCGGCACTGATATGCAGCACTGATAGGCGGCACTGATAGGTGACACTGATTATGGGTACTGATAGACGGCACTGACTGGCATCACTGCTGGGCACTGACTGGTGGCACTGACTGGCACAACCCCTGGGCACTGACTGGTGGCACTGACTGGCAGCACTGCTGGGCTGCACTGGTGGGTGGCACTGGTGGGCAGCACTGGTGGGTGGGCACAGGTGGGTGGCACTGGTGGGCACAGGTGGGTGGGCACAGGTGGGTGGCACTGCTGGACACATGTAGGTGGCACTTCTGGGCACAGGTAGGTGGCACTGCAGAGTGGCACAGGTGGGTGCACTGCTGGGCACAGGTGGGGGCACTGCTGGGCACAGGTGGGTGCACTGCTGGGCACGGGTGGGCGGAGCTAGTGGGCGCACTGCTGGGCGGAACTTGCGGGTGTCACTGCTGGGCACCGATTATCAGGGCACTGATCATCAGTGCCCTGATGATCGGTGCCGATCCCCGCTCTGACAACTGCCGGTTCTCGGCAGTACTTTCCTCACGATCTGACAGCGTGAGGAAAGTGCAGCCGAGAACCGGCACTTGCATTTCCCTGTGATCAGCGCTGATCACGTGGTAAAAGGCCGCTGTGATTGGCCTTTTACCACATCACGTGATCAGCTGTGTCCGTAGGACACAGCGATCACGGAGATCGCCGGGTGCACGCCCCCTGGGGCGCGCAGGAGAGCGCGTTCTGGGAGGACGTCATATGACGTCCACCCAGAACTGGCCAGCCGTGGTGAAGCCGTCATTCGGCTATGCGCGGTCGGCAAGAGGTTAATTTCTAAATAGCTGGCAACAAAAGTGAGTACACCCCTAAGTGAAAATGTCCAAATTGGGCCCAATTAGCCATTTTCCCTCCCCAGTGTCATGTGACTCATTAGTGTTACAAGGTCTCAGGTGTGAATGGGGAGCAGGTGTGTAAAATTTGGTGTTATCGCTCTCACTCTTTCATACTGGTCACTGGAAGTTCAACATGGCACCTCATGGCAAAGAACTCTCTGAGGATCTGAAAAAAAGAATTGTTGCTCTACATAAAGATAGCCTAGGCTATAAGAAGATTGCCAAGACCCTGAAACTGAGCTGCAGCACGGTGGCCAAGACCATACAGTGATTTAACAGGACAGGTTCTGTCAGGAATCGTGGCGCCTCTCCCGGCGCACGCGCACTGGCAACAGCTCATGCCGGGACACAGGCACTAGGTCCCGGCGGGCCGCGGCTGACAGGACACCGCGCATGCGCAGTGGGAGCCGCGGGCGCGCCTCGGGCGGCCAATGACAGCCCGGGGGTGCGTCCTGGCCGGCCAATGACAGTGCAGGGCGCACTATTTAAAGATGCCCTGCACTGTCATAAATTGCCGCAAGGTCTTCTGTGATCCTGAAGTTTCTGTACCTGACTAGTGACCCTGATTGCCCTGACTACGCTGCCTTCTCCTGTGATTTGACCCGGATTGCCCTGACTACGCTGCCTTCTCCTGTGATTTGACCCGGATAGCCCTGACTACTCTGCCTTCTCCTTTCCTGACCCCCGGCTTGTTTGACCATCCTGCGGACTGACTTATCCTGCTGACCCTGCGTGTGACCTGACTACTCTTCGCCTGCCGATTTCAGTACCTCGCTACCCCACGGAACCACGGTTCGTGACCATCCTGCTAGGTCCGCCGTCCTCCTCACATCTGGCTCTCCCGGTACCTGCATACATCCCCGGAGGCTCCCGCTGCCACTGGTAGGCCTGCTCGGAGGTCGTGACCTGGCCCTGGTCTGTTACAAGTCCATCCCCACCATCAGGGGCCCTGGTGAAAGCACAGACCGGGGCTTAGACTCCACGCTCTGGGTAGGTCTGTCAAGTGGGCAGCCTGAGGCACCACCTGGCGGATCATAACAGGTTCCACTCAGAACAGGCCTCGCCACGGTAGTCCAAAGAAGCTGAGTGCACTTGCCCAGCATCATATCCAGAGGTTGTCTTTGGGAAATAGACGTATAAGTGCTGCCAGAATTGCTGCAGAGGTTGAAGGGGTGAGGGGTCAGACTGTCAGTGCTCAGACCATACGCCGCACACTACATCAAAATGGTCTGCATGGCTGTTGTCCCAGAAGGAAGCCTTTTCTAAAGATGATGCACAAGAAAGCCGTAAACAGTTTGCTGAAGACAAGCAGACTAAGGACATGGATTACTGGAACCATGTCCTGTGGTCTGATGAGACCAAGATAAACTTATTTGGTTCAGATGGTGTCAAGTGTGTGTGGTGGCAACCAGGTGAAGAGTACAAAGACAAATTTGTCTTGCCTACAGTCAAGCATGGTGGTTGGAGTGTCATGGTCTGGGACTACATAAGTTCTGCTGGCACTGGGGAGCTACAGTTCATTGAGAGAACCATGAATGCCAACATGTACTGTGACATACTGAAGCAGAGCACGATCACCCCCCTTTGGAGACTGGGCCGCAGTCTGAGATGACCCCAAACACACCTCCAAGATGACCACTGCTTTGCTAAAGAAGCTGAGGGTAAAGGTGATGGACTGGCCAAGCAAGTCTCCAGGTCTAAACCCTACTGAGCATCTGTGGGGCAACCTCAAATGGAAGGTGGAGGAACGCAAGGTCTCTAACATCCACCAGCTACATGATGTCGTCATGGAGGAGTGGAAGAGGACTCCAGTGGCAACCTGTGAAGCTCTGGTGAACTCCATGCCCAAGAGGGTTAAGGCAGTGCTGGAAAATAATGGTGGCCACACAAAATATTGACACTTTGGGCCCAATTTGGACATTTTCACTTAGGGGTGTACTCACTTTTGTTGCCATTGGTTTAGACATTAATAGCTTTGTGTTGAGTTATTTTGAGGTGACAACAAATTTACACTGTTATACAAGCTGTACATTCACTATTTTACATTGTAGCAAAGTGTCATTTCTTCAGTGTTGTCACATGAAAAGATATAATAAAATGTTTACAAAAATGTTAGGGGTGTATTCACTTCTGTGATATACTGTATATATTAGCTAGTAAGAGATATGGTAGAAAAGTAAGGAAAAAGGAGAATACCCAGGAGGAAAGGACCGGCATTGAGAGTACTCACAGATCCAAACCCCTGCTTTTAACATGAACTGTTAGCCAGAACAATTCGGTTTGTTGCAAGCTGGCTGGTAAGCCGAGCTGGGGATTTTTCTTTGTCGTTGTTTGAGATGCGTCATCCTTCCTTGTGCTCCTTGCTGTGAATACCAGTTATAGGTTGGGATAGTTGTGGTTTGTTTGTACCATTTTTTAAATGAACCCCATCAGGGTTTTTTAAGTTCCTCAGGTCAGCATAGCCTTTTTCTAGAATTCAGGTTCTACTCCATCACACACTTGTAGCCCATCCAGACGGAGCCACTTAAGCTCCCTGAATTTGGATCAATGGACCCTGTAATGCCATGTTTCCATCAGTCAAGGCTCCCATTTCCTAAAGGGGTTCTGGGGGCCTTCAGAGTGCTGCTATACAAGGGATAACAAGTGACTGAAAATAAAGCAAATTCAGGTATTAATGCTACCCATGTTTACAATTTTATGAATACTTAACTCTATTCCTAGGTGTTTTTTTTTATTCTGCTTAGAGCTCATCTTTAAAATACACTATTATTATTATTATTATTATACAGGATTTATATAGTGCCAACAGTTTGCGCAGTGCTTTAAACGAAATGTGCCTGGCTGTTATTTTGAAGCCCTGGCTTCAATGCTGACCATACACGTATACTTTTCATTTGTTTAGCTTGTTTTGGGCAAAAGAAATCTAACAGATTCCTCCATCCATGCGAATGGTGTGGATGGAATGCTTCCCCCTGTCGGGCTATTGTACTCTCAACACAAGAAGAAACAGAGCATTGTATTCAGATTTTCTAAGGGTCGCTGAAATTGTCTCTAGGCACACTGACTCCAGTTCAGCAGGACTCCATGAAACGGAGACTACCCTCAGGAACAAAGAATAAACCCAGAGTTTAGAATCCACATACATATAATCCAATGAGAGCACCAAACAAACATCCAAGAGTCCAAGGTAATTTATTTATAAAATAGCAGAATAAAGCCATATTTCAGGTGCCAAACACACTCCCTTTTAATCAGGACTTAATTCTGCACTCACTAACACTGCCCTCCTGAAACCAAGTAGTAAATTGCAGAGCAGGTTTAGTTGGTATCTGCTCACCTGCATCTGTCTAAACAGTCAAAATTCTTAAGCTCTGATAAAGGAGAGTGTGTTTGGCCCCTGAAATATGGCTTTATATTACTATGAATCATTTTTATCATGAAATTACCTTTGACTCTTGGACATTTTTTTGGTGCTCTCATTGGATTTTATGTAAGTGGGCTACTGTATTCTGAGAGCTGCTAGCAACAGCAGTCAGAATACCTAAATAGAGCCTGCAGCTAATTAGCTGCAGGAGCTATTTGGGGGACAATTTTCAGCCTGGATCCTTTGACAAAAGTTGACTGAGTAATCAACTGCTGTCAAGCCTGCAGGGCCAGCCACTATTAGAAATAAGGAAAATTCTTCTGAATCAACTGAAATTCTAACAGTATATAGCCAGCTTTAATGACACAGAACAAAAAGGCAGATCAAGAGTTGTAACTTCATCCTGGCTTCATCCGTGCTCTAGGTCAATGACTCAAAGGAATGCCAACCTACGTATTAGTATAGGTTTCCAGGAATAAAATCTGTATGTCTCATAACAAATTGTCATCTCACTGCCGTGGTGGATACAAATAACAGGGTTACCATATTTTCAAACACACGTTTGTGCAGTTGTAAGAGGGGGAACGATCACTATGCTGCAGACTGTTGAGTACACAATAATTGTGTGGGTGTTCCTACCTCAGTGTGATGGCAAGAATCTGAGTTTGTTCCTTTTTATTATGTGTATACCTTTGACAGTAAAACAAGATACCATATAATATAATTGGCTGAAAGAATACAATTATCATGCAAGAGCATTCATATGGCAATAGCCTTGTAATTGATTGTAGCTGGCTTTGCAATGATTATATTGGGAATGACTGCAAATCAACAAAACAGAGATTAAACAAATAATACAAATGGCAAAGCTGTTTAACTCTCTAAATATAGACTCATATCAATTTCTGAGGTTAAGAAGCTGTTAATATGCAAAAATAGCTAGTCTCTTGACACAAACACCCAGAATGATTTGTGGTTTGCCATCCCTTCCTTACGATCTTCAGATGCCAGTTGGAGTCAAGCTCTTTTTTTAACCCCCCCCCCCCCCACTATTGAAACATCCTAAATAATGTATTAAGCTTTAAAGGTAAAGCAGATATTTATCATTCATTTGTTATTCCTGATTCAGTCCTGCTCAGTCATGACTTATTAAGAAGAATCGTGGGCCAGAAATAAGGAAGATCATCTTCATACCAGGGATGAACTCGTGTGTTTGGGCCCTGAAGTAAATTCTGTTGGTGGTCCAGTTGACAAAAACTAGCTTGCTTTTGCCATACACAGCCCATGGGGTAGCTTAGGTAAAAACATTACAGATGACATAACAAAAGCTTTAGAAAACACGAGCATCCCTTAAATGTTGTAATAGGGGACAGAGGTGGTCTATCAGCTCAAAGGAAAAACATACAGTCAGGTCCATAAATATTGGGACATCGACACATTTCTAACATTTTTGGCTCTATACACCACCACAATGGATTTGAAATGAAACGAACAAGCTTTAATGTGAGGTTATTTACATCCAAATCAGGTGAATGGTGCAGGAATTACAACAGTTTGCATATGTGTCTCCCACTTGTTAAGGGACCAAAAGTAATGGGACAGAATAATAATCATAACTCAAACTTTCACTTTTTAATACTTGGTTGCAAATCCTTTGCAGTCAATTACAGCCTGAGTCTGTAATGCATAGGCATCACAAGATGCTGGGTTTCATCCCTGGTGATGCTCTGCCAGGCCTCTACTGCAACTGTCTTCAGTTCCTGCTTGTTCTTGGGGCATTTTCACTTCAGTTTTGTCTTCAGCAAGTGAAATGCATGCTCAATCGGATTCAGGTCAGGTGATTGACTTGGCCATTGCATAACATTCCACTTCTTTCCCTTAAAAAACTCTTTGGTTGCTTTTGCAGTATGCTTTGGGTCATTGTCCATCTGCACTGTGAAGCGGCGTCCAATGAGTTCTGAAGCATTTGGCTGAATATGAGCAGATAATATTGCCCGAAACACTTCAGAATTCATCCTGCTGCTTTTGTCAGCAGTCACATCATCAATAAATACAAGAGAACCAGTTCCATTGGCAGCCATACATGCCCACGCCATGACACTACCACCACCATGCTTCACTGATGAGGTGGTATGCTTAGGATCATGAGCAGTTCCTTTCCTTCTCCATACTCTTCTCTTCCCATCACTCTGGTACAAGTTGATCTTGGTCTCATCTGTCCATAGGAAGTTGTTCCAGAACTGTGAAGGCTTTTTTAGATGTCGTTTGGCAAACTCTAATCTGGCCTTCCTGTTTTTGAGGCTCACCAATGGTTTCCATCTTGTGGTGAACCCTCTGTATTCACTCTGGTGAAGTCTTCTCTTGATTGTTTACTTTGACACACATACACCTACCTCCTGGAGAGTGTTCTTGATCTGGCCAACTGTTGTGAAGGGTGTTTTCTTCACCAGGGAAAGAATTCTTCGGTCATCCACCACAATTGTTTTCCGTGGTCTTCCGGGTCTTTTGGTGTTGCTGAGCTCACCGGTGCATTTCTTCTTTTTAAGAATGTTCCAAACAGTTGTTTTGGCCACGCCTAATGTTTTTGCTATCTCTCTGATGGGTTTGATTTGGTTTTTCAGCCTAATGATGGCTTGCTTCACTGATAGTGACAGCTCTTTGGATCTCATCTTGAGAGTTGACAGCAACATATTCCAAATGCAAATAGCACACTTGAAATGAACTCTGGACCTTTTATCTGCTCATTGTAATTGGGATAATGAGGGAATAACACATTCCTGGCCATGGAACAGCTGAGAAGCTAATTGTCCCATTACTTTTGGTCCCTTAACAAGTGGGAGGCACATATGCAAACTGTTGTAATTCCTACACCGTTCACCTGATTTGGATGTAAATACCCTCAAATAAGAGCTGACAGTCTGCAGTTAAAGCACATCTTGTTCGTTTCATTTCAAATCTATTGTGGTGGTGTATAGAGCCAAAAATGTTAGAATTGTGTCGATGTCCCAATATTTATGGACCTGACTGTAGCTCATATACCAGTGCACTGTCTTACCAACTCCTCTTGGTTTGAGACTCCTTTCTAAATATCAGTGTTCACCAACTAGAGTCTTCCAAGCAAGCCTTTATTAAATAAGACTGGATTAATTCTTCATTTTCATAAACCATTATAGAGGTTGACTATTCTCTAAATTTACAGTAATATATCGCATATTATGCCAAAGAAAATAAAAACCCCTAAACACTGCCCCGTGGAATTGATTTACCAAGAATAAAGACTATTCACTTAGCAAATGTAATGTTCATTGAACTTAATAAATAAAACAAGCTTTAAACAACTAATCATATACTAGCAAAAATCCAGTTTTTTTTACTTTACCTTACATACAATTGCATAATTAAAGTGAACAAGGCTATACTTTATTTACAATTACCGGTATGTACTTTCCAAAATGAACATGTGAATAGCCTTTACTCCTATATCAAACCTATAATGTTTTTGTTCTAATATCTTTTTTATTGATTTAACAGTATAAATTTAGAGTATAAATTTACAAATACAAACATACATTAATATGCATATGTAAATTAGGAAGGGAGAGAATGGGAAAAAAAGAAATATATCTGCACTATTTTATCTCACTTACTTATCTTGCATACCTATACGTTTTCGACAACGTTACAAAAACCACCTTCATTTGGCTGTGCTTTTAAGTCTCAAGCCCTAATTTCCATTTCTTGAGCATATAGGAGTTCTGCAGCTTGTGATATAAGGGTTTGTATATAGTTGTATGAATTTAACTTTGCACTTCTGTTCAATCAGGGATTTCAACATGACATTCTTCTATGAATGGGGGGCTGCTGGTTTCTTTCACTCCCACATCGCCTTTTTGTTGTCAAAGCTACATTTTTGGAAAAGTAACAGTGTAAAATGATACAGAGCTTCTATAAAGCTTAGATTTCAGCTGTTAAGAATTCCAAAATATACATCCTAGTATACCAATGGAGATATAATCTCCCCTGTTGTCAAGCTGTGCAGTTAAATAGTAATTCCAGGCAACAAATAAAGCCAGTCAGTGAAATGCGATATGTTAGATGTTGCAACTGAGTTATTTGATTTATTATCTAATTTTAAAAAAGACAATATGAAGTGGGACTTGCCAAGCTTCTCAGAGGGTATCTGGACAGCATTGCAGTCTTTTGTCTACCTTGTCCCTCAGATGCCACAATGTGCATTGGTAAAGTGCAGAAGGCTCAGCGTAGGATACTGGAACCACAAAACACATTTTCCAGCAATTTTACAAAGCCAAAAATGAGATTTAGGCAACCTACAGGAATGAATCTAGAGCCACAGAGCAGCTGAACTGTGTCACTTTTTTAAACGTTTTATTTTGTTTGACTGGATAAACCTTTTGAATGGAGCTCTAAAGTAAATACTCAAATATTGGACCGTTAGTATAAGGTGGATGGATACATTTGTGGCATGCTTTACCACCATCATTTCCATGACCAGTCGCCAGGTTCAAGCATTATCATCCAGGTAGGGGAGGACTATAGTCCTGCAATTTAGAGCTTAGAGCCAACGAGGGAGTATTAATGGTAGTATTACATACATATTTATTTTCTTCTGGGGACTATTAAAATCTGTAAGCTCCAAGGAGAAGGGCCCTCCTATTCCTCTTGTATTGAACTGTATTGTGCTGTAAAGCGCTGAGCAAACTGTTCGCGCTATATAAATCCTGTATAATAATAATAATAATAATCCACATCTCTTCTCTAGACTGCCTATACTGTTGGAACACTGGGATCAACTTGTGGACATTTACTAATTAATAATTACAGTAAATCGTTTATTTATCTGCGAGCCCTTATTTGTTTGCTAAGCTGGCTTTCAGGATATTTACTTGCTTTTCATCAGCCTATCAGTTGTCACGTAATAAAGTTTACATCAGTATGCACCATGATAATCTTTTGAATAAGTGCTCATATATTTGGAGACATGACGAGTGATTGGTGTGTATTTTAATTCACCAGGTTCACCGTTCATCATGTGTTATTTAGATGATTGTTAATAAAGACTTTTTGTAAGGACATCTGTCGGAGATTAATCATTTTGTTCACATTTGTACTTGAATTAGTTTACATTATATGTTTTGGAGTGGTCACAGCCATGTATCCATTTTTATGGTATTGTTTTAAATCTTTGGCTCTAAAGTAAACACTCAAATATGAACTGTTAGTCCAGGGTGGATAGATACATTTTTGGCATGCTTTACTATCATTATTTCCATGGTCAGCCACCAGGCTCAATCGATTCACCTGTCTAATAGGATGGCAGAGAAGGTAAGTATCAGCAGCAGGAATAGAGGATTGTTACTTTGCCCATTGTAAAGGGCTTAAACTGTACGGGGCTTAAAGTGAGAGTTTGAGAACAAACATTTAAAAAAAACCCTACATTATATTATCAACAGTTTCTTACTTCAAACAAGTCAATACCTAAAATGCAACAGATAACTTTGAAAATTCAGCATCAAGGAAAAGCCTACAGGCCAGGCTGAAAATCTTCAACTCTTTAGCTGATAGACCTTTGTTTGCCTCTAAGACAAAGCAACCCACAGATTGCAGGTTGAATGAAAAAATAAATGACTCTATTCCCCCATCCACACACTCAATGCGGATGGGGAATCCTCCCTCTACTGAGCTATTGTATTCTGACTGCAGGAAGCCTTCCACACTGTCAGAATACACTGATCAGTGTTGCCGGCTATAGCCTACAGCACTGATCAATCACTGAAAATCCAATGGGCTGGTTGTACAGAAGTCAATTGGTGGACTGACTTCTGAAGAACCAGCCTGCCCATACATGGATCGAAAATTGGCTGGTCCCTGCAGAACCAGCCAAATTTTGATCCATGTATGGCTGGCTTAAGTGTGCTGCTATGGTTCAATGAACATCCAATAAATACAGTTACATATGTTTTTTTCTTTGATGGCTGCTAACATTAGTAAATTAACCACTGGCTCTCCAGAAGATATATCCCCCTTCCTGACCAGGCCATTTTTTGCGATACGGCAATACGTTACTTTAACTGACAATTGCGCAGTCATGCAATGCTGTACATAAATTATGTGGCCAATTTTACATACAAATGTCAGTTCCAAGGCAGCATGCAAGCTGTTTTAAAAGTTGTGGAGAAGAAAACACATGAATGAACTAAGGTCTGCCAATGAAAGTACTTACTGTTGCCCCAAAGGAAAAGTAGCATAATCCTCACCTGAGCAGTTCAAATAAATTTAGGAACTGGATTGTGTTATTTATGGACATGAGCCACGAGTAAGGCCGTTATGGCAGAAACGCGTTGACTGTTTGTGCTGTGCACATCAATGTTCTAATAAAGCTGATATTTTACTGCACTTGACAGTGATGCCGGAAATCTTCTTTTCTGCTATTTATGGGCAAACTAAGTCTTTAGGAAGCATATAGGTTTTATATACGTAGAGAGCTCTGTATGTTATTTTTGTCTTTTAAGACAATGGCTTTCTTCACAGGTTCCTGTCACAGTGTGTGTGAATGTATTCCTCCATGTTTGATCCCTGGTGCCGCTTGTTCTATCTCATTCTGTACACATTAAGCAGAACAGAGGCTTTCTGGGTATACATCAAATATTTTATCCTATAGCTTTAATCTTAAGGATATGTCTTCCAGTGAATCATAGAAAAACAAATATTCACTCATAGGTCATTGGGTCTAAGTGTGTTTGATTTCTAGCACTCACACAGCAGATGTCCTCTATCGCTCTACACTCTGTCTTAATGTCTCTTCAGCCTCTGATATTTTGATCTGTCACGTTAAATATCATTACTACAGTATTATGGTCATTAAGAACAATGACATGTTCCAGTCTGCTTTGCTTCTTCTTTCTCTGTCAGACAGCTTATCCATTATCCAATGGCTAGATGGTGCTTAATGTCATCAGTTGTAAAAAATTACATTATTGGCCTTATTCAATAAAGAGAGCTAATTCCAACCTATAGCAAACAACCAGACTCCATTATGGACTGGTCCTTTTTAAGTAAAGTGACTTCTGATTACGTGCACTTAAAGTATATATCTAGACAAAGTGTTTTTCTTTTTAATTTAGGACAGAGTAAAGAACGGTTAACACCCTGTCTTCTGGTGAGACATCAGCGAGTGAGAGGAAATCTCTCCAAACTGAGGGGCAATTACTGCTTAGCAGGTACACAGACAGTAATAAAAAACAAAAAATAAAATAAAGTAGAGGTGCTGGGCTTGAAGCTTGGCTATCTTCACATGCTGATTGGTAATGGTTCTTCTCAAACAAATCTCAACCGTATGGAGAACAAAAAGTGGGGAAATGGTCCCACAGGAGTAATAGGGAGAAACCAAATTGTTCTCTTCATTCCTCCCAAGACCTCCTGCTCTCTAGCTCTCCTGTCACTTCCTCCCATTCTCACCGCCAGGACTTGTCCCAAGCCTCACCCATCACCCCAATCTTACTATCTCCTACCCTGTCCACTTTTAGGCAATCCCTAAAAACCCTTCTCTTTAGAGAAGTCTATCCTGTCTCCACTTAACAACTGTACTTTTATTACTTCCATCAGCTCATCTCCCACAGTTATTACCTTTTGTATCACTTAACCCTCCCATTTATATTGTAAGCTCTAAGGAGCAGGGCCCTTTCCTCCTGTATTGGATTCTATTGTAGCTGTACTGTCTGCCCTCAATTTGTAAAGTGTTGTGAAAAGCTCTGTGCTATATAAATCCTATATAGTAAAAATAATAATGAAAATAATAATAATAATAATAATATTAACAATAGGAGGAATAAGCAATAAAACCGGACAGTTTCAAACTTTTCCTTATCTAAGCAAAAAGGCTAGAAATGGACTTTTCACTAAAAGCAACATTTCAGGCAAAAAAAGAATGAAAGCATTCAGAGAGAAATTAATGATATCCAGTAAATACAGCATCAATGCTTTAAAATGTTTACTCAATTCAATTTTATTTGAGTTCTTTGTAATCCCTGCTGAATAAGTCTGCATTGCTCCATGAATAATTAGTAGGAACACTGTAAGAGTCTACCTTCCAAAGCAAATCATATTAATCAGGGACCTTGCTAATGTTATTGATGAAATATAGTCATTGCCATATTTGGTCAATGTCATCACCTGAGATGCCCGCTGGCTTGTTTACAATCAAAAACAAGCCAGGCAGTAAGAAGCCCAGAAATCCAAGCAGGCAAACAGGCCATATCTGACTATTTAGTTTGCCCATTCAGCAAACTGCAAACAGCTTAGATTTAGGTCGAACTCAAGGTCAACCCAAACCTCATACTTGTCAGCCCTTAGGTGTGGTGGCTGCATTCATATTTTTTCAAGCTTGTTTGCTTTATTTTCACTTTGATCACACCATTAATGCAGTCCCTATACTAGGGTGACAACACTCACTCATAATAGTGTATCTTTGTAGGAGCAGCGTTGTCACCATAGGAGTGAGCTACAGCTTACCTCCCCTTCTCCTCTTCTTCATATGTAGTACCCTCCTAGTTTATAGTGAAAAGTATACCTTATGGCGCCGCTCCAAGCTATGCATGGAAGGAAAAGGATCCTATTATATCCCCCCTTACCCTATCCCAGTTCTAAATCCCCTCAATAAACAACAAATTAAACACTCAAGGACTAATGTAACGTACATGTAAGATTTGAGTAGCTGAGATGTGACATAAATATAAAGATTTGAGTAGCTGAGATGTGATCTGTAGAAAATATGACAATGTAGGTTTAGCGTCATTCCATGGTAATATAAGATGTGTTCAGAATGAAGGCAGAGGCACATGGTCATCAATTAGCATCTGAAAGGGACAGAGCTTCCTCTGGAAGGAGGTGACACCTAGGTGCCAATAAGATTTGACACCTTCTGGGAAATCTAGAAGGAAAAGGCTCCAGACAGTTCGGCTGCAGGAGACCGGGGGGGCTCCGATCTGTCTGGGGAGCTTTAAAGTATATACACAGATCAAAGGAATAGATTTCATCTCTCATAAAAGCTAAATTAGTTGCAGAGAGAAGAAAATATTTCCTTCTGATTGGACACTCTGTAGGCTACATCTGCATGTAAAAAAACTGTATTTGTGGCCTATGTAGAATGCCAGAAAAATGCAGGAAATGGTTATGTGGTGCCGGATTGCACAGCTGAACAGTGAGTGGTATTGTCGCGATCGGACTGATGCGCTGGTGTCAGAAATTCAATCCCTGACTTGGTTATTTAAACTGTTCCTGGTCCAATCGACTTTGGGCATTTCAGCACCCAGAACGTCCTGTGGACTGGTACAGGAACACCCCCCAGGGTTGATTGGCCAAGGACTAATGTCCAGACCATGTCCATATTCCCACAAATTGAGGACTTGAGGTATGGACGTTGTGATTCGTATGGAGCCCGTCCTATCGATTGACGGATCGTGGACTTTCTCTGACTTGCTCCATTCGCAGGATAAATCTTGGTAAAAGTTTTATTTCTGTTTTTTATTCCCTTTTATTTTAAAGTGAATAGTCAATGGTGTGTCTTCTTGTATTTTTTGTAACATTTTATACTTTGTACATATTTTATGCACTGCCCACTTTCGGGATACTAAATCTTAAAATTAATAAGTGACTTCTGGGTACTTAAGCTCGGGCTCATATCTCTGGAGAGATTAGATTGTATTGTATTTTAGTGTCTTTATATGCTCGGTCAAGTTCATTGCCAATCTGTATGCAATTGCACTGTGTGTTGGCAGATTGCTTGCAGATTGTAAGGGTGACAGGTCTGCCAGATGGAGATCTGTGTGTGGTGTCCCAGCAGTCCGTTCTGCGGATAAACTGTTGGGTGGTGGCTACCGTTTGTGGTGTGTCTGGTGTGGGGGTGTGTGGACAGTGGAAGAGTGATTAACACCGGGGTTCTAGCTTGTAGGACAGCTGGAGGAATCCTAGAAGGGTGTGTCAATCACTAGGCTGCTACTCAACCCTAATTAGTGCACCAGATTGTATGTAAGATTTGTGTCTACATGTGTGTATGGTCAGCCAGCTGGATTGGAGTGGAGTCTCCCTCTAGTGGTGGCAAGAGGTAGCGCGGGCTGTGAAAATATATCATGGCCAGTCTTATATTCGTATATATATTCAGATTAAGTCCCCCTTATTCCCTCATACCCCAAGTCATGGCCGCACGTGCGCGCCTTGGTTAGCTAGTCGCTGTGGGCATGTGCGTGTGGGTTGGATTCGTGACAACTGATTTTTGACTTTAAATGCAGAATGCCTGGCTGTGCAGGACTATAGGAGGACCCAAATCAACAGCAACCCCCAAGGGGGTAGTGATACGCATATAATTGGGAGAGGTATTTGTAGTCCACAAAGCTGGGGACAATGCCAACTGAAAACAGTCAGTATAGGCAGAGAACATAGGAAGTTATCAGTTTACAAGATTTCTGGCAGGATCAACATGTGTAGTTTTTTGTATTTATCCAACATATACATATTACCTAGTTGGGCAGGTTGAAAAAAAAGACACAAGTCCATCTAGTTTAACCAATGGAAAAATAGAAAACCTCCATATAGTGTACACTATCCTATACCAAGAGTTGATCCAGCAAAAGACGAAGAAAGACAATAAAGTCTGATCCAATTTTCTCCAGTGGGGAACAAATTCCTTCCCGATCCCTCAGGAGGAAATTGGATATGGTCTGGATCAACTATTAGCTGTTACTGTTAGCATCCAGGTATATGTTAGGCATTTAGGAATGAATCTGGATCTTTTTTAAAACAATCTACTGAGCTGGCCAGAACAAGTTCTTAGAAGTCTATATCACTTTTTCACAGCTTTCACTGTAAAGAAGTCTTTCCATACATGTACGTTAAATCTTTTTTCCTCAAGATGTAAAGCATGCCCTCTTGTCCTCTGTAATGAGCTGAAAGTGAATAACTCTACACCAAGTTCAATATATAGCCAACATATGTATTTATACATGTTGATCATATCCCATCTAATCACCTCTTCTCAAGAGAAAATAAATTCATGTCTGCTGATCTTTCCTCATAGTTCGGCTCCCTCATGCCTCTTATCAGTTTGGTTTCCAATTGCACTTCTTCAATATCCTTTTTGTGAACTGGTACCCAAAATGGAACTGGCGATATCCTTTAGGGATGTTGTTCCACTGCATAGCTTGGTGTTTGCAAATACTAAAATGGTACTTTTAATATCAAACTCTGTATCATTTATAAGTAAGTTAAAAAGCAAGAGTCCCAACACTGAACCTTGGGGTACACCACTAATAACCTTAGACCATTTAGAGTCTGAATCATGAATCACTACTCTCTGAATACGGTCTTTTAGCCAGTTTTCTTTCCATTTACAAACTGCATTTTTTAAACCTGCCAGCTTTAACATTGCATCAAAGGCTTTTGCAAAAGCCAAGTATACTATATCCACAGACACTCCTTTGTCTAAGTTTTTGCGTACCTCCTCATAAAAATAAATCAGATTTGTTTGACAACGTAGGTCATGAATCCATGCTGAATATTGCTTGAAATATTTTCTTGCAAAAACACTTCTGTTGTCTTTTGAGGTCTTTAATAAACTCTCAAGTAACTTCAAGACTATAGAAGTTAAACTAACCGGTCTATAGCTACTTGGTAAAGCCTTTTTTTTCACATATAAGGACCACATTGACCTTACACCAATCCAGTGGTATTTCACCACTAATTAACGAGTCTCTGAGAATTAGAAATACCTAATACACAGTACCCTCCCCAAAGTACACAATTCTCCCCCACCCTCCATCCTCCCAAGGAAAATTAAAAACAGTGGCGTAGAAATAGCAGAGCTTTACACTTTCAAAAGCTGTGGGTGTAAGCCATCTGGCCAAGGTGGTTTATTCACCTTTATTTTCCCTAAATGTTTTTAAACCATTGTGGATCATTTGGGATTTCAAATCTATTACCATTATGGAATTGAGCTCCCCAATTTTCCTTTGTATATACAGAGCTGAAGAAGGTATTTCATACATTTGCTTTCACTTTGTCCTCAGTTATCGATTCAAAATTATCTTGTAAAGGGCCTACATGCTCAGACCTGACCTTTTTACCCTGACCTATACCTTTTTAGGTATATTTAACAGACCAAACAGAAGCAAATAAGATAAGTTCATTGTTAGGGTTTACAGTACATACACTTTAATGAGTGCCTACAACAGCTGGAGTTGCTCATTACTGCCCCCTACGGGGGTGTCAGATGGCTCAGTTACTGCGTATGATGCTTGAAATGGCAGCATGGCTTGTAGTAATTGGACAGTCCCAGGCCACTCTGGCATTGAGAATCTTTTGGCAAATAACAGAGTCTCTGTATATGTGTTTCAGATGTGTATTTATCTGCTTGGCTGGAGTTCCCTTGAATCTACCAATGTGATATAGATGTCAGTATATTACCCTATAAAGCAAGACAGATTGCTGGCTAAAATGAGGACACCACCAACATCAGCACAAGTGCTGTGCCAGTTCCAAATGATTGAAGAAAAGCATCTCTTTGAGAACTAAAGAATATATTTTTATGCAATTGCAAATCTCTCTTCTTTTATGTCTCTTTATCATCCATCCAAGGCTGAAATGAAAAGTCCCAAAAAAAAAAGGAATTTGAAAGTGAAGCATCAGTTCTGTGAGCAGATGCTTTGCAAGAAGCAGATTGATGTTGATGTATAATCCTCAGTATCACAAATACGAATCAATACATCCGAATGATGCTGGCTGTGTTCAGATACAGATATAACACCCAGCAGTAAAATTCACATGGATGAGCTTTAGAACTCCTGATAGTATCAAAGGCCAGGTTGTCAAACAAGTCTGAATTATGGAGCTCACTCAAAATCGTTAAACAGCAGAGATTGAAACTGAACATGACCTTTCTGTAGTTTGGGGACTATCCAACAGAAATTAATTGACTGAAGCCTGATCCGAACACACTGAATGTTGAGTTTAGCCATATTTATAATTCTGAATAACCTTTTCTGTGGCCCCTTTAGAAAGAATATAGACATTTATGCTCTACATTTAAATGTAAAGGAACATTTGTAGTCTTGTACAGTACTAAGTAGAAGAACAAGGAGGTTTGATTTCTTACAGGAAATGAAAGCTTTGATCTGTATTCTGCTATTCACAAAAACTTCTCAATTCTGTTTCACAGTTATTCTTTGCAGACATTTTATATTGAAAGAGGTCCTCTTCCCTGTAAATGTTAAACTGCATGCATTAAGCGGCATATTATGTTCACTTTAGATATAATGGGCAAGCTCAAAGGGAGACCAGCACATGAATATGATTGATCGTCACAAAGGACACTTCTTGATAATTATTTAGTTTGACTATCGTGGATAGGGATCCATATACACAGGAGGAGAGATGGTTCAGAAAATGCAGGAGCAGACTTGAGGCTACGTGGAGCAAGTCATGGGGTCACTGCATAAGACTTGATGCCTTGGGGACTCAGGAAGCTCAGGAGACACTGATGACACACAATCACAGGGGTCATTGGAGATGGAGGAGTCAGTGGAGATGGAGGAGTCACTAGAGACATCAGAGAACAGGGATCACTGAAACCACTGGATCAATGGGAACATAGGAATCACTGGAGAAACACAGGATACAGGAGGCAAAGAGGTTGAGATTGCACAAGGGTCACACAGTCAGCAAAGGCACAGGAGCACTGGGGTCACTGGAAACACTACGGTCACAGAGTACACAAGGAACACAGTCTCTCATGCAGCACTGGAATGCCGGTATTGGTGGAGGAACAAAGTGACAGGATTACTGAAGGTACAGGAGTGCAGGAGTTGCTGGAGGCAAGGTAGTGCAAGGGGCTCTGAAGTCATAGGTGTTCATTAGTCTCTGAAGGCACAGGTGTTACAGTCACTGGAAGCAGGGAAACACAGGAGGAGTAGTCAAATTCTGGAGGCACAGGGGTGCTCAGCTTAGGCATAGTGACACATTGCTCAAACAATGAGCAGAGCATTACTTAGACCTTTAAGGATGAACCTGCAATCTGATTGGTGGCATCTCCAGTACCCTGGGAAAAACCCAAAAGTGACATTGGCTGTGCACCAGAGGGGGGACCCAGTGCAAGATCCCAGGGATCATGAATATGACATTACCCTCCCCTTTACAAGGCTTCCCAACTGTTGAAGTTCTGGTTTCAATAGAAAGTAGAGATAGAATCTCTTTTCCAGATGAGAGTTTTTCACATCAGATGCAGGTACCCCAGATCTTTCTTCAGGGCTGAAGCAATTCCAGTCAATCAGATATTGATATTGTCTGCAAGACATCTTGGAGTCTAAGATCTGATGAACCTTGTGTTCTTGAAATGGATAATCTACTGTATTTAGAACCAGAGGTTTAAGTAATGAAACATGGAAAGGATTCTGTACCTTCAGACAAAGTTTGTAACAGACTGGATTGATCTTGGCAGTGATAAATAAGGAGGAAACCTTGAGACAAATGTTTTTGGTTGCAAGCCAAACTTTATTGGAGAAGAGATGCTTTTCAACAGTGATAACCAGAAAATTTCCTGCGTCTGACAGTCGAGTGCTGGAGCCAGTTTTGAACTTGGGACAATTTTTCTCTGCACTGCACAAACTGCAGGAACCTCTGAAAAGCAAGGTTTTGGCAAGAAAACACGTGCATGTTTTTCATAGAGTATGAAGAATGGGGACCTCTTACTGCTGGCATTATGATATTTATTGTGAGCAAATTCTTCCCAAGGCAAGTGGGCAACCCAATCGTCCTGATTTGCAGACACTAGGGCACAAACGTTTTGTTCTAAGGATTGGTTGATCCTCTTGCTTTGTCCAAAGGCCTGTGGATCATTGTGTGAGGAAAACTGTAAGGATATATCCAAGAAACAGGAGATGAATTGGACCCCATGATCGGAAACAATATGGGTTGGCATGCCATGAGACCTGAAGATTTCCTGGATATAGACAGGTACCAGTGCTGCTGCTTCAAGACATGGAAGCCTTCAGCTTCATATGGAGGCCAGTGCTTGTGGTCAGCATCTTTTTAGGTGAGAGCGGTAATGGAGACAACAAGAACAGAGTAGTTGTTTATAAACTGCTGGTAGTACTTAGTGAGTCCTAGGAAGCCAGTTAAAGATTATTATTCAGGTAACCATCATGCATACATATGTGGAACCACAACATGAAACATCAAATGGGTGTCTAAAATATGCTGCAAAGCTTTAATACAGTTTCTCATTCTCATTTTTGATGATATCCAACATAAATATATACAAAAATGGGCTTTTGAGCATGAATGTGTCCTGCAGCTCATAAATGCAATCATGTGCTCACACTGACATTGGTGAAATGAGAGAGAAAAAAGACAGACATCTTTTAATAAGGGTCAAAGCTTGATCCCCCAGGACAAGGTACAGAGAGAGTTGTTACCTTTGTTATAGCACTGCAGCTATTGACTGGACATACAGTACACTGTGGCAAGGAAGGTTCTATACCTGAATCATCCTGAAAACGCAGCTGTTACACAGTCATGTAATAAGCACACATCCATCTGTTTAACTCTGTGCATCTGTCTTCCCATTTTGTATTTTGTTTCCATTCCATTATATCTATCGGTTGCAGATTCTATTGTTATTTTAAGTACAGTTCTTTTTATCACTGTTGTAAAAATGTAATGCCATGCAACAAAATGTTAAAAGACAGATTTTAACATCAGCTAATTTATCAAGCTTGACTATACACTCCCCGGCCACTTTATTAGGTACACCTATTCAATTGCTTGGTAACACAAATTGCTAATTAGCCTATCAAATGGCAGCAACTCAATGCATTAAGGCATCTGGACGTGTTGAAGATGACCTGCTGAAGTTTAAACCGAGCATCAGAATGGGGAAGAAAGGGGATTTAAAGTGTTATTAAAAGTGTTACTAAACCCACAACAGTAAAATCTGTCCGCATATGCAGTAAAGCATGCTTGATATACTCACTATGGAACCTAAGGGGTTAATCCTCCACATTGTGCAAAAAGGCTATTTGATCCTGTCTTCTCTGATCCTCCCCTTCTTCTACTGTCCCCAGTCCAATTGTTGATAGAATAGAACCTTGGGGGCAAGCGGCATATGCTCTGTTTGGTATGTATTGCTAGATAGTTTATTGTTTCTTGGGAAAGTGCATGTGATCAGAACAGGTCCAATCAGCACTGTCCAGACAGAGGGTCAGGGGTTATGCAGCCTCATAGGACAATAAGGGAAGAATGTAAACTCTTCCTACAAGCTTTAGCCAACAGTGTCCAACAGTGCTCTGCTGGACACTGATAGAAGTCACAAGAGCTCTGCTGATGAGAAAAGGTATTTAGCAGTGCATATTTACTACAATAGTTGCAATTCCATGTTCTGTGTACTCTGGGAGACCAGATATAGTAAATGCAGGGTCCTGTGTTTAGTAACACTTTAAGCGTTTTTGACCATGGCATGGTTGTTGATGCCAGATGAGCTGGTCTGAGTATTTTAAAAACTGCTGATCTACTGGGATTTTCCCACACAAGCATCTCTAGGGTTTACAGGGAATGGTCCTAAAAAGAGAAAATATCCACTGAGCAGCAGTTGTGTGGACGGAAATACCTTGTTGATGTTAGAGGTCAGAGGAGAATGGGCAGACTGGTTGCTGCGACATTCAGATGGTACGGTCAGAATTTGGCAAACAACTTGAAAGCATTGATCCATCCTGCCTTGTATCAATGGTTCAAGTTGGTGGTGTAATGGTGCGGGGGATACTTTCTTGGCACTAGCAAGGTGTACCTAATAAAGTGTCCAGTGAGTATATGGATCCAGGTGCTCAGCTAAACAAAATTACATGTGACTGCAGGGCGGGGAATGCCTCGGCCGCTTATGATTGGCTTTGTGCAGTGACAGCTTCTGGGATAGGTCATCCCTGGTCTTAACACCTAACACGTCTGTTAAAAAGGCACTGGGATCTCTGTTACTGCAAAGACATTCCAATCATCACCTGAAACTGGGGCTAAAGTCTACATACCTTTTTTTTTTACTGTTCGTTCAATTTCGCTGGATATTTGCTTTCTATATTTTTTTGTAAACATTACCTTTGCAATGCTGCCTGTTAATAAAGAAAAATGTATGCTATAACGTTTAGATTTTATTGATTGCACATGGTGTCAGCAGCAATAACCTGCAGCATAATGGGATTACTCTGCTACAAAGTATTGTATGGTACCTAGCTCAACTGCAGCTGAAACATGTTTTGTCTGAGCGTAGCCAGCGAAGGACAGAACGATAAAATTAAATAACTAATATTTCCCAGTGTTACCGAGTTTGTTTCATACTTTCACTCTTCAAAAATAATTTTTCTCTATTAAGGAGGAGCAATGCTCATATAATATTTCAACATGCATGAATATAGTAAAAAAAAAGAACTTTAAAGATTAAATAAAAGTACTGCCAGAGGTAAGTGTAGCATTGTAGTTAATGGGGAAGAAAAGCTTAATGCTAACTATCCTTGTTCCCTCCCCATCCTAAAAAAATGTGTGTACTTACTAGGGTTGCACCAATGCTGATACCGAGTTACTTGAATGAGTACTCCTACTCATGCAAATGTTCCCGATAAAACAAAATCTCCCAGAAAAAGAGGGCCTCAAGGTCTCAAGTCTGGGAATCCCCAATCATACTTTCACTCTTCAAAAAGAAATTTTCTCTATTACGGAGGAGCAATGCTTATCCACTTGCCTACCAGGCACTTATACCCCCTTATTTACCAGGCCAATTTTCAGCTTTCAGCGCTGCCGCACTTTGATTGACAATTGCGCGGTCATGCAACATTGTACCCATATGAAATTTTGATCATTTTTTTCTCACAAATAGAGCTTTCTTTTGGTGCTATTTAATCGCCACTGGGCGCTTTACTTTTTGCGCTATAAATAAAAAATTGCCAAAAATTTGAAAAAAAAAAAAAAGTTTCTTTGTTTCTATTATAAAATTTTTCAAACAGGTAATTTTTCTCCTTCACTGATGTGCGTTGATGAGGCAGCACTGATGGGCACTGATAGGCGGCACTGATGGGCACTGATAGGCACTAAAGGGCACTGATAGGCAGTACTAATGAGGTGGCACGGATAGGCGGCACTGATAGACAGCACTAATGAGGTGTCACGGATAGGCGGCACTAATATGCAGCACTGATAGGCGGCACTGATAGGTGACACTGATGATGGGTACTAATAGACGGCACTGCCTGGCATCACTGCTGGGCACTGACTGGCAGCACTGACTGGCACAACCGCTGGGCACTGACTGGTGGCACTGACTGGCAGCACTGCTGGGCTGCACTGGTGGGTGGCACTGGTGGGCGGCACTGGTGGGCGGCACTGGTGGGCGGGCACTGGTGGGCACAGGTGGGTGGGCACAGGTGGGTGGCACTGCTGGGCACAGGTAGGTGGCACTTCTGGGCACAGGTGTGTGAAATTGCAGAGTGGCACAGGTGGGTGCACTGCTGGGCACAGGTGGGTGCACTGCTGGGCACAGGTGGGTGATCTGCTGGGCACAGGTGGGCGGAGCTAGTGGGTGCACTGCAGGGCACAGGTGGGCGGAACTTGCGGGTGGCACTGCTGGGCACCGATCATCAGGGCACTGATCATCAGTGCCCTGATGATCGGTGCCGATCCCCGCTCTGACAACTGCCTGTTCGCGGCAGTACTTTCCTCACGATCTGACAGCGTGAGGAAAGTGCAGCCGAGAACCGGCACTTGCATTTCCCTCTGATCAGCGTGTTATTGGACACCGCTGATCAGGTGGTAAAAGGCCGCTGTGATTGGCCTTTTACCACATCACGTGATCAGCTGTGTCCGTAGGACACAGCGATCACGGAGATCGCCGGGTGCGCGCCCCCTGGGGCGCGCAGGAGAGCACGTTCTGGGGGGACGTCATATGACGTCCACTCAGAACTGGCCGGCCGCAGTGCAGCCGTCATTCGGCTATCTGCGGTCGGCAACAAGTTATATAGTAATGCCACATGCATGAATATAGTAAAAAAAAGAACTTGCAAAAGTTTAAATAAAAGTGCTGCCAGAGGTAAGTGTAGCACTGTAGTTAAAGGGGAAGAAAAGCTTAATGCTAACTATCCTTAAAAATGTTCTCTCCCCATCCTAAATAAAATGTGTGTACTTATTAGGGTTGCACCGATACTGATACCGAATACTTGAATGAGTACTCGTACCAGGGGCGGACTGACCATTTGGAAACTCTGGCACTGCCCGAGGGCTCGCGGTCAGTAGGGGGCCCCATGAGATGCCCCTGGTACCTTTTTCATAGGCTTTTTTGAGTTTGGGCAAGGACACAGGGGCCCCATGATCCCCTATTGCCCGGGGGCCCCAAGAGTTGTCAGTCCGCCCCTGACTCGTACTCATGCAAATGCTTCCGATAAAACAAAATCTCCCAGAAAAAGAGGGCCTCAAGGTCTCAAAAGCAGTAGTCCGGGAATCCCCAATCAAACACCTATATGCATGCCAAACTGAAGAAATTGGTTATAGATTCAACCAGGACTCATGAGTTTTTTTATATATATGTAAATACTTGTTCATAGTGTATTGACATACGGTAGATACACAGACTGATGATAATACGGTTCATTAAATAACCTCTTTACCATCAGCCTGTGTATCTATGCCAATACACTATGAACAAGTATTTACATATATATAAAAAAAAACCATGAGTCCTGGTTGAATCTATAACCGATTTCTTCAGTTTGGTATGCAAATGCTCCCGATACCTTTGCGGTGCGATTTGAATCCATACAAAATAAATGAGCTCAAATCACACTGCAAAGAATCACATGCAATTTGAACAGGAATGCAGTGTGATTCCTGTCCAAATCTCGCGAAGTTTCCCCCACCACTCCTGTGTGATCTTAGTATAGAACGACAGGGAAGCACCATCTAAGAAGTGCAGCAATGGGCAAACAAACAGCTTATTAATATTACAACTCATATGTTAAAAGTACATAATATATCTTGCATCGCATGTCAGATCTAAAACCACGGCCACTTGCAGTGCTCACAGGGCTGGAGGAGCTGTATAGGCGGCCCGCCCCCAAGCTGAGATCACTTCCACCCTATACCCACAGGGGTTCCGGAACTTCCTATATCTCCTCCAGCCCTGTGACCACAGCAAGTGGCTGTGGTTTTGGATAGAAATTGCACCACATCCCTGTTCAAATCGCATGCAATTTTTTGCAGTGCAGTTTGAGCCCATTCATTTTGTATGGATTCATAAAGGTATTGGCAGTCAATATCGGCGGGTAACATGTCAGTGCAACCCTAGTAATGATCTATTTTTAATCCATTCCAGTCGTATCACATGGTCCTACAGCTTCAACTCAGGGAGCACTCAACAGCAGCTGTGACGTCACCTCAAGGCTCCCATGGGCCATTTAGACTTTAAGCCAACCATATATGGATCACATTCAGCCAGTGTCTGCTGAACATATGGACAGGCTAGTTGTACAGAAGACAATCTACTGATTGACTTCTGTACAATCGGCCTGTTGGGTTTTTCTCGATTGATCAATGCTGCCGAATAATGTCAGAATACAGTAACTCAGTAATTCCTCCATCAAAATCAAATGTATGGATAGGGAAATTGGGTCTTTTTTTTTGTTTAACCCGCTGGTTCAATGAAAACAAAATCAGTATGTATGGGCTACCATAGGCTTTTTTTCCACTTTAAAGGATAAGTTCACCTTTGGGAACATGTTACATGTTCCACCCGTTTCCTCCCATTTCCACATCTCTGACAGATAGTACAAGGAGATGTTTCCCCGTACTATCTGTCAAATTTGAAAACAGTGCAGCTGTGCGGGGCTCCGCCCACACAGCTGCATCATTCATTCACAGACTTCTGTGAATGAATGAACTGCAAGTCCTAGCAGCCTTAGCGGGTGTCAGCTTGTAGTTTTCAATGAACTACCATGGCGCTGTGGAGAGCCATGGTAGTTCATTGAAGCTTCCTGTCAGAATATGCACCGCATATTCCTGTGCAAATCACATGCAAATTCTGTGCAGTGCGATTTGAGCCATACATTATGTATGGCTCAAATCACACTGCATTCACACCGAAAAGGTGCAGGACCCTTTTTTTTGGTCTGCACTAGAATTGGATCGCATGGGTATTCACACTCATGTGATTCAATTCTGCACATCGCAGAGCAATTTGCGGACCGATTTCAGGGTGTTGTTAACTTAACATACACACCTGCAACGGTACGCATGAACAGGGTGCTGTTGTGATGCGGTGCGGAATTCGCACACAAACCGCTGCAAATTCCACACCGCATCAGTGTAAACCCAGGCATAAGGATGAGCTCTGTAAACTCTCATTGCAAGACACCTGGTGACACTCAATTGCCATTCCACTGTTCAGTGTTGTCTGCCCCACAGAGCTTTTTAGAGGTAAGGAGTTTGCCATTATCTAAATCTGAGCTGTTTAATTGGTGTAAAGAGCAACATTCAATATACGTGGAATCAGTGCACACAAAGTATGGGTGCAACTACATCTATAACAACCCAGCGAGCTGTTATAGGTCCCAGAGACATACAGGGGCCCCATCAATGCGTTTCCTTTTCTGCTAAGAGATTCTGTCATAACAAAGTTTAATCCAATACTACTGTAGAAAATACCTTTGGAATATTTACCATTAACACCTCTATTAATCCAATCTTCATTCTTTTGCAGAGTAAGGCTACATTCAACCAGACAGTAGGAGGCAGATCTCAATGCCGCTTGCACATAGTGTATGTGAAGAGCAGCAGTTTTCAGTGGTGGCTACCATTTCTGTACAAATCAATACAGCCTCAGAGCCGGTGTGCATCCGAGGATGGCATTTCTGCTGAGTTTCTGCCCAAACACAAACTGGCCACAGCTAACACTGTTCAACAGGTAAAAAGTTTTGGGCATAAAATTAGCTAATCTTACATAATTTTGGGGTGCTGAAAACGAAAATGACCCTAAAAAATGTTGATTGGCTCTAGTTTCCATGATATATTCACCCATCTAATGACGTAAGCCATTCAAAATTATGATGTAACTTCAGCTGCATATTGCGCAATTGATACTGGTGACCAATAGAAAATTGCATGTATACTGAGATGATGCAATATTAGCCTTTAATTGCATCACTTCACTGCATAAAAGCTGCAGTATCTGTAGCTGATTGTAGTTCGACAGCGTCTTTACATTTCGTTTTATGCTTATATAGGCTACTCAGTAATGCCTCGAACTTGTGTGAATAAAGCAGATAATTTCTGCTATATCTGCGGTGAAATAACTTTTATCTCACAAAAAAGGAGGATAACAGGAATGATTAAGAAAGCCTACAACTTGTATTTTGGCTGCAAGATAGGAGACCAGGACAAGAGCTGGGCACCACATATATGCTGCAATTCTTGTGGGACGGCACTGGAGCAATGGTTGAATGGAAAAAAGGCATCTATGCCTTTCGCTGTGCCAATGATTTGGAGAGAGCCAACAGATCATGTTAGTAATTGTTACTTTTGTATGGTGCCTCCAATTGTAAAAGGGCTAAATAAGAAGAAAAAGTTATCTGTGCACTATCCAAATATTCCATCGGCAATACGTCCAGTTCCTCATGGAGAGGGGCTACCAATTCCTAAAGCACCAGAATCCTTCGTGGTTGAGTCAAGTGAGGAAGAACCTGAAGCGTGTAGTCACGTGCAGTTGTAAGAGATAGCCCTTTCCTCGAATACAAGAGACAAAACTAGTGAGAATCCTAAGTATTAAAATGATTCAACTTAGCTTATGGCTATAATTTTTCTTGGTAATCCTATGCAATATATTATGCCATTTAGGCTTTGTTATGTAGTCAATATCACTTGCTTTATATTTGTGGAAAGACATCTATCTATATAATTATTGTGCATTATGTAGTCATTACGCCTATAGTAGAAAACTTTCCGTTTACAGAAAAACTAGAGCCAATTGACAAATTTCATTGTTATATTTGAACTCAGAATGTGAAATTCATTAAGAAATGGATCCTTTTGTTTCCAAAACTGGCAAAAAATAAAAATTTGTTGAACAGTGTAATCGGCCAGTTTGTATGCAGCCATAGCACAGAATGCAACTGAGCCAGATGTGGTGTTTAACCGCCTCTGAACACAGCAAACTATCTATCCCCCATTGCCCGGATAAATGTAGCCTTAGTGTTGGACGCTTGCTTCTACTCACTGTGGTTACCTCCCTCCTATCACTTCTGCCTGTTGTGGCTCCCTTCACACTTGCCCTACTGCTCACTGTGGCCCCACCTTCTCTGCACCACTACATGGATAGTGTTTTCTAGGTTATCAAGGGCCCACACTTACCTGGAGATACAAGTGGAAGAGCATGGCAGTTGCTGTGGAAATTTAGAATAAGGTTAATATTTCTGCTTATTCCTTACCAGGGATTAGCTCAGGTGGGTTTGGACAAGAGTTTGAACTCGCCTGAGCCATCCTGCCTGGAAGCTGTCACTGACGACAGCCAATTATAGGTGATGTAGGCATTCTCACGCAGCTGAACTCCTGGTATGTGGGCAATTGCCATGTGGCGAATACCTCCAGTGCTTATGATTAGTTGTTTGTAGTGACAGCTTTCTGGTGGGATAGCTCGGGTGGGTCATGAACCCACCTGAGTTCATCCCTGGTAAGGAATAAGCAGAAATATTAACCTTATTCTTCATTACCCCCTGGACTAAACAAATATTTACCCTTTGCCCTGCAGGGAACATTTTTTATTTGCATGTATGACTGCAGTTCAGCTTTATTATTATTATTATGTTTATATTATACAGGATTTACATAGCGCCAACAGTTTGCACAGCACTTTACCAAATAAAGGAAGACAATGCAGTTACTATACAACTCAACACAAAAGGGTGAGCAGGGCCCTGATCATGAGAGCTCACAATCTAAAGGGCTTTAAAAATCACCTATTAATATTATTATATCTATTTTTTTCAATGGTTTGGTTGCTAATGATTCATTCTGTGTATATACAGGTATACACTATATTGCCGGAAGTATTGGGATGCCTGCCTTTACATGCATATGAGCTTTAATGGCATCCCAGTCTTAGTCAGTAGGGTTCAATATTGAGTTGGCCCACCCTTTGCAGCTAGAACAGCTTCAGCTCTTCTGGGAAGGTTGTCCACAAGGTTTGGGAGTGTGTCTATGGGAATGTTTGACCATTCTTCCAGAAGCGCATTTGTGAGGTCAGGCACTGATATCGAATAAGAAGGCCTGGCTCGCAGTCTCCGCTCTAATTCATCCCAAAGGTGTTCTATTGGATTGAGGTCAGGAACAGGAAGAGGCCATCACCAAACTGTTCCCACAAAGTTGGGAGCATGAAATGCTGATGCCTTAAGAGTTCCCTTCACTGGAACTAAGGAGCCAAGCCCAACCCCTGAAAAGCAACACCACACCATAATCCCCCTTCCACCAAACTTGACACTTGACACAATGCAGTCAGGCAAGTACTGTTCTCCGGGCAACCACCAAACCCAAACACGTCCATCGGATTGCCAGACAGAGAAGCGTGATTCGTCACTCCAGAGAACATGTCTCCACTCCACTCCTTTCCATTGTCTAGTGGCGGTGTGCTTTACACCACTGCATCCGACGCTTTGCATTGCAGTTGGTGATGTAAGGCTTGGATTGAATTCACTGAGCTCCTGAGAGCGACCCATTCTTTCACAAATGTTTGTAGAAGCAGTCTGCATGCCTAGGTGCTTGATTTTATACACCTGTGGCTACCAAGGTGATTGGAACACCTGAATTCAATGATTTGCAAGGATGTCCTAATACTTTTGGCAATATAGTGTAGATAAGACAGCTGTATCTTTTTGGTATAGCATTAAAATCATGTTCTGTTAATAAGCAGTGAAGCAATTGAATGACAGGATTCCACCACCCATTAACAGACCGCGATGCATTGTGGAACAATGATGATATGAATTCTGTGAATGGTGTAAAGGGTAGAAGGGGGCAGGTGGGCAGCTCAACTATTCTCTGTAGCAGTGGCTATGGTTAACTCTAATAGTGCCAGAAGACAGCCTTCCCGGACAGTGTTAAGTGGTTGTGAGGAAACCCTGCAAGGATTTTTAGCAGAAGCAGCAGTCTGCAGGTAATGGGATACACACTATTGTACTAAGTAATGTGCATCGTGCCCCCAACAACTTTAGCTTTAATATTGGGGTGCTCAAATCACAGCATGCACTTATTACTGATATCTGTTCTGGAAGCTGCCATTTCTTCACAGCATACTTTTTCATCGTTTTAAAGAAGAAAATCAAAGTGCACAACAATGTGCACCTAAACCAGCTCACATTATATCACTCACAATCAACACCATTACCCCCCTTCACCCCCGTTCCAATAGATTTAAAAAAAGGTTAGGCATACATCAGTTAGGCCTACCATCCCTGATTAAAACTGCCCTGCTGCTGGCCAGTTTTACACTGCTGTATCCTCTGCAGTATCCTAATTCTTGTAGCCAGCTTGCTCATTTTGTCTCTATTCATTTTGGACCTAGCCTTGCCATTTAAAACTGTCTTGCAGTTGGCTGAATTTACACTGTTTTGTCACCATGCCCCTTACTTCTTTTAGAAAAACATCCACCTGCACTCCTAGTACAATTTAGCCATATGCTGTTGCTGAGACTGTCCTTGAAAACTGTACTGTTCTGTAATGCCGTGTATAATTTTAGGGCAACCCATAAGCATGTAATTTAAAGGATTTATTATTTATTGATAATAAATAAAGGATTTAAATAGTTTTTGCATGGATACAAGTCATTCATGGCAGATCACAGTTTTCCATGCCTTTCTTTTTTACTGTGGGTTGCCTATTAGCCATAAAAATGTCCAGAATTTTATTTATTCTTATTTTTACACATGATTTACTGTATATAGTGCCAACAATTTGCTCAATGTTTTACAAAATAAAGGGAAATGGTACAGTTACAATTACAACTAAAAGACAAGGCATTTTACATCAAAATTCACCCACCTTGATTTCAATAGGATTCCCTTCTAAGTTTGGGATCCCTGAAATTCATTTAAGATTCGCAGAACCCTTTGCGAGTCAAACGTCATCCATCACTACTGGGGAGCAAAGTTTTTGTAAATTTTAGAACTGGATAGACAGAGATACAAATCCTTTGGCAGGCAAAACAGCTTCAATATACTATATTCTGTATTTCATCTGTGTGTTTTGCTGTGTCTTTAGCTTTAACCCCTTTCTGCATACATGTACATATACACATGCATGCTTTTACCAATCTTTTTTACTTATAAAAGCAATTGTGATAAAAAAAAAAAAAAAATTCAAATAGTCCTCAATTTTCCAAAAACTTCCAAAACTTTCAGATCCAATGTGCTTTTTCTGAATTGCATTCTAGGTATTTTACTTTCGTTTCTGCCTATTCTAGGACATGTTGTATCAACAGAGATCGTTCTGTGTCTCACTTTTAAAAGGACCAGTAAATCATTCTTTCTGTGCCATGAGCCTTCTCTTCGTCCCAGCAGTAGGTAACGTAAACAAGCTGCTGTAGGTCTTTTGCTGCTTTAGTAGAGAAAAAAAGACAGAAAGACAAAGGGCTCTCTCCTTTATAGGCCATGGGAAAACCAATGAGCGACCCCCACCGCCTTCCCTATAATGAAGTGCATATCATCTTACTGGCTGGATAAACAGTCCGCTTAACATAAAAGTAATCACACCAGGTATTCCCAAAATGTTTTAATTAAGTTAAAATTAAATATACATTTTTCTGTTGTAGTATCGTCTCAGCCAGATAGACGTTGGATCAATCGGGATTTGGCCCAGAGCCTGATGCTGACAAAGCGATCCATTTCTGAGGCTGAAATAATAACTGCTTTTTAGGCTTTGCTTTTCTCTTTCTCTTGGTAAACCTAATTCAAAGAGGGTCTATGTGAAAGCATAAACTGGAGTGAAGGGTGTGTGCAAAATGCAAATATATAAGCAATGTAGAACCCAACAATTAAATCAGTAGACATGCAGTTATTACCTTTGGCAGCCAATGATAAAGTCATTGTTACACTTATTGTATGGCAATATTGCCCATATGAGAATGAAATATTGAGTTAAATAATAAATAAATATTCCAACCAATGGGTTGGACAGCTGTTGTCATTACATTTTGTGTACACCATTTTATATACAGTATCTCACAGAAGTGAGTCCACCCCTTACAGAGCATGATCCCCTCCCTGACTGGGCCGCAGGGCAGTATTCCAACATGATAACGAACCCAAACACACCTCCAAGACAACCACTGCCTTGCTAAAGAAGCTGAGGGTAAAGGTGATGGACTGGCCAAGCATGTCTCCAGACCTAAACCCTATTGAGCATCTGTGGAGTATCCTCAAATGGAAGGTGGAGGAGCGCAAGGTCTCTAACATCCACCAGCTACATGATGTCGTCATGGAGGAGTGGAAGAGGACTCCAGTGGCAACCTGTGAACTCCATGCCCAAGAGGGTTAAGGTAGTGGTGAAAAATAATGGCAGCCACACAAAATATTGACACTGTGGGCCCAATTTGGACATTTTCACTTAGGGGTGTACTCACTTTTGTTGCCAGTGGTTTAGACATTAATGGCTGTGTGTTGTTATTTTGAGGGGACAGCAAATTTACACTGTTATACAAGCTGTACATTCACTACTTTACATTGTAGCAAAGTGTCATTTCTTTAGTGTTGTCACATGAAAAGATATAATAAAATATTTACAAAAATGTGAGGGGTGTACTCACTTCTGGGAGATACAGTATATCCTTAAAAACATTTAGTTATATCTCTTTGAAGTATAAATAAAATACTTCCTGATTCTGCCAGGAATTTTGTAAGCTGATAAATTCCTGGGCCCCCCTTCTGTGCTGTACTGTGATCAGTTAGAATTGTTTCCAGTTCCCCCCCGTGGACTACAGAACACCTCCTAATGCGATGAAGAGGAGAGGGGAAGGTGATCTGTAGTCATAAGGTGACTTGGTTTTTTTTTTTTATTTTTTAATGTTTAGAGAAAAAAAAGACCAAAACCTTTTAGAAAAAAAAAATAGTTTCCCTTACTTTTTGTTGTAAAACATCAAACAAAAATGCCTGGACAGTACAAACACCTCAAAACGACCCCTGTTTGCAACGTAGAGACCTCAAGATGATATCATTTTTTGCCAGTATTTTTGGAAATGAAGAAACGTGCTGGTGTTGAGGTGGTTAAAATATCAAGCTTTCTAATTGTGTACCAGATACAGCTCATTATTAATGTACTGATCATCCACAGAGGGGGGAGGATGGGATAATGTACAGGCCACATACAGTGAAAGGATGGAGATGATGGGCTTAACTCACAGAATAAGGGAGGTCAACAGCTAATACAGGCACTACAGAGACAGGATGGAAATGAGATTTACAGGAGGGGGGATTAAAAGGGGTAAAAAGATCCCTCGTTAAAATAAATACAATTAAAGAAAAAGTATAGCCAAAGCTATCTTGGCTGAACTTCTCCTGTAGGTCACAGGAGTGGGGTTTGTTCTGCACTCCTATGACCCATTTTCAGTTGACAGCGGGCTAAAGTCAACTGTTGGCTGACATCACTCAGCTGGTCCAGGCTCTGAAAAGATCCCGACCATATGATCAATCCAGAATCCTGGATGGACATCTGGTTCAGCCTCTCAATGATCTGTCAAGAGCATGAGACAGCCCCTCCTGCCCACTCCACAGCCTAGCACTCCAGTGAGAGCTGGAGGGGCAGAGCAGAGAGCCGGAAAGTGACAGTGACAGCTCTCTGCTCAGAGGGAAGGGGAGAATAAAGGTATCAGCGGTATTTGATTGCTCAGTTCTCACTGCAGAGCCAGAGGGGAACAAATGCAGCATATGCATTCACCTAGGTGAGTATAAGGCTCCATTCACATATAGGCGTTTTGAATCACGGACGAAATCGCCACGATTATGCCTGAAACTTCAAAACGTGCTGTTAAAATTTCAAATGTTCCAATGCGATCTGTCGTACGATGATAGCGGCAGAATTAACCTGCGTTTTTAGGTACCATTGAAATGAATGGTACCTGAACACACTGAAGAGCGATTTGATGTTTTAACAGCGTGTTTTGAAATTGTGAGCAATTCCGCCTGAGATTCAAAACGCCTATATGTAAACGGAGCTGAAATGTTTTTTACTTCACTTTTAATTAAATCTTCCTCTGCCTACTCTTCATTGTTTGACCCCTTGCTGACCGCATAACACATACATGCAGAGGCAAAAATAGTGGATTTTAACACCCAGCCCCCACACATACAGTATGTCCTGGGATTGTGTACTGATAATGCGCTCCCAGCATTCTGACTGATCTGTTATTCTATGCATTAAGGTAAAAAATGCCCCGTTTCCTGTCCCCACTCCCCCTTGTCCCTAAACACTTGTCTGACACCTCTCACCAATCCAGAACTGTCCCAGCTGCACCATCTGCCTTTCTGGTCTCACAGGAGACACTGGCAGTGGGAGCCATAGGCTCCTGCTACTGTCATTCAAACACCTCTGAGGAGGGAGTTGGAGGTGTGGCTTACTGGTTCTGTGCATGGCTATGGATGCACACAGCCTGGTTAGGGAGCTCACCCACACAGATACCCTCTTAGTACACAAAGGAGGAGTGGAGAGGGCTGGTGGGGAACCCTAGAAAAGGAGGTAAGAGACCTCTCTGTGCAATGCAATTATACAGGGCAGGTAAATATAACATTGTTTTTATTTTAAATTAAAAAAACAGACTTTACATTCACTTTAGTGATTCTAAATATTTTTTTTTTAATAACAAACACAGTATGTTTACCAGCTCTGTGCAATAGTTTTGCACAGAGCAGCCCCGATCCTCTTCCTTTTGTCGGTTGTGACTTCTCCCCCCTGACAAGTGCATCCAATAGCAAGCCTCTAGCTATGGGGGCGCTCGAACTGGCTTGTTCCTGACAATGTCCATTCACACACACACACAGCGTAGCTCGGTCCCGCCACCACTCTTTCCTCATTGGCTCACTCGCTGCAATTGACAGCAGCAGGAGCCAAGGGCTCCCCCTGCTGTGTGAGCCAATGAGGAACAAGAGACCCGGGAGAGCTGTGGATCTCATGCACACTGCTGGATTGAGATGGGGCTCAGGGTGGAGCTGCACCCAGAAGGTTTTTTACCCTAATGCATACACTGCATTATGGTAATAAAACCTTCTGCCTTTAGAACCACTTTTTCACTCTCTCTCTCTCTATAGATATTTAAAACAGCACAGTAAAGAGTTCATGTTTACACAGCTAGGTGATGTGTAAGGGTAGGTGCACACCACTGCGTACTGATGATGTGCACTGCATTGTGTTTCTGCTTGCACTGTGATTACTATGCTTTTACAGCGCACTGCAATGCAATTTGATAAAATACTGCCTGCCTTTTTTTCCAACCCACATTAACGCTTTGCATTTTTAGCCTTTTGCCTTGTTGAAGCATTGGAACTACATTGTCCAACACAACTGAATGCATGTGCTGTGAACAAGCCCTGAAGACCCTTTCATACTAGCACAGTCTGCTATGGGGCATTTAACTCGCATGCATTATGTTAAGGCTGCCTACTCACTTGAATGGGCTGTCTAAGGGCTTGTTCACACAGGCTGCTTTGTATAACGCGCATGCTGGTGTGCACTGTCAAGGGGCCGATGCCAATGCATCACAAACTCGCTGTTTACATTCTTTTAACTTTGTTGTTTTGTCCCAAAATGACATTTAATTTGTCTTTTTTTGCAGCAGTGGGTTGTGATGCAGGGTAATGCGTTTCAAAATACTGTGCTGATAAAGAGTACTGCATGCTCTACTTATTTCATACACATCATTGCAGCACTGTGGTGTGAGCTGAGCTTACAGGACTCAAAGCAAATTGCCTTACCTATGCATTGGGTCCAGGGGCAAACTGACAACTCATGGGACCCCCGGACAATAGGGGTTCATGGGGCCCCTGTGTCCTTGCCCAAACTCAAAAAAGCCTATGAAAAAGGTACCATGGGCATTTCATGGGAACCCCTACTAACCCTGGGCAGTGCCCGAATTTCCAAATGGTCAGTCCGCCCCTGATTGGGTCTATGTTGGGCAAGACAACCCAGTGCAGACTAACACATATGGCATGAACAGGTCCTTAAGAATGACAATTAACCAAAAATCAAGTATGCCGAATTGTCGATAGTGCGCAGTACTGCCTTACCACACATTGTGGTGTGCTGCAATGTAGGTGCTCTGGGAAGGTGTGTTCGGGTGCCATTCTGAATCAATAGCATCACACTAACACATGTTCCAAGGAGCAGGGCCCTCCTATCCCTCTTGTATTGAACTGTATTGTTGCTGTATTGTCTCCCGTTCTATTGTAAAGCGCTGAGCAAACTGTTAAAGCGCTGTATAAATCCTGTATAATAATAATAACTAGAAAAGCTACAATTTCTGGGGAAATTGTGTGAAGTGTTCTTGCCTCCACCAGTAGTCTACAACTGGAGTGGGCGGAGTAGCTTTTGTCACTCTGCTGCCTGCTCACACACCTGGGTTCCTATGGCAACTCACTCTACAGCAAGGGCAGAGGAGCGGTTAAAAACAAACTGCTCCAACTTGCTCACTTCACTGGCTGTTGCCACTTCAAACAGTTGTAGTTTTAAAATTATAAATTCTACACCGAAGAACTTTATATTGTGAGAATCACAAGACCCAGACCTACATTTTGATGCATAGCATGTCTCTGAAATATTAAAAATGAAGGCACAGTCACAGTTTAGAATTTGCCCTTCAAATTTCAGGTGGCTAGAGTGCAGTTTCAATGAATGTCAATGGGCGGCGTGAGTTGCAAACTATCAGGACTATGGCTTAGTCGTGGACATTGTTAGTGGCAGCAGGGATAGCTGAACGTTTTGATATATGATTTGTGTAGGTGGGCTTGAAAATGAGGGAGTGATGGCAGTTTAGAAATCATGTCCTGATTTTTCAGCTCCCACTCTACTTTTGAACATTGCGCCATTCATTCCTATGGGACCAATTTCACCACAAAAATGGCGATATTTCGTGAACCATTCGGCGAAACGTTCCACAAAGTAATAGCACACCAATCGGGAACAATCCGATACGTTTCTGTATATTACTGTCTATGTAGTGTAAAAACTGTGGGAGGAGTTAGGGTGGTAAATTTGGCTATAATAACAAGAATATATATGTGAGATAACAGTAAGTGGTCTGCCATGCAAGAACCCTTAATAATGTTGTCATTGCAGTGTGCTGTTGTGAATAGGCCATAGGACACCATGGGACAGTCAATCATGTACTCTGATATTTATGGGCACATAAGAATTTTATTCACATGAGCGGACCTATCTGTACACCCATTTGAAGGCTTGTCCAAGGGTGTGGAAATTTTTTAACCGCTTCCCAACCGCCCTGTAGCAGAACCACATATATATATTGTAACGGGGTTCGCTTGGCAGCGGGTGTGTGTGACCCCCTGGATGGGTGCACAACACAAAAACACAGGCACAGCACAACAGTGGAGGTGAAAAAACAAAAAGGTTCAGTTTATTTACAATATTTACAGGAAAACGTCAAACCAAAAAGAAACATCAAATCAAACCCTGGCCAACTGGATATTTACTGTACAATTAGCTTCCCTAGCTATCCACCAGGTACAGCCTGATACTATACCTAGTCCCTGTTAGTTGGAGGCTTAGCCACACAGGCTTTTGTCTCCCTGCACACAGATAATATGTTGCTCCCCAGTCTACTCAGGCAACGATCTGGTTCCAGGGTGGAGCAACTCCCTAAGCAGGCTGGGAAGTTTTATAGAGGCCTTAATGAGCCCACTACCTTCAGCTGGGCTCATTACCTCAGTGCTGAAGGACTCAGCACTTCCCCTAGTGGAACAAATCCCTATAGAGTCTAAACCTTGGACAAATGTATCGTCCATCCAGAACGCAACCAGGTGATTTCACCTGCCTACTGTCACAATATATATACACATGATTTTGCGTTTCCGGTAGGGGGCACGAGCAAGCCCTACCCGTGCCACCGTTCGCCGCTGTCAATCATCGGGTCCCGACCGGTAATTAATCGCCAGCACCTGGTGATTTCCAAAGATCTCCAACCGAGAGGAGGACTGTTTTGTTTACTAACAGTTCTCCCTGTCGGGCACACTGCTTTGGATGGCTGTGCACAGCACAGCCATGCAGAGCAGTGTGTTTACAGTGAAGCACACTGACACCGCCCCCTTGCAAAACACTCCCTCAACACAGTTAACCCTTTGAGCGCCCCTCATGTTAACCCCTTCCTGCCCAGTGCCATTAGTACAGTGTCAGTGCTTTTTTTTTTTTAGCACTGACCACTGTACTGGTGTCACTGGGGATGTCAGTGATACCAAGTTAGTTCCCCCCCAGTGTCAGAATGTCCACGACAGTCCCGCTATAAGTCGCTGATTGCTGCCATTACTAGTAAAAATAAATTTAAAAAAAATTCCCAGTATATATACCGCCATTCATAAATGCTATAGCTTTCACATAAACCAATTAATTTACACGTATTGGGATTTTTTTTAGCAAAGACATGTAGCAGAGTACATTTTGGTGTAAATTTATGATGAAATTAAATTTTTTAAGTTTTTTTACTGGACATGTTTAATAGCAAAAAGTCAAAAATATTGTTTTCTTTCTCAAAATTGTTGTTTTTTTTTAAAAAAATCAAATACCACCAAAAGAAAGCTCAATTAATGGGGAAAAAAGGCCGTAAATTTCATTTGGGTGCAGCGTTGCAAGACCGCGCAATTGTCAGTTAAAGTAACGCAGCGCCGTAACGCAAAAAATGGCCTGGTCAGGAAGGGGGGTAAATCCTCAGGAGGGCAAGGGGTTAAAAAAGCTGCTCCTATGTCGGTGCATTTTGCAGCTGTTTTTTTTTTTTAATTGATTTATATTTTATTAATTTTTATATATATATTTATTTATTTTATATACCGTATTTTTCGCTCCAAAAGATGCACCTGACCATAAGCCGCACCTAGGTTTTAGAGGCAGAAAACAGGAAAAAAATATTCTGAACCAATGGACTGCAGACATAGTACAAGAGATGACCAGAGACTGCAGACACAGTACAGGAGATGACCAAAGACTGCGGACACAGTACAGGAGATGACCAAAGACTGCGGACACAGTACAGGAGATGACCAGAGACTGTGGACACAGTACAGGAGATGACCAGAGACTGCGGACACAGTACAGGAGATGACCAGAGACTGCGGACACAGTACAGGAGATGACCAGAGACTGCGGACATAGTACAGGAGATGACCAGAGACTGCGGACATAATACAGGAGATGACCAGAGACTGCGGACATAGTACAGGAGATGACCAGAGACTGCGGACATAATACAGGAGATGACCAGAGACTGCGGACACAGTACAGGAGATGACCAGAGACTGCAGATAGTACAGGAGATGACCAGAGACTGCAGACAGTACAGGAGATGACCAGAGACTGCGGACAGTACAGGAGATGACCAGAGACTGCGGACACAGTACAGGAGATGACCAGAGACTGCAGACACAGTACAGGAGATGACCAGAGACTGCGTACATAGTACAGGAGATGACCAGAGACTGCGGACACAGTACAGGAGATGACCAGAGACTGCGGACACAGTACAGGAGATGACCAGAGACTGCGTACATAGTACAGGAGATGACCAGAGACTGCGTACATAGTACAGGAGATGACCAGAGACTGCGGACACAGTACAGGAGATGACCAGAGACTGCAGACACAGTACAGGAGATGACCAGAGACTGCAGACATAGTACAGGAGATGACCAGAGACTGCGGACACAGTACAGGAGATGACCAGAGACTGCAGACATAGTACAGGAGATGACCAGAGACTGCGGACAGTACAGGAGATGACTGCTGACTTTTGGGGAGGGGGGGGGAGCGGGTACCTGAATTTGACAGGTACCCGATCTTACTTCTGCGGAGTTGTTCTTTGGTTAGTGTCAGCTCTGCAGCGGGACCTTACCTGTTCCTCTATCCAGCGCTGTCTTCCCGGCTTCTGTAGTGTGGGCGTTCGGCTTGACAGCAGGGTGCCAAGTGCGCATGAGCGAGAAGCGCTCTGCGCTTTGTGATTGGTCCGGCGGCTTTTGGGACCTGTCATGTGTCCCAGGTGCTGCCTTACCATTCACAAAGCGCACCGCTTCTTGCGGACTTGGCACCCGGCTGTCAAGCCGAGTGCCCACACTACAGAAGCCAGGAAAACAGCGCGCCGCTGGATAGAGGAACAGGTAAGGTCCCGCTGCAGAGCTGAGCGGCCGGCCCGGTATTCTGACACGGTGGAGGTGGAAATACCGGACCAGCCGCTCCATATTTGCTCCATAAGATGCACTGACATTTTCCCCCCTTTTTTTGGGGGAAAAAAAGTGCGTCTTATGGAGCGAAAAATACGGTATATATTATTTTACATAAGTATAGCGAGTGCTCAATATATTTTATTTGGTTAAAAAGCTACTTGTCCGGGGACTAAATCAGGGTCCCAATCTGCTTGTTCCTCATGACAATCTACAAAAAAAAAAAGGAGGGTTGATGATTTTTATTAGGCAGAGGTGTTTTTCGGAATGTCTTGGGCTTTTGAAAACAAAAGGAGCTTTATTGTGACTTAAACGTTTAATGTTTTTAACATTGCGCTGTGTATATCCTATTCACCTCCCTGCTTGTCTCCAGCACCACACCCGGGGACTAGCAGGGAGGGGAGAGACCTTGCAGTGTGACAAGTACTGATTGGGCGCTTGTCAGGAAAGGGGAGTGTCAGGCTTTTTTAACGCTCAGCAGACACACATCTACTAAGCAAGTAAATAAGGTGCCGGCCCCAATGAGAAAAAAACAACTTTATTCGCTCAGGTTACCCTCACACACAGAAACACTTGGGTGCTCAGTACTAGTGCTCCGACGTCCGCTCCGTTAGGCCCCGTTCACACAGGGGCATTTTGGGATTGTGGCATAATTACTGCAATTCTGCCCGCAATGTCAAAACACACTACAATCACAAAACGCAGGTTCAGGTGTCATTTTTTTCAATGGTACCTAAAACGCAGTGCGGTCACTGCGCAATTCACTGCTCTGCAAATTGCATCACATGAAGCTTGTTGCCCAAAGAGGAGCAGGAGCATCTTTTGGGCGACAAGCTTCACACAAAGCGATTAGCTACAAGACAATCACAGCAAAACCAAACCACGATTTAGATGCCATTGAAATCAATAGCACCTGAACCTGTGTTTTCCGTTTCTGCTATGATTCCAAAATGCCCATGTGTGAATGGAGCCACCCTGGTTCACACATATGCGATTCTGGATGCGTTTTCAAATGCACAGATTCACACGACAGGCTAGATATTATGTGTTCCTATTGAGGTGGTTCAAGTGTTACTAAACCCAGGACCCCGCATTCACTATATCTGGTCCCCCACAGTACACACAACATGGAAATGATATTATTTTAATACATATAAACTGTTAAATACCTTTTCTCATCAGCAGTTAGAACAATCTTGTGACTTCAGCAGAGCACTGGTTAAAGCTTATAGGAGGAGTTTTCTTTCTGCTCTAGGAGGATGCAAAACCCCTGGCCTCTGTCTGGACAGTGCTGATTGGCCCTGTGCTGATCATATGCACTCTGCCAACAAAAAATAAACCTCTCTAGTAATACACACCAAACTGAGCATGTGCATGTGGCTACAGATTCAGTCTGTCTTATCAGGTGGACATCTGAACAAGAGGAGGGGCAGAGAAAACAGGATCAAATGGCATTTTCCACACAATACAGAAGATTAACCCCTTAGGTTCCACAGTGAGTATACTGCATATACAGACTGATTTTACTGTGCGGGTTTAGTAACAATTTCATACATGTGTTCCACATGCATTGTGATCTGAGTACCATGAGAAAAATGGTCCTGTGCGAGTTTGTAGCAGTGCGTTCCAGACTCACAAGTGGTAGAGTGACATGCATAGATAAGTACTTACATAGGATTGCTATTGACAGGAGTTTTCTCTTTGAAGTGAATTAAGGGTGTTTTTGCATTTAAATTAATGGGAGGAGTTATTGCATTGAAGTCAGAGGGAGGCGTTTTTTGCATGAAGTAAATGGAAGGCGTTATGTCATTGAAATCAGTGGGAGCCGATTTTGCACTGAAATCGATGGGAGGCGATTTTGCATTGAAGTCAATGGGAGCCAGTTATCGAGAGAGAGTTGGTAAAATCATGCCTGTTCTGAAATTGCACAGGAATGGTATTCACAAAGAAGAATTGCAATTTCAGCACACATAAGTATGAACCTAGGATAAAGAGGCTGCTTTCCCGCAGCAGGGCTAAGTGTAAAAAAATCCCACCTGCCCGGCGCCTGGAATTGCTTGTCCTGGGTGTCAGGTGATATGATTTACACATCCCTGTTGTCTTTGTCCCTATGGGCTGCATAGGTTTTCCTTGCATCCGCGTATAGATCCATTCATGTCTATTGGGAAGCAGTAGCTGCAGGGATGCAGCCGCTGGTCCCAATTTGACAGCCGTTCAGATGTGTGGCTCTGAACTCTGGCACAACTTACTATCAAATTGGGACCAGTGTGTGTAGACTTGAAGGAGACTGCCTGCATGTGGATGAACGGAACACTGTGTGGGCAAAGACAACCCTTCCCACGGGTGTAAGGATAGGTAAGCCATTGTGGATTAGGCCTTACTGAACAATATAGAGGCTGCCATTGCCAATCACCTATACTAAAATGGCCGTAGTGCTGGCTGAAATTCATTAAAACTGTCATTGTTATTGAGCAAGTATACAAACTTGTTTGATTTTCTTGATTCAGGTCAATGTCAATGGGGGCAGCACAGTGGCTAAATGGTTATCACTTAATCCTGGCAGTCCTAGGGTCATTGGTTCAAATCCCAGCCACAGCATCACCTGCCTGTAGTTTACATGTTCTCCCTGTGCCTGCATGGGTTTCCTCCAGGTACTCCAGCTTCCTCCCACACTCCAAAGACATGCTAGAAGGTTAATTGTCTTCTGTCTAAATTGGCCCTAGTATGATTATTATTATACAAGATTTATATACTGCCAACAGTTTGCTCAGCACTTTACAATATAACAGGAGATAATACAGCAACAATACAGTTCAATAGAAGAGGGTTAGGAGGGCCCTGCTCCTTGGAGCTTACAATTTAAGAGGGAGGGGCTAGTGGTAGAAAAGGTAATAACTGTGGGGGATGGACTGGTAGGAGAAATAGAAGATTCCATTATTAGCTGAGGGCAGGATAGGCTTCCCTAAAGAGATAGGTTTTCAGAGATCGCCTAAAAGTGAGCAGAATAGGTGATAGCCTGATAAATTGGGGTAGAGAGTTCCAGAGGATGGGGGAAGCTCTGAAGAAGTCCTGGAGACGAGCATGGGAGGAGGAGACAAGGGAGCTAGGGAGCAGAAGGTCGTGCGAGGAGTATGATATGTATGAATGTGAGTTAGGGACCTTAGATTGTACATCCCTTGAGGGTTAATGACAGATGTGAATGTACAATATATATATGTAAAGCGCTGCGTAAATTGACAGCACTATATAAGTACCTGTAATAAATAAATAATAATAAATGTCCCAGGAAATATTGTGCTTTGAGAATTTGGAGAAGATCACAAACTGTAGCCTCCATTCTCTTATGACAGGTCTGATTTATAGAACTTTATATATTCTCCTGATTATTTATCCTACATCTGAACTTACATTACCTTCTTCTCCTTTGATGTGTACTCGGTGGACCTGCAGACAGACGAATGTGAAGAATGAGCTATTAGTGACACAATAGAGTGCACATGACAGGTGATCCTGGGGATGTATGCTGGGAATTAATTACATCCATATGTTCACACTCTGCTACAAACGTGCATCTCAGGAAACAACCCAGGACTAAGGACAAGCCATTCTATTCAAATAAATATGGTGGAAGAACAAGTACAAGTAGACTTAACATCAGGCACATTATTTTATGTTAAGTGCTATAATATCTGAGGATAACATGGTAAAATGGTCAATGATACTGATGATGTTACTTTAAACTGACTTTATGGTCAAAATGTAAAACCATATATTCATTCCCATATTGTATTTCAGTTATTTGTTGTCCTACTCTTGTTAATCTGAACAATCTTGAAGTTCATAATCTTACTCTGTGAAGATTCTCTCTGTTACACGTATTCCCTATGTCCTGTGATTAGGCTCTGCTGTGTCACACGTTTCGCAGAGCCTGCCTTCTCAACTACAGAGGTGCTGAGAGGAGGAGTTTCAGGAGGCGGAGTCAGTACAGGAAACACTTCTTGCAAGCAGCAATTTATCATGGGATATGTAGTCCTTAGAAATTGAAAGCAAACAGCTGAGAAGACACTGTAACACAAGCAGGGAATCCTGGAAGTTGTGTAAAGAGATGGCCAGTAGACAGACAACACTTGCAACAT
The DNA here is from genome assembly GCF_062004578.1 of Staurois parvus. Lineage (NCBI taxonomy): Eukaryota > Metazoa > Chordata > Amphibia > Anura > Ranidae > Staurois > Staurois parvus. The sequence continues at coordinate 8,438,247 of NW_028317827.1, read as the reverse complement.
GAAAAGAGAGTAAGTGTATATTGGATTGTCAAAATAACTATTGTATGTATTACTATTATAATGCTGATGATAAAAAATGAAAGTGTATACTGTGGCCATAAATTTCCTTTAAAGTGTTACTAAACTCAGGACCCTACATTCACTCTATCTGGTCTCCCACAGCAGACACAACATGGAAGTGCAATTATTTTAGTAAATATAAACTGCTAAATACCTTTTCTTATCAGAAGTTAGAGCAGTCTTGTGGCTTCTATCTGTGTTCAGCCAAGCACTAGCTAAAGCTTGTAGGAGAAGTTTTCTTTCTGCTCTAGGAGGATGCAAAGCCCGTGGCCTCTGTCTGACCAGTGCTGATCACATGTACTCTCTCATGGAAAGAAAAACCTCTCTAGCAATACATACCAAACTTAGCATGTGCAAAATGCCTACGGTTCAGTCTGTCTTATCAGGAGATAAGAGGTGGTCACTTGAAAAAGGGGAGGAACAGAGAAGAAAGATTCAAACAGCCTTTTTACACAATGCAGAGGATTAGCCCCTTAGGTTCCACAGTGAGTATAACAAGCATGCTTTACTACATATACAGGCTGATTATACTGTTGTGGGTTTAGTAACACTTTAAACAAGTCCATTGTTTAACTTTACAAGTTTGCATTAATAAATTCCAGACATGTCTCAGTATACGACAACAGCATACCTCTTCAAAAAGGTATATATGATATCTGTCCCACTCTGCTCTGATTGGCTCCCAGATCCCCTGCTGATCAATGCAGACTCCAATCCGTGTGGAAGAGACCTAAAGGCTACAATATTATCAGAATCCCTTGCAGCACACTTGTTTTAGGTCAGTGCCCGTCAGTATCCCTGGTGTTTACATTATTCCTGCATGCTGGTGGTCAGGTAGAACTACGGTTGCCACCTCATCCCTTTAATCCTGAACACATATTAATTACACAGCTTCTGAGGCTAATTTAATGCAGATAAGGCATTAGGTGAATTTAATTACCACCTTAATCAGCCACACAACCTGTGCAATGAATATGTGTTCGGTTTTAAAGGTATGAGGTGGCAACCCTAGGTAGAACACTGTCTCAGGGCTGCTGTTAGAAACCATGGGGCCACATACAGCCAACGTGACAGCACCCCCCAAAAGCACAGTTTACTAGGCTTCAGTTATGAATGAACATCGTGAATGATCAGTTCTGGTCACTCATTGTGTTCATTCAGGAAAGGAAGGGGACGGTAAATGTCACATATTTACTGGACCATTCCCCACTATCCATCTTGAAGGATCCTACAGTATGCTTTCAGCTGCCGGAAAGAAGCAGAGGAGGGAAGCCAGCAGCACTGCAGGTACACGGGGGGCCTGGGCAGCAGGAGGAAATGTATAGTATACAGGGATTGTCATGAGTGCAGCAGGAGCAATTAATGGAACCAATCCCCTGTATGGAGAGGAGAAGAAGCCAGCTTTCAGCTGCTGCAGAGAGAGCCATACAGGGGATCAGTTCCAGTAATTGCCCCCCGCACAGTGCTGATAACCTTCCCTGTCCACATCCAATTCACCTAGCTGCCTGAGCCCCCCTGCTGGCCTGGGCCCCATACAGCAGGACTGGTGGTACCCCCTTATCCACAGTCCTGCACTGTCTACTCTGCTTTCATCTCAAATTTTAGCAGCAAGGTACGATAGTTTTAAAACATTTTAACTGTCTCAAAACACTATGTCACACACTGAAATTCCATTTTATTATGTGTATCAGACGGCAAGTCTATGAGATTTTATGGGCTGTATCAGTATTTTGGAGAAGGGTATAAAATATTTGAATTCCTGTCTTTTATTAGTCCTCATGCACACTGGACGTTTTTACAGCAGCTGTTTTTGGCTTTTGACTTTTTTTTCTACAGCCAGTAAACCCTCCAGCATGTTATCCTATGTGTCCATGCACACATAGACTGTAATCAACATTTTTTGGCTGGAAAAAAACACCCAGGACTAGTAGGTTTCTAGAGGAGTTTTTTAGCTGTAAAAATGCTCTAACACTGAAAAACGCGGTAAATCGTGGCAAACCAGCGTTTTTGGATTTTTTTTACCCCCCCCAACAAACAAACAAACAAACAAGCCCCAAAAGCAAAAAAAGTGGCAAAACTCATGTTTTTAACGTGACTTTACACAGCTAACATTACCAGCGTTATTAAACCGCCCCGGGTGCATGGAGCCTTAGGGTTGCCACCTCATCCCTTTAACCGAACACATATAAATCACACAGGTTATGAGGCAAATTTAATGCAGATAGGGCACTAGGTGAGTTTAATTACCACCTTAATCAGCCACAGAACCTTTGTCATTTCTATGTGTTCTGTTTTAAAGGGATGAGGTGGCAACCCTATCTGTGATACAGGATGTGTCTGGACTAGGGTTGCCACCTCATCCCTTTAAACCTGAACACATATTAATTAGACAGATTTTGTGGCGAATTTAATGCAGATAAAGCACCAAGTGAGTTTAATTACCTCCTTAATCAGCCACAGAACCTGTGCAATTAATATGTGTTCGGTTTTAAAGGGATGAGGTGGCAGCCCTAGTCTGGACTCCCATCAGTTTGCTAAAAAAAAAAGAAAGACTTTCACTTTTTTATTATTATTATTTATTATTATACAGTATTTATATAGCGCCAACAGTTTGCTCAGCGCTTTACAATATAAAGGGAGACAATACAGCAACAATACAGTTCAATACAAGAGGGTTAGGAGGGACTGAACCTTGGAGCTTACAATCTAAGAGGGAGGGGCTGGTGGTACAAAAGGTAATAACTGTGGGGGATGAACTGATAGGAGGAATAGAAGATTCCATTATTAGCTGAAGGCACAATAGGCTTCCCTGGAGAGAGGTTTTCAGTATTATTATTTCCATATTATTATACACTTTAAGATAAATGCTCTATGTAATTGTTCTGTCCACTTCTATTCATTTGCATATTATTACAACATTTGCTGAGCCACTTTTGCATCTAAAATAACTATGTAACATAAAAGCTTCGAACTATCAAAATTTTTTTGAAACTTTCTTTGAGTAGCACCTACGTGCTGGTGTCAGGAACCCATGGAGAAGTTTGAATTGTGGCCCTTATGTTCAGACACCAATTTTCCCAGGTGTCTAGGCTACATAGGGATTGCCACAACTTCTACCAAACTAACATTGCGTGTTTCATTTTGGCCAGAGTTCTTCTATGGAATGATTCAAAAACCCATTTTCATATAAAAAGAATGAGGAATGTTTCATTACAGTAGAACGATGATTGGGAATCCGCTGTCGATTCCTATTGAAAGGTACACGGTGTCCACACATTTCAATGGTCCTTTTAAAAACATGACCGTTGTTACAATTATCTCTTCTTGTTATCAACAACCCTCGTTGGTAAGCAATTACGGCTCATTCATATTTTATGGCGTGTGCCCAGAAGAAAGCAAATGCACACAAAGATTGCATCTAGTAATCCATTAATGCCTACAGCAATTTGTTGGACTGCAAAGTATTATTAAAGAATGTATAATATTCATTATCCATATAGTACATAATTTAAAACGGGAAGATTGCTTTTCGTGCTTTCGGTGACAACCCTATGTGTATGGAATACATGCGATAGTCGGAATAATAGAGTTCAAAGGTGAAACACGATGCTGGAAATATATTAGTGAGCAAGCGAGAAATGTTATTTGTATATTCTAGCACAGTTTTAAACTAAAAGGAAATTGTAGCGTATATATATATTCCCCAGACAACTTTATTTTTTTACTTTTTGCTGCATTTAGCTTAAAGCAGTTGTAAATGCTCAAGGTTTTTAACCCTCATGCATTCTATGCATGAAGATAAAAAAAACCTTCTGTGTGCAGCAGTGCCCCCAGCCCCCTCAATACTTACCTGAGCCTCATCGAGATCCAGTGATGTGTACAACAGCCTCGTCTGTCCTGGGTCTTTGCTTCTTCATTGGCTGAGACAGCAGGTGGAAGCCAATTACAGTCAGTCAGCCAATCAGGAGAGAGAGGGGGCAAGGCCAAGCCACGGCTTCATGTGTAAACAAACAGCTGCTTGTTATGGGGGAACCGGACAGAAAGGAGGAGCCAGGAGAGCCTGCGGGGGACCCGAGAAGAGGAGGATCCAGGCTGCTCTGTGTAAAACCACTACACAGAGTAGGTAAGCATAGACATGTTTGATATTTTTAAAAAAAATTACCCTTTAGTATCACTTTAAAGAACTCCTGATGTTAGGAAGGCCTACTGAATCCCCAAGATATACTGTGCACATAGCACTTATGTCCATTAAAATCAGTGCTATGATTTGGAAATAAAATTAACTCCTTACCCAGTGCCCACTCCTTACTAAGTCCTGCTTCTTTCTGCTCAGCACAGACTTTAATACTAAGCCCTATCCCTCCCCAATAAATCTTGCCCCATCTTATTAGGCCTTGCGCCCCCACACACAAACCCCTGCCTTTTCTTAAAAAAGACACTGTCACCTTGTATATGCAGGGTAAAACTGACAGTATCCCCTGGTTCTCTTATACTTATCTTACCTGCACTCACTAGCTACTTCTTGCTGCTCTGAAATTGACTGTGTCAGGGACCCGGGGGGGGGGGGGGGGTGGCGATGATGTCACCCACCCAGTCACGTGGCAGTGTTCAGACCTAGGAATTGGCTGCTAGACCTAGACACTGTCATAAGGGAGTAGGTCACATAAGCCGAAATTATGTATATTCTCGCTAACTGTGAAGAAGCAAAAAGCTGCAAGGGACTAAGTGGATTCCTCATCTGTGCTGTACTTTGCAGATGGACAAATTCCCCTTTCCTGTCAGAATACCTGATTGGCTGCAGCTGCTGTTTATCTGACAAATTTCTGTTGAGGTTCTTTGATTTTTCAGGTGAAAAATGTTGGTCAGGAGGGTGGAGACAGGACCTCCCATGGAGTGAATTTCATCCGGTTTATCAGGAACTGGCCAAAATTCACATCATACTTGGCCAGCTTTTGACTTAAAGGGTTAGTTCACCTTTACAGAAAAAAAAGTAAAGATTAACTAACACTGTATACCATCCCCACCCCACTTAGTACCTTCTGTACTTATCTCCAGCGATCCTGAGTTGTATGGGCTCCCACAGCTGGTTCTGGTTTGAAATCTTCACTCCTCTCCCTCCTTTCTATGCAGGGCTTCCCTGGACAAACCAGATCACTTCTGATTGGTCAGCAGTGTAACAGTGAATCAATCCAGTCCATCCCAGAAGTGCTGCACAGAGAAGAGCAGGGATTTCAAATCTGAAGACTGCTGGACCAGCTGTGGGAGCAATGACAGCTCAGGATCGTTGGAGGCAGGGGCGGACTGACCATTTGGAAACTTGGGCACTGCCCGAGGGCCCGGGGTCAGTAGGGGCCCCATGAGATGCCCCTGTACCTTTTTCATAGGCTTTTTTGAGTTTGGCAAGGACACAGGGGCCCCACGATCCCCTATTGCCCGGGGGCCTCATGAGTTGTCAATCCGCCCCTGGTTGGAGGTAAGTACGACATGGAGGAATGAGGTGTACAGTGTTAGTTCCCTTTACAAAATTCTTTATAGCTGAATTAATGCTTACTAGCTTTCGACCTAGCCAGCTTTAGATGTAATAAGCAAGCAGTATGTAGGGGAAGGGGGGCTGAAAGGTTATTTATTTTTTCCTTCCAGTATTGGGGTATTATGGAGAACCGATCAGACATATGAAAAGCAAAAGTCCTGCAAAAGGTAGATATCACAGAATTTCTGCTGTTGCTTTGTTTGTCACAAAACGTTCCTGTGTGCACCTCTCTGAAGCTAGATTCACTTTATTTTTGTGTAAAACGTCATTGCAGTATCCTCTTTGGCAAACGTTCAGTTCTATTTTATTTTTATTTACATTATGATTCTGTCAGTTTGCCGCCTAGCATACAACTCTACGACATTCCTCTGAAATGTGGTTGTTCTTTGCAAAGTAGCATGGTTTATCCCACTGAGAAATTCTGTCTTGTTGTGGCTCATTAAGTCCAGAGAAGAGGAACAAAGACATTTGGAGAAAAGTCATAAACTTTTTTCGATTATGAAAGCTGCTTGTGCAACGCTTGCTAACCACAGTGTGTCAGGCTTCACATTGGTCACTTATTAAAGTCCGGTGATTGTTCTAGAAAGAATTTCGTTAAAACCCACCCACAAGCGGGACTTGCTCCGAGGGACGGGTCGTCTTCAGGTCACTGTTAAAACCAAATTGTAGTCCTGATACATGAAAGCTCTTTGGGAGCGAAGTGTGTTTTTTTTCTAAAAGAGTGGATATCGTTTCCAGAGCAACTTAAACCTCATGTGTTTTCACAAGGAAATGAATCATTTATTTTCTTTGGCCTTTTCCCTGTTTTCTCAAATTTTTCATATTTTGAACTGCCTAATAGATTTTGAATGAGCCAGAAGGAAACCCACCTTTTCGTCCATGCCTGTTGAGCTGCATTGATCTGCATAGATCGACACAAGCACAACGCAGAGGTGCTTAGAAAATAATTGTTTTCTATGTGCCTTGTTAACACCATACAAGTGTGGTGATGTACGGTGTGTAAAAATGTGCAAATCACAGCATGTGACTTCAGAGCCAAATAAGGAGTCATAGCCAAAAAGGTTGCCTTGGGCAAAATCCACCCCATGGCAAGGTTTTAGCTTACAGGCTGGTGTGAATGAGCTCTTAGGGCTCCTTTACACTCGCTTTGTTCTCTGAAGAGCATTTCAGGTTCAGAATGCTCTTCAAAGAGCATTTTAAAGATGATGAGGATGCATTGCATCGCCTTCTCACTATCTAATTTAACCCCTTGCACCCCACACTAGCACGCCACAACCGAATGCATTATATGTGGTTGCAGAGCACTTTCAGAGCAGCCCCATTCATGTAAATGATTCACACTAGCCAGGTGCTACAGGGATATAATTCCTGCTGCAGCTGTGAATCCCAGCCTCATGACCACTGCATATTTACACCATCGCTGCTGCCCCTGCAGCTAAAAAGGGAGTAGTTGGGGAGGAGGGGTCAGTAATAACATGGCTCATCTGCGGGGTTTAAAGTCAGTCTTTTCCTGAATGATCAGTGCCACCGGCTCTCAGCTGTCAGAGCGCAATGGCTCAGCAGGAGTGATTCCTCTATCCACATCGAATATGTGGCAGGGGGAATCGGCTAATTTTTTTTTCATTCAACCCGCGGGTTTAACAAAAAAAATGGTATAATGTATGGCCAGCCTTACTACCCCTTAGACATTAGTGTGGACAAGCCCTTAGATGGGTATAGTTTTGTAATTATTGTATTAAAATTTACTTAATGCATTAATGGGCAAGGCAAGGTAGCCATCTATTGAAAGCTTTTCCTTGAAATGTCGTTAAAGCATATCTCCAGGTAATGTCTGTATTGTAAAGTTACATTGGTCCAGTTTGGATGAATGGTAGTATAAATATTCCATACCTGACCAATCTCTGTGGATGCAGATACTACATTGATCCTTGCTGCCTGCCAAACGACTGCCCTATCGAAGGGTGGTCTTAATTAGTATGGTAAGTGGAACTTACTATCACTAGTGATGGGTGAATCTTCTCAGGTTCGATTCAAAAAGGGTTCAGTGAATCTTGTTCAGAATTCACTGAACCAAAGTATGGAGGTAACGTCTATGGGGTGAGTCTGTTCTATCTTGAGGAAGCGGATCAAGTCTGTGAAACGCGTCAAATGGGATGCCTCCACCATTGGCTATGATATTGAAAAATGTGTACTATGATATTGTATCTATGATAGAAGGGCTAAACAGGTACTTAGTAGGTATTAACCTGTAACCTTTTTTAGGGTTTTGTCTCACATTTTATATATTGAAATGAATAAAAATCAAATGAGTTTCTAAATATTTGAGATCCCTATGTGGTAGCTGTAAAGTCCGAATGTATTTTTTCTGTTTTTGGATTATCACGTTATTGCGGACATGGTATTGATTTGGTCCTTGTAAATTCACTAGACTGCGAAACTTGAACCAGCAGGTTTCCCTTTAAACCTATTTCAACCCGAATCCCATACCTACTTATCAGCTTTTCAAAATTCAGCAAAACCTTTAAAATGAAAAAAAAATAGGAAATGCCTGCTTTTCCTATGTACTGGTCATAATATCACCTGCTGACAGATAGAAAGGGCCAGGCATTAACTCATGTCATACATTTTTCATGTCTAGGTCCTTACTATATTAAGCTTGTGCAGCTAATGAGATACTGCAGAGATGGACAACGAGAGCATCAGTGAAGAGTTATAGGAGATGACGAATTGTCTTTTATCTCCTGAGTCACCTTCTGTTCACTGATCACTAGATCAAACAGCCTCTATTAGAGATTACATTTGTTCTCCATTCATAATTTAATGCAGCATTAAAACCAGCTGCTGCCCAGGAAGGTCATCATGTGTGAGGTAGTTATTTGTGTCCATTTATCCAAAATATTCATCTGGCAGTACCTCCAAAACTAATAGCTTAGTTGGTGGTAAATCTCAGAGGGTTAAATCACCATCCTTTATCATCTACCAGCAAGGATTCCAGCAGCAGCAGCCCATTTGCTTTAACAATTATGAGGGGTCTTAGTCCCTATTTTGGATTTATCTACTTAAAATCTAAAGGACCAAAGCCCTTGGTGCCAACAAGAGTCACATCTTCTCTTCTGCTGTTGTGTTATGGGGCTTGTTCACACCATAAGTCGCATTGCATCTTAGATGCATCCCCATGCGGTTTTACTACATTTCAACCACATCTACAATATTGTCTATTATTGCCTATGATCTTGTCAACATAATGAGTCACTGTGGCATAAGAAAAATAAAATGTTAGGTGCTGAAGTTTTGGTGGTCCTCAGAAGGATGATTATTCATTGCATGTGTGATGCAGACTGATACGAGACTAAGGGAATAACCTTTTTTTACAGCAATAGTTTGAACGAGTCTTAATGATACGTTTAGTTCTGGCATGGACTAGACATGTTTTAATACTTGCTTCAACAGCAGGACTGGGTTTCTGCATAGCCAGCCTAGGGTGGTGGTCACTGTAAGATAGCAAATCTTGGCTTTTTGAGTTCACTTGTTGTCAGGACTTGGGGCTGAACCTGCAGCCTCTGCTGTGTCTAACAATGTCTCTTCTTGCTGAGCAACCTAGAACACTAGCCAGCTCCCTGGACAATTCTTTGAATGATCCTGCAATGAACCTTGTTTATTTTGAAGCTTGAACCCTTTTGCTTCTCCTTTGTGCTTTGCAGTTCCTTTTGGCCAGAATAGTGTGCTCTCTCCAGACGATATGTTTCTCCTTTGCGTATCTGTAGCTTTCCTTATCTTCACTACCACTTGTTACCGACCCTTGGGTTGTTCATCGACTACACTTCTGCTTGATCCCAACCTGCAACCATTTGTTACTGACCTTTGGCTTGTTTACTGACTATGCTCCTGCTTGATTCCTACTTGCTTTATCTGCTGCTGGACCGCTCACCTCCTCGTGGGGTGAACCTGAGGACTGCAACCTGGTTCTAACACTCTGCAAACCCCATCTCCACTATCAGGAGTTCTGGTGAATATTGGTTAGTAGAGACCGTGCCTTGGGTGAGCCTGCATCATGCACTTGATTGACCTGCTTGTATACCTATTCCTCTGGTCAGTGAGAGCCCCTCTACTGATATAGCGACTGGTCTCCGAACCTGACCCTTGACTGTGGCACTTGCACTTTAGTATACTCAAACATGCTTCTTGGCATCCTGGGTATATTTGGCTTAGCCAAATATTCCTATGGTTGCTAGGAAAAATGGGGGGGGGGGGGTATCCTATATGTGTGACTCACTCTGCAGCCAGTGTAATCTAATCTTTAATTTTTTTTTTTTTTCAGAATGGCTATTATCCAAGCCTCCAGAAAACTGATGCTCTTTCTTGTTTTTAACCTTGCCATCTGATATCTGCAAATGGAAAAGGAAACAATACATTAAGATGTAACTTAATTTGCCTCTGGGATGAGTAGAAAGACATTAAAAAAAAACCCACACAGAAAAGAAAGATTAAATATATATTTTTCTTTCTTTCCTTTAAATAATTCTTCCTCTCATAATTACTCTATGATCATGATCATGGTCTGTCAGTATGCCAGTATTCTGCCACTTGACTGAAATGCCAGTTTAGCAGTGAAGTATGCCTGAAAATAAAAATAATTTTAGCATGTTGGCAGCTGTTTTCATTTCCCCCATTAATCAATTTTCGACATAGATTTGATTTATTTATACTGAGTCGCAGTGTGCTGAGCCTTTGCCAGCAGAGAAATAGAACTCGATTCATGTTACACATGCAGCAGTAGGGGGACTTGGACTGGGTACTAAAGCAGCATCACTGATAGAATACAGCCTGAAATGCATTACTGTCTAGACAGCAGGTCGGTTAGGTCAGCGGTGTTCCTGGAGTTTTTCCACTTTCCATCACGACCTGTACTGATCAATAACAGGAAACATACACGGTGCATTACTTAGAAACAGCTTCTAAGGGGAAATGGGTGTGCTCTCACCAAGATCAAATACAATCATTTAAAGTGCAACTCTACCTTCCCCTCAGATGTTATGTTCAATGGCAGGACAGCAAAATAGTAAACTTTGTTGTGATAATAGTGAAGTGATGAATTCTAAGATGAGTAGTTAGGATTGGGAAGGGGGACAGAACACAATTCCACCCTCATTTTCCCAAACATGCAAAAGTCAGTAACAAGACAGGGCAGCACTTTAAGTTAAGTGGTTAAGTGGTTAGCGCTCCACCTAACAACTGTACTTTTAATTCTTCCATCATCTCATTCCTCACAGTTATTACATTTTGTACCACTTGTCTCACCCTATTAGATTGTAAGCTCTTATGAGCAGGGTCTTCTTAACCCTCTTGTATTTTATTGCATTTTGGGATAAATATTTCCATAAATGAATACAAATTGACCAGCACCATTGTCAGTGTTTAATGGTTTGTCTCCGCATTATTACTGCCAATTTTGCTTTGCAGCTTGGTCTTTTAAAGGAAAGTAAAAAAAAATAACAGACTTACTGGTCAGATCAACAGATGAAAACTAGTGCCTCCACTACATACAGCTGTAAGGCCCTCTAGTTAGACTGTTAGACTAAATTTAGTTTTTGGTTTCACAGCAGTCAGTGGAGCAGTAATCTATTGTTTTGGTTGGTCAAGGTTTTCTTCTGTGTTTGATTTCTTCCTCCTGCTCTTGGGAGAAGCTTCCAGAATAAAGGGCAAGGAGTTTCAAATGTCCAGTATGTATATTTATTATGCCCCATCCAACCCCTGGAAGGAATCAACCAGAAGGTGGCTGAGGAGGTGATAAATATCTGGGAGGCTTTTCCAGTGTTCTTTCCTCTTCAGGAAGGGTTCCAGTTTTCATAGGGCTGCTGCCCTCAGGAGGCAGCTACAGTGAGATAGATTTGCAGTTTGGGCTGAGGGCCTGGAGTAGATTGCTGATGGATTTTGTTGGAGGGCACTGTTCTGAAGTCCTGGTCTGGAGAAGGATCTTTAATCTCCTTCACTAAGGATCTACCTGTGGAGTCTGGGTGGCAGACAGCTCCTGGGACATTGTGAGTAAGACCTGGTTGGGACTTTGATGTGTGCCTGCTGCTATAAGAATTTCTACTTAGAAGTTTGTCCCTGTATTGATTGTGATTTTTGTTTTGGAGTATCCTAAAACCCCTGATTTCCTACTCCTGATTCAAGTTATTCTGCAATAAATTCAGAAAGAAATCCCCTAGCATGAGCTTGTATTGTCAGTGTTCATGAAGCTGTGCTTGAGACTGGCAGCCTCTCTAGCTAGAGAGACCTGGGTTATATTCAGTGGCCCATTCAGGGGTAAGCCCTACACAGCCTTATGAGTACACATTTGTTGCATTGCATTTGACCTATAACTGAGCTCTCCATAAGAAAAGCTTACGCATTTTCAATGATTCCTAGGGTACTGAAGGTAAATTTTCCCAAAAAGTGGATGCAGTCTGTCATCATCAAGTTCAATGCAGGACAGGTGTGTGAGGATGGCGTGGCCCATCCACAACCCCAGGCATCAGAGGTGAGTGCCAACGGAATGGGGATCAAAGAATAAAGTAAGTGGTAAAGCTTATTTCTCTAACCTTAGATCTAACAAGTATAACCCTTGCAGTGTGGGGGGCTCACTTCAAGAGTGTTTGAAAAAAAAAACAGAGAGCTTAGCTTTAGGGAAATCTGGCTCTATGAAAAAGCTACCATTGTGTAAACTCTGTTACATTCTAGCCTGGATGTGGCAGCAAATGATAAAGATATTTTTGAAGATCAGAGTTAAAGCATGTGGTGGAAGCCAATATGTATGTGTATGTTTGTGTGTAAAGGGTTAACTGCTCAGTTGACCTGCCCTAGTGACAGTCACTCTCAGTCTGCTGGTGCTTCAGTTGTTGTCCCGTGAGCTGGAAAATCTCTGTGCAGACTGAGAGTGTGTACATAACGTCTGTAATTAGTTTTTATTACCTATTTTGTCCTGTTATGCATCAACACAACTTGGTAGTATTTATTGTGTCCATCTAGAACTAGAGCAACTTTGTAAATGCTGCTCTTTGCTATGGGCAGGGGTGTATTTACCACAAGGCAAACAAGACATTTGCCTAGGGCACCATTTTTCAGGGGGGCAGCACTGCCCCCGGAAAGAAAGGATGGAGACCAGGTGAGATCCGAGAGTGGCTGTGGGCTGCTTGACGGTGTATGCAGAGCCCAACTCTCTTTGAGAAGGTGAGTGTCTTCTCTCTCTTCATGGGGGGGTGGCTAGTGTACGGGGGGCGGTGGTAGTGGAAATCTCTCAGGTGGGGGGGCAGGGGTGTTGGTCAATGTCAGGCTGTCTCTGCAGGGGGGAGGGGTGGTGTTGATTGGTGTCAGGGTCTTTCTGTGGAAGGGGGGTGTTGGGTACCCAATTTTGGTGTTGCCTAGGGCAGCACAATACCTAAATACACCACTGGTCATGGGAGTGTGTCTACAGTTAACGAGAATGTTCATATAGACACATGGATTTTTCACATAGCAGCAAATATTAAACTTTTTTTGCCAATCACAGTGAATATTTACGGCCTATTCACACCTATGTGTATATTTTCAGTGAGCCAATGCCCTTTTTTTTTTTTTTTTTTATTCTGGAAAGCTACGCCATACAAAAAGGTATCTATTGTCACAAGAGGGCATGCAACCAACCAGAATCCCCTAATTCTTCCATTTCAGTTGTAGGTGGATTGCCCATTTAAAAATAGCTTGTACTCACAAAAGTATGCCAGATGGCCTCTCTTTCTGAAAATATTATTTGCCTGGTTTTAATGCCATGGGCTTCAATCTTTTCAGAACGTGTATAAAGATCAGGAGCTTTCACTTGACTGTTACTTTAGTTGTAGCATGCTAATTGTGGGTCAGTGGTTTGCAAAGTATTGTAACAAAGTATTGGACTGATATGACTGCCAAATGAAAAGCATTTGCAGAAAAAATAGTCAGCAATGGAAGTTCTCTTTCAGCACAGGTTTCCTTTAAGAGAAAACATGATAGAAAATCAGTGTAAATAATTATTAGGTACGGGAATATTGCTGTACTGTAGCAGCATACCAATTATAATTGGTATGCTGCTACAGTACAGCAATATTCCCGTACCTAATTTGGTTATATGATAAGCTCAGATATGTTTGGTCTTCTTGGAAGATCTTTATGTGTCAGGTGAAATAAATCTGAAGCGTTTAGCCATGGAAGTTTAAAGCCATATCATCACACGTCATCACCATCCATGCTAAGCCTGACAGATCGTGTTTGAATTCCGAAAATGAGCTTGGAGACAAACAACCAATCAACATGGTGCAAAATTATACACATATAATAAATTAACTGGGATATTTTTTACTTTTAAGCCCACTTCAAAGGAAGCCTTCCCTATGAGCAGCAATGCCATGTATGGCTTCCATTGCACAAGGTAAATTATGTAATCTACAGTGACATCATAGCTATGTCAGAGAACCATCAGAGAAAAGTCATGCTGCTGTTGTGTGAGTGAGACTTATCAGCTTCAAACTTCAGGACCACAAGTCTTCATAATTTCAGTAGTTTTATAGCAAGTCCAAAAACACTATACACTAAACACTAAAGTGTTTCTAAAGGCTCCAATGTTTTCACCTAAAATAAGAAAGATGTTTATACTTACCTGCTCTGCATATTGGTGTAGCACCCCTCTAGTTAGCCAGGGGGAGCTAGCTAGGTTGTTCAGTTAGAGGCTGAATAGCAGCCTGCTATGAGTCAGCCTGGGATGAGTCAGCCAGGTTACAGTACACTGGGTCAGGGCTGAGGGCTCTGCAGGTCAGTTTCCTGATACCTCCCCCTCCTCGAGAAGGTTGAGAAGTTTCTAGAAGGCAGCGGGTGGGGGTGAGGAGGGGCTGATCCACATACTGAAGGGATTCAGACCAATTCCCAAGCAGGAGGCTTGGCATGGGGTCAGAACAGCCCTTAAGTATGAGAGAAGTGGTCAGTGTCGGATGGAAGCTGATGTGAGCAGGTTGGAGTGTGGAGCCTGGGAAGGAGCCCAGGGAGGGGCTCACCTGCAGGGAGGATCTTGGAATGAGGATCTCTCAGCTTCAAACATCACCTGAGAGAGGATAGCCTGGGAAGCAGGGAAGAAGCCAGTCCAGAAAATGGCCTGAAGGCAGCCACCAACCCAACAACCTTACAAGAGAGGGACTGAGTGAGTAGTACTGCACCCCCTCGGACAGATAAGGGGAGAGGGCAGTCAGGTGGAGAACCCAACTAGCACCTCATCTGGTATTTTTTCATTAAAGTGGCAGCTTCTGGTTCCCCTTGAACAGGAGATTTCATCTGGGGTATGAGGTGGTACACCAGAAGGACTGTAGAGCTCTTCAAGGAGAGACTGTTTGTCTATGGACTTGTACATACACTATATTGCCAAAAGTATTGGGATGCCTGTCTTTACACACACATGAACTTTAATGGCATTCCAGTCTTAGACAATAGCGTTCAATATTGAGTTGGCCCACCCTTTGCGGCTAGAACAGCTTCAACTCTACTGGGAAGGCTGTCCACGAGGTTTAGGAGTGTGTCTATGGGAATGTTTGACCATTTTTCCATTTGTGAGGTCAGGCACTAATGTCAGATGAGAAATCCTGGCTCGCAGTCTTCACTCTAATTCATCCCAAAAGTGTTCTATGGGGTTGAGGTGCAGGCCAGTCAAGTTCCTCCACCCCAAACATGCTTTGTGCACTGGTGCACAGTCATGTTGGAACAGGGAGGGGAAACTGTTCCCACAAAATTGGGAGCATAATATTGTCTAAAATGTCTTGGTATGCTGACATCTTAAAGAGTTCCCTTCACTGGAACTAAGGGGCCAAGCCCAAACCCTGCAAAACAACCCCACACCATAATCCCCCCTCCACCAAAATTTACACTTGGCACAATGCAGTCAGGCAAGTACTGTTCTCCTGGCAACCACCAAACCCGACACATTCATCAGATTGCCAGACAGAGAAGTGTGATTCGTCACTCCAGTGAACGCGTTTCCACTGCTCTAGAGTCCAGTGGCAGCGTGCTTTACACCACTGCATCTGACACTTTGCATTGCACTTGGTGATGTAAGGCTTGGATGCAGCTGCCATGAGAACCCATTCCATAAAGCTCTCTACATACTGTTGTTGTGCTAATCTGAAGGCCACATGAAGTTTGGAGGTCTTTAGTTATTGACCGCCAAACAAGCCTACTTCGTAACCCTCATCAACACCCTCTCCTCCAGTCCTCGCCGGCTCTTCTCCACTTTCAACTCCCTACTCTCCCCCCCCCCACACCCAGTACCTCACTCACCTCCCATGAGATTGCCAATCACTTCCAAAATAAGATCAACTCAATCCGTAAGGACATCACCAATGCTCAACCTACCTCCCCACCTAGCCTCCCTCCCACCATAACCCCACCAACTCTCCCATCCCCTGACCTCGCAACCGCCCTGCCCCCCACCACATCTAACATTCCACACACTATTACCTCCCCAACACTCTGCTCCTTCAGCCTTGCCACCACTGAAGAGGTCACCAAGATCTTCTCAGAAGCCCGCCTCACCACTTGCCCACTTAACCCTGTCCCCACACAACTCCTCCGGGCACCCTCCTCCTCCATCCTACGCTCCCTCACCCACATCTTCAATCTCTCCCTCTCTACTGGTGCATTTCCCTCCCCCCTAAAGCACGCGCACATCACCCTCCATTTCCTCAAACTGAACCTTTCCAAAACCGAGCTCCTAATCTTCCCCCCAGCCTGCGCCCACCCTCTCCATCATGACCAACAACGCCACCATCTGTCCCAACCCGCAAGCCAAAGTCCTAGGTGTCACTCTAGACTCAAACCTGTCCTTCCAACCCCATGTCCAATCGTTGGCAAACTCATGCAGACTCCACCTCCGCAACATCTCCAAAATACGTACGTTCCTAACCCCAGACACTACTAAACAACTCGTTCACTCCCTCATTATTTCACGTCTGGACTACTGCAACTCCCTTTTCACCGGCCTACCTCACCACAGACTATCCCCGCTTTAGTCTATGCTGAACTCAGCGGCCAGACTCATCCACCTTACCAACCGCTCCTCTTCTGCCACCCCCCTCTGTCATTCCCTCCACTGGCTCCCGATTGCCCAACGCATTAAATTCAAACTACTAACACTGACATACAAAGCCATTCACAACGCTGCCCCAAACTACCTCACCAACCTGATACCCAAATACCACCCAACCCGTAATCTTTGCTCCTCACAAGACCTCCTACTTTCTAGCTCCCTGGTCTCCACCTCCCACGCCCGACTGCAGGACTTCTGCAGGACTTCCCCCATCCTCTGGAACTCACTACCCCAATCCATCAGACTGTCATCTACCCTCCTCACCTTTAGGCACACCCTAAAAACCCATCTCTTCGGGGAAGTCTACCCCACCCTCACCTAACAGCCGATCTCCTCCACTCCTCCTTCCACTCCATCCCCCACAGCCACTTCCTCCTGTACCACTTTCCCCTCCCTCCTAGATTGTAAGCTCCAAAGAGCAGGGCCCTCAAACCCCTCGTGTATTGTTTTGTTACTGTATTGTCTCATGTTCTGTCCCCCACAATAATGTACAGCGCTAAGCAAACCTTTTACTGTATAATAATAATATTTGACTGTTTGCTTCAGTATGCGCTGACCCCGCTCTGTCATTTTACACGGCTTACCACTTTGTGGCTGAGTTGCTGTTGTTCCCAGTTTCTTCCACTTTGTTATAATACCACTAACAGTTGTCCATAGAATATTTAGTAGCAAGGAGATTTCATGGATGGACTTATTGCACAGGTGGCAACCTATCATGTTACCACACTTGAATACCCTGAGCTCCTGAGAGCGACCCATTCTTTCACAAATGTTTGTAGAAACAGTCTGCATGCCTAGGTGCTTGATTTTATACATCTGTGGCCATGGAGGTGATTGGAACACCTGAATCCAATGATTTGGAGGGGTGTTCCAATACTTTTGGCAATATAGTGTAGTTGCTAAGGAGATTTGTCCTCATGTTCACAGTCCTTGGGCATCCCATACACCCCTCAACCCC
The DNA here is from genome assembly GCF_062004578.1 of Staurois parvus. NCBI lineage: Eukaryota > Metazoa > Chordata > Amphibia > Anura > Ranidae > Staurois > Staurois parvus. Next base: position 8,420,583 of record NW_028317827.1, on the reverse strand, counting down.
ATCCAAGTTCAATATCCCTTAATAAAACAAAAAAAACAAGCTCAAGGACTTTTACTGTTTCCATTGTGCAAGGTCTGAAGAAAATGCATGTTGCCTGGCTGTGCAGGACTACAGGGGGACGCACAACTCAGCGACTCCTAAGCGGGTAGTGCTACACTGGTATTGCACAGAGCTGCTCCCGTACCTTCCCTTCTGGGGTCCCCTGCTGGTGCTCTCAGCTCTGCCTTTTCTGTTCCTCCCTCCCTAGCATGCTGCTTGCTTTGGAGGCATACCTGTGGGCTCGCTCCTGAGCAGGGCTGTGTACACCCATAAACACACACAACGTGGTTTGGCACCACCCCCTCCTCACAGGATTTGATTGACTATAAATCTGCCTTCTGAGACCAGGAAGAAAGAGCAGGTCTGCTGCAGACGGACACAGCACTGGATCAATAAAGAACTCAGATAAGTATTTGGAGGGGGGAGCAAACAGTTAGGAAAAGGTAATGCATTAAGGTAAAAAAAACTTGCAATTTTTGAACCATTTTAAAGCAGAGATATGTGTATGTCTTGATAAAAAGTGTTTTTTTTTCACTTGCCATTAAACTACTGGATTATAGAAGAACTTCACTCTCCAGTACATTTTTAATTTACCCTCTTACCTGGTGGTAGAGAAGGATCTGGGGGTTCTGGTAGATCACAAGTTTAATAATGGCATGCAATGCCAAGCTGCGGTTTCTAAAGTGAGCAAAATGCTCTCTTGTAGTACAAGAGGTATAGACTCCAGAGAGAGAGATATCATTTTACCCCGGTACAAATCATTAGTAAGACCTCATCTGGAATATGCAGTTCAATTTTAGGTACTAATTCACAAAAAGAACATTGGGGAACTGGAGAAAGTGTAGAGAAGGGCAACCAAACTGATAAGAGGCATGGAGGAGCTCAGCTATGAGGAAAGATTAGAGGAACTGAATTTATTCTCTCTTGAGAAGAGGAGATTAAGGGGGGATATGATCTCCATGTATAAATACATCAGTGGTTCATATAATGAACTTGGTGTAGAGGTATTCACCTTGAGGTCATCACAGAGGACAAGGGGGCACTCTTTACGTCTGGAGGAAAATAAATGTATTCTCCAAACACAGAAAGGTTTCTTCACAGTGAGATCTGTGAGAATGTGGAATAGACTCCCTCAAGAGTTGGTTCTGGCCAGCTCAGCGGATTGCTTTAAAAAAGGCCTGGGTTGTTTCTTAGATACACAGAATATAACTGGATACTAACATTTATAGGTAAAGTTGATCCAGGGAATATCTGATTAGGGGATTGGGAAGGAAATTTTTCCCCTGCAGGAGCAAATTGGATTATGCTTTGCTGGGTTCTTTGCCTTCCTCTGGATCAACTGTGGGTATAGGATTATAACTCTTTTTGTTTTTTTTTTAATATGGTTGAACTGGATGGACTTTTGTCTTTTTTTCAGCCAGACTAACTATGTAACTATGTAACCTTGTCCGCTGGGTTGTCCTAAAAAAACCTCACGCACCAAGAGAAACCATGGTTGTCTCATGTAATCAACCACTCCACTGCTAAATGCCAGGTCACTCATCACCAGCTTTTCTTTTTATGTCATCAACAGTGTTGCCAACCTGCAGCATAATTTTGAAAATTGAAAATTTACTGACGGAGCACATTTTTTTTTACTGACAACCTAACAAATGAAATGACAAAACTAACACAATCAATATTTAAACAGTATAAACACAATATGGAAACACTTACAATACCCAAAACTTATAATTTGACTGGTTTACACTTACAAAAGTCAACACAGCATGACAAATTATCAGCCCCTGATATTTACAGACAGTTGTAAAAATCAGTAATTTTTACAACCTCTCCATAAATTTACTGGCGGTTAGCAACCCTGGTCATCAGGAGGTTGGCTGTCTATTCCTGGTTCTTGCAGCAAGCCCCCTGATGATGTGCTACAGTGCATGCGTACCGTGGTGGAGATTGTTCTGAAGCCCCCTGGCAAGATGGAAGGGCAGGAGGATGGGAGGGAATTATGAAAAGTCATTGAAGAGAGTGAAAGTCTACTTCATAGCCGTATCTAGTGACCTCTTTATTACCTTGATACTACTCATAATCATGCCATCAGAGACGACCTGAGCAAGAACACCGACACCCCCTGGGTGGATAGGGGAATGAGCATTTTGGTGGGAAAACAGATTAACACCCTGCTTGTGACTGTTCACCTATTGAAAGGGACAGGAACATGATCCCATGCTCAGGAAAACCTCCAGATTGCCGGGTGAAATGGAGAAATTCACCTATGGTCTGGGGTTGTACATCAAGGAGATGCTGGTTAGCTCTCCAACAGAGACTGCGCTGCGGAGAAGGCACGTGAACTGTTCCAGGAAGCTTGTCCTCAATTGTTGGTTCCCTTGGGCATCCTATACCCGCCTTACCCTATCCCAGTTCTAAATTCCCTCAATACAAACAACAGAACCAAAACTCAAGGACTGATTTCTGACTTTGGATGCAAGCTTGTGTGGAGAATGCTGATTACCTGGCTGTGCAGGACTATAGGGGGACACAAATCCTTGGCAACCCCCAAAGGGGTAGTGCTATATATACAAGTTCAGCTTTTTCCCGAATACCCTCTATGGGCACCCCACCTCTGGTTACCTAACTTGCAAGAGCAGGAAAATAGTCAAATTTGTAACCATAGGACATCAAATGTGCTAGGACTACAGAACACCTTCCCTTTTCTTTATTTCTATAACACAAAGAGGAGTGATTGAAAGAAGAGTTTGTAACATTTTCACCACATGCCCATTTGCATTTGCGAAGGTATTTGGACAGTTGTACAATAAACTGTAACTAAAAATATTGGGTGGCACCATAGTTGATATCCCTGAGGAAGAAGCAAACTTACGGTATATGTTCAGGAGAACCTGCCACAGGAAATTCCGCCATACATTTCCCTGTGCCATCCATGGGAGCAGGTCACAGTTCACTAAATTATACATTTCACAGATACTGTAGGTTTCAAGGACACTCACGGCATTTGATTCCCTTTGACTGGCCATACATTATATAATTTTCTTGAGATTTTTCATTTAGATTTACCAAAAAGCCATATAATAGGAGGTCAAACCTAACACTTTCAATTGTATCCAATTAGGCAGGCTCTTGCATTACATAGTTGAAGGTAAATCTAAAGGAAATTGGGCAAACATTGGACAGAAAATTGTATAGTGTATGGCCAGCCTTTATCAGGGCAAAGTAGCAAAGGCTAAAATGACTTAAATCCATCTGGCCGGTGACCATTTCCACTGCAGTACACACGCTTTTTTATATGGATATATGGATGGCATATGGATGGATTTGAAGTGTTTTTAGCCTTTGCCACTTTGCTTCAATAAGGAGAACCCAGAGAATAATATGCTGCAATTATTTACGAACAGGTTTAGCACAATGACCTGTTTGGGGAGGGCCATTTCCAATAACTTCCCCTCCCCCAAAATAGTTCTACACTACTATAGCAAATTTATAAAACATACACTTTTCGTATAGTTCAGCAAAGAGAATTTTCAAAGTGCAGCAACCCTATAGCAACCAATCCAATTTCACCTCTGATGTCAGCAGTGTGAAAAATTAATTCTGATTGGCTTCTTCAGAGTTACTGTATTCTGCACAGAGAGCTTGCATCACTGAATAATGCTTAATAACATACACAAAATTAGTTTACAGCTGAAAGAATACTAATTCAACAATCCTAAATAAAATAATCAAACGTCAAGTGGGATGTGCCGTTAAATGAGATGACAGTAATAAATTCCTATCTAATTACAATGACAAGTTATTTACGAGCACATTTTAATTAAAATTCTATGTAAGAAGGTTAATTAATAGTGTTAAATAACATTTTAGGATTTATTATTGGAAGATTTATGGACACCATTTACTGATTTGCAAAATATAAAGGATGTGTTGAGTGACTGCTGAAGTTTTTTCTTTCTGCTGAGGAAAAGGTCAGATGGGCTAAAATCTACATGACTCATTCATTCAGTTATAGATGAGTCACGCAAGCTCTCCTGGAGAAAATATTGTACATGGGAAGCTTGCAGTATCGTAAGGAGAGAAATTAGAGTAAAATTCGCAGTCATTTTGACCATACAAGCCTCATCCTAGGGCACCAGGGGGAGATGACGCAGGACCAAAGGAAAACATTTACTATTTGTGTTAATCTTTTTGCCTTTGCTGGCCACCATTGTAAGCAAATACAGCATTATAATGGAAGACAAAGAAGGCAATGAAGGCACTGATGAGAGGAGTCACATGATGTAAGGGTAAAGCAAGGCCCATCATTTGTGTCAGTAGCAGTAAATTTAAAACCTGCTGTTGGTGTCATTGAGGATAGAATATACGGTATAACATCATTGGTGTAGGTGAAATAAAATGAACCCCATTGTTGGTGTCGGAGGGAGAAAATGCTCCTCATATTGTTGGTGTCAGTTGGAGATTTGTGTCAGACTCCTACTGTGATGAACAAATATGTGGACATTTTCCAATGACTTTAGACTGGTCACCATACCCCTCTATACACATTTGTCCCAATTGCCTTTTAGACTAACAGATAAGATCACTGTATTTATTCGTCGACGTTGTATCAGACTAATGCAAGCCATAGATGGGTCAATGATGGGCAAACTGGCCGATCTTTTTACCGATAAAAAATCTGCGCATGAGCCGTGACCTGCAAGAAAAAGAAGAAAAAGATGAAAAAGAAGAAGCAGAAAAAAGATAAGAAGAAGGAGAAGAAGAAGAAGAAGTAGAAAAAAGATAAAAAGAAGAAGAAAAAAGATAAGAAAAAAAAGAAGAAAAGGAAGAAGAAAAAAAATAAGAAGAGAAAGAAGAAGAAGAGAGAGGAAGAAGAAGAAGAGAAAGAGAAGTAGAAGAAGAAAGAAAGAAGAGAAAGAGAAAGAAGAGGAAGAGGAAGAGAAAGAAGAAGAAGAAGAGAAAGAAGAGGAAGAGAAAGAAGAATAATTCCAGTTCGCTATTATATTTGACATGAAAAAGTATTGCGGTTGCAACAATGTATCTATTTGTATCCGAAAAACCCATCTGTATCCAAAATGGATACAAATAGATACAATGTTGCAACAGCAATACTTTTTCATGTTAAATATAATAGCAGGGCTCTCTGCAGGGACAGAAGTAATTAAATGCCGGCCGTAGACTGGAAGAAAATTGGCCGATTTTTTTTCTGTTGGTGGTAACGTTTGCCTATTGAACGACCGATTTTTTGTTTTTTTGTTAAAAAACCGGCCGGTTTTCTTTCCGTCTATGGCCTACATTACCAGTCTACATGTAACTTACAGCAAAACCTCAATCTCTCAATCAACATAGATTATTTTTAATTCTTATGACCTGCTAACATTAATAAATAGATCAGAAAATATATCATATTTACTAGTTTAAACCTTTTTTTTTTACATTTCTTCAGTTACTTCCAGATTTCTAGACTTTCCAGGTAAATGATGTCACACATCCCAGGAATCTTCAGGAGGGGAGGAGGGGTTTTCTTAGCACACCCTCCTGCCTGCATGTCTGAGCTAAGGGTGGATTTGTTCCAGAAACTGAATGCTACATGAATCATCTGCCTTTACTCAAGATGTCCATGGACAGAAATGGCCAATTAACCACTTCAAGTCTGGACACCCTTCCTGTCCAGGCCAATTTTCAGCTTTTAGCGCTATCACACTTTGAATGACAATTGTGCAGTCATGCAACACTGTACCCATATGAATTTTTTACCATTTTTTTGAGACAGATACAACTTTATTTTGGTGGTATTTATTCACCACTGGGATTTTTATTTCTTTGCTATATAAATGAAAAAGTCCAAAAATGTTAAAAATAAAGTTTTTTTCTTATAAAATTTTGCAAATAAATAATTTTTCTTCATCAATGTTGGCCAAAATGTATTCAGTTATCTTTTTAGCAAAAAAAATAACCCAAATTAGTTTATAACCAAAAATTTTAATGTTTCTAATTTTTTTTTTACATTTTTATTTTATTTTTTTATATTATTTTTTTTTTTTTACATACTGTCACCCTAGCAGTACAGTGTCACCATAGTGACACTGTACTACTTGTGGGGGGTGATGAAGATTTTTTTTTTTTTTACACTGATTGCTTTTACACCCATAAAGGCTGTAAAAGCAATCATTTCTCCTTCTCTATGGCTGCATTCTTGGAGCCATTGAGAAATACTTTGTGAGCTGTGATTGGTCACAGCTTGTCACATGGTACAAGGCTGTTGTGAATAGCCTTGTACCATGTGACCTCTGTAATCATTCATAGATTTCACACATAGCAAGCAATGATGTCAGATTTGACATCTTGCTTACTACTCTGTATGTGATCACTGATTGGCCAATCAGTGATCACATGATAGGGACCTCACACAGAGGTCCCGTCCAACGATCGGTGTTCCACTGTGTCCAAAGGAGACAGCGGGCACCAGATCGCAGTGCTGCGCGCTCCCAGGGAGCGTGCACAAGCAGGGGGCGGGGAGGCCATTTATAAACGGCCACCCGACCCTGCACTGCTTCCGTCCGACCGTTTATATACATGGGCCGCACGGGAAGTGGTTAACTTGAACATTAAAAAATAATTGTGATAGCGTTTTTGGTTTGTGGTGCTCAGATGCAGTGTAGTTCCACTTTAAAACTTTAAAGCGCACACTAACTGTCAGGCTCCGCCCAGCGGGATCTCTAGTGGTCCACGGCACGGGGTTTCCCAGGACGCGGAGTCTAAGTCCCAGTCTGCCTTTTCACCAGAGCCCCTGATGGTGGGGATGGACTTGGTGCAAGACTAGAACCAGGTCGCGTCCCTGGGCACCCCCGGCGGTGGCAGAGGGGTCCCACTGAGGGTATGTGCCCGGGATGAGTCTGCTGTGAAGGGGATGACAGACCCTGATCCGAGCGGGATGGATGGGATGACAGATCCCGATCCGAGCGGGATGGATGGACGACTGCTAGGAGTGAGCGAGGTCAGACTAGCCGGGTCGGTATCGTGCGGGCAGCGTGGTACAGAGGGAGCAAGCGGAGGATGGTCGGGGTCACAAGCCAGGTTCAGCAGGTAGCGGGCAGCGTGGTACAGAGAGTCAGTCAGAGGGATGGTCAGGAACGAGCCGGGGTCAGAGCAGGAGAGGGTCAGCGTAATCAGAACGGGCAGAGTTTGGCAACAAGGAAACGTACTAGCAGGAACACAGGAACAGGAACAAGACCTTGCGGCACTTTGGAAATGCACAGGGCAGATTTAAATAGGGCGCCCTGAGTTTCCATTGGTGCGGCCGCGATCGCTACTGCGCATGCGCGGCCGCCGCCGCGATCTCTGTATTCGCCGGCCAGGAAGAGTCGGCGATCTGCGCATGCGCACGACGCTGAGCGGCCGGGATCCCTGACATTGCCCCCCTCCTACGGGCAGCCTCCGGATACCCAACCGACCCCTTCCTAATGCCTGGTTCCGAAAAAATCTCTGCACAAGTCTTGGGGCGTGCACATTTTGGGCCGGCTCCCACGAATTTTCTTCCGCCCCATACCCTTTCCATTTCACCAGAAACTGAGTCTGGCCTCCCCTTTTCCTACAATCCAGGATAGCCTCAACTTCAAATTCCTCCTCCCCATCCACGTTTACTGCCTCCGGTGGTTTAGACCTTCGGTCCGGGAAGGGGTCTGGAGTTGCTGGTTTCAGTAGGGATACGTGGAAGACCGGATGAATCTTCATAGATTCAGGCAGAGCGAGCTCGTATGCTACCTCATTGATCCTGCGTTTGACCCGAAATGGACCCAGGAATTTGGGAGCCAATTTCTTCGATGGGCAGGACATCTTTAAATTTGTGGCGGACAACCAAACCTGGTCCTCCGGCCGCAAACTCAACTCCCCTCTTCTCTTTTTATCAAAAGCCCTCTTATTGCTCTCCTGGGCCTTTGCCATCGCCTATTGGAGCAATTTGTTATTAGAGGATAAAAAGCTCAGCATGTCCTGCATGGCCGGAACCGTGACTTCCGGAATCAAATCCGGCAAAAAAGTAGGGTGGAACCCATAATTTGCGAAAAAAGGAGCCTGGCCTGTAGCAGAATGACTCGCGTTATTATAGGCGAACTCCGCTAGCGGCAGGAGGGTCAACCAGTCGTCTTGGAGGAAGGTAGTGTAGCATCTGAGGTACTGTTCAAGTGTCTGATTCGTTCGTTCTGTCTGGCCGTTTGTTTGTGGGTGATATGCAGAGGACAATGACAGTTTAATCCCAAGCGTCTCACATAGAGCTTTCCAAAATCTAGACGTAAACTGAACCCCCCTATCTGACACAATATCCTTGGGGATTCCGTGGAGTCTTACCACCTCCCTGATAAAAACCTGTGCGGTCTCATGGGCTGTCGGTGTGTCCTTTAAGGGTACAAAATGAGCCATCTTGGACAACCGGTCTACAATCACAAAGATTGCTGTGTGTTCCTGGGAGGGGGGAAGCTCTACAATAAAGTCAACGGAGATCATGCTCCAAGGTCTGTCAGGTATTGGTAGTGGGCGTAATAGGCCCCAGGCCTTGTTTCTGGTAGTTTTATTCCGCTGGCACACGGTGCAAGTCTTAACATATTTCTCGCAATCCCTGGCCATAGTGGGCCACCAAAAGGTGCGTTGCAATAGTTCCAGGGTCTTGCGTATTCCAAAATGTCCCGCTAACGGGTGGTCGTGGCAGTATCCAAGTACCAAGGTACGGGTCTCCTCGGGAACTACAATCTGGCCTTCTTTCCAAAGAAGCCCCTCCCGATTCACTAAGGAAATACCGGGTGTGCCTGGCATGCCTATGGATGCGGTCTGCAGTCTGGAGCGGAGCTCAGATTGTAGGATCAAAAAGTTCCCTGAGGACAAGATTGTGTCGGGTCGGGGCGTCTCTTCAGGGTCCCCGAACATACGGGAAAGTGCGTCGGGCTTAGTATTCTTTGATCCTGGTCTATAGGTAATGTGAAAAGCAAATCGCGAAAAAAAAAGTGCCCACCTAGCCTGACGTGGTCTCAAGCGCTTTGCTGTCCTCAAATATTCCAGGTTTTTGTGATCTGTGAATATCAATATTGGGTGTACTGCCCCTTCTAATAAATACCTCCATTCCTCTAGTGCCACCTTGATTGCTAGAAGCTCCCGGTCCCCAATATCGTAATTCCTTTCTGCGGAAGTCAGTTTTCTAGAGAAAAAGGCCACTGGGTGCATGAGCTCTTTAACGCCCTTCCTCTGCGACAAAATCGCCCCCACTGCGTTTTCAGACGCATCCACCTCCAGGATATAGGGCATAGATGAGTCAGGATGGCTCAGGATAGGGGCCTCAGTGAATAACCTCTTTAAAGTGGTAAACGCTTCCTGCGCTTCTGGTGTCCACTGGAAACAGACCCCCTGTCTGGTTAACTGAGTAATCGGGGAAACTAAACCTGAAAAGTTCTTAATGAACTTTCTATAGAAGTTTGCGAAGCCTATGAACCGTTGGACCGCCTTCTTGTCAGTGGGTATAGGCCAATCTAAGATAGCTGACACCTTTTGGGGATCCATGGCTATACCTGTAGTGGAAATGGTCAGACCCAAAAAGGAAATGCTATGCTGCTCAAAGCAGCACTTGTCTGCCTTAGCATATAGACCGTGTTGGCGGAGTCGTTCCAAAACGTACCTCACATGCCCCCTATGGACCTCTAAGGATGGGGAAAAGATCAAGATGTCGTCTAGGTATACGACAACAAAGATGTCCAGATAGTCCCTAAATACATCATTAATGAAGTGTTGGAAAGTGGCGGGCGCGTTGCATAGGCCGAAGGGCATGACCAAGTATTCAAAATGCCCGAATCTAGTGCGGAATGCTGTTTTCCACTCATCCCCCTCTCTGATGCGGACTAGATTGTATGCTCCCCTCAGGTCCAGTTTAGTAAAGATAGAAGCTGACTTTAATCTCTGAAAGAGCTCAGGGACTAGAGGTAGTGGGTAACGATTCTTGACAGTTACTTTGTTCAGGTCTCGGTAGTCTACACAGGGTCGTAGGGATTTGTCTTTTTTTTCCACAAAAAAGATACCAGCCCCAGCTGGTGAAGCGGAGGGCCGAATAAACCCCTTGCGGAGACTTTCGTCAATATACTCCTTTAGAACCCCTAATTCCCGTTCAGTTAACGGAAATATTCGCCCAAAAGGTATCTCCGAGCCTGGGAGCAAATCAATCGGGCAGTCATATGTTCGGTGCGGGGGCAGGACCTCTGCCCCCCGCTTACTGAATACATCTAAATAACTATGGTAGGCTAAAGGAATGGCTTGAGCCAATTCTGCCTCCATATCCAGACAGAGCAAAGCCTGCGGTGCCGGAGACGCACTAGGGAGGCAATGCTGCTGGCAATAGGATGACGTGAAGTGAACTGATCCAGACTTCCAATTAATCTGCGGGTCATGGGCTTGTAACCAAGGGAGGCCCAAGATCACCGGAAACAGGGGGGATGCGATGGCATCCAGGCGGAGAAGCTCCTGGTGATGGTTGGCCACTGTAGTAAAAATAGGTGGAGTTTCACGGTCCACTACCCCTGACCTAATTTGGGACCCGTCAGCTAAGAAGATATTTAACCCTGTCTCCTTTGACTGTAAAGGAATCTGCTGCTGAGCTGCGAAATCCAGATCTATGAAGCAACTACATGCTCCAGAGTCTATAATTGCGGTAGTTACCACAGTTCTCCCTGGCAGCTGCAAGGAGATAGATACTGCTAGATAACTGGTGTCGTTCTTAACCTTAGGAGTAACCGTGGAAAATATCGCAGGAAACCTCCTCCTCTTGGCAGGGCAGGTATGTACTATATGGCCCGCCTCCCCACAATAAAAACAAAGCCGGTTTACCTGACGCCTCTGGCGCTCCTCAGACGTTAGTGGAGACCGAACCCCTCCTGCTGACCTGAGATTTGACGTATTCGTGAATTCCTGGTTCCGGTTGACCCGTGGAGACTTGGTCTGGACTGGAAGTCGCCTGGCTGATCTCTGCTCTTGGCTGGACCTTTCCCTCCTACGTTCCCGCAACCGGCGGTCAATCTGGATAGATAAGGTTATTAGGCCCTCAAGAGTTTCAGGCATGTCAACTCGGGCCAGCTCGTCCTTCAGTGGTTCGGTTAACCCCATGCGAAATTGGTGAGACAGGGCCGCCTCATTCCATTTGGTGTCACCACCCCAACGCCTGAATTCGGCGGCGTATTCCTCCACTGCCCGATTACCTTGCCTTAGGGTACGTAGGGACATTTTGGCCGTCGTGGCCGTATCTGGGTCGTCATATAAAAGCGCCATCGCTTTAAAAAATGCTGTTACTGAACCCAACTGAGGGTCTCGGTTTTCTAGTAGTCGGTGGGCCCAGGCTTGGGGTTCCTCTTGTAATAAAGAAATAATGAACCCGACCCTTATGGTTTCTGATGAGAACGTTCGAGGCTGGAGGTCGAAGTATAACTGGCAGGAAATACGAAACCTCCTGAATCTACCTCGATCCCCGAAAAAATGTTCCGGTAAGGGAACTCGGGGCTCCGGTGCAGATGTCAGAACTAGTGTCTCCCCAGGGCGCTCTTTAACCTGCCCGGTAGGGGTGGCTAAGGTCTGCAAACGGTCACCTAATTCTGTATAGCCCTCCTGGAGGAGCCTAACCCCCTCTGTGAGGGTGGCAATGTGTTAGCACAGATCGTCCAGGAGGAAGGTTCCCCTTCCAGACTCAGTCATGGCCGCAAGGTACTGTCAGGCTCCGCCCAGCGGGATCTCTAGTGGTCCACGGCACGGGGTTTCCCAGGACGCGGAGTCTAAGTCCCAGTCTGCCTTTTCACCAGAGCCCCTGATGGTGGGGATGGACTTGGTGCAAGACTGGAACCAGGTCGCGTCCCTGGGCACCCCCGGCGGTGGCAGAGGGGTCCCGCTGAGGGTATGTGCCCGGGATGAGTCTGCTGTGAAGGGGATGACAGACCCTGATCCGAGCGGGATGGATGGGATGACAGATCCCGATCCGAGCGGGATGGATGGACGACTGCTAGGAGTGAGCGAGGTCAGACTAGCCGGGTCGGTATCGTGCGGGCAGCGTGGTACAGAGGGAGCAAGCGGAGGATGGTCGGGGTCACAAGCCAGGTTCAGCAGGTAGCGGGCAGCGTGGTACAGAGAGTCAGTCAGAGGGATGGTCAGGAACGAGCCGGGGTCAGAGCAGGAGAGGGTCAGCGTAATCAGAACGGGCAGAGTTTGGCAACAAGGAAACGTACTAGCAGGAACACAGGAACAGGAACAAGACCTTGCGGCACTTTGGAAATGCACAGGGCAGATTTAAATAGGGCGCCCTGAGTTTCCATTGGTGCGGCCGCGATCGCTACTGCGCATGCGCGGCCGCCGCCGCGATCTCTGTATTCGCCGGCCAGGAAGAGTCGGCGATCTGCGCATGCGCGCGACGCTGAGCGGCCGGGATCCCTGACACTAACCAGATGTGTAGGGAAAACTTACGTGTGCTTTATTTCTGTAATATGACATCTAAAATGCTCTGTTTATCTATCAACAGGGTTTAATTTGAAGATGTTTACAGATATTGGCAATTTGAATTATAAATTAACCTTTAATAGCCATATAAAACTCATTGCACACTTTAAATCTATTTAAAAAAGCCTTCATTTTGCCTTCCCTATTAATCCCAATGCAATTTAACAAAATAAACTCAAAAATAGTGGGTAATTCTTTGGCTTCTGATGCTGAACGGAATAACAGGGGAAAGCAAAGGTACATATTTATTCTTGGATAATGGGGTCTTAAAGTAAAGTCTACTTTATTACCTATACCATCTGTACCATTTAGAAGGTATTCACATTTGTAGTGGCCGGTGATGTGACCAGTGTATGTGCACTATGCTCTGAATGGACAGCACACTGGAGTATGCTGGCCATTGAGAGCACTGCGCCATGACAGTAACTCCCATACGCATGCACAGGAGTGACGTCATCAAAGCCTGGCCATTCAAAAGGCTTGAACCCACAAACCTGAAGGAAGACCGGATGAAGATGGAAGCACCAACAGCAGTGCATACTAGCACATTATGGCTTAAACCACCTGGGGGCCCACATGTTTTTTTTAAATTTAGGACTTTACTACCATTTTAAATTGCATCTTCACTTTAAATGAAATTAATTCCCTACACCCCCTAAGCCAGTGATCTCCAAACTGTGGCCCGAGGGCTGGATGTGGCCCTCTGCTTCATTTTATCCGGCCCTTGGGGCATTATTCCCCCACTGTCAGCAATAGTGGGGCACTATTCCTCCCACTGACACCAATGATGGGGCACTATTCCTGCCACTGACACCAACAATGGGGCACTATTCCTCCCACTGACACCAATGATGGGGCACTATTCCTCCCACTGACACCAATGATGGGGCACTATTCCTCCCACTGATACCAATAGTGTGACACTATTTCTCCCACTGCCACCAGTCATAGGACATTTTTTACTGCCGCTGACACCAGGATTTTTTCTACTCCCGCTGGCCACAGTCTGGCCCCCCTAAAGATTGAAGAACAGTAAACTGGCCCTTCGTTTAGAAAGTTTGGAGATCCCTGCCCTAAGCGTCCATTCGTTCCAGTGGCCTGAATAGATTAACCGCTTCCGCTCCGCCCTATAGCATAAATACTGCTACAAGGTGGCACGGGTGCACAAAATCAATGTGACTTTACAGTTCCGGGTAGGGGGCCACCATTCACAGCCTCAGCTGTCAATCACAGGGCCCTGGCCGGTGATTACTCACTAGCACTTGGTAATCCCCGAGTATCTCCAAAGGGGGGTGGGGGGTGGGTGAGACCTGTAAATAAACAATACAGATCTCTCCCCTGTCAGCATAGCAGAGCCATACAAAGCAGAGTGCTTAAAGTGAAACATACACACAGCCCCCATAGGTAACAGTACACAGTTAACCCTTTGATCGCCCCAGATGTTAACCCCTTCCTGCCCAGTGCCATTAGTACAGTATCAGTGCTTGTTATTAGCACTGATCACTGTATTGGTGTCACTGGGGATGTCAGTGACACCAAGTCAGTTCCCTCCAGTCCTGCTAAAAGTCACTGATTACTGCCATTAATAGTATAAAAAAATAAAAATTCCAGTATATATTCCGCCATTTGCAAACACTATAATTTTCACATTAACCAATTAATTTACATGTATTGGGATTTTTTTTTTAGCAAAGACATGTAGCAGAATACATTTTGACATAAATTTATGATGAAATTTGATTTTTTAAATTTTTGTACTGGACATGTTTATTAGCAAAAAGTCAGTTTTTTTTCCTCGAAATTGTCCGTCTTTTTTTTAAGCGCAACAAATTAAAAACGCACAGGCAATCAAATACCACCAAAAGACAGTTCTATTCGTGGGAAAAAAAGGACGTACGTTTCATTTGGGTGCAGCGTTGCATGACCGCACAATTAAGTAAAAAAATAGTAAAAATAATGCAGCGCCGTATCGCAAAAGATGGCCTGGTCAGGAAGGAGGGTTAATCTTCTGGCCAATGGAATCCATAAATGCTCAAACGCTTGACATTATTATTATTAGTATTATACAGTATTTATAAAGCGCCAATGGTTCGTTCAGCGCTGTACATTACAAAGGGAGACAGAACATGTGACAGAACAATACCAATACAATGCAAAACATGAGGGGATCGAGGGCCCTGCTCTTTCAAGCTTACAATCTAGGAGGGAGGGGATGGTGGCACAGGAGGAGATAGCTGTGGGGGATGGAGTGGTAGGAAGAGTGGAGGAGGTCGGCAGGTTAGCAGGGGGTGGGGTAAGCTTCCCTGAAGAGATGGGTTTTCAGGGTGCGCCTAAAGGAGAGGAGAGTAGGTGATAATCTGATGAGTTGGGGCAGGGAGTTCCAGAGGATGGGTGACACCCTGGAGAAGTCCTGGAGGCGGGCATGGGAGGAGGAGACCAGGGAACTAGAGAGAAGGAGGTCTTGTGAGGAGCGGAGTGTGCGTGCTGGGCGGTACTTGGATATTAGGTCAGTGATGTAGTACGGGGCAGTATGGTGGACAGCTTTGACATGCCAAAATGTGTGAAAAATGTGGCTTTTGGTGGCTCCTGCTAGGAGAAAAGGCGTTCAGGGGAGCTGAGCAGACACATAGTGCATGTGGCCTTATACAAAAACATTATCTAAAATGCAAATATATAATATGTAGTTATATTTATATATATATAATGTATATTTAAGTTTTCTATACTGGCTTCATTGATTGCAAAGTGACAACACATTGGTAAACCGGCTCAGGAGCAAAGTGCTCCTGGAAAATATTTTAATATCTTGGCATCTACGTAATTACTTTTATATCTTTTTCATTTGGCTGCTGATTTAGCAACCAAAATGTTTTCCCTTAAAAAAATAAATCCTGCCATTTAAGTGAATAATGGTCTGTAGGAGCCCTTTCGGTTCCCAGACACACAAGCTTATTAGCACAGCGCCTTCTGCTCTCCCCCCAACATTCTCCAGAATGTGTGTTACGAAGTGGAGAAATAAAATTAGCTGTGCTCTTCTCTGTAAATTACATGTGTAATTAGCATAGAAGGAAATTAACTCAAAGCAGCGGAATATTCATAAGCTTGTAAATTATTCTCTATCAGTTTACAATGGCCCTTGTTCTGAGATCATATCGCAGCAGGCATGGCTCTATCCAAGAAACGTAAACTCGCTCTGGCCTTTTCTCAAATAGCAACATATATCTCCAACACAGTGTGACCTTTAAATGTAATAAAATAATACTCACTGATCCAGAGGAACTGTATACATAAAAATGTCGTCTCCTGGATCAACAGTGTTTACTAGGAGGAGGTATTATTGCAGATAGAGGTCATTTTATGAAATGGGGGAATGGAGATCGGGGATGACATAATTATTTGGAAATAACAGATTTATCAGTGAACGGTGAAAATAAGTATTTCTAAAGGATAGCTAAAGACTATTTAAAGCTGAACATGGTCAAACATTTTCACTTAAATACATTCCTCAATAGTAACAAAGGATATGAATCCACTTTGTGTACACCAATTATTTTTTTTGCAAACCCAGGTATTAATTTGTAAAAGTAGAAGTGACATCATCAGTGCACTGCATATAGCCTGTTCAGAGAATGGAGCTGTTGGAGGGGCTAAACAGCTCCACTCACTGCAGGATACCTGCAGCAAACTACATGAGGGGGCGGAGACAAGACCAGTCACCCTGCACAAGGAAAGAGAGCAACAGTGGCTGGTCTTTATTACAGGAACAGTTTCACACTGGACTATGGCACATAGTAAAAATATGCATGCCTCTTGTATTTAAACAGTGTTTACTTATCTTGAGTTTAGCTTTAAAGCCCAAGCTTCCAGAGGACCATTGCCTGCCTTGAGGATTCCTGTTTGTATTTTATGCTTTTTTCTACACATACTTTTTGTAGATGTCTTCATTGCAGGTCCTTCTCGCGATTTCCCCTGGTGTTAGGTGGTCCCCAATGATGTAGATAGTGGCACTGACAATGTCACATCAATGATACTCACTGTACTGTGGGCTGGATTCCACCAGAACATGGTGTGGGAAAGATGCGTTATGTGTGTGTTTCCCACATCATGTTCAAAGTGCACTGCCTTTGCAATCTGCTGCAGGTGCTAATACATTGTTAATGGCACCCCAAATTTAGATCTCCAGGCAACACTAAAATTGGGTACCCCCCGGCCCTGGTTCCGCTGACCACAGCTTCCACCACTCTCCACCAATCACCCCCCCAGCCCTGCCACCGCCATTCTCCACCATTCCCCCAAACCCTGCCACTGCCACTCTCTGCCAAACACCTTCCTCTACATGCCCTGCCACCGCCACTCTCCACCAATCATCCCCCCAACCCCGCCACCTCCATTCTCAGCCAACTCCCCCCCCAATCCACCCACTCTGCCAACACCTTCCCCTCCAGGCCTTGCCATCACCACTCTCCGCCAATCACCCCTCCAGCCCCGCCACCGCCATTCTCTGCCAACTACCCCCCAAACCCTGCCACCACCACTCTTTACCAAACACCTTCCCCTCCAGGCCCGGCTGCTGCCACTTTCAGTTTGTTGAACTGATACCTACCCCTGCCATTAGTTCTGGAAGTGTCCACCTCCCAGGGCTCTCTCAGTTTTTGACAGTCTTTCTCTATCCTCTCAGGACTGGACCTGCTTTCTCCATCCTGCTATGTCCTCCCAGGAGATTCTCATGGGTCAGTACACCCCAGCTCATCTTGTTCCGGGGGGCATTGCCACCCCCCCCTAAGAATTGCCACCCTAGGCAAGCCCTTTGCTTGCCTTGCAGTAAATATGCAGCTGAACGCAGTGCGTTTGCATTTTTCAATAGTAGTGCATACATTCCAGTGTAATTTGCAGCCCATTCAAATGAATGGGCTGCCAAATGCCACTGCAGGGGATTGCATAGGAATGCAAACCATGTTCCACTGCGATTTTGGTGTGCAGCCTACACTCTAAGTGCAGCACTTTGGTAACACCCCTCTGGGGCTCGGTCCATGATACCTTCTACCTACAGTAAGTCCTCAGTCTTCCAGGCTGGAAGACGCCCAGCGTCAAATTGAATGGGTTTCCTTAACACAGTGTGAATGAATGCATAAAAACATGTGCAATAACAAATGAAGGAGCCCTAAATGTTTTTTTAACTTTGTTTCTGAATATATTTAGGTAATACATTTGCACATGAAGGCATATGTAATTTGTGCCTCTTGATCTATATTGCTGCAAAATGGCAGCATATGACTGTTACGTAGGAGTAGCCCAGCTCAGTGTGTTTAGGTGCTAAACATTCAGTAATAAAGAAATTGTAAATTTATCTGTAAACATCCCTAGTTTGAAAGTATAACCAGGGCTGCATGTGCCAGGGGTAAGGGGTTGTTTTACAGGGAGAAAAAGTGATGAGAAATTCTTCTAATAGCGAGAGAAGCAGCAGCAGAATAAAAGTTTGATGCTCTGCCAGTGAGGATCTGATGTCATGCACTTCACAGCATTGAGAATGGAGCTGAGTGTAATATGAGACCTGAGTAGAAGGCATGGACCCCGTGCCACCCACATGCACGCACACACAGAGTCTCATAGGGAAATATGCACAGCTGAGACTGTCAATCACCTGCTGTGTGCTGGAGGGGGCAGAGATGTGTCCAGGGTTTGTCTGGTGTCAGAATAGACTGTTAGAAATGACTCATGTAGATAGCGGAGGAATGAGAGAGCAGACAGAACAATAATCATCCATCCGTCCATGTCTCCATGCTTTATTTTGCTGAGAAATCACTTTTTTTTTATAATTTACTTTTTATTGATTTTCAAAATGTTTACAACAAACAGAGTTGCACAAGTCATGAAATAAACAATAAAGAACAAAGAAAGAGGCTGATCGATGAGAGGTATATAGGTACATACAATGTCAGTACATAACAGTGAATTAGCCATCATTTGCAGACAATTGAGTAGGTAAGTCAGAAATGAAAAGATTCCACGGTTCCCAAACTGCCTCAAAGGTGGGGACAGCATTAGCATGTAAAGCAGTGAGGTATCCCATTTTACTAATCTCTGCTATAACCTTCACTAATTCTGATTGTGTAGGAGGCGTAATAGAAAGCCAATGCATGGGAATGGTTCTTCTGGCCGCTGTTAAAACATGGGAGGATAATTTTCTGGTAAATTTGGAGAGGCCTGAAAAAAGGCAGGCCCAATAAAAAGTGAATGGGCTCAAATGCAACAGGAACCTTTATGAGTAGCTGCAAAAGGTTAAGGACCTCTCTAGAAAAATGTGCAATGTGTTGGCAGGTCCAGAAAATGTGGAAGAGAATACTAGTTTCATCGCCACATCGCCAGCAGGCAGGAGAAGCGTTCAGATTGCGAGCATGGAGAACCTCAGGAGTCCTATACCTAAACATCAGTATTTAATAAGTGTTTTCTTTATACTCTACATATATAGAAGATCTGGAGGCAGCCCCCAAATCCTACTCCATTGATTCAAGGCAATATCCCGTTGGAGGATTTGGGGCCATTTGCACATATAAAGGTGCGTATCAATAGTAAGGGGGCTGAGAAATCACTTTGCAATAACACCCCCTAGCATTTCCGCCCGTGGCCATCTTGTGTAAGGGCAGATGATTCATGTAGCATTTATTTCCTGGAATTCATCTGTCCTTAGCTCAGGCATGCAGACAGGAGGGTGTGCTTAGCTGAGAAAACCCCATCTCCCCTCCTGAAGACTCCTGGGATGTATGGCATCATTTGCCTAGGCATGGAAACCAGGAAGTAACTAAAGAAATGTAAAAAAAAGTTTAAAACAAGTAACTATGATATACTTTCCTATCTATTTACTAATGCTAGCGGCATAAGGATTAAAAATAGTCACTATTCATTAAGAGAGTGAAGTTCCACTTTAACTAGTTTAAAAAACAGAAACAAAAACCTGAACAAAATAATCCACAATTGGACAGATTAAACTTTTCTTCAATATTACTATTTTATGACAGGACAGCATTAAGTCCCAAACCTTTTTACCTCTTAGTCCCTTATAAACATAACCTATTAGTTGTGCCTTTGTGGAGATGAGTGTCACTTTAGATTGCTGTAACAATCACCAACAATCAACAATGACTAAAAATTTCCATGCACACTTAACAGCTAATCTGCAAAAAAAAAACCAAATGACCCTGTCTAACAATTAATGTTAAAAGCAGAAGGTTTAGTTGCACACATTTGGAGATGTATGTGAAAGCCGCAGTGCCCCAACAAGGCTCTTCTGTATACTGCGGTCCTAACTCTATAGTTTTGAGAGTCTCCAAGTTGGAGCACATACATCGGGGATACATTCTACACAGGTTTGCCTGGAGAGAGCCCACCCCTCCTTAAAGGCAAAGGGACATGTTGGGTGCCCAGCAAAAGTACAGTGGCAGTTGAAGGCATCTAATGTGTCCCTCCGCTAAGTCTAAAGCACTTCCACGTGCGCAGAATGAGCAAACTGTGTGACTTTATTTCATGAAACAAATATCCACACTTATATTAAAAACGTGGTGCAGGAACTCAAGTGGCCAGCTCACAGTCCTGACCTGAACCCTACTGCATGCATAAAGCCGGACCCGCCAAATGATTGACAGCGGCGGTGTTTCTCATCCTACTTCACAGGGCAGCAAGCACAATGTGTTTCAGAGCCCCAGCCTCCTTTTTCAAGTTAGCCTGCTTGGAAAAGGAGGCGGGGGTTCTGAAATGCATTGTACATCATCTGGTGTTTGCGTGCTGCCCTATGAAGGAGGCTGAGAGACTCCGCCACTGTCACCCATTTGGCGGGTCCAGCTTTTTGTGTTTGGCATAGTGGTCAGTGAGTGTTCCTACATAGCTGCTGCTATTCTTTTCCTTCCACTGCCATGCCACTGCACCAAGTTTTTAATATAGGTGTGGATTTTGTTTCATGGAGTTATACAGTTTGCTCATTCTGCACCCTGGATCTCTGTTCTTTTTGCACGTTGTTTCTGATCATACCAAGATCTGTTCCCACCAGGACCTGCCGATTACCTATTGATCGTTTGCTGCCACTTTCCAACCAAGACCCATGGCCCATCTTGTGTGAAGCAGTGTTTGCTACAGGTCCCTATGAGCTGTAGATCTCCCCACTGCCTATTTACTGCCACTTCACATTCAAATTCTTTGGACTTTATCCTGTTTTAGTGGTTGTAAAGGTTGAAGGCTTTTTACCTTCATGCATCCTATGCCTACGTGCTTGATTTTATACACCTGTGGCCATGGAGGTGATTGGAATACCTAAATTCAATGACTTGGAGGGGTTTCCCAATTCTTTTGGCAATATAGTGTAATTCAGGCCGAATTTCACATTAATTTTCTTTAGAAAATCTGATGGTGCCACCATTGATTTCAAAATTCAACCAACCAAGCCTTCAATTTCACCTCATGTTGCTACAGAAAATAAGTTTCTTGGCCAAGAATTTTCTTTTTCTTCCACGTCACAGCTCATGCTCATTTCTTTTTTGTTTATATTTCTTGCACAATTCTCCCATAATTGATTTTAAATTCATGAATTTTTTCAAAACTGTGACCCACTAATGCTGTGAAATTCTAATGAAACTTCTTAGAAAAGATTTTCGAAAGAAAAATATTTTGGAATTTGACCCATGTACGGCCGGCGTAAGTCTATGTTAGAAAAATAAAGAAATATATAATAAAAATAAATAAATAGATAAAATTTAAAAATGGGGCAGACTCAATAAACTACTTGCTCTATTTTCTGCCATCACTTCATGTTTCTGCAATTGTTTAAATAACTTTGTATGCTGTAACCTTATAAGTACTCTTTACCTGAAATGCAGTTCGGTATAGGACAGGAAATTTTAGCATATTTATATTCAAATCTTATCAATACCTTTATTTAAAATGGACTCTCCAAGGCCCCCCCAAAATCCATTTGAACCCTGCATGTTTAGAACTCGACAGGATTGCTGTAACGTATATTTTAGTTTTATTGGTTCCTTTAAAAATCTGTCTACAGTTAGAGTACTTGTTTAATACTATATATGTAATTTATTTGATTTTATTTCCAGTATGAGACATGGAGAATTTTGGGTACATCTTAAAGTATTTAAAAAGTGTCTCAATGTTTCTTCCTGGCAATTGCTGAGCTGAGCAGGAACCTTTCCTGTTAAACTCTCGTATTTTATTACTTTTTACAAAGAAGGATGCTGCAATATTATTCTGATTTGTGTCTTCTATTTATGAAGATAATGTAAAACTAACACAGATTGAGCACCGAGATAGGGAAGTCATTTAGATATGAGTAATAACTCTGTTTGGAAGCAAAGCATTGCTAGTGCCTTGAAGGTTTGGTGTGTCCATATTAACCTCATTACAGTTTTTTCAAAGATTGCTAACCACTTATGCACTTTGGTTACCAAAGTCTGGAGTTTGGGTATATCCCTGGTAGGGATGAACAAACTCACATAAGTTAGAACTCGCAGCAAATCAGGCAAGGGTTCACTGGGTAGTAGCAAACTCAATTCACTCCCTAAAGAGACACTGTCATCATTTTAACATCTTTCATGTGGTTCACATAAATAAAATGTATTGTAGCTCCCTCCTAGTTAAGTGCTAGGATTTGTATAGTTACAATAAGTATAGCTGTGTTTCTCTGCTTAACAGAGCGACTGTAAGGAAAATCTAATTGGGCTCTCTGTGTAACAGAGTACTGTGATGGATTAGTAAGGTCTGCTCATGAAGCTCTGTTGCTGTGTAAGTTTGTCTGTAGCTCCACTTGCCTTCAGGAAGCTATGAGAGCCTTCCAGAACATATGTAGGGGCTAAACAGATGAGCGGCATGAACATTAATACAGCCCTGGCCAATTGCAGGGGAGGGTGGCCCCATTGCATGCTGGGAGTGGTATTTATGTTCTGTGAGCACATGGGCTCAGCGTATTTCCCTGGAGAGGATTGCACCAAGCCAGGCTGGTGGCAGGCTTGCCTCACCTGACACTTGCTGCCATGCGGGCCTCAGGTGGGTGATCTGAGGGCCTTAAGTTAGGAAGAGTGGTTCTGTTGTAAGCTGACTGATGGAAGCTTTCTGCCAAAGATCTGTTTGGTATCACTGGAGAGACACTTTGAAGATTGGAAGGAGGCTGTCTTTCTGTCCTTGGGCCTTGTGAGTACAGAAACTGAGAGATCTTAGGGACTCTGTGTGTTTTGCTACCCCTCTGGTGCTTAATAGTCAGCGTGGGTCTGAGAAAAAGGGAACACTAGCTGGTGTTCTGAAGAGCTTGTCCAACTGTTGCTACTGCATGGGACTTTGCTCAAATCTCAACTACCTGTTGCTTCCATTTAAAGAGAAGTCTGCTATCTGCTTTCAGCCAGGACTTCAACAAGTGCTCAGTTAGGAGATCAGCTTGATGTCCTCAGTGTGAATAGTTTGAGTTTTGGAGTATCCTATTAAATTCCCCATCCCTATCCCCAGTTCTACAATAAAACTCCAAAAAACAAACATCCCCTAGACTGGTCATTGAAGATAAGAAGCAAAAGAGTGTGTTTACTTGGTTGTGGAAAATATTCTGTGCTTGGCTGCAGGGCGAAGCAAAGGGAGACCTGGGCGGCTCCTCCAGGGGTGACACTACAGTATGAGACTAGTATTTTACTAATGCTGCCATTGTCCCTTCCTCCTGCCTCCTGGCCCTGATGTCAACAGGGTGTCTGGCTGCAGCCTGTCCAGCCTCCAGCACTCTATGAGTACAACAGTACATAGGTGGCATTTTCTCTGTGTGTGCTATGCATTGGAAATCACCACTGTCACTGGAAACATGCAGGCAGATTCTCACACACAAACCTTGAGCAGGTTGTCCCAAAGGCCAACTCCAGTCTAAACTTTCTATAGGATAGAAATGTAAAGGTATCACGTACCTATTGGAGGCTGAGTAGCTGAGGGAGCTTCTCTTGCATCTCCTGCCCAACACTCCTGAAGGTGGAAACATAGAGTGTGAGGGCACAGAGTGGCATAAGTGCCAAAGTTTGCAGGCTGGCCCAGATTTGTGTTGCAGGCAGATAAGTAGAACTGGAAGCTGAAGAGCACAGGGCAGGAACTGGGCACAGGAACAGCATGCTACCGGATCAGGAGGCCAAGACAGAGTCCAGGAAATTAACTGAGGTCAACAATACCTGGGCAGGATGGTTTTAGAATCAGAAGACAAAGACAGATTTCAGGAAACAAGCTGTGATCAGTAGCAGTTGGGCAGTGGGGTAACAATATTAGGAGGCACAATCAGCAGAATAAGTCTTAGATAAACAAGGACAAGCTGAAGACCACTCAGCAACTTTCTTATGCACTGCTTCAGTTTATATAGGCCAATGAGTGCCAAAACCAGTGTCAAGTGTGCACACTCATTCTTGCGCACATACAAATGCGTACGTCTTCTCACTAATGCACGTCCAGAATTTCTCTTGGTTGGCGTGCCTGCACTGGTTTCCTTCTGCTGCTAAAAATCTGGGCTTACAAAAGGGATTTTTTTACTCTTTTCTATGACCCCATCGAGGAGATTTCCCCATCCTGCTGCAGTGCCGAGGAGTCAAAGGGTTAGGAAGTTCTAGAAATTGCTGTCAATGGGGACAGCAACAAAGACACTTTCTTAGTTAGGCTACATTCATACTATTGCAGATGGTTGCTGGTGTGCTGGAATCACAACTGTTCCCTCACACCAAAAAACACAGTGCGTTTGCAGGTGCATGAACCACTGGGAAGTTGCATGGTGCAAAAGCTCCATGCGTTTTCCCAAATGCTTAGGTTTAAAAATGGTGTATGAAACGCAAGCATAGCAGCCCATTTAAATAAATGTGCTGCCATGCCAGGGCAATCGTGGCTTGTAGAGCCACCATAGTGTAAACCTAGCCTTGACTGACTGAAGTTAAAAATGGGAGGTTTTTAACGCATTGAACGCAATGAAGTCACGTGTTTAGAATGATAGCCAGGCAATCAGCATTTCTAAAAGTGAGGTCAACAACAGCAGCCTTTACATTTTTATAGTAAGGTATTTTATACTGAACTCTAGGTAAGATCTTAACTGCATACCTTTAATCATCCATCTTGGACTAATGTAAATATGAATATCCTATACCTGAGGGATCGTTGTAGAAGCTGACAATCATTGTAGCAGTCGGTGCTACTACAGCAATCGCCACATAATTCCTGGGTCCTGTACTGAGCTGCCTTACAGTAAACTGACCACAGGGGGTTGTTCACTCTGCAATGCTGCTCCTCATAGAATGTCTTGTGTTTATTTCAGTGAAAACAAGGCATTCTCTGATTGGACAGTGTGAAGAGGAGGGGCAGTGACATCACAATTGCCACCTCATTTCAATCAGGGAACACCTTGTTTTCATTACAAAAACAAACAGGGCATTCTGTGAGTGGCTGCAGTGCCAAATCAGCAACCCCTGTGGTCAGTTTCCAATGCAGCAGCTGATCAGCACAGAACTCAAGAACACCACAGTAATCGCTGTACTAGCGCTGACTACTACAGTGATTGGCAGCTTCTGCAGTGGTCCCTCTGGTTTGAGATATGCATGCTTACATTGGTCCATGCTATTTGCTGCCATATACTTATGGAAAAAAAAAAGACAGCACATTTACTTATCTTTAAAATATTTATGGTATTTTAATACTGGCTAAAATTATGATTTACAATGGAAAACAAACCTAGATGAGGTTCAAAAAACAGGCTGCCTCAATCACTGAATTAATAGTCAAAGGCATCATCTACAGTTTCATTGCATAGCCAAATTGAAACTTAGTATTGCTTCTTTATTTATAGTGTTTCCATTTGCACTAACATCCAAATTTTTAAGGACAAGCTTTCACGATGTGTCCATTTCATCAAAGTCCAGCCAGTACTTAACTCAACATTGAAGGAAGAAGTTTCCCCCCGAAACTTTTTCTGAAAATGTAGATGTTAGTGCAAATAAAAATAGTATCACGGACAGAACTTTTTGTTGCAAGTGCACTAATACAGCTACAATTGCCTCAAGCATAGTGTTTCAAGCTAAGAAAAACTATTTGACCACATTGTGCTAATATTAACTTACTAAACCTGGAAATAGTCCAGAAGCAGGACATCACACTATTGTTGACTGAATGGATACTTGCGTCCACCAAAGGCAGATATGATTTACTGACAGAAAATTTGAGAGATCTATTTGAAAGTCCTTATGTGCATTCTGATCTACTTTTGATCTGGTGGATCTTCTGGAGAGTTTTACTCCATCAGGTGGAGGGTCTTTGAAGTTCTTTTGAGGGTCGGAGTGGATACACTTTACAAATAACAGGATTTTATTATACTTTTCTTTATACTTTCTTTACTTATTGTATAACATTGTTTATATTTTTTCCCCCACAGCCACTTCCTCCTGTACCACTTTCCCCTCCTTCCTAGATTGTAAGCTCGAAAGAGCAGGGCCCTCGAACCCCTCGTGTATTGTATTGTTACCGTCTTGTCTCATGTTCTGTCCCCCTTGCTACTGTACAGCGCTGAGCAAACCCTTTGGCGCTATATAAATACTGTATAATAATATATACCCTTATATTTATAGTAATTCATGTGATTTATGATTTGTTGTGCAATACTGCTGACACGTTTAATATTGATACTTTTATTTACATATTTATGGGATCAATATCAGATTGGATTACTACAAAATAATCTGCAAATTACACGTCTGCTAAACTTACAAGTAAATTTAAGACAGGTGAAATGTAGCTGCTTTCCCAGTCATCCATAGCTTGCAAGCACCGGCTTCCATCTAGGAAGGTCTCTGGTAACCTCCAATCTTCAGAGTATGGCACTCCACTGCAACGGCTATAATCATAGTTACATAGTTAGTCTGGCTAAAAAAAGAGAAGACCATCCAGTTCAACCATTAAATAAAAAAGGTTATAATACTACACCCACAGGTGATCCAGAGGAAGGCAAAAAAACCCCAGCAAAGCATGATTCAATTTTCTCCTGCAGGGGAAAAAATTCTTTCCTGAGTGGCAATCGGATATTCCCTGGATCAACTATACCTATAAGTGTTAGTATCCAGTTATATTCTGTGTATCCAAGAAAGAATCCATGTCTTTTTTAAATGCTATTTATCAAAGTTCATGTAGTACAGTCATGTAGGAATCCAACGTGTTTCGGCTGTTAGGCCTTAGCCATGATCTGATGTCCGAAACGCGTTGGATTTACCTTGACTGTACTACATGAACTTTAATAAAGAGCATTAG
This sequence comes from Staurois parvus, assembly GCF_062004578.1. NCBI lineage: Eukaryota > Metazoa > Chordata > Amphibia > Anura > Ranidae > Staurois > Staurois parvus. The sequence goes on along the minus strand of NW_028317827.1, from coordinate 8,393,742 downwards.
ATTATAGCCATTGCATTGGAGCACCAGCTTTCTCTATATACTGTACAATTAACTTCATCAAGCACAACCTTGAGCAGGAATCAGAATTACTGAAAGAAACAAAGTAGAAGGTATGTAAAGTGTGTAAAGCATTTTTCTTATATTTGGATAGAATGGTGATGGGTTAGAACCTCTGTCAGGTTTTATTGCTGTCTGTGTGGATTCATCCCCTCTATGTTCTGGTGATCACTGCCATCTAAACTGAAAATTGTCACCACAACAGAAATAAAGGGGAGATGTCTAAGATGGCATTTCCCGCACTTTGGGGAGATTTTCTCATTTCCTATTGTGTCTAAAAGACGGGAATTGAAAGGTAACGGGGAAGATTTACTAAAACTGGTGCACTCAGATTCTGTTGCAGCTGTGCATGGTAGCCAATCAGCTGCTAACTTTAGCTTGTTCATTTAAGCTTTGACAATAAAACCTGGAAGCTGATTGGTTTCTCTGCACAGCTGCACCAGATTTTGCACATGCAATTTTAGTAAATAAACCCCAATGTGCTCACAGTGGAGAACAAGGAAAAAGCTGACATGTTTGGAGCATTCTATGCTCTAATGAAAAGCTTTTGCTTCAGATATACTTTAAATTGATTCAGGTATAGTGAGGAGTCATATTTTTAAAACTCTAACACATGACTAACACAATGTTTATTGGAGTGGAGTGCAACACCACTGCAGTGAATAGAACTGAATAAAATGTTAAATTGGACATTTCAACAAAGTCCTCCCAAAAAAAATTAAAAAAGTAAACATTGCAATGCACCAGATCAGTACATTGGCACTATTCCTCATAGAAAACAGCTAAATTCAACACGGCTTCTGGTGTGAATGTGCCCTAAAACTAGTTTCTCTGAAGGTCATTTTATGATGCATGGGCACTGCTACAATTGACAGTAATAGTGGTAAAGAGAATGCTGTGGCAAAGTTAGAATATGTTCTTTGGATAACATCTTTCTATAGTATGTGAGTCAGCGTTAGGATTCAGCTTGCGGTTTAGGTAAAAATAAACATAAACTTTACAAATCTGTAGGTTGAGATTTTATCCATTCCTGTCTCTCTTATTTATGTGCTTCTGGGAAAACAGTCATCCTTTGAAGAGTCTAGGTAAAAAATAGATCAGTCTTTTCATTCTCATGGAAGTGATGCCTCACTAGGAAATGATGATAAACCACTTAAAGAAGAACCCCAGGTATATGTATAAAAAATGCTATTTATTGCAGTTGTAAATTTCTTTACAAATAGCTAACTGTATGTGGTCTGTACCAAAAGTAATGCAAAAGTGGGCACAACGTCTTTAATAATTTACATAGGCTGTTCAAATTTCACATGTTGGTAAAGTAACTCTTATTCTTTAGTAACTCTTCTTCTTCTTTTTCATTGCAATTGAAAAATGGATTCCAAGCAGAAGCTTTGGGGTTTATTTACTAAAATTGGAGAGTGCAAAATCAGCCAGTAGCCAGTCAGCTTCCAACTTCAGCTTGTTCAATTAAGCTTTCACAAAAACCTGGAGACATTGTTTTCTATGCAGAGCTGCACCAGGTTTGCACTCTCCAGTTTTAATAAATCAATCCCTTAGGCCCGCAATACATAGGTCGATTTTCGAAAAAATTTTCGTTAGAAAATCGTACCTAAGAATAATCGGCAGATTTTCTCTCTGTTAGTGGGGCAATGGCACCGGCCGATTTTCATGGTTCCTCCCCATTTAGTTGTTTGGCTAGCGGGAATGTGGGGGAATGCAGTTCCACTGAATGTATGTAATGGCAAGGGGTTTGCTGGAGGGTATATTGATGCTGCCTTCTGGGGGATCTATTGTTGCTGGGCATCTTATGTTGCTGGTGGGGATCTACTTTTGAGGAGAGGTTGCTGGGAGATCTGTTGTTGTTGCTGGGGGTATAATATTGCTGGGGTGGATATTTTGTTGCTGAGTGTGGTATTTTGTGTGGGTCCATTGTTGCTCTGGGTCCATTGTTGCTATTATTGTTGGAGTATGGTCTATGGTTGCTGGGGTGGAGGTCTATTGTTGCTGAGGGGACCTATTGTTGCTGGGCTGGGGTCCATTGTTGCTGGGGAAGTCTACTATTGTGTGGGTGATCAATTGTTGTTGGGGGGATCTATTGTTGCTGGCTGCAGGGGATCTAGTTTACTGCTTTTCTTGTTATCATTAACTAACTCCATACAAATTATGTAGCCCCACAAAATGATACTTGGCTCTGTAATCTCTAAAAGAGGCAGTACTGGGAGCAGGGTAGGGGGTAGAACCAAGGGATGGTGCTCACAGGAGGGTAGGGGGTGAAGACAAAGGAGGACTCAGAAAGGGGCATTTCCTGCACCTATTCTCTGAGAAAAAAGATCTGCCCATGAGAATTGTACATACTGTATTACCAATGTGATTCATCGCCACAATATTCCTGGGTCTTGTACTGAGCAGGTGATTGTTCGCTTTGCAATGCTGCTCTTCATAGAATGCCTGGTGTTTAAAATGCTGATTTCTTCTGTATTGAACTATATTATAAAAGTACTGTCTGCCTTTATATTGTAAAGCACTGCGTAAACTGTTGGCGCTATATAAATCCTTTCATTAAATTTCATAAATAATTTCAATGAAAACAAGGCTTTCTCTGATAGGACAAAGTGAGGAAGAGGGGCAGTGATAATTGCCACCTAATTCAATCAGAGAACACCTTGTATGCATTAACAACTATGGCAGCACAGTGGCTGAATGGTTACCACTTCCACCTGGCAGCACTAAGGTTGTTGGTTTGAATCCCAGCCATGGCACCACATGCCTGGAGTTTGCTTGTTCTCCCTGTGCCTGAATGGGTTCCCTCACACACTCCAAAGACAAGCTGGTAGGTTAATTGGATCCTGTCTCAATTGGCCCTAGTATGTGTATGTATGGATGTGAGTTAGGGACCTTAGATTGTATGCTCCTTGAGGGTTAGGGACTGATGTGAATGTACAATATATATATGTAAAGTGCTGTGTAAATTGATGGCACTATATAAGTACCTGTAATAAAAAAAACAATAATGTCCAGGAACCACTTCAGATCGTTACTTATGTGGTCGGAAAGTGACATATGGACAAAGCTACCTAACATTTATGATGATAGAAAATACAAAAAGTAAAAAAATTTAAATAAAATCAAAATCAAAAAGCCCCCCCATGTTCACCAGAAAAAATGCTTGTATTGTAAGAAGCAAAAAAAACTATTTAGTTGGAAAAATATACCATATTTATTTATTTATTGTTCGTTGTATTTTTTTATATTATTGTTTTTTCATTGCAGCAAAGGCTCATGATGCATAAAATTTCCCCTGCCACATTGAAGCTCCACCTCCATGACTAAGCCCCGGGGGTGGAAACACATCGGGGAAGTGTGGCCTGGATGGAGCTAGGCTGAGGCTGCTTTTAGCTGATTGAATGTCAGATCTTGTCTGGAGTGTGGCGACTGGGGCTCCCTCTTTCCAGGTTGAAAGAGCAGCCCATTATAACCCCATCCACTCCATTTATGCCTTAGTTTTTGCCTATTGACAAAAAGACGTCTTTTCTCCTCTGTAAGAAGCAAAACATTTTCTGTACTTTTTTTCCTAATAGCGAGTTTCTTCAGTTGCTGCAGAGGCTGGAGGGGCTTATTTTGCACCTATCTAGATTAAATTATCATAGGCATTGTCATGGAAGCCTTAACCATACCCCAATGATAGGAAGAGGTGGGGATGACTTGTAATGTGTCCTTGAGCACTAGGCTTGCCTAGACACGTGTGTGTAGCATGTGAGTCAGCCACATATTGCTTTACAAGTCCAGGCTCGCAGCGCACCTGTATAGTGGAACCTTGTCCCTGAACATGTCTTAGGTGTGTACCCACCAAAACGGTGAAAACTAGTGGAAGTGGGAACTACAGGCCCTCTCAGGATTTCAGCTGTAGTGAGTGTGGGTTTTTGCCCTTGTGTGTGGAAAGCCTTATGGTGCTTACACTATACAAGAGGTTAATGTCTGGAGCTCTGGCAGTGACACTACTGGTGTTCTAGCGGCCCTCTACTGTGGTTTCACTTACTCCTTGACCCTACTGCTCCCACGTGAGTCTCCTCCCAGAGTCCTCACTGTGCATGCATGTGCCTTGATGTCTTTCCACCATTTCCTTTGCTTATGCACCAGCTCCTCATCCTCTGGATGTTTGCCTGGTCTTGCTGCTGCAAGGGCATAGATCCTGGGGGCCTTTCCAGTTTATGATCTTGTAACAGGACTAGGAGGTCTTGCTTTGTACTCCCAAAGGGATCAGACACCAGTAGTCAAGACCACTGTCCCCTAACTGAGTTGAACCACTCTTCAGAGTTTTCCCTAAACCTGTCTTATCCAGGAAGGAATTCTCTGCTACTGTATGTCTGAGTTTTATTGCAGACATGCTAGCTAGCTCAAAACGCAAGTGTTGCAGCTACTTCTCTACAGTCAGCTGAGGAAAAAGAGGATTGTACCCTAACCATATTTAAGGGGTTGGTACAGAAGTCTCAGTTCTAAGACATATCTCCAAAATGTTACCATAAAAGTCCTAATTAGTGCAGCCAGCACATCCCGAGGCTTGGCACTATCTGCATTAGCTATACCTAAACTTACCAGTTTAGGTTCTCTTAAAAGTCCTCAATGTGTTCACATTTGCAACCTGTCCTGTTTAGTGAATGGCCTCATACAGATGATGTCTTTGCTTCTACATGCAAAAAAGGCTGGAAGCCCTTTCTACGGCCTTATTCTACCTTGCAGGTCTTGCCCCACAACCTGTCATTCCTGCCACATCCATTAGCCAGACCTTAGCTATCTGGTTCAGGGATATGTCTCAGGATCCTGGATCTGTTATAATGGTTTATTCTATCCTCCAACAACTGGAGCTCATGCTTGTGCCCTTAGTTTGCTGTGTTGAGGGGCTACTGTATATTTTAAACCAAATATCCAGAATAGGCCTCCTCTTGTTATCCCTTTTTGTTTTCAATGTAGATTTGCAGATAAACACCTTTTTGCCTATATCCTTTTATGGGGAACTTTATCATGGGAAGAGTACCATTTTGATTCAGAAAAAGAAGGCAAAACCTCAGTCTGGGAAACCTTTTACAGTACTTCTAAAGCTAGGAAAAGTTCCTTTTGTTTCTTTCAGGTACTTGAAGGCAAAGCATGGATCTCAATTCTGCTTTAAGTCATTCCTGAAAGTTCTTGACAGGCACAGCCTGCTTCTTAATTCACTCATTAGGTAGATTCAGCAACTCAAGCTTATGAACCTAAGGACAAGGTTTCCCCCTTCCCTGTCAAAGTGCAGCCAACCAGATTGTTTAGTGCTTTTTGGACATTTCAGCATCAGGCACCTCTTTCTCAGAACTGTAAGATTGCCACATGGCCTTTGGTTCACAACAAGATCAAGCATCCGCTTCCATGTTTCAGTTGCAAGGTTCTTGAGGCTCTGTTGAGCCTCTTCTTTTGACTTGTGGGTTTTAATTGGCCTATTAGCTTTTAATTTGCTCTGTTGCCCATCCCTCAGTTGGACTGCTTTTGAAAATCCATATGTAATGGAACCGGACCCCGATTGCGCTAGGGTATTTCTGTTAGATTCCAGCTTCCCTGTCCGAACACAGATCCCCGGACACCACCATTGACCATACAGGAAGTAGACAGCACCAGCTTCTTTTAAGACAGGAAGTCAACTGCTTTATTTTTACACAAACACAAGATATATACACAGGGCGGGGAAATACAACCAGGAACAGGAAACACAACAGCAGGCCATCCCATCGGGGGGGGCTTCCAGAAACACCACCCCCCCCTACCAAACCATGACACACAATAGAACAGTGGACAACCACTTGGCAGTGAACAATGGACAACCCCCCACCCCACCTATACATGTCTACACAATATCAGGACAGACCACCCTGTACCCCTCACAGACACAGGGTGGGTTGCACATAAGAGGAATCTAGGGAGATGATACAGGGGTCCCCCCACCCCCAAAAGTCACATATCTCCCCTTTCGGCAGGAGACTAAAGCAGGAGTAACTCCCAGACGGATGGACTCCAAAATTAGTCTGTACTTCCAGTCCCCCAATGCCATCACCCACACAGTACCCCAGACAAATTGTCCCACACCAAGCATTACTCACCCAGCCAACCTCTGCCTCTCCCGTAGAACATACCCATCGCTGGGGAGAAGTATGGACTGGTCCTTCTCCCTGAAGTCCTCTCAGCCACTGGGGAGAAGACAGGATGGCTGGGCCGACTCCATCATGCGGTGGGGGATCTGGGCCGACTTCCCAGCATCCCTGGGGTATCCAGGTTGCGATTGTAGTCTCATCCACTTTGACTTGATGGACATCCCCCAGTGTTCGCAAAGTAAGGCTAACATCCTCCTGTCCCAATGCCAGACCCTTTTCTGGGGTTGTGTCAGTGGAGACCGAAGTCCTATCCACGGACATCAGCTCAAGCTGCCATTGTGAGGTGCCGATTGCATCCTCTTCCTGTAGCTCCTGCGGTGCTGATTGTTGTGGGCAGAGGTCAACAACACCTTGCCCTGGTGCCAGCTCTTCTGCAGGAGGCGTGCCGGCTGGTTCCTCCTAAGCAGAAAAGTCTATCAAATCCCCAGTCTCTGGAATTTCCACTGATGATTCTTGGGCATGCTGCCGAACATGTTGTAGCAGTTGCCTGTATGCCCTTTCCAAATGCAGTTCTTTCTTCAGCAGGTATTCCAGATCTGGTTCAAGCTCTGAGACCCCTGTGAGACCGAACATAGCCTCTCTGTCTTCCCACAATTCCTCCAGGGTAGGTTCTCCTTCATCGCCAAACACAAAATTATCTGTAAGGCTCTCCCACAGCAATCCAGGGCCACCAAAGTCATATCCTTCAGGAGAGCATTCTGTTAACACCCCTAAATATTCCTGCTCTGCATACCATTGCAGAGCCCGATATCTGTTGTCCAGCTCTATCTCCTGCTGGACCAGCTTGTCCAACTCAGTCACCCATTACTCCTGGGGTGGCTCTCCCAGGAACGGCATCTGTAACTTCTAATGGTCCCTGGCCCGTTCCCCTGGGGTTGGATAGCACTTGCCCTTCTCCATACCAGCAACCTGGAAGGCTCTTCTCCAAAACACCTCCCAAATCCGCTGCCTGACCTCCAGGTACTGATCCGTAGACACAGTCCTGGGGTATGTTGCAAGAACGGTCTTCAGCAGCCGTGGGAACTCTGATGCCAGGTCCATATCTCCACTGGGGTGACCAACATCTCCTTTCCTGATCTTGAATCCCGGAGGTGGTTTGGACGTGTTCACAGCTTGGAAGCACAATCCCACTGCTTGCCACCAATGTAATGGAACCGGACCCCGACTGCGCTAGGGTATTTCCGTTAGACTCCAGCTTCCCTGTCCGAACACAGATCCCCGGACACCACCGCTGACCATATGGGAAATAGACAGCACCAGCTTCTTTTAAGAAAGGAAGTCAACTGCTTTATTTTTACACAAACACAAGATATATACACAGGGCGGGGAAATACAACCAGGAACAGGAAACACATCAGCAGGCCATCCCATCTGCGGGGGCTTCCAGAAATACCCCCCACCAAACCAAGGCACACAATAGAACAATTGACAACCACATGGCAGTGAACAATGGACAACCACTTGGCAGTGAACAATGGACAACCTCCCACCCCACCTATACATGTCTACACAATATCAGGACAGACCACCCTGTACCCCTAACAGGCACAGGGTGGGTTACACATAAGAGGAATCTAGGGAGCTGATACAGGGGTCCCCCCACTACCAAAAGTCACTCCCATCACATACATCATCCTGTGTCCCTTAATTTACCGCTAAGAAAAAAGGATTTTTTACTTTATGTAAAATCTTTTTCTTAGGGTGCCTCAAGAGACTCAGGTTTCTTCTTATAATCCACTGCTACTATTGCTTGCTACAGAACTGAAGCATGATGGGAGCAGGAGGAATCATACTAGGCTGTACTTACAACTTTGTTTGCCAGTGTCTAATATCCTGAAGGCAAAAGCGTACCCCTATGCACCTGAATTACTTCCCTTCTAAATGCTTAGAAGACCATTGTACAGTAAATCAATATCCTATTTTTTTGCTTTACATACGTTTTAAATTATAATGAATGCCATAATCAAGCTAACCACAATCACATCTAATGATCTGGATGGTCACCGCACTGCTAATAGTCTAATGGAGATCAAACATTATAATCATTCTGTACTCTACTGCTAGCAGAAATGATAAGCAACCTGCCTTCCACGCCTCTTTGCTACAGGTGATTCAGTAACATAGTAAACCTTCAGACTCCTGACAGCTGGAGCCGCCCTCTAATGACAGGTGCCGACTATGGAATATAGGATGTTGACAGTTGTTCGCAAAATGTTCTTGTAATGTGGCTGTAATTTGGACATTTTACTACAATAGCATGATGAGCAGTTACAGGAGTTAAAAACTAATTGGACATCCTGTACATATCATAAAAAAAAGGAAGAAATACAGTAATGCCCATTACAATAACTCCATTAGGGAAACATTAGAGCCACAGACAGTCTCAGGAATAGTAAGATATGGCTAAGATGGCAGGACTCCCAGTATTGCAAAAGTGCATTACTGCCACATAAATAAGTAATTGCTCTATAGCACACTTTTCAGAATGTTTTTCATACCCATAATGTCTTTTTTGTTGTTGTTGATATTGAGGGCCCAAGGGGAATATTCCCTTTTCTATTTAATTTTGTGTTTCTTCCACGAAGATCTATGAAGCAAATAACTAAAAATTAAGTTTGCCATGCTCTAAGGTTGTAATAAATTAAAATCACTCATTTGTGTTATCGCACAAGTTTTGAAGTACTGAGTAGAAAAACACATGTAAAGCTTAAATTAGAACTAAATAAAAAAATTATCTTCCCGCTGCAAAGCTCCACAAATACATGTTGATCCTGGCAGGGAGGTCCACCTCATGCAACTCCCTGTGTTGGGTTGGCAATGATGCTGCACTGCTCCTGAATTCAGAGCAGAGTTGCTATTCTCATGAAGGTTGTGTGGGATGAAAAAATGTTACAGGGGGGTGTAGCTATCAGAATTGTCACTGCTGGTTCACAAGCCTGTAGTTTGTCAGTCAGCACCTGGCCATGCCTAGTACATGCTTGCGGGCAGTACAGTGGCTAAGTGGTTAGTACTTCCGCCTGGAAGTACTAGAGTCGTCGGTTCTAATCCCAACCATGGCACCACCTACCTGGAGTTTACATGTTCTCCCTGTGCCTGCGTGGGCTTCCTCTGGGTACTCCAGTTTCCTCCCACACGCCAAAGACATGCTGGTAGGTTAATTGGCTCCTGTCTAAATTGGCCCTAGTATGTGTATGTATGAATGTGAGTTAGGGACCTTAGGTTGTACACCCCTTGAGGGTTAGGGACTGATGTGAATGTACATTTATGTAAAGCGCTGCATAAATTGACTGCACTATATAAGTACCTGGAATAAATAAATGCCTAGAAAAAAAATATCAAAGATCAAAAACAGAGAATCAAAACCGTTGAAAAGTGCTTATTACATGACCCCCACAAGACAAACACTTGATCAGGGGCGAATTGACCATTTGGAAACTCAGGCACTGCCTGAGGGCCCGGGGTCAGTAGGGGGCCCCATGAGATGCCCCTGGTACCTTTTTCATAGGCTTTTTTGAGTTTGGGCAAGGACACAGGGGCCCCATGATCCCTTATTATCCGGGGGCCCCATGAGTTGTCAGTCCGCCCCTGCACTTGATTGTAATCCCCAAGGTAAATTGCAAAAGCCAAAGTAGAAAAGTTTGTGCGCCATTAAGAGAGAGGTATGAAAGGGAGGGGAGACCTGGAGGGAAGAAAAGAACAGAGAATTGAGTGCAGTGGAGAGGCTATTTAGATGTCTATTCTCCAAGTGAAATGCAATCAAACACTAAAGCTGGCCATACATGTTTCAGTTTTTTTCATTCAGCCAGCAGGCTGAACAAAAAAAGCCTGAAGCGATTCCCCCAACCACACATTTGATGGATTCAAGAATCCTCCCAGCTGTGTCATTGTATTCTGACAGCCGCACTAACCTGCTATCAGAGTACACTGATCAGCGCTGCAGCCAATTGGTTGCAAGTGCTGATCAAATAGAAATTTTCCAGCAGGACTATAAATGAAAAGTCAATCGATAGATCAACTTTTCATGAACATAGATGGATTGACATTTGTCCAATTTCTTCTGAACCAGTCAAGTTTGGATCCCAGTGTGGCCAGCCTAAAGGATAAGTTTCGGAAATTGTTACATGTTCCACTAATTTTTAGGTTGGAACATGTAACATGTTCCCAGTGCTGTAGCTGCTGCCTGATCCGCACAGTACAGGCAAGCAGATATACTGACAGGTCTGCAGGAGACCTGCATGGCACCAGCAATCTGCTGATCTAAGATTTCTAATATGCATCTGCATTTACTGACACTGAAGTAAATTTGTTTTTCTGCATTGCCTCCCAAGACATATCAACATTGCAAGTTAAAGTGCACATACTGCACCTTTTACATCAAAATACTCTACTATAGCCATAAATAAAATATTTATAAAGTAAATGTAACAGGTTCCCACTCCTGTGGCAGCTGCCCACTCCACTGCATCTTTAAAATCTGGAGGTCCCTCCCCTGTCACCATTTTTCTCTTGGTGTCAGGAAAACTTGTCAAAACTTACTTATGTTGATACACAGAGAAATGAAACAGCAAACAGAAATGACACATCTGGTGCAGCTCTGCATAGAAACCAATCAGCTTCCAGGTCTTATTCTCAAAGCTTAACTGAACAAGCTGAAGTTAGAATCTGTCTACCATGCACAGCTGCACCAGATTCTGAGTACTCCGGTTTTAGTAAACCTCCCTCAAAGATTTTAAAACGTTACATTTAAGTGGATAGCTACACAACAAGTAAAAATGTGCTAATCAGCAAGGGATTTAATAGAGAAGAGGCATACTACCTCTCTACTGTATTAGGGCTGCTTTGCACCAGATGCAGTCCAGTGCATTGTTAATATGCATCTAAAACGCAAGCACAGTGTTTTCCATGCATTCCAATGGCCCTAGTTCACACCAGTGCAGTGAATAAAAGTAGAACATGCTGAGTTTCTAAGTAATTATATCTGTCAAATGCTTAACTCACATTTTTAGTTTGTTTTTTTATTTTTTTTACAATTTTCTTTTATTTATGTTTTCTAGCAGGGATGAAATGGAATCATTGTAAACCATAAAAAGTAATGTCTTTATAATAGGACATTGACTGTATGTAGACTATGTTTTCTATTTTGGACCCTAAACATTGGTAGGGTGTTCTTTTCTCCACAATTTCTCTGTTCATTGGGGCAGCCATTTTTGATGCTCTAATTTTCATCTCTTCGAGATCAGCTATAGTTAGGCTTTGCTACTACAGGCATAATCAAGTTAGCACGATAAGGAGAATATGACACAGCGAGCATGTGAAAATGTTATAACAATAATTCAAAACACATGCTCTCTGAGAATACGCTATAGTTTCCCTATACATGCAAAAAAAAAAAAAGGGTTTTTATATGAGATCAAACATATTGGAAGGATCCTCTTAGGGTCGGTATCAACCTCAGGACCATTTGGTGCACATTATGTAGCAAGCAGGCTACCAGCGAGTCTAAGCCAATGCACAGTGAAAGAATTTTCTGCTTTTTCTTTTCCAACTTATTTTTCTAATTGCAATACCTTGGGCTGTATTAAATATTTCATGACAACTACACCTTTACAATCAATTATTTAATATTGCCCCAGGTGTTGCAATTAAATAATAAGCGTGAAGACAAGAACATGATGCCATATTTTGCTTCACCTTTGCTTCATTTTCCTATATGTTGTAAATTACATTAGTAGTTTTAATATATTCCACAGCCTGGTGCAATCATCCACATTAAATTTTACATTCCCACAGTGATTCTTTACCTAACCTTCAGGGGTCACTGTATCAGAGGATGCATTAAATAATATTAGTACTCCATCAGAGTTATCCAATAAACAGCAATGATAATATGCATGGTACAATATCAATTTGCTTTAGTCTGATCACTTAAAATGGTTGTCTGGATGCTCTTTCCTCAAAGGATCTTTAGTTTTTATACTGTTACCAGGGGCGGACTGACCATTTGGAAACTCGGGCACTGCCCGAGGGCCCGGGATCAGTAGGGGGCCCCATGAGATGCCCCTGGTACCTTTTTCATAGGCTTTTTTGAGGTTGGGCAAGGACACAGGGGCCCTATGATCCCCTATTGCCCAGGGGCCCCATGAGTTGTCAGTCCGCCCCTGATTGTTACATGTACTTTGTATACTTGCTGCGTGGCATATCGTATATACTATTTTGTAATTACTGTAAGTATTGTGCATTCCACAGGAGTAATATCTTGTGATGTTTACATTTTCTCCTATGGTCAGTTAGGAGCAGTCCGAGGATCCGGGCGGGGACATGGATGCCTCTCACTCATACAGTGAATATAGTCTCCACATGATGATTGTAAGTTGTTCTTATACTAATGTTGTTAGGTGTGTTTATTATTCTTTATTCTATGTTATGTAGTTTACTTTATCACTACCCGCATGTATATATTTTTCTATCCATATATGCAGGTATCTCCTTAAATTCCCCCAATGAAGACTTGTTTGTAGTCAAAACGCGTTGGGAATTACATATTGGAGACATATCTATGACACTGTATACTATATGCTATTGTATAGAACCGTATGTTCGTATAGATGTGATGGAGATAGCCATTGGGCTTTGCAACATATATGGAATCTTTGGATGATATTCTGTGCAAATTGCTGTTGTATCGAGCATTAGAATGTAATTGTATTAAAACCGGTTACATACATTTAAATTGTGCAAATGAGACTAAGAACTTTTCAGCTTTTAACAAAGGATTTTTTAATATGGAAATTCAATAAAACTTGATTTGAAGGTTGATGATCGACATTGACTTTATACTTGAATCTGTAGCTGCTGAACCATGGGATGTAGCAGCAGTATTCACAGTTACATCACTCCCTAGATTCTATCTATTTATGGTCAGTTAGGATGGGGTCTGTACTAGGCCTGGACTGGGACAAAAATAGGCCAGGGCATTTTAGACTGAGAGCAGCCCGAGTGGTGGGTTGGGGTGGTCACGGGGGCAGTTGGTGACAGGACTGCACCTTTGGAACACAAAAAAGGCAACACAGCTAGCCACTCACAGGTGCCAAAACAGCAGTAGGAATCATCAGATTCCTGCCCCTGCCATTTGCATTGTGGCTAAACACTCGTGCGAATGTAGCCTTAGAACAGGGTTTGGATGCTACTACTTTAGAGAAGGTTTTGGAAACTAGCTACCAAACTCTTTTATAAAGTGCAGTTCCCTTTTAAAACCTCTAAAGTAGTGGTTACAAAGCTAATTATAAAGCATTACTTGCAAAGCCAGTTATTAAGCAAACTTCCTTTATAACTGGCTCTGTGAGTAATGTTTAGTAACTGGCTCTGTGAGTAATGCTTAGTAACTGGCTCTATAAGTAGTGCTTAGTAACTGGCTCTATGAGTAGTGCTTAGTAACTGGCTCTATGAGTAGTGCTTAGTAATTGGCTCTATGAGTAATGCTTAGTAACTGTCTCTATGAGTAGTGCTTAGTAACTGGCTCTGTGAGTAATGTTTAGTAACTGGTTCTGTGAGTAATGCTTAGTAACTGGCTCTGTGAGTAATGCAAAGTTATAAAGCAATACTCACAAAGCAAGACATAAAAGAATTTTGCTTAATAACTGGCTTTGTAAGTAATGCTAAACAACTGGCTTCATGACTACTGAAGAGCATTACTCACAAAGCCAGGTATTAAGCATTACTCACAAAGCCAGTTATTAGGCAAAACTCCTTTATAACTGGCTCTGTGAGAAATGTTTTATAACTGGCTTTGTCAGTACTGCAAAGCCAGTTGTAAAGCATCACTTACAGAGCCAGTTACAAAGAAATATTGCTTTTTAACTGGCGTTTTGAGTATCACTTTTAGTAGTGCTTATAAAGCCTGTTAAATACTTCATCTACAGTCAACTTTTCTGGGTAGAACAGTCCCCCCTTCAGCTTGAGCCAGGCACACAGCACGTGAATGCTGAATAGAAAAGGCCAGCCATGAGCCTGCTAATTAGAAGACTGCAGTTACCAAGGAGAAACAAAGTGCATAGTTACCATTAAAAAAAGGAATATTTGGCTCTGGAGAATCAGATCCGACCCCTTCACTGGTGGGAAAAGAAGTGGGCAAGAAGAGAGGTGGGCGAACACAAGCCACAATGCTTTCCCTATATGCGGCCACCGAGGCATGTGTGGGAAGGCCTCAGCTTCTCTGTCCCTCCTCCACTTCTGGTGTCCTGGTTGCTAGGCTGTGGCTTTGGGGCACATGCACTGTGGCTGTGGGGCACATCCGCAAACTGGGACTATCGATTGTCATGGAAAAGCTTGGTGGGCGAGAGAATAGAGAGACTCTTTCCACTCCTCCCACCACCACCGAGCTTATGCGGCAAGTGTTGCAGCACATGCCCGGATGGCACATCCATCCGCGGCTGGCCCTGCTAAGACATGCGGCCCGGCGACTCCGGCTCACCAGGAAAACGCCCAGTATGCCCTGTGACCAATCTGGGCCTGGTCTGTACTATACATCAGGAAGTATTTCTAGGAAATTAATATGCTATGACCAGGACTTTTTTCAGCACTGATTGTACAGTATGTAATGGCAAGGGGTGCTGGGGTTTGCTGAAGGGTCTATTAATGCTGGCTGCTGTGGGATCTATTGCTGCTTGGGGGGGTCTACTGTTCAGGGAGGGGTGTATTGTTGCTGGCTGCTGGAGGGTCTATTAATACTGGCTGCTGGGAGATCTATTGTTGCACTTGGAGGTCTATTTTTCCCTGATCTGTTGTTGCTGGATGGGTATTTTATTGCAGAGGGTCTATTACTGGATCTATGGCTCCAAGGGTGGGTCTGTTGTTGCTGGGGAGGGTTGTTTTGTTGCAGAGGGTCTATTGTTGCTAGGGGTGATCTATTGCTGCTGGGGAGGGCTATTACTGCAGGATGTAGGGGATCTACACTATATTGCCAAAAGTATTGGGACACCCATCCAAATCATTGGATTCAAGTTTTCCAAACACCTCCATGGCCACAGGCCTACAAAATCAAGCACCCAGACTGCTTCTACAAACATTTGTGAAAGAATGGGTCACGCTCAGGAGCTCAGTGACTTTAAGCATGGTACTGTGATAGGTTGCCACCTGTGCAATAAGTCCATCTGTGAAATTGTCTTGCTACTAAATATTTCACAGTCAACTGTTAGTGGTATTATAACAAAGTGGAAGCAACTGGGAACAACAGCAACTCAGAGCAAAGTACGTCACCACTGAACTCTAGGGCATTGGAGACGTGTTCTCTGAACTGACAAATCATGTTTCTCTGTCTGGAAATCCGATGGATGTGTCTGGGTTTGCCAAGAGAATGGTACTTGCCTGACTGCATTGTGCCAAATGTAACGTTTGGTGGAGGAGGGATTATGGTGTGGGAGTCTTTTTCAGGGGTTGGACTTGGCCCCTTAGTTCCAGTGAGGGGAACTTTTAAGGTGCCAGCACACAAGACATTTTGAGCAATTTCATGCTCCCAAATTTGTGGCAATAGTTTGGGGATGGCATTTTCCTGTTTCAACATGACTACGCACCAGTGCACAAAGCAAGGTCCATAAAGACATGGATGAAAGAGTTTGGGGAGGAGTAATTTAAGTGGCCTGCACAGAGTTCTGACCTCAACAAGATTGAACACCTTTGGGATTAATTAGAGCAGAGACTGCAAGCCAGACCTTCTTGTGCGACATCAGTGCCTGACCTCACAAATGAGGTTCTGGAAGAAAGGTCACATATTCCCATAGACACTCTCCTAAACCTTGTGGACAGCCTTCCCATTAGAGTTGAAGCTGTTATAGCAAAGGGTGAGCCAACTCAATATTGAGCCCTACGGACTAAGACTGGGATGCCATTATAGATAAGGCAGGCGTCCCAATACTTTTGTCTATAAAGTGTATTTTACTGCTTTTCTTGTTATCATTAACACATTTTTAACACATTCTTTAAAAATTACTTTACCCCATAAAATTATACTTGGTTCTGTTTTTTCTAAAATAGCCAGTACTGGGAGTTGGGTAGGGGGTGGAACCAAGGAACTGTGCTCGGAGGTGGGTTAAGGACAAGGGGAGACTTGGAATGAGGAAGTATCTGTACATATTCTCTGAGAAAAAAAACCTGGCTATGGCAGTACCTCACATATAGTATATTTTCAAGTTTAATGCAGTAGTTAAGGCAACTTTTTCACTACAGTAAGAAAGCATACATAATGGCAAAACAAATTTAAGTTTTGGATGAAGTAGGGGTCAGACACTTTGCCAAGTTTTTATTGCTTCTGTTTGTCCTAGTGAGCATTGCCACTGAAGCAGAAAGTGATGGGAAATCATGCCAGCAAGAACTAAGAGAAAATATTCCAAAGGGGACACCTGTTCCTTTGACAACTCTCTAAGATGGAAATTCCATTCACTTTAGGGAGATTTCCTCTCATTTTTGTTGCACCTCTAAGATATGAAACAAAGGATATCTCTCCAGTGTGTCACAGCTTGATAAGGGTTTCAATCCTTCCCTACTCTAAAACAAAGTTTAAAAAAGGAGCTTCAGGCACCACTGGTATCTGATACTTGAGTGCTAGATACCCAGTCCTAGATAGTTCTGCAAGCACCAGATGCAGTTGTGTTCAAAATAATAGCAGTCAGACATCACTAACCTGATCAATCACTGTTTGGTAGAAATTATATTTCTACATGGCAAATAATTTACTAGCAGGTGTAGTAGAGTAATACAAATCCAACAGACCCAACAGTCATGGCATGCATCCTGCTGATTCTGTGTAATTGAATCACTAATTGAAAGGGGCATGTTCAAAATAATAGCAGTGTGGAGTTCTATTAGTGAGGTCATTCATTCCTTGAAAAACAGGTGGCAATTATTGCGCTTATTTAAGGAAGGAAGGCAGCAAATGTTGTACATGCTGGTTACAGTGCATTTCTCTCTGAAATTCTGAGGAAAATGGGCCGTTCCAGACATTGTTCAGAAGAACAGCGTACCTTGATTAAAAAGTTGATTGGAGAGGGGAAAACATATAAATAAGTGCAGAAAATGATAGGCTGCTCAGCTAAAATGATGGCAAATGCTTTAAAATGGCAATCAAAACCTGAAAGATGTGGAAGAAAGCGAAAAACTACCATTCAAATGGATAGAAGAATAGCCAAAATGGCAAGGACTCAGCCAACAATCAGCTCCAGGAAGATCAAAGAAGGTGTAAAGTTCCCTGTGAGTACTGTTACAATTAGAAGACGCCTATGTGAAGCCAAGCTATCTGCAAGAAGCCCCCGCGAAGTCCTACTGTTGAAAAAAAAGACATGTGCTGAAGAGGTTACAATTTGCCAAAGAGCACATTGACTGGCCTAAAGAGAAATGGCGCAACATTTTGTGGACTGATGAAAGTAAGATTGTTCTTTTTGGGTCTAGGGGTCGGAGACAGTTTGTCAGACGACCCCCAAACACTGAATTCAAGCCACAGTACACTGTGAAGACAGTGAAGCATGGTTGCGCAAGCATCATGATATGGGGATGTTTCTCATACTACGGTGTTGGGCCTATTTATCGCATACCAGGGATCATGGATCAGTTTGAATACACCAGAATACTTGAAGAGGTCATGCTACCTTATGCTGAAGAGGAAATGCCCTTGAAATGGGTGTTCCAACAAGACAACGACCCCAAAAACACCAGTAAACGTGCAACATCTTGGTTCCAGACCAACAAGATTGACGTTATGGAGTGGCCAGCCCAATCCCCGGATCTTAATCCAATATAAAACTTGTGGGGTGACATCAAAAATGCAGTTTCTGAGGCAAAACCAAGAAATAGAGAAGAACTGTGGAATGTAGTCCAATCATCCTGGGCTGGAATACCTGTTCACAGGTGCCAGAAGTTGGTTGACTCCATGCAACACAGATGTACAGCAGTTCTCAGAAACAGTGCTTATACGACTAAATATTCATTAAGTGATTCAAAGGAAAGCAAAATCTTCAAACATTTTTCAGTTTATTTAGTGAATGTTTAAGTTTGTAAAGAAGAATACAAACACTGCTATTTTTTTTTAACAGTCTAATATTCACTTTTCTTCAATTTTTTTAGAGGAACAACACAAATTTGATATATTTTTCTTCATGTTTTGATTTGGAATAGAATGTGTAGTGTTCCCAATGCATTTGTGTGTATGGAAATAAAAGCTATTAGAAGGATTTTGAGCTTTATTCACTTGTTTCAACACACTGCTATTATTTTGAACACAACTGTACCTAGTCCTCAACACTCTCGGGAGTGCCGGATACTGTGTGCTTAACACTTTTAGAGGTGCTGAATAACTGCTTGTAAACACTTCAAGGAGTTCTGTATAGCTAGTCCTTGACACTTTTAGGAGTGCTGAATGATTGGCCCATAACACTTCAAGAAGTGCCCTATACGTGGTCTTCAACATTCCACAAGGGCTGGATACGTGGTCCTCAGCACTTCCAGGAGTGTCTAATATCTGGTCCTTGACACTTGAAGGAGTGCTGGATACCTACTCCTTGACACTTCTTGGAGTGCCAGATACCTGGTCTTTGACACTTCCAAGAATGCTGGATACCTAGTCTTCATTACCTCCAGGAGTGCTGTGCACTTGGTCTGCGGTACTTTTAGAACTGCCAATATATGGTGCTTTACATTTCCAGAAGTGCTGGATACCTGGACCTTAACACTTCTGGGAGTGCCAGATACCTGGTCCTTTATGCTTCAGGAAATACCAACAACTGGTCCTTAACACTTCAAGGAGTGCCAGAAACCTGATCCTTTATACTTCAGGAAATGCCAAACACCTGGTCCTCAACACTTCAAGGAGTGCCAGATGCCTGGTACTCAACACGTCTGGGAGAGCCAGATATCTGGTCCTCAACACATCTGGGAGTATTGGAATCCTGGCCCTTGACACTTTGGCCTTGATACATCAGGGAGTGCTGGATACCTGATCCCCCAATTGAAGTCTGTAATTCCTTTCTCTGGCTGCTTTGTTATTACAGGATTAGACTGAGGACAAAAAGTATATATGCTAAAATTGTGGTGGGGGAAACATTTGACTGGGGTACCTAACCTGGAGTTGGGCTTCAGGGTTCAAGCACTAAAACCCATTCTGTGGGCAGGATGCCTTTGTTTGTGTGCCTGCATGTACCCCGAGCTACATGCAGGCAGCCTATAAAGGTGGATGCAGATGTCAAAATGTGATGCTCGGAGCAGCCTCCAAGGCAGCCTGTACACAGGACGCCTGCCAGCATCCATCTGAGCAGGCTGTATAAACCAACATTATTTGTACTTCTTATTAACCAGAGAAACATGAAATATTGCTTATGATTATTTCATATTTACCATTTGCAGGCAGCAGGTGGAACTCTAATGCAAGGTCTGTCTCTTATAGGCAGCTGCTGTCCCTCAGTTGAAAATATAACCACAAATACAGAAAATTACTGGAGGATAAATACAAAATAAAATTGTATAAATACCATTACATTTTTAATTTAAAACTACTTTGTATGCAATATAGTATGTATGATCTGTAAGCAATAGTTTTGAATAAAAAGTTATAATTACTGTATTTTAACATTTGTACAGATTTCCTAACAGTAACATACCCTTGGCAATACAGCTTTTGCGAGGCAATATAGGCGAGAATTATTCACCATTAAGGAGGTAATTGAGGACAGGTACTGTATAAAGAGTGTGTATGTTTATTTTCTAACTTCTACTGGAAAAAGAGCAGTTAGAACCTGGCTGCTATCAACAACACCCTATTATTACTTGCCTCCAGTTTTCATAAATCAATTATGTTGCGACTTTGGTCTGTACACACACAAAAAAAGAGCTGTTAAAGCAAACAGGAATTTCCATCATAAAGTGACCCTATCAAAAATGTACGAATGCCCCTGTAAAAAAAAGGAATGTACATACCTACCTCTCCTGTTGCCTGCTTCACCAAATGCCATGTCAATCAAGAGGAGCTGGGTAAATTTACTTCCAAAGCCAACACATCAAGCATCATGTCTCCCTTAGTAGTCAGTGGCTCCCCCATTTGACCTCCACATCTCTACAGGACCCAGTAGCTTTGTGGAGGTTCCAGGAGGAACCACTGAATGCTGTTGGGGCACAGATAATCGTCACTCCCAGAAGTGTCGGCTTCTTCACAAACATAAGGTGGTGATTTTCACAGTTGGATTGGCATTTGGCAGCATAGTTTTCTTTTTACCAGGATCAGCTTTTTTGCATTTTCAAATTGTTGACAGAGACAGACAAACCTGAACTTTAAAAATTAGCCAAAATGTACTTTTACAGTGGGTTCCCCCCAGCTCTGCAAGGGCTGAATGCTTATTAAAGTGGTTGTAAACCTCAGGCATGAAATATGAACAAAGTATATCCCTTTATAGTGTGTACGTGTCTCAATCCAGAGCACTAAGTGCAATTACTGTCTGCTGCCTCGTTCCTCTGCTATCAGCATGAATCACTTCTAACAAGTTTTCCTGACACCAAGAGGAAAAAAAGGTGATGGGGAGAGATCTTCAGCACACAGTCTGTGATTGACAGTCTCAGCTTTGTGTAAAGGGGGGGGGGGTGTCCCTTCCCTCCAATCAGCTCTAAGAGCTTGTCTCATTGAGCCCTGCAGTGCGTAATTTCAGCTCTCCACCCCCTGTTTTTGAAAGCTTAGACAAGCTTTTTAAATTGTGGACTTTGAATGACTGTAGAGAAGATGCAGATAAACAGGTACAACTTAAGTAGGAGGATTTGTTTAATCTCTGTTTATCACCCGAGGCCAGTGACTTCACTGGGTATATGTAAGTTACAACCACTGTAAGCCTAGGTGGGGAGATAAAGAGGATTTTCTACTTACCTACTATTAACCTCAATGGCTAGCTACGAGTCTCCCCTCTTCTTCCTGAAGCTCCTGTCTGTGGGAATTTCCTCAGCACCATCACATACATGCAGGGCTATAAAACCTGCAGTATACATGGAGAATGCTTGAGTGCGACTGCTGCCAAGAATGCCTTAAAAGGAGGGAGTACTGGACTGGTCACATGGATCAAGGGAGTCTGTTGGAGCGAGGAATAGGATAAGTATATCAGATGCAAATTAATTTTAAGTGGTTTTAAATGCATGTGGTGTTTTTTTGTCCAAACAATAGAGGAGATGATATTTTTGTACAAATATATGAAGGATTAATGTCCTTGGTTGGATATTTCTAAAAGTAAGTAAAGGGGAGTTAATTTGATAATAAATTGTAAAATAAATATTTTTCCTTATTCTGGCACTCCTAGAAATAATCCCTGCAGTGCAGGGGTAGCCCTACTGGAAGGGTATATTTTACCTAATTCATGAAGTTCAGCTTTAATATTTACAGGGGTCGCCTAAAATCCTGAGTCACATTGGTAGGCAAATATCAATAACATATGACAGTCCACCCACCTCACAAGTCTCACTATTGTCCATGTAGATTGCCAGTCCATCATCACAATGAGAGGTTGGTAGTTTTGCGCAGAAGAAGACAGGGCCAGGCTATGGACCAGAAAATATGGTTGACATTTGCATACCAGTATGATCTAGATTTCAGGAAACCTAATAGGAATATGGACTTGGAATTGCTTTCTATGTAGTGCTTTAATGAAGCAGGAACAAATTAACTCTTTCAGTACTTGGTTTAGGCATCACTCGTGGGATTCTGCAGGTATCTAGTATGGGTTCTCCCAGAGGGTTCATAACTAGCAGGGCAGCAATGCAGAAACTTCACATCTGAGAACCCTGGGGAGGTCCAGCTTGGCCTGACTGGAATTTAGGGCCACCTCCCTCAGTGCAATGAGCATCCCCATACAGAGGAACCGTGCTGACAGAAGTAACCTGGAGTATGGTGAGTGTTTGCATAGGACACACCTTGTCTTAGGCACACCATACATGCAGGTGTAAAGGTGGAGCAGAGTGCTTAGAGGGCTGTGAACTATGGGATCAATTCACTAAGAGATAAATACCACATTAATTTTTTCATGCAGTATATATTTCAAAAGTAGTCAATTCACTAAATAAAATGCGTTATATACCGAATGTGTTAAATATTTATGTTTTGCGATATATAGTACTTAAAGTTTGCATTTTTGGGGGGGTTGTTTTTTCACAATTTTTTTTTTTTGCATGCTAAAGCATCAGTCCGATGCTGCATAAGCCCCCCACCGGCTCTAAGGGTTAGAACTTAGCGATCACATGACTGCTGATCACTGAGCTCTCCACTCTAACCCCCCCCCCCCCCCCCCAATGTTCACTGGATCGCTAGGCTGTGGAAGGGGAGGGAGCAGCTGGCTCAGCAGATCGCTTAGAGGCTGAGTCAGGTGCCACTCCAGACTCCAGGATCTTTCCCCAGCCTGAACTGGCTGAGTGATGTCAGCCGACAGCAGGCTTCAGCCCGCTGTCAGCTGAAAATGGGTCACAGGAGTGCAGAAAGAACTGCACTCCTGTGATCCACTGGAGAAGTACGGCCAAAAGGACTTTGGCTGGACTTCTCCTTTAATGAGTTATCTCATGTTTTTTGCGTTATTTAACTCACTATTTTAACAAATATGTGGTATGTAGTGTACCTCACATTCAATATTTTACTTTGACAAATTGACTCTTTTATTATCTCATGTGATATTTCCGAAAAATTAGTAACTTGACCTTCATATTGCATTAGGTAACCTTTAGTGAATTGACCCCATGTGGTCTGGGACCTAGGTCTTATTCTGCCCTGTTTTAGGCAGGCCCTGGTAGAGGAGAGAGCTGAAGCTGTCAATCAGCTGGAGGTCCCTCCCCTGTCACCTATTTTCTCTTGGTGTCACAAAAACCTGTCAGAAGTGACTCATGCTAATAGCAGAGGAATGAAGCAACAGAGAGAAATGACACTTAGTGCTCCTAATTGAGACAAGTACACAATATATAGGCAGGGGCGGACTGACCATTTGGAAACTCAGGCACTGCCTGAGGGCCCGGCATCAGTAGGGGGCCCCATGAGATGCCCCTGGTACTTTTTTCATAGGCTTTTTTGAGTTTGGACAAGGACACAGGGGTCCCATGATCCCCTATTGCCTGGGGGCC
Organism: Staurois parvus; assembly: GCF_062004578.1. Lineage (NCBI taxonomy): Eukaryota > Metazoa > Chordata > Amphibia > Anura > Ranidae > Staurois > Staurois parvus. The sequence continues at coordinate 8,370,397 of NW_028317827.1, read as the reverse complement.
CCATGAGTAGGGATATGGTTTGTTCATTATTCATGTCTGAAGTTTACAACCACTTTAGGGTGCAAACCTTAAATCAGTTTTTGGTGGATGCTGGGATTTGAATCACTTGGCAGTTCCCTTTATCTCTTAGGGATCTTATTAGTAAGATGCTGTATCTGTGTTTGAGTTTCTGGCCACGATGAGAGGCTCCCACTACACTTGTTTAATTTTTTTGTGATGCAGTAGGAAAGGTTGAAATGTACAAGGGGATTAGGAACACCTAAAATTCTTAGGTGGGCAGAACTGGAAATTACAGCCGGAAGATTTCATTGGTTGAGAATCCAACACTTGTAAGATACCAGGAGCTTACTCAACCTATGATGAAATATCATTTCTGGGTGGAGTGACCCTTGAAAATATGTTGTATACATATCAGCTGCTTTTTATATACAATACATAACACATCTGATGTATTTTTAACACCATATAAATGCATCATTTTTAACAACTATCCACATTTTAATTTTTATAGACATACAGTATATTTTCTATTTGGGTATTTTTTTTTTAACTTTTAACCTGCAAGCACAGTTTTGCTCATACCCCTTCCAGGGGAGTTAGCCATATTTAAAGTGCTGCATACACACCTCAGCCCTTAGTGGGTTTACAATTATACACGATCCCTCCTCTTTTCCCTGCCCCCATTATGTTCCCTGTTTGCCAGTCTCTCTCTCCCTGCTGGCTGTCACTGAACAGAAAGCTGCAGACTTTATTGATTGTTTCCTGGGCTTTGCTGGCTGCATGAAATCAAACAGCATTACCTGCCCTCTAGAGAAACTCTTGCGAGAGAGCCCTACTACTCACACTGGCTGCCTGGGAAGAGGGGGTCGGACAAGCCTTTTCTCCTTGGGTGAGGTTGGTGCAGCAGGCAGAAGAAGAGACACCAGGCTGCTGCTGCAATAGGACATCCACAGAGGAGACAGAACTTGGGATTTGGGATTGCACTTCACCTCTCTGACATTTGCATCTTCATGGGCAAAGTGTGGAAACAGCAGATGTACCCCCAGTACACCACCTACTACTACCCCCAGTATCTGCAGGCTAAGGTAGGCACTACTACACTGGTACATTGTTACTGGCTCATGGAGGGAAGCTTAGACTGCATATCATTTGAAAAGAATCTGTTCGGTGAATGACAGTATCACTGATCAGTGTTATACTGGAAGCAACTCGATGATGCACTTACAAGGGGGTGGGGAATTAAAGGCACAGTAGCCAAACATAGCCTTGTTCAGATTTCAGGTCTATGGATTTGATCTCAGTTTTCCTCTTCTGAGTGGTCCCTTAGTTGATGATTGCCCCAGGAGGCCACGATACAGTGGATGTTAGAAGATGCGGATTTAACATTTGGGTTGCAGTAGACTCCATATAGACTGTGTACTAAGAAAACCGCTGTGCATAACAATCTCGAGGATCAGGTGACCTTGGTAAAATGGCCTAGGGAGTCGAGAGACAATGTGAATACAATATATGGCCAAACGTATGTGAACATCTCCAATTTATTGAGTTTAGGTGTTACCAGTAAAGGGTACTGTCAATGCTACAGCGTATAGTACAAAGACATTTTTAGACAATTGTAAGTTTCCAATCATGTGTCAACTGTTTGGGGAAGGCCCATTTCTCTTGCAGGATGACTGTGGCCCTTTGCAACGGTTTGTGAAGACAAGTTTGGAGTGCTGTGGCCCGCACAGAGCCCTGACCTCACAATACTGAACACTTTAGGGAATAACTGGAACAACAATTTTGAGACAGATCTTCTCATCCAGCATCATTGTACCTAACCTCACAAAAGTTCTCCAGCTGCAAAGAAGTGGAGACCCAACTCTAATATTTACCATGGTTTGGGTATAGGATGTCCAACAAACTCATATAGGTTTGATGTTCAGGTGTCCATAAACGTGTAGTCATACAATCCATTTCCTTGATTCTTTAATCTTCTGACATCATCATACCTAACCCCACAAAGGCTGTGGGGGACCAACTCCAAACTAATGCCTGAAGTTTGGTATGAGATGACCAATAAGGTCATATACGTGTCAGCTGTCCACAAATGTTTGGCAATATATTGTATTTCCTTGATTTTTCCTTGAATTTTAATGTTTAATGTTTAATCTTAAAATTAGTTTTCTGATGCAGAGTTGTATTCAGTTAATACAGATTTATATTACCTCTCTGTGTCATGCAAATTTAGGCCTCATGACTGATTATTCTTAGTCTTCTTTCTTTTGTTTAACTCCTAAGAGGTTAGGTCATGCCCAGGAACATGCATCAGGCATGTGAGGTTGCAACTAAACTTTACAACTAAGCCCAGCCCTCAAGGTACTTTTTTGTGAAGGCTTTCATACCTCAGGAAGACAGATAGGAGGTCTCTTGAAGAAAATTAAAGGATTGTGGGAAGTAGATGAAGTATTAAAACAGCCTGAAATATTGATTATTTGCTGTGATGAGACTGTTTTGAGCAATAATTATACTATAGGAAGTGGCACCACCAATCCTAAGTGCAAGCCGGTCTGAAAAAGTTTTCAGCAAGATATAAAGTCATGTGAATGATCTTTGTACATTTTTGCCAGATGTACTTCTTTCTCCATTGTAGACTCTGATTTTGCAAACTGGCCCACCAATTATGCAAGATGTTCCAAAAAATGTCCTTTTAGACAAAGTATATGTTATTTTTTTCCCATTGCTGGACAATTGTCTTTTTCTGTTTTTCTGGAAAAGTTGGCAGCTGTGCACATGAAATAACATAGATTGGGGCTGATTTACATAAAATGGAGCAAAATAGAATGAAGAAAAATTGGAGCCATTATTAATACAGTATCATTCAGATTACTCCTATTATTTGGTAGAGGAAAATTGGTAAGTCTTGTGGACAATATATCCTTATTTGCCCTAACTGTCTTGCCGTTTTTGCAAATAAGGCCCAATTAAAGTTATTTTTTTAACTGACTACAGAAAAATGAAACCTGAGTGGTTGTTCTTTATTACTGTACCATGCATATTATCATTGCTCATTGCATGAACTTACTGTATCTACTACTCAGCAACTATTATAAAAACAGGTGGGACCTGGCCATACAGCCATACCATCCCAGGCCCAGTGGCAGTGGGAAGGACTGCCTTGAGTGTCCATGTCTCCTTTCTCTAGTTGTGGGTGTTTAGTATTTGGTAGTATGATGGTCTAATTGGCAGTGTTTACATACATGTGGTGTTATTAGTGACATGGAAGGAAATTACCCTCACACTGTTCTCTCACACCAGTTGCCAGAGCACCAGGATGAAGCTCCTAGCTTCTGAGAGTGCAGACACAGGTTAGGCCCAAAAATATCCATAGTTAGGTGCTTTGGGCCCCATATTCCCACTGTCTTTATCCTAGTGAGGGGCAGAGGGGTTGCCAAGAAGGGGCCGCATCCAAGTGAGGGGCAGTGGGGTTTCCAAGAAGGGGCCATCAAATTTTACTTGCTCTTCTCCCTCTGCTCTGTGCAGCGCTTCCGAAATGGTTAACCAACCCTTTAAAGTGGAACTGAACTCAAAAAGTGAATATTTGATATGATATTGGGAACATCTACAAATGTTAATTGTGCCTAAGTGGTACCCTGAAAAATGTTTGTGTTACCTTGAATTCTTCCTGGAAAATAGCAGAGCATGTCCTGGTATGTGAGGGTGCTTAGGCACTCCTGTGCCTAAATTCTCATTGCTGTATATCTGCATTGCAAGATCTCAGGCACTGTTGCTTCAGACGGTTTGGAGTGAGATTTGGTGATCTTACTACTGTGCTGCCCGATGCTTTCTACGCTGGAGGCTCTGACATGAGAAAGCAAAGCCCTGCCTCTACAAAGATGGCTACCTCTACACAGACACAGTGCAGAACAAGGCAAAATAAGTCAGTAGTAGAGAGGCCACAAGTAATATTGCCTGCTGCTTGTCGTTTGTTGGAACAGTTTTCGAAGTTCAGTTCCTCTTTGAAGCTGAACTCCAAATAAAAGAAAATGCTCCCACACTGCAAGGGTCACTTAGATCTAAAGTCTGAAAAAAGCAGTTTTACATATCTGATCCTCCTAACCTGCTGGCTCTCTTCAGGCTGTAAGAATGGTCCCCAGGTCCCTGCAGTCTCTTCTTCCCTATGCCCTGGTGGTCACAGGCACTCTGACATCAAGTCCAATTCAGAGCCCATAACCCTGCATTGGACATGAGGACACTGAGGGACAGTACACTACGGGAGCATAGGGGAGTGGAGGAGAGTGCCGGCTTCCAGTGGAATAGAAGATCAGGAAAGTAAATCTGCTTTTTGTGGCTCCATCAGCCTAAACGAACACAAAACACTAACAGTACAGGAGCAGCCCTACTGCAAGGTAGAATTTTTCCTTTCCTGGAGATGGGCTTTCAGACTACCCTAACAGGTTTACAAAAGAAAGGAAGGAACATAATGATACAGCTATTACATTTATTCTAGTATTTTAAGATAGATAAGTGCAGTGGAAAAATGAAAACATATGAGATTAAAGTCCCTTTAAGGGGAAATCAGGTTACTGAGATAAAATGCCTTGGCTTCTTGCAGCATAGCAAACATGAGATTTGTTTCATCCCTGTAACCGTGTGTGTCATCGAGCTATTGTCTGCGGGTTTATGAGAAAGAAGCACAGTTGGCAGTTTTTTAGCTGTAGAGAAATAACTGACACAAGGATGTTGCCGGCACAGATGGTTTACAGGACAGCAGTCAGCTTCTTCCTGCAAGTCCTTAGAAATGAGAGCTGTCAGTTACAGATTCGAGGAGGTGACATTTCTATGTCACTTGTATTCATTATTTGACCTTTAATTGTCCTGCCTGGGTGCCTGGTTCCTTCTTTAAAGACTTTGACCAGTGTGTGAGTTCCTTCATTTGGAATGGTGCTCTCCTTCGTATGGCGAAAACTACAATACACCTACCGGTACAACACAGGGGCTTGGCGTTACCTAATTATCAGATTTATCATTGGACAGCAGTCCTATTTATATTTAGATGGTGTTTCCAAAGGTCCAAGGCTAATGCAGTTGTTTGTTCAGAGATGGCCATTTTGAGTCCCCTTATGCAGTTTAGTAATCTATTATATAAGAGAGATAGGGCCTATGCCAACCTCCTAAGTCCCACTAGAATGGCTCTCCAAGCATGGGTATTTGCTAGGAAGAGATTTATTAAACCTAATATTTGGTCACCCTTTGTGGGGTAACTGTTTCCTACCTCACTTCAGATCTTTGCACGATCCTCAAGTATGTGCAAAATTCAGGATGAAAATTTTGCAAGATATTATGACTGTTGGTACGCTACTGTAATATCAGGACCTATCTTCAGTCTATAGATTACCCAGGTGAATGCACTTCTTTTACCTACAATTGACACATGCATGTTGGTCTTAGTTCCCACACCCTCTTCTGTGCTTGAAACAGACCCAATTCTTCTCTCTTAAGACTCTCTTCTGAAGTTTCTCTCCTCCCTATATCTACCCTTCTCTTTCCAGAGTCTCCCAAGATTGATAGAATGTGGGGACAGTGGAGACCTGATATTCTACATTGGGCTGGGAGGACTGTCTTGAGGACTGTTCTAAACTTTTTGATTCATCTAGAGATAAATTGATACACACTATGTTTTTGGATAGGGTATACTTTACCCCACAATGATTGCATAGTATCTATCCCTGGTGGTCCCCAACCTGCCCGTGCTCTTTGAGGGACGCAGGTACATATTTTCACATGTTTTGGGACTGCCCCATGTTGATGCAGTTTTGGATGGAGATCTTTGACCTCATTAATGCCCGTCTACGATTGTCCCTTCCTGTGTCCTCTGAGCTGAATTTGTAGGGCATTCACAATGATGCACAGAGGCCTCACTATACTTAGCTGCTGATCTTGTATCTGTTATATTATGTCAAAAAGGAATTTCACCCTCCACACCCTCTCTATCCTCTTGGTAATCCTCGATCAATGCACTGCTGTCTATGTACAAGTTGAGATATTTGAATAGGAATTGTCCTAAGAAGTACAATATGGTCTGGTAGGCTTGGATGGCCCAGTAAGTGTCCCTCCCTTTCCTATCTGAAGTATTACCTTCTCTATTTCTCATCTGGGTATGATATGGGCTTCTTCATTATAACTTCTTTTTTTACACTACTCTGTGCCTTTCTTTTTGGCTATGTTTAGCTTTGTGTAGACTGGCTTATACTTCATTGCTTGTACCAAAATTATACATGAGCATACCACTTTTGCTCCTAACTGGTATTGTACCGTGCTCATATATTTCAAGGAGTGAAATGCTTGCTTGTAAAAAAAAAAAATATATATATATATATATATATATATATATATATATATGTTATCTTTGATACAGTGGGCTTAAGCCAATTCACCACATATCAAAAGAGAAGGCTAGCTCATGTCCGTGTTGCCTGGGATGAATATTCAGCAAAATATGAAGGTGGACTTATGGTCTGCTGGTCTAGATAATAAAAATGGACACCCCCGCCCTTTAACATAAGACCGCCATACATTGTTATGTGTTGAGCAAACAGAAAATCAGTGTGTCACTACTTTGAGGTCAGAGGCCAATGTGTCACAGGGGTAAACAAATTATTGTATTTACTCTTTCCCTACTGGAAAGTGTTTTATTCTGAAAGAAAAATGTTTTCTTATATATTATATGCAAATTGGGGTTATGCACTCCTTGGCATGTATAAGTTAAAGTATATTATAAATACAAAGCTTTTCCATTTTTTAAGTTATAAAGAAGAATTCCAGGTATGGATATTTTATACAAAGTTACCTTGGTTCAGCTTGCACCAATATAACCATATATATACTATACCTGTGGGATCCTCGTGGAAGTTGGAAATCACTGTATTAGAAGTCACTACTCCAGTGACCTCCACTTGCTTCTGGGTCCCATGTCGACCAGCTGCCCTCCAGCATTGTGAATACAGGAAGTGCCCCACTCGGCATGGGCACCATTCAAAGACATTGCTGCTTTGTCAGTAATGAGGTGGAAGAGCAAGGCGGTGATATCACACTCCCCATCTCCTCCAATCAAAGAATGCATTCCATTATTTGAAAAAATTCAAAGCATTCTCTGAATGGTGTCTGTGCAAAGTGGGTAACCATCTGTGTTCACAATGCAGCAGCAAAGCAGCTTGGCACAGGACCCGGAGGCTAGTGGAAATCACACTTCTGACACATTCCAACATACATTTGTTGCAGCACACAACATTGCACATGTGTATTGGAGATATGTTGGGTTAATGTACTGGGGTGCCATTGAAAACGATTGGCAATGCAAATCGCTAAAGCATGTAATGTGTGTTAATGCATGTTGTAGTACTGGAGAGGACCGAATTAGCTTAGACATTTTCCAAAAAAAGCTCCATGTTCTGACATGGCATACATCTCCCATGTCTTATAGACCACAAAAATGTGCTGCTATTTATAACAATCCAATCCAACGTCCATTTGGGGCATAGCAAGCACGTGATGGAAGAGAAATAAACAGTTGTGAAACAGAAATAGGAAAAAAAGAAATCACTAGAATATAATGAATGTAACAAAATATAAATTGTGCAATATCACCAAAAATATAATAATAATACAGACTGTCAGTACTGATACATGGGAATAATAATACAGAAGTGTTGCAATAAACGTAAACAAGATATAAATTAATAACCTGGGTATGGAAAATCCAATTTCTCAAGCATAAACATCCTGATGTGATATAACAATGATAAAGCTGGTAAAAGAAAGTACAAAAATGAAAAAGTTTAGAGGTATTTAATGTCACCTAAAGTTCATTATTTCCACATGTGACTAAAATCCCTATAAGAAGGACAACTGTAAGATTCCAGATTTTGGACTAGGCAACCCAAGCAGGAATATTGAGTAAAAGAAGCGGTCTAATATCATTGTGAGCTGGAAGTCAAGAAGTAGGCTTCCTTGTGAATTAGAAACTCAATCCTGCATGCTTGGTGGTAATCCATGACAGAAGGGTCAAGGTTGGTGTACTTCAGCTATGTGTGTGTGTAGTAGGTATGCTCAGATGTGGACAGTAGTGCGTGTGGGTGAGGCCCACTCTCCTGGTACACACTGGGCCTTTTGCTCTCTCTCACTTTTCTCTTTCTTCTGGACTCTCAGGCACACGCGCTCACTAATGCCTGTGAACAGACAGGGTCATGTTCATGTGACATCAACAGCATCCTGACTTAAAAGCGAACCATACACCCCAGTGTCCCTGTATCATGACCTGTTACTGACTTACAGGTACCTCCTGGACCCATGGTACATACAGCTGCTCAGGATGCAACATCTTGAAGGAAACAACACAGAGCAGTGTCCCGTTCCACCAGTCTAACTTAACTGTGGCACCTCCTTCCCAAAGACGGATTGGGGTCCTGCCAGGCACCAGTGCAGACCCCATGCATGCACAAAATTAACTGTTTCCTCTCCCGTACCATGTAGCTAGGTCCCTAGGGTCTCATACCACGTGGGTCCAGTCCCAATTGATGGAGCACCAACCGCTTCCTTCCCTATGCATTAGACCAGGGGTCTCCCGCCTTTCTAAAAAAAGGGCCTATTTACTGTTCTTTAGGGGGGCCAAACTGTGGCCAGTGGGAGAAGAAAATACCCCAGAGATCAGTAGCCCATCATTGGTTTTAATGGGCGGAATAGTGCCCCATTGTTGATATGAGTGACAAGAATAGTGATCCATTGTTGATATCAGTAAGAAGAATAGTGCTCCATTGATGTTGTCAGTAGGAAGAATGGTGCTCCATCATTGATAGTTTGTGAACTAGTGCCTCAAGGGCCATATAAAGGCAAGCCAAGGGCCACATCTGGCCCCCTGGTCGCAGTTTGGAGACCACTGCATTAGACCCATCACCCCTGCCAGAACTGCTCCCCTGCTGTCTGGCTGTCATAACACCATTCTCTGGTACTTTTTGCCCCTAGCAATGGCCTGTCATCACTTCACCCCGTGTTTGCATTACAGGCCCTGTACCTGCGCAGGCAAGAGTCCATTCAAAGCAAAGTCCACAGTAGCAGATTTCCAGAGCTGGTGTTCTTCAGGGAGGGCTGCAGGTCCCAGAAATCCCCCTACATGTGGAAAGTTTCTAGAGGCAGGCAAGGCTCTCTCTGACAGCTGCAGCAGCTCTGTGATGTGGCTGGAGATTACATGTTGTGTCTTGTCTGTGTCTCTTCCCATGCAGACTGTCTGGGTGGGTAGAGCCCTCCTCCTTTTATTAACAGCACAGAGAGAGAGAGAGAGAGAGAGGCAGAGCTCAGTAGAAAGTGCAGGAAACAGGTTAACTGTTTCCCTCCCAGCTGGGGCAGCAGCTGTCTCACTAACCAGCATTTCAAGCATTTTGGACCACATAAGTAAAAAGAATGAGGTATTTGATCCCAAGATGTGTTTGATTCATTGCCTAGTTGACTTGCTGGAACTGACAATGCTCAATGCTTCTGAGCCTTCAAAAAAGGGATGCATGTAAACTTGTTATAAAGCAAGAAAAAGTATATTGTGTCATGGCAACTCTGGGGCTCCGAGTTTCTGTGCTGCAGTGCTAAAGCCAAGTGTAAGAAGTACCTTTCAATAGTGTGGGGTAGTGAAACCTGTCCCCACAAAAATGGTATCAGCAGTTTATAAAAGAGCACTGTGACCAATTTAGCACCACCTGAGGCAGTGAACTGAAAAATATTCATACCAAGCAGATGTTATGTTAATTGGGAGTCAGAGATGGATGTTGTCAACAATATTGTGTTTGCAGAAGACACTGACAAAGCCTATAACAGCCAGTTCACTTTTTGACCACCCTTATCTTGTTTTATTTATTAAATATCCTTATATAGCACCATCAATATACACAGCACTTTACATATATATAAATATATATACAGTGCTCAGCATAAATGAGTACACCCCTTTTCAAAAGTAGGATATTAATCAATATGTCAATGAACACAAACAATTTCCACAATTTTGACAAGACTGAGTTTTATAGAACATTTGTTTAGCTCATTACATGAAAGTATGGTTAATAATATAGCTTAGATCACAAAGTCTTCAGTTTTACTCAAATTAGTTGATGCAAAAATGAATACACCCTACAACAAAAACTACTCCATCTAGTATTTTGTATGACCTTCATGATTTGTAAGGACAGCACCAAGTCTTCTAGGCATGGAATGAACAAGTTGGCCACATATTGCAACATCTATCTTTTTTCCATTATTCAAGAATGAGCTCCTTTAGGGCCTGGATGCTGGATGAAGAGTGATGCCCAACTTGTCTCTTCAGAATTCCCCATAGGTGTTCAATTGGGTTCAGATCAAGAGACACACTTGGCCACTGAATCACTTTCACCCTGTTCATCTTTAGAAATGCAGAAGTGGCCTTAGATGTGTGTTTTAGATCATTGTCATGTTGGGAAAGTGCACGATGACCAAGAGCACGGAGTGATGGTAGCATCTTCTCTTTCAATATAGAGCAGTATATCTGAATTCATGATACCATCAATGAAATGCAGCTCACTGACACCAGCAGCACTCATGAAGCCCCACAGAAGGACACTGCCACCACCATGTTTCCCTGTAGGCACCATGCATTTTTCTTTGTACTCCTCACCTTGCGACGCCATACAGTTTTGAAGCCATCAGTTCCAAAAACATTTATCTTGGTCTCATCACTCCAGAGTCCAAATAGTCTTCTTCATTTTCAGCATGGGCCCTGGCAAATTCTAGGCAGGCTTTATTGCGCATAGGAGAGGCTTCCTTCATTGACGACACCCATGCATGCCATTCCTTTGCAGTGTATGCCATATTGTGTCACAGGAAACAATCACCTCAGTTTGGGTTTCTACTTCTTTAGCGAACTGCAATGAACTTGCATGGTGATTTTCTTCAACCTTTCTCATCAAACTTTATGTATCACTTTTGCTACAGTATTCTGACTGATAATTAAAGCTTTGCTGATCTTCTTGTAGCCTTCACCTCTCTTGTGTAAAAAAAATGTTCTTTCTCAGGTCTTGTGACATTTCTCTTTCATGTGGTACCATTGCTGATAACATGAAATGGGGAGGGTTTTCTTTGTTAAGTAACGCCCTTTTATAATCAACTGTCTGCTGGACACCTGTGTAATGAATAATTAGACTCACCTGTAGTTGAATTCTTGTTAATTAGGGTTTTGTTGTCTAAAATGTAGCTTTGCTCCTAAGACTTTCATTGGGGTGTATTCATTTTTACAACATGGTCCTGAATGAATTTGTTAGGAAAAATACTCTTTTGTGTGTGCAAATTAAGAAATCTTGTTTGCAACCAATGGCCCGCATTTGTGGGAATATTTTGTAGTATGGTGTCCCATAGAATATGTTGATTCTGAAAGGAAAGGTTTTCTGACAAATCTGTTGGGGTGTACCCATTTATACTGAGCACTATATATATTGTATATTCACATCAGTCCCTAACCCTAAAAGAGCATATAGTCTAAGGTCCCTAACTCACATTCATGCATACACATACTAGGGACAATTTAGACAGGAACCAATTAATCTATCAGCATGTCTTTGGAGTGTGGGAGGAAACAGGAGTACTCAGAGGAAACCTATGCAGGGACAGGGACAACATGCAAACTCCAGGCAGGTGGTGCCATATTTGGGATTTGAACCAACAACCCTAGGGCTGCCAGGTGGAAGTGCCAACCATTTAGCCGCTGTGCTGCCAGTCTGACTGATAATCCATATAGCTTCATATCGGTTAGTAGTGGGGTATGCAATTTCCTTCTTTGACTCATTTATCGGGGTTTATGGTTGCTGTTTGGCTCTATTTGCCAACAAAAATTTTGCCAGGGTATATCCCATTTTGAGGAGTCTATCCACAACAAACTAGCATCCCCAGAAAGTTCCCTGGTGGTAGTGATATGTACACCATATGCTGTTAGATCCCAAGGCATGGCAGGGTGACAGTAGTGTACCAGTTGCTGCAATATTTTCTTCTTTTGGACAAACCACCCTAGGCACTTACATTTAGTGCCTTGGGCTGGTTTAGGTTTGGTTGGCTGGTCTCATGCGGTGCCAGTACCATGTGGCAGCACTACCTATGCAATGCATGTTTCTCCATTGTTCAGTATCACTACTTGGGCCACATATCTCTATCATGAAATGTGCTTTTCCTGATGGATGGCAGATCTGTTGCACACTGTGTAACAGTGCCTTTTGGAGTCAGGATTTGGAATGCTGTGAGGGTGTTTCTGGGCACCCCATTATTGGCAGGCTCCCCCCCTTTCTCTATGTGCAATCAATGCCAACCTTATCTGATCATCCATTGAAACTTTCAAAGTGACTGTTTGTTGTTAGAGATCAATGGTTTTGTTGGAGGAGATGTTTAGCAATCATAGGAGCCTATGCACACCCAAATATCTGCAGGCTGGTTCTGGTTCACAGGATGCCCCCGATTAAATTAACAGATGCCACCATTATCTGATCATCCCTTGCAACATTTTAAAGTGGTTGTAAACCTCAGACATGAAATAAGAACAAAGCATATCCCTCTATAGTGTTTCTTGTCTCAATTAGGAGCACTAAGTGTCATTTCTGCCTGCTGCTTCATTCCTCTGCTATCAACATGAATCACTTCTGACAAGTTTTCCTAACACCAAGAGAAATATGGTGATTGACAGCCTCAGCTCTGTTCCTGTGAGCTGTCTGGAGGGGGTGTGTCTCTTCCCTCCAATCAGCTCTCAGAGTTCTCCTCACTGAGCTCTGCAGTGTGTAATTTCACCTCTCTGCCCCCTTTTTTCTGAACTCTCAGACAAGCTGTATAAGTACAGCATTTTGACTGAATGTTGGGAAGAGAAGACAGCTTGCAAATAGGCAGGTACAACTTATCAAGGAGGATTTGTTTCATCTGTGTGTATCATCTGAGGCTAGTACCTTTACTGGGTATACTGTACGTAAGCATTTACAACCACTTTAAGTGAACGTTTGCTGTTAGATCTCCATATGCTTGTTGTAGCAATCTATTACTGTCAATGCTATCAATGCTGGGGTTTGTTTTACTCCCATACTACATAAAGCAGCATCTACCTTATTGGCCATGCCTCCTGGTGTGTGCTGCATTTCCCTTCTTGATATCTTTAGGGCATCCTTCCTAACCATTCATGCATACCTTAGTGCCTCTTATTTGAAATCTGTTTTTTTTGTCTATATATCTTGAATATGTGCCTCTTGTTCCAAAAGTCTATGGCCATTTGTTTGATGGCATGTTAAAAAAAGGGGGGGGGGGGTAATTTTGAGAGTGTGGTTAAAAATGGTTGTGGTCTGTAGGGTGTCCATAGATTTCATTTTGAAAATCTGGTAGTGGTATCCTATAAGTCAGTTGCCCCTCCTCTTCCTCTTCTTTCTCTTATTTAACTGAAAGTGCACTCTTTCTGACAGCCAGCTTTGAAAAGAGAGAGAGAGAGAGAGAGAGAGATGGGTGGATGAGGAAAGGTGAAGGTTTTAACATTTGCCTGATATAAGACTCTTCTTCTTTTTTTCCCTGGTTTATTGCAGGGAATGATAAAATACTACAGAGTGAGCTGATCTGCCATCCCCCAAATTACATTATTCAGAGAATGATGATTCAAGCTTTCCTGACCTTCAGCTAAGCCACATGACTCCTGATGGATGAAGCTGCTCAGTGTTAAGTAGCCGAGATGACCTCAGTTTGCTATTACTGTGCAGAATACTGGACTGATCACATGTCAGCAAGAAAAGCATATGTTATTGTTATGTAAGAAAATCATTTATAGTGCACAATATTTTTTTGGCCATCATGTGAAGTCACATACGTAGGTGCACAGACTGACAACAGCCATGTAGGACCTGCAGAGACCCTTTTGTGTGATCTTATATTTGGATTTGACAGTGTCACAGCCTGCTGTGTGTACCTTTTATCAGTGTAATACAACCACTAATGTTAATTACAAGTAGTTTTTATATTTCCCTTTGTTTCTTATGTCTTAACTCCTGTGAACTGTTTAACCAGAGGAATTGCTGTTCTGTTAAGTCAGTCTTGTAATCTGATCATGCTGGCCAGAGTGCATAGCTAGGTCCTAGACCTGCTGACTGGACAATGTATGAGCAGCAGAACATAGTTAGAGTGCTCCTATGCTCCCTCCACTCTGTCCTTCTGTGAGCACATATGCAGTGCAGCAAAGACTGATTGGCTTCCACAGCTAGCCCTTGCTCACCTAGTCTGAATGCTACTGTGCAAGATATAGCAGAAGTCAATAAGGGACAATCAGGTAGTTTATTCAGTTTGTGGGTGGGGTCACTTTGCCCATTCAAGAGTGGGGTACCTTTCTTCAATGCTCAGGACCAGGCGGGGCTGTGTTCATGTGACATCAACATTATGATGGTACCCCAACTTCGAGATGAGCTGTACACTGTGAGCAGTAGTTAAATGTACAGAGTCCCTCTGTGAAGCAGGTGGTCCCATGTCACTACACAACTTGTCCGTGAGCTGTTGCATTTAGGAGGAGCCCATGCCCTCTTCACCCCATCAGCATACCTCCGCCACCTACTCCCAGTGACAGAATGGGATCCTACAATGCAACTAGCGCAGACCTCATGTGTACACTTAGTTAACTGCTTCTGCTCTCATACCATGCAGATAGGTTGTGGTTCTCTGTAATGCGAGTTCGGTCCCGAGCTCTAGGAAGGGAGTCAGAGTGTCACCCCTCTTGCTACTGGATGACCCATCCCCACGCCAGATACCACGCTTCATGACAGGCTGCTGTCCACCTTCCACCAAACCTTAATTACCCATGGCAACTACTCTCTTCCTCCACACCTTCTGCTGTAGTGAACTTGCTTCATACCCTGTATGTGCTATACTGGCCCTGTCCTTTCATACACCAGAAACCATCATGCACCCCTTTAGAGTAACTTCAGACCAGGCTTTTGAACAGTGTAAAAATGTTTACCTAAAACTTTCTGTGGCAGAATAAATAAGAAACATAGTATAGTACAGGTTTTAAAATGACTTAAGGAGGTGGCTGCCCAGGCATACCTTAAAAAGATGTTAGTTCCTGTCCTTCTATCTCCAATTCCCGATCACTCCCCCGGATCAGACCTTCACCCTGTTTATATATACCACGGGGTGGAAGCAGATCTTAGAAAAAGCCCAGGAAACCAAGGTTTCAGAAGTTAATCCCTTTCCCAGTCTGGGCAGACCAAGTAGCTAGGCTACCTTCTCAACTCCTTGTAGGCACCTGCCTACAAGTTATATTCAAAAATACATTTAAAGCGAGACTAAAGGGTGAATACTTACCTGTCAAATGGTCCCTTGCCAGTATCTTCTTCTGAGTACTGGTCTTCAGGCCTCTTCATTGACCGTTGGGGGAAGTGCTCTCAGAGATTGTCCCAGCACTGTAAACTGAGCTACGAATGCACATCTGCCGCTTCAGCTACAGAGGGAAAGATTGTGCACTGCGCATGCACATCTGCTCATGTCTTTGAACAAACTGGCACACTGAATCTTTCGATGTTGGGAGTGTGCTTGTATAATCCATTGTGTCCTGCCATTTAGGCAGAATGGAAGGGGAGGAGGGTCGCCTACTTTATATATTTGCAGACAGACTGTGTACGGCCTACATCTATAGAATGACAAAGGCGCACTTTTTTTTATAAAAAACTGAACAGCGGATTGTAATGTGCATGGAATGCTGCAGCATATGGAAACTGGAAATATGGAAAAAGGTCTGTAGCACGACCCCCTTAGGGGTTGCTGATGAATTTTGGTCTCCCTATAGTCCTGTACAGCCAGTCAGTTAGCATTTTCCATACAAGCTTTCATCCATAGACAGAAATCAGGCTTTGCGCATTGGTTTTGTTATTTTATTGAGGGGATTAAACTTGGATGGGGTAAGGGGTGATAGGATGCCCAAGGGAACCGAAATCTGAAGAAAACATCCAGAACTATTCACAGCTTCTTTTCTCTGACACAGTCTCTGTTGGAGATCTAGCCAGCAGCTTCAGTTGTACAACCCCAGATTCTATATGAACTCATCTTCACCCAGCAATCTGGAGACTTTCTTCCTGAGCAGGGGATCTGGTTCCTGTTCCTTTAAGTGGATAACAGTCACTAGCAGAGGGCTAATCTGGTTTCCCACCAGAGTACACCTTTTCATACCCACCCAGGGGGCGCAGGTGTACTCACTCAGATCCCCTCCTGTACCGCTTGCAGAATAGCTGCTGCTACCAGGCCTATCAGCTGGCTGCTCCTTTCCTGCCACACAGGTGGTCCTCTCTCAGGGTGCCTGAGAGTCCTAAGCTTTCCTCCTTTCCAGTTCCAGGGTCATAGGCAGGCCCCATCCCAGTAGGCCTCCTGGCAGCCTTCCTTTTCCAGCCTCACATCTTCCTGTTTTTCTCACCTCTCCCCCACCACCACACTCCAACTCCTGCTACTGAGCAGACTCTAACACCTCAAAAGGGAGTATAGCCCCTTGCCAAGCCTCCTGTTGGGGATTGGCTAAGGTCCTTCAAAGGTGCAGCCTACCACTCCTCAGATCCACCCACTGTCTCCAAGGCCCTCCTCCGAAAGCCTCAGAGTAGAGGGAAGAGTCTCTCAGCCCTGATCAGAATTTTACCCCTCTGGCTATCTATCCTGAGCTGCTAATCAGCTCCTTTCTAGCCGCCAGGGTCTATCTCCCCCTAGCTAAACTATTAGGGTGCTACATGTCCCTAAAGGCAAACTAATCCTTTAAAGTAGAACTAAAGGCAACATTTATTTTTTTTTTAGATTTTGGGTGGTGAGGGGTTAGCACTAATCTCAGTTTTGTATTACTGTCTGTGTCCCTATTAAGGCAATTCACCCCCTATAATTGTTTTGAGCATTAACCGAAATAGGAGTAATGGAGAAATCTTCCAATAGAAACTCTTCTTTCTGTGACAACTATGTAAGAGGGAAGATTTCCTCCCACTTCCTGTTTAGTCTCACACATGGCAGAAAAAAACAGAGTGGTTTTAGCCATTTCCTACTCTACCCAAAAAAAATGGCTTTAGATATGCTTTGTAACAAATTTCACAAGGTTCTCCAGATTATATGATAGACCAGTCCATGCCCAATAAGAAGATTAACTCTCAAATACCTATCACAATCACACTTCGGGTGGAAGCTGATTAACCTACCAGTGTACTCAGCAGAAAACCTGCACAAAGTACATAGTGTCCTTGGTGGTAATTGAACCCACTGCCTTCTTCTTACTGCCCAGCCATTGCTTCATTCATTTATCTGTTCATCCCCCATCCTTTTTTCTGTCTATTGATTTTTTTTCTGTTCCCCATAGAAATTCTGACATGGCTAAAGCGCTATGCACAAGGATTGGGAATGACCCTACTGACATTGCAGCTAGTGGCTTGGCATGTATGCAGCATGAAGAGGGGTGGAATAGATCCCGGTGCCTTAGGCCATAGTGTTTAAATACTGGTATACAAGGACTGGCTGTATTCGCTAATCATGATTATCACTGTGGTTGACAGTCCTACAATTCTGCATTTCTGAGGTTTGGCTCCATTTTCTGCTTTACAGATCTAATCTACAAAGATATACAATCTTTTATTTCAAGATCATTAACACAAGAATGTATCTGTGTGGCTGGATGCCAGAGCTGCTGACATCATCCTGAGAACAGCATAATGATATTACATAGCAGATGAGGAAATAACCCCTGATAGATCTGAAACAGAGGCGCCTAATGTTTGTGAATATTCACATAAGGGGTGAGGCTCAGTTATCAATAAAATATAATTTTTATTAGGAAGCTATGACACTAAACAGCACGTTTTATTAGCGTTTAAAAGAATGTATGCATGTAAAAAAAGTTGGTTGTTGCATTTTACGTCAACAATGTATAAATTATTATTATTATACAAGATTTATATAGCGCCAACAGTTTGCTCAGCGATTTACAATATAGATAATACAGCAACAATACAGTTCAATACAAGAGGGATAGGAGGGCCCTGCTCCTTGGAGCTTACAATCTATAAATAGGTTTTAAAGAAATATTATTAGTTAAAAAAAAATATACACAAACTGTTGGCGCTATATAAATCCAGTATAATATATATAAATATATTATTATTATTATACAGGACTTATATAGCGCCAACAGTTTGCTCAGCGCTTTACATTATGGAGGGAGACAGTACAGTAACAATACAGTTCAATACAAGAGGGATTAGAGGGCCCTGCTCCTTGGAGCTTACAATCTAGGAGATATATATATATATATATATATATATTAAGCAATACAGATTACACTGCAATATTTAACATTTTCTAAATTGTTCCTGAAACCTGTAGGAATTGGTTTGCTGTGGATACCACATCTCTTTTATTATAAGTGCATCTTTAGTGTACTTTAACAATGTGCAAGAAGGAAGGGTATTTTTTTGCAGAGGAGTCATACCGTGGGGTGTATTTAAAAGAAAGCTTTTGTAAATTGCAGAGCTGTTCGGCCATCAAAACTGCATGTAAATTTGTTCTGTGCAAATCAGGCAAAATTGAATGTTCTCAGCCTATATTCTCTGCAGATTCAATGTTATTCATTGAAAAAAACAGTGTGAATGGGGAAATACTGCATTATGGCCCCTAGGTAGGGCTGAGGAGCATGCTTATTTTGTAGGATACTTAGTGCCACCTACTGGCCATAATGAGGTATTTTCCCCATATCATTTTATTTTTAATGAATGACATTTGATCTGCCTCTTCTGTAAAAAAGTAGTGTTAAGCTGGTTATACGCAGACCACACTTCAGCCAGTTAAGCAGGAAGCTTGTTCCATGGGCAGCCCTGTTGGCACCAGCCAGCTTTGCAGATGCTGATGAGTACAATAGCCAACACTGCAGATTCAAACATCCATGCTGCTTACGATGGATAGGGGAGTCGTGTGATGTCGCTTGTTCAGCCCTGCATATCATTCAGCAGATCTTAGTGTGTATGGCCAGCTCTACCCTCCCTCTTGCAAATTTCCTAATCTGTGTCTCACATCTCCTGGGTTCTGAAATGGATGGACAACCAATGCACATGCATGAGAGTTACATGAAAGGCAAGCCAATCAAAATGGCAGAAGATCACAAACCTGACAGAAAATCACACACGTTGAAATTGCTGGAGTTGAATTTTTTAAACTGATTTATGTTGCTTTGTAATATAAATTTTTTTTCTGATAGTGATCATCTTAGCTTAGCTTTGCTTAACAAAGACTGTGCTGCCATGAGGGAGCTGGCTTTACATACCCCATGCTTCAAGGATCATGGCTTTCAGACCTTGTCTGGTCTTAGTGTATTCAGCAAATTTCCTGTAAAATGAACAATTCAAGAGTAGAAATTCAGATTACTACAGGTGGTTCTTTGTAAGTAGAGAGACACATATCAAAACAACAGACAGCATGCATGAACAAAAACGAATTTTCATGTGTATACAGACAGTAAAATTCCAGCAAAATAAAACCGCTTCATTAGCTGCTTTGCCTTGCTTAACAGTAAGATTTATTGTGAGGATATACAGGCATGCACAGATGAACAAATATCAAACAAAACATTGACGCATTTCCATTTAAGCACTTTGTGTGTAATGCGTTAAGTTTCCCTGATGCCTGTTCATCTGTGCATTTCTGCATATCTTCACAATAAATTTTAGGTGTCTGTAAATACATGGAAATTAGTTTTTGTTCATGCATGTTGTCTGTTTTGTGTTCTCGCTACCTAAAGAGAACCATATGCAGTCATCTGAACATCTCCTTTTGAATTGTTATGGTAGTGCGGTCTTATCTCTGAAAGATTTTATTACTCCCTATGATGTCATTGTCAGGCTTGATCATTCTTGCCAGGACAACTGCTGAGTGGAGGGGTCACCAGGGTGCTATAAGTCAGTTCCTATTGATGTATAGCATGCACCCCAGAACTAAATCTCCCAAGAGCCCCTTCCCTACACACAGTGAGTGGGCAGACACATGGAAGTCATGTCAGCAGATATGTTTTGCTAGCAAAAGAAATCAATATATGCACGCTTAGAGGAAGAGATAGGGATGGGGATAAGCCAAGTTCTGAGGAGTACTCACCCAGGGCTGACAACACTACTTGGGATTTCAGTGCAGCAGAGGTAATGCTGTCAGCCAACAGGAAGATAGGGGCTAAATGGGTTTCTGGCATGACGATAAGGTATTTCCCATACTTGCATTGTTTTTAAAGTGGTTGTAAACCCTTACATATACCCAGTGAAGTGACTGGTCTCAGATGATACAGAGAGGAAACAAATCCTCCTACATAAGTTGTACCAGTTTTTTCTGTAGTAGTCTCTTCTGTACATATGTTCAAAGTCCGTAATCTACAAATCTTGCTTGAGAGTTCAGAAAAAAGGTGATGGAGAGCTGAAATTACACTCTGCAGAGCTCAGTGAGGAGAGCTCTGAGAGCTGATTGGAGGAAAGAGACAGACCTCTTTTCAGACAGCTCCCAGGAACAGAGCTGAGATTGTCAATCTGCTGGAGGTCCCTCCCTTGTCACCAATTTTTTTTTTTGGTGTCAGGAAAGCTTGTCAGAAATGCTGATAGCAGAGGAACCAAGGAACAGGCAGAAATGATACTTAGTGCTCTTAACTAAGACACGTACACACTATAAAGGGATATGCTTTGTTCATATGCCATGCCTGAGGTTTACAACCACTTTAAATAAACAAAAGCATGGTAAAATGTGCATCTATTCCAGAGATGTACTAAATATGTTTTTTGGGGACATTTTTGACTAAAGATGTACAATGCTTTGTTAATGAATAGAGAGCAGAATGTCAATTACTAGCCCTGAGCTCAGACAGGAGGTAAGTCAGTATCTGTGGGGGGTCTTACAGCCAGAGATTCCGTTTATACAATATATGGGTTGTGTCAGGGAGAGAATACAACTAACAGCTCCCACACCAATCCCTGAGAATTAAGGCTACACAGTTGGAGCAAAGTAAGAGTAAAAACTGAGTTTATAACAAATGCCTATTCCTAACTGCATGATGTCATCAAATTGCCCCATGGTTCTTCTTAATCAGCAATAGCACATGGAGAATAATCAATCTCTGCAGCAAAGGAGATCCTGCCTAACCTCAGATCTAGGAGTTGTGCCACCAATAATTCTTGTAATATAATGTACAAATTGTGACTTTCATTTAAAATAAAAAGGAATCCATGGGTAATACTGGATTTTATACTATTTTTTTACTGATTGGGAAAATGTGGAGTGATAATACTTGCCCGGCCAGGCTATCATTGAATGCTGCTATACCCTTGTGAACACTCCACATCTTAGGTGAGTATTTCTGCATTTCCTCTCTGCTCCTTAAGAATTAAACTTTTATGAGCTCTTATATAGGTCCGGATTAGGTGGAGCGTTTCAATATTTAAAATGGGAAGCAAATAATAACTTATTCATAAGAATCTGTGCAATTGGTTATACAAAATGTAATAAGGTAAGAGGAGGGATTTCAGGCAAACGTACTGGCTTTTAATTTCATACCAAGGAAACAAGGGGATAATGCAGCCCCTCACTGGCAATTTGGTATATATGGATTTTGCCAGAGAAGCCAATGGGGTTGATTTACTAAAGCTGGAGAGTGCAAAATCTGGCGCAGCTCTGCATAGAAATCAATCAGCTTCCAGGTTTTTCATCAAAGCTTAATTGAACAATCTGAAGCTAGAAGCTGATTGGATATCATGGAAAACTACATAAAATTTCCAGGTTTAGTAAATCAACCCCAAAGTATAATATCTTTAGTGGACTTCTCTGGGATGCTCAGACATAGGTGAACCTGGTTTAGAGAGGCAATATAGGTGTAAGAAAGTCAGATTTCAGAGGACAGCAAAATACCCCATATTTCATTATTTTTCATCAAATTTAGTGTGCACAATTACCATGTCCATGGTTGTACTTACCATAATGATATTCATGGGATACATTGTGGAAGCTTTTTCCTTTTTTGTTTCCTTCTATTGTCTGTCTCTGGACCTTTATGTCATAAGGCTCGCTATAGTTCTTGCAACATATTACCATCTCTCGTTGCTCTTGTTTGGAGATTGATACAGTTAAAATACAGTCTTGTACAAAGCATTTATGGTCTCTTGTGGGATGCTCAGACAAAGGTGAACCTTGTTTTATAGGCAGGCAATATCGGCCTTGGTGTAGAGTGTTCATATTCGGAGGAGAGTCAGCCTCCGCTTATTTTTCTATTCAATCGCTCTTTGATTTTAGTATACATACAATGTATCGGGGGCTGTAATTACCATAATGAAATTTAGTTAAAATGTAGCCTTGTACAATAGCTTTAGTGGACTCCTGTGGGATACATAGACATTGGGCTGGAGGGTTTGAGGGTTTGGGGTCTTATCCCCATGTAAGCCTGTGGGCCATTTCTGACCAATAACGATTCATCAAACAAAATATTCTCTAGATGGTTGAATTGGTGTTACTGCTTTTAAAGTAGAACTAAACCCTCACAAAAGATCGCTTAGCTCTGTATATCAACTGCCTGTGAATACATGCACCAACGTCATGCTTTTGATGCTCTGACTCTGATAAAACTTTCTGGAACACTGTAGGTTGGCATGGCTGCTTGTAGTCCAGATCAGATGCATGTGGGAAATGTTGATAATGCAATAGCCAAAGAGTTGTCTCTCTATGAAGTGCCTGTAGCTGGTAGGATCACCAGATGTGATTTAACTAAACACAGGAAATATAAAAATGTAAACTTTGTAACATTACAGAAATATATGCAATAAAATATTTGTTTTCCAAGTTAAAACTTTAGGCTCCAGTCATACTAGAGTGATTTGAGATGCCACTTAAAAGAGAAGTATAGGCTTTAAAAAAAAATTAAACTCACCTAGGTGGATGCCATATCAATTTGATGCTGCATCTGTCCTCTGCTGGCCCTGGTGTGAGAACTGAGCAATCAACAATCAATTGCTCAGTTCTCCCCTTCGTTCTGAGCAGAGAGTTGGTGACTGTCACTCTCTGGCTGTCTACTCCTCCAGAGCTCACTGGAGCGCTGGGCTGTGGAGGAGGTGAAAGGGAATGGCTCAGCCTCTCAGCAAATTGTTGAGAGGCTGAGCCAGTTGCCCGTCCAGGCGTCTGGGTGGATCCCGACCATATGGTTTGGATCTTTTCAGAGCCTGGACCGACTCTGACATCAACCAACAGTGGGCTTTAGCCTGCTGTTGGTTTAATATGGGTCACAGGTGTGATCCTTAGAAGCATAGCCAAAAAGCTTTAGCTATACTTATTCCAGTGGCAGGATTGCATGGCAATGGAAATCACATCATAGTTACATAGTTAGTCTGGCTGAAAAAAGACAAAAGTCCATCCAGTTCAACCATAAAAAAAAAAAGTTATAATCCTACACCTACAGTTGATCCAGAGGAAGCAAAAAACCCAGAAAAGCTTGATCCAATGCAGCTCAGCAAGGTGTGATTTTAGAAAAGGTTCCATTACTACTTTGGTACAATTCCAGCATAATTTTGGCTCCATAGAACATGCAAACCACATTCAATTTGCATTCAAGTTGCACTACATAATCGCACTGAAAATCAGGTCAAAATTGGATTGTAGCAGTGTGAACCTAGCCTAAACTTTATAGCAGTAGCCATTCACCAATAATACTGATTGCGTTTGTAGCACCCTCCTAGCTAGGCTGCTAACAATTAAGGCAAAGTAAGTTTTTGGCTCCCCTGTATCAGAGAAGCAGTGTTAATTTGCAGACTCTGCTGTTTTCACCCGAATTTCACCTGGCAGGAAGAATGACCAGCAGGGGGCAGAGTTGTTTATAAATATACTGAGGCCTGGAACAGCAGGGTCTTTGTCCTGTAGGAAGAGACCTAGCCTGAGGGTCTTCAGCACATAGCTGAAGATTAGAAAAGGCCATCTGGGTCCCTGCTCCAGTTAGAGCTAGGGGACCGAAGTCCAAAGCTCTTGAATGCAGTTGAAGTCAGTCTAAAGAGGATCTGGTCTGGATGCACACAGTACAGAAGCTGGCTGGTACTGCAGGAAAGCATTCAAGTACCCGAGGGACAGTGAGTACAGGCCTAGAGATCCCAGAGACTGGAGACTGTCCTTGCTATGTTTTTGAAGATCTCACTCCAGTTGCTGACTCAGAATTCCAAAGGTGTCCCCGAAGTTGTAGTTCACTAGGCATTGAATTCAAGAGGGTGGTTACACCCTGAAGAGGCAGCACAGTTAGAAGTGTACTCATTATCTTTTTACTAGTTTGGAGTATCTCCCGTGCCTTATCCAAGTTTTGTCAGCAAGTAAACTACAAAAAAACATGCACTGCCTATTTTTCTGACTTGAGTGACTGTGGACTACTGTGTACCTGGCCTCAGTGAATGGAACCTGGAATATTACAGCCAGCCCAGTGCTACAGAAATTATCTAATAAATCTATATTAAAAATGGCATCATGAAAGAAAATAGAATAAAAATACATACATTGTAACCTTTAAGTAAACTTTACAGTAAGAATTAAAAATCCTAACATTTTGTAAAATGCTGCTCAAACTGTTGGCACTATATACAGTAAATCCTATATATGATTTAGAGTAAAAAAACTAATAAAAAATATAGTAAAGTTTCTGTTCATACAATTTCCGGTCATGAATTGCTTGGACTTTCATGCTTTGTATGTCAGAACTGTGTTTGAATTCTAGGACTTAGGCCAATCCAGGCATTTAGAGGTCTGCCCATTATGTGAACCCATTTTGCCATATGGTGAGCTGCCTATATCTATATGCCTGTAAGATGTACAATTTACATGGACATAGGATGAATTTTAAAAACCTCAGCAGGAAACGACTACCGCTAGGAACTGCTGAGATTGCCGGTTACTGATGTTTATAAGAACTGCAAAAAATATGTTAAAAAGAAGGATGGTTTTTTTTAAGTCATTATGAACATAAAATAGCCCCACCGTGAGCATTTATTAAAGTAGGTTAGAGATGTCCATCTGTGGGAGCTGCAATATCTTCCTGGCACTAGTTATGCCTTTGCATGCTCCTGGTATCAGCAGATTAGCATTCACGTGTGGTGCTAGAGAGATATGTCTGCTTTTGCTGAGAAAGGCAGAATAGTCTTTGTTAGCGTGTAATGAGGGCCGTGTATCTGATCTCCGCATGTTTTAATATTTCACCGACATGCATGGGGAATTTTCAGCACACCTTGTCGTAGACGAGAAATTTACAATTCAGTGGCGCAGCGAGGTGTTGGCCAGCATATGTCTCTCGTTCCTTGATCCTCAGATCTTAATCATATCACAGTTAATAAAGAAGGCGAGATGATAGAATGTTGCCCCTGGCGTTTTCCATAATTAGTTGTATACCGAAGAGAAGTGCAGGAAATGGGAATCGCCTGGTGGATTCTGCTTTGCTGAGTCGATGCCCTTGAAAATAGAACGCTGGTCTAGCCGTGTTAATGTTGGCTAAGAGAACCAGCAAAGAGAACCAGTCAAGTTGGACTTGTGCAATAATCAGAATATTCAATCCAAAGTTATAATTATTCAGGTTTGAATAGGGAAAATGTATATTTATTTACTGTTGAATATAGCTTTACATACCTTGTCTGAGCCTTCAGGTTGTGTTAAGGAATGAGAGCTAATCTGCTGCCGTATCAACCCCTTGACCTCAAATACTGTATTCCAATTGCAGAGTATGGATCACAGCATCAATTAACAAAGCCCTGCATTCAAATGTGCCTTTGGACATGCTTGGGAATTGACCACTCTGGAAAGAGTCGATTCCCTAGCAGGGGCGGACTGACAACTCATGGGGCCCCCGGGCAATAGGGGATCATGGGGCCCCTGTGTCCTTGCCCAAACTCAAAAAAGCCTATGAAAAAGGTACTAGGGGCATCTCATGGGGCCCCCTACTGACCCCGGGCCCTCGGGCAACGCCCGAGTTTCCAAATGGTCAGTCCGCCCCTGTTCCCTAGTATGGTCACAGTTCCCCCTCCCTCCGGCCCCGTCATAGCCCTCTCCTTTTTTTCTGGGAGTGTCTAATTACTCTGTTCTGGCCAGTTTATGTGGATGACTGGGGAAGGAGAGAAGGGAAACAATATAGACTAACAGTCCTGAGTGTGCTAGGGCTGCTGACATTACATCCAAGATAGTGGTGTCCAGCACAGTCTCAGGGTTTTAGGATGTCTACACAAGGAAGGCTTTTTATTTAAATAACATGTCTATAATATGTAAAATGCACATATAACAATATGGGAAGATTGCTGTTGAAATGAATGGTCTAATCACAATATCTCTTTAAATTTATGGACCGCAAGGCAGAGGTGCCTTGACACAGCAGTGTGACTTCACAGGCATTTACAAGAGCATGTATGTAGAAAAAACATCTGTTTTACACCTATTTTTTTAAACTCTAAAGATTTTTTTGTGACTAGCTGGGAAATGTGTGGAGGTTGTTTGTATTGCTTATTGCTTATAAATAAAAGGTTTTGGCTGGAGTGCCACATTTAACTACATGTCTTACAATGGTCTCTGTTAAGATGGGTCATAATGGAAAACCAGCCACCAGAATTGGGAAATAATAAACTTGGATATGGTTTTACCCAAATAAAGACAGCGGTGCTGAACAGGTCAGACTTTAACTTAAAGATCTCTAATCTGGTATTCTAATACAGGAAAATGAATGTAATTTCATGCCACCAGGCCAATTGTTTTTGAAGCGTCACAGAAATGTTGAAAAATAAAATAACTAAGCCCAGTATGTTCTCTAAATTGTGAAATGTGAATTTCATAATATTTTACAAGTCCTCTGTAACACAGCATGATGACCTTTACAGCCTAAATTAGAGAGTTCTAGCGTGACCGCATTTATACTTTCTGCCCACTTAGGCCTTATCTCTTGTGCTGCTCTACCAAGGTGACTCTCAAGCCCTAGAATCACAAGAACAGATGACATGCTGTAACCACACAAAGCACATTGGAGCTTGGAATGGAGAGGCTGAAATTTGTCCACACTGACCCAGTACATCTAGAACAGACAAGCAGAAGAGTAGGGCAAACTGCCAGCAGTTTGACTTTCGTCATGCAGACCAAGTGAGCAACATAATGTATGGGTGGCTGCTTGTTGCCCCTGGCCTTGGGGCCCTATAATGCAGCTAAATTGACTATGCAGAAATTCAGCCCAAGGTACTAGGCCTCTCCTCTTTACAGATCCAGCATTTTTTCCCTTTACAAGATTCTCATTTTACTCCTAGGTTTTGGTCAGGATACCCCTTTATGAAGTGCATTGTAGTGCGCTGCAGATGTTATGTTTTATTACTATACTGGTTGACCACTATGTGGCAAACTGCTCCAGCATTGCGGATGTCAAACATTTCCACCTCTATGAATTTTGGAAATGTCAGTGAATTCCAGTAATTTTGTTTCATATAGTCCATCTCCTACTGTAGCTCTCATGCTTCTCATACAGTACATCCATATACAAGTTCCATAAACATAATATTAGGTAAACATAAATAGCCCATTCCAATGCCTCCAGTAATTGCATAAGTTCCTGCGGTTTCCTCTTCTTGGAAACCATTTCCATATGCTAGAACAAGGGAAGGAGCATTGTTATAACTGTAGAAATTCTAGCTCTCCTCTCCTTGTGCTTACATGTATAAACCTGCATCACACCCAGCAATCCTTCTCTACTAGATTACATACTGAAAATAATCAAAGTCTTGATCTCTGGGAAATGTAAGCACAACTGAAGTTACAAGATTGAGATGCAATAAGACAGAAAACCTCCATTCTCCATTGTAGGAAACAGAATTTGCATTGGGAAAAAAGGTAAATTTAACCGCTTCCCAACCATCCTATAGCAGATATACTGCTACAGGGCGGCACGGGTGCGCAAAGTCACATATACACATGATTTTGCATTTCTGGGTAAGGGGCACGTGCGCAGCTGTCAATCACCTGGTCCTGGCCAATGATTACTCGCTGGCGCCCGATGTGACGAGAGTCACTTTGGGTGGGGGGCCCATGGAACACAGCTCACTTTGGAGAGGTGGGGGGACCCCTGTCTCAGCTCCCCATATCCCTATTATGTGTAAGTCACCCTGTGCCTGTTAAGGGTGCAGGGGGATATGTCCTGATATTGTGTAGACATGTCTAGGAGATTGGTAGGGTGGGGGGTTGTGGATTGTTTAATACCATGTGGTTGCATCCCATTGTTCTATTGTGTGACTTGCTTGGGAGCAAACTATTATGGGATGTATGTTTTTGTGTGTTGGATTGGTGGGGGGTGTCTTCTGATGTGTCTCTTGTTGCTAGATGTGGTTTGCCCCACCCTGTGTCATTATGCAGGGAGGGGAGAATTGTTCCCTTGAATGTATATATCTTGTATCTGTGTTAAATAAAGTAGTCTATTTCCTGATTTATTTCAAGACTGGTCTCGTCTAGTCTTGTATGGTCAGCAGTGGTGTCTGTGGTCGGTGTTCAGACAGGGAAGCTGGAGTCTAACGGAAGTACCCAAGTGCAGTCGGGGTCTGGTTCCGTTACACCCGGTGATTACCGTGGATCTCCGACGGGGTTGCACAGCACAGCCATCCAAAGCAGTGTGCTTACAGTGAAGCACACAGACACCGCCCCCCAGTAAAACACTCCCTACACACAGTTAACCCTTTGATCGCCCCGTCATGTTAACCCCTTCCTGCCCAGTGCCATTAGTACAGTGTCAGTGCTTTTTTTTTTAGCACTGATCACTGTGTTGGTGTCACTGGGGATGTCAGTGACACCAAGTCAGTTCCCCCCCAGTGTCAGAATGCCCGTTGCAGTCCTGCTATAAGTCGCTGATCGCCGCCATTACTAGTAAAAATAACAAAAATAAAAAACCCAGTATATATACCGTTATTTGTAAACGCTATAACTTTCACGTAAACCACTTAATTTACATGTATTGGGACTTTATTTTAGCAAAGACATGTAGCAGAATACATTTTGGCCTAAATTTGTGACGAAATTTGATTTTTAAAATTTTTTTCACTGACATGTTTAATAGCAAAAAGTCACGCTAAAAATGGCCTGGTCAGGTAGGGGGGTAAATCCTCAGGAGGGCAAGTGGTTAAGGCATCTCCTAGCATAAAATCAGTCACAAATCATAACTTTGTTTATGATTTGTGAGGTACAACACTATAAAGAGATAAAAAGTCTTTAACTGCACTTTAAATAATTGTTGAATCAGAGAGAATGTGCAGCTTACAATGATGGAATGATGGATATGGGGAGAGGAGTGGCATTGCTCCCTCACTACCATTCATGAGGAATAGGATCTTAATGTTGCGGCAAAAGAAACATACACTATATTGGCAAAAGTATTGGGAAGCCTGCCCTTACACACACATGAACTTCAATGGCATCCTAGTCTTAGTCTGTAGGGTTCAATATTGAGTTGGCCCACCCTTTGCAGCTATAACAGCTTCAACTTTTCTGGGAAGGCTGTTCACGAGGTTTAGGAGTGTGTCTATAGGAATGTTTGACCATTCTTCCAGAAGCACATTTGTGAGGCACTGATGTCACACAAGAAGGCCTGCCTTGCAGTCTCCACTCTAATTCATTCCAAAAGGTGTTCTGTTGGGTTGAGGTCAGGACTCTGTGCAGGCCAGTCAAGTTCCTTCACTCTAAACTCACTCATCCATGTCTTTATGGACCGCACTTTATGCACTGGTGCGCAGTCATGTTGGAACAGGAAGGGGCCATCCCCAAACTGTTCCGACAAAGTTGGGAGCATGAAATTATCCAAAATTACTTGGTATGCTGACGCCTTAAGAGTTCCCTTCACTGGAACTAAGGGGCCAAGCCCAATCCCTGCAAACAAACATACACCAAAATTCCCCCTCCACCAAACATTACACTTGGCACAATGCAGTGAGGTAAGTACCGTTCTCCTGACAACCACCAAACCCAGACACGTCCATCGGATTGCCAGAAAGAGAAGCATGATTCATCACTCCAGAGAACACATCTCCACTGCTCTAGAGTCAAGTGGTGACATGCTTTACGCCACTGCATCCGACACTTTGCATTGCACTTGGTGATGTAAGGTTTGGATGAAGCTCCTCGGCCATGGAAACCCATTATTATTATTATACAGTATTTATAAAGCGCCAATAGTTCGCTCAGCGCTGTACATTACAGAGGGGAACAGAACATGTGACAGAACAATACCAATACAATGCAAAACATGAGGGGATTGAGGGCCCTGCTCTTTCGAGCTTACAATCTAAGAGGGAGGGGATGGTGGCACAGGAGGAGATAGCTGTGGGGGATGGGGTGGTAGGAAGAGTGGAGGAGATCGGCAAGTTAGCAGGGGGTGGGGTAGGCTTCCCTGAAGAGATGGGTTTTCAGGGTGCGCCTAAAGGAGAGGAGAGTAGGTGATAATCTGATGGGTTGGGGCAGG
Source organism: Staurois parvus (assembly GCF_062004578.1). Lineage (NCBI taxonomy): Eukaryota > Metazoa > Chordata > Amphibia > Anura > Ranidae > Staurois > Staurois parvus. Next base: position 8,339,886 of record NW_028317827.1, on the reverse strand, counting down.
GAGTTCCAGAGGATGGGTGACACCCTGGAGAAGTCCTGGAGGCGGGCATGGGAGGAGGAGACCAGGGAACTAGAGAGAAGGAGGTCTTGTGAGGAGCGGAGTGTGCGTGCTGGGCGGTACTTGGATATTAGGTCAGTGATGTAGTTTGGGGCAGTATGGTGGACAGCTTTGTACGTCAGCGTTAGGATTTTGAATTTGATCCGTTGCGCAATCGGAAGCCAGTGGAGGGATTGGCAGAGGGGGGTGTCGGAAACGGAGCGGTTGGAAAGGTGAATGAGTCTGGCAGCCATATTCAGACTGAAGCAGGGATAGCCAGCGGCGAGGCAGGCCAGTGAGGAGGGAGTTGCAGTAGTCGAGTTGTGATATGATGAGGGAGTGGATGAGCTGTTTAGTGGTTTCTGGAGTTAGGAACGTGCGGATTTTGGCGATGTTGCGGAGGTGGAGTCTGCACGAGTTTGTTAAAGAAGCTCCATGAAGCTCTCTACTCAAGGTTGTTGTGCTAATCTGAAGGCCACATGAAGTTTGGAGGCCTTTAGCTCTTGAATCTTCAGACAGTTGGCGCCTTCTGCACACTGTGCTCTTCAGCATGCGCTAACCCCGCTCTGTCATTTACGTGGCCAACCACTTCATGGCTGAGTTGCTGTTGTTCCCAGTTTCTTCCACTTTGTTATGATACCACTAACAGTTGACCGCCGAATATTTAATAGCAAGGAATATTCACTGAGCTCCTGAGAGTGACCCATTCCTCCACAAATGTTTGTAGAAGCAGTCTGCATGCCTAGGTGCTTGATTTTATACATCTATGCCCATGGAGGTGATTGGAACACCTGAATCCAATGATTTGGAGGGGTGTCCCAATACTTTTGCCAATATAGTGTATCTGTTTGTGCCACCACCCTGAAAAACCTTTAGCTGGACATTTTTATAATGGGTGGCTCCAGTAGGCATCGCTGTGGCTAATGAAAGGGTATAAATAGTACAAAAGGTTTAACAGTCATTTTGTCTTTTTGTTTACACTTTTTTTCCTGTTGAAACCAATGTATTGATGAAACATGTTGGTATTTGGGTTATGATTTGATGTTAGCGGTATTAGTTTTAGCTCTAACATATACAATAGTTTGTGGAGGAAAATAGATTGAAAGTGTAAGGGATATTAGTTAAGAGAGAAACAAATATCCAGATAGGGTACTCCAATATCTCTTCTCTCCATCTTATACCTCTTTTAATGCCTAGGACAGTAGTAGGGCAAGGATAAACAGAATAAACCTATTACAGTAGTTAGATTGCATACTGGACAGCATCTCTAAGCTGGTTCTCCAGCTACTTTCATCTTCAAAAGTTTAGACACAGATCTTATTTTTTCACATACATCCATTAGCAATGATCCCCATAGCATCATATTTTCTGTCATTTAATACTTCATATCTGTCTTACTTACTCAAGTAGCAAACCTATCTATTTTAACATATGATTGTTGATTAAAAGGAAACAACAGAATGGTTTAGCATACCAAGGAACGCATGTTAGAGGTGACCTCATGGGAAAACCTGCGGTGATGATGAAGAGACCAACTGCCCCCCCTTTTTTATTAAAGACAGTCCCAGGTGTTTAAACTTTGCTTTGGCTACACTGCGTCTCAGTTGATGTTCCAAAACTGGCACTTAATTGCTTTGTACTGAATACACTCTTGCAAAATAAATTTAGGCTGTGTTGCTATTCTGAATTATTACATCTGGAACTCATGACTCAAAGATCTCTTAGGACAATTGATCTATGTTCAGCTGCCATTCACATAGAAGCCTTCTGAACCTTGGATCTGCAACCAGACTTTCACTCTATTCTGCTTAAAGCCATTTCTAGATGTACAAATCCCATAAACCATTCCATCAGTGAAGATACACAAACTGGGCAGGCAGAGAAGCAGTCTGAAGCTTTTTTTAATACATCATAGGAATGTGTTATCGACCTTAAGAAAAAAATCATGATGACTATGTGCCACCCCTGGCAGTACTAAGGTAGTTGGTTATGTGTATTTTTAAATTATTTTTTTATCAATTTTGCACGTCATACAGGGATTTATGGGGCTCACAGGCACCCATCACAACAAGTAGCTTGGGTCAGGAGCAGGATACACATATCAAAATAAATGCACCTCAGATAGATCAACCGATATAAGGACTAACAAGGCATTGACAGTTTAGCTCCCTTCGCCCAAAGGCCTCTGACCCATTTAAATCCCATACAACAGTAACTTTTCAATACATACAGGAAAACTAAAATACAGACAAAACAAAAGAAAAGAGAAAAGGGAAAAGAGAGCCATAACCATGGGAGCAGAGGGGAGTCGAAGAGAAGGGGGGTGGCGGGAAGAAAAAAAAGAACAGGAAAAAGAAAGGAAAAGGAAATGAGTGGGCTGCCCGAGAGAAACTGGTCTAAGAAAGTCTGTTGGGGTCTATGTTGGTTATAGTTTTAAGTGTACTCCTCATGTCCAGTACTACCAATCCCAAAACAAGCAGTACTGAGGCATATAATCTCACAAGTCAGAAATCATAGACTTCAGTTCTTGGTCAAAGAACCTCATATGGAGCTCAGGATTTTCCCAAACCACACTGGCCTCCCAGAAAGCAAATGCAGTTAATGGTCATAAGAAGATTACACTGCCTTTGTCATATTGAAAATTCAGCACAAAAAAAGAAATTGCAGATACAATATTAATATAGCATACTATGCATATGCAGTAATCATGCTTTAGATGCTAACTGTCCCTGATCTCCGAGTGGTCACTTCTGAAGCTCTGACCCTGCAAATACAGAACTTCAGAGGCTACAATTAATGACCTCTGCTTCTGCAAATGCTAGTTCCCTTGCTGTCATTATGATCCACTCCATCTTTAAGCCCAACTCCAGCCAAACTATCACATACCTGGTGCTGGAGGCCAATGGAGAGAGGGCTTCCATTGCGGCTAAGTTCCAGACTCCACTGTAGATGGGACAGAAGGTGTCAGGCCCAAAGTAGCATGGGTCGCCTGCAGGAGTGCTTGCAGAGATGATTTGACTGAGGATGCTTGTCAGAGGAACACAGCTGATTCACTGGAATGGTGTCTACAGACAAGTGGCGCCTGTGGGAGATAGCAGGCCTTCATAGTAGCAGGGGACAGCTGAGTAGTTGGTTCAGAGCCAGGGTCAGATGCCAGGTGAAGATTGGAGCAGACAGTGTCAGATGGATAGCCGGGGTCATACACAGGAGAGCGAGAATATCCGTTAGCCAATCTGGAGTCATACACAGGAGAGGGAGAATATCCATTAGCCAATCTGGGGTCATACACAGAAGAGCAAGTGAGAATATCCGTTAGCCAAGCCGAGGTCAACCAAGGTCAGATCAGGAGACAGGCAGAGAAGACAGGTCCAGCAACAAGCTGAGTCAGTAGCAGCAGATCACAATAGCAAGGGAACACAGGACAAAGGTACTGGGGAGTCAGAGATCAACCAGCAATTTGAGAGAGTGATGGGCTTCCTTATAAAGGCCGTCTGGAGTCAAACTGGGCTAATGCGTGCATAACTGTGCACCAGTGTGCATGAGTGTTCCGGCTCGCATCCTTGCATCAATGCGCATAGATGTTCACCAGTGTGCATTTCAAGGTACTGGCAGGAATGCCAGGTCTCCAAGTACCTCTGCTGTGGACAGAGCCCTGACACAAACCTGGATAGAGCAAAGAAGGGCTAGAGCCTCAGTCAAGTTGTTTTTTCTAGTCGCCTAATCAAAAACATTCCTTCAATTTCGCTAGGACAGGACGCGATAGAAAATATTTAAATTGGGAACACAGACATAATCACATTTTTAGTAGCTTTAGAAAGGTTGAGACTTTTCTGTTTTTATTTCTGCCTGTGGTTTTCTGTCCCATTAACTGATGGCAGCAGCTTTCTCCAATGTTTACGTCCTCAGTGCCGAACGTTTCTCCAGCGCTGACCGGACAATAACTTCCCATAGACTTAAATAAGGCTGCACTCCGAGTATCTCTAATGTAAGAGTAGGGCCCCGTTCAAGCCCATGTGGAGTTACTTCGCAGATGCAGGCAAAAGGCTGTAAATATTAAAGGAGTCCCCTGCCACCATAAAGAGATAAGTAAGGTATGTGGCTGGGAAAAGGAGGGAAGGAATATAGCTTAGTTCACCCTCTTTCTCCCTCAGTATATTTTCTCTTATTTTTGAGTATGCATACCTGTTTTTCTAGATGTCTTCTTTTTGGTCATGTGACATGATGGTCCCTCTTCTGAAATTCAGAAATTTCAGTGCCAGAGAAAAGGTGCTGTTTTTCTAACTCATTCTGGCCAACATATTTTTATACATATTTTTATTTAAGGCTATAAGTTTTATTGCATTCTGTATTTTTAGTTTATAATATATACTTTTTCCAATGTTCTCAAACACAAATATGGAAATGCTTTTCTTTATTGCTTTTATCAGTACAACTAAACCTAGGGTCATTTCCAAAGATCTGGAGATAACTTGATGCATAATAAACCAAGATAGGAAATAAAGTCGGCGCATTTCTTTATTTTAACCTTAATGTTGGCTTTCAATCTTCGGAGAATATGTTCTTGGACTCCAGCCACCCTTTCTTGGTCTGGTCTTGGGCAAAGCTTAATACAGTTTATTTGACCAGGAAAGCATCTCAATCAATGTTTCACTTCAAGAAAAGTCTTTATGTTAACACCTTTCTTGGAAGCTCTCAGAATAATATTACTTGGCTTTCCCGTAATGTGACTGAAAACGTCTTCATGGCAACCATGAATCTTTGCTTCTAAAACTGCGGGACTTGTTTTCATTATTGTCATTTACTTTTACAGGAAGACTGTATCTTATTTATAGCTGGGAATTGGTTTTAGTTTGTTATTTCAAGTATTATTGCTAATAAGCCCCTCCTACTGAGAAAAAACATATTATTATTATTATTATTTTTATTATTATTGTTACTCTAAAAGTGCCAAGTTGAGAAAAACTCTTCTATTCCAAGCAAAGTGACACGTATTGTTTGGCCTGCAGTTTGTGGATACCTGATCATCAAACCACTATATGACCAAAAGTATGTGGACAGTACTCCAAATAATTCAGTTACTGTGTTTCCAGTAAAGGGTACTGTTGCTACTACAACATACAACAATACGTTTGACATCTATACACTTTCAACCTTTTGGCAAAAATTTGGAGAAGGCTCAGTTCTGTTCCACCATGACTGTGTTCCTGTGTATAAAGCCAGGACTATAAGGGTCTATAAAAACATGACCTGGTAAGTTTGATGTTTAAACTTGGGCGGCCTGTACGAGTCATGACACCAATCCTACTGAATGTCTTTGTAATGAATTGAAATGCTGGTTGTGACCCAGGTCTTCTGGTGCAACATCAGTGCCTGTCCTTACAAATGTTCTTTTGGCTTCAAAGGAAACAAATTCCTACAGGCACAATTCAAAATCTTATGGGAAGCTTTTCTAGAGTAGTGTTGGGCAGGGGCGGACTGACCATTTGGAAACTCGGGGACTGCTCGAGGGCCCGGGGTCAGTAGATCACCAGGTATTATTTTAAAAGAGAAGTATGGGCTGGAGGAAAAAAAACCCATTATAATCACCTAGGTCAGCAATGGGCAAACTACGGCCCGGCGGACCTTTTAATCCGGCCCGCGGAGCGTGGCAAACATTGGCTGTCAGGATGTAGGCGGGGCAGCGTGACGAACTCCTCTCCTCTCACAGTCCGCCCTGAAGACCGGAACGGCGCGGGAACACGGCGAGAGGAACGCACGGAGCAAAGGTAAGTGAATTGACACAATATGGGGAATGAATTACTATAGGGGGGATGAATTACTATAGGGGGGATGAATTACTATATGGGGGATGAATTACTATAGGGGGGAATGAATTACTATAGGGGGGATGAATTACTATATGGGGGATGAATTACTATGGGGGATGAATTACTATATGGGGGATTAATTACTATGGGGGATGAATTACTATATGGGGGATGAATTACTATGGGGGATGAATTACTATAGGGGGGATTAATTACTATAGGGGGGATGAATTACTATATGGGGGATGAATTACTATGGGGGATGAATTACTATATGGGGGATGAATTACTATAGGGGGAATGAATTACTATATGGGGGATGAATTACTATGGGGGATGAATTACTATATGGGGGATGAATTACTATGGGGGATGAATTACTATGGGGGATGAATTACTATATGGGGGATGAATTACTATGGGGGATGAATTACTATATGGGGGATGAATTACTATATGGGGGATGAATTACTATGGGGGATGAATTACTATGGGGGATGAATTACTATATGGGGGATGAATTACTATGGGGGATGAATTACTATATGGGGGATTAATTACTATGCTTACTATGGGGGAATATTACTATACTTACTATGGATGGCATGGTAGTGGCTGGGCCGGCCAGCAGCTAGTCCGGCCCCCGGGTCCAATATATGAACCCATTGCGGCCCTCAAGTCAAAAAGTTTGCCCACCCCTGACCTAGGTGGATGCAGCATCAACACGATACTGTATTTGTCCCCTGCCGCCTCTACACATAGAACTGAGCAATCAAAGACTGCGATCACTCAGTTCTCCCCCTCCACTCTGAGCAGAGAGCCAGGACTGTCAGTCTCTGGATCTTTGCTCTAAACCCCCACAACAGCACTTACTGGAGTGCTGAGCTGTAAAGGGGGCTGGAGGGGATTGCTCAGGTTCTCTGCGGATCGGTCCAGGGTTCTGGGTGGATCCCGGACATATGGCTCTTTTCAAAGCCTAGGCCGGTTCTGTGATGTGCGCCAACAGCGAGCTACAGTCGCTGTCAGCTGAAAATGGGTCACAGGAGTACACAACTAATGGGACTCCTATGATCCATAGGAGAAGTATAGCCAAAAAAGCTTTGGATATACTTCTCCTTTAATGAAAGTTGAAGAATTAAAGTGGTTCTAAAGGCTCAAGGTTTTTTACCTTCAGGCATTCTATGCATGAAGGTAAAAAACCTTCTCTGTACAGTAGCCCCCCACCTAAACTACCTCTCGATCCACTGAAGTCTTGGCTTTCCTGGCACTCCCTCTTCTCATTGGCTCCCACTGCAGTCAATCACACTGCCAGTGAGCCAATGAGAAGAGAGAGGGGTGGGGCTGAGCCACGGCTCCGTGTGTGAATGGACACATGAAGCAGCGGGTGCCCTCATAGCAAGCCGAACAGGAAGGAGGGGCCAGGAGAGCCTCCAGGGGCCCCGAGAAGAGGAGGATCCAAGCTGCTCAAGTAAAACCACTGCATGCAGCAGGTAAGTATAGACATGTTTGTTATTTTTACTTAAAAAAACAATAAACCTTTAGAATCAACTACAATTTTGAAAAAAAAGAGAAATAAAGAAAAAATGCTACATGTCTACTTTTTACTGCAGCGCGGCACACTACACCTCCTGGCTGTGTTACATACAAAACAGTTGTTTTCTATGTGTTCTAGGGTTGATCTGTATTGATCCACTGTGCAAAACGCAAGTCACTGCCCTATGTGTGAACAGGCCTTTACTTTTACTATTACAGTAAAGAATTTTGGTGCTTGGGTTAACATTAACTTTATTCCGGAGAACATAATTAGAGGGAAATGTTACGTTTAGGAATAACAGGACCAACAGTAAAACATATTTCTATAAATATGAAAATAAATATAAATGATAAATAATATATGATAAATACACAAAAAACCTATAAATAAATATTCTAACATATAAGTATAAAATATAAATAAATATAGAAAAATAAATACAATAACAAATATGTTAGCATATTTTTGTATGATTTCTTTGGCCAAATTAGAATTCATCGTTGAGGGCAAATTCTATCTAATGCAATGGCATTTGGCTCTGGTGTTGTGTAAATAATTTAAATGTGGGATAGGCTGTAATAGCACATACTGATATTGACGGTAGGATTTACAGAGGTTTCAGACCCATTTATGAAAGCCTACTTCCTGTGTAAAGTATTTACTATTGATCCCTGTTACAGTCAATGACATTTTGAAAACATGTCTTCCACGTTTTGCTACACAATTAGGATGAATTAAATTGTATTAGGCTATATCCTTGTTACAGCAGGCAAGATTGAATATTGGATACCTGTGTCTTTCAAGAAAACAAAATTGGATCAAAATGATATATATTGTCAAAAGACACTTAAATAATAATGAAGACTATAGAGGAAGAATCTTGTTACATTCTGGAAATGTTTAGGTATAATAGGCAAACTACTGTCAAAAAATGGAAGCAGTGCATTGCCATGGAGGACATGTACCAATGTAAAAAAAAAAAACTAGGAAGGTCTTTTTGTGTGGCTTCAAGGGTAACATTGAAAATACAAGCATGCATGTATGCTTAAGGGGTGCATTAAAGCTACATATAGTGTTACAGAACAGTACAGTTTTCACTGACAGTCTCAGCGACAGCATACACTAGCAGCTCATATTTGGCTGGGGAATAGATTTCTTTTTACAATCAGCTTGGCTTACATAAAGAAGCAGCACTTCAATCTGATTACCGTGTTTTTCACTCCATAAGACACACTTTTTCCCCCCAAAAAAGGGGAGAAAATGTCAGTGCGTCTTATGGAGGGAATATAGAGTGGCTGGTCCGGTGTTTCCACCGCCGCCACCGTGTCAGAATACCGGGCTGGCCGCTCAGCTCTTCTCTGCAGCAGGACTTACCTGTTCCTTGGTCCAGCGCTGTACAGTCTTCCCGCGCCAGCATCTTTAGTGTGGTCACTTAGCTGTGACAGTCGGGTGCCCACTGTGCATGCGCGAGAAGTACTGCACTTTGTGAATGGTACAGCATCTTCTGGGACACATGACAGGTGCCAGAAGATGCCGGGCCATCCACAAAGCGCAGCGCTTCTCACGCATGCGCAGTGGGCACCTGGCTGTCAGCCGGGTGCCCGCACTAAAGGGAGGACAACTCCGCAGAAGTGGGAGCGGGTACCTGTCAAATTCAGGTACCCGCTCCCCCTCCCTCCCCAAAGGTTCGCAGTCTCTTGGTCATCTCCTGTACTGTCTGCAGTCTCTGGTCTTCTTCTGTACTGTCCGCAGTCTCTGGTCATCCCCTCTACTGTCTGCAGTCTCTGGTCATTTCCTGTACTGTCCGCAGTCTCTTTGTCATCTCCTGTACTGTGTCTGCAGTCTCTTGGTCATCTCCTGTACTATGTCCGCAGTCTCTGGTCACCCCCTGTACTGTCCGCAAACTCTGGTCATCTCCTGTACTGTCTGTAGCAGTCTCTGGTCATCTCCTGTACTGTCTGCAGTCTCTGGTCATCTCCTGTATTGTCTGCAGTCTCTGGTCATCTCCTGTACTGTGTCCGCAGTTTCTGGTCATCTCCTGTACTATGTCCGCAGTCTCTGGTCATCCCCTGTACTGTCCGCAGTCTCTGGTCATCTCCTGTACTGTCTGCAGTCTCTGGTCATCTCCTGTACTATGTCCGCAGTCTCTGGTCATCCCCTGTACTATGTCTGCAGTCTCTGGTCAGCTCCTGTACTGTGTCCGCAGTCTCTGGTCATCTCCTCTACAATGTCTGCAGTCTCTGGTCATCCCCTGTACTATGTCTGCAGTCTCTGGTCATCTCCTGTACTGTGTCCGTAGTCTCTGGTCATCTCCTGTACTATGTCTGCAGTCTCATGTCATCTCCTGTACTGTGTCCGCAGTCTCTGGTCATCTCCTGTACTGTGTCTGCAGTCTCTGGTCATTTTCTGTACTATGTCCGCAGTCTCTGGTCATCTCCCATACTGTGTCTGCAGTCTCTGGTCATCTCCTGTACTATGTCCGCAGTCTCTGGTCATCTCCTGTAGTATGTCTGCAGTCTCATGTCATCTCCTGCACTGTGTCCGCAGTTTCTGGTAATCTCCTGTACTGTGTCTGCAGTCTCTGGTCATTTTCTGTACTGTGTCCGCAGTCTCTGGTCATCTACTGTACTATGTCTGCAGTCTCATGTCATCTCCTGTACTGTGTCCGTAGTCTCTGGTCATCTCCTGTACTATGTCTGCAGTCTCATGTCATCTCCTGTACTGTGTCCGCAGTCTCTGGTCATCTCCTGTACTGTGTCTGCAGTCTCTGGTCATTTTCTGTACTATGTCCGCAGTCTCTGGTCATCTCCCGTACTGTGTCTGCAGTCTCTGGTCATCTCCTGTACTATGTCCGCAGTCTCTGGTCATCTCCTGTACTATGTCTGCAGTCTCATGTCATCTCCTGCACTGTGTCCGCAGTTTCTGGTAATCTCCTGTACTGTGTCTGCAGTCTCTGGTCATTTTCTGTACTGTGTCCGCAGTCTCTGGTCATCTACTGTACTATGTCTGCAGTCTCATGTCATCTCCTGTACTGTGTCCGCAGTTTCTGGTCATCTCCTGTACTGTGTCTGCAGTCTCTGGTCATTTTCTGTACTATGTCCGCAGTCTCTGGTCGTTTTCTGTACTATGTCCACAGTCTCTAGTCATCTCCTGTACTATGTCTGCAGTCTCATGTCATCTCCTGTACTGTGTCCGCAGTTTCTGGTCATCTCCTGTACTGTGTCTGCAGTCTCTGGTCATTTTCTGTACTATGTCCGCAGTCTCTGGTCATCTCCTGTACTATGTCTGCAGTCTCATGTCATCTCCTGTACTATGTCCGCAGTCTCCTATCATCTCTTGTACTGTGTCTGCAGTCTCTGGTCATTTTCTGTACTATGTCTGCAGTCCATTGGTTCAGAATATTTTTTTTTGGTTTTTCATCTCTAAAACCTAGGCGCGTCTTATGAACAGGTGTGTCTTATAGAGCGAAAAATACGGTAATTTTAATTTGAAATAAGGCTTTTTTCAGGTAGCTTTAGCAAACAGAAATGGATCTGCTTTGACTGGCAGATAGAAATTGGTCAGAAGCTTGCTGTGGCAGTCTTTGTTCTTGCTGATGCAAGAATCAATTGACCACAGATGACACAGCAGTGTAAAATTGGCCAGTAGCAGGACAGTTTTAATCAGGGATAATAGGCCAAACTGGTGTATGCTTAACTTTCATTTTAGTGAAATATACACGTGGCTATTGTATTATCCTTTCTAAGTGCCATTTATCCATTATGTCTTTCCTCTTAGAATATAACTGAAAAAGCCTCAGCTATACTAATCAGTTTACTAGTGTCACATTCAACTGGGCTTGTTCATTCTGAAGGTGTTTTGTAGCGTATCCAAGCTACTTCTTTAGATCCATTGAGTGTCAGGAAATACTCCAGCATGTCGGGGACACTCATTAGAACCGAAGAAGTAGCTTGAATGTGACTAACTACTACTAGATCTACCATGACCTGGATAAATGAGAACCTTCACAGACAAAGTTGCTAGCGATTTAATCATTTTGAGCCCCTTCGTCTCTGCCCATTCCTTTGCATTCAATTACTGCAAGTACATCAAGGTGCAGTATTTCAAGTATTTTTCATATTGAATGGAGAGTAAATTAATGGTATTGGAAAAATTTCAGGTCTGGTTGTGCTTTGTGGTGCCCTTCACTGAGGCTTATTCTGTATCTACTATACTGTGTGTTGGAGTGCCATTTAGTTGAATAGTATGGCAATGCATTGCACAGAGTGATGCATTCCTTTGCATTCAGTAAAGAGAGTGCAAGGGGACTGAGATTTGTAGTCAACTGCAAACAGTTGGGACTGTCGGCTTCCTATTGCGTAAGTTAAACAAGTAGTTAGAAGTAATGATCAATTTCATGCAACTGTAGCATTGTGGCATCATGCACAACTAACTGTCATTATACAATCATGTGTCTAGGGGACACAATTGGGTCCAGAGGTGACAAAACCAAAGGACATCTAAACCATAACTAGTTGACATCTAGATCACTGTTTATTATAAACAATTGCCATTTTTTTACTACTTCTTTTCACCTTTCGTCATCTTTTTATTCATCTTAGCAATGTTGATCTTTGACCCTGCCTCTTTGCAGTCACTTGACTAGTGTAAACTAGATGTCCCCAACTTTGACAGATACCTGCTAGCTAGACCATTGCCCCCAAACTCAAACCACACAAAAGTTTGGAGTTAAAATGGCCATCACAGCCATTTATTAACAACACAAAATTAAATCATACATCATTCCTTAAAACAGAAGCAAACCAAGCTTGCTTGTTTTTAAAGGCACCAAATATATCCCATTATTTTACTTTGGAAACCTTTAATTATAATAGGCCCCCAGCCAAAACTCATTATTTGTAGTGACCTCCATTTTCCATATTCCTAGTTAAACCATCATTTATAGGAATGCACCTGAGGACACCATACCACCAATGGGTCCTGAACCATTCTATTAGCCTAAATGTTTGCCTCCAAAGACCAACAACTGCCAGGCTGCTATGACAGCTACTGGACCACAGAACAGGAGGACCACAGGAGGGTGGGTAGATTTGTCTTCATCTGAACTGTGCTGAACACTTGCAGCTCTAAACCCCTCCTATGTCACAGAGGCCCCTCCCAGCCATAACACCACCACCCCCAATCAGTTAGGCTCCTGCAACATCTTCTAGTTTGTAACCCTTTTAACGCTTGTATCCCCTATTCACACAGTTATGTTGGTCCCTCAATTTTTTTTTTAAGGCTTCGGACCTTCCTTTCTGTCTCCATGCATGCACTCCAGCAGCAACAACAAATTCCTTAGGTTGGACTTCCTAATGGTGACAACAAACAAAGGCATAGGTAATAGTATACATATTATTAGACATACCATGTGTATGCTGCTGTATCCTGTATCCAAAAATAAAATTATATATATATATATATATATATATTATACTTCAGCTTTAAGTTCCTTCGGCATGAATAATACAAGGGAGCTTACGTTATATGAGGCCAATTTTCCTAGTCACATGTGCGGTGTAATGTGAGCTCTTGAGCACAATGTTGAGACGGAGCACAATTTGAGAAGGAAGGAGCTTTGTTACAACTGTGGGGGGATTTCAGTAAAGCAATGCTTTTCTGGGTGTAGGGTCCCTTTTAAACAACCTGCACCTCATTCAGGAAGGCCTTGTGACAGTTTTGCTAAGGTTTCTCCATCAGGCTCCGCCCACCAGACATAATTTCTCACCCGCTGCGCCTGTCTTCGTGGCAGGTACAGTGGCTAGGAAGGGAGGTTCACAGGCTCAGTATTAGTGAACTGCACTGAACATGGAGTTAATATATGCACACTTCAGCTTCAGAACACCACCTCCTGCCACAAATTCATGTACTTGATCCCAACAGATTCATGAATCTGTCGCAAGCACCAACATTTGTGGTGTGAAGTTGCAATAGAATTGTAAAAAGTGTCTGCCACCCAATCACTAAAATCTCCTATACGCTTTAACGTGATGATGTGATTTCAAAAGTTATTTTCAAGCTTTTCATATGCATATTTCAATAAAAGTATAGCTTTTGATCCTGCCATGAAGTTTCTTGTTTAGTAAATTCCTGGATCACAACTGTCTCCTAATTTTGCTCTTGTGTTGTCACAATGTTGTATGTGACTTTAACATAGACTACAAGTGGCCATGCCAATACACATTGTACAGACATGCTCCATTGTTGTCATTATCAGGAAGCCAGCCCAGAGCAATGATGTACATCTTATTTTGGGGTGAGTGCTTGTAAATAGGAAATAGCTGAAAGAGGGTCAAGGAGATCAGCAACAATGACTTAAAGAAAATGGATAAAACAAGAGTGAAAATGGTCTTTTATGAGAAAATAGCAGTGTTATCTACTGAAAAGCATGCAAGACACACAACCCACCTATTCAGATGGGAATCCATTCTATTTACCACAGGGCTGCTCAACCTGTGGCCCTCGGAGCCCTGTGAGATGGCCCCCCACCTCAATCTGAATGGAAAAGTTTTAATACACTTTCAGAAAGTGCACCACACCCGCAAGATACACTGCCCAAAAAAATTAAAGGAACACTTTGAAAACACATCAGATCTCAGTGTGTAAAAATATCATGCTGGATATCTATACTGATATGGACTGGGTAATGTATTAGGAACGTCAGGATGCCCCATTGTTTGATGGAAATTAAAATTATCAACCTACAGAGGACTGAATTCCAAGACACCCCGAAAATCAAAGTGTAAAAATGATGCAGCAGGCTAAACCATTTTGCAGCAACTCGAAATGGTACTCAGTAGTTTTTATGGCCCCCACATGCTTGTATACATGCCTGACAACATTGGGGTATGCTCCTAATGAGATGACGGATGGTGTCCTGGGGTATTTCCTCCCAGATCTGGACCAAAACATCACTGAGCTCCTGGACAGTCTGAGTTGCAACCTGGCAGTATCAGATGGACCGAAACATGATATCCCAGAGGTGTTCTATTAGATTTAGGTCAGACGAGCGTCGGTGCTATTTAATACTATCAATTCCTTCATCCTCCAGGAACTGCCTACATACTCTCGCCACATGAGGCCGGGCATTGTCGTGCAACAGAAGGAACCCAGGACCCACTACATCAGCGTAGGGTCTGACAGTGGGTTCAAGGAATTCATCTCGATACCTAATGGCAGTCAGGGTGCCATTGTCTAGCCAGTATAGGTCTGTGTGTCCCTCCAGGATATGCCTCCCCGGACCATCACTGATGTACCACAAAAATGGTTATGCTGAACGATGTTACATAACGTTCTCCACGGCTTCTCCAGACCCTTTCACGTCTGTCACATGTGCTCAGAGTGAACCTGGTCTCATCTGTGAAAAGCACAGGGCACCAGTGGTGGACCTGACAATTCTGGTGTTCAATGGCAAATGCCAATCAAGCTCTATAGTGCTAGGAAGTGAGCACAGCGCCCATAAAGGTTGTCAGGCCCCCCTCATGAAGTCTGTTTCTCATTGTTTGGTCAGAGACATTCACACTAGTGGCCTGCTGGAGGTAATTTTGTAGGGCTCTGGCAGTGCTCATCCTGTTCCTCCTTGCACAAAGGAGCAGATACCGGTCCTGCTGATGGGTTAAGGACCTTCTACGGCCCTGTCCAGCTTTTGTAGAGTAACTGCTTGTCTCCAGGAATCTCCTCTATGCTCTTGAGACTGTACTAGGAGACACAACAAACCTTCTGGCAATGGCACGTATTGATGTGCCATCCTGGAGGAGTTGAACTGCCTGTGCAACCTCTGTAGGGTCCAGGTATTGTCTCATGCTACCAGTAGTGACACTGACCCTAGCCAAATGAAAAACTAGTGAAAAACAGTCAGAAAAGATGAGTAGGGAAAAAATGTCAGTGGCCTCCACCTGAAGAATCATTCCTGTTTTGGGAGTTGTCTCATTGTGGCCCATTTAGTGTTTCATTCATTGTCATTAACACCAAAGCAGCTAAAACTGATTAACAACCCCCTCTGCTACTTATCTGACCAGATCAATATCCCAGGGGTTTAATTGGCTTGATGCTGTACTCTGAGCTCTTAAAAAGTGTTTCTTTAATTTTTTTGAGCAGTGTATAATAGAAGTCTTTGGCAAAGTGCAGCTAGCTTGCAGGAAAACCGCAGGTGCACTGTGCTGCACCTGCGGTGCGGGTAAACCACAGCACATCAATGTAAACGCAGTCTTATAGGGGGCACAGGGCAGTAAAAACTTATTTACATTTGCTATTTGTTGGGCAGTAAAACCCCATCATTGAGACTTTTTTTAAACCACACCTCCAACCACTGGTGACCCCACCCCATGCTCCAGGGAGCCCGTGTGGCCTACCTGTCAAATTCTGTTTTACACTTGGACAGGAGGGGTGGCAGAACTGATACAGGAAGTGATCCTCTCCATTTTCCTCCTGCAACCACTGAAAGCTGGCTTCTCCTCCTCTCCCGCCCTCCGGCATTCAGAGGCTGCAGGAAGGAATATGTTTATTATGCTATTTAAAATGAAAGATTAAAAAATGATGAACCATTTCATTCCACTGTGGCCCGCAACCAGTTACCAAATCACTTAAGTGGCCCCCACTTTTCCAAAGGATGAGCACCCATGATTTACCTGTTTGTAAAACAGTCACCTGCCTTGTAAGTTTGAATCGAATACAAAAAACTGTGAAATGAAGTGCTAGACTATGACAAAACAAAGGCACTAAATGCATAAATGAATAAAGTGACAATAGTGACCAATATAAAAGTGAGGAGCGGAAAATTAAGCGCTAACGTGAACAATGTTCTATAAAGTGTCTCACCATACGGTAGCGAGAACGCTGATAATGAATATATATGAATTAATATTAAAGTGACAATGGTGAACAGTCCAGCATAAATATATACTTCAAGAAAAAATGAGAAAATGAAAATAAGAACTCAAAAATTCCAAATATGTTCCGTGACAAATCAGTGAAAGCGACTCCATGCTTAGGAATTGCTGTGTGAATGCACTCACCAGAAGCGCATATTAAATGTGCATAATAATGTATCCAACTCTTTCACAGGTAGGGAAAACATCTGTCCATATGATCATAGTATGGAAACAGGAAAGGAACTCCACTGGCTTCTCACAGCATACATGGAAGACACCAAACACCACCACTGGCCTCTCACAGCATTACAGGGATGGCTCAAAGGGTCCCTCTCTGCCATAGATCAAACTAGCCAAAACAATGTATTCCACCTTAGGGAGAATAGCTCGCACAACGAGCCGCAACAGGAGTGCTAATAGTGTATTATTTTTATTATATCAAAGAGTAAAAACATCCACGTGGATATTGTAATGAAGAGACAGGAAGCTGGCTGCAAACACTCACAAAAATGGACGCCGGCCCTCCATGCGGACGCGGAGGCATGACGTCAGTACAGCAGGCTCCTCCCTGACGCGTTCCTGACTTCCTGTGAAGTTTTCTTATATCCTCTTCCTGTATTTCAGCTGGAAGCTGGAAGACCTTTACCATCCCTCAACGACGTTCATGTCAGCGTCCAGATGGCTGTACAAAAAGCTTCTCCATTACTTCTGGAAATAAGGCATATGATTCTACGGATAGAAGTTTTCCCTACCTGTGGAAGAATTGGATACATTATTATGCACATTTAATATGTGCTTCTGGTGAGTGCATTCACACAGCAATTCCTCAGCACGAAGTCACTTTCACTGATTTATCACATATTTGGACTTTTTGAGTTGTTTTTTTTCATTTTTTCTTGAAGTATAAATTTATGCTGGACTGTTCACCATTGTCACTTTATTATATATTTATATATATTCATAATCACCTTTCTCAGTACCGTATGGTGAGACACTTTTTGGAACATTGTTCACCTTAGCGCTTAATTTTATGTGCCTTACTTTTATATTGGTCACTATTGTCACTTTATTCATTTATGCATTTAGTGCCTTTGTTTTATCATAGTGTAGCGCTGCATTTCACAGTTTTTTATATTTGAGGATATAGGGGTTCATCCTTTCATGCCAGCTGCTTTGTGTTCTACCGTGCGCTCTCTTGTTTTGCTTTCTATTGAATCGGATACAGATATCCAATCTCAAGAAAACACAGTCTTCAGGAAACAGGCTCTTTCACCCCACATGTGTGAATCTCTGTAGTTTCAGTGGCTTGGAAAGAACGCAGAATAAAATAAATGGAGTAGAATTTCTGAATTCAGCACAGCTGTAGTGTTGGCTGGATGGCATTAGCAGTTTAGTCATTGGTTTTGCTTGTTGTCTAGAATCACTCTTTACATTTTCGACAATGTAAAAATGAGTAAATTCTGCTTACAAATTAGTTTTCATTTTATCCATGCATGCTGTGAAATTTAATAACCTGTCAGCCTGCAGAAGCCCAGGTTAATTTATCTTTTAATGAACTGATTTTTTTTTCAATATTGCAATTACATCATATACAATGTAAACACTCACCTTGTCTTTTAAAAATTGCTATCTGCCAAGATACATGCAGCAGGGTGAGAGTTAATCTGCTATATCATGATAACCCTCTGTATCAAATGATGCATTTGTATAAATAAAGACACAGTCATTCCTTTTCATGCTGCCAAATAAGATTATGTCCGAAATGTTTAACAAGCGCAAGTAACATTATCCTCAATTTTACACTCCTGTACCTTCTTAAACATCCCTTTTAAAATGAAAGGCAAAGCAAATTACCCTTGTCTATTTGAATAACTTCAATGTAAACAGGACAGAATTTCCTCGCTGGAAATGTGATTTCAGCCCCCGTGACCGCAATGTTTCTTTAGCGTCCTCTCGGGTCCGTTGCTCTTTCATGAAGATGACACGTCTGTAATCTTTAACTGTATGTGTGCTAAAACAGGAAGACGCACATATCATGGCAGACACATTACTAAGAACCTCTGTTCCCTCAGTGCCTGACCTGGATCAAGCCAACAATGGATATCAGCAAATATCAACCAATCCACTGGGCATGATCCACCATAATTAAAAGTATTTTTTAATACATATATATAAAAATGAGCTTTCCACTTCTTTGAGAGTTACCAAGCCAGCAGAGAAGATGTTTTGAAGATGTTGTCCCCTTCCTATGAGAAATGGGCTAAAAAAAACAGCCTGAGTATTTTCTAAACATCACTTGGGCCCGTGAGTGTGTGCATTCCTGCTGTAGTGATACCAACTTTCAGTGTCAGAGCAGTGCTTCAAGAAAAAAGGGCTCCAAAACAGTATGGGTGTCTTTTCTAAACATCATCCTGGGCAAGAAATGTTCTAGTCCCCAGAGGTTCTAGTGTGTGTTCCTTGCAATAGTGATACCAACTCTCAGTATCACAGCAACCCTTTAAGAGGAAGGGAGCAACAGTATGGTTGTTCTTTTTTTAAAAATCAGCCTGGGCCAGAAATGCTCCTACCTCTAATGAGGCTCTTGCAGGTGCCCCCTGCTATAATGATACAAATTCTCAACGTCAAGGCAGTGCTTCAAGAGAAAGGGGGCCCAGAAAGAGTAAGGGAGTGCTTTTCCAAACATCAGCCTTGACCAGGAATGTTCCAGTTTCTAGATAGGTTCTAGTGTGTGCCCCCTGTTATAGTGATACTAGCCCCCATGTCCATCAGGATAGTTCTTCAAGAGAAAATCCCCCCAAAAAATAGCTTGAGCATCTTTTTTTAAGCATCAGCTGGGGCCACAAAGGTTTCCATATCTTTGGGGCCCTGGTATGAAGCAAAGGAACATCGAATGTGATTATGTACATCTTATCTATGATTGAAACAGGCAAGTGAGCTACCCACAGGCATTGTGAATTGATAAAGATATCCATTCATTAAATGTCAATCTAAAAGTACAAAATGAGTACACCATTTATTCAAACTAGAAAAAGCTATTATTGAAATTAAGGAGGATGAGATCTTGGGAGATTCTAATGTAATTAATGTGCATTTGTAAAATACACATGTAATTCGAGTAATAGAAAATATATAGAAGAGTTTAGTTTTTATACTTGTAAACATTCAAAATATCATATAAAATTGACTAAGAACCACATAGATCCATAAACTATATACTGTAAATTCCTTATATATAACATGGCATCCAACCAATGGTCAACAGATAAATTTCTGCTGTGCTTCCCACAGAAAATTGTTTGATTAACGAAAAAATTAAACGATTTGGGTTCATTTATTTTAAATGTTTTTAAACTGATAATTATTGGTGTGTGAGTGTATACAGCATATATATATATATATATATATATATATATATATATATATATACTGTATATATATATATTTAAAAAAAATGTACATGTATTGCCAAAAGTATTGGGACACCCCTCCAAATCTTTGGATTCAGGTGTTCCAATTACCTCTATGGCCACAGATGTACAAAATCAAGCACCTAGGCATGCAGACTGCTTCTGCAAACATTTGTGAAAGAATGGGTCGCTCTCAGGAGCTCAGTGAATTTTCCTTGCTATTAAATATTCCGTGGTCAACTGTTAGTGGTATTATAACAAATCTGAAGCAACTGGGAACAACAGCAACTCAGCCATGAAGTGATAGGCCACGTAAAATGACAGAGTGGGGTCAGCGCATGCTGAAGCGCACAGTGCGCAGAAGTCGCCAACTGTCTGCAGAGTCAATAGCTAAAGACCTCTAAACTTCTGGTGGTCTTCAGATTAGCACAACAGTGCGTAGAGAGCTTTTGGAATGGGTTTTCATGGCCAAGCAACTGTATCCAAGCCTTACATCACCAAGTGCAATGCAAATAGTTGAATGCAGTGGTGTAAAGCGTGCCACCACTGGACTCTCGAGCAGTAGAGAAGTGTTCTCTGGAGTGATGAATCACGCTTCTCTGTCTGGCAATCTGATGGACGGGTCAGGGTTAGAAAGTTGCCAGAAGATTAGTACTTGCCTGACTGCATTGTGCTAAGTGTAAAGTTTGGTGGAGGGGGGAATATGGTGTGGGGTTGTTCTTCAGGGGTTGGGCTTGGCCCCTTAGTTCCAGTGAAGGGAACTCTTAAGGCATCATCATACCTAGACATTTTGGACAACTTCATACTTCCAACTTTGTGGGAACAGTTTGGGGATGGCCCCTTCCTTTTCCAACATGACTGCGCACCAGTGCACAAAGCAAGATCCATAAAGACATGGATGAGTGAGTTTAGGGTGGAGAAACTTGCATGGCCTCAACCCAATAGAACACCTTTGGGATGAATTAGCACAGAGACTGCGAGCCAGGCCTTCTCGTCCAACATCAGTGCCTGACCTCATAAATATACTTCTGGAAGAATGGTCAAACATTCCCATAGACACACTCCTTGTGGACACCCTTCCCAGAAGAGTTGAAGCTGTTATAGCTGCAAATGGTCGGCCAACTCAATATTGAACCCTACGGACTACGACTGGGATGTCATTAAAGTTTATGTGTGTGTAAAGGCAAGCGTCCCAATACTTTTGGCAATATAGTGTATATAGCGTGTTTCATGTATAGCATTTTAAAACCTTATATCTGTGTAACCACGCACTGCCAATTAATGAAACCTGTACTACTTGAACAGGTGTTGCCTAGAATTTCAAATGATGGCTATTACATACCACTACTGGCACCCAAATAGACATTAACCTCAGTCATTAACAAGATGGCATCTATGCAACAGAAGTCATTTTGTGTTCTCCGATTTAGCAAGACTAAGTCTGTAATAATAGTGCAGCATGAGTTTTGACAGCGTTTCGGGATTCTTCGTAGAAAGAACATCCTTCGTTGGTATAAATAATTTCAAGAATCTGGGTGTTTATATAAGGGGAAGAGTCCATGCACTTCAGCGGAAAATGTGGAATGAATTCAAGAGACATTTCAGCGATGCCTGCACAAGTTCGCTCATCATGTTAGCCGAGAACTTGCGATCCCTCATAAAACTGTTTGATGTGTATTAAGATGACGTTTGCTTCTGAGGCCATACCGATTGCAAATGGTGCAAGTTCTACGTGAAAGTAACAGATGAAAACGTTTAGATTTCCATCATATGCTCTTAGACGACATGGAGGATGACAGATTGTTACCACGGTTGATTTTTAGTGATGAATCAACGTTTCATTTAAGTGATAAAGTTTCATGTCACAATTTTCACATATGGCCATATGAAGCCATACGGACTTGTACAGCATGAGTGA
Organism: Staurois parvus; assembly: GCF_062004578.1. Lineage (NCBI taxonomy): Eukaryota > Metazoa > Chordata > Amphibia > Anura > Ranidae > Staurois > Staurois parvus. The sequence continues at coordinate 8,318,275 of NW_028317827.1, read as the reverse complement.
AATTCCCCAAAAATTAGTTTTGTGCGGTTTCATTTACAAAGATTTATGGCCCTTTCTCCTATGAGGAAAACACTGTTACGGGACATTTCTATCTTGAAATGCCGAAGGGCTGGCTTTTCCCACAACTTAATGAAGACTCTGAAGATTTCATTTTTCAGCAAGATGGAGCACCGCCACATTGACACAAAGTTCCTCAGTTTCTAAATGAAACATTGCCTCAGTGTTGGATAGGTCGCACAGGACCCCAAGGCTTGGCACTACACTCTTGGACCCCAAGATCTAAAGGCATTATACCCTGGGACTTTTTTTTGTGGGGATATGTAAAACAATGTGTTAATATTTCACAATTTTTTTCCAACTAAAAACAGCGCAAAACACACCAGAAAGCAATCTATAAAATACCCAACCTATAAGCAATATTAATGCAAATTATTACAATTTACAATTATTTACAATTTACAATTTACAAAGTGTCAAAAAACTAAATATTTTGTGACACATACAAAAAACAAAAAAAAAAAGTCTAGTGACATATCCAAAAAATGTCCCCTGATAAAAAAACAAGCTTATATTTTCATAAAATTCTTCAGTGCCAATATTAGTCCTTCCACCATCCACCAGTGCAAAACCAACATGAACCGCACGCACCAGATGTTTGGTGAGTATAACGCCTTTCAGGATTATTAAGGGCTCCTGGAACCCCTTTTTTAGCCTCCAGATATTGCCTCCTCTAGAACATAGAAAACCTCTTCCGATTCCTCCCCTCACCGACTCCACCAAAATTCAGGAAGAAAAAAGCCAAATAGCATGATACCATTATGAGCCCAGGAGCCCTTAATAATCCTGAAATGCGTTATACTCACCAAACATCTGGTGAGTGCGGTTCATGTTGGTTTTGCACTGGTGGATGGTGGAAGGACTAATATTGGCACTGAAGAATTTTATGAAAATATAAGCTTGTTTTTTTATCAGGGGACGTTTTTTGGATATGTCACTGGACTTTTTTTGTTTGTTTTTTGTATGTGTCACAAAATATTTAGTTTTTTGACACTGATATATAAATTGTAATAATTTGCATTAATATTGCTTATAGGTTGGGTATTTTATAGATTGCTTTCTGGTGTGTTTTGCGCTGTTTTTAGTTGGGAAAAAAATTTTTTGGTTTTATGCTTATGCACAGCAGCATCTCACGTGGTTAAGTGTGTGGGGAAGGAGGTCCTGGGCGCTGAGGTTCCTTTTTATTAATATTTCACTATTACCTACTGATTTGGATGAGCTCAAAAACGGAATCACAGCTGCAATCATTTCTGTGACACCCTCAGACACATTGGGGACGAATTCAACTATCGTCTTGATGTTATCCATGCAGTAGGTGGAGGGCACATAGAGCATTTATAACATGGTGAGTGAAACTTGAGGACTTACCTAATAGTTTGTAATTTGTTATGTAACTATAGCACATTTTCATTAATAAATGTAACTATTTGAAATCAGGTCATTCTTTTTGAAACACACTATAATTCTATATTGTGAGGCACTGACTGGCATGATTGTGGATGTGGATGGTGTATTTCTCAACTAAGCATGGTGAGGAGCTCCAAGGTAGAATGCTAATCAGTCCTGGATCCTAAAGGCTTCGTAGAGCACTGAGTGCCAAACAGCCCCATTTGTAAGGTCTACATCTTGCCTTGTAGTCGGAGCTCAACAATTAGTCTTAGTTGTGCTATTTAAATGTGATCTGATTGATGCTCAGGGCCCTTCTTCTCTTACTCTGTCTGCTGCTCAGTGAAATGACAGACTGTGGACAGAACACTAAAAAGGCTGTCTTTTTGTTTCTGGAATCTCATTAGGAGGGAATAGTGATGGGCCATACACCCCCTTGTTCAGTTTGCGGTCGAACATTGGAACCTAATGAAAGTTCAACCGCGAACTTCGAACATAATGCAAGTCTATGGGACTCAAAGTGTAAATTCAAAGTGCCCATTTTGAAGGCTTATATGCAAGTTATTGGCCATAAAAGAGGTATGGGGACTCGGGTACTGCCCTGCAGGACATGACTCAGTGAAATAAAAAATTAAAACATACCATTTTTAAAGGGGCAGTCATTTTTCATTGCCTAAAGTTAAAAGAAAAATAATAATTCCTATAAATATCATGCCTGTGGAGTCCCCTTAAACTACATGCAAAGTTGCACATCTATACAATGTATAGAACTTGCTGCCACATTTTTATTATAAAAAAAAAAAAACTGTGTGGGATCCCCCCCCCCCCCAATCCATGCCAGAACCTTAAGGTCTGGTAGGAAGGTTAGGAGGGACCCCACATTTTTTTTAAAGTGCATTGGGTTCCTCCCAAAAGCCATAACAGGCCCTTTAGACCTGGTAGGTCTTTTAAGAGGAACCCCACCCCCAAAAGTGGGGTAAAAAAGGGGTGGGGTCCCCCCTAAATTCCCACCAGACCCTTGATCCTAGCACAGGCCTGGCAGACCCGGAAATAGGGAGCTCCCCCCCTCTTGAACCGTAACAGGCCACATGCACTCAACATGGGGGGGTTGATGCTTTGGGGTATGGGGGCTGTGATTGTGGGGGTCTTATCAGACTCTGGAAGCCCCCTTTAACAAGTACAGAGTACCCCTACCCATTCACCAAAAAAGTGTATATGAATAAAAACACAACAGTTTTTGACATGTCCTTTATTAAAAAAAAAAAAAGCCAAAAATGGTTCCATCGTAATTTATCGTCAGTCACGGCACCCAGCTTTTTCACGACCACGCTGAAATAAAAAAAAACCCGATGCCCTCCAACCCATCTGCACCTGCTGAGCACTTGCGCATCTGACAGGTCTGACAGTTGCTGGTCAGATGTACATCAGATGATGTCACCGTTAGCTCCGCCCAATTGTGCTATGATTGGCCAAAGCATTGCACCTGACCTGTGGTCAAGTGCATAGCTTTGGCCAATCACAATACACTGTTAGAGCGCAGTGCATTGTGGGGCATGGCGGGCAAACAGCCCGCTGGACGCCCTTACCATCCGTGTGTTGCCGAACACACAAACAGCTGATGTTCGAGTCCAATGTACATTCGACTCGAACATCAAGGACATCACTAAGAGGGAACCCTGTTAGTCAGGAAATTAGATGTTTTTTTAAGCACACATTGTAATACAGGGGGAACTGTGACAATGAACATAGAGCTATAATACAGGTGAAACTCGAAAAATTAGAATATGGTGCAAAAGTTCATTTATTTTAGTAATGCAACTTAAAAGGTGAAACTAATATATGAGATAGACTCATTACATGCGAAGCAAGATAGTTCAAGCCGTGATTTGTCATAATTGTGATGAATATGGCTTACAGCTCATGAAAACCCCAAATCCACAATCTCAGAAAATTAGAATATTACATGCAATCAATAAAACACGGATTGTACATAGAACAATATAGGACCTCTGAAAAGTATAAGCATGCATATGTACTCAGTACTTGGTTTGGGCCCCTTTTGCAGCAATTACTGCTTCAATGCGCGTGGCATGGAAGCTATCAGCCTGTGGCACTGCTGAGGTGTTATGGAAGACCAGGATGCTTCAATAGCAGCCTTCAGCTCTTCTGCATTGCTCGGTCTCATGTCTCTCATCTTTCTCTTGGCAATGCCCCTTAGATTCTCTATGGGGTTCAGGGCAGGCGAGTTTGCTGGCCAATCAAGCACAGTAATCCCACGGTCATTGAACCAGGTTTTGGTGCTTTTGGCAGTGTGGGCAGGTGCCAAGTCCAGCTGGAAAATGAAGTCAGCATCCCCATAAAGCTCGTCTGCGGAAGGAAGCATGAAGTGCTCCAAAATCTCCTGGTAGACGGCTGCGTTGACCCTGGACTTAATGAAGCACAATGGACCAACACCAGCAGATGACATGGCTCCCCAAATCAACACAGACTGTGGAAACTTCACACTGGACTTCAAGCATCTTGCAGTGTGTGCCTCTCCATCCTTCTTCCATACTCTGTGTCCTTGGTTTCCAAATGAGATGCAAAAGTTGCTCTCATCAGAAAAGAGGACTTTGGACCGCTGAGCAACAGACCAGGTCTGTTTTTCTTTAGCCCAGGTAAGATGCTTCTGACGTTGTTTGTTGTTCAGGGGCGGCTTGACAAGAGGAATACGACATTTGAAGCCCATGTCCAGGATCCGTCTGTGTGTGGTGGCTTTTGATGCACTGACTCCAGCCTCAGTCCACTCCTTGTGAAAGTCCCCAACACTTTTGAATGGCCTTTTCCTGACAATCCTCTCCAGGCTGCGGTCATCCCTGCTGCTTGTGCACCTTTTTCTTCCACACTTTTCCCTTCCACATAACTTTCTATTAATGTGCTTTGATACAGCACTTTGGAAACATCCAACTTCTTTTGCAATTATCTTTTGAGGCTTTCCCTCCTTATGGAGGGTGTCAATGATGGTTTTCTGCACAACTGTCAGGTCAGCAGTCTTTCCCATGATTGTGATTCCTACTGAACCAGACTGAGAGACCATTTAAAGACTCAGGAAAGCTTTGCAGGTGTTATGGCTTAATTAGCTGATTAGAGTGGGACACTTTGAGCTGATAGCTTCCATGCCACGCTGCATTGAGGCAGTAATTGCTGCAAAAGGGGCCCAAACCAAGTACTGAGTACATATGCATGCTTATACTTTTCAGAGGTCCTATATTGTTCTATGTACAATCCTTGTTTTATTGATTGCATGTAATATTCTAATTTTCTGAGATTGTGGATTTGGGGTTTTCATGAGCTGTAAGCCATATTCATCACATTTATGACAAATCACGGCTTAAACTATCTTGCTTCGCATGTAATGAGTCTATCTCATATATTAGTTTCACCTTTTAAGTTGCATTACTGAAATAAATGAACTTTTGCATGATATTCTAATTTTTCGAGTTTCACCTGTATTTATATGCAATATTTAATTTGCTTTATCTGATATGATGTGTTAAAAAATACATGTACTTTAGGAATGTCACAGTTTATTATACTACTGGATTATTCCGCACACCTTATGGCTGCACTCTTCCAGGGTGACTCCAAATCTGCCCCCATCACTAACCTCCCTATATCCTCCCAAATCCCACCTACGCATGAGCTTCAACTTCATTATTGAAGCTTGTTTACGGACATCCAGTGTGTCGGTGTTTACCTATTTGTTAATGTCATTGGAGAGCAGGTTACTAGATGAAGATCTGTTGATAGATGTAATAATGCACAAATAACGTGCATTAAGTGTGTTTTTCAAGCATTTACATTGAAGTCTATTGGGCCAAAAACATGCAGTCCTGTCCCCAAAGAAACACCTGTTGGCACCTGTTTGGCAATAAAACAACAGCACGTTGCTCAGATGTGAATACGCCCAATAGAATAAAATGAAAGTCATATTGTTAAGAGTTCTGGAAACACATAACAAAGTGCTCAGATGTGAAGGGGGGGGGGGGGGTGCTTACTGAGGCTTACAGGGGCAAGCAGCTTTTTTCTAACATATGCAGATGTGACAACCCTGTTCTGATCTCTGATTTGTCTGCACCGGACACCAGCTAAAGACTGTGTAGGCAGAATTGAAGATTGTTGCTGTCATCTATGGGAGGTTGGTTTTGTGAGGTCATTGATGGGGGGGGATCCACACACATACAATCCAATTAAAGCTACAAAAAAAACGTCCAAGAGTCCAAGGTAATTTAACAATAAAATTGATCCATAGCAGATTGTTTGGGGGATGGCAGGACGGGGACACACAGTCAATTCAACATATTTCTGTAACTGTCTGTATATTCATCTAACAAAACTTTAATATAACGGGCCCCCTTCGTGTAAAACGCTTGTGCGGGTTATGTCAAGAACATTAAACATTGGCTTGCAAAATCAAAATACATTGCTTATGTAAAAGCACAGAACACTAAATACACCATTATTAATGTTTAAATACCAGCTACTCTGAGCGTACAAGTGTATACATTTCAAGGTGTCTTGCAGACATACTATTATTGATGTACTTGGCAGAGATCGCATATGTTCTTTCTGCACAGTCATCGAGGATTATTGGTATTAATGGAAACAAGGGAGCTGGACATAGCTCATAATGTACAGCATTCGTCTTGATAATTCAAGAAGAAGAATCCAGGCTGTCCTTTTTCTTTTTCATTGCAGAATTTTTGTTCTAAGACACTGTTATAAATAGATGCAGGGAATATATCTATTTTTCCAGGTACTACGTGACCAAGCCATTTTTATAGAATAGACCAAGCTGTCAATTAACAGTCCTTATCACATCACCATACTTGAGGCATCAACTAGCATTGTTGTTTGAATTAGGGTTTGGGAGATTTAGAATAGGTTAAAATGAGGTTCATGAGCTTAACTAGCATTGAAATAAGCTTGCCTTAAACTTGGACAATTCCAACAGACCTAATGATGAAAAAAATACCTAGCTGAAGACATCTCAAAAGCTTCAGTAAATACAGACATATAGAGAACTGAATTTGCTATGCTAATCACATAAGCATTGGCTTGGCCCTGGTCCTATCCCTTTTTTTCCCAAAAGCTTCCTTATCAATAAGACTGGCATCATACTAAGGAACCAAAAGGGTAGCCAGTGAGGTAGCAAGATGGGTACTCTAACAGTGAACTGCCAATACTGCTCAATGGACAAGTATGCTTAAAGTGATACTAAACACACACTGTTTAATTTACATTATCCCTTCTCTTTCTGTATGTGGATGATGGCACTGTAATTATTTTAATTTAAAAAAAAGCATCCAAGTACCTTTTTTTTCTAATCAATGTACAACTGGCACATGACCCAGCTCTTTCTCAGCCTGTCTATAGGAAAACAGTGGCAGTGACAGCTTCTAGTCCTCTACTGGTCACATGTTCAAAACAAAAACAGCCTTTGGGATAAAGAGTAAAAATAAATATTTAATATCAATAAACTGCTTGAAATCGTCATACAAATATATATTTGAAATAAAATATTCATTATATTTTGAAACCAAAAATATTATATTTTGGCAATAACATGGTGTGGGTTGATTTCTGCCAGTCACAGACTATTTCACACCCTCTAGCTTGTGTCTTAGAATAAAATGGAGGTGAAGCCTCTGTCAATCAAGATGTAACCTCTCCCCCTTCCCCATTGTATTTAGCTAGTTAGTGGGCATGGAGGAGGAGGGAGGGAGTCGGCATGCAACTCCATTAGTCACATGGACTGTTCAGATGTGATAAGGAGGGAAAGTTTAGAGTAGAAAATACACTGAGTGCATGTGCACTAGCTGACAACACCACTCTGCAAAATTGCCAGCTGCAATGGGGACATAAGACAGAGTGGGGAGACAGAAAACAGCAGGATGAACCAGAATGTTTTTTATCAGAATACAGAAAACAAATTGCATAGTGACTGAGTATGAACAGCATGTAATACAGCATTTATTGATAGTTTATAATGATGTGGGTTTAATGACACTTTAAAGCGTAACTAAACCCACAACAGTAAAATCAGTCTGTATATGCAGTAAAGCATGCTTGTTATACTCACTGTGGAACCTAAGGGGTTAATCATCTGCATTGTGTAAAAAGGCTGTTTGATACTGACTTCTCTGATCCTCCCCTTCTTCTACTGTCCCCAATCCATCTGCTAATAGTTCAGAGCTCTAGGAATCACTCTGCACATGCTCAGTTGCTAGAGAGGTTGTTTTTTTTGGGGGGATGTGCATGATATCAACACAGGTCACATCAGTGCTGTCTGGACAGAGGGTCAGGGGTTATGCAGCCTTATAGGACACTCAGAGGAGAATGAAAACTCTTCCTACAAGATTAACCCGTTCTTGTTCAAACACTGATAGAAGTAATATGGCTGCTATATACTGCTGATGAGCAAAGGTACAGTATTTAGCAGTTTATATTTACTAAAATAATTGCATTTCCATGTTCTGTGTACTGTGGGAGACCAGATATAGTGGATGCAGGGTCCTGGGTTTAGTAGCACTTAGAGTTAGAAAATTTGCTTAGTTTTCCCAAAAAGGAAAGTCCAGCACTAGTCCCAGACGATTGAAGACCCAGATAGGCACTGTCTTAGCTAGTAGAGTAGGAGGTGTGTGTGTTCCCCCTCTAACTCATTCAGTTCTCTTTGTAATGTGATATGATTGTTCCAGTTTCTTTTATTAGCATAGTGGTACATTAGAATTATGAACACTGCAGTAGCTGGGGAATTCAGTATTTCAAACTTGTTGTAAATGTAAAAAATGTAAAAAATTGTATTTTTAAGCCAGGAGCATAATACACAAATAAAGAAAATTTGTGAAAAAACAATTTTGCAGTTCCTTTAACTTGAAATGATATATTTCGTTTAATCTGAGTTTATTTATGTAAGCACTGGATCTTCTCTGGGCTGGCCGCCAACGTATTACATCTGTGGTCACTCCAAGTGCTAAGCCCCATCCTTTATCCTATGTATTGGTTCCTTGCCAGTGAATGTGTTTGTTCCTTTATCCATTGAAGGGAAGGCCTAAATTCAGACCACTGCAGCATCGTTGTATACTGTCCTTGACTGTCTACAGGAAAATGGGGCATTTGGGGCATTGGTTGACACATTAAACATCTTCTTACCTTGCTGTATGATACTAATTGGCCTTTTAAAGCTCCTGATCTTTACTTATCACTAGTCCAGTACCCCTTATGTCAAAAGATAAACTTTTAGGAGAAAGACCCTTTAAAGCTCCAGTCAAGCCTTCTATTGGTTTTGGATAAAGTGGGGTTGGGTTAGAACGTCTGCTAGGTTTTAACTAGTTGCCGACCACAGATAGCCGAATGACGGCTGCACTGCGGCCTGCCAGTTCTGGGAGGGCGTCATATGACGTCCTCCCAGAACGCACTCTCCTGCACGCCCCCCCGGCAATCTCTGTGATCACTGTGTCCTACGGACACAGCTGATCATGTGATGTGGTAAAAGGCCAATAACAGCGGCCTTTTACCACGTGATCAGCCGTGTCCAATGGCACACTGATCACAGGGAAATGCAATTGCCGGTTCTCGGCTGCACTTTCCTCACGCTGTCAGAGTGTTAGGAAAGTACTGCCGTAAACCGGCAGTTGTCAGAGCAGGGATCGGCACCGATCATCAGGGCTCTGATGATCACTGATGATCAGTGCCCTGATGCTCGGTGCCCAGCAGTGCCACCCATTAGTTCCACCCAACTGTGCCCAGCAGTGCCGCCCACCTGTGCCCAGCAATGCCACTCATCTGTACCACCCACCTGTGCCCAGCAGTGCCACCCACCTGTGCCCAGCAGTGCCATCCACCTGTGCCCAGCAGTGCCACCCACCTGTGCCCAGCAGTGCCACCCACCTGTACCTAGCAGTGCCACCCACCTGTGCCCAGCAGTGCCACCCACCTCTGCCACCCGTCTGTGCCTGGCAGTGCCACCCATCAATGCCCATCAGTGCAGCCCAGCAGTGCCACCAGTCTGTGCCACCAGTCAGTGCCCAGCAGTGCCGCCAGTCAGTACCGACTATCAGTACCCATCATCAGTGCCGCCTATCAGTACCACCTATCAGTGCCACCTATCATTGCCACCTATACGTGCCACCTCATTAATGCCATCTATCAGTGCCCTTCAGTGCTGCCTATCAGTGCCCATCAGTGCCGCCTATCAGTGCCCATCAGTGCTGCCTATCAGTGCAGCCTCATCAACGCACATCAGTGAAGGAGAAAAATTACCTGTTTGCAAAATTTTATAGTAGAAACAAAAAAACTTTGTTTTTCTTCAAATTTTTTGCTCTTTTTTTGTTTATAGCGCAAAAAGTAAAACACCCAGCGGCAAGTAAATACAACCAAAAGAAATCTATATGTGTGAGAAAAAAATGATAAAAAATGTCATATGTGTTGCATGACCACACAATTGTCATTCAAAGTGCGACAGCGCTGAAAGCTGAAAATTGGCCTGGTAAGGAAGGGGGTATAAGTTCCTTGTAGGCAAGTGGTTAAATGCTGTCTGTGTCCCCATTAAATGATTGCTCTTCTCTTCTTTTGTTTGGCTTCTGTCAATTGAACAGGGAGTGAGGGGATATCTCCCTTATGGGGACAAAAACAGCAGTAATATTTTCATTTTTCTCAGTTTTATTTATAATTGTTTTTGATGCAGCCCGGGTCCCTTTTGGAGATATTTCTCACTTTTTGTTCTGTCTCACACCCATCAAATAGACAGAGACTGTTGTGATTCATTATCACTGACTGTTCTGTGATGCAATTCCTGTTAAAGGGCTACCTTTCCTGCACATTTCCAACAACCCCACCACCCCACGTTCCACCATCCCCAAATCATAAAACACCACTGCTCAGCTTTATAAAATGGCTATCCTTTTCCATACTATATCCATAGGCCACTATTCTCAGAAACTCCCAGGTAGCCAAACCCCTCAATTCTGTCTAAAGAACAGGTTGGGGAAGAGGTTGGAAGCGCACCCCCCAGTGGCAACTCTGCCTCTTGCAACCTGCACAATGCGCTTTTTCTCCATGTAGAAATACTGATCTCAGCTGCTGCTGGGGGAGCAATTCTAACATCCAGCAAGATGGGGGGGTTCAGCTATCTGAACAAAAATGGAGTGGAAACAGAACACTTTTTTAAAAGCTGAGCAGAACCATGTAATGAGTTGGGGATGCTGGAATGCACGGGCAGTTGTGCAAGAAAGGTGAACTAACCCTCTAATTTTGAAACCAACAATAAAAAAACCTTGACTCGGCCTTCAAAGAAACTCTCATTTTGCCAATTGAAGGTGCCAGAGCTTTTTGCTAGCCTCATCAACTAACCCCCAACCAATATTCCTCACTTGTGCCATGCCACACCGTTTCTTTGTCAGAACCAGATATCAAACTCAAGTGCAAGCATTGCATCATATTTTTATACATGCCATCCCTTTTTACTGCATTTATGATTTATAAAAAATATATCTTTTAGATGCCCAATTTATTGCATTCCAGTTTTAGCCCTATTTTTGATTTTAACTATATTTTAATTGTTTTTATGTCTGTTCTAACTAGCTGTCTTTTCTGTCTTGGCGGGCATTATTCAACAGATACTTGAATTCCAAATGCCATCTCTAGAATTTAATTACCCTTGTCTTCAGCTTTGAATATTTTCCTTGGAATGAGACAATTATATGGCTCCAGTAATTATTCATACTCCAATCCTTGAAGGCTCCAAACAAGACCTCATGCTGCTGCTTCTCTTCTATTTGCTTTTTTTTTAAAAAAAGAGATTGGTCTGGTCTCATTGCACATAACATAAAAGGGATTCCCTTTCCCCCCATCAAAGTTCCTTTGATTCATTTGGCTCCATGCAGCTTCCTGTTTGGCAAGATATTAAAGAAGAAAATACCTCTGTTTAGGTTATATCCCTTTGCATGTATTACGATGAGAGAAACACATTTACAAATTTAAGTGGACACCATTATGCACATTAATATATACTGTACATTGCTCAAAAAAATTAAAGGAACACTTTGAAAAAACATCAGATCTCAATGGATAAAATATCATGCTGGATGTCTATACTGATATGGACTGGGTAATGTGTTAGGAATGGATGCCCCATCGTTTGATGGAAATTAAAATTATCAACCTACAGAGAACTGAATTCAAAGACACCCCGAATATGAAAAAAAATGATACAGCAGGCTAGTCCATTTTGCTGAAATTTCATTGCAGCAGCTCAAAATGGTACTCAGTAGTTTGCATGTCCCCCACATGCTTGTATGCCCCTGATAATGTTGGGGCATGCTCCTAATGAGATGACGGATGGTGTCCTGGGGTGTTTCCTCCCAGATCTGGACCAGAGCATCACTGAGCTCCTGCACAGTCTGAGGTGCAACCTGGCAGCATCGGATGGACTGAAACATGATATCCCATAGGTATTGTGTTGGCTTTAGATCAGGCGAGCCATTCAATGGTAATAATTCCTTCATTCACCAGGATCTGCCTGCATACTCTTGCAACATGAGGCTGGGCATTGTCGTGCACCTGGAGGAACCCAGGACCCACTGCACTAGCGTAGGGTCTGACAATGAGTCCAAGGATTTCATCCCGATACCTAATGGCAGTCAGGGTGCCATTGTCCACCCTGTAGAGGTCTATGTGTCCCTCCATGGATATGCCTCCCCAGACCATCACTGACCCACCACCAAAACGGTCATGCTGAACGATGTTACAGCGCATAACGTTCTCCACGGCTTCTCCAGACCCTTTCACTTCTGTCACATGTGCTCAGGGTGAACTTGCTCTCATCGGCTTCTGAACCTGGTCTCATCTGTGAAAAGCACAGGGCGCCAGTGGTGGACCTGCCAATGCTGGTGTTCAGTGGAAAATGCCAATTAGGCTCAGTAGTGCTGGGAAGTGAGCACAGGGCCCACTAGAGAATGTCGGGCCCTCAGGCCCCCTCATGAAGTCTGTTTCTCATTGTTTGGTCAGACATTCACACCAATGGCCTGCTGGGGGTAATTTTGTAGGGCTCTGGCAGTGCTCATCCTGTTCCTCCTTGCACAAAGGAGCAGATACCGATCCTGCTGATGGGTTAAGGACCTTCTACAGCCCTGTCCAGCTCTCCTAAAGTAACTGCCTCCATTGATATGCCTCCCCAGACCATCACTGACCCACCACCAAAATCATCATGCTGAATTATGTTACAGGCAGCATAACATTCTCCATGGCTTTCATGTCTGTCACGTGCTCAGGGTGAACCTGCTTTCATCTGTGAAAAGCACAGGGTGCCAATGGCAGACCTACCAATTCTGGTGTTTGGTGGCAAATGCTAATCGAGCTCTGTGGTGCTGGGCAGTGAGCACAGGAACCACTAGAGGACGTCAAGCTCTCAGGCCACCCTCCATGAAGTCTATTTCTGTTTGGTCAGAGACATTCACACCAGTGGCCTGCTGGAGGTCATTTAGTGCTCATCCTGTTCCTCCTTGCACACAGGAGCAGATACCAGTCCTACTGATGGGTTAAGGACCTTCTACGGCCCTGTCCAGCTCTCATAGAGTAACTGCCTGTCTCCTGGAACCTCCTCAATGCTCTTGAGACTGTGCTGGGATACACAGCAAACCTTCTAGCAATGGAATATATTGATGTGCCATCCTGGAGTAGTTGGACTGCCTGTGCAACCTCTGTAGGGTCCAGGTATCACTTCATGCTAGCAGTAGTGACACTGACCCTAGCCTTCAGGAAGGGTTTTCTCAGCTAAGCACACCTTCCTGCCTGCATGCATTGGCTAAGGGCAGATGGATTCCAGGAAGTAAATGCTACATGAATCATCTGCCCTTGCTCAAGAAGCCTGCAGCTAGAAGTGCTAGGGTGTGTTTCACAAAGTGATCTCTAAAAATAAAGCATGTAGATATTGATGGATGAGTGAGTTTGCTCTAAATTTAAAAAAAAATGAGAAATGAAAAATAGCATTTGTGATGCTCAGATGCAGTGTAGTTCCATTTTAAAGCATATTTCCCTTTTGCAATCAAATTTGAGAAAACCCACTATACTCAGTATTTTTTTTATGTATTCCTATTCACACAGCATGCCAATGTGTCATGGCTAACTGCAAGGTTTTTTTGAACAATGTCAGAGTGAGTCTGTCCCAAGTCTGGCCTCATTAACATATAATGCGAGAAGCCCAGCCTCCACATATTTAACCCTTTGCTAGGACAAACAGTGTTCAAATCTAGTTTCAATTGATAATGAAGACTGAACATTATCTAGCGTGCACAGTATATACAGGGTTTATTATGGCTACCACAGCTGCCTAGCCCCCATAAACAAAGAAAACTACCTAGGATTTTTCTTGCTGGAGGGTCCAGAATAGAGCATCTAAAAAGTTGCTGCAGTATTTGTTTTTACTTACACTATGTGAATGGGGTGTGTAACAAATATAAAGTAGGTGTTATTCCAGTTTGGCTGCAAAATGGAAATACACTTAAATCATTCTCACACACAATTCCAATTAACTCAAATTTTATTTTTTTTTGCTATAAATACACCCCCATGGTGTCTAATAATTTCCTTCTCTAAAGATGAATAAAATGTTCCTTTAACCACTTCCAGTCAGCCGCACGCATATATGTGGCCTCTTGGTGATAGGACGCAGAGTGGCTGCATACATGCATGTATAGGTAAACAATTAACTGTGCTGAAAGCCCCCTCCCAGCACGGTAACTAAACTGCCACAGAATGCTCCCAATGCTTACTTGCAATCAGGAGCTTTTTGTCATGTGACCACTGTGACAGTCATATGATCGTAATGCCCTCCTCTGCCTCCTCCTGGCATTTCGATCCACTTTAAGGGCTGGGAGGCAGCAGTGAGAAGGGGTTAAATACACTTTAAGATCAGTAGAGTAGGGTATTGGAGGAGCAGAGGTAGGAGGAGCGCAACCTACTTTAGCCAAGGTTTGAGGAGGGAGTAGAAGCAGGGCCTGGGCCATTCTTGAAAATGCTTGGTAACAAGTGATGCCCATCTTTTAAAAGTTAGAGAAATATAACAGCAGGTAGCAATGTAGTTCTCTCAAGGCCAGGCAATTATCTGTTCATCTGATGTGCTAACACAGAATTTCTATAACCAGCCTTGGGGTAGACATACTTGACTTGATAAAGAACAAGTGATAGCAATCTGTGATCATTAAACTATGTAGGGATTCACCAGAAAGACATAACAAGCAGTTATGATAATCTGGAGTACTCTGTATTGCCTGCAGAGGTTTTGTGACTTATTGCAAAATTATTGCCATCACTATACATTGGTTTCCATTTGTCAAATGCCAGAAAGACAAGGCTAGGGGGTGCCCGTGGGCCATAGTAACATCAAGAATAGGCCAGTCTCTCATGGCATGCTGCTCTTGGTTGGAGGTTTACTTTATTACATACATTATATTGCCAAAAGTATTGGTCTGCCTGCCTTTAAATGCACATGAACTGTAACGTCATCCCAGTCTTAGTCTGTAGGGTTCAATATTGAGTTGGCCCACCCTTTGCTGCTATAACAGCTTCAACTCAACTGGGAAGGCTGTCCACAAGGTTTAGGAGTGTGTCTATGGAAATGTTTGACCATTCTTCCAGAACCGCATTTGTGAAGTCAGGCACTGATGTCAGACGAGAGGGCCTGGCTTGCAGTGTCCGCTCTAATTCATCCCAAAAGGTGTTCTATCGGGTTGAGGTCAGGACTCTGTGCAGGCCAGTCAAGTTCCTTCACCCCAAACTCTCTCATCCATGTCTTTAGGGACCTTGCTTTGTGCACTGGTGCGCAGTTATATTGGAACAAGAAGGGGCCATCCCCCAAACAGTTCCCACAAAGTTGGGAGCATGCAATTGTCCAAAATGTCTTGGTATGCTGATGCCTTAAGAGTTCCCTTCACTGGAACTAAGAGGCCAAGCCCAACCCCTGAAGAACAACCCCACACCATTATCCCCCCTCTCTAAAACTTTACACTTGGCACAATGCAGTCAGGCTAGTACCATTCTTTAGGCAACCACCAAACCAAGACACACCCATCAGATTGCCAGACAGAGAAGCATGATTCATCACTCCAGGGAACACGTCTCTACTGCTCTAGAGTCCAGTGGCGGCGTGCTTTACACCACTGCATCCGACGCTTTGCATTGCATTTGGTGATGTAAGGCTTGGATGCAGCCACTCAGCCATGGAAACCTATTCCGTGAAGCTCTTGTTGTGCTAATCTGAAGGCAACACGAAGTTTGGAGGTCTTTAGCTATTGACTCTGCAGATTTCTGCGCACTGTGCACTTCAATATGCGCCGACCCCTCTCTGTCATTTTACGTGGCCTACCACTTCCTGGCTGAGTTGTTGTTGTTCCCAGTTGCTTCCACTTTGTTATAATACCACTAACAGTTGGCCGTGGAATACTTAGTAGCAAAGAAATTTCATTGATGGACTTATTGCACAGGTGACAACCTATCACGGTACCACACTTGAATTCACTCAGCTCCTGAGAGCGACCCATTTTTTACAAATATTTGCAAAAGCAGTCTGCATTCCTAGGTGGTTGAATTACACACCTGTGACCATGGAAGGTGATTGGAACACCTGAATCCAATGTTTTGGAGGGGTGTATACAGTTGTGTCCAAAATTATTCAACCCCCAATGCTGTAAAGGGGTTTAGGGACTATAGTGTACATTTGGAATTGTATTCAGAATCAAATCCTACAAGGACGTTGTAACTACCCAAATGCAACTAAAATGACATCAATTGTTTATGTAATACAGTAGTAAATGGTTCTTATGTGGTTTCTTCATTGCCACAATTATTCAACCCCTTAAAGACTACCACTCTGAAGAACAGAGGTTCATACAGGTGCTTTCCATCAGGTATTGAAAACACCTGTGGATGTCACCGAGCAGCAATCAAGCATAATAAGCACCAATTAGGCAGCTTTAAAATGACTGTGATACTCAGCTCCTTCTAGACATTTACTGGTGTGGTTACAAACATGGTGAAGGCAAGAGAATGGTCCAGGAAGACAAGAGAAGAGGTGATTTCTCTTCACAGGAAGGGCAATGGCTATAAGAAGATTGCAAAGATGTTAAACATACCAAGAGACACCTTAGGAAGCATCATTCGCAAATTCAAGGCAAAGGGCACTGTTGAAACGCTACCTGGTCGTGGCAGAAAGAAGATGCTGACTTCGACTGCTGTGCGCTACCTGAAGCGTAGAGTGGAGAGAAGTCCCCGTGTGACTGCTGAGGAACTGAGAAAAGATTTGTCAGATGTGGGTACAGAAGTTTCAGCCCAGACAATAAGACGCACACTGCGTAATGAAGGCCTCCGTGCCAGAACTCCCAGGCGTACCCCCTTGCTGTCTCCAAAGAATAAGAAGAGTCGACTGCAGTATGCCAAAAGCCATGTGGACAAACCACAAAAGTTGTGGGATAGTGTTCTGTGGACTGATGAAACAAAATTAGAACTGTTTGGGCCCATGGATCAACGCTATGTTTGGAGGAGGAAGAACAAGGCCTATGATGAAAAGAACACCTTGCCTACTGTGAAGCATGGTGGAGGGTCAATCATGCTTTGGGGCTGTTTTGCTTCTGCAGGTACAGGGAAGCTTCAGCGTGTGCAAGGTACCATGAATTCTCTTCAGTACCAGGAGATATTGGATGGAAACGTGATGCAGTCCGTCACACACCTGAGGCTTGGGAGACGTTGGACCTTTCAACAGGACAATGATCCCAAGCATACCTCCAAGTCCACTAGAGCATGGTTGCAGAGGAAAGGCTGGAACATTTTGGAGTGGCCATCGCAGTCACCAGACTTAAATCCGATTGAGAACCTCTGGTGGGACTTAAAGAAAGCAGTTGCAGTGCGCAAGCCTAAGAATGTGACTGAACTGGAGGCCTTTGCCCATGAAGAATGGGCGAAGATACCCGTAGATCGCTGCAAGACACTTGTGTCAAGCTATGCTTCACGTTTAAAAGCTGTTATAACTGTAAAAGGATGCTGTACTAAGTACTAAGATTGAATGTCACTTGGGGGTTGAATAAAACTGATAATGCTGTGAGCACAGAAAAGACATTTGTGGTTATTTCATTATAACTGTTATGTTATATTTGTCTGACCTACAAGTGCCTCTTTAATGTAAATGTAAGCAAGATGACTGAATGATCAAAAGCAATGTCAAACTGGCCAAAACACTCAATTTCAGTGGGGGTTGAATAATTTTGGACACAACTGTATATCAATAACATGATAATCTAGATGCATGCTATCAGCTTAAAGTGGAAGTAAATCAAATCCTAACTAACTTAAAGCTACTCTCAGACACGTTCCAAGCCTAATCTATCTAGCCCTGTAAAGAAAAAAAATCTCTATACTTACCTGTTCTACAGCTGCTCCTGTGGCGCACTCTATGTGCAGGAGACAGTTGACAATGGTTGGGAAATACCTGGGAAGTGACATCACCCATAGAGTTACAATGGGGCTTCCATTGTAAGCTGCTTCTCCTGCACACTGCTACACGCTGAAGCCACAGCTGACAGCTCAGCCGGACCGCAGTGGCTGTATTACAGCTAAGTATAGTGTTTTTTTCTTTACAGGGCTAGATAGATTAGGCTTAGAATGTGGCTGAGAGTAGGTTTAGCATTAGTTAGGATTTGCTTTTACTTCCACTTTAAGGCACAAATCCAAGTTTCAATCACAATAATGGTTACTAATACTTGCAATTCATTTGGCACTTAAAAAAGTTCCCATAAAGTGTAGATATTTCAGTTGTGTTTTAAGCCGGTTGCCTGGAATTAAGCATTAAGGCATTTATTACATTACTAGCTCAAACTCTTTCACATTCCCTAATAAATTATCACTTTAGAAATTGCATATCAAATGCACATTGGAATATTTTAGTTTGTCCAGTCCAGGCAAAGTACATATTCATATATTTATTAAATAATGAAGGGTGAAAGCAAAAGCTGAAGGGGCCTTAACTCATATCAGCCAAGGCTCCTCGGATTGTTTCAAATGCTGGCCACCTGCATGGTGTGACTCTCAGCCACTGGTGACTCCATCATAACTAAGAGATGCTGCTGATTCTGGACTATCAACACATGCTATAGCACTCCGCAGTAAAGATTTCTTAACTGCTTTAGTATTCTCTACTTAGGGGGATTTCTAGTCATCCTGCTCATTATTTTAAAAAAAAGTTTCTGGTGAAAAAAATGGTGCCCCCATGATTTTGTCACATAGCAGTAAACAAATTTTAATTTTAGGTCCTGTGTGTACCCATTTCACCTCTGCAGCACTCTATACCTGAGAAGGTCTAAAACAGGAAAGATTAAGGCTCACCACCATTGGTATATCAAGAGCTTTCCCTTCTCTGCTACTACACACAGGATGGACAGTCAACAAGAAATGCAAGGACAGTACGAATGCCGGCTAATCAAGTTTAGCTGTTTCCAGTAGCACGTTTGGTCATATTGATTTTTTACCTGCCTTCAATAAAAGTGGATTTCCTTAACATAAGCAATGTGATTCAGACTTGGACACGTGTTGACCATCATCAAAAGAGTGGTAGGTCTCATGATGTCACAGCACTCCACAGAAGGATGCCAGTCTGATGACACATTTCTCCTGGACAAGAGTTTTAAAATAATATGATTGCTTAAAGCTGAACTCTATGCAAACACCTTAACAAAAGAAACATTTCAACTGTATTTAACATGGTTAAAAATGTACTTTTCATTTCAATCTGAAGTTGCTCTAATTTTCGAAAACTTTCAAAAATGGCAACCTGGAGGCATTGTGTACACCATTGGTTTGGTGGCCCCTAGAAATGTAATTTCCTGCTTGTGCGATTCGCTCACTGATTTTCCTAGATGCTTGCAAGATACAAGTAAAATTTAGGCATGCACTACTTTTGGAAACGAACTGCAACCACATCATATGGTACTTCAGTATCATGTGATCCCATGTGGGCAAGCGCACTGCGTTTTTGCGACCTGCATTTATGGTATCATTAACTTAATATTGACACCCACTGCAATGTATTTTGAAAGTGGTGCAGGAAACGTGCATGGAAAGCAGGTTTCTCACATTGCATTCTGGTGTGAACTGGCCCTTAGTGAAATACTCTCTAAGAATTAACTACTTCTTAAAGGGATTCAGACACTGCAACCACCAGGTGGTCATAATAAACCAGACCCTCCCATTCAGGAATCAGTCTTGAAAGGACATAGTGGAACAAACAGATTTTTCTTCAGAACAGAAACAGGTAGGAATCTGCTACAAAGTTTGTTAAAATCCTTGCCAGTACATAGATCACCCAGAGGAGATTGTTTTTTGCTCAGCAAATGTGGAGTTACACCTTGACATGGAAATGCAATGCATCTGAGCACCACAAAGCAAAAATGCTATTTAATTATTTTTTAATATTCAGAGCAAACTCCCCCATCCAGCCAAGTCTCCGTGCTTTTTTTGCTGAATAATCACTTTGAATAACACCTTTTAGCATTTTTGGCATTGGCCATCTTGAGTAAGGGCAGATGATTCATATAGCATTGACTTCCTGGAATCCATCTGCTCTTAGTTCAGGCATACAAGCTGGAGGGTGTACTTAGCTGAGAAAACCCCTCATCACCTCCAGAAGACTCCTGGGATGTATGGCATCATTTGCCTAGGCAAGAACATAGGAAGTAACTGAAGAAACATTAAAAAAATTGTTTAAAATAAGTAAATATGATATACTTTCCTATTTATTTACTAATGCTAGCAGCATAAGGGTTAAAAATAGTCAATGTTGATTGACAGAGCGACATTCCACTTTAACTTCATTAATTGTTTTTTTTTTAATGTATAATCTGTCTTGAGTTCAGCTTTAAATTTGTGCAAATCTGTATTAAAAAGTAATTTTGGGGGATTTCTAGTCATTTTAAAGCCAAGCTTTTCCTAATGTATCTTCAAAAAACTTAGCAAATCCTGACAGGTTTACTGATTTGGAGAACTCACATGCAGGCCTGTTCACTAAAGAACAAAGTGCAGTAAACGAATCGCAACTCGTCAACATCCTTCAGTGATCTGACATCAGTAGACAGACATCTGATTGGCTGCTATGGGTTACAGCTTTTTGCACTTTAGCTTTGCTCTTTGAACCGCTTTATTGAATAAACCCTGATGGCTTCCTTTCAAATATGAATCAATTACAGGAATGTACAGCGGCACAATGGCCTCATGCAGTGAGCATCGGCTGAATTCAGCACAAGTTGGAGATATTGACAGTCAGGTCGCTCTTAGACATTGAAATATGCCATTTTATCATTTTAGTAGCATACCCCGGTATTGATTTTACTACAACTGCTGGTTACTTTGTAATGGGAGGGAGAAGCATTTTGTACATCAATATTTCTGAACATTAAATGCCTAGAAATTGAAGCTGGGCTCTATATAACACAGCGCAGCTCTGTAAACTGGAGACGAAATTCCATTCCATTTCAAGGAGACATCACCTTAAAGGGAAACTCCCACCCTTTGTTTAATCTGAAGTTTACATGTTTATAAGACTGACAAATAATATTGTGCTTCATTACTTGTATAAAATCATTGTATTACAATATTTAAAGTGGTAGTAAGCCCTTGCCGTTCCTTCAGAGAACTGTGCCGTAGCCTGGGACTCCCATGCGCATGCACGGGAGTGAGGTCATTGCAGTTCCACCAGTCAGACGATTGGAGCTCGTGAACCCAAAAGAAAGATGGAATCCCTGTCAGTGTTGACAGTGCACCACTGGAGGGCTTCAATTTAAGGTAAATCCTTCATAATGTGCTAGTATGTGATGCATATTAGCACATTATGACATTACCTTGCAAGGATTTTTTATATTTTTTTTCCTGTGGTTTACTACCGCTTTAATAGAGCATACTTTCATAATAAATAAAGAGATTCTGCCTGTTCAGGGAAGAGTGACAGTGTCTCTTGATAGTCAACAAGATAGGGTGGCTCACCAGTCTATGATCTTTTGTCTCCGCTCTGTGAAAGCTCATGTTGCCTTGCTGCAACAGAAAGGGGCTGCCAGAAAGGACCATGTGACAGTGCTTGGACCTGAGTGGCCCTCTGCTAGTCCCTAACACTCCCCTATGGGGTGCAGTTATCTGCCTAGGAAAGGATTGACACTGGAGCTTACTTAGAAGTAGACTCCTGCAGTGACAAAGCAGCGAGGGAGCATGGATGGGTGAATGTGCCTTGTGGGGGGTAGCTATCAGAAGGTGATGGTGTCTCCATGAAGCTGAATTCTGGGCTAAATAAATAACATCTAAATACAGGAGCCATGTGTATTCCTGGTTGAATCTTGGTGTCATTTGCAATTTTCTTCCATATCTGTGCAATGATACAGCATTAATTAAGTCATAAGTTTGCCTCTGTGATGCTCTATCTCTTACTGCATGATGACTGGTCTCCTGTAGTTTTCTGTAGGTACAGCGCTACCCCTGCCGGGGCCGCTTGATAATGCTTGTCCCCAGTGGTTGCCTTGACCTTGCAAGCCTCTCAACACCTCTGACACTCTTGAGTTCAGACATATTTCAACAGGATGAAATAATTATGCAAGAGACAAGATTCTTTAGTAACACCTAAATTAGGCTCGTTCAAAAGAGTATACCACAGAATGGTAGGTTTAGGAGGTACTGTACATCCCCAGTTACAGTAACTCATAAAAGCAAAACACTGATAAAATGGAAATAACCAAATAGCAATGGTTAACAGATTATACGGTCACAAATGGTACGTTGTTACTATGTAACTGCAACACCAGCAGCGGGAGGGAAAAAAAAAGCAAACAATTATGTAAATATATACATACTGTATATATGCACTGTTATAAATGGGTATAGACATCCTAATTTGAATAACAATGGCTTAGATGCCAAGAGGTTCCTTTAACCACTAGCCGCCCACCCACTGTATAAAAACGGTGGCAGGGCGGCACGGCTGGGCAAAAGCACGTTTTAAAACAAGCTGTTTCAAAACAGGTAGGGGGCGCGCGAGGCCTTTTTTTTTATATCGCAAAAAATAAAAAACGCACAGGCAATCAAATACCTATTTGTGTGAAAAAAAGGACATAAATTTCATTTATGTACCGTATTGCATGACCACGCAATTGTCCGTTAAACTAGCGCACAAAAAGCAATCAATATACACTTATTGAGATTTTTTTTACCAAAAACATGTAGCAGAATATATTTTGGCCTAAATTTATAACTAATTTTGAGTTTACTATATATTTTTTATAGCTGAAAGTAAAAAATATCTTTTTTCTTCAAAATTTTTGGTCCTTTTTTTGTTTATTGCGTGAAAAATAAGAAGCGCACAGGTGATCAAATACCACCGAAAGAAAGCTCTATTTGTGTGAAAAAAAAGGACATAAATTTTGTTTGGGTGCAGCGTTGCATGACCGCGCAATTATCAGTTGAATTAGTGCAGCACCGAGTAGCAAAAATAGGCCTGGTCATTAAGGGGGGTAAATCCTCAGGAGGGCAAGTGGTTAACTAGATATAGCAAGGTGAGTGCTGAGATGTTTAAAGTTCCTGATGTGATAGTAGCTGTTGTCTTCTGCTAGCAATGATGGGGCTCATATACAATAATGAGTAATGGTAATTCAATGAAGATAACAGATTGTCTGTGGCAAATGCTTAAAGCAAAGATCTATTGGTACTGAGGTGAAAAGGTGTCTGCTTGCAGTGTCTCTAGAGTGTTGTCAGAAATAGGTTGGGCATCTGCCTGCTCACCAACCTCATGCATAGCACAGCCTCCTAGGAACAGGGTTCTTGCAAAGGGTCTTGGCTGTTTACAGAGAAGTACCGAGTTACCGCCTGACAGCCTGTCAATGAGGCAAGCACAGATATCTGGCTGAAGACTGGATAATGACAGTCCTGATGCAGAGAAGCTGATTGTCAAGGTCCTACCTTTCCTCAGAGCTTGTGCATCTCCATGTGCTGGCATCCATCTTAGGTTTTTGCAAAGCATGGTGGGAACCTTTATGCCTTTAGGCTTCTGCGGCTCCTCCTCAGAAGGGTGAGGTTGATCACATTTAAGCCTGCTGTCTGCAAGTGCTCTCTGCATTCGTGTCCTGTATGTTCCCTTGTCGCAAGCTCTTGTGTTGTTCTCGTATCTCTCCTGGTGACCGACTCGGCTTGGACAAGACTATTCTCTGCTTTAACCCTTTACCTGACCTCCCGTTGCTGAACCCAGCCCATGACCTGAGTATTCTTTGCCTACCATCTAGTACTGTCTGCTCCGTTGTTATTGACCCGGCCTGTCCGACTACGCTACACGTGTTCCCATCTAGCTCCCACCAGCTGTTTGCCATTGGCGGCAGTCATTACCGCAGCTGGGGTTACTCGGGGGCCGCGACCTGGTCTCAGGCTGCGTCAAGTCCATCCCCACCATCAGGGGCTCTGGTGAAGGGTAGCCTGGGGCTTAGACTCCGTGCCCTGAGGGACTCTGGTCTGTGGGTAGTGGCTGTCGTCAGTCGCTGCGTGGCCTTACCATAGGCCTGCCTGCCCATTCCTTCGTTCCTACCCTGACACTGATGCAATCCAGGTGTGGTGATTAGCATCACTGCTGTGCTGAACTGGTATGCAGAATTCCGCAGCAGTGCCCCCTGTGTTCAGTTCTGGATCCTGCACCAAGAGAGCGAGCCAGTTCTTTGCTGTAGAATATATATTCTCTCCCAGCAATATTCTGGTTCCCCAGCTCTCTAGTAGTTGTAGTTCAATTAGCACTCAGCAATACAATATGCATTGGCTTTAGGACTACAGGTCCCAGGATGCTGTCAGAGAAACTGGATCCACTCTGCTAACAGGAAGTGATGTACAGTCCCAGTACTGAGCACTGGGGGGGGGGGGGGAGATTAACCATTGTGTCAATTTGTAAATATTCCTGAATGACATAAGGATATAGGCGGTACCTGGCTACATTGGCAACCTGTAGGCACGTATAGTTAGGAACAGGTCCCATTTAAGGGTTACTCCTGCTGGTGGCGAACTCATGCCCTAAATAAGGTGGATGGAGCTTGGGCTTTGGGTCTTCTGTCTGGAAAAGATTCAGCAGAGAGGCCTGCTTATGGTAAACTTGCTCCCACTTCATGGTAGGGGCTGCTCTGGGGGTCCATTGGAACCATTGGGATTTGTTTTTTCCCCCTAACTCTTCCCTATGAGAAGTGTAGTGCCACATCTAAAAACTAAAAGCCACCCGATCAATGTGAAGTCCTCTCCTATTCTGCCACCAAATTCCAATAATGTGAACTTACTTAAAATCCAGTTACTGTATGAAGCCCCTCTTACAATTCATCCAAGAAATATGGACCCCCCACCCCACAATAGAAGCCCCCTGTACACTGGTGTTAAAGTGATTGTAAATCTCAAATGTGAAATATGAACAAAGAATATCCCTCTATAATTAAGAGCACCAAGTGTAATTTCTCTCTGCTGCTTTGTTCTTCTACTATCAGCATGAATCACTTCTTACAAGTTTTTCTAACACCAGGAAATAAATGGTGACAGGGGAGGGACCTCAAGCAGACTGGTAACCTCAGCTCTGTTCCTGTGAGATGTGTGGAGGAAGTGTGTCTCTTCCCTCCAATTAGCTCTCAGAGCTCCCCTCACTGAGTTTTGCAGTGTGTAATTTCAGCTCTCTACCCCCTTTTTTATGGACTCTAAGACAAGCTTTATAAATTCTAAACTTTGAATGGATATAGAGAAGAAAAGACTTCAGATAAACAGATATAACTTATAGTATGTAGCATGATTTGTTTCATCTCTGCGCATCACCTGAGGCCAGTCACTTCACTGGGTATATGTGAGAGTTTACAACCACTTTAAGTGGTTAAGTGGTTACTTCCATCAAGCAAGAACTGTAGAAGAGATTCTAATGCCACCAGGCTTTCTGGTGTCCTGTATGGTCCCCGAGAAGATTATTAAATAAATAAATTTGGCCCATTTTCCTGTCCAGTATATTTCGGAGGATGTACAGGGTTCAATGGTACATATTTGGTGGCTGTGTCTAGATGTTTTTCTTTCTGGACTCAGATTACTAAGTTTCTAACTACAGTTTTCTAAAAACCATTTATAACCTCCTCAGTCATTCTTGTTGGAAGGAAATACCCAGGGCCAAAAAACCCATGTTACAGGTTCATTCAATTTGTAGCTATGGTAGCCAAAATCAGTGAAGCCCACATTTTCTTTTTGGATGCTGTAGAAAATCTGGTTAACTCAATTATAATTATGAAGAAATTTGAATAGGCCTGACACTACAGAATTGGTAACGGCCTATGACTGGTTAGTGTTATGCATTATTTAATACCATTCTGTGGAAAGTTGATGACCTCTTGGCTTCTAAAAACTATACTAGGAAATGAGCCTAGATATTCATGGCCAATATCAAGGGGTCCTATCATGGCTATGGCAGTGACATAGTTTGGGTTTACCTGTTGAACTCTTCCTTTTGGAAAGCTGTTGGCCCCTTTTGAAGGAAATCTATTTCATGATTACTCATGTGTACTCTTCATTTCCATTATAAAAACATTTGTGCTTCATCACTCATTTGCAGTGCTTTAGGCAAGCCTGCATTCATTCAAGAATCATAGCCAGAGGGTTGGAGCAGGTTGTCACTCTTTGTCTGCTGTCAGCGGGGCTCTTCAAACACCATTCCTCTAGCAGTATTGGCTGTAGTAAAACATCAGAGCAGTTTAGGGTGTGCTGTGGTGAACAGCTACCAACTGTAGCAGATGGATGTATTTGGTGCGCACATATTCTTTTGGGATGCTAAAAAGCAGCTCAGGTGAGCTATCAAAATGAATATATTATACAGTACATGTGGCGCATGGAAAATGACTTAGTGGCAGATTTATTTTAAATGAACATTTAATGGCTGTGCTAGGAGAGATGAAGAGAGTAAGAGGGAGGCATTTGCACATTGTAGGCTGGTTTTTGGCCAAAAGTCAGCTAATGTCTTTAAAAAAGGTAGGTGTTCTGGCCCACTTATTTATATTGGTTCTGTCATATTAAACTATATCAGGTTACTATTGTTTGATAAATACTGGCACCTCTTGGTAGTTTTGGTCCACTACACTTTGTTTACATATGTGATTTAGTATATCAATCTTCCCTCCTCTCCTGTGCTAGTTAAATCAGTGCTAGTTAAATCAGTACTAGCTTGGCCCTTCCAGTTTCTACCATGTTCCCCCAGTCAGTGTTAGTTATTCGCAGAGAAAGACCCAAGGAAAGCCATTGCCTTTTTACACTTCAAAAGACTTGAAAAACATCTGTACTGCATTCTGAAGTAAGATTGCGTTGAATGAAATTTCTGTATCTTATTGAAGAGTTAAGCTGCTTGTGGATGGTGCCAAGTCAGCAGATGACTATACTGTCAGTGCAGACTGAGTCTAAGGGAGTATGTGAATGCATAATGTTGTAATTGAAACAACAATAAAAATGCAGGTTTCTTAAGAATTCCAATCACTCTTCTCTCTGTTGTGAAGTTTTACTCGTGTCTCAGTAAGCACATGGTCTTGTCTACATTCTGTGTAAGCATACAGTCAGGTCCATAAATATTGGGACATTGACACAATTCTAACATTTTTGGCTCTATACACCACCACAATGGATTTGAAATGAAACGAACAAGATGTGCTTTAACTGCAGACTGTCAGCTTTAATTTGAGGGTATTTACATCTAAATCAGGTGAACGGTGTAGGAATTACAACAGTTTGCATATGTGCCTCCCACTTCTTAAGGGACCAAAAGTAATGGGACAATTGGCTTCTCAGCTGTTCTATGGCCAGGTGTGTATTATTCCCTCATTATCCCAATTACAATGAGCAGATAAAAGGTCCAGAGTTCATTTCAAGTGTGCTATTTGCATTTGGAATCTGTTGCTGTCAACTCTCAAGATGAGATCCAAAGAGCTGTCACTATCAGTGAAGCAAGCCATCATTAGGCTGAAAAAACAAAACAAACCCATCAGAGAGATAGCAAAAACATTAGGCGTGGCCACAACAACTGTTTGGAACATTCTTAAAAAGAAAGAACGCACCAGTGAGCTCAGCAACACCAAAAGACCCAGAAGACCACGGAAAACAACTGTGGTGGATGACCGAAGAATTCTTTCCCTGGTGATGAAAACACCCTTCACAACAGTTGGCCAGATCAAGAACACTCTCCAGGAGGTAGGTGTATGTGTGTCAAAGTCAACAATCAAGAGAAGACTTCACCAGAGTGAATACAGAGGGTTCACCACAAGATGTAAACCATTGGTGAGCCTCAAAAACAGGAAGGCCAGATTAGAGTTTGCCAAACGACATCTAAAAAAGCCTTCACAGTTCTGGAACAACATCCTATGGACAGATGAGACCAAGATCAACTTGTACCAGAGTGATGGGAAGAGAAGAGTATGGAGAAGGAAAGGAACTGCTCATGATCCTAAGCATACCACCTCATCAGTGAAGCATCAGTGGTGGTAGTGTCATGGCGTGGGCATGTATGGCTGCCAATGGAACTGGTTCTCTTGTATTTATTGATGATGTGACTGCTGACAAAAGCAGCAGGATGAATTGTGAAGTGTTTCGGGCAATATTATCTGCTCATATTCAGCCAAATGCTTCACAACTCATTGGACGCCGCTTCACAGTGCAGATGGACAATGACCCAAAGCATACTGCAAAAGCAACCAAAGAGTTTTTTAAGTGGAATGTTATGCAATGGCCAAGTCAAACACCTGACCTGAATCCTATTGAGCATGCATTTCACTTGCTGAAGACAAAACTGAAGGGAAAATGGCCCAAGAACAAGCAGGAACTGAAGACAGTTGCAGTAGAGGCCTGGCAGAGCATCACCAGGGATGAAACCCAGTGTCTGGTGATGTCTATGCGTTCCAGACTTTAGGCTGTAATTGACTGAAAAGGATTTGCAACCAAGTATTAAAAAGTGAAAGTTCGATTTATGTTTATATTTCTGTCCCATTACTTTTGGTCCCTTAAGAAGTGGGAGGCACATATGCAAACTGTTGTAATTCCTACACCGTTCACCTGATTTGGATGTAAATACCCTCAAATTAAAGCTGACAGCCTGCAGTTAAAGCACATCTTGTTCGTTTCATTTCAAATCTATTGTGGTGGTGTATAGAGCCAAAAATGTTAGAATTGTGTCAATGTCCCAATATTTATAGACCTGACTGTATGCTGCATTACAGACTCTGAGATCTTCTTAGAAGTCCTCATGCACGCTGGGTGTTTTAAAACATGCTGGTAGCGTTACCTGTATAAAGTAGCATTAAAAATGCTGGTTTTTCTGAATCTTTTTTGCATTAGTGTTTGCCCGATTTAGCCACATTTTCCGCATTAGTGGGGGTTTTTTTGCGTTTTGTACACACAAAAAAAGTGGCTCAAAAAATGCCAGTTTGCCACGTTTTACCGCATTTACCAGCCTTTTATAGGTAAAAAACGCCTCTGGAAACCCACCAGTTCTGGGGGGTTTTCCACCCCTACCAAAAAATGCTGATTAAAGCCTATGTGTGCATGGAAACATAGGATAACATGCTGGGGAGTTTACTGGCTGTAGAAAAAAATGCCAAAAGCCAAAAACAGCTGCTGTAAAAACGTCCAGGATCATATTATAGTATTCTGCAACATTCCCATGTATCTGATCTTACTAGTTAAAGAGCAAATCTTTCAAAATTTTGGAACTTGGCTTGTATAGGAGATTTCAGTGTGTTGAATTTGCTTTTGGAATTACAAGGACTGTTGTTTCTAGATCTCTATTGAAATAGCTGTGCTGTGATAGACTATGTGCTCTGAACAGATGTCTGCTTTCTGCATACCATGCGACTGTACACTGATATTGTGACAATCGCGACGTCAGGCCCCAGACCTTCTCACCAAACTCGTGACCGAAAGGACTAGCCAATCTAAAACCGCGATGTCACGTGCGTAACAATGCCATGCCCAGCTGCACCCTGCACAGCGATTTTCCAGCTCACTGGACCACAAATCAATGTACCGGCAGCCTGAGCGCGATTGTTACTGGGTCAGGTTAATTACGCAATTAACCCTTCACACTGCCACCACCTCCTTTTTGTACAGAGAAAGAGGAAACTCGCCAATATCAGCAATAACACTATGATGGTTAGATAATCGTCTGTATACCACTGTCACCGCAGACAGGTTATACGGAGGGATAAACATACACACTAGCGTTCTTCAGTGGCATGAATTCATAAATTGCATTAAGGAGCTTTAGAAACAGTTCAACACTTTCAGAAAGAAAGATTTATTACTAAAAGGTCAAAAGGGTGCAATGAAAATATTTACAGAAAAAAGATGTAACCAATATATATAAATACACAGGGAGCAATAACACAGCAAAGAGGTAACAGAAAGAAGTTTAGAGAGGTAGAGTACTTGCCAAAAGTCCTGGGTTAAGCAGATCAAGTTTCAGAGCAAATGGGCACTGTCTCCCAAGTTGTTTCTGATGTTAAAAGGGAGAAGCCTTCAACTTCCACTCTTAGGCCTGACAGCCTATTTTGTGGTCCCCCAGCAGGGGGTGTCTCTGAAGCCAAGGACCAAAGGACCAATGCCTCATTTGGGGAGGGGGTGTCTAGGCGGAGACCCAAACTAGAACCAAAATCTCTCCTAGCTTATATTTTGGCTCATAACTTTTCCTAGGCACAAGTGACATTCCACCTGCGGGTAGATTAATATGCAGACGCATCTGTGGAACGGTTAGATATGAAATATGACATACATACTTGAATGGTTCAAGAGATGTAATTTTCTGCTTTCCTATATATTCCAGCCAAGGAGTGTGACATATCAAACGGTTTGTCTTCTCGTGACCAATCTGAAGATATGCCTCGTTTTTATGTAAGTCTCTCATATTCCGAGATTGGAGACATAGGGTGAAAATGGATTTTAAAAGTGGTATCTAGTTTATGACTCCTCTGGAATGTCTTTGAACTCAGGGGAAGGCTTGGGTTATACTTTTACGAGGTGCCAGATTGCACAGTTTCTTAGACAGCCCGGCACCCAGCTCAGAGATGTTTTATAGCTCGGAGCATCCTGCTGTGCTCTGGCCTGCCTGTGACACTTCCAACACACACCGACCACATGTCACTGTGGCTCTCAGAGAGGGAGGGGGATGAGGAAAGAGTTATTTGTACAAGATGGATGATCCTTTGCCAAGATGGAGGTTGGAGCAAAATGGTTGAACCGCGTCCATCTCTGTGTGCACGATTGCTACAGATATAACTACACTATGTGCATTTTCACTACATGTATGAACAAGAATGTGTACATCCATTACAGTCAGACAGTGATAAGCCTTCTTTTTACCTAAGATGAAGTAACACATGGACGTATCTGCTAGACCCGAACACACAGCTAAGCCGTTCTTAAAGTTTAAAGAGAATAAGGAAACAAACAGGACAGAAATGTTTGAAAGTTTGCCTGGCTTGAGGAACAGAACTGTGCAATTCATAATTGTTGCTGGTGAAACATGCAGTGATGCAAAGCAAATAAACAGTGTACTTGCAGAGCTAAAAAAATAGCTTATGAAACCTGAAAGAGTATCAACACAAAAGAGTCTCTGCAAGAGCTAAAGTGTTACTAAACCCAGGACCCTGCATTCACTATATCTGGTCTTCCACAGTACACAGAACATGGAAATTAAATTATTTTATTAAATATAAACTACTAAATACCTTTTCTCATCAGCAGTTAGAGCAGCTTTGTGAATTCTATCAGAGTCCAGCCGAGCACATGTTAAAGCTTGTAGGAGGAGTTTTCTTTCTGCTCTAAGAGGATGCAGGACCCATGACCTCTGTCTGGACAGTGCTGATTGGCCCTATGCTGATCACATGCACTCTCTCAGGAAAAAAAAACTCTCTAGCAATACACACCAAACTGAACATGTGCAGAGTGACTCCACACTATATGTCTTATCAGGAGATAAGAGGGGAACACTGGAAGAAGGGGAGGATCAGAGAAGTCAGGATCAAACAGCCTTTTTACATAATGCAGAGAATTAACCCCTTAGGTTCCACAGTAAGTATAACAAGCATGCTTTGCTGCATATACAGACTGATTTTTCTGTTGTGGGTTTAGTAACACTTTAAATAGCATTATTGCCTTTAACAAAGAATGCCACATCTCTTTTTTGAGGCCAAGTCACAGATAGACAACAAGATATTACCATTGCCTGAAACTGCATCCTTCCACTCTACCTCTTCATGGAACTCTAAGGCATCTTATGGATCATTAATGTCCTACTAACAGGGATCATCACTAAGATCCCACTCTCAGCAATTCTCACTCAGTAGTCAACTTATAACTGCCTGTGCTGAAGCAGAAGCAGCAAAGGTAGGAGCTTTCTCTACATTGAAAGGGAAGTGGCTCTTAATGCCAAATCCACAAAAAAACAGGTGCACATACAGACACAAGCCCAAACAGAAACCACTCAGGCTCAATCACAGGCCCAAGTAACGGTCACTCATGTGCATGCCCTCAGCCAAGCACAATGTGCAAGCATTTAAGAAGAGAAACAGAAACAAAGTTTGTACAGGTCAAAGCAGAAGCTCAATTAAAGATTCTCTGAAAGAAAAGAAGCTGCAGCCATGGCTAAGCTCAAAGTTTTGGAACAAGCTACGGAAGAAAAAGAAGTCATCCACCACCCAATCTTGACAACCTCCAATGACCCTGCAAGACAAACCTTGAAATTTTTCCTGAGAAAAAATAATGTTAACATAATTGCACAAGATGCTTCAAATACTGGAACCATCCCACAGTACATTCACCAGCAGGAGAAGCTGCAGCAATCAACCACACAAGTCACCTTTGCACATCAGGCACTAACATATAGAGGCTTAGACTTACCTTTAAATCAGTAGTCCAGGACCTTGGCATCCCACTCATGCATGAACTTGATCTGCTGCTGAGATGGATGGGACATGAACCAGACAAGGGCCTTAACCTTGCATGGGAGAGATTAAATCAAACTTATGGGAACTATGAAGTTATTAAGCTTTCCTTGTTTATGAGGCTGCAGAACGTTCCGAAACTATCCAACACAGAACCAGAGGTTCCATCCAGGAACTAAAAGATTTTCTTCTTGAGCTTAAAATCACCAAGGAAGATCCACATCTACGAGGTGTTAGCTGCATAGACACTGTGCATGTTGTTAACCCAATTGCAGCAAAAGTACCATACAACATTCAGGGAAAATGGGCAACAGTGGTTCTAAGTACAAACAGCGATATCAATAGTCCTTCCCACATATTTTGTTCTTTTCATAGTTCATCAAAGACCTAGCTAGAGAATGATCCAAGCTTCTTTATGTATATGTATTTAACTTATTCTATTACAGACTGATTCAGGCAGTTTGTTCTGCACTCCTCTGACCTGTTTACAGCCAGTCCAGGCTGTGGAAAGATCCGAATTTTAAAGTCGGGATCCACCCAGATGCCTGGACCAGCAGCTGGCTCAACTTCTTCGCGAGCTGCCAAGAGCCTGAGCCAGCTACTCCCCCCCCCCGCCCTGCTCTCCTGTGAGTACTGGAGAGCAGAGCAGAGAGACTGGCTCTCTGCTCAGTGAAGGCTGAGAACTAAATAATCAGCGGTGTTTGATCGCTCAGTTCTCAGTCTTAGAAGTGACAGGGAACAGATGCAGCATAAGACCGATCCTGCATCCACCTAGGTAAGTATAATTAAAAAAAAAACATACTTCTCTTTTAACACAAAAATGCTGTGCCTTATTGTTGCTTCTTTTTCAATATAAGCATTCCTTCAGCTTGTTAAGCTGCCAGCACAATGTTCATTGCTTTCCAGTTCTATTTCCCAACAGACAGGCAAATGGCCAAATATGTGAGTGTCTCAACTGTTCACCCTTTTACCCTGGTATAGAATTCACAGTGATGGAGTTCAACCAGTGTTGCTTTGAATTCCACTGATAAGAAGTCCGGCAATCTCTGCTTTGCTTTGAAAGACCCTCTTTAAACATTCCACTGTGGCTCTGAAGGACCGTTTCTGTGATGAAATGTCTAAATGAATCTAAAGGGCTCTACAGAATTGATATAACTTCACATACAAGCATCACAAAATAAATTACGCTACAAAATATTCCAGACAATTTTTTAAAAACTTTCATTTGTTTATGTTTGCAAAAATGAATTTGAGATTGTGGCTTATATGTCACCTGTTAAAAATAAATGTGCTTACCTGTTATGGTTTTAGTGCTCTTTTTGAAAGAAAAAATATATTTTTCCATAAAGATAGTGATCTTTTTTGTAATGGGCCTGTTGGTGGGGTAAAATCAGGAACTATTAGGAGATTTGAACTGCCATAGTCCCATATTCCTGAAAAATTGTAAAAGACTAATAGTTAAATTGACCTACCAATTACCAGTACTCACAACTTCACTTTGCTTTTTATTCCATGTTTTCTGTTACAGTTAAAGTGTAATGGCAAAACCTTTTTATTAAAGTTTTTTATTGCTGCTGATCACTCCTTTGGAGAAAGTTCCCCTCTATTTCTGTATTGGTGATAAGGTTGTCATCAGTAAAGGGAGTAAGGGAAAATTTCCTCAATAGGGGCACAACAGCAATAACAATATTTTGGCAATGTAGTTTGAAAAAACGTGAACCTCTATCTGCCCTTTATTGCTGTCTCATTGGAGATATCTTTGTTCTTCCTGTCTTAAGGTGGGAATACACGATTAGAAAATCGACTAATCGGTCATCTGACGACCGAGAGGCATTTGTTCGTTGGTCGAAATCGTGGCCCACATTAACCAATCTAAAAAAAATAGTTTGTCGGTCAATACATAGTGTTGATGTCTTCCGTACAAGTGGAAGTGATGCAGTGTGCGTGTGACCTTGTAGCCACGCCATTCCGATTAGAAGAAGTGATATACACAACAATTACCAGCAATGAGTATAATTTATTTATTTATTACATGACCTATATACATAAATAGTGATACATAAAATATAATATGCAGAATTCTGGTTTCATTATCTCATTAGGCCAATCTACTTTTACATTTGGATTTTTCATTCATGTTTTTACAAAGATTCCTTGGACATAAACATCCGAGTCATCTGTTTCCGCTCATGCGTGATAGCGCTTGATAGATTTTTTTCGTACGACCGTCATACCACCGCATAGAAAATCGGTCGTTCATATGCGAAATGACAAATTTTTTCACTGTTGTTCAACCAGATTTTTTTGTTCACAATATCGTTATCAGTTAATACATCCTGCTCATCAACGAAGAGAAAATCGTTCAATCAGTGGTTCCGCGAAATATTTCATACGATTTTCTTATCATGTGTACGGGGCATTACAACATTGGTATTAAAGAGCAAAAATGCCCAAGGGACATTGCGAGGCATGCTAAGTTGTAGTTAAAAAAATCACATTCTTTATTATTATGAGAAAAAGGAAAATTGTTCAATAAGCATCAAATACCAAATCTGAAAAATGTAAACATATAAGGAAGCTAGATCCATAAATTACATAGCACAAGCTCTCTGCACAATATCTCAGTGAGTTTCATGAAGCAACGTTCACTTCTTCAGGAGTAAAGAAATCCATGTCATGTAACTTGGAAAGAACATATACAAGGGCTAACAAACTGCTCAAGAAAGCAGATGGCGCCTTGAGGGAACCTCTCCGGCATATGACCGTCCTGGCCAGGAGCTGTGATGGGAAACGAATTAACCCACTAGGGGAGTGCAGTGGGGGGTGCTAATAGAAACCAGCAGTAGAAAGACAAATAGCGTGACCATCTCCAACGCTGCACAACATGTACCACAGCCAGGCACAAGTTACCCCAAACCGTGTTAGTTACAATATTGGCATTGGGGGCAGGAAATGAGGAAAACATTTCTCTTAAAACACCATCTGCACTGCAATTAAAAGTCCAAATGAATGAAAGAAGGAAGTGACCTCACAGGACAAACAGAAATATGTACATCAACTGCATATAAATGCACATCAATGCATGCAAATGTGCAAGAAAAAAACATGCAGCTAACATGCATTTTTAGTGTGAATGGGCCCTAAAGGCTGTCCTGGTAATATCCGAAATATGGGGTTAGATGTAGCCAATGTAGCCAAATCTGTTGCCTGAGGGTTGGACAAAGCTAAACTTGCTCGCACACCTCTGGATTTTGCAGACAAAACAGTAAATAAATATTGACATGTTTTATATAATCAGTCTCAGTTGTAGTGCAGCTTTTTAGGGGAAAACATGCGTTAATGTGTACAAAAAATGTCCCCCCACCCCTGTGTTTGATTTGCTGACAAAGGAAAACAGAAGGTTTCCATGCACACGGCTGTACGGCTTTTGCACTTGACAGCGCTCACAATGTTTACAATACGGCTTGGACAGTTGCCTAGAGCTGCTGTACACACAATTAAACTGCGGGGCTCAACTGCTCTTTCAAGTCAGCGTGATGCTAAAAGGCCCTCATTGTACCCCTGTGCCAGTCAGCCTTGAGACATTCAACATAAACAAATTTGGGGCTCATACATTAGTAACTGTATACCGTTTTGTCTGCTTCCGCAGACGGGGCCAATTCTCACACTGCAGCTGATGGGAATTCAACCCATCCTAGCTGAAAACATCGACAAATTAGGGAGGCCAATTAGGAGCTTGTTTGTATTACGCACTGTTTTATTCTTTATAAGTACCACTGAAAGTTTGTTGTCAGCACTGAGCAAATGGCCTTTACAATGCATTTTCTCTTACGTGTTGTGGTTAGTGTAACGGCAACATTTGCTGAGTCACAGCTAATACATTCTGGATGAAGTCCTTCTGTAAATTCAATTTTTGAGGGGGATGTTTGTAGGAAAGTTACAACATTATCTAAAGTGAACCTGTAATTTTGCAACAAATAATATTATTTATTTACTTATTACAGGCATTTATATAGTGCTAACAATTTCCACGGCACTTTACATACTTACATTCACATCAGCCCCTGCCCCTGCCCCCACAGAGCTTACAATCTAAGATCCCTACTTCACATGCATATTTAAAGTGGAATTCCAGTTATACCCTAACTAAGCCTAAGGCTACTTTCACACTGAGGAGTTTTTGAAGTGTTTTTGCATTAAAAAAGCGCCTGAAAAGCTCAAGAAAAATGCTTCCCTGTGTATGTGAATGTAAATATATGTATGTTTTCATACTGAGGCATTGTGCTTGCACTGCGGTGTAAAAACTCCTGCTTGCAGCATCTTTGGGGCATGTTTGGGGAGTTAAAAAAAATGCCCCAAAACTGCCTCTTCCCTTTGAAAACAATGGAAAACACCTGAAAACGTCTCAAAAACGCCTCTGAGAAGCGGTTTTGGTGCAGTTTTAAGTCACATGTCCTTTACAAAATGCAGCAAAATGCAGGAAAAATGTCTATGCATTTTTTAGGCTTTTGCGGCGGGTCAGTGTGAAAGTAGCCGAAGACTACTTTCACACTGAGGAGTTTTTGAAGC
Source organism: Staurois parvus (assembly GCF_062004578.1). NCBI lineage: Eukaryota > Metazoa > Chordata > Amphibia > Anura > Ranidae > Staurois > Staurois parvus. Next base: position 8,281,244 of record NW_028317827.1, on the reverse strand, counting down.
GTTTTTGTGTTAAAAAAGCACCTGAAAAGCTCAAGAAAAACGCTTCCCTATGTATGTGAAGGTATATCTATGTATAAATGCAAAGTATATAGCAAGTGCTGAAGTCTAAGATTCGTAAGGGGTAATATGATATCTCTCTATCTCTGGAGTCTATACCTCTTTTAATACAAGAGAGGATTTTGCTCGCTTTAGAAACCGCAGCTTGGCATTGCATGCTATTATTACGCTTGTGATCTACCCAGGGGCGGACTGAAAACTCATGGGGCCCCCAGGCAATAGGGGATCATGGGGCCCCTCTGTCCTTGCCCAAACTCAATAAAGCATATGAAAAAGGTACCAGGGGCATCTCATGGGGCCCCCTACTGACACCGGGCCCTCGGGCAGTGCCCGAGTTTCCAAATGGTCAGTCCGCCCCTGGATCTACCAGAACTCCCAGATCCTTCTCCACCATTGATTCCCCCAGTTGTACCCCCCCTAGTATGTATGATACATGCATATTCTTAGCCCCCAAGGGCATAACCTTACATTTATCAACATTAAACCTCATTTGCCACATAGTTGCCCAATTACACAGTGCATTGAGGTTGGTTTGTAAGTTGGAGACATCAACATAAGGATGATATTCCACTGCACAACTTGGTGTTATCTGCAATGATATTTTTAATCCCAGACCCTATATCATTTATAAATATTTTAACAAGTAAGGGTCCCAACACTGAACCTTGGGGTACACCACTGATGACCGACCCTAGACCATTCAGAGTATGAATCATTAACCACTACTCTCTGAATACAATCTTTTAGCCAGTTTTCTATCCATTTACATACAGATTTTTCCAAGCCTGTAGACTTTACCTTACACATTAGCTCTGTGTGGGGAACTGTGTTAAGCGCTTTTGAAAAATCCAAGTATACTATGTCCGCCGCCACGCCTCTGTCCAAGGTTTTGCTCACCCCCTCATCAAATCAGATTTGTTTGACAACTTCTGTCTTTCATGAATCCATGCTGTCTGTTGCTTAAAATATTTTTTTCCAGCAAGAACTCATCTATGTGGTCTTTTATTAAACTCTCCAGTATCTTCCCAACTATAGAAGTTAAACTAAAAGGTCTTTAATTACTTGGTAACAATTCTGAATATAGGCACCACATTGGCTTTACGCCAATAATACATAAACATAATAATAAAATCACTTTGAGAAAATACATATAGAATTGTATTCACAGTATAGAAAAAATGGAACTGCCCATAAGATTAGAGAACATTTTAGCATGTCTTCAGTCAGACCATGGTGGTCTCATCCATATATGCGGTAGTATGCAGTAAAGTGTCCCTTCTTCATTTGTCTACGCGTTTCGTCTTTCTTCAGGACAGGATGATATTACAATAATGCACTAAATAAAGTAATCAAATAAAATAGTATGAATAGTCCTATCCAAATACATTTTTATAAAAAATAAAATAACTTGTATTATTTTATACTCTCACATGGCTAGGGCCCAGTCATCTCCCAAGCAGACACAGGGGAGTGGAGAAGATGCACCAGAAACCAGTGGCAGAGGATAATACAGCATATTTCTCAGTAATATCCTTACATATTTGGACCTCCATACCCTTCACCCTTCCATTGTAGATACAGTGACTCATGCTTTTTCACCACCTTCCCATCAAAGAAGTTCACTTTGTGTAGGATCTTGTAATAGAACTTACCGGGGTGGATGATGTCACTGCTCCATCCCCATGTGACATGTACAAATGTCCTGTCTTGCCAATTGGCCACTTAGACCTGAACATATGGGGAGTTCACATGTTCCCCTATATCTGGAAGCCCTACTCCAATACAGAAGCAGAGCAAGGGCTCCAATGGAGCAGCTAGATGGCCAGGGAGCATCAACTAATCAGATTATCTTGCTGGGGGGTTGCTTTCAGGAGACAATGTTGCTTTCCCTGAAGGGAAAATTACACTGTCCCATTAAGGAAGTATAGTAAGTGCAGGGACTTTTTACAGAGTGCAGAAACCAATAGCCACCAATCAGCTTCCTTCTTTCTCATGGAAATCTAATGGGTTCCTGTTCTTTGCAGTCATTGCGCTTGGCACAGCCTCTTTTAATAAGATGGTATATGTTATTAACAATGCACCAGGATATTAGGACAACAATGCAGCCTGCTAATAAATATAATATATTTGTCCCCTAAAAACACCATCCTATAAAACCCTTTCATGTTATACAATTATATTGCTTCAATTTATACATTCCCTTTAATAATATGTTCTTCTAACCCTCCGCAGAATCTTGATTCCATTTGTAGTTAGGCTAAAGAGTTCACTGAATATAATTTGCACTAATTGCTTTTCGCCATCTCTTCAGGGAACTGGAGCCTCTGCTGATATTAGGAATGACCAATTAATATAGGTGAGACCGCATTTTGCAAGTGATTATAATAGAGCTTGCCTTGCTGTATAAAGAATATAGAGCAGGTAAACTTGTTTTCTCTAGAGGCAGTTTTAAGGCTCAGCTGAGGTTTGGGTATTCCGGATTCATTTATTTTATTTTGGCTGACGTAAACAGATCCTGAATCCTGAGCTATAAAATAAATAAATGCAATAAAAAAGTGCAGAATGCAGTCAAAATGGAATATGAAAATAAACTAATAAGTTTGGTTGGGTGGAAAAATTGGATTTAGAGAAGGAGGTATTTGGTCCTCAGCAGAGATGAGCTTCACATTTCGGCCGAAAACTTGATTTGGTGAATTGGCAAATTTGTGGTCATTACAATTTCGTAGACATTTTCCTTTAATTTTGCCTTGCAGCATAGCAATATTACATTAAAAAATGTAAGCGATTTGAAGCTGCCCAAGCAGGAAGATTTCAAACAAAACAATGTCCACTGATTTGAGAGACAATGGGGTTAAATCACAAAGCTAACAGACAAGAATAAGGTTACTTACTTTAAAATCTCATTGGACATTTCTTTAAACTAACTGTCACATGGTTAAAACTAAAATCCTTATAGTAAAGTATATGTGAACCCTCACCTTGTAAAACAACCCATTCAGGTTGAAGTATAAATGAAAGGCAAAACATTTGTGTACAGATAAAAAAAAAACGATACATACTTTTTTCTTTTTTTTTATAAGTGATCACATAGCCTCTGCTCTCAGTTGCATAAAGAATCTAGAGAGCTGGGGGAGGAGAAACAGTAGCACACTAGTCTTTCCAGTGAAAGGCTGTGCGGGGGGGGGGGGCTTGTCAGGACAAGCCTGATCATTGGAGGAGAGCAGACTGAGTCCCCAGCAATAGGGAACTGACCATGTTGTGTTTTCATGCCTAGTGTGCTCAGTTTGTGACAGGAAAGCAGAAGGTCTGGCAGAGACCCCATGGAGTTCACTCAAAGGAAGCAAAACAAAGAGAACAGGATACTTTTTCATACAAGTACATGGTACTGCAGGCACATATCAGGGATATGAAATGTTGGGTTTACATATACTTTAAAACTTTGTGAATTCAGCCAATAAACTGTGTCTTTATGATTCTCACTGCTGCTGCTGCTGCTGCTGCACACTCCTTCTTTATGTAATGAATTAATCTTTGTTATATAAATAAAAGATCCATTCATTATCCACTTGCCCTCCAGAGGATTTACCCCCCTTCCTGACCAGGCCATTTTTTGCGTTATGGCGCTGTGTTACTTTAACTGACAATTTTAATTTATGTCCTTTTATTCCCATGAATTGAGCTTTCTTTCAGTGGTATCTGATCGCCTGTGCATTTTTTATTTTTTACGCTATTAAAAAAAAAAAAGGCCGACAATTTTGAGAAAAAAACAATATTTTTGACTTTTTGCTATTAAGCATGTCCAGTAAATAAATATAAAAAATCAAATCTCATCACAAATTTAGGCCAAAATGTATTCTGCTACATGTCTTTGCTAAAAAAAATCCCAAAAATTATACTGACACTGTACTAATGGCACAGGGCAGGAAGGGGTTAACATCTGGGGCGATTAAAGGGTCAACTGTGCGCTGTTTTACTAGGGGCTGTGTCTGTGTTCTTCACTGTAAGCACACAGTTTTGCACGAGCTGACAGGGAGGAGAGCTGTTTTGTTTACTAACAGTGTCCCCCCCCCATCGGAGATCCTCGGCAATCACTGGGTAAGTAATCAGTGGGCAAGAAATCACCGGCTGGGATCCGGTGTTTGACAGCCGTGGCTGCGAATGGTGGCGCGGGTAGGGCACGCGCGCCTCACGCACGCCCCCTACCCGGAATTGCAAAATCACGTATGTATACGCACCCATGCCTGTAGTAGTGTGTCTGCTATATGGCGGACTGGAAGCAGTTAAGTACGCATCAAAGTCCTCAATTAACCGTTCATTCATAATCTAGCCATCATAGTCCTCACTTCTAGGCTCCCTAGGTGGGTGTACTTTAGGTACTTCCAGTTACAAAAATAAATAAATTAGAATATTATGGTGCCTATGTGACTGTGTGTTCAAACAATAAATGATAAATTAATTTAAGCCCGCAATACGCTGGCGATAAAGGTTGACAGCTGCCCCTGAAAAGTGAAACACACTTAAACATATACATACATGAATAGGTAGGCGCTAAAACTGGGATAACCCTTCCGGTCATCAGCACATCATAAATATTGCCCCCGATTGGATGTTCATAAAATTCCATGTATGGCAGTAGTGGATGGACTCTGAATATCAGGCTCTCCTTACAGTAAAGGTGATGCTCCAAGTAGCTTAAATTACTCAAATAGATTAAACGTTTTAAGTGTAGTATTTATTAGAATTTACATGATATAAACACATAAGGTTTTACACTCACATGTAAAGGTGCCCACAAGACCAGCACCAGTTTGTACAGCCTGTGTAATCCAATAAAATGGCCGGCGTGCATTCCAAGCCTCGCTTTCGGAAAGCTGGATGTGACGTCACGGGAACCCGGATGACATGCAGCTGGGGCACAGTTCCTTGCACCTCCCCAGCTGACTTCTGACCACACTGAGGATGTGCTGGCCCAGGAATCCCTATCCAAAATCTTTCTTCCCTCTACTCAGCTGTATTTTGTGTGGAGTGCCCCAAAATGGAGTCCTTCTGGGAGGCCTGGAAAACTGACATTCCCGCCTTAGATAGAGAGGACTGGGAGGGATGCTTTGAGGACAGCTCGAGATTGGTGGTCTCCTCCAGTGATAAATGATTCAGATGAAATTCCTTCTTCATATTATCCTCCTTGAAAATTGCACAGGATTTACCCTCAATGGTCCTCAGACTGCCCCCACTGCCAAACAGCAGGTGCCACCTATTACCATATGTTTTTTGGGATTACCGGAGGTGTCCAGGTTCTGGACGGCTGCGTTTGAGCTCATCAACTGCCGCGTGCAGCTGGCCCTTTCAGTCTGTCCAGCCTTGGTATTGCTCGCCACCCAGGATGACGACCAACGGCCATGGTATATCAAATTGCTAATTTCTTACCTATTATACTATGCCAAGAAAGAATTTTTTCTCGAGTGGAATGCTTCTTCCCCCCTCTCCATTGATTCCAGGGAGAAAGCTGTTAAGGAAGTCCTTCCCATGTATAAACTGACCTACATTAGTAGGAACTACCCACAGACATTTGATAGGGTATGGCAGCCGTGGCTAACCCAATAAATGAGCCCCTCCTTCTGATGTTCTATCTAGGCATGGGCCTGGACATGGCTGTCACCCCCGCTCTAGGATGTATGTGCAGGATGATACTTTTTGTGACCTATGTGGTTTTTTTGTGGTGCACTGTACTGTTCTATACCTATCACAATGCCAATACCTGTATTCTTTTTCCCTGACGTCTATATGAATTGTACCAATGCCATTATGGTTGTTAAAAAAAAAAAGAGTCCTCAGTTCAAAATGGACTACAATTTCATTGAGAAAAAGGTTCACCTTTAATAAATGGCTTTTTTTATCATTGGACTAGAAGCTCATTCATTAGAATATGAGTGAGAAGATGAAATGCGGATGTTGATAACTAACACGAATATTTAGAATTCTCGCTATGATACTCAATGAACGGGTCTATGTTGACATATTAAAGACACAATTCCAAAAGTTAAAAAAGAAATAAAAAGAGAACTCAAAAATAAATATTTAGCATATCATGTTGTTTTTATTATTTATTTTTTTCAAATAAAAAATAAAGACAAATACAAACTAAAAGAATTTAAAGAAAGTGTAATGAAAGTTCGCTAAAGGTGCCATTGCAGCTATTTTTTTATATGGTCTAGAAAGCATTAAAAAACTATACCCAAAACATACAAAAAAAGAAAATTGTAAATAAAAATGTTTTGGGGGTATTTTGGGGTATTTATTTTTTTCGTAATATCTAATACACTTGAAATAGCCCAAAACACACCAAAAATGAGAAAAGAGAAACAAAGTTTTAACAAATTAATTATTTATGTTATTTTTGGGAGGTTTTAATATTTATGTTATTTTTGTTAACACATTATGTGTAATCATGATCAGTGATCATGATAATGCATGCTGTGGGAGATTTCCACTCACTTCCTAAGTGTGTGATACCCATAGACAAAATGATGGGTACTGTAGTCACTAGCAAAGGGGGTGCAGACAATAATAAAAACATTTTCAAAGGTTCTACACCTTCCCCACGATGCTAAATTTTGTTTTTTTCGACCATGTCCCCATTGGAGAGATTTCTCACCTGTTCCTGTCCTGACAGGAAGTGAGCAGAAATTTTCCCAACAGGGAAACTGACAATAATAAATACCTTACAGACGTTCTAACCAATCCTCACTCTATCCAAAAGAAAAATAAAATGTTTTGTCTGGAGTTAGGCTTTTATTGGGTTTCATTAAAATATATTTAGGACCAGGGAATTCGGCTGGGAGTGCAGCCATTTTACATGATTCTGTGTTGTACAACAACTTCAGAGTGCATTGGTATGGCTGAAGAAAGGGCGGTGCTTATATCATTGAACAGCATTTCTCTTTGACTTAGATTCAGAGCTATGAAGAAGAATAGGGACACCTATAGGGAATTAGTTGATAGGACAGCCAATGATCAATGACACGCTGAATATTAGAACTAATCATCAGTTATGCTACACTGTCCTATTTAATCTAAATGTATAATCTTTTTAAAGTCCTGCGATGTAGTGAACACACAAAACTAGCACCCAGTGCAAAAAAAAGTGAGCACACAAAAGGGAGCACACAAAAGAGAAGCACACAAAAAAGTGCACAGGGTGTACGTCTAGCCCTCCTCCAAAGAGAAAGGGCCCTAGACCTGATCCCATGGAGCGCAACGCTCCTGACAAGTACTGAGGCACTCACTGGTCCACCTGGCCGAAACCAAGTGGACCCCTTTCTTCTGGAGGCCTGCCAAAGCAAGGCCACCCCAAGTATGTAGTGGGACTCCCCCTTAAGGAGAGCAGGAAACTCTGAACAAAAGGTCACATGCCTCCCTCGCCCCAAGACTTTCAGGGCAGGCCTGAGGACCTACACCCTATTAATCAGGAAAGTGAAAAAGTGCGTACTGTGCTGTGCAAAAGTGCAAGTGACAAACATACATTAAAAAAAGGGAAAGGGGAAGTGGATAAGTGCTTTCTGTGCCATAGTGTAGAACTATGGCGGGTCACTTGGCCAGGAATAAAAAATTCCTCCAGTCCTGGCCAAAAGGCCTGGCTCTAGAGGCAGGTGCAAAAAAAAATTGTGACTGGTGTAGTGACCACGGTGCCTAAAACTCAAAGTAAGCTTCCTCACTGTGAGAATTTCAGCACCCCTGGACTGCCACTCCAGGGGCACATACACCGCGGGCTTCTTTCTCAGCCCCATCCCTACCAGAAAGGCATCAGAACTTAGAAAGTTTAGGGAGAGCCTTGCCTACAACTGGGGACAAGCCTGGTGCACCAGGCCAGAATCAACCCAGAAGGAAAAGGCTCCCCCACCACTCTCACCATTCCCACCTAATTACATCCGGGATTACTAACTGACTCCCCAGTTGGCGACGGGAGCCAGGGTTCTATCCGGGACAACTGATAAGAACAGATACTACACTTGATCTTAACCAAAAGGCCAGGAAGCAATTCAATCTAAATGTATAATGTTTGACTTGAGTGTACCTTTCAATAAATATAAGACTACTTTTACATCCTTCCCACCTTCAGAAACCACATTTGTTCCTAATGATCTGAACTCGCAGAACGTCTTCACGCTAAACCTCATTTACACATTAACCTGACTGTCAGTAGGAGCAGGAGCAATCTAAATATTTACACAAATTAACCATGAACCCTAAAATAAACCAACCTTACAAGGTATAAGCAAAACAAACGAGGAAAATAAACAGCATTATTTGATTAGAATCGCATACATCTTTTGAATAATTACTGAGAAGACTTGCATTTGTTTTGTTTTTTTAATTGTACTGGATTTGGAATTATATTGCGGACATGTTCGTTGTTTGCTCTCTCTGTTACTGCCATCATTCATGCGGAGCAACTTGGGGTTGATACATAGACACTGGAAAGAAGAAAGAAAGAAGTCTATCACAACCAATCAGGTGATAGGTTTCATCTTCCACCCACAACTAGAAAAATGACAGCTGGGATCTGATTAATTGCTATGGATAGATCTAAATGATACCTTTCTTTTAGCTTTAGTACAAAAGTAGAAAAAGTCTTTTGAGTTATGGGAGTTTCCCCCCCCCATGTTACAGAAATGTCTAGTAAATTAAAAATATATATTAGCAAGGCCAACAACTGTTTTCCTTTAACCTCTTCAGCTGCGGAAGGTTTTACCCCCTTCATGACCAGGTCATTTTTTTGCTGTTTAGCACGGCAATACTTTATCTGGTAATTGCGCAGTCATGCAACATTGTACCTAAACAAAATTTATAGAATTGTTTTCACACAAATAGAGCTTTTTTGGTTGCATTTGATCACTACTGGATTTTTTATTTTTTATTATATAAATGAAAATATATATATATATATATTTCAAAACATATCCAATTAAAAAATGTAAAAAATCTAATTTCTTCATATATTTAGGCCAAAGTATATTCTGCTACATGTCTTTGGTAAAAAAAAAATCCCAATAAATGTATATTGATTGGTTTGCGTGAAAGGTATAGTGTCTCCAAACTATGGTGTATATATAATGGGATTTGTTTTTTTTACTACTAATGGCGATGATCAGCAACTTATAGTGGAACTGTGATAATGCGGTTGGCTATTTGGCACTAACTGACACTGGGTGGGAACTGACTGACACTGACTTCACCAGTGACACTAATATAGTGATCAGTGAGAATACTATACACTGTCACTGTACTAATGACACTGGTTGGGAAGGGGTTAACATCTCTGGTAATCAAGGGGTTAAGTGTGTGCCTAACAAGTGTTAATATGTGTATTATGTGCTGCTTTTTACTAAAAATATTTTTGTTCCCTGCTTTGCAAGTGCTTGCATGCATATTATTATGTGCTTTTTAGAGCATCTTTCCCATAAACTAAATCCCAGGGTGCTTTGTTAAGAAAATTTCAACCAAACATTCTGGATGTCATATAGACTGCACTTCCTGCTGTTTATGACTTCTTATTTGCCAATGAAACTACTCATCACATTTGCTGTCCAACAAGATGTTGATCCATCATAATGGTAAATGCTTACTGGTCAGCATGACCATATTACCAGTGCTTATTGGTCAGCATTAGAGATGAGCGAATTATTCAAAAATTCGGTTCGGCTGATTCGCCGAATTCGCAGATTAAATTCGCTTCGTGCCGAATATATTCGCTGCGAATTTAACTTATAAAAAGGGTGTTTCTAGGCTTCAGAGAGCCTTTATATTAGTGCAGAACACTGTACCTTTAATTTAAATGCCCTTGGAGTCTGCTGGGGAAGAGAAATAATACTGTCAGTCAGTATGACATGCAGATGAGTGCCGTCGATTTTAGAATCACCGCACACTTCACTCATTTGGGCAGTCACGGGGCATAACCAGAGTGTGGAGCCACAGTGTGGCGGTGGAGGCAGCAGCAATGGGAGGCCATACAGCACCCTATGACAAAATGGAACCCACCAGCAGTGTGAGGAGACCTGAAAGTGGCACATGGCAGAGTGTGGCGATGGAGACAGCAGCAATGGGAGGCCGTACAGGGACCCATGACACACTCTGGACCTGGCAGCAGCATGAGGAGGCGGTACAGGGGCCCATGACAGATTACGGGCCTGGCAGCAGCATGAGGAGTCGGTACAGGGGCCCATGGCAGAGTGGCGGAGCGTAAGCAGCTAAAATTGAAGGCCATACAGAGGCCTATGTTAAAAAGTCCCCCCAGCAGCAGCGTGGGGAGACGACTATCAAGAGTCCAATGGCAGAGTGGCGGAGCAGAAGCAGCTTCAATTGAAGGCCATACACAGGCCTAGGTTAAAAAGCGGAAGCCGTCAGCAGCGTGAGCAGACGACAGAGACACATGGCGCAGGGTGGCGGTGGATGCAGCAGTATTCGGAAGCCAAACACAGGCCTCGGTTAAAAAGCGGAAGCCGTCAGCAGCGTGAGCAGACGACAGAGGCACATGGCGCAGGGTGGCGGTGGAGGCAGCAGCAATGGAAGGCCATACAGCACCCTATCACAAAATGGAACCCACCAACAGTGTAAGGAGACCTGAAAGTGGCACATGGCGCAGGGTGGCGGTGGAGGCAGTAGTATTCGGAAGACATACACAGGCCTAGGTTAAAAAGCGGAAGCCGTCAGCAGCGTGAGCAGACGACAGAGACACATGGCGCAGGGTGGCGGTGGATGCAGCAGTATTCGGAAGCCAAACACAGGCCTCGGTTAAAAAGCGGAAGCCATCAGCAGCGTGAGCAGACGACAGAGACACATGGCGCAGGGTGGCAGTGGAGGCAGTAGCAATGGAAGGCCATACAGCACCCTATCACAAAATGGAACCCACCAACAGTGTAAGGAGACCTGAAAGTGGCACATGGCGCAGGGTGGCGGTGGAGGCAGCAGTATTCGGAAGCCATACACAGGCCTAGGTTAAAAAGCGGAAGCCGTCAGCAGCGTGAGCAGACGACAGAGACACATGGCGCAGGGTGGCGGTGGATGCAGCAGTATTCGGAAGCCAAACACAGGCCTCGGTTAAAAAGCGAAAGCCGTCAGCAGCGTGAGCAGACGACAGAGGCACATGGCGCAGGGTGGCGGTGGAGGCAGCAGTATTCGGAAGCCATACACAGGCCTAGGTTAAAAAGCGGAAGCCGTCAGCAGCGTGAGCAGACGACAGAGACACATGGCGCAGGGTGGCGGTGGATGCAGCAGTATTCGGAAGCCAAACACAGGCCTCGGTTAAAAAGCGGAAGCCGTCAGCAGCGTGAGCAGACGACAGAGACACATGGCACAGGGTGGCGGTGGATGCAGCAGTATTCGGAAGCCAAACACAGGCCTCGGTTAAAAAGCGGAAGCCGTCAGCAGCGTGAGCAGACGACAGAGGCACATGGCGCAGGGTGGCGGTGGAGGCAGCAGCAATGGAAGGCCATACAGCACCCTATCACAAAATGGAACCCACCAACAGTGTAAGGAGACCTGAAAGTGGCATATGGCGCAGGGTGGCGGTGGAGGCAGCAGTATTCGGAAGACATACACAGGACTAGTTTAAAAAGCGGAAGCCGTCAGCAGCGTGAGCAGACGACAGAGGCACATGGCGCAGGGTGGCGGTGGAGGCAGCAGTATTCGGAAGCCATACACAGGCCTAGGTTAAAAAGCGGAAGCCGTCAGCAGCGTGAGCAGACGACAGAGGCACATGGCGCAGGGTGGCGGTGGAGGCAGCAGTATTCGGAAGCCATACACAGGCCTAGGTTAAAAACTGGAACCCAGCAGCGTGAGCAGACGACAAAGACGCACGTGGCAGAGGATGGATCTGGCAGCAGTATGAGAAGGCGGTACAGGGGCCCGTGGCACAGTGTGGTGATGGGGGCTACAGCAACTGGATGCCAGAAAGTGGCCGATAGGGCTATATACTGCATGGAATTATAAAGTTGTAAAGACAGCGGCCTATAAGGCTATACACACTATAACAATCATGACTTGATTGACCATTGGCCTATAAGTCTATACACAGCATGAATATCATGACTTATTCTGAGAGTGGTTTGGAAGGCTATATACAAAAAGTAATTCATGAGCTGTCCGGACAGCGGACAATAAGTACATATATACAAATCAATTCATCAGCTGTCCAGCCAGCGGCCTCAAAGGCGACACATATAGAAAGCAATTCATGAGCTGTTCAGACAGCGGCCTCTAAGGCGACAGATATACAAAGCAATTCCCGAGGTGTTCAGGGAGCGGCCTGAACGGCTAGGTTATTAGGTCAGTTGTGTCAGGAACTGGTGGTTTGAAATCCAGACTAATCCACGCCTGATTCATTTTCACAAACGTGAGTCTCTCCACACTTTGGGTGGACAGTCGTGTCCTCCGCGGAGTTACAATACCTCCTGCCGCACTAAACGCGCTCCGATGCCACGCTACTGGCCGGGCATGACAGCCTTTCAAGGGCAAATTCAGCTAGTTGGGGCCAAAGGTCAAGTTTCGTTGCCCAGTAGTCAAGGGGATTGTTTACCTCGGTTGGCAGGGTGCTGTCCAAGTAGGCCCAAGCCTGTTGTTTGAGGTCCTGCTCCAGGTCCACCTGATGCTGCTGCTGCTGCTGCTGCGGCTGGTTAGTAGTTTCCTCACTGTGCTGGTGAAGAAAGCTACTCATCATCGACTGCAGACTGAGGCAGCCGCTGCTGGTGGAGCTGCCACTGCTCCTACCACCCCACCCCTCCCCTGCTGCCATGCAGCGGAACGCGAGCGCACAGGGCCCACAGTGTCTGAGGATGGACGTTGGCGCAGAAAGGCAGAGACCAACTGACTACATAGGTGGTTTTTATAGTACTTTATTTTGGCCTCCCTCTCAGCAGGTGTGAAAAAGGCCACCATTTTTGAACGGTAGCGAGGGTCCAACAAGGTGGACAGCCAAAAGTCATCCCTCTGTCTGATGGTTATTATTCGGCTGTCGCTACGCAAGCAACCGAGCATGCTATGGGCCATTTGTGCCAAGGAATGCGAGGGACTCCCTGCCTCCATCTCCACAGCATACTGCCACGGTGCGTCTGGGTCCTCTGTCTCCTCCTCCTCCTCTACCAGATGCTCCTGCTCCTCCACTCCTGTCCGCTGAGTGGAAAAACCACCCATTTCACTCAATAATTCCTGAGCACCAATGTCCTCCTCTACCTCCTCCTCTTCTTCCTGTCCTGCCCCCACAGGGGTCATGTGGTGTTGAGATCTGTGCGCCACGTCTACCGCACCCTGACCAGCCATTGTTAACAGCATTTGTTCCAGGACGTGCAACAGAGGAATGACGTCGTTCATCCCATAGTCCTGCCGACTCACGAATAGCGTGGCCTCCTCAAAGGGCCTGAGCAAGCGGCAGGTGTCACGCATGAGCTGCCAATGGCTGACATCTAAGTTACACAGGGAGTACCTTTATCCGCTTGTAACATCAGGAAATCAGTGATGGCCTTTCGCTGTTCGTAAAGGCGGTCTAACATATGTAGGGTTGAATTCCACCTTGTTGCAACGTCGCAGATCAGGCGATGCTGTGGAATTCCGTTCTGCCGCTGCAGCTCAAGGAGGGTGTGCTTTGCGGTGTAGGAATGGCTGAAATGCATGCAAAGTTTACGTGACATTTTAAGGATGTCTTGCAGTGGGATGGTGGATTTTAGGAACCGCTTGACAACCAGATTGAACACGTGAGCCATGCATGGCGCATGGCACAACCTTCCTTGACGCAGAGCAGACACCATGTTCTTTCCGTTGTCGGTCAACATGGTTCCGATTTTCAGTTTGCGCGGAGACAGCCATCTGTCGATTTCTCTGTTCATTACACTCAGAAGTTCCTCCCCTATGTGACTACGTTCACCAAGGCATACCAAGTGCAGCACAGCGTGACACCGTTGCACCCTGCACATGTGATATGCCGGTCGGGTAATGGGACTTGGCACGGGGGTGGCGGCTGAGGACACGGCGGAAGAAGAGGTGGTAGAGGCGAGCATCTTTGCTGGACCAAGGACGTGCAAACGTGGAGGCAAAAGCGGCGTGACCTGTCCAAGTTGCTGGTGCGGCTGTGCCGGCACCACGTTCACCCAGTGGGCCGTAAATGACATGTACTGTCCCTGACCGTAGTTACAGCTCCACACGTCGGCGCTGCCGTGCACTTTGGCAGAGACCGACATGCTCAAAGACTGGCCCACCATCTCTTCTACATGTGAATGCAGGGCTGGCACTGCCTTTTTGGCGAAGAAATGCCGGCTTGGCACTCTCCACCGCGGCTCGGCACAAGCCATCATTTCTCGGAAAGGTGCTGAGTCCACCACTTGGAAAGGGAGGGACTGCAGCACCAGCAACTTGGACAGGAGGACGTTCAGCTTCTGCACCGTCGGGTGCGTGCTCGCAAACTGTTGTCTCTTGGAAACGGATTCCAAGAAAGACTGCTGACGGAATCCGTGAAGAGGAGTAGCAGGAGAAGGAGCATCTGAACGAGCGGAAGATGCCAACGAGCGACAACTCCCCTCAGCAGAGGTGTTGGAGCCTTGACTGGCTGATAGAGGGCGATTGACGTCGGGTGACGGAGCAAGTAACGGAGCGGGTGATGAAGCGGGGGCTGGGGCAGGCAGAACCGCCGTATCTTTATCACGGTTTTCCCAGGCCACCGAATGGCGACGCTGCATATGCTGACGCAACGCTGTAGTCCCAACATTGGCCCCCTGGCCACGCTTGACTTTCTGGCCACATAGTCGACATACGGCTACGTTTACTTCCTCGGGCGGCTTGACGAAAAATTGCCACACCGCCGAGTAGGAAACTTTGCCCCCGCTACTCCTCACTGGCTGACTGCTACTTCCTCCGTGCACACCGGCACCACTACTGGCCGTGGTGGTAGGCTGCAGTGGAGCTGGTGCTCTACTCCGTGGCCGTTTGGCTCCACTGACACTGCTGCGACCCTGCTGCCTCCTGGGCAACCCACCGACTGTTTTGCTCGCTGGCAAGCTGGCACCCTCTTCTCCTGATGATGCGGAAGCAATAGCCTGATGACGACGAGGCTGCCAAGTGCGATCAGCCTCATCATCATCAATTAGGGTCTCCGCGTCACTACTAGCCCCCTCGGCTGCGTGTGGGTCAGGAGACAGACCTGTCTCTAGACCGGCTACCGAGCCACTCTCCTCGCCAGTACTTCTTCGCCTGGCTGCTGAAGAGGCGGATGTCTCCCCCCATTCCTGACCGCCCTCTGTTAGCTCTTCCTCACTGTACAGTGGGGCTGAGCCCACAGCATGCGATACTTCGCTTGGTGAGGGAACAGCAAAGGACAGGGGCAGGTCGAGGACACGTGATTTCAGTGGGCTTGCTCATGGGCCATGCCAACTAACGGTTGTGTCTGACGTACCCACCGACCGTTGGCTGTAGGTGTCAGAGGTGACCTGGGAAGAGGAAGACGACCGAGTCAACCAATCGATGATGGCAGGGTTGTCGGTGGAGACACGACCGCTGGATGACACCGGGAGCACTGGCCTCTGGCTGCGACTAGTGCTGCCTCGACCCCTTCCTCTGCTGCCACGTCTGCTCGCTCCTGAAACATTGCCTCCTCTGCCACTCTTCTGCGTGTTGTCTGACATACTCTTTAATTCAATAAGCACCCCAAAAATAAAAACGGATTTAACTCTTTGAACGTACAATAGTGGTTGTGAAGCAGAAAGTCAGTTTATTTAGCACAATCGGTCAATTGCAGCTTGCCGTTGGCTGGAAACTGTACGTTTAGGTCACTGGAATGCACTAATCACTCAAAAAATATTACCGCCAGCCGGCGTGTAAATGGATTTAACTCTTTGAACGTACAATAGTGGTTGTGAAGCAGAAAGTCAGTTTATTTAGCACAATCGGTCAATTGCAGCTTGCCGTTGGCTGGAAACTGTACGTTTATGTCACTGGAATGCACTAATCCCCCCAAAAATATTACCGCCACCCGGCGTGTAAATGGATCTAACTCTTTGAACGTACAATAGTGGTTGTGAAGCAGAAAGTCAGTTTATTTAGCACAATCGGTCAATTGCAGCTTGCCGTTGGCTGTAAACTGTACGTTTATGTCATTGGAATGCACTAATCACCCAAAAAATATTACCGCCACCCGGCGTGTATACGGATTTAACTCTTTGAACGTACAATAGTGGTTGTCAAGCAGAAAGTCAGTTTATTTAGCACAATCGGTCAATTGCAGCTTGCCGTTGGCTGGAAACTGTACGTTTAGGTCACTGGAATGCACTAATCACTCAAAAAATATTACCGCCAGCCGGCGTGTAAATGGATTTAACTCTTTGAACGTACAATAGTGGTTGTGAAGCAGAAAGTCAGTTTATTTAGCACAATCGGTCAATTGCAGCTTGCCGTTGGCTGGAAACTGTACGTTTATGTCACTGGAATGCACTAATCCCCCCAAAAATATTACCGCCACCCGGCGTGTAAATGGATCTAACTCTTTGAACGTACAATAGTGGTTGTGAAGCAGAAAGTCAGTTTATTTAGCACAATCGGTCAATTGCAGCTTGCCGTTGGCTGGAAACTGTACGTTTAGGTCACTGGAATGCACTAATCACCCAAAAAATATTACCGCCACCCGGCGTGTATATGGATTTAACTCTTTGAACGTACAATAGTGGTTGTGAAGCAGAAAGTCAGTTTATTTAGCACAATCGGTCAATTGCAGCTTGCCGTTGGCTGTAAACTGTACGTTTATGTCACTGGAATGCACTAATCACCCAAAAAATATTACCGCCACCCGGCGTGTATATGGATTTAACTCTTTGAACGTACAATAGTGGTTGTGAAGCAGAAAGTCAGTTTATTGTACACAATCGGTCAATTGCAGCTTGCCGTTGGCTGGAAACTGTACGTTTGTGTCACTGGAATGCACTAATCACCCAAAAAATATTACCGCCAGCCGGCGTGTAAATGGATTTAACTCTTTGAACGTACAATAGTGGTTGTGAAGCAGAAAGTCAGTTTATTTAGCACAATCGGTCAATTGCAGCTTGCCGTTGGCTGTAAACTGTACGTTTATGTCACTGGAATGCACTAATCACCCAAAAAATATTACCGCCACCCGGCGTGTAAATGGATCTAACTCTTTGAACGTACAATAGTGGTTGTGAAGCAGAAAGTCAGTTTATTTAGCACAATCGGTCAATTGCAGCTTGCCGTTGGCAGGAAACTGTACGTTTATGTCACTGGAATGCACTAATCCCCCCAAAAATATTACCGCCACCCGGCGTGTAAATGGATCTAACTCTTTGAACGTACAATAGTGGTTGTGAAGCAGAAAGTCAGTTTATTTAGCACAATCGGTCAATTGCAGCTTGCCGTTGGCTGGAAACTGTACATTTATGTCACTGGAATGCACTAATCACCCAAAAAATATTACCGCCAGCCGGCGTGTAAATGGATTTAACTCTTTGAACGTACAATAGTGGTTGTCAAGCAGAAAGTCAGTTTATTTAGCACAATCGGTCAATTGCAGCTTGCCGTTGGCTGGAAACTGTACGTTTATGTCACTGGAATGCACTAATCACCCAAAAAATATTACCGCCACCCGGCGTGTATATGGATTTAACTCTTTGAACGTACAATAGTGGTTGTGAAGCAGAAAGTCAGTTTATTTAGCACAATTGGTCAATTGCAGCTTGCCGTTGGCTGGAAACTGTACGTTTATGTCACTGGAATGCACTAATCACCCAAAAAATATTACCGCCACCCGGCGTGTAAATGGATCTAACTCTTTGAACGTACAATAGTGGTTGTGAAGCAGAAAGTCAGTTTATTTAGCACAATCGGTCAATTGCAGCTTGCCGTTGGCTGGAAACTGTACGTTTATGTCACTGGAATGCACTAATCACCCAAAAAATATTACCGCCACCCGGCGTGTAAATGGATCTAACTCTTTGAACGTACAATAGTGGTTGTGAAGCAGAAAGTCAGTTTATTGTACACAATCGGTCAATTGCAGCTTGCCGTTGGCTGGAAACTGTACGTTTGTGTCACTGGAATGCACTAATCACCCAAAAAATATTACCGCCAGCCGGCGTGTAAATGGATTTAACTCTTTGAACGTACAATAGTGGTTGTGAAGCAGAAAGTCAGTTTATTTCGCACAATCGGCAAACTGCAGCACCAACTGTGCACGACAGCCACCAAAAAAAAAAAGGGTGTATGTCACTTTAAATTTTCGATTCTTTGATAGCTGTGGCCCTGAGTAACGATTCTGTGTCCCTGAGTAACGATTCTGTGTCCCTGAGTAACGATTCTGTGTCCCTGAGTAACGATTCTGTGTCCCTGAGTAACGATTCTGTGTCCCTGTGTAACAATTCTGTGTCCCTGAGTAACAATTCTGTGTCCCTGAGTAACGATTCTGTGTCCCTGAGTAACGATTCTGTGGCCCTAAAGTCTCTGTGGCCCTAACTCTGTCCCTTAATACAGACAGGTCTGTCTCTCTTGAATGACCAGAGGCTAATGGAGAATTCTAAGATGGCCGCGATTTATAGCTCCACCATTACACAGTGCTGGCTGGCTGCTGATTGGCTAATGCGATCACATGTCATGATTCATGACTCATGAATGCATTATGGGTCAGCGCGCCTTGTCTGCGCGCCTTCCCAGAGATCCCCGCCCCATCTTCTCTGTCCATTTTCTCCTGTCGCCACACATGTCGCCGCCATTTTTGGGAAAATTCGATTCGTGCATCCGAAGTTTGCTAACCTTCGGATTCGTCGCGAATAGAATTTTTCCAAATATTCGGAACGAATTCCACTTCGTCATGTTCGATTCGCTCATCTCTAGTCAGCATGACCACATGACCATGCTGATCAATGAGAAACAGTTCTTTTTTCTGGGACTCCTTACCACAAGGAGAAGCCCCAGATGTGCTTCTCATTGAGCCACACCAGTGGTCTCCAAACTGTGGCTCAGGGGCCAGATATAGCCCTTTGCTTGGTTTCATCCAGCCCTTGGAGCAATATTTCATCCACTGACACCAACAATGTGGCATAATTCCCCCCCACTGACACAAATGAAGGGCCGCAATTTCTCCCAATGGCACCAATGATGAGGTACAGTTCCTCCAAATGACATGAATAATGGGCCACAATTTCTCCCAATGACACCCAATGATGGGACCCAGGGACACCAATGATGAGGCACAATTCCTCCCAATGACACCAATGTTTGGGCATTGTTTTTTCAATCTGATCTTTTGAACTTTTCTGCTCCCAATGGCCACAGTCAAGCCCTCCTACAGTCTGAAGGACAGTAAACTGGCCCTTTGTTCAGAAAGTTTGGAGACTCCTGATCAACATGGTCACTTGGCTGTGCTGGCCAACAAGCTCTTGCCATTATGAGCATTACGGTGGTTACTTACTCCGGGGCTATGTATTTCAGTGTACGGACCACTACACTGGCAGCACAGGTCATCACGCCTGCTATGTGCAGCAAGGTCTAGAAGGGTGGCCAGGATATTTTGAGTTAGTTCACCTTTTTCATGAAATTGTGAACTTACCCTTTAAGCATTCTACAAAATTCATGTGGAATTCCAATTTTATTTCATTTTTATTTTCCATTTCAATTGTTTCAATTGTTCAAATGTTCCCATTTATCCAGGTCTCGGCAGAGCTAATAGTAGTTTGTCACATTCAACTGCACTTGTTCTTTAATTCTGAAGATATTCTAAATGCTCTGTTCTGACACTCATTGGAATTGAAGAATCTGCTTGGATAATCTACAAAATGTCTTCAACATTACAGATCAAGTCCAGTTGAATTAGATTACCCACCTCTAGCTATTCCATCTCAATTATGAATATCTAAAACTAGAAAATTATTCTCTGATTTCTATTCCATGAAACCAGCCTGTAGACAGGATTTCCCAGCATTCTTACCTCCTGCTCCTACAATTGACTTGTATTTACCAGAAGTCTGCATAAAATTTGAGGTCAGATTGCTTGCATCCCCTAACTTTAATGGATAGGGAGTTTCACTGTTAAAGAAGGACCAGAAATGTCTAATGAAATACTAGGGATGTATTGTTTGTTATTACAGCACTGGAACTGGTCAGGCATTATACTAAAGGCCGAGCCTCCTTCTTAGCATTATGCAAAGTGATTTCAGCAAGTCTTCTAGTATGCAACATGTAGAGCAGTGATCTCCAAACTGTGGTCCATGGACTGGATGCTTGCATTTATGTGGCCCTTGAAGCCCTATTCCTCCCACTGAAACCAACAATGGGACACTATTCCTTCTACTGACTCCAATGATTTTAAATTACGATTCCAATTATTGAGGGAAAAAAGCTGTCCAAACCTATTTGGCCCTATGTGAAAAAGCAATTGCTCCCCCTTGCTAAATCATAACTGAACTGTGATTAACCACATTTTTTGGAAACCTGGGTTAAATTTCACTTGCCACACCCAGGCCTGATTACTGCCAGACCTGTTGAATCAAGAAATCACTTAGTGATACTAAACCCACAACAGTAAATTCAGTCTGTATATGCAGTAAAACATGTTTGTTATACTCACTGTGGAACCTAAGGGGTTAATCCTCTGCATTGTGTAAAAATGCTGTCTGATCCTTTCTTCTCTGTTCCTTCCCTTTTTAAAGCGACCACTTCTTATCTCCAGACTGAACTGTAGGCATGCACTTGCTCAGTTTGATGTGTATCACTAGAGAGGTTTTTTTTTTCTTGGGAGAGTGCATGTAATTAGCACAGGGCCAATCAGCACTGTCCAGACAGGTCAAGGGATTTCCATCCTCCTAGAATAGAAGGAAAACTCCTCCTTCAAGCTTTAGTTAGTGGTGGGCTGGACACAGATAGAAGTCACAAGAGTGCTCCAACTGTTGATGAGAAAAGGTATTTAGCAGTTTACATCTACTATAATAATTGTATTTCCATGTTCTGTGTACTGTGGGAGACCAGATACTGTATAGTGAATGCAGGGTTCTGGGTTTAGTAACACTTTAAATAGAAGCTGTCTGACAAAGTGAAGCATGCTAAAAGATCTCAAAAAGCAAAAAAACATATCATGCTGAAATCTAAAGAAATCCAGGAACAGATGAGAAACAAAGTAATTTACATGTATCAGTCTGGATAGGGTTACAAAGCCATTTCTAAAGCTTTGGGACCCCAGCAAACCACGGTGAGAGCCATTATCCACAAATGGAGAAAACTTGGAACAGTGGTGAACCTTCCCAGGAGTGCCCGGCCTACCAAAATTACTCCAAGAGCACAACAACAACTCATCCAAGAGATTATAAAATAACCCAGAACAACATCTAAAGAACTGCCTCACTTGCCTCAGTTAAGGTCAGTGTTCATGATTCAACAATAAGAAAGAGACTGGGCAAACATGGCATCCATGATAGAGTTCCAAGGCGAAACCCACTGCTGACCAAAAAGAACACAGAACACATCTCACATTTGTCAAAAAACATCTTGATTATCCCCAAGACAATGGGCAAATATTCTGTGGACTGATGAGACAAAAGTTTAACTTTTTAGAAGGTGTGCGTCCTGTTACATCTTATGTAAAACTAACACAGCATTTCATAAAAAGAACATCATACCAATAGTCAAATATGGTGGTGGTAGTGTGATGGTCTGGGGCTGCTTTGCAGCTTCAGGACCTGGACAACTTGCCATAATTGATGGAACCACGAATCCTGAAGGACAATGTCTTGCCATCAGTTTGTGAACTCAAGCTCAAGTGCACTTGGGTTATGCAGCAGGACAATGATCTGAAAAACACCAGCAGTCCAACATTGAATGACTCAAAAAAACAAAAAACAAAAAACACGAAAATAAGGTTTTGTGGTAGCCTAGTCGAAAGTCCGGACTTAAAACCTATTGCGATGCCGTGGCATGACCTTAAGCAGTCCATTCATGCTCAAAAACCTTCCAATTTGGCTAAATTAAAACAATTCTGCAAAGAAGAGCGGGCCAAAATTTCTCCACAGCAATGTGAAAGACTCAATACCAGTTAGCCCAAACGCTCAATTGCAGTTGCCAAGGGTGGCAGAACCAGTTATTAGGTTTAGGGGGCAATTACTCTTTCACATTGGGCCAGGCAGGTTTGCACAGCTTTTTTCTCTTAATAAATGAAATCATCATTTAAAAACTGCATTTTGTATTTACTCGGGTTATCTTTATGTAATATTAAAATTTGTTTGATGACCTGAATCATTTAAGTGTGACAAATCTGCAAAAAAAGTAAAAAATCAGGAAGGGGGCAAATATCTTCTCAGAGCACTGTATACTAAAAAAACTGTTAGATAAAGAACAAGAATTGCATAAGCATAAAATAAATGGAACCTATGTGATAAAAGATTTTTATAAATTTAAAATATAATTCTCAATCAAAAACAAAAATTCACAATAACAGTGGTAAAATTAAAGTGTCATCAGAATTGGCCACAGAATAACTGAAATCTTTTGACTGATGTTGATAAACACAACAAATCCCACATTGTCGTCTCATGTAATAATGGGGAAAAGAGTATTAGAGTTTTCTGTCTGTGCACGGATAAACCCCTGTGACCTTCTGTCCTCCTTTTCCAGACTTGGTTAAAAGTAATATTGCAACATTCATAGAATCGTGTGTGCTCTGTATAGATCTTCATTCAGTAGCTGACTTTGTTCCATTTCCCCACTGTTACACCATACCACACCGTGCTCTTCCACTGCAAGAGTATTGCTCACATATGTAACTGTCGCCACAGATCTGCAAAGGATGGTGTTTGTGGGTAGATAGCTTTCAGCAAACCTCTGTATCAAACACACTGCTGCAAGGTGTATTTCATTGCATCACCTCTGCAAAATAATGTGGTGCAGAGCTCATTATTTGTGCAGTTCTGCATATCTATGGAACTTACTAGGTACATCTGTCAGTTCCAGGAATCAAATTAAAGTTGATGTTTTATAAAACTGTGGAAACATTAGAATTAGATTGCTGATGGTGACAAGTACAGAGTGTTTTTATCAGTGGCAGTATTCAATTTTTTTTAACTTAAGTATTTCAAATTTTTAAAGTGTTTCTTTAACCACTTGCCTACCAGGCACTTATACCCCCATCCTGCCTAGGCCAATTTTCAGCTTTCAGCGCTGTCACACTTTGAATGACAATTGTGCGGTTATGCAACAGTGTACCCATATGGAATTTTTATAAATTTTTTTCACACAAATAGAGCTTTCTTTTGCTGGTATGTACCGTCTGCTGGGTGTTTTATTTTTTGTGCTATAAACAAAGAAAAAGCAAACATTTTGAAATAGTTTTTTATTGTTTCTATTATAAAATTTTGCAAACAGGTAATTTTTCTCCTTCACTGATGTACGTTGATGAGGCTGCACTGATAGGCAACACTGATGGGCACTGATAGGCAGCACTGATGGGCACTGATAGGTGGCACTGATGAGGTGGCACTGATAGGCGGCACTGATGAGCTGGCACTGATATGCAACAATGATGGGCACTGATAGACGGCACTGATGGGCACTGATAGGCAGCACTGATAGGCCGCACTGATGTGCTGGCACTGATATGCAACAATGATGGGCACTGATAGGCTGCACTGATGGGCACTAATAGGCAGCACTGATGGGTGGCACTGACTGATGACACTGACTGGTGGCACTGCTGGGCACTGATGGGTGGCACTGCTGGGCAGCACTGATGGGTGGAACTGCTGGGCACTGGTCGGTGGCACTGCTGGGCACAGGTGGGTGGCACTGATGGGCACAGGTGGGTGGCACTGATGGGCACAGGTGGGTGACACTGATGGGCACTTGTGGGTGGCACTGGTGGGTGGCACTGCTGGGCACTGATCATCAGGGCATTGATCATCAGTGCCCTGATGATCGGTGCCGATCCCTCCTCTGACAATTGGCAGTTATCGGCAGTACTTTCCTCACACTGTGACAGCGAGAGGAAAGTGCAGCTGATAACTGGCAACTGCATTTACCGGTAATCTGCTGTGTCATTGGACATGGCTGATCGCGTGGTAAAAGGCCGCTGTGATTGGCCTTTTACTGCATCACACGGGAGGGTGCGTTCTGGGAGGAAGTCATATGATGCCCTCCCAAAACTGGCCGGCCGCAGTGAAGCCGTCATTCGTCTTTCTGCGGTCGGCAAGTGGTTAAGCTGGCTGCTATGCAGTAGTAGATTTTCAAATGTACATGCGTACGAATATTCTTGCAGAAATACTGTACATTTGATGACTTTAAGAATGTTGTTTGAAACTATTTCAAAATTTTGTTTGTTTTTACCAACCAATATTGGAATGAATGTAATTTCCCAAACGAGAACCACATACACTGTTTGAAATTTGTTCATTCAAGAAAGATTTTCCATTGCGCTTCTTTGAATTTTCTCATCACTGTGGTCAAACACAAATATTGATTTGACCTCACTAACTAGTAGAAAATGGAAAAAAACGTTCTTAAAAGGAGAAAATTCAAGCAAAAAATTCTACTAGCGTATGGACAGCTTAAGTCACAAATACTTTTTAATAAACTCTTGAGGTCTATAATAGGTCTACCATTGTCTGATCAAGCAAACATGTATCTATCAGACATTTTTCCAAAAATTATGTATACACTTGAAAGCCAAAAATCAGGGTAAATCAGTGATGGAGAAGAAGTTAAGCCAGCTATAGATAGTTCAAATCTTGGCCAGTTCAGCAGGGACTGGTTGGGTTTTGAACCATGTATGGGAAGGCTGATTTTACCCAAGACGATCCTTATAGCCTATAGCCGCTAGCAATAATCACTGTGTTCTTCCAGCAGGGATGGCGCCCTGCAGCCCTATGCCAGGAGAAAATAAAAACACGTTGGGTGTGTTTTCCCCATCAACACTGACTGCGTTGATGGGGAATTGAGAGATTTCTTTCCTGCAACTCGCATCATCTATGGCCTGCCTTAGGTGTCTTTGCAAAAAGCATGCAATGCCAATCAACAACTTCTAAAACAACTAATGAATTTATTCAAAAGAGGCATCAACTCAAAAAAGAGAGACATCCTTTTGTACCTTTTCAAGACATTGATGTGACCTCATCCTGAATATATTGTTTGGTTTTTAGCACGAGTTCACAAAAATGATGTCTTGGAATTGGAAAGGGTGCATGGAAGGGCAGCAAATGTATAAGAACATGAAATACTAAAGTTAAGATAATAGAATGAGTGAATTTGAATTAGTTTCTAGACCAGCCTTTTTAACCTTTTTAGCCCAGGGGAAGCACTGAACTAATTTAGATGTTTTAGGCAGCCCATGGTAAAAAATTATTTTATCTACAGATCACATTACATTAGTATGATCAGTTGAAAACTTTTTTTAATAGAAGAATTAAGAAAATGGCATAGAGTATTTCGCTTTACAATACTCACCTGCTCTATATGACAATAATAATTAAATAGAGCATATAATGGTGGTCAGAAAAAAGAACCCAAACTGTGGAAATGATAGTATCCCGTGAAAAAGTGTCTCCATACATTAGTGGTCAAAGAAAAATTCCCCCAAATTGGTGGTCAGTGGAGAAAAGCCCCTTTGCATTGGTGACCTGTGTAGAAATGACCTCTTATATTGGAAGTCATTAGGAAATTGCTGCCTTAAAACATGGTGGTCATTGTAGGTTGCAGAGCAATCTGTCACTGCTTACTTCTGAAAGAATCCTTAGCAACCTCTGGAGGAACCCTTGGGAAAGACTGTTCTAGACTGTTTAAGGCCATAAAGAAATGGTTACTTAAAGGAAATACAATGAATTTTGATTCAGGAAGTTCTTTGATTGCCTTTGGAGGTAATTAATGGATTTTGTCCTAGTTAAAGAAAATTAGAGCATTGTTTATAAGAGTTCATCTTCCTCTAGATTTATTAGGCATTCAATCTAGTCTCTCACAGCACACAGAACATGGAAAAGCAATTATTTTATTAAATATAAACAGCTAAATACCTTTTCTCATCAGCAGTTAGAGCAGTCTTGGGACTGCTGTCTGTGTTCAACAGAGCACTGGTTAAATCTTGTAGGAGTTTTGTGAACCCCTGACCTCTGTCTGGGCAGTGTTGATTGGCCCTGTGCTGATCACCTGCACTCTCCCAAGAAAAAAAACCCTCTCTAGCAATACACACCTAACTGAGCATGTGCAGTGTCTCCACATGATATCTTATCAGGAGATAAGAGAGAGACAATGAAATAAGGGGAGGATCAGAGAAGTCAGGATCAAACAGCATTTTTAGACAATGCAGAGGACTAACCCCTTAGGTTCCACAGTGAGTATCACAAGCATGCTTTACTGCATATACAGTACAGACTGATTTTACTGTTATGGGTTTAGTAAGGTTTAAGGTTCTTAGAATACAAGGCCTTTTATGGTTGAACTGAACATATACAACTGTGTAACTGTGTAAATATAAAGCAAAGACTGGAGTACTCAACTTAAAAATGTTAAACCATATTTCTGTGTGTTGTATGTCTTATGTACGTGTGATAAAAATACATCTAAAGCTCCTGGCCATGAACGGAATATCAAGTGACCAAAACCTTACCAGATTTGAAAAATTTTGATTTATGGCCCTATTTAGGTCACATAAATGGCTCCACAGTGACCAGAAGATATTTTAATAGATATTCCCAATCTGATGTCCCCTGATTTTATTAACAAGCAGAGTTTTTATTTGGGGGAAAGTGCGAAGAAGTTATGTAATGAATATTTTGAGAATCCTGAGTGAGGGAAGGATTTGGGACCCAACTTAACTCCACACCAGAGTGTATGGGACTGTTATTAAACGTTATGATATCCCTAGCCATGAGATGTTCAGCCAGATCTGGTAATGGTGTCATAATGCTTATAGCCATGAAATGGCATTTATGTGATTTGACTGTTTATAGTTGAACCGGGTGATGACCTTGCGTTCTTGTTGACCATAGACATCACTAATGAGATACTTTTAGGTGTAAAAAGTGTACATCAGCTGTCCCCATCCATATTGCTAACCCCTTAACAAAAATACTGCAGCACCCTTTTTCCTCCTCCCCTGCTCAGCCTTTTGAACTCATTGCCCCCAAGTACATAGGTAAATTATAAACTATAAGGTGAGCCACTTTTCAGCCTTGTTCACAGGTGCATTACAATGAAACACTTTTTTTTTTCAATAAAACCCCTTACAGATAGCTAAAAAAGATCAATGGTGTCAGTGGGAACTTATTAGAAGTCATTGCTCAGGCATCCCCTAGGAACCACTGGAGGAACTCTATGGTTCCATGGAACCCTAGTTGAGAAACTCTGTCTTAGAGGGAGTGATGATGTCACCCCCTCAGTCATGTAACAGTCCACGGGCATAGCAATTGGCCACTAGACCAGAGCATTGCATCATAGGAGGAGGTCACATGCACCCCCATACCTGAAGGTAATAAGGTATTTTTTGTTGGCAGTCATGAAAAGAGGAGCATTGGGGATAACTTTAGGACTAGGCACAAGGAGATCTAGGGTGGGTATTCAACAGGGGCGGACTGACAACTCATGGGACCCCCGGGCAATAGGGGATCATGGGGCCCCTGTGTCCTCACCCACACTTAAACCACACCCAAAAAAGCCTATGAAAGGTACCAAGGGCATTTCATGGGGCCCCCTACTGACCCCGGGCCCTCGGGCAGTGCCCAAGTTCCCAAATGATCAGTCCGCCCCTGGTATTCAAAAGACCCTGTGACTTTGTTCTGAATGGGTTGATAAAAGAACTGTAGTGTCTCCTTTAATGCAACAGTTATTAAAAAAAAAAACCATGTGCAGATGTTGCCAAGACATCTGACCACTATCTAATGTCTAAATGTAGATCACCAAGATTACCTACATGCACAAATTCATGACATGACACTCGGAAGCATTGTCTTTTTTTTTTATAACAAAACTACCCTGTTGGGAATGTAGGGGATTATATCTGCTGCAAACTGTTTTTTCTTCCCTGAACTTGTTGATATATGATATTTAAAGAAAGAAAGCAGACAATCACAGGAAAGCATTTCCATTATCATAGAATTTATTTTGCTTTCGGCATAAACAACACAGTAGCGCTGATGCTGGAGAAGAACATTGTGGCAGCTCGGAGACAGCAAGTGCTGAGCCAGCAGAACTGTTAAAAGTCAGTATATATTATCATTTATCAGTGGTCCACATATGCATAGATGCATGTTACACTTTTTTTTAGCACAAGTGTCTGCCTTTTATTATATTCCACTTTTCATTTCCTAATGATTGCACATTTATAAATAACATGGCTGGGAACATGCTTAGAATAATCTTTATTCAGCCTATCAACAGTCAAAGGATTTTTTCAAGGTAACCCCAGCAGTTACATATGTTTTTCTTCTTTCTGGTATACTGGAAATTTCTGCAACTAAAACCACATTTTGGTTTAGCTCCTGTGGGTCCTTATTCTCTTAAAGGGCCATAAACTCTATTTTGACAGTAATCAGTTTTCAAATCTAGTCTAATTAGTTTAGTTTTCACCTGCTCAGTACTTCTGTTTTTGCAGCAGTTCAATTTTTTTCAGGCAACCCACTTTGCTTACTTGGTGAGAGCCTGGTGAATTAAAGTGTCAGTTCTCTAGCCCACATTCACAATTCAGCATTTTTCTGTTCATGCCTGGCAGGACTAGGGTCATTGGTTTGAATCTCAACCATAGCACCACCTGCCTGGAGTTTGCATGTTCTCCCTGTGCCTGCGTTGGTTTCCTCAGAGTATTCCTGTTTCCTCCCACACTCCAAAGACATGCTAATAGATTAATTGGCCCTAGTCTGTGTATGTTTGAATGTGAGTTAGAGACCTTGGATTGTATGCTCCTTGAGGGTTAGGGACTGATGTGAATGTACAATATATGTAAAGCGCTGCTTAAATTGATGGCGTAAGTAACTGTAATAATAAGTACCTGTAATAATAGATTACCCTCTGCCTGACTATTCCCAACATGCAGAATACTATTCTTTTTAAATATCTCTGTTCACAAAAGTAAGCTCATTCGCTTGATACATGTGGGAAAATGCTTGTAAAATGCATGTAATACATCTATATATCTGAAACTTTCACTACCATGATCATTAGTGCAGGGGGGATGATCACATTTCACTACCAGTGGCCACCAATGTGGGGGATGATTAATAGTACAGACACCAATGCTGAGGTTTATTTTTGCATCCACTGATAAATGGTGAATCTTTAGGGTGTTGAGGTGAATGGATTGTGTCAGTTGGTACTCCAATCCACTTTCCTCTAGCACCAAAATGGGTGACAGCGATCGTGGGATCGTCACATATTGGTGGCAGCGATCTTGCGTCTGTCACATATTGGTGGCAGCGGTGGGATATGTGATGGACGCAAGATCGCTGCCACCAATATGTGATGATCCCACGATCGCTGTCACCCATATGTGACAAACGTGGCATCACACCCCAGCCCTTCGCACCCAAACTCATGACCGAAAGACTAGCCAATCTAAAACCACGATGTCATGTGCATAACAATGCCACACCCAGCTGCACCCTGCACAACGATTTTCCAGCTAATTGGACCACAATCTATGTACCGGCGGCAGCCTGAGCGATTGTTACTGGGACAGGTTAATTACTAAATTATCCCTTCACACTGCCACCACCTCCTTTTTGTACATAGAAAGAGGAAACTCAGCGATATCAGCTATAACACTATAATGGTTGAGATAATCGTCTGTATACACGGTTACCGCAGGCCGGTTATACAGAAGGTTAAAAAAACACAGTAGCGCTCTTTTTAGAGGCAGAAATTCGTAAATTGCAATAAAGAGCTATAGAAACAGTTCAACACTTTCAGAAGGAAAGATTTATTACTAAAAGGTCAAATGGTGCAATAAAAATATTTACATAAAAAAGATGTAACCAATATATATATAAATATACAGAGAACAACAGCACAGCAAAGAGATAACAGAAGGAGGTTACAGGGTTAAAGTACATGCCAATCAGCCTTGGGTTTGCAGATAAAGTTTCAGAGCGAAAGGGTATGGGTCTCCCCAGGTGGTTCTGATGTTAAAATGGGAGACTTCTTCAACTTACTCTTCTTAGGCCTGACACCCAATTTGTAGTTCCCCAGCAGGGGGTGTCTCTGAAGTCAAGGACCAATACCCCGTTTAGGGCGGGAAAGTCTGGGCGTAGACCTAAACTAGAGCCAAAATCTCCTGTAGTTCATATTTTGACTCATAACTCTTCATATGCACAAGTGACACTCCACCCGCGGGTAGATTATTATCCAGACACATCTGAGGATTGATTAGATATGAATTATGAAATTCTACACTGAATGGTTCACGAGATCTACTTTTCTGCTTTCCTATGTATTCAAGACAAGGAGAGTGACCTATCAAACTGTTAGTCTCCTCTTGGCCAATCTGATGATATGCCTGGTTTTTATGTAAGACTCTCATATTCCAAGATATGAGACATAGGGGAAAAATAGATTTTTAGAAAGGTTATCTGGTTGTGCTTCCTTGGAATGTCTTTTGAACTCCTGGGAAGGCTGCGTTATCTTTTTATGAGGTGTTAAATTGCACAGGTTCTTTGGACAGCAAGGCCCCAGCTCCCTTGAGGATTTTATAGCTCCTAGCCCCCTGCTGGGCTCTGGCCTCCTGTGACACTTCTAACACACACACACACACACACACACACACACACTGGCCAAATGTCACTGTGCCTCTCAGAGAGGGAGGGGGGGGAGAATGAGGGGAGAACATAGAGAACTCTTAACAAAATGGAGGGCCGTGCCTGCCTCTGGTGGGCATGTTCGCGACACCTGGATATGACTTTTCAAGCCACTTCTTTTGTACCTCATTGTAAAATCATTTGTACATTAGCATTCAGAGTGGGAGAAAAATGAAAACACTAGGAGCCAATCTGGTGTTCTGTATGTACATGTACTGACAGATGAAAGAGAAGTGAGATGTCCTCATCAGTCTGTTGCTGCTTCTTCAGTGTCCAGTCGCAGGCTAGGGGCAAGTAGGTGACCTAGCTATGCTGCTTAAAGCGGAGTTTCATCCGTTTTAGTGTTTATTAAAAGTCAGCAGCTACAAAAACTGTAGCTGCTGACTTTTAATAAACACACATTTACCTGTCTCAGGGTCCAGTGATGTTCTCACCTGCATAGTCCCTTCTACCTTTCTCTCCACCATAGCATCAGCATCTCAACTGTGGGCACCAGGCTGTGACATCTTGCGGCTTCACAACCTGGTGCCCACTGCGCATGCACGGGTCGCGCTGCTAATTGGTCTGGCAGATTCCTGGGACCTGTGAAAGTTCCCAGGAGACTGAGGGAGGGAGGAGGGGGCCGAACTTCCGGTTTACTTTGCTGGAAGTGGGAGCGGGTACAGGTAGCCGCTCCCCCGAAAAGGGGCCAAATATGGCAGTGGAGGGGTTGAGGAGGCAAATAAGCGGAGCTTCCTCTTTTGACTAGAACTCAGCTTTAACTGCAATAAAGAAAATTTGGGTCAGCAGGCTAACTGTGCTCTATGTCATGTTTATACAAATCTCAAGAATAGGTGGAAAGAAAAACAAACTTTTTGACAGGCAAAAAAAATGTATTTCATCTGTATATTTAACTGTTTTCTGTAGCTCAATTGGACTTATAGAAATGCCTAGCTACTGTCCCAATCCAGTGGATTCAGTACAGGAATACAAATAAGGGGTTCTGACTTTAAATTGATTTGAAAGGTACTTTTTTTATTTTCTAAAAATAACAAACATGTCATACTTACCTGCTCTGTGGTTTTGCACACAGCCCTGATCCTCCTCTTCTCTGGTCCCATGCCAGGGCTCCTGGTCCCTTCCTTCTGCCGACTGCCCCCATAGCAGGCTGTTTGCTGAGGGTACACTCTTGCATGCTTGCTCCCAAGCCAACTCTGGGTGTCCATTGACACATGGAGCCGGCTCGGCCCTGCTCTTCCTCCTCACTGGCCAATGGCTCCTGCTGCTGTCTCTGAGCCAATGAAGAGGGAGAGAGTAGAAAGAGCCTTTTTTGTAGCGCACTTTGGTGGATCGAGATCGGGCTCAGGTAAGTACAAGGGGGAGCTTGGAGGAGGGGGACCTAGTATACTGAAAAGAAGTAAGTCTCCTTACGTCTTTTAGTACAGGCCATAAAAGCACACATCTACTGTACAGGTATGTAGACACCTCTCCAAATGAATGAGTTCAGGTGTTTCTGGTGAGGAGCACTGTTATTTATACAACATTCAAAGACATTTTAGATAATGATGTGCTTCAAACCTTATGGCAACAGCTTGGGAAAGGCCTCTTTCCTGTTCCAGCATGAATTTGCCCAAAGCCAGCTCCATAAAACATGAATGGATGAGTTTAGTGTGGAGGAACTCAAGTCACCTCCACAGAGCATGAAATCCTTTGATAACTATGTAATGAAGCGGAATGACAATTATGAGGCAGGTCCTCTGTACATCAGTAACTGACCTCACAAATTCTCTTTTGGCTGAAAGGGCACAAATTTTAACAGAAACACTCCAAAATCTTGAGAAAATCCTTCCTTGAATAGTGGCTTGTTCTTAGAGCTGCAATGGAGAGGACCATCTCCAAAATAATGCCTATGGTTTTGAAATGGGATGTCCAGCAAGCTTGTATGGGTGTAATAGTCAGGTTTCCACACACTTTTGGTCATATGGTGTATACACATCACGGTCAGTTTTGCAAGTTTCTAGTTAACTTGTAAATATGTTTTTGGGTTATGGAAGCTGGACAACTAGAAGGAAACATACGCAAACATAAAGATAAAATGCCATCTGGGCTGTTTATTCAGGTATTGGCTTCCTAAATTATACATTTATCAGAATTAAACAAGAGCTCCCTGTGCTGCCCATTGCAACCAACCAAATTCTTTTATTTGCTAAGCGCTCTAAAGAATGAATGCAAATATTTGATCTGGTTGCTATGGGCATTTGAAGCGTTCATCCTTCAAAAACATTAATATATGCGCTTTGATCATGCGCAAGACCACCTATGAGAAATATATCTTTGAAATATGTAAACATCTACACACAGAATCAAAGGATTTCCATAAACTACAAAATAGGCAGACTTGTTTAACCACCGACATTGATATTTGTGGAGGGCCGGAAATTGGTCTAAAATCTGATTATCATTAGAAAACGCAGTAGGAACTGTTTTATTAGCAGCAGGAAATCTATACTCATTAGAAAGGCAGAATGTAGATGAAGCGCTGCTAAGAGAACATATTATTCCAGTAATGAGTATGGATATACTTGCAGTGAGTAGAAGGAGCATAAAATCAAGAAGAGCACCATATGAATGTTTATAGCCATTTATTAATAAAATGTGCCTCCGGGCAGACTGTTGCTTTAATCAGTCCTGCAGTGAACTGACATCTGTCTGTGGACTGCTGGAACGAACAGTCAGTATTAAATGGACACTATTAATAAAATAATGAAAATTTATATACATAGCAGACAAGACATGTTACTGCCTACATGTACATTTTTAATAAAAACCCATACTTACTTGTGTATTTATCACATATCTAAAGGTGATAGCCCACATGACCTGCTTAAGCCAGCCATAGACAATTCAGCAGGGACCGGACTAGACTCAAACCATGTATGGGCAGGCTGAATGTACCCAAGTTGATTGATCGATCAACTTCAGTGCAACCAGCCTGTAGGATTTTACTTGCGATTACTGCTAGTGGCTATTAGTACTGCTAGCAGTAATCACTGTGTTCTCCGAATGGGTAATGGCTCCCCCCTCCCCTGCCGGGAGAACACAATGGTTCTGCGGGAGGGATTCCCCTATCAACACTGACTGCATTGATGGGGGAATCAAGTGTTTTTTTTTCCTGCAACCCAGGTTGCAGGAAAGAAAATCACTCCATCTATAGCCGGCTTTAGGCCTTACCCACATGTGATCCTTCAATACACAACACCTAAAGAGGAACTGTGGGCAAAATAAAAAATGGCATATATGATACAGTCTGTTAATAGCATTAACACAGCAGTTCTTGTTTTCATATGCAGAAGCTGCCTTTAATGTTATATGGAAAATGTTCTGTTTATACAGTAGAAATAAAGGGAATGCTAGCTCCAGTGGTGCAGGTAGTGATGTGAGACTCATTAGTTTCTATAGAATTTCCTATACTTTGGTCAGTCATTTGCTGCCAACTAAACATTTGCAGAGTTGCACTTGTACTTGTAAAAGTTATAAATATGTTTCTTTTAACATTTTTGGTGTGTGAGGCTTTACAGTTATGAGGACCACCAATCACTGAACTGCTGAGACTATTTTTTCAGGTGTACCTTCAGAAATTCAGAAATGTAGCTATGTTGTCTCTACTCTTCGATCAATTAATACAGTGTTAAATAACTAATCTGCTGGTACCATCTAATTGGATCCCCTGGTATCTCAGCAGAGAGCCAAAAGTCCTGACCTGCTGGAGTGTACTGTCAGTAGTGAGAATGTACTAGCAGTAGTCCCTGTCCCACACTTTGAGAAACAATGTTCTACAGCAGACATTCTCGTTCAGGGTCCTTACAAGGGTTTTTAGGGATTCCTTGAGCTATAGTTGATTGACCTCATGATCAAAGATGAGTTCATCATCCTTCTTGAAATAAAGACACCCCAAACAGAGCATATTTTACATTTGGCACCCCACAGAGCGTGTGGAAATCCTAAAAGACACATAGAACCTACAGGACAGAAGTGCTCGGATTCACAGTCCCATAAGGACAAGCAGGACTTCTATGAATTTCACATTGTAAAGGCAGCTGAAAACACCACAGAAGCCGAAAGGGCTGCAGGAGGTGTGATAAATCACTTAACCCCCCCCCCCAATTGCCCCCCCCCCCGTAGCATTTTTTGCTGTGACCAAAGTGAGTAACATTTACTTCCTGGAATCCATCTGCCCTGAGAAACACCCTCCTCCCCTCTTGAAGACTCCTAGGATGTATGACATCACTTGCCTAGGCCTGGAAACAAGGAAGAAACTGAAGAAGTGTACAAAAAAGTCTAAAATAAGCTCTATTATGAGCTAAAAAAATCCACAGAGCCCACTGCGGAGGTTGGCTGCGGTACTGCATGTGACCCAGAGGAGGGAGATTCCTGTCCAGGCTGTTTTCCTCCTTAAGGGGACCTCTGGCTGACCATACTATATACATATACATGCGTATTGTAAATACGCATCTGGTGAGTGCGTAAATTTACTATATCCCTGGCACATCACCGAATGATTATATTTGGCACGAGGAATATCACTTAAGATCACCCATACAAGGACCTTCACCTATTTATGGACATTGTCACTTGTTTACATTAGGACTGAATATTTCCTTTATTTCATTAGCACCTTATTTTTTGCACATTTCATCTTGAATGTTATTATGAGTTTTATTATGAGCTTTTAATCATGCACTTTACTGTTGGATATTGAGCGCTGCACCTGTTATCACTATATGTTATTGGAGGTTATTTGGTTGCCTTTGTGGTGTAATAGCAGCTTGTTCTTAGCGCTCGCTTGTTTGTTTTCTCACATTATAGCTATAGTCAGTTACTGAAACCTTGATTTCCCATTGAAAAATTGCAAAATCTAGATGCCACAATTCAGTTGTGCTCAAACGTTTGCATACCCTTGGAGAATTGGTAATAGTATGTACCATTTTTAAAGAAAACATGAGTGAGCAGGCAAAACACATTTCTTTTATTTCTTATGGGTTTCATATTCAACTGTAGGTCATAACAGAATGGCACAATCATAAAACAAAACATAGCAACAAGTAAACAAATGAAATGTCCCGTTCAAAAGTCTGCATACCCTTAGTTCTTAACCACTTGCCCTCCTGAGGAGTTACCCCCCTTAATGACCAGGCCTCTTTTTGCTACTCGGCGCTGCACTAATTCAACTGATAATTGCGCGGTCATGCAATGCTGCACCCAAACAAAATTTACGTCCTTTTTTTCACACAAATAGAGCTTTCTTTCGGTGGTATTTGATCACCTGTGCGCTTTTTATTTTTCACGCTATAAACAAAAAAAGACCAAAAATTTTGAAGAAAAACGATATTTTTTACTTTAAGCTATAAAAAATATATAGTAAACTCAAAGTTGGTTATAAATTTAGGCCAAAATGTATTCTGCTCCATGTTTTTGGTAAAAAAAATCCCAATGAGTGTATATTGATTGC
This sequence comes from Staurois parvus, assembly GCF_062004578.1. NCBI lineage: Eukaryota > Metazoa > Chordata > Amphibia > Anura > Ranidae > Staurois > Staurois parvus. The sequence goes on along the minus strand of NW_028317827.1, from coordinate 8,244,905 downwards.
TTTGTGTGGAAGTTATAGCGTCTACAAACTATGGTATAAATACTGCAATTTACTCCATTTTTCTGCTATACAGCGCTGTGCTAGTTTAACGGACAATTGCGCGGTCATGCAATATGGTACATAAATGAAATTTACATCCTTTTTTTCCCCCACAAATTGAGCTTTCTTTTGGTGGTATTTGATTGCCTGTGCGGTTTTTATTTTTTGCGCTATAAAAAAAAAGGCTGACAATTTTGAGGAAAAAAAAACAATATTTTGGACTTTTTGCTATAAAACATGTCCAGTAAAAAAAATGCAAAAATCAAATTTAGTCATAAATTTCTGCCAAAATGCATTCTGCGACATGTCTTTGCTAAAAAAAAAAAAAAACCAATACGTGTAAATTAATTGGTTTACGTGAAAGTTATAGCGTTTACAAATGGCGGGAAAGATACTGGGATTTTTAGTTTTTTTTTATACTAATAATGGCAGCGATCAGCGAATTATGGCGGCGATCAGTGACTTATGGCAGCGACCAGCGACTTATGGCGGGACTGCGGCGGACATTCTGACATTGGGGGGTACTGACTTGGGGTCACTGACATCCCCAAAAACACTAATACAGTGATCAGTGCAAAAAAAAAAAACTGACACTGTACTAATGGCACTGGGGAGGAAGGGGTTAACTTTATTTTGCACCGAAGGGTTATCTGAGTGAAGGGGAGTGTTTTACTAGGGGGCGGGGGTGTGTACTGGACGGGACAAGGCTGATCGAGAGAGAGAAACTCTTCTTTCTCGATCCGCTCGTCTTAGAGCTGTCAGGGAAGTGACAGACAGCACAGCTACTGCAGCTGTGCTGTCTGTCACTGTTTGCCACCGATCGCCGGGAAACAGCCAGAAAAGACTGGCTGTGACCCGGCGACTGACATCCGCGGCGGTGACCGGTGGGACAGATAGGGTGGTGGCGAGCCTCGCATGCGCCCCCTATCTGTTTACAAAACACGCGTTTTAAAACGTGGTTTTGCCTGCCAGTGCCGCCCAACCGCTGTATTTCTACAGTGGCAGGGCGGCAAGTGGTTAATATTGTGTATTGCTCCCTTTAGTATCAATGACAGCATGCAGGCTTTTTTTTCTAATAGTTGTCTATGAAGCCCCAAATTCTTGCAGGTGGTATAGCTGCCCATTCGTTTTGGCAGAATGCCTCCAGGTCACGCAAAGTCTTTGGTTGTCTTGCAAGAACCACAAGTTTGAGCTCTCCCCAGAGAGGCTTGATGATAAAAAGGTCAGGAGACTGTGATGGCCTCTCCAGAACCTTCACCTTTTTTCTGCTGTAACCATTGGAGGGTCAACTTGGCCTTGTGCTTAGGGTCATTGCTGGGAAGTCCAAGAGTGTCCCATGCTTCCCATTTCGTACAGAAAAATGCAAATTGTCTGGTAGTATTTTCTAATAACATGCTGCATTCATCTTGCCATCAATTTTCACAAGATTCCCTGTGCCCTTAGAGCTCACACCCCCCAAAACATCAGTGAGCCACTGCCATGCTTCACAGTGGGGATGATATTTTTGTCACTGTTGACCCCTCTCTAAACATAGTGCTTATGATTGTGACTAGAGATGAGCGAAGAAATGAAAAATTCGATTCGACTGATTCGGCGAATTCGTGGACAATATTCGATTCGAGTCGAATAAATTCGCTGTGAATTTAACTTAAAAAAGGGTGTTTCTAGGCTTCAGAGAGACTTAATATTAGTGCAGAACACTGTACCTTTAATTTAAATGCCCTTGGAGTCTGCTGGGGAAGAGAAATAATACTGTCTGTCAGTATGACATGCAGATGAGTGCCGTCGATCTTAGAATCACTGCACACTTCACTCCTTTGGCCAGTCACGGGGCCAAAACCAGTGTTTGGAGCCACAGTGTGGCGGTGGAGGCAGCAGCAATGGGAGGCCATACAGCAACCTATGACAAAATGGAAACCAGCAGGAGCGTGAGGAGACCTGAAAGTGGCACATGGCAGAGTGGGAGCAATGGGAGGCGGTACAGGGACCCAGGTCACACTATGGGCCCAGCAGCAGCGTGACCAGGCGGTACGGGGGCCCATGGCCGATATGGGGCTTGGTGGCACCTATGGAAGGCCTGTAATCTGCCAGCAACCTATGACAAAATGGACAACCGCAGGAGTGTGAGGAGATTTCAAAGTGGCACATGGCAGAGTGGAAGCAATGGGAGGCCGTACAGGGACCCAGGTCACACTGTGGGACCAGCATCAGCGTGAACAGGCGGTACGGGGGCCCATGGCCGATTTGACCTCATTCATCCCATAGTCCTGCCGACTCACGAATAGCGTGGCCTCCTCAAAGGGCCTGAGCAAGCGCAGGTGTCACACATGAGCTGACAATGGCTGACATCTAAGTTACACAGGGAGTACCTTTATCCGCTTTTAACATCAGGAAATCTGTGATGGCCTTTAGCTGTTCGTAAAGGCGGTCTAACATATGTAGGGTTGAATTACACCTTGTTGCAACGTCACAGCATGAGGAGTCGGTACGGGGGCCCATGGCAGATTAGGGGCCTGGCAGCAGCTATGTGAGGCCCGTAATCTGCCTGCACCCTATGTCAAAAAATTTAACACACCAGCAGTGTGAAGAGACCTGAAAGTGGCACATGGCAGCAGAGTGTGGCGATGGAGACAGCAGCAATGGGAGGCCGTACAGGGACCCATGACAGACTCTAGACTTGGCAGCAGCATGAGGAGGCGGTATATAGGGGCCCATGGCAGATTAGGGGCCTGGCAGCAGCTATGTGAGGCCCGTAATCTGCCTGCACCCTATGTCAAAAAATTTAACACACCAGCAGTGTGAAGAGACCTGAAAGTGGCACATGGCAGCAGAGTGTGGCGATGGAGACAGCAGCAATGGGAGGCCTTACAGGGACCCATGACAGACTCTGGACTTGGCAGCAGCATGAGGAGGCGGTATATAGGGGCCCATGGCAGATTAGGGGCCTGGCAGCAGCTATGTGAGGCCCGTAATCTGCCTGCACCCTATGTCAAAAAATTTAACACACCAGCAGTGTGAAGAGACCTGAAAGTGGCACATGGCAGCAGAGTGTGGCGATGGAGACAGCAGCAATGGGAGGCCGTACAGGGACCCATGAGAGACTCTAGACTTGGCAGCAGCATGAGGAGGCGGTATATAGGGGCCCATGGCAGATTAGGGGCCTGGCAGCAGCTATGTGAGGCCCGTAATCTGCCTGCACCCTATGTCAAAAAATTTAACACACCAGCAGTGTGAAGAGACCTGAAAGTGGCACATGGCAGCAGAGTGTGGCGATGGAGACAGCAGCAATGGGAGGCCGTACAGGGACCCATGACAGACTCTAGACTTGGCAGCAGCATGAGGAGGCGGTATATAGGGGCCCATGGCAGATTAGGGGCCTGGCAGCAGCTATGTGAAGCCCGTAATCTGCCTGCACCCTATGTCAAAAAATTAAACACACCAGCAGTGTGAAGAGACCTGAAAGTGGCACATGGCAGCAGAGTGTGGCGATGGAGACAGCAGCAATGGGAGGCCTTACAGGGACCCATGACAGACTCTGGACTTGGCAGCAGCATGAGGAGGCGGTATATAGGGGCCCATGGCAGATTAGGGGCCTGGCAGCAGCTATGTGAGGCCCGTAATCTGCCTGCACCCTATGTCAAAAAATTTAACACACCAGCAGTGTGAAGAGACCTGAAAGTGGCACATGGCAGCAGAGTGTGGCGATGGAGACAGCAGCAATGGGAGGCCGTACAGGGACCCATGAGAGACTCTAGACTTGGCAGCAGTATGAGGAGGCGGTATATAGGGGCCCATGGCAGATTAGGGGCCTGGCAGCAGCTATGTGAGGCCCGTAATCTGCCTGCACCCTATGTCAAAAAATTTAACACACCAGCAGTGTGAAGAGACCTGAAAGTGGCACATGGCAGCAGAGTGTGGCGATGGAGACAGCAGCAATGGGAGGCCGTACAGGGACCCATGACAGACTCTAGACTTGGCAGCAGCATGAGGAGGCGGTATATAGGGGCCCATGGCAGATTAGGGGCCTGGCAGCAGCTATGTGAGGCCCGTAATCTGCCTGCACCCTATGTCAAAAAATTTAACACACCAGCAGTGTGAAGAGACCTGAAAGTGGCACATGGCAGCAGAGTGTGGCGATGGAGACAGCAGCAATGGGAGGCCGTACAGGGACCCATGAGAGACTCTAGACTTGGCAGCAGCATGAGGAGGCGGTATATAGGGGCCCATGGCAGATTAGGGGCCTGGCAGCAGCTATGTGAGGCCCGTAATCTGCCTGCACCCTATGTCAAAAAATTTAACACACCAGCAGTGTGAAGAGACCTGAAAGTGGCACATGGCAGCAGAGTGTGGCGATGGAGACAGCAGCAATGGGAGGCCGTACAGGGACCCATGACAGACTCTGGACTTGGCAGCAGCATGAGGAGGCGGTATATAGGGGCCCATGGCAGATTAGGGGCCTGGCAGCAGCTATGTGAGGCCCGTAATCTGCCTGCACCCTATGTCAAAAAATTAAACACACCAGCAGTGTGAAGAGACCTGAAAGTGGCACATGGCAGCAGAGTGTGGCGATGGAGACAGCAGCAATGGGAGGCCGTACAGGGACCCATGAGAGACTCTGGACTTGGCAGCAGCATGAGGAGGCGGTATATAGGGGCCCATGGCAGATTAGGGGCCTGGCAGCAGCTATGTGAGGCCCGTTATCTTGCAGCACCCTATGTCAAAAAATTAAACACACCAGCAGTGTGAAGAGACCTGAAAGTGGCACATGGCAGCAGAGTGTGGCGATGGAGACAGCAGCAATGGGAGGCCATACAGGGACCCATGACAGACTCTGGACTTGGCAGCAGCATGAGGAGGCGGTATATAGGGGCCCATGGCAGATTAGGGGCCTGGCAGCAGCTATGTGAGGCCCGTAATCTGCCTGCACCCTATGTCAAAAAATTTAACACACCAGCAGTGTGAAGAGACCTGAAAGTGGCACATGGCAGCAGAGTGTGGCGATGGAGACAGCAGCAATGGGAGGCCGTACAGGGACCCATGACAGACTCTAGACTTGGCAGCAGCATGAGGAGGCGGTATATAGGGGCCCATGGCAGATTAGGGGCCTGGCAGCAGCTATGTGAGGCCCGTAATCTGCCTGCACCCTATGTCAAAAAATTTAACACACCAGCAGTGTGAAGAGACCTGAAAGTGGCACATGGCAGCAGAGTGTGGCGATGGAGACAGCAGCAATGGGAGGCCGTACAGGGACCCATGACAGACTCTGGACTTGGCAGCAGCATGAGGAGGCGGTATATAGGGGCCCATGGCAGATTAGGGGCCTGGCAGCAGCTATGTGAGGCCCGTAATCTGCCTGCACCCTATGTCAAAAAATTTAACACACCAGCAGTGTGAAGAGACCTGAAAGTGGCACATGGCAGCAGAGTGTGGCGATGGAGACAGCAGCAATGGGAGGCCGTACAGGGACCCATGACAGACTCTGGACTTGGCAGCAGCATGAGGAGGCGGTATATAGGGGCCCATGGCAGATTAGGGGCCTGGCAGCAGCTATGTGAGGCCCGTAATCTGCCTGCACCCTATGTCAAAAAATTAAACACACCAGCAGTGTGAAGAGACCTGAAAGTGGCACATGGCAGCAGAGTGTGGCGATGGAGACAGCAGCAATGGGAGGCCGTACAGGGACCCATGAGAGACTCTGGACTTGGCAGCAGCATGAGGAGGCGGTATATAGGGGCCCATGGCAGATTAGGGGCCTGGCAGCAGCTATGTGAGGCCCGTTATCTTGCAGCACCCTATGTCAAAAAATTAAACACACCAGCAGTGTGAAGAGACCTGAAAGTGGCACATGGCAGCAGAGTGTGGCGATGGAGACAGCAGCAATGGGAGGCCATACAGGGACCCATGACAGACTCTGGACTTGGCAGCAGCATGAGGAGGCGGTATATAGGGGCCCATGGCAGATTAGGGGCCTGGCAGCAGCTATGTGAGGCCCGTAATCTGCCTGCACCCTATGTCAAAAAATTTAACACACCAGCAGTGTGAAGAGACCTGAAAGTGGCACATGGCAGCAGAGTGTGGCGATGGAGACAGCAGCAATGGGAGGCCGTACAGGGACCCATGACAGACTCTGGACTTGGCAGCAGCATGAGGAGGCGGTATATAGGGGCCCATGGCAGATTAGGGGCCTGGCAGCAGCTATGTGAGGCCCGTAATCTGCCTGCACCCTATGTCAAAAAATTTAACACACCAGCAGTGTGAAGAGACCTGAAAGTGGCACATGGCAGCAGAGTGTGGCGATGGAGACAGCAGCAATGGGAGGCCGTACAGGGACCCATGACAGACTCTAGACTTGGCAGCAGCATGAGGAGGCGGTATATAGGGGCCCATGGCAGATTAGGGGCCTGGCAGCAGCTATGTGAGGCCCGTAATCTGCCTGCACCCTATGTCAAAAAATTAAACACACCAGCAGTGTGAAGAGACCTGAAAGTGGCACATGGCAGCAGAGTGTGGCGATGGAGACAGCAGCAATGGGAGGCCTTACAGGGACCCATGACAGACTCTGGACTTGGCAGCAGCATGAGGAGGCGGTATATAGGGGCCCATGGCAGATTAGGGGCCTGGCAGCAGCTATGTGAGGCCCGTAATCTGCCTGCACCCTATGTCAAAAAATTTAACACACCAGCAGTGTGAAGAGACCTGAAAGTGGCACATGGCAGCAGAGTGTGGCGATGGAGACAGCAGCAATGGGAGGCCGTACAGGGACCCATGAGAGACTCTAGACTTGGCAGCAGCATGAGGAGGCGGTATATAGGGGCCCATGGCAGATTAGGGGCCTGGCAGCAGCTATGTGAGGCCCGTAATCTGCCTGCACCCTATGTCAAAAAATTTAACACACCAGCAGTGTGAAGAGACCTGAAAGTGGCACATGGCAGCAGAGTGTGGCGATGGAGACAGCAGCAATGGGAGGCCGTACAGGGACCCATGACAGACTCTAGACTTGGCAGCAGCATGAGGAGGCGGTATATAGGGGCCCATGGCAGATTAGGGGCCTGGCAGCAGCTATGTGAGGCCCGTAATCTGCCTGCACCCTATGTCAAAAAATTAAACACACCAGCAGTGTGAAGAGACCTGAAAGTGGCACATGGCAGCAGAGTGTGGCGATGGAGACAGCAGCAATGGGAGGCCTTACAGGGACCCATGACAGACTCTGGACTTGGCAGCAGCATGAGGAGGCGGTATATAGGGGCCCATGGCAGATTAGGGGCCTGGCAGCAGCTATGTGAGGCCCGTAATCTGCCTGCACCCTATGTCAAAAAATTTAACACACCAGCAGTGTGAAGAGACCTGAAAGTGGCACATGGCAGCAGAGTGTGGCGATGGAGACAGCAGCAATGGGAGGCCGTACAGGGACCCATGACAGACTCTGGACTTGGCAGCAGCATGAGGAGGCGGTATATAGGGGCCCATGGCAGATTAGGGGCCTGGCAGCAGCTATGTGAGGCCCGTAATCTGCCTGCACCCTATGTCAAAAAATTTAACACACCAGCAGTGTGAAGAGACCTGAAAGTGGCACATGGCAGCAGAGTGTGGCGATGGAGACAGCAGCAATGGGAGGCCGTACAGGGACCCATGACAGACTCTAGACTTGGCAGCAGCATGAGGAGGCGGTATATAGGGGCCCATGGCAGATTAGGGGCCTGGCAGCAGCTATGTGAGGCCCGTAATCTGCCTGCACCCTATGTCAAAAAATTAAACACACCAGCAGTGTGAAGAGACCTGAAAGTGGCACATGGCAGCAGAGTGTGGCGATGGAGACAGCAGCAATGGGAGGCCTTACAGGGACCCATGACAGACTCTGGACTTGGCAGCAGCATGAGGAGGCGGTATATAGGGGCCCATGGCAGATTAGGGGCCTGGCAGCAGCTATGTGAGGCCCGTAATCTGCCTGCACCCTATGTCAAAAAATTTAACACACCAGCAGTGTGAAGAGACCTGAAAGTGGCACATGGCAGCAGAGTGTGGCGATGGAGACAGCAGCAATGGGAGGCCGTACAGGGACCCATGAGAGACTCTAGACTTGGCAGCAGCATGAGGAGGCGGTATATAGGGGCCCATGGCAGATTAGGGGCCTGGCAGCAGCTATGTGAGGCCCGTAATCTGCCTGCACCCTATGTCAAAAAATTTAACACACCAGCAGTGTGAAGAGACCTGAAAGTGGCACATGGCAGCAGAGTGTGGCGATGGAGACAGCAGCAATGGGAGGCCGTACAGGGACCCATGACAGACTCTAGACTTGGCAGCAGCATGAGGAGGCGGTATATAGGGGCCCATGGCAGATTAGGGGCCTGGCAGCAGCTATGTGAGGCCCGTAATCTGCCTGCACCCTATGTCAAAAAATTAAACACACCAGCAGTGTGAAGAGACCTGAAAGTGGCACATGGCAGCAGAGTGTGGCGATGGAGACAGCAGCAATGGGAGGCCTTACAGGGACCCATGACAGACTCTGGACTTGGCAGCAGCATGAGGAGGCGGTATATAGGGGCCCATGGCAGATTAGGGGCCTGGCAGCAGCTATGTGAGGCCCGTAATCTGCCTGCACCCTATGTCAAAAAATTTAACACACCAGCAGTGTGAAGAGACCTGAAAGTGGCACATGGCAGCAGAGTGTGGCGATGGAGACAGCAGCAATGGGAGGCCATACAGGGACCCATGACAGACTCTGAACTTGGCAGCAGCATGAGGAGGCGGTATATAGGGGCCCATGGCAGATTAGGGGCCTGGCAGCAGCTATAGGAGGCCCGTAATCTGCCAGCACCCTATGTCAAAAAATTAAACACACCAGCAGTGTGAGGAGACCTGAAAGTGGCACATGTTTGAGGCATGATTCATGGCGGATTTAGTCAGTTGTGTCAGGAACTGGTGGTTTGAAATCCAGACTAATCCACGCCTGATTCATTTTCACAAACGTGAGTCTCTCCACACTTTGGGTGGACAGTCGTGTCCTCCGCGGAGTTACAATACCTCCTGCCGCACTAAACACGCGCTCCGATGCCACGCTACTGGCCGGGCATGACAGCCTTTCAAGGGCAAATTCAGCTAGTTGGGGCCAAAGGTCAAGTTTCGTTGCCCAGTAGTCAAGGGGATTGTCTACCTCGGTTGGCAGGGTGCTGTCCAAGTAGGCCCAAGCCTGTTGTTTGAGCTCCTGCTCCAGGTCCACCTGATGCTGCTGCTGCTGCTGCGGCTGGTTAGTAGTTTCCTCACTGCGCTGGTGAAGAAAGCTACTCATCATCGACTGCAGACTGAGGCAGCCACTGCTGGTGGAGCTGCCACTGCTCCTACCACCCCACCCCTCCCCTGCTGCCATGCCAGCGGAACGCGAGCGCACAGGGCCCACAGTGTCTGAGGATGGACGTTGGCGCACAAAGGCAGAGACCAACTGACTACATAGGTGGTTTTTATAGTACGTAATTTTGGCCTCCCTCTCAGCAGGTGTGAAAAAGGCCACCATTTTGGACCGGTAGCGAGGGTCCAACAAGGTGGACAGCCAAAAGTCATCCCTCTGTCTGATGGTTATTATTCGGCTGTCGCTACGCAAGCAACCGAGCATGCTATGGGCCATTTGTGCCAAGGAATGCGAGGGACTCCCTGCCTCCATCTCCACAGCATACTGCCACGGTGCGTCTGGGTCCTCTGTCTCCTCCTCCTCCTCCTCTACCAGATGCTCCTGCTCCTCCACTCCTGTCCGCTGAGTGGAAAAACCACCCATTTCACTCAATAATTCCTGAGCACAAATGTCCTCCTCTACCTCCTCCTCTTCTTCCTGTCCTGCCCCCACAGGGGTCATGTGGCGTTGAGATCTGTGCGCCACGTCTACCGCACCCTGACCAGCCATTGTTAACAGCATTTGTTCCAGGACGTGCAACAGAGGAATGACGTCGTTCATCCCATAGTCCTGCCGACTCACGAATAGCGTGGCCTCCTCAAAGGGCCTGAGCAAGCGGCAGGTGTCACGCATGAGCTGCCAATGGCTGACATCTAAGTTACACAGGGGAGTACCTTTATCCGCTTGTAACATCAGGAAATCGGTGATGGCCTTTCGCTGCTCGTAAAGGCGGTCTAACATGTGTAGGGTTGAATTCCACCTTGTTGCAACGTCGCAGATCAGGCGATGCTGTGGAATTCCGTTCTGCCGCTGCAGCTCAATGAGGGTGTTCTTTGCGGTGTAGGAATGGCTGAAATGCATGCACAGTTTACGTGACATTTTAAGGATGTCTTGCAGTGGGATGGTGGATTTTAGGAACCGCTTGACAACCAGATTGAACACGTGAGCCATGCATGGCGCATGGCACAACCTTCCTTGACGCAGAGCAGACACCATGTTCTTTCCGTTGTCAGTCAACATGGTTCCGATTTTTAGTTTGCGCGGAGACAGCCATCTGTCGATTTCTCTGTTCATTACACTCAGCAGTTCCTCCCCTGTGTGACTACGTTCGCCAAGGCATACCAGGTGCAGCACAGCGTGACACCGTTGCGCCCTGCACATGTGATATGCCGGTCGGGTAATGGGACTTGGCACGGGGGTGGCGGCTGAGGACACGGCGGAAAAAGAGGTGGTAGAGGCGGACATGCTTGCTGGACCAAGGACGTGCAAACGTGGAGGCAAAAGCGTCGTGACCTGTCCAAGTTGCTGGTGCGGCTGTGCCGGCACCACGTTCACCCAGTGGGCCGTAAATGACATGTACTGTCCCTGACCGTAGTTACAGCTCCACACGTCGGCGCTGCCGTGCACTTTGGCAGAGACCGACATGCTCAAAGACTGGCCCACCATCTCTTCTACATGTGAATGCAGGGCTGGCACTGCCTTTTGGGCAAAGAAATGACGGCTTGGCACTCTCCACCGCGGCGCGGCACAAGCCATCATTTCTCGGAAAGGTGCTGAGTCCACCAGTTGGAAAGGGAGGGACTGCAGCACCAGCAACTTGGACAGGAGGACGTTCAGCTTTTGCACCGTCGGGTGCGTGCTCGCAAACTGTTGTCTCTTGGATACGGATTCCAAGAAAGACTGTTGACGGAATCCGAGAAGAGGAGTAGCAGGAGAAGGAGCATCTGAACGAGCGGAAGATGCCAATGAGCGACAACTCCCCTCAGCAGAGGTGTTGGAGCCTTGACTGGCTGATAGAGGGCGATTGACGACGTCGGGTGACGGAGCAAGTAACGGAGCGGGTGATGGAGCGGGGGCTGGGGCAGGCAGAACCGCCGTATGTTTATCACGGTTTTCCCAGGCCACCGAATGGTGACGCTGCATATGCTGACGCAACGCTGTAGTCCCAACATGGGCCCCCTGGCCACGCTTGCATTTCTGGCCACATAGTCGACATACGGCTACGTTTACTTCCTCGGGCGGCTTGAGGAAAAATTGCCACACCACCGAGTAGGAAACTTTGCCCCCGCTACTCTTCACTGGCTGACTGCTACTTCCTCCGTGCGCAACGGCACCACTACTGGCCGTGGTGGTAGGCTGCAGTGGAGCTGGTGCTCTACTCCGTGGACGTTTGGCTCCACTGACACTGATGCGACCCTGCTGCTGTCTCCTGGGCAACCCACCGACTGTTTTGCTCGCTGCCAAGCTGCCACCCTCTTCTCCTGATGATGCGGAAGAAATTGCCTGATGACGACGAGGCTGCCAAGTGCGATCAACCTCCTCATCATCAAGTAGGGTCTCCGCCTCACTACTAGCCCCCTCGGCTGCGTCTGGGTCAGGAGACAGACCTGTCTCTAGACCGGCTACCGAGCCACTCTCCTCGCCAGTACTTGTTCGCTTGGCTGCTGAAAAGGCCGATGTCTCCCCCCGTTCCTGACCGCCCTCTGTTAGCTCTTCCTCACTGTACAGTGGGGCTGAGCCCACAGCATGCGATACTTCGCTTGGTGAGGGAACAGCAAAGGACAGGGGCAGGTAGAGGACACGTGATTTCAGTGGGCTTGGTCCCGGGCCATGCCAACTAACGGTTGTGTCTGACGTACCCACCGACCGTTGGCTGTAGGTGTCAGAGGTGACCTGGGAAGAGGAAGACGACCGAGCCAACCAATCAATGACGGCAGGGTTGTCGGTGGAGACACGACCGCTGGATGACACCGGGAGCACTGGCCTCTGGCTGCGAATACTGCTGCCTCGACCCCTTCCTCTGCTGCCACGTCTGCTCGCTCCTAAAACATTGCCTCCTCTGCCACTCCTCTGCATGTTGTCTGACATACTATTTAATTCAACGATTAGGTGTCCCTGAGTAACAATTCTCTGGCACTCAGTAACAATTCTGTCTGTCCCTGAGTATGAATTCTGTGGCCCTGAGTAACAATTATGTGTCTGTGCGAGTAACAATTCTGTGTCTGTGCGAGTAACAATTCTGTGTCTGTGCAAGTAACAATTTTGTGTCTGTGCGAGTAACAATTCTCTGGCACTCAGTAACAATTCTGTCTGTCCCTGAGTAACAATTCTCTGGCACTCAGTAACAATTCTGTCTGTCCCTGAGTATGAATTCTGTGGCCCTGAGTAACAATTCTGTGTCTGTGCGAGTAACAATTCTGTGTCTGTGCAAGTAACAATTTTGTGTCTGTGCGAGTAACAATTCTCTGGCACTCAGTAACAATTCTGTCTGTCCCTGAGTAACAATTCTCTGGCACTCAGTAACAATTCTGTCTGTCCCTGAGTATGAATTCTGTGGCCCTGAGTAACAATTCTGTGTCTGTGCGAGTAACAATTCTGTGTCTGTGCAAGTAACAATTTTGTGTCTGTGCGAGTAACAATTCTCTGGCACTCAGTAACAATTCTGTCTGTCCCTGAGTAACAATTCTCTGGCACTCAGTAACAATTCTGTCTGTCCCTGAGTAACAATTCTCTGGCACTCAGTAACAATTCTGTCTATCCCTGAGTATGAATTCTGTGGCCCTGAGTAACAATTCTGTGTCTGTGCGAGTAACAATTCTGTGTCTGTGCAAGTAACAATTTTGTGTCTGTGCGAGTAACAATTCTCTGGCACTCAGTAACAATTCTGTCTGTCCCTGAGTAACAATTCTCTGGCACTCAGTAACAATTCTGTCTGTCCCTGAGTAACAATTCTCTGGCACTCAGTAACAATTCTGTCTGTCCCTGAGTATGAATTCTGTGGCCCTGAGTAACAATTCTGTGTCTGTGCGAGTAACAATTCTGTGTCTGTGCAAGTAACAATTTTGTGTCTGTGCGAGTAACAATTCTCTGGCACTCAGTAACAATTCTGTCTGTCCCTGAGTAACAATTCTCTGGCACTCAGTAACAATTCTGTCTGTCCCTGAGTAACAATTCTCTGGCACTCAGTAACAATTCTGTCTATCCCTGAGTATGAATTCTGTGGCCCTGAGTAACAATTCTGTGTCTGTGCGAGTAACAATTCTGTGTCTGTGCAAGTAACAATTTTGTGTCTGTGTGAGTAACAATTCTCTGGCACTCAGTAACAATTCTGTCTGTCCCTGAGTAACAATTCTCTGGCACTCAGTAACAATTCTGTCTGTCCCTGAGTAACAATTCTCTGGCACTCAGTAACAATTCTGTCTATCCCTGAGTATGAATTCTGTGGCCCTGAGTAACAATTCTGTGTCTGTGCGAGTAACAATTCTGTGTCTGTGCAAGTAACAATTTTGTGTCTGTGCGAGTAACAATTCTCTGGCACTCAGTAACAATTCTGTCTGTCCCTGAGTAACAATTCTCTGGCACTCAGTAACAATTCTGTCTGTCCCTGAGTAACAATTCTCTGGCACTCAGTAACAATTCTGTCTGTCCCTGAGTAACAATTCTCTGGCACTCAGTAACAATTCTGTCTGTCCCTGAGTAACAATTCTCTGGCACTCAGTAACAATTCTGTCTGTCCCTGAGTATGAATTCTGTGGCCCTGAGTAACAATTCTGTGTCTGTGCGAGTAACAATTCTGTGTCTGTGCAAGTAACAATTTTGTGTCTGTGCGAGTAACAAATCTCTGGCACTCAGTAACAATTCTGTCTGTCCCTGAGTAACAATTCTCTGGCACTCAGTAACAATTCTGTCTGTCCCTGAGTAACAATTCTCTGGCACTCAGTAACAATTCTGTCTGTCCCTGAGTATGAATTCTGTGGCCCTGAGTAACAATTCTGTGTCTGTGCGAGTAACAATTCTGTGTCTGTGCAAGTAACAATTTTGTGTCTGTGCGAGTAACAATTCTCTGGCACTCAGTAACAATTCTGTCTGTCCCTGAGTAACAATTCTCTGGCACTCAGTAACAATTCTGTCTGTCCCTGAGTAACAATTCTCTGGCACTCAGTAACAATTCTGTCTATCCCTGAGTATGAATTCTGTGGCCCTGAGTAACAATTCTGTGTCTGTGCGAGTAACAATTCTGTGTCTGTGCAAGTAACAATTTTGTGTCTGTGCGAGTAACAATTCTCTGGCACTCAGTAACAATTCTGTCTGTCCCTGAGTAACAATTCTCTGGCACTCAGTAACAATTCTGTCTGTCCCTGAGTAACAATTCTCTGGCACTCAGTAACAATTCTGTCTATCCCTGAGTATGAATTCTGTGGCCCTGAGTAACAATTCTGTGTCTGTGCGAGTAACAATTCTGTGTCTGTGCAAGTAACAATTTTGTGTCTGTGCGAGTAACAATTCTCTGGCACTCAGTAACAATTCTGTCTGTCCCTGAGTAACAATTCTCTGGCACTCAGTAACAATTCTGTCTGTCCCTGAGTAACAATTCTCTGGCACTCAGTAACAATTCTGTCTGTCCCTGAGTAACAATTCTCTGGCACTCAGTAACAATTCTGTCTGTCCCTGAGTAACAATTCTCTGGCACTCAGTAACAATTCTGTCTGTCCCTGAGTATGAATTCTGTGGCCCTGAGTAACAATTCTGTGTCTGTGCGAGTAACAATTCTGTGTCTGTGCAAGTAACAATTTTGTGTCTGTGCGAGTAACAAATCTCTGGCACTCAGTAACAATTCTGTCTGTCCCTGAGTAACAATTCTCTGGCACTCAGTAACAATTCTGTCTGTCCCTGAGTAACAATTCTCTGGCACTCAGTAACAATTCTGTCTGTCCCTGAGTATGAATTCTGTGGCCCTGAGTAACAATTCTGTGTCTGTGCGAGTAACAATTCTGTGTCTGTGCAAGTAACAATTTTGTGTCTGTGCGAGTAACAATTCTCTGGCACTCAGTAACAATTCTGTCTGTCCCTGAGTAACAATTCTCTGGCACTCAGTAACAATTCTGTCTGTCCCTGAGTAACAATTCTCTGGCACTCAGTAACAATTCTGTCTATCCCTGAGTATGAATTCTGTGGCCCTGAGTAACAATTCTGTGTCTGTGCGAGTAACAATTCTGTGTCTGTGCAAGTAACAATTTTGTGTCTGTGCGAGTAACAATTCTCTGGCACTCAGTAACAATTCTGTCTGTCCCTGAGTAACAATTCTCTGGCACTCAGTAACAATTCTGTCTGTCCCTGAGTAACAATTCTCTGGCACTCAGTAACAATTCTGTCTGTCCCTGAGTAACAATTCTCTGGCACTCAGTAACAATTCTGTCTGTCCCTGAGTAACAATTCTCTGGCACTCAGTAACAATTCTGTCTGTCCCTGAGTATGAATTCTGTGGCCCTGAGTAACAATTCTGTGTCTGTGCGAGTAACAATTCTGTGTCTGTGCAAGTAACAATTTTGTGTCTGTGCGAGTAACAATTCTCTGGCACTCAGTAACAATTCTGTCTGTCCCTGAGTAACAATTCTCTGGCACTCAGTAACAATTCTGTCTGTCCCTGAGTAACAATTCTCTGGCACTCAGTAACAATTCTGTCTGTCCCTGAGTATGAATTCTGTGGCCCTGAGTAACAATTCTGTGTCTGTGCGAGTAACAATTCTGTGTCTGTGCAAGTAACAATTTTGTGTCTGTGCGAGTAACAATTCTCTGGCACTCAGTAACAATTCTGTCTGTCCCTGAGTAACAATTCTCTGGCACTCAGTAACAATTCTGTCTGTCCCTGAGTAACAATTCTCTGGCACTCAGTAACAATTCTGTCTGTCCCTGAGTAACAATTCTCTGGCACTCAGTAACAATTCTGTCTGTCCCTGAGTAACAATTCTCTGGCACTCAGTAACAATTCTGTCTGTCCCTGAGTAACAATTCTGTCTGTCCCTGAGAATGAATTCTGTGGCCCTGAGTAAGAATTCTCTGGCACTCAGTAACAATTCTGTCTGTCCCTGAGTAACAATTCTCTGGCACTCAGTAACAATTCTGTCTGTCCCTGAGTAAAAATTCTGTGGCCCTAATAACGTTTCTGTGGCCCTAAGTAACAATTCTCTGGCACTGAGTAACAATTCTGTCTGTCCCTGAGTATGAATTCTGTGGCCCTAACTAGCGTTTCTTTGTCCCTAAATAACGATTCTGTGGCCCTCATTAACAAGTCTGTGTCCCTGAGTAATGGTTCTCTGTCCCTAAGTAACTTCTCTCTGTCCCCAATTCTCGTTTCTGTGGCCCTAACTCTGTCCCTGTCCCTAGTACAGAGCGGTCTGCCTCTGTTCAATGACTGCAGGCAAATGAAGATTTCCAAAATGGCCGCTATATATACCTCGACCATTACACAGTGCTGGCTGGCTGGCTGCTGATTGGCTGATGCGATCACATGTCGTTGAGGAATGCATTATGGGGCAGCGCGCCTTGTCTGCGCGCCTTCCCCGACATCCCCGCTCCGTCGCCGCACATGTCAGCCGCCATTTTCGGAAAAATTTCGATTCGCGCGTCCGAATTAGGCTGTTTTTCGGATTCGGCACGAATCGAAATTTTTCCGATATTCGACTCGAATTCCACTTCGGATACTTCGATTCGCTCATCTCTAATTGTGACCATAAAGCTCAAATTAGGTCTTGTCACTCCAGATTACAGTGTGCCAGAAGCTATGAGGTTGGGCATATTGTAACAGGGCTTCTTTCTGGCAGCTCGATCATGTAGCTCATTTTTGTTCAAGTATCATATTGTGCTCCTTGAAACAACCATGCCATCTTTTTCTGGAGCAGCCTGTATTTCTCTTGAGATTACCTGTGGGTTTTTCTTTGTATCTCAATCAATTCTTCTGGCAATTGTGGCTGCAATCTTTCTTGGTCTACCTGGCCGTGGCTTAGTATTAAGAGATCCCCAAATTTTCCACTTGTTAATAGGTGAATGAACAGTACTGACTGGCATATTCAAGGCTTTGGATATCTTTTTATATCCTTTTCCATCTTTATAAAGTTCCATTACCTTGTTATGCTGGTCTTTTGACAGTTCTTTTCTTCTCCCCATGGTTCAGTATCTATCCTGTTCAGTGCATCCATGTGAGAGCTAACAAACACATTGACTATTTATACACAGACACTAATTTCAATTGAAAAAGCCACAGATGTGGTAACTTAACCTTTAATTGCCATTTTAACTTTGTGTGTATGTACCAAGGAGAACATTCCAGGGTATGTAAACTTTTGATCATGGCCATTTGGGTGATTTCTGTTATCATTATAATATAAAAAGGAGCCAAACAACTCTGTGAAAATAAATTGCTTTATATGATCACTATTTTTAAATAAAAGACAGTTTTTTGGCATGATCAGTCATATTTTCAATAGAGATGGGCTTAATGTTCAAGACGAACATTGGCTGTTCGTGTGTTCGGCAAACACACGAACTGTAAGGGGGTTTGGCGGGCTGTTCGCCCACTGCAATCCAGAATGCACAGGTCAGGTGCAATGCTTTGGCCAATTACAGCTCATGATGATGTCACAAGGGGTCAGAGTCACCCGGTGATGTCAACTGGGTGACCCCACCCCCCTTGTGATGTCATCACAGTATTTAAGAACTGTCAGGCTGGCACAGCTATCAAATGACAGGAGGCAGCATCAAGAGTGCAGCATTTTTTTCTTTTTTCGGGTCGGTGGTGGCGGCGGGCATTGTGATTGACCTTGGATCTACTTCGGGGGACTTATTTATTTCTGCTTTTAATAAAGGACCTGTCAAAGACCCTCTTCTGTCATTTTTTACATTACACTTTTTTTTTTCCTGAATGAGTAGCGGTACCATGTTCCCCTCACTCATTCACATAGTGGGGGTGGCCAGAATCTTGGGGCCCCCTTGTTAAAGGGGGCTTCCAGATTCTGATAAACCCCCCGCCCACAGACCCCCACAACCACAGCCATATTTGTGGGAAAGAGGCCTTTGTCCCTATCAACATTGGGACAATGTGCTTTGGTGGGGGAGCCCCCCTGCCCCAAAGTACCCCCTCATGTTGAGTGTATGTGTCCTGTTATGGTTCGGGAGGGGGGGTGCTCGCTTGTCCCCCTCCCTTTCCTGACCTGCCAGGCTACAAGCTCAGATAAGGGTCTGGTATGGATTTTGGGGAGACCCCCCACGCCATTTGTTTTTTAAATTTTGGCGTGGGGGTTCCCCTCAAAATCCATACCAGACCCAAAGGTCTTGGTATGGATGGGGGGGGGACCCCACACCAATTTTTAAATATTTTTTAATTGCTGGCAATTCTTTTTACATTCAGCTGTCAGTAGGGAACCCTGCTGAAAACTGAAATATTAAAGAATGTTTTCACTATTAAAATACCGCATGACTTAATAATATAACTCATGTGGTATTTTAGTAGCTGGGCGGTACCTTAACTTGTACTCGGATGTGGTAAGATACCGCTTAGCGAATGGTCCCGGTTCGAAGTTTGCAGTTGAACTTTCGTTATTTTCAAATGTTTGACTGTGAACTGAACAGGGGGGTTTTGGTCCATCACTAATTTTCAATATTAATGGCAAAATTTCACGATTTCTGCCAGAGTATGCAAACTTTTGAGCACAACTGTATCTATAATGCAAACACATTGTCAAACTTGACCAGCAAATGTGCTTCCTAAAAGGTGTATAAGATTTAGCGGCAATAGCACAGAGAATTTGCCAGTGTATGAATCTGCCCCTATAAACCTTTATTGCTCCTAATAGGCCACCAATGAAGGTCAAGAAGAAGCAAAATGCCAGCCCATAGTTTTCTGCTATGAAATACCTGAAGAGGGAATTGCCTTCTTTTGAATTTTGCTCTGAGGTTTGAAGATTGTACTTCCTTTTATACCTTTGAACATCTGTAATACATTTTTGAATAAAACCCCATCATACAGAAAGCGAGAAATTTTCTTGTGCCGTTTCTCAGAGTTGAAAAATGGACATTTCCAAGGGCATAGTCAGGGACAGTTGGCAGCCATGGGTGGATGACATATACAAATTCCTTCCAACATACTAACATCAGGAAAACAGCAGGCCAGCCGCCAGTTCCACTAAAGCGTGCCATCATCTGGACGTATTTGGCCAGATCACACTTTGTTCCTTCACAGCTGACATTTTTCATTATTTTGATATTGTTGGTTGTGGAAGAATGGAACAACAAGAGCTTAAAATGGAGTTACAAACAAACGCTAGATATGTTCTCAATACAAAAAGTTAAATATTTTACATAAAAGTAGTATAAATAGCTGGATTGGTTCTTATATTAGCTCATTAGCTTAAAGTGGCATTGTCTTTGTATAGCCCACCCCATAATCACTGATACGTACTTCTCTAGCAGCCCCCCTAATCCCCTTCCTTCTTTGTAGCTGGCACTAATAAAATCACCTTGTCCTGAATTAGGGATCTTAAAGTTGTTGTAAACCTCAGACATGAACTATGAAAAAAGCATATCCCTCTATAGTGTGTACTTGTCTCAATTAAGGGGTAGATTTGCTAAAACTGGTGAAATCAGAATCTGGTGCTGCTATGTATGGTAGCCAATCAGCTTCTAACTTCAGCTTGTTCAATTAGGCTTTGGCAATAAAACCTGGAAGATGATTGGTTTCTAGTAGAGCTGCACCAGATTTTGCACTTTCCAGTTTTAGTAAACAACCCCCTAAGGCTCCATGTACACGGGATGCTTGGAAAACACTTCTGAATGATGGAAACTAACTGCTGGAAAATGTAGGTTAAAAAAGGTCTGTTTAGCAGCGTTTGCATACCGTGGTTATGTGCATTTATGCACATTTATGAGCATTTGCGTTTAGAAGCGTTTTTTTAAGATAACCTCAGGAGACCTTCCAAAATGCCCAGAATGCACTGAAAAACAGTAAAAAATTAACAATTTCAGACATTTTGAGAGAAATAGAGAGAGCAGAAGCAGAGAGAGTAGTATGTGTTGAGATGACCTGTCTTTTCTGGTTGTATTCACTATGGATCCCATCATGAGCATAATGCGGCGCGTTCTACCATTTTTTCCTTCACGCAAAACCTGGAACGGACTGAGCTGGTGTACCGGGTCCATTTGAATACATGGAAAACACTTTGCATGCATTTCTGATGATGAAAAAAGGCTCTGGACAGCATCTAGATATGGAACAGTTAAAAACGCTTCTAAATGCAAATGCTTATAAACGCTGTTAGCCGCATTTACAAGCGTTTGGCGTTTGAAATGCTGATAAAATCTACTCCTGAACACAAGTTTGGTGCATTCAAAAAAACGACTGTAAACTCAGCTGCTTGTAAATGACTATAAACGACATAGTTTACATGGACACGTTGGAAAACAATAGGGAGAGTTCAGGGGCTGCTGAAAAAAATGCAGAAAAGCTCCTAAACGTGAGTTTATCAGCTGCAGTGTACATGACCCCTTAGTGTTATTTCTGTCAGCTGGCTCATTCCTCTGCTATCACCATGAGACACTTCTGATGCGTTTTCCTGACACCAAGAGAAAAATGGTGATGGGGGGTACAGCCTGTGATTGACAGCCTCAGCTCTGTTCCTGTGTCTTCTGTGAAGGGGGATGTGTCCCTTCCCTCCAATAGGCTTTCAGAGCTCTACTCACTGAGCTCTTCAGTGTGTAATTTCAGTTCTCCACCCCCTGTTTTCTGAAAGCTCAGGCAAGCTTTATAAATTCTGGAATTTGAACAGATGTAGAGAAGAGAATACTGCAGATAAACAGGCACAACTTATGAAGAAGGATTTGTTTAATCTCTGTGTATCACTTGAGGCCAGTCATTTCACTGAGTATCTATAAGGGATTTCAACTCCAAAATGTAGGTTACCCTAACAATGAACTTCTTTTATTTGCTCCCTTTTGATCTGTTAAATATACCATTGGAAATATTTTGTTACATATCTTTGACAAGTGCAAAAAATAGCTGTTGATCAGAAATTCAGAACTGTCCTGTGTATTATTTTTACACTTCCTGTGTTATTGCAAGAAATCTAATTAGTCCTTGTTGTTATCTTGGGACTACAGAATCATTAGACTTTATGTTGTGGAGAATAGACTTGGTTTGAACAGTATTGCAAAAAAAAAAAAAAAAACTGGGCAGGGCTGACACCAATGAATCCACAAAAATGCTGTGTGTTGTCAGCCCGCAACAAGAATTAATAGATTATTTCCAGCATATCAAATGGTATTTTCTTGCACTTGCAGAGTTTTAAAGCTTAACCCCTAATAAGCAAAAGTTGTCAAAATCCAAAAGCCATGTGTATTCGTATTTAAATCTTGGTGTATTTTGTGTATTTCTTCCAGATCTGTGATGTAATCCTGTGTGAAACTTTACCTTTTTGCAGGAGTTTCCTGTCATAAAGACCGGTCATTTCTGCTCTTTCCATATGCAGGGTGACTGGTCATGTACACGCCCCCTCTTCTAGTTCTCTACAGGCAGCCTATGGCTGGTGGACCTTCTGGGTCCCTCCCACAGCTGTGCTCTCTGCACAGGCTATCTACAACACAGTGATTATATCACTACCAGGGGCGGACTGACAACTCATGGGGCCCCCGGGCAATTGGGGATCATGGGGCCCCTGTGTCCTTGCCCAAACTCAAAAAAGCCTATGAAAAAGGTACCAGGGGCATCTCATGGGGCCCCCTACTGACCCCGGGCCCTCGGGCAAGTTTCCAAATGGTCAGTCCGCCCCTGATCACTACTAATTTTAGAAAGTAATTACTGGGTTTGTAAAGGCATTTGGTGCACATAGAGTTCATATATATCCTTTGCAGCTACTGAGGATATTTAAATGAAAGTTTTTTTGCCTGGATTTCTGCTTTACGGACCAGTTCACAACACAAAAATGCACTCCAGATGCATTCCGGATACGTTTTTGCTTACAGTTCACACCACACTCTGTTCCGGTGCAGTTTTGATGCAGTTTGCTATGTTCCAGTACAGTGCTGTGCAGAAAAAATACAGCATGTTCTTTTTTTCCTGCACCGAAAATTGACTGGAACTGACTGCACTAGTGTGAACCGGGGCCATTGGATTACATGGAAAACACTATGCACGCATTTTTGATGCAGAAAAAAGTGCACTGAACTGCATCCAGTGTGAACTAGCTCTATGGGCCTGTTCACACTATAGAAACACAGTCCAGAAACATTCTGGATGTGTTTTTTTATGTGAATTTTTGCCGTATTCTGGTGTGTTTTTGATGCTTTTTTGATGCGTTCCAGTGCATTTTAATGCATTCCAGTTCATTTTTTCCCGTCTTTTTCTTTAATTTAAATAGAGACATGTGCATTCCAGTGCGTTTTTGGTGCGTTCCTGTGCGTTCCAGTGCCTTTTTTATGTGTTTTACCACGTTCCAGTACAGTTCTGTGCAGAAGAAATGCAGGATTTCCTACTTTTTTTTCTGCAACCGGAACGCACTTGAACTGCAAGCACTGATGTGAACTATGACACTGACAGCCATATAACCTATTTTCTGTGCTTTTTAGATGCAGAAAAAAATGCATGTAGTGTGAACTGGCCCTAAAGGTGGTAAACAAGGGAACTCTGCATTTATTGCAGATATGTACTGCATATTGTTTTGTTTTTTTTATTGCCAACTTTACTCATAATTTGAAGCCAATAATGCACATTTCAGTTAGTGCATGAAAAACAATAATGGAAATATGTTTCAGTGTGAAAGAGTTAACATTACTCAACCTGCATGCCGTGATAAGTCAGAGCCAGGGGCGGACTGACCATTTGGAAACTTGGGCACTGCCCAAGGGCCCAGGGTCAGTAGCGGGTCCCATGAGATGCCCCTGGTACCTTTTTCATAGGCTTTTTTGAGTTTGGGCAAGGACACAGGGGCCCCATGATCCCCTATTGCCCGTGGGGCCCCATGAGTTGTCAGTCTGCCCCTGGTCAGAGCCTGGATGGAACAAAGCTAAAAGGGAGGGCCAGCATGACTGGGGCTTGCAGACAAGGCGGAGAATGGATTGAGGTGGGAGTATATGCAGGAGGTGGGAGTGGTTACTCACCTGGTTGGAGTAAGCAAGCTTGAGGGTGGTCTTTAAATGGATTTACTTGTGAGCCACTGGAGTATACAAATGAGTGAGTGTATTAGATCGCTGGTTAACTTGCCCACCCTCATATATTGTGCGCGTAATATAAAAAAATTAAATGATTACCGCTCTCTAATACTATCATACATCCCCCAGACGAATCTACGTAATCCCTGTGGCGCAACGCGTTGGGGAGGGGCAGTGACGTTGCCACGCATCTGACCAACGATACGGCGAGTACTGACGGTGTGTGGTAACACACCCACGAGTCTTATCTTCATCGCATGTGGCGGTTTACTGTTTATACAAAGCGCAGTGATATTTGATGACATGTGAGTGCAATATGGGAGCACATTAAAGTTTGTTTTTACCTCTGGGATAAGGCACCATATTTCTCATTTCCTTTTTTGCATGGGTTATACGAGGATATTCAGAGAATTGGAATAAGGAGTTGACCAAGGAGGGAGAAACCCTCACGTTCTCACAGGCTCATAGAGAAGGATGCAAGATCACAGCTATCCACTACAAATTAATTGGAAGGAGAGTATTTAAAGTCTTGTTGGAATACCTCTGCACTGTTGGGACTTTATAAATTGTTTGTTTTTATTTTCATTTTTTTTTCATTGTTTTCCCACCTTTTAATATCATTTTTTATATATTGAAATTAATTATAATATATTGATTATATATTTTTGCACATTTATATGGGTATTGCACATTTGGTGACACTTTGTGTGATCACAATTTAATTTGAGGGTGATCTTGCCAAGATGAGGAGAGGGGTTTGGACTTGTCTGAGGTCAGTTGGAGCTTGTGCCAGCACGGGTGTGGTTTCTCCCGCCCTCCCTCTTTGGAGCTGTTTGTTGTTTTGTTTTGCTGTTTTGTTTTTTGTTTGCTTTGTTTATTGGTTTGTCCTTTTGTGTTTGTGGTGTTGTTTGTTTTGTGTGGGTTCCTTGATTTTTTTTTTCTTTTCTTGCTCATTTGGTGTCCTGTGGTGTTTGTCTGGTTTTCTGTTTTTGTCATGGCAGCCGGCAGGGGGCGCTGGGTCTTTGAAGGCGGTGCTGGAGTGATAATTTGGTGGATTATGGGTTGGGCCCATCTTAGGAATGGGTGTTTCTTCCCAATTATAAGGTCATGTTGGTAATGTGGAAGTTCATTGGCTGAATTTGGGACTATGTAACTGTAGTATGTCCCCAAGGCGGTGTAGTAGCGCCTGGGGGCCTTTCCATTGGGTGTCAGATACAGCCAAGTTATTGATGTGAGTAACAGTGCCTTCGAAGACCTTGGACCCGGCTGGGATCATTACTGGCAGTTATTTGATTGTACTGTATGAAGTGTTATATACAAGTTATGTTAAATAAAAGGGCTGCTATAGCCGGTTTTACACCAAAAGGAGAGTCGTGTGGTTATTTCAGGTGGGGGAGGTTGAAGGGGTGGTTGTTTTAAGGTTTAGGTGGTAAGTATTAGCCTCGATGTTCTGCATGTCCCTCAGTCATGACAAAATCTGACACTAGGTTTGCTTTAATTTTTTTTCAATGGAAATAAGGAACATGAGCAAATAATGGCCATTTGGCATCTAAAGTAGCTTGAGGGCCTGCAGCTACTAATTGTCCTGTAGACCCTTTTAAGCTGCTAACAGGACAACATTGCTGACGAAGCTTGCAGCATGTGTAAATGCTTGTGATTCTGTATACTGTTGTTATTACCAAGTATCTCTGCATTATAATTGCAGCATTCGCTCTGCAGCTGTGTTATGCACTTGTATTTTCTGATTGCATTATGTATTGGCTTGTACAGTGAAATGTAATCAGAGAATCCCTCATTGAGGCACTGTGTTTAAAGTGATTCAGCAATCACGGTGACTTCTGCACAATCAATATGGTGTCATTTTCCTCCTTCCCTGGCTATTGTGTCACTACATATTGCTTGCTATATACAGTGTACACTGCCTCCCACTATGACCCAGGAAGGTAGCAGATGTCACTAAACACAGTGGTAAAGGGACACTCCATTCAGCTATATGAGCAGCTGAAAGATTTGACTTTGTTCATTCTTTAAAGTGGTTGTAAACCTCTGAAATGAAAAATTAACAAAACATATCCTTCTATAGGATAGAAGGGTGTTCCAGTACGCAGCCTGTGATTGACAGCCTCAGCTGTGCATGTTTCCCTATGAAACTGTGTAGAAGGGAGTGTGTCTATTCCCTCCAGTTATGTATTTTACACTCAGCTCTCTGTTCTATGCTGTGAAGTGTTTGACATTAGATCAACGACCTCTGCCTTCTGACAATCAGGCTGTGTAAAATGTACATTTTGAATGGCGGTAGAAGAGAAGGTAGTGTAGATAAACAGGTGCAGTTTATGTAGGAGGATTTGTTTCATCTCTGTTTATCACATGAGGCTAGTCCCTTAACTGAGTATATGTAAGGGTTTAAAGTCACTTAAAACGGTAAGGAGGAATCATTCTCACAGTTTTTATAGGTTCTGTTTACACCTGTGGGTGTTATTATTATTATTATTATTATTATACAGGATTTATATAGCGCCAACAGTTTGCTCAGTGCTTTACAATATAAAGGGAGACAAAACAGCAATGATACAGTTCAATACAAGAGGGATAGGAGGGCCCTGCTCCTTGGAGCTTACAATCTAAGAGGGAGTTGCTAGTGGTACAAAGGTAGAAACTGTGGGGGACGAACTGATGGGAGGATTTGGTTACTACCCAAAGGCAAGATAAGCATCCCTGAAGAGATAGGTTTTCTGGGATCACCTAAAAGTGGGCAGAGTAGGCAATAGTCGGATAGATTGGGGTAGAGAGTTTCAGAAGATGGGGGAGGCTCTGGAGAAGTCCTGGAGACAAGCATGGGAGGAGGAGATAAGGGAGCTAGAGAGCAGGAGGTCATGGGATGAGTGGAGAGGACATTCTGAGTGATATTTAGAGACAAGTTTGGTGGTGTAACTGGCGGCAGAGTTATAAATGGCTTTGCCTGTTATTGTTAATGTTTTTAATTTTATTCATCGGGCAATGGGAAGCCAGTGGATGGTTTGTCAGAGAGGGATGGAATGGTTGGTAAGGTGGATGAGTCTGGCAGCAGCATACATGATAGACTGAAGAGGGGATAGCCTGCAATTAGGTAGTCCAATGAGGAGGGAGTTACAATAGTCAAGGCAATAGATAAGAAGGGAGTGAATAAATTGCTTAGTGGCTCTGGTGGTTATATGGGCATATCTTGGAGATGTCACAGAGGTGAAGTCTACAAGATTTGGACAGTGATTGGATTTGGGGCTGAAAGGACAGATGGGAGTCCAGGATTACATATAGTACCCTGGCATGAGGGGAGGGACTGATGGTTGTAATATTGATCTTAATGGTAAAGTCAGGGGAGGGGGCACGGGCTGGAGGGAATATAATGAGCTCAGTTTTAGAAAGGTTGAGTTTGAGGAAGTGGAGTGGAATCCATGCTGATATGTCACTTAGTAGGTTAGTACTGTGAGAGGAGACTAAAGGAGTGAGGTGAGGAGTAGAAAGATAGATCTGTGTGTCATCAGCATAGAGATGGTACTTGAAGCCATGGGAGTTTAACAAGTGACCAAGGGAGGAGGTGTAGATGGAGAAGAGAAGGGGTCCTAGGAGAGAACCTTGAGGGACCCCTACAGAAAGAGGAAGTGAAGAATGGTACTTGAAGCCATGGGAGTTTAACAAGTGACCAAGGGAGGAGGTGTAGATGGAGAAGAGAAGGGGTCCTAGGAGAGAACTTTGAGGGACCCCTACAGAAAGAGGAAGTGAAGAGAACGAAACAGAGTTATAGGTAACATTGAAGGAGCGCTACAATAGGTACTAGGAGAACCAGGAGAGAGCAGTCTCGGAGGCCAAGAGAGTGGAGTTTTTTTTAGAAGGAGGGGATGATCAACAGAATCAAAAGCTACAGAGAGGTCAAGTGGTAAGAGTACGGAGTAGTGGCCATTGGTTTTAGCTGTTAGTAGATCATTAGTGAGTTTTAGTAGGGCAGTTTCAGTGGAGTGTAGTGAGCAAAAGCCAAACTGTAAAGGGCTAAGAAGGCTGTTGTCAGTGAGGTAGGAGCTCAGGTGATTGTAGACTAGGCATTCTAAGGGAGCAGGGAGATGGGTCTTAAGTTGTTCAGGTTGGTGGGGTCCAGTGAGGGCTTTTTAAGTAATGGGTGATCTGTGCATGCTTTAGAGGGGAGGGGAAGGTGCCAGTAGAGAGGGCGAGGCTGATGTTATGGAGCATAGGATAGAAAAGAGGGTGACCGTAGTAGTTGTGAGGGAACAGGATCCAAGGGGTAGGTGGTGAGACGGGCTTCTGGGAAAACTTTAGTGATCTCTTTGGAAGTAGCAAGGTGAAAAGAGGAAAGTGGTGAGGGAGGTTTAGTATAAGGTATGCTAAGTGGGATAGATGTCTGTGCAATAGAGATGCCCATACAAATTGCATCAATCTTGTTTTTGAAATGATTGGCAATATCGCAAGCAGTGAGTGAGTTACTAGGTGGAGGTGGCGGTGGAGAATGTAGAGAGTTAAAATTAGAGAAGAGACGACGAGGACTGGATGACAAGGTATTAAGAGTGACAAAGTAGGCTTGTTTGGCAGCATGGAAGGAGGAATTGTATTTTAAGAAAGAAGATTTGTATAGGGTGAATGCTAGCAGGGATTTGGTTTTACGCTACAATCATTCCAGTGCACGGCTATGTCTCTTAAGATTTCTGGAGTCGTCAGTCTGCCAATGTTGTAATGGTCGGGGCCTGATACTTCATGTAGTTAGAGGAGCAAGTGAGTCTAGTGTGAAAGAAAGCAAACTGTTGTAGACAGAAGTGACTGTGCCCCCTGTCTGTGACTTCCCCCATAAGCTGGTCTAATTTTATAGAAAGATGATTAAATGAGGAATCCTTCCCCACCCCAATTAGGAACTGATAAGGAACACATGAATTTGGGAGGTGGAGGGGATGGTTAAAGCCAGACCAGCCACAGGCCAAAGTCATAAAAGATCATTCTTTTTTTATAAAATTTTTCTTATTCAGTTTTGCATAGAAACAAATATAAAAACTTAACATTGCACCGCGCAGGGCACCAGACACCATACAGGCCTCGATGGGCCCTGAACAATTACAAGAAGAATAGTGCAAAAAACTTATATTGGTATTTAATAACAGAGACCAACTAACAGAATTAAATAACTTAACCCCCCTCTTTCCCATTACACCCCCACCACCTTCAATCCAATGATTATCATTCAGGGAGATCCCTCCAACAGTATAACCTCCTTCAGTCAGCAAGTAATAGTAACACAAGAGAAAAATATGCAGGTAAAATCTCTCATTCAGGCCCTCACAGACATGACTATAAGAGAGCACGAGGGATAATTATATGGTTAACAGGTATTTGGAATTTGTAAGAGACCTCAGTATAATACACCATGTGGCCTACCCCGTCATGGCAGAAGCAGGGGCTAACCTACCGCAAGGCAAACAAGGCGTTTGCCTTGGACGGCATTTTTCAGGGGGGCGGCGCAGAAGGGCAGAGGCAGCTCTTTAATTAGACCTCGCAGCTGTCTACTTTACCTAATTAAAGAGCTGCCTTTGGTCTTAAACAGTCAGGATCTGAGGGCAGAGTGAGGAGAAGCAGCAGGTGGGAGGCACACACACTCCGAGAACGGTAATGGAGGAGGAGAAGGCATCCTCCACAACTACAGCTCAGCGGGGATGGCGGCGCAGGCCAATCGGAGACAGGGAGAGAAGGGGCATGGGGGGCACAGTCCAATGAGCAAGAGGGGAGTGGAGAGAGGGTTTCCGGAAAAGGTGGGGTGGAAAAGGGAGCAGTGACGTTGAGATTGAGGTTGGGGCAGGGTAGTGACAGAGGGGGAGTGGTGGCATGAGAGAAATAACTGTGCACAGATGTATATAGAGAAGTGTGTATAATGTACAGGAGTGAGACAGAGAGAAGAGTGTGTATAGTGAACAGCAGAGAGAGAGAGAGAGAGAGAGAGAGAGAGAGAGAGGAGTGTGTATAGTGAACAGCAGAGAGAGAGAGAGAGAGAGAGAAGTGTGTATAGTGAACAGCAGGGAGAGAGAGGAGTGTGTATAGTGTACAGCAGGGAGAGAGAGAGAGAGAGAGAGAGAGGTGTTTGTATAGTGAACAGCAGGGAGAGAGAGGCATGTGTATAGTGTACAGCAGGGAGGAGAGAGAGGAGTGTGTATAGTGAACAGCAGGGAGAGAGAGAGGAGTGTGTATAGTGAACAGCAGGGAGAGAGAGAGGAGTGTGTATAGTGAACAGCAGGGAGAGAGAGAGAGGAGTGTGTATAGTGAACAGGAGGGAGAGAGAGAGAGAGGAGTGTGTATAGTGAACAGCAGGGAGAGAGAGAGGAGCGTGTATAGTGTACAGGAGGCAGAGAGAGAGGAGTGTGTATAGTGAACAGCAGGGAGTGAGAAAGGAGTGTGTATAGTGAACAGCAGGGAGAGAGAGGAGTGCGTATTGTGAACAGCAGGGAGAGAGAGAGGAGTGTGTATAGTGTACAGGAGGGAGAGTGAGAGGAGTGTGTATAGAGAACAGCAGGGAGACTGAGGAGTGTGTATAGTGCACAGGAGGGAGGGAGAGAGGAGTGTGTATTGTAAACAGGAGGGAGAGAAGGAGAAATGTGTATAGTGTACAGGTGGGAGAGGGAGAGGAGTGTTTATAGTGAACAGCAGGGAGAGAGAGAGGAGTGTGTATAGTGAACAGCAGGGAGAGAGAGAGGAGTGCGTATTGTGAACAGGAGGGAGAGAGAGAGGAGTGTGTATAGTGTACAGAAGGAAGAGAGAGAGGAGTGTGTATAGTGAACAGCAGGGAGAGAGAAAGGAGGGTGCATAGTGACCAGCAGGGAGAGAGAGAGAGGAGTGTGTATAGTGAACAACAGGGAGAAAGCAGAGTGTGTATAGTGAACAGCAGGGAGAGAGGAGTGTGTATAGTGAACAGCAGAGAGAGAGGAGTGTGTATAGTGAACAGCAGGGAGAGGGGAGTGTGTATATTGAACAGCGGGGAGAGAGAGAGAGAGAGAGAGAGAGAGAGAGAGAGAGAGAGAGAGGAGTGTGTATAGTGAACAGCAGGGAGAGAGGAGTGTGTATATTGAACAGCAGGGAGAGAGAGAGAGAGAGAGAGAGAGTGTATAGTGTACAGGAGGGAGAGAGAGAGGAGTGTGTATAGTGAACAGCAGGGAGAGATGAGTGTGTATTGTGTACAGGAGGGAGAGAGAGAGGCCTGCTGACCCCATCCTCTGCCCCACTGACCCCGTCCTCTGCCCCATTGACCACTTGCTCTGCCCTATTGACCCTGTCCTCTGGCCCCATTCTATGCCATGCTGACCCCATCCCCTGTCCCACTGAGCTCAAGCTCTGCCCTACTGACCCCATCCTATACCCTACTGACCCCATCCTCTGCCATGCTGACTCCGTCCTATGTCCCGCTGACCCCATCCTCTGCCCCATTGCCCACATATGTGTCACTTGGATGAATCATGTCTCAGGGTCTGATGAGGAAGCCACAGATGTTCACTGTCAACGGCTGCAACTTTCTCATCAGATCCTGAGACAAGAACGGTATACTGTGGCTGGGGTGGGACAAATTTAGATGGAGGGGGGCACCCGATGTTAGTCTTGCCTAGGGTAGCACAAAACCAAAATACACCACAAGGCAGAAGAGGAAAGCCACGCTTGCCAAACTTTATTAAACTTCTTCACACAACCCCTAGATAGGTAAGTGGCCTTGTAGTACGGGATCATCGTATTTACTAGACCTTTCCAGAAGGAAACCATGGGAGCAGTGGGTTTCTTCCAGTGCAATATAATAACCTTATGAGTAAAAAATGATAAAATATTGAGAAGGGTTCTATGGGCATTGGTTGGAACCACCTCATCTACCAAGCCCAGGAGGCATACAGAGACAGAGGAACTGGGGTAGTGAGGGCCTCCGAGATACACAATGTAACGTCTTTCCAGAAAACAGTAAAGGACTGGCAGTTCCAGAATATGTGAGTGAAATCAGCAGGGGAATGGGAATAACACCAACACTCCGCTGTGGAAGTGGGGTATACCTGCCTGGGTATAATATATTTTGTGTAGGAATTTAAAGTGAATCAATCTATCCTTAGCCAACACCAGATGTTTGAAAGGGTGGTCCCACATCTCATCCCAGTCTTCCCCCTGGATACCCGGTGCTTCCACACTCCATTTTTCCCTACAGCTTTGCAACTGTATGGGGGATATTTGGAACATTTCCTTGTATACCACTGATAAGGTTTTTAAAAGCGAATCATCTGTCAACAGACTTTCAAGGACCGAAGGCTGAGTCTCTATGGTCAAGTTGCTAAATTGAGATTGGTGCGCGTGATGCAGTTGAAGATATCGGAAATAATAGTGATATGGAAGATTATATTTTATATTTAACTGATCAAATATGAGCAGGTTGCCATCCCTAACTTTTTCACCCACCCGTTCGATGCCTCTGGTCACCCACACCCCCGGGTCCGGTATAAAGTGGAAGTGAGACAAATATGGGTTCATCCATAAAGGAGAGGAAGGTAAAACCCCTTCCATTTCAGGTTGCCTCAGGTTAGTAACAAGTTCCCAAACCCTGATAGTGGCTTTCATGGAACCTGTGAGTAGAAGAGAAGACCTCGCTCCCCTGAACAGTGCCAACCATAGACTTTCTTAGGACCCCAAAACTGCTGCCTCCAGGACCATTGCCGAATCTGCACCATCTTTCAAAAGCCAGTGATGGACAAACACCATTTTGGCCTGCTAGATAGTATATACATTTTATACATTTTCATGTATTATTTGGGTCCTTAGGACACCCCATGGTTATTTCTATGCGAGTTGGTTATGTATTATATTGGGGTCATTACTCTTAATATGTTAATTTATTTCTGAACCCTCTTTTTCTTCTTTTTGATTGACTTTTCATTTTGTCCTCAACTAAGAGTGTCCCGGTTTTTACTTTACTTTCCATAGATAGTATTTCTGCCAGTCTGGTAGCGCTATTCCTGGGAGAGTGGGGGGTGAATTAGCTTGTGGTGGGGTTTGTTCCATCAGGGAGGCAGACACCCAGTGGACATGTATACCATCGATCAGTGTCTGACATGGGAGGTCCTTCAATTCCAGGGGTAGGGGCCCTTGTGATTGGGTATGTACACCGGATCTCCGATGTTATGTTTACTGTGTATGTCTTTCATGAATAAACAATTTTTGAGGTTAGCCTATTAGGTGTGCAGTCTATTTTCTTTTTTCTTTGTTTTTGCTAAGTCTTGTATAAGTCTACCGGAAAGCCATCAGAGCCTGGTGCCTTGTGCAAGGGAAAGGCCCCAATAACACCCTCAATCTCAAGGGGGGTTATCTTGGCTTACATCAATTCCCTGTCTGACTCTGAAAGTGCTGGAAAATTCAGAGCAACAAGACAACGTCTTAGGGAGGCAGCATCATATGGTGATATGGGCGAATATAGGGAAGAGAAATAGTGCACAAACTCTTCCATAATCTGCGATGGATCAGTCATCTTAATAGTCGGTATGGAGGAGCTGACCCTCTGATCCACCACAACAAAGCCAGAAGCTTGAAAATTGAAAAAATGCTGCTGAGCTTATTAAATAAACCTGTGTACAAGTCCAGAAGCTTACCATTTTTAGTGCCTTGAGTGAACAGAGACTCAGCCTTGTGTCTACATTCTGTATGAGCAAGATCATAGAAGAGATGCCTTGCCTCCAGCAAAGCAGTGTAGGAGTCAGCTGATGATGACTTAGTGTGGTCCTCTGTACATCTCTTCTCGCGCTCCTGTAATTACAAAATACCACTATTATGATATTTTCATGCTGTTTTGATGGCTGATATAAATTCACCCCTTTGCATAGTCTTGAATGCATCCCATACCACAGGGGGGAAGCTAAGTCTACATTATTGGGCCAGTAGGCCATAGTTGCTGATTGTATATGGGTTGAGACCTGATCTACGTTAAACCACCCCAGGGATAATTTCCATGTGACCTCCCTACACCTCCCAAACACTTAAGATCAAATGCAAATGGGGTGTGATCAGATTCTTGCGGAGAATCAAAGAACTTTACAGCACCTTTGTGTTGGACCTGGAGCTTATTAGGGTATAGTAGGCTTTACTGAAGGTCTTTCTCCCGCATGTGTTTCCGTACTGCCGTGACGGAACGACATTTCCTTTGGGTCTCATCTGAGAAATCTGGAAAGAACATAACTTTGGCATTTTCATACTGTAGGTCAGGGTGTTTTTGGGCTTGCACCAGGATCATGTACCTGTCCCGGCAGTTCAAGAAGTGTACTAGGAATGGTCTGGGGGTAGCACCAGGGGCGCACAAGCCTGTGGGAACTAGATGGGCTCATTCCATCACATAGGCCAGCATTTGTTTGAAAACCTGCTCAGCAAATATGGCAGGCCTGGCACCCTCCACCCCTTCTGGGAGCCCCACCACCCACACGTTGTTCCGGCATTGTCTGTCCTCAGCATTGTCTGCCCACTTTTGTAATGCTCTTACCCATTCCTGTAGCTCTGTTAGCAGGGCGCTGTGAGTAGTGGTGGTATCTTATACATCTAAGATACGCTCCTCTGCTGTGGTCAGCCTGCCCCAGATCTTATCCAGACCATGGCATATCAGGGTACATTCCGACGCCAGGTGGTCAATACGGATCATTAGGGTGGCTTTACAGCCGTCGATAGCTTCTAGGATTGGATTTGTAATCACACCAGCTTCCGCCTCAGTAGTGGAGGAGGCTGAGGGGGTGTTCGGGTCAGAGGTGGACTGACCATTTGGAAACTCGGGCACTGCCCGAGGGCCCGGAATCAGTAGGGGGCCCCATGAGATGCCCCTGGTACCTTTTTCATAGGCTTTTTTGAGTTTGGGCAAGGAAACAGGGGCCCCATGATCCCCTATTGCCCGGGGGCCCCATGATTTGTCAGTCCACCCCTGGTTCGGTTCTGGCGCAGGCCCTCTCTGCTGGTGAGTCCATCCTCACAGCTGGGCGGCGTGGGTTAGATGAGGAAGGATCCGGAAGCAAGATGGCAGAGGATGGCCCGAATTCCGGCCTCACCCTGGCCACTGTGGCCGAGGTTCAGCAGGTGTCTTCATCCTATGTTTTAAAGTCATGGATGGGGGTACCTCAGACTGCTGGATCAGGTAAGAGAAGAGAAACCAGGGTGTGGGGAGTCAGGAAGCAGGATTAATGCAGGAGGACCAGGGAGCTTTAGAGAAGTGCGACCAGTCACATCCCGGCCACGCCCCCCATGACTGTTTTTTTTATCACTGAGATGCAAAATGGAGGTGAGAATCAATCACCAGAAACAAAAATATATCAACTAATTACCTTACGTTTTGCAGAGAGTCAGTGCATAGCAATGAGACAGTTTCAGATGGAGTTGAGACATCAGACAGCATTTACCTTTGAAAAAGCAAAGAGGACATGATCAGAGGGCTGTGTTCAACTGCTGCTTAGCACTCCAGTAGAAAATGCACTCACGCAGGACAATGCCCTATCTGTGACTGTGCCCCCTGTCTGTCTTAGGTGCATTTTAAGTTAAAAAAAAGTCCTGCTTACAGCATCCATGATGTGCTTTCATGAAAACGTATATCATAAATGTAAAATGCTCCATGACATTGTTACAATTCTCATATAGATTCTAGATCCTATGTCCACGTGCAGTTCGGCCCCATAGACTTCTAAAGGGCTGGTAGACAGTTGGCTTCTATCTGTCTGTCAGCTCCATGGAAACCTATGGGGCCAAACTGCACAGATGTGGACATCATATCAAGAAGCGTGTTGGGCAATGTAAACAATACTGTAGACCTCAGGACGAGATCTAAGAATAGGTATATATATATATGCTAAGTATTTAGATCCCAATAGATCACCCAGCAGCCAGCATCAACAGACCCTTCAGCACACTCTAGCACTCCATGCCATTACAGTACATACATTCAGTGCTGGAGGTACCGAAACTGTGTTCCTCCACATTCCTGCTGAAAAAAACCCAGCTTATAGCAAGTGCAAGTGGAAGTGGACCTTTGGACAAAACTGCACAGTAATTTTTTATCTGCAGACACCCCTTACCTGTATAGGCAGTTCTTTGGTAACAATGAACTAACCCTTTAAATTGTAATGTATCAGTAAAGAGTTTAATAGAACTGTACAGCATATTGTAATGGTGTTTTCTTCATATATAGTATGTGCATTGTATTTTATAATACTTTATAATCATAAACTGTTATGCTGCTCTGAAATTTTCTTTTTTTTTTTTCAATTTAAGTCGCCCCATCAACACCATTAGACATTTCCTTCTTCAGCTTCATTTCGAAAATAGTGTGATTTGTGCAGCTTGAGCCAACCCTTACTGAGTATCTGTTTAATTGAAATCCTCAATGTAGCCTTAAGACAGAAGATGGAATGATAGGGCCAGCACTGACCAGGGCAGAGAGAAGACATTATTAAGTGCTAATGATAATGGCTTGGTGTAAATGGTTTGTAAATCAGCTTTAATTGCTTTATGTCTAGAGGGCTCTCCAACACATTGCACTGTTTACAAAAAAACAAGGCATGCTCCAATCTCCAAATGTCTCTGACACGTCTTTGATGTGTAATAAAGCGACCAGGACAAACTATGTATTACCTTCTTTAACGACTCAGCAGTTAACAGCACTAATGAATGTCAGAATGGCACACCATATGTTTTCTTAGAGAAAAACAAACCCAGTTTTGTTAGAGAAATACATCGACCGCAACACAAATATATCACATTATTTCGAGCTTTACTCTTCAGCGGAGGCAATTATGACTAATACTTTGTCCCAAAGCTGATTATCTAGCTATAGGCTGTAGAGCCAAAGCATACTCTGACAACATTGTATACAGGTACACTGTGTTCATCTCCAATGGAATGTGAATGAAAAACTGGCTTCAGCTCAGAACTCAGCCTCTACGATTAAGCCCAATGTGGGTGAAACATGTCAGAGGGCTGTGACCTGGGATCTGAGCTGAAGCCAGTTTTTCATTCCCCTTCCATTGGAGTTGAATGCAGTGTGTGGCAGTACCTGCATGCTATATTACATTTTGGAGTGAGATGTGCTCTATTTCTGTCAGCGCCTGAATAGAGTATAAGCCTGGGAGACTGACACTGCAGACATGGAGCGGAGCCAATCTGTTATCATATTCTGACAGCATGCCATACTCAGGGACATGCATTTATATGGCTTATTCACTAACAAATGAGGTTTGCTAAACAGAACACACATAGGGGTTGATTTACTAAAGGCAAACAGACTGCACTTTGCAAGTGCAGTTGCATTCTGCAAGGGGAATGCATTAAAGTGGTTGTAAACCTCAATCATGAAATAGGAGCAAAGCATATCTCAAACCTCTATAGTTTGTAATTGTTGTAATTCAGAGCACTATTATTATTATTATACAGTATTTATAAAGCGCCAATAGTTCGCTCAGTGCTGTACATTACAAAGGGGGACAGAACAATAGCAATACAATGCAAAATATTAGGGGATTGAGGGCCCTGCTCTTTTGAGCTTACAATCTAGCACTAAGTGTCATTTCTGTCTGCTGCCTTGTTCCTCTGCTATCAACATGAGTCACTTCTGATGGGTTTTCCTGACACCAAGAGAAAAAAGGTGATAGGGGAGGGCACAGTCTGTGATTGACAGCCACAGCTCTGTTCCTGTGTGTGCTGTGTGAGGGGGGTGTCCCTTCCCTCCAATCAGCTCTCAGAGCTCTCCTCACTGATGTAACTTCAGCTCCCTGCCCCTGGCTTTTTAGAGCTTGGAGATCCTGTGTAAATTCTGCACTTTGAATTTATGTAGAGGACAGATGCTATAGATAAACAGGTACAACTTATATAGGAGGATTTCTTTCATCTCTTTGTATCACTTGAGGCCAGTCACTTCACTGGGTATATGTAAGGGTTTACAACCACTTTAAGGTAGAGATCCTGTGTAAATTCTGCACTTTGAATGTATGTAGAGAACAGACCACTATAGATAAACAGGTACAACTTATGTAGGAGGATATGTTTCATCTCTGTGTATCACTTGAGGGCAGTCACTTCACTGGGTATATGTAAGGGTTTACAACCACTTTAAGGTGGAGATCCTGTGTAAATTCTGCACTTTGAATGTATGCAGAGGACAGACTGCTATAGATAAACAGGTACAACATATGTAGGAGGCTATGCTTCATCTCTGTATATCACTTGACGGCAGTCACTTCACTGGGTATTTGTGAGGGTTTACAACCACTTTAAGGTAAAAAATGTTTAGGCTTTAGAAACACGTTTATCCTTTTTCCTGGTGTTACTTACTATTTGAAAAATGTAACAATGTCTGTTGTCTGTGTTCTAATGCAGGCCATACATGGGTCGAATTCCAAACAAATTTTTTTTTTTAGAAAATCGGAAATTTTGTGTGTTTTATAATCCGATGGTTCCACCATTGATTTCAAAATTTGACTGACCAAGCTTTTCATTTACCCTCATGTTGCCACAGAAAAAAAATTTCGTAGCCAAGAATTTTCTTTTCTTTCCCGGTCACAGCTCACGCTCATTGCTTTTTAGATTACATTTCTCACATGATTCTCCCACCATTGATTAGAAATTTGTTCACTTTTAAAAAAAAATTCCAACATGTCCGATCACTCAAATTCGATGGTCGCTCAAAAATTGGCCATTTCTGTGGCCCACGAATGGTGAGAAAGTCATACGAAAAGTCTTTGGAAAGATTTTCGAAAGAAAATTCTTTCGGAATGTGACCCGTGTATAGCCAGCTTAAGGCCTTATGCACACTAGGCTCTTCTGAACACCTTTCTCCTGAAATGAGAAAAGCAGCATTAAAATCGCACCTAAAGCCACATCTTTCTTTAGAAGCGTTCAGGTTCATCAAGCATTCAAGCATTTCATTGGCCAGAATATGAATTTATTCTGCCCTTTGAAATGAATGAATGCTCAAGCACTAAGCACGCCAAGCATTTAGGCACGTTTAGGTGTGTCGGGCGTTTTTACTGCCCAAATGCACCTCTCCTGAATGTGATTGTGGTGCCTTCATATTTCTGCCCCTAAACACCCCTTTCTGTAAACACCTGTAAATGCCTATGTATGCACGGACTAACATAGAGGGGCATTCAGAAACCAAAAAACACAAACGCCTGTGAAATGGACATTTTACAGCTGCAGTGTGTGTAAGGATTAATAGTTAAAAAAAAAAAATACAATCTGACGTTAACCAGAATTCTCATTATGACTCATCTTGGTCAGGAAGGCTCTTCTACTTTTTTATTCTTTAATTAACTGACTAACCTTTTCTGTGGAAAATGTATATTGCAATAGCAATAGATCACCAATTACCTTTAAAAACAGGTGCATTCAGTGAACTGAGAGCATAATCATGTTTTAGCAGTGAGTACAGATGCTGTAAAATACACATGGGCCTGGGGCAACTACTAAGACCACCATTAGACATCCCTGAGGCATCTGTATCCCTTCATAAAAGATTAAATGACTGTCTTTAAATCAAAGGGTCATCTCATTTGGACAGTATGGGTTCCATTACTAAAACGTCCGCTGGTTGGCTTCAGGCAACTATCCTTTTTCCCATGCTTAACACATAACATTAATAGAAACAGTTAGCTTCCAACCCAGCAGTCATTGTTACCTTAGTCTACCCCATACAGTATACATTCGCTACAGTATGTCTTTTTCTTTTTCCTTTGTCATAAGTGCTTTAAAAGCACAGATACCTGTAGGTGAGGTGAGTCTTTGGTTAGAAATTGTTATAGTTGCCAGGAAAAGGAACATCTTGGGTAGTAGACTGGTAAGGGCGGTGAAAGCAGTTGTTGCTTTCACCCCAATAGGAGCCCACTGTTTGCGTCTCTAGGCTCTTTCCCAGTAGTTTCACCTGTAGCCAGGCATGTAGTCACAATTACTCTTGTGGCTCAGTAATCAGTCTAGAGGTATTATTTTCTGATGCATTATTGCAAAACCTGAACTTTTATAGATGTAGGGTCACTGTGGGATACTCAAGTAACTTTAACCAGTATCTTGAGGACCCTAGCCTTTCTCTTAAGAATCTCTGCACAGTAGTTGTTTGCAGCAAATATTGGGCTGAGCTACACAATATTGCCAAAAGTATTGGGACCCATAGGGTTCAATATTGAGTTGGTCCACCCTTTGCAGCTATAACAGCTTCAACTCTTTTAGGAAGGCTGTCCACAAGGTTTAGGAGTATGTCTATGGGAATGTTTGACCATTCTTCCAGAAGCACATTTGTGAGGTCAGGCACTGATGTCAGATGAGAAGACCTGGATCGCAGTCTCTGCTCTAATTCTTCCCAAAGGTGTTGAGGTCAGGACTCGGTGCAGGCCAGTCAAGTTCCTCCACCCCAAACCCGCTCATCCATGTCTTTATGGTCCTTGCTTTGTGCACTGGTGCGCAGTCATGTTGGAACAGGAAGGGGCCATCCCCAAACTGTTCCCACAAAGTTGGGAGCATTAATTGTCCAAAATGTCTTGGTATGCTGACGCCTTAAGAGTTCCCTTCACTGGATCTAAGAGGCCAAGCCCAATCCCTGAAAAACATCCCCACACCATAATCGCCCCTCCACCAAACTTTACACTTGGCACAATGCAGTCAGGTAAGTACTGTTCTCCTGGCAACTGCCAAATCCAGACACATCCATCGGATTGCCAGACAGAGAAGCGTGATTTGTCACTCCAGAGAACATGTCTCCATTGCTCTAGAGTCCAGTGATCAGCAGAGGATCTGTCCACAAATCCCCTGCTGATCAGAGCAGAGTGAGTGGATGACAGGTCTATGTCCACTCAATTTGTGCAGAATGGACACGGACAGAGCCCACTCTGCAATATGGGCCACAGGTCTAGGGAAAATGAGTGCAACTGCACTTGCAAAGTGCACAGTCTATTTCCCTATAGTAAATCCACACTGTGAGAATGTATAATTTTCAGTAAAAGTCTGAGCTAACAGAAAAGCTCAAGGTAGACTTAAAGCAAAACTCTATTTTTTAAATCTATATTAGGCAAACTTGGTTACCTATACTTATCTATGTGTATCCTCTGGAGGGATGCTGAAATTCATTGCAGCAGTCTGTGCTGCATAGAGGTAGATGTACTAAAACTGGAGCACTCAGAATGTGGTGCCGCTGTGCATAGCAGCCAATCAGCTTCTAACATCAGCTTGTTCAGGCAATAAAACCAGAAGCTGATTGGTTTCTATGCAGAGTTGCATCAGATTCTGCAATCTCCACGTTTAGTAAATAATCCCTATAGCGTCTGCGCTGTTCTACTCCAGGTGCTGTTGGAGCATCTTGCAGTGTTGTGGGCAGGTGCAGGTTCTCTTCCAGCCTTTTGGTGGCATTGTGATGCTGTTACAGCTAGGGGGCAATTCAACATGGAAAATTGCCCCCCTTATGGACTCCAGTGGCCCTCTTGAGGAAGACAGTTGTCTGATTGGATGCTGAAATCTTGCAAGATCTCTGGTGGCCATCTTGATGGAGAACCTTGTAAATAGGGGGTCCTGCATTATGGAGTGAGTGACAAGTCAGGGACAGGTACCTGGTAAGGGAAAGTTATTAAGTACAGAGAGAGGTTCCTAACAAGAAGGGATAGCTCCGGGAGGCCTCCTGCAGTGCACGTTACTGTCCGGTGCCTGGAATAGGAGCTCAAAGTCTCCTCAAACAGCAGAAACAGTGCCGATTTGGTACATAATATATCGCCACCCCTCCCAGAGAAGTAATCATTTCTGGGTTGCCTTGTACTGGTGCCTACAACATTGCTATATGGCTGTTACTGATCAGGGGCGGACTGACAACTCATGGGGCCCCCGGGCAATAGGGGATCATGGGGCCCCTGTGTCCCTGCCCACACTCAAAAAAGCCTATAAAAAAGGTACCAGGGGCATTTCATGGGGCCCCCTACTGACCCCGGGCCCTCGGGCAGTGCCTGAGT
The DNA here is from genome assembly GCF_062004578.1 of Staurois parvus. Classification (NCBI taxonomy): domain Eukaryota; kingdom Metazoa; phylum Chordata; class Amphibia; order Anura; family Ranidae; genus Staurois; species Staurois parvus. The sequence goes on along the minus strand of NW_028317827.1, from coordinate 8,203,523 downwards.
GCTCGAATGGTCAGTCCGTCCCTGTTACTGGTAACCTATTCAAACTAATACAATATATTTCAGTGCTCCATAACATTGTCTGTGGTTTCTCCAAGGTTGGGTACCTTAACTGAGGCCCCATCTACAGTCTGTGCACTGAGTTGCTAACTCCTATATCCCCACCATTCAGCAAACATCTTGTAATTTTGTCAATGAATACAAGGCTTTCTCTGATTTGATGAGGCAGAGAGGAAGGGCAGATGACATCACCATCTTGTCTAATCAGAGATTTCCTTGTGTTAACTAAAAAAATACAAGGCACTTGCTGAATGGAGGGGGTACGGGAGAGTGTGACTCCCTGGGCTCAGTGTACAGGTGGCAAGTTGTTCCAGCAAAAACCGTAAGAAAACAATGTTTACCACATGTTGCGCAGACTACTACAGTGGATTTCAATATCCCTAGGGGCCCACTGTTCGCCCAGAGGCTCTGAGGAAGAGGCTAGTCCTCGAAATGCATCAGCCATTTTGGATGTCCATCATTCTCATCACCATTCAGAAACGCAGTGCGAATTGGGCAGAGCGGTCTCATATGATGTGCTTATATTCATGTACTTTTGTGAGTAGAATACCTTCTTTTAAATTTAATAAACACACTTTTAACCACTTGAGCTCCAGAGGATTTACCCCCCTTAATGACCAGGCCTCTTTTTGCTACTCGGCGCTGCACTAATTCAACTGATAATTGCGCGGTCATGCAATGCTGCACCCTAACTAAATTTACGTCCTTTTTTTCGCACAAATAGAGCTTTCTTTCGGTGGTATTTGATCACCTGTGCACTTTTTATTTTTCACGCTATAAACAAAAAAAGGCCAAACATTTTGAAGAAAAACAATATTTTTTATTTTCAGCTATAAAAAATATATAGTAAACTCAAAGTTGGTTATAAATTTAGGGCAAAATGTATTCTGCTACATGTTTTTGGTAAAAAAAATCCCAATGAGTGTATATTGATTGCTTTGTGTGGAAGTTATAGCGTCTACAAACTATGGTATAAATACTGCAATTTACGCCATTTTTCTGCTATACAGCGCTGCGCTAGTTTAACGGACAATTGCACGGTCATGCAATATGGTACATAAATGAAATTTACATCCTTTTTTTCCCCACAAATTGAGCTTTCTTTCGGTGGTATTTGATTGCCTGTGCGGTTTTTATTTTTTGCGCTATAAAAAAAAAGACTGACAATTTTGAGGAAAAAAAAAACAATATTTTGGACTTTTTGCTATAAAACATGTCCAGTAAAAAAAAAATGCAAAAATCAAATTTAGTCATAAATTTCTGCCAAAATGCATTCTGCGACATGACTTTGCTAAAAAAAAAAACCAATACGTGTAAATTAATTGGTTTAAGTGAAAGTTATAGCATTTACAAATGGCGGGAAAGATACTGGGATTTTTTTTTTTTTTTATACTAATAATGGCGGCAATCAGCGAATTATGGCGGCGATCAGGGACTTATGGCAGCGACCAGCGACTTATGGGGGGACTGCGGCGAACATTTTGACATTGGGGGGTACTGACTTGGGGTCACTGACATCCCCAAAAACACTAATACAGTGATCAGTGCAAAAAAAAAAAAACTGACACTGTACTAATGGCACTGGGGAGGAAGGGGTTAACTTTATTTAGCAGGGAAGGGTTATAGGAGTGAGGGGAGTGTTTTACTAGGGGGCGGGGGTGTGTACTGGGCGGGACAAGGCTGATCGAGAAAGAAAAACTGTTCTTTCTCCATCAGCTCATCCTCGAGCTGTCAGGGAAGTGACAGACAGCACAGCTACTGCAGCTGTGCTCTCTGTCACTGTTTGCCGCCGATCGCCGGGACATAGCCGCTAAGGAGCAGCTGTGACCCGGAGACTGACATCTGTGGCAGAGAACCGCGGGACAAATAGGGCGGCGGCGCGCCTCGCGCGCACCCCCTCTTTGTTTACAAAACACACGTCTTAAAACGTGGTTTTGCCTGTGAGTGCCGCCCTGCCACCGTATATGTACAGTGGCTGGGCGGCATGCGGTTAAAGGTAATGCACAAGGCCAGTGCACCCACTGTTTTGTTTTTCTCTATTAGTACTGTTTGCCCAATGTAGGGTTACAAAATAGATTATTCCTGGAGTTTAGCTTTAATAGGTAAAACATATTCTATTTCTATTGTGCATTGTTGAACAAATTGGAGCAGACTGGGCTTTTGGCTATGTCAAACTTATATTGGAAAAGTAGTGAGATATGGATACCTTAAAGTGTAGACATTTTACATATGTTTCCTGAGCTCTGTGCACTCCAAGCCTGTCTTTCAGGATGTGTATGTTAAAATTAGATTTTTCAATTGAAGATTCCCTTCAGTTCTGTTGTCATATCCTATAAAAATATACTGAAGTGAGATGTGTCAAAATGACACATATTCAATGCAGAAAACATCTCTCAATTTCAGGATACAAATCAGCTTCTTATTCACTAGTAAACCTATAATCCCAGGAGCTTCATGCTGGAGGCAGGAGGATTGTGGAGGAAAGAGGTCTTCTTAAAGTGGCATTAAACCTATAAACCAATAATGTAATATATTGCAGCTTACCAATCATTAGATGTGGTGGCTGCATTAGTTTTCATGTTTTAGTCTCTTTTCCCACCTGGTGATCTGGTCAGTAACACACCTCCTCTAATAAAGTGCCTCCACTCTGGATAGAGGAGCAAAGGGGGCACAGCAGACAGCTGCATTGTCAGTGTGGGGGGGTGTTAAATGTACTAGCAGATTTACCTACACTAACAGCCGCACTCCTGCTAATACTTTATACTCAGTTATAGATCAGTTTTTATTTTCTTATTGGGATAAAGGTTTTATATAAAAATCTGATCATTGTAAGCACTCCTGTCAATGGGAAGTGGTTTGTCTCATCCCTATAAACTGATGCATCTGCAAGAGAGCTTGTTCTTTTGAAAAACAACAGACTTACTAGCTGGCTCACCAGATAAAAATAAAAAAAAAAAGCCAAAAAAGAAATATAATTCAGTCATCACAACTAAGAAGTGGTAAGCTGCAAAGTAATAAATACTTTATTTGCTTTTGGGTTTAATATCGATTTAAAATAATTCATATTTCTACAAAAAAATCTGTTTGGATTTTAAAAATACACACAAGTCAAAATCTAAAAATGACCGTTGTTACCCCTGACCTTTCAAATGTCTTATTTAACTTTCTTTTTGCATAATTTCAAAAAATTGACATTGTTTATATTTGCTTAAAACTCCTTACAATCTCTCCTTGCTTTGTAATGTTAAGAAGGTGGCTGTTTAGTAATGTTTAACAGAAAGAACCCTGTCTGTGCTGTGTTTGCAGTTCTTCATTATCAGAGGTAAACTAGATGAACACTGTCTGTCCTAACAAAGTGTTAAAAATGTAAAAACCTCCCTCCTTGCAATGTATGTTAATAAGGTATAGCTCACACTGTGTGGGGACCAAGACACTGGAAAGGTGCAATCACACTTGCAAATACACTCTGCTGGCAATTACAAGGAACCTCCAGCAGAGGTTCCCATGATTAACTGGTAGAAGGCATCCCCATTGAAAGCAATGGGAGTCTGTCAGCACTTGCAGCTTATTATGCCCACCCACTCGCATGTAATCTCTTAAGTAGCGATTACTAGTGATGGTCTGAACACCCCCCTGTTCGAACCTAAAGAAAGTTCTACTGCAAACATCAAACAAACATCAAACATAATGCATGTCTATAGGACTTAAGCTTGTAAATTCAAAAGTACCCATTTTGAAGGCTTCTATGCAAGTTATTCACCATAAAAGGGGTATGGTGACTCGGGTACTGCCCTGAGGGACATAAATCAGTGTAAAAAACTTTTTCAAAAAGTACCGTTTTTAGAGGGGCAGTCATTTTTTATTGCTCAAAGTAAAAAAAAATGGAAAAATTCCTTTAACCACTTCCTGCCCGGCCAATAGGAAAATGCATGCCGTGCAGGACTCTCATCAATCCGGGAGGGCATCATATGACGTCCTTACTGGATTGCGCCTTGCGTGTGCCCGTGGGGTCGTGATGCGGCAAGATCTGTCACCGGCTGTGTACCTCGGACACAGCCGAAGACAGATCTGTGTACCGGCCCTGTTGCCAGTGCCATGTGACCTGCTGTGACCAATCACAGCAGGTCACATAACAGTTGTATACAATGGATGGCTTCCTTTCAAGCCATCTATTGTATACAAGTGTGTCTAGCTGTGAATGGTCATAGTGATCACATGCACAGGCTAGGCCAATCACAGCCCATCTGTGTCATGTGATTAGCCGTGGCCAAAAAAAAACCTGAATTAATCGATTTCATTCAGTTAAATGCTTGCTTATAGTAAAGAAATTCTTTGCTATAAGCAATCAAATTGTGTAAAAAATACTGATCACTTCCCCAAAGTAGTACAATGTTACTATGATAACATTATACTACTTTGCTCATAGTGTAATATGAAAAACAATCTTTAAAAAAGAGAAAAAAAATTAATAAAAAATGAAAAAAATAAAAATGTAAAAAATGTGAATTTTTTTTTTTAATTTCGTACTGTCACCAGTCAGTGTCCCTGATTACCGCCCCACCAGTTATATGATTACACTGTACTGCACTAGTGACAGTATGTAAAAAAAATTGTGAAAATAATTTTTTTAATTTCTTCATTTTCCAAAAAATTATAACAAGAAAATTACAACTTCAAAAAACTCGCCATGCCTCTGATGAAATACGTCGGACTGTCTACTTTGCAAAAAGGGGCCATTTGGGGGATATCTGTACTGTTCTGACATTTTTGGGCCTCAAGAAATTAGGCTGTCAATTCTTCAGGACTGATCAATTTGCAGATATATTATTATTATTATTATACAGTATTTATAAAGCGCCAATAGTTTGCTCAGCGCTGTACATTACAAAGGGGGACAGAACATGTGACAGAACAATACCAATACAATGCAAAACATGAGGGGATTGAGGGCCCTGCTCTTTCGAGCTTACAATCTATATCCCATAGTTTGTGAACTCTACAACTTTAGTCTTCAGACTAAATAATAAATACTGATTTGGGTTATTTTCACCAAAGAAATGTAGCAGAATACATCTTGGCCTAAATTTATGAAGAACAATTATTTATTTGCAAACTTTTATAACAAACAAAGAAAAACGTGGGGGGGGTTTTCAAAATGTTTGGTCTTTTTTTGTTAATTTAGCAAAAAATAAAACCCCCAGTAGTGATTAAATACCACCAAAAGAAAGCTCTAGTTGTGTGAACAAAATTATAAAAATGTAGTTTGGGTACAATGTTGCATGACTGCTCAATTGTCATTCAAACTGTGAGAACGCTGAAACCTGAAAGTTGGCCTTGGCAGGAAGGGGGTAAAAGTGCCCAGTATTGAAGTGGTTAAATCCCATGCCTGTGGGGATCCCGTTAAACTACCTGCAAAGTTGCACATCTGTGCAATGTATAGAACCTGCTACAGCAGGACTAACATGTTTTTAAAAATGACATTTAAAAAAAACAGCGTGGGGTCCCCCCCTAATTTATACCAGACCCTTTAGGTCTGGTAGGAAGGTTAGGAGGGACCCCACAGTAAAAAAAATTTTTTTAAAGTGCGTGAGGTTTCCCCTAAAAGCCATACCAGGCCCTGTAGGCCTGGTAGGACTTTTAAGGGGAACCCCACCCCCCAAAAAATGGGGGGAAGTGTGGGGTGCCCCCTAAATTCCTAACAGACCCTTGATCCAAGCACAGGTCTGGCAGGCCAGGAAAGGAGGGGGGATGAACGAACACCCTCCCTTGCCTTATCAGGTCACGTGCCCTCAACATTGGGACAGTGTCCCCATACCGATGAGGACAAGGGACTCTTCCATACAACTTTGACCGGTGGTTATGGGGGTCTGCGGGCAGGGGGCTTATCGGAATCTGGAAGCCCCCTTTAATAAGCCCCTATATCCCGCCCCCCCTATATAAATGAGTATGTTGTACATGGTACCACTACCCATTCACAATAAAAGTGTAGTGTAAAAATGACAGGAGACAGACTTTGACAAGTGCTTTAATAAAAACAAAAATTCCCCCGAAGTAGATCTAACTTCAATCACGATGCCCACTGCCGCCGTCGACCCAAAAAAAGAAAAAAAAAGCTTGGCTCTTGGCTCTGGCTCCACCGTCTGACAGCTGCGCCAGGTCGACAGTTCTTAAATAGGGTGATGACATCACAAAGGGATCACCCCCTCCCCCTTGTGACGTCATCAAGCCCTGTGGCTGGCCAAAGCATTGCACCTGACCTTTGGTCAGGTGCTATGCTTTGGCCAATCACAATGCACTGTCAGGACGCAGTGCATTGTGGGGCGTGGCGGGTGGGCAGCCCGCCAAGTGCCTATGCCGTTCATGTGTTCACAAAACACACAATCAGTCCATGTTCGACTCGAACATGTAGACCATCACTGCGAGTGATTAGTCCTGGACGTAGGCAGTCTGCATCCAGGGCCGATCACTCACACGTGGTCACAGCTTATGTGATTACATGCAAGTGGGGTGAGATTAGCTTCAAGAGCAGCTTCCTCTTGCTGGGATTTGACTGCAAAAGAGGAAATGTTCTTTAAAAGAATACAATGGTGGTTTGGGCTAATAATTTAATAAGAATATTTCAACTTTTTTTTAAGTCTATATGTTTTACATTTATTTTTTATATCTATTATATAAAAAACTAATATGACATGAGCTGGAATTCCCCTTTAACAGTAAGATAAAAATAATATAAGTGGCACCCCAACCCCCATTAAAAGATACCATGCCTATTTGTCTTGAAGTTACAATTTTGTTTGACTCTGAAGCAGATTTGTATCCAGAAACTTAGACACATTTTTATTCTTTGCTCCAGATATGTATCATTTTGACACATTTCATCTCAATATATTTCATGGGATGTGACAACAGAAAGGATCCTTCAGATTATGAAAATCGAACTTTCAACATGCACATTTTGAAATACTGTCTGAAACTGCTGATCCTCTCAACTGAAATATGTAAAATGGCTAGCTTGAAAACTCAGATAAGAGAACCATTATTTAAAGTGGTATTTAATAAGCATATGTCAAGATTTAGACTTCTGTATTACATTAAAGTTATCCTGTGCTTAGTTTAAGGGTAAGAAAGTGACAACAAGGACTGCATAGTAGGCAATCAGATGTAACAGTATGTACCTTGACATATCTTCCTGGGTGCATGGAGTCCAGGATTACTGAGTTTATATTCTCTAAAATATGAGGGAGGATACAAAGGCAGAAGAGCTTGCAATCTGTTGCAGAATAAAGTTGGAAACAGAAGGCAGAAGATCTTACAATCTATTGCAGAATAAAGTTGGAAACAGAAGACAGAAGAGCTTACAATCTATTGCAGAATAAAGTTGGAAACAGAAGGCAGAAGAGCTTACAATCTGTTGCAGAATAAAGTTGGAAACAGAAGGCAGAAGAGCTTACAATCTGTTGCAGAATAAAGTTGGAAACAGAAGGTAAAAGAGTTTACAATCTATTGCAGAATAAAGTTGGAAACAGAAGGCGGAAGAGCTTACAATCTACTGCAGAATAAAGTTGGAAACAGAAGGCAGAAGAGCTTACAATCTATCGCAGAATAAATTTGGAAACAGAAGTACCTTGACATATCTTCCTGGGTGCATGGAGTCCAGGATTACTAAGTTTATATTCTCTAAAATATGAGGGAGGATACAAAGGCAGAAGAGCTTGCAATCTATTGCAGAATAAAGTTGGAAACAGAAGGCAGAAGAGCTTACAATCTGTTGCAGAATAAAGTTGGAAACAGAAGGCAGAAGAGCTTACAATCTATAGCAGAATAAAGTTGGAAACAGAAGGCAGAAGAGCTTACATTCTATTGAAGAATAAAGTTGGAAACCGAAGGTGGAAGAGCTTACACTCTATTGCAGAATAAAGCAGAAGAGTTTACAATCTATTGCAGAATAAAGTTGCAAATAGAAGGCAGAAGAGCTCACAATCTATTGCAGAATAAAGTTGGAAACAGAAGGTGGAAGAGCCTACCATCTATTTGGTATGCAAAAGTGGTACAGAAGGTGAAGGAGCTTACTATCGAGTAGAGTATAAACCAGTGATAAAGAACACGTGGGGGCTTACAGTCTACTATATTAAGATATAGAGGAGGATACGGAAGGTAGAAGAGCATACCCTCTATTGGGGTATAAGGGAGGGATATAGTTGGCGGAAGAGCTTACAGTTTATTAGGGTATAAGGGGGATACAGAAGTGGAAGAGCTCAAAGTCTATATTATAATATAAAAGGAGGAAACCAGGTGGGAGAGCTTACAATCTATTAAAGTGGTTTTGAAGAGTAAAAGACGTTAATGCATTATCTGCAAAAAGGCAAAAAACCTTCAATGTGCTGCTCCCAAAGCCTGCCCGGAGCAATTTTCAGATTTCGGCGTTGTTGCACTTTGAATGACAATTTCACGGACATGCTACACTGTACTCATTTATAATTTTTTTCACACAAATAAAGCTTTCTTTTGGTGGTATTTAGTCACCACTGAGTTTTTTATTTTTGCAAAATAAACAAAAAAGACCAACAATTTTGAAGAAAAACACGTTTTATTTGTTTCTTTGGTCAAAATGTATTCTGCTACGTTTCTTTGATGAAAATAACCCAACTCATGTATATTATTTAGTCTATTTATGGAGTCCACAAATTATTGTAAATATATTTGACAATCGATCAATCCTGATGTACTGAAGGTCAATTTCATTTTCTGAGGCTCCAAAATGCCAGGATAGTACAAATACCCCCAAATGACCCATTTTTGGAAGATAGACAGTCCAAGGTACCGTATTTAATAAGAGTTTTTTGAAGCTTTTAAGTTTTTGCCACAATGTTTTTGGAAATGAAGAAATTAACAAAAGAAAAATGTCACTATTTTTTATTTTTTTACATATTGTCACCAGTCTAGTACAGCATTATCATATAAATGGTGTGGTGGTGATCAGGGGGACTGACTGGTGACAGTATGTTAAAAAGAAAAAAATAAAATCATTAAAAAATTTTTTTCTTTTTTCTTATATTTTTTCCCCTTTTTTTACACATTAAGACTGCTTATACCAATGGATTTCATTGATATTAGCAACCATTTTTACTGAATCAAAATAATGAATTCAGTGTCTTTTGTTGTGATTAGCTGTAATTGGCCTAAGCTCATCACATGGTACAGATCGGCTGTGATTGGCCCTGTCTGTACCATGTGATCACTGTGACTAATCACAGCTAACAACACAATTGTATACAATGGATGGCATGAAAGGAAGCCATCCATTGTTTACAATTGTCATGTGATCTGCTGTGATTGGTCACAGCGATCACATGGCACTGGCAGCAGGCTGGTGTAGTGATCAGTTATCAGCTGTGTCAGGTGGACACAGCCGGTGACAGGTCACGCCACTGTGCAGCCCCATGGTTGCGTGAGTGGCACCTTCTGAGAGGACATCATATGATGCCCACTCAGAAGGAGGAGCGTCCCGCCCAACCATCAATCTGCTATAGGTTGGGCGGGAAGGTGTTAAAGGAGTTCTATGGTCACAACATACACTTTATTTTGTAAAATCAGCATCATGCACAATAGGTATTTTGACAATCCAATGTACGCTTACATATTGTGAGTGTTGCTTGTATGCTGGCTGTCTCTTTCCACAACGTCCTACACTCCCTGCATCCTTAGCAGCTTCCCCTCTGTTTATTTTATTGGTTTCTTTCATTTCTAAGGACTACACATCCTGTGGTACATTGCTGTCTGCAATCATTGATTAGTAGAAGTAAGCTGAAAATAATTGAAATTCAATGTGGAAATGAATATATTATTTTACATTTTGACATATTGCATCTTACCGAACATCACCTGACTTCAGTGTTGTGGTGCATAGTGCTGAATGAAAGTGATACTGGAGATATTTTTTTAAAAGTCTGTGCAATTGTTTTGGACAGAGCAGCCCTGATCTTACTCTTCATGGCAGGGATGGCCTGGGCCAGGGGGAAATTACCCCGGGCTAATCCGATGCCCTGTAAAAAGGCTGCACCATCTCTGACACAGATATGCCTAAAGGCTTTGTGGTGAAGAGTATTAAAAAATCCCCGCTGGTGTCCTACCAAGTGCAGAATGAGGGTGTAGACAGAGTGCAGGCCGCTCCCTTGGCATGGATGGTGTACACCATGTCTGAGAATGGAGGCTCTACTCCTCCAGACACCCCTGATTGAGCTGCTCTGGCTCAACCCTGCAGCCCCCAGCCGCCACCTGCCGACCAGTTTGGGAGTCTGGTGTTGGTGCAGCAGGCATTGTCCAGCTTGACCTGCCCAGTGAGCAGAGAGTACCTGGAGCAGAGCTTCAGCCTGGCATGGGGGTCGGAAGGAGGTAGGGAAGAGGGAGAGTAGAAGGGGGGCAGAGTTGTTGCACCTCAGGCCTCTGGTTCAGGCCAAAAGTTGCCAGTCAGTCCCTGCTTCTTGAGTCCCTCACTTGCTATGGGGGCACTCATGCATACTTACTCCTGAGCTGGCTCTGTTTGTCCATAAAAACACAGAGCGCCGCTCATCCCTGCCCCCACCGCCTCCTCACAGGCTGTGATTGACAGCAGCAGAGTCAATGAGGAGGCAGAAAACTGGGAGAGTTGCTGCTCTCATGCACAACGCTGGATCGAGATCGGACTCAGGTAAGTATTGGGGGGGGGTGGGAGGGTGGGGAGGTTAGCTGCACACAGAAGGTGTTTGAATGTTAAGCATAGAATGCATGAAAGTAAAAAAACCTTCAGCCGCAATGCCTTTTGTCGCTCCTACACAACGCACACCACTGTGCATGCGGGTTGGTGTGAACGAGTCATTAAAAGGAGGTTTTTGTTCTTACTTTACTGGAATTTCGTTGTAGTATTGATCTTTTTCCTCTAAAGTTGTCCCAATGGATATGTAAACTTAACGTCAAAACTTTCTGAATGCTAATACAAAATGTTTTAACTTGTGCTGAAGATGAGACACCCAGCGAGGAGACGGATTTGCTTTGCTGAAACAATGAGACACCCAGCGAGGAGACGGATTTGCTTTTCTTCCCTCGCCTCCTCCATGTGTATTCTGCAGTCTACGCTCTCTTGTGGGCTTGATTACTTCCTGTGATTTTAGCTTGTGGCATTTCCTCTGAGGAGGCCCCAGTCCCTGCTTCCAAATCCTCCGCCATGTGAGACAGAGTTCAGAGTCATGGGAGATGGACATTGATTTACTGCAGAGAATGACAGCAAGGGACACTGAGACAGAACGACATAAACATAACTGACGGGACTCTAAAAAAAAAAGCACAAAATAGTTATAAAAAATAAGTCTTTGCTTCTCTGTACCGGCAGAACGTAGAATAGAGCCGAGTGATTTCACTGCGAAATTTGCCTGCCAGGAATTCTCAGTTTTGCTCATGGAACTGCTTAGATGAAATTTGCTACACTGAAAAAAAGAAATCTGTTCTTTTTTTCTTTAAAGGGTTTGTGTTTTGGGGTGCTTTTGATGTAGTTTATTTCATTTAGTGTTCTTTGTATTTGTGTTTTTTTATATGTAATTGATTATTAGTTGTGTACTGTTGTGTGTATAATATTTGTGTTATTTAAATGATTTATCTTACTTTTTTCACCATTTTGTCTGTGAAAAAATAATAAGGCTTATGAGGGGCCATTTTTTGCCTCAAGAATGGGTCCAAGATACTTGAAAAGGGCTTCCTTCAAGCGGTTATAAAGACAGGTTTTTTTTTTACCTTAAAGTGGAGTTCCAGCCATTTGTGTGTTTATTAAAAAGTCAGCAGCTACAAAACCTGTAGTCGCTGACTTTTAATAAACACACACTTACCCAGGGGTGGACTGACAAGCCATGGGGCCCCCGGGCAATAGGGGATCATGGGGCCCCTGGGTCCCCACCCACACTCAAAACCACACCCAAAAAAGCCTATGAAAGGTACTAGGGGCATCTCATGGGGCCCCCTACTGACCTTGGGCCCTCAGGCAGTGCCCTAGTGCCCGAATGGTCACTCCGCCCCTGCACTTACCTGTCCCAAAGTCCAGCAATGTTCTCACCCGCGCCATCCCTTCAAGGCGTCGGCATCTCAACTGTGGGCACCAAGCTGTGACAGCTTGCGGCTTCACAGCCTGGTGCCCACTGCGCATGCGACCTCCTGATTGGTCTAGTAGTCTTTTGGGACCTGTGAAAGTTCCCAGGAGACTGCAAGAGGGAGGAGGGGTCCAAACTTCCGGCTCACTTCGCCACGGCAAACTGAGCCAGAAGTGGGAGCAGGTACCTTTCAAAAACAGGTATCCGCTCCCACCCAAAAGGTGCCAATATGGCAGTGGATGGGGGGAGGAGGTAAACAAGCGGAGCTCCCGCTTTTGAGTGGAGCTCCGCTTTAATGTATTCTCGTCATTAAAGCGGAGCTCCACCCAAAAGGGGAAGTTCTGCTTTAAGGACTGCTCCCTTTTAAGGATTGGCACCTTTGGGGAGCGGGGGGAAGCGGGTACCCGAATTTGACAGGTACCCGCTCCCACTTACGGTCCGATTGCCTAGGCGATTGGAAGCGGAAGGTGTCCTCCCTCCCTCCCTGTAGTCTTTTGGGACACGTGACAGGTCCCAGAATACTACAGGACCATTCACGAAGCACGGCGCTACTCGCGCATGCGCAGCAGGTACCCGGCTGTGAAGCCGCAAGCTATCGCAGTGGGTACCCAGCTGTGAAGCCGCAAGCTATCACAGCCGGGTGCCCACACTGAAGATGCTGGCCTCCTGAAATACAGGACGGCCGGTGAAACGAGCTGCGGGGGAAACACAACGGGACCGAGAAACAGGTAAGTGGCTGTTTTTTAAAAGTCTGCAGCTACAGTTTTTGTAGCTGCTGACTTTTATTTTTTGATAGGTTGAGTGGAACTCCGCTTTAAGGTAAAAAACCATTTGTGTCCCCCACCCATGCCCACCCCTAAATACTTACCTGAGCTCAATCTCAATCAAGCGTTGTGCCTGAGAGCAGCAGCTGTCTTCCCTCTGTCTCTCCTCAATGGACATGGAGGCAGCAGCAGAGCAATTGGCTCCTGCTACTGTCAATCACAACCTGTGAGGAGACAGCAGGGGCAGGGCTGAGCCACTCTTTGTGTATCAATAGACACACAAAGCCAAGCATGGGGCTGAACCTGCGCAAGTGCCTGCATAGCAAGTGGCTTGCTAGGGGGGCAATTGAAAGGGGGAAGAAGCCAGAAGCGCCAGTGGGAGATCCCAGAAGAGAAATGTCAGGGCTGCTGTGTGCAAAACCATTGCACAGAGCAAGTAAGTATTACGTTTGTTATTTACAAAAAAATTACCTTTACATTCACTTTAAAGAAGAAATCTCATTTATTTATTTATTACAGTTTTCTGCCATGATGTTTTACAGCAAATATTAACACCCCCTTTGTGTTAAGTCAGCAGTACCATCACAGGCAAATGGGGCCCAGCCGTAACTGCCATGCTTGCGATGCCTGTCAAATGCCTCTGAAAAGCAATCCACTGCAGAGGCTGTTGCATGTGTAAACTAAGCCTTTGGATTTATCTAAAAGACCCATCAGATCTGTGTAGCATTGCTTATAAACAAACCGTGTCACATTCCATTATTCATGACCACAGGTCTTTGTTTAACAACAAAGCCATTTATTATCATGTCTGTACAGAGGTGGTAATCAAAGGTTTTCTTGACTCTCAATCAGGGGCGGACTGACCATTCGAGCACTCAGGCACTGCCTGAGGGCCCAGGGTCAGTAGGGGGCCCCATGAAATGCCCCTGGTACCTTTTATAGGCTTTTTTTGGGTGTGCTTTGAGTGTGGGCAAGGACACAGGGGCCCCATGATCCCCTATTGCCTGGGGGCCCCATGAGTTGTCAGTTCGCTCCTGCTCTCAATATATTTCATTCTGGTTTCTCTTTTTATGCACTTAGAAAGAAATAATATTCTTAAAGTAGAACTATAAGCAAAACGTTTTTTTCATTTTGGATAGAGTAAGGGATGGTTACAACCCATGTCTTTTTTTTCCATCTGTGTCCCATTGGGGAGATTTCTGTTCACCTCCTCTCCCATAGCCAAAACAGGAAGTGGGAGGAATTCCATACAAATTAAAGTAATCCATTGGGGGCCCCCAGGTTACCAGAACTAGCGTCCCCATTGGAAGATTTCATTTTTGGTGATAATGGTAAACAAGACAAATAAAAATGGTGAATCTCCTTAATGGGAAACAGATAGCAATATAAACCTGACAGGTGTTCTAATCCAACTAAAAAAAAAGTTTTGCCTTTGGCTATACTTAAAGGATGAAGATTGACCCTCAGAGCCTCCTAAGAAACCAACACTTTGGGAGTACTGATCTTCTGTGTTCTCAGTGGTTCCTCCAATCCACCTTTACATTACTACTGTGTCCTGTAGTAACATAGTATTTCAGCAGTGCAGACAGGTAGAAAGGTAAGTATATAATTTCTTCTTTGTAGGTAGAATTTATAAATAAGGATAAGCAAATTTATAATTTATGGGATCTCATAAAATCCTGCTTGTAGCCCACAAAACCTAAACGTAGCACTGAACCCTGTTCAAGTATATTAAGGGCAACACTAAATTCTTGCCATTTTCAATTCTAGTAGACTTGATATTCTCAAACAAGGACTTGAGAAGCTGGTCACTGCCATGTGGAACATTAAGAACAGCAAAGAAAAAGTTTGCAAATGTCATACAAAGGGAGAGAGTCCTTTTAATGCAACTTCAAGGGTAACCGTGTAAAAAAAAACTTTAAAACACATGCTTGGGGGTGCATTTGAGTTGCATTGCATGTGGTTTTATGAAATTGTATAATTTTCACACACAGTATCAGCAACACTGTATTCTGGCATGATATATTTTAGATGTGTAATGGATTTTTTAACTTTTGCATTTAGCTTTAATTAAATACAACAGCAGCACCCCAATCTGATTATTTTTAACTGAAAAAAGGCTTTTGTAGGTAGTTTGGGTTGTGACACCTCATTTTTTTAATAGACCTGTGTTGAACAGTGGAAGTAGCAGCCACAATAGATCTAAATGCTATAGAAAAGTATAGTCTTACAAAAATAAAGCTAACACTCTCAACTTTGTAGAAACTGGCCAGTGGCACAATCTTTTAATAGTATAGTTTGTAAGCTTCTCTTTCATAATACCACAGTTGTCTTAAACGTTTAATAAAATGTCAAAATAGAGTGAAAAAAACCCAACCTCACATTCCCTGAACCCCCTCCTACTTCAGGACCCCTAATTTTTCACAAAAGGTTCAAACTATAGACTTCAGTTATATGTTTGATAGAAATTGACTAGTGGCAGGACAGTATGCAATAATTTGAACAGGCAGCAAATGGAAAGAGACAAGTTGTATCTTGCAATAAAAATTAATGTCTAGTATCTGAGAGGCAATAGCCACAAATATTGTTCAGTGGCTGGACAGTATGTAAGCAGCTTGGTTAGGTTGCAAAATAAGATGGAGCGATGAGGCAGGTTTTATCTTCAAATAAACATTAGGCTGTATACATTGAGAAACAATAGCCACAAATATTGTTCAGTGGCTGGACAATATGTAAGCAGCTTGGTTAGGATGCAATAGAAGAACTAGAAAAGAGGCAGGTTTAATCTTTAAATAAACATTATACTGAATTATTTAAGAGAGAATAGACACAAATATTGTTCAGTGGCTGGACAGTATGTAAACAGCATGGTAAGGTTGTAATGCAAGAGGGAGAGATGAGGCAGGTTTTATCTTGAAATAGAAATTGAAGTGTATTATTTGAGCGATAATAGTCACAAAAGTCCATTTGCCACAGATTGACTGCAGTCACTGAGGGCAACACTGTCCTCAACTATCTCACCGCACCTATGCTCAAAGTCTGGGAGGCGTGAATTATCCCCCTTCTCACCACTAGCATTCTCACCACTAGCATCCAACCCCATCCAAACCTTCCTCCTACCCATATTCCTCTTCTACATCATGCTGCCTCTGACTCACAGAGATGGATCCAAGCAAATAATCCTGCTGGAGAAAGCAATGTTATTCTTTTCCTCCTGCTCCAGTAACTGGTCTATCAGGCCATGGAATGTGTGCTCCAGGAAGAACACAAGAGGGATTATATTAATAAACTTCACTAATCCCCACCTTCTGGTTAATGTTTTAAAAGGTGGCAAAATGCTACACACTTACTAAATGAAAAGAACCCCAGCCTTCCAGAGCCTGTTCTTATACCGTAATTCCACAGATACTCATTGATGCCATACTGCTACAGAAGTCTCTGCAGCATGGCCAACGCTGAGTTCTAGCATGTGGGATTGCCACAGATCAGAAGGTTGACAGGCAGCTTGTAATAGAGCTGCATTTCAGGAGAACACTGGTCATATATGACCATGTATAGTGGCCATATAGTAGTTTCCTTTTCTCCAGTCAATGGCACCTACACACAGTCTGTCACCTCAGCATCCATCCCTTCTCAACGCTGGAGCCTATTTGGCAGTAAATTCCAGTTGCTGAAGCATTCTGCAATCACTGACTTCCTGCAGAAGGTTGATCTCAGTCACACGCAAGTATTCCTTGTTTCAGATATTGAGGATATAGAAGATAGTGTTAGGACCATGGAGGGACATCAGGCCAGGAACAGCAAGCTGTTCCTGGCCTGATGTCCCTCCATGGTCCTAACAGTATCTTCTATATCCTCAATATCTGAAACAAGGAATACTTGCGTGTGACAGAGATCATCCTTCTGCAGGAAGTCAGTGATTGTGTGATCAGTTTGTGGATTATGGCAGGAATAACAGAAGAGGAGGAGGAAGAAGAAGAGGGTGAAATTGCAGCAGTTGCAGACAACAGACCGCTTTGTGCCTGGGGGACGAAGACGAGGAAGGCTCTTGTCAGCTATGTCTGTGTATGCTGTGGCTGTATAGCAAAACCACTCTAAATTTAAAAAAGGCAGATGTGCCCTGCCTCTAGATGTTGTAGTCTAGCCACCACTTTGTCCCGCAGAACTTGTTTGTCCCCAGCAACCTCCATGTGCAGAACCACTGTCTCTCCCTTTTAGGCTGCCTGACATTTTTAATGAAGTGCTTTGTCTAACTTTATTGGCAGATATGGAAATGTGGATAATAAAATTTAATGCTCTGGTGCCCAATACTTTAGCTTGCAATGAGATGAAGAGCAGGCTTGCATCTAGCCCCCTTGCTGAATCTGTAATCTGATGTTCTCTCACCAGAGAGACCAACACAGTCAAATGGGGACTGTAGTGTTAGCACCTTTAGACAATGTAGTCTGCTTTGATTGTAATGCAATGCACTGAGCACTTGTCATTCAGCTTAATCCAAATCTTCTACCAGCTCAGAGAATGCCAGGAGGAGCTCATGTAGGAAGTCTAGTAAGGTGCCATGCAACACTGCATTTATATCTGTGTGTCGGCAGGATCCCTGTGTAACCATGAAGACTCAGCACTTTCATACATAACAGGCTATGCTGTGTGAATATTTTATATCTCCTCAATACCAATAAAGAAATAATTGCAACAAAGAGAAAAAAATACTGCTTTCTGTGAGGAAAAATTGACAAGTATTCCGTGATTCTGCTATTTTCTCAGGCACGAGTTTACTTTTACCAAGTCCTCTGTGTGGTGTGTGATTCAGCAAAGAAAACTGGAACATTTTTCAAACTGAAATCCGATTCTGTAATTGTGAAACATATTTGGTGTGTTTTGAGTAGGAAATATTTTGAACATATGTTCAGAAAAGCTGCCTTGGACGGTCTACACTTGGGAAAGCTTGACATTTACTGGGCAGAAGTTGTTTTGTTTTATTTAACCAGAGCAGGGAGTTTACACTCAAATGTAGTTTGCAGTTGGATTTTTCTCCTTCTTGTTCAAATATATAAAGGCCTGATGGTGATGCATTAGGGTCAGTAGTTGGATATAGATCTGGGGCTCTGGGAACCGTGCCAATCATAGTTCATACATTAAATGAGGCCTACTATTCTCTTTTATGAAACAGTGCAATCAAAAGGGTAGGCTATTTCATTAGTTAGAGGAGATAGTAAATTCAGGCTGTAATGAATTATCACAAACGTATTTTGACCTGGGTCAAGGAGCTTTTGTTTGTGCTACACAAATTTTGTATTACCATTCACGCCTTGGAGAATGCAAAAAAGCAAGTAAAATGAGGGTCATAAAGTTGTCAACTGCAATCCAACACACCTGTCACAAAATTTTGAATGATCTTAGAACAGTCTCAAACTCATGTCATCAACACAAGCCCAAAAGACGTCAACATAGACCCTTAGAAAAGGGTTGTGATTGGAAATGAACAATCTCTGTCTTAAGTGCTATACATGCCAAAATGGTTATTTCTTAATAAGTATTGTACAAGAGGCAGGAATTCTTCCATCTTAACCCTTTGTGTCAGTATAAACAGGAGCTCCATTGGATTCCACTCATATGGCTAACTGGTGACTGGAGAGACCCTAGAAATCTTGTATCTTCCTATGAATTGCAGTCTTCCTAAAGGGAAAGTGTTAGTTAAATTCCATGCACATTTATCTCAGTCTGAAATGGCCAACAATATTAGTGAAGTTAAAGTAGAACCCCAGTTCAGGCTTTACGTTATTAGACAATATTAGAACAGGGTTATAAAAATTTTTAGATTTCTATTAGTGTATGTGCCGTTCTATCCCATGATCATACTCGTTCTCCTTTTTGCTGTCCATCTCCCCATTGCGAAGGTTTCCCAGTGAAGACCCAGACAGCAATAAAAACTTGACAAAGTATCTAACCCTAACCACTTTATCCAAACAAATATTGACTGGAGTTTTACATATGGACCATTCACAGAAATTCCTTCATTTTGCAGGTATTAGTATGCCTGTCTGAAAGAACCACATGGCTTTTTTCTTTTTGCTGCAGACAATAATGAGAAGCATGATGAACAGATGTAACAAAAGTGCTAGTTATAAATACTGTATAATAATAATAATAGTTATATTTTGTAAAGTGTAATACTGCCTTTTTCCTATAGGTGTCGCTTTAATCGGTACTTACATGTTTGGTATAGTCAGTGGGTTAACACATAAATCAAGTACTGTACTCCCAGTTTATTTTTCATTCCTCAAACCTGTTGACTGTTGCTTGTTTATAACTGCTCGTTATTTCAGAACAATATAAAATTAATAATAATATACTTTTATGGAGCTTACTGCTTTCAGTAAAAAACTGAAGACCCTTACCAGTAGGGGTCTCCCACCAAACCTACTGCAAGATAACTAATGAACAGCACTAGGGACTTTTACACAGCTTTATACAGCTAAGAGATACATGAACATTGTGTCTGTTTCCAGTCTACTGAACAGGTGTCAGTTAACTGAACCTCTAGGGTGAGCAATAAGCTGCGTTCACTGCGTCTCTAGTGTTGCATCACTGCCGTGCTGAATGGAATTTCATATTTTTCTCTTACTGAATGTGCAGCACCTTATTAATGCCTATATTTATATTTTTACTCTCTCAACCAAATATCTTAGTATAATAAAAATCTCTGAAGGAGTTTATGCATCGGGGCTTATTTTTATATATGAATGGAATATGGCATTGACAAGGAGACTGGATCATCCACTTTTATTTTGTGAAAGATGGATCTGTAGCTGAGAAGCGTAAGCCAAGTTTTAAATCTTTCGGTCTAGATTACTTATTATGTTTTCTATATATACCAATCCTTCAAGTGAAAATTAAAACAAAATATATAAAATAAATATTAAGTACTTAAAATATTAAATAATCTTCTATAATTACAAATTGTAGTCTGTCAGAAAAGGATATAGTCTGTGCCAGTGCAGGTCCACAGGTCCTCAGACACCAAATGAAGACAGTAGTATTTCATGTCGGTTGATGTTCAAATTTGCGCTGGCTGTCACGTACCTTTGTTGGAGGCCAAGTTGACAAGAGGGCTTCCTTGGTGGCTCTGGTCCGAGCACCCCTAAATGTGGTGACAGAGGTACAAGGCTCAAGGAAGCAAGGGGTGCTGGTAGCTTGTGTGTAAGTGACTGCCACGATCAAGGACGTAGTCTAGGAGAGCCAGGGTCATGCGTGATGAGAGAGACAGCAGTATGGTCAGGAAGCAGGCCGAGGCCAATACCAGGGGATCAGGCAGAGCAAGGTATAGTTAGCAGGCCGAGGTCAACATTAGGGAAGCAGGCAGAGAATAGTCAGAGGCAAGCAGAGGTCACAATCCAGAATCCACAAAGCGAGGTCAGGAACAAGCTGGGTCAGCAATGGAGGATCAGTCAGCAAAAGCAGGAACACAGGAACAAGGATCACAGGGAGCTGAAGAACATCCAGTGATTAGCACACAGCAGGATCAACTTTAAATAGGCAGCTTGGTACCAATGTACGAGGACGCGCGCGCCAATACTTGCTGGCGCACACAAATGGGCCTACGTGTTAGTCCACTCTGGATATTAGCCCAAGCTCATCTGTGTGCTGGTACATGTGCACGAGCATTAGCTGCATGGCAATGAGCATTAGTTACATGAGAATTAGCATTAGCTGTACTAGTTTCCTGACACTGGCACACACTGGGGAAGATTTACTAAAACTGGAATACTCCGATTCTGGTGCAGCTGTGCATGGTAGCCAATCATCTTCTAAGTTTAGCTTGTTCAGTTAAGCTTTGCCAATAAAACCTGGAAGCTGATTGGTTTCTAAGCACAGCTGAACCAGATTTTGCACTCTACTGTTTTAGTAAATAACCCCCAATGCATCCTGCATGAAAAACTAATTGACCCAATGAAAAAAAAATTTAATTTCTTTTGCAAGAGTAAAACAGCCCATAGATTACATTGTCTTTCCTTCCACCACCGTTCAGGAGTGGTGAAGCATTGTTGTCACCCTATGCAATGAAGGAAGCTGGATGACATGGATTTCACTGTAAGGTTCAATAGATATTTGTGGAACAGGCAACCTAAGATAAAACTGTAAGTTCATATGTACTTATAATTAAGCACTGCGGTACATATTTTTATAATGGGCGGCCGTAGCTCCAGTTTGGGTCCTGGTCCAAAGCAGACCCTTTCACAAGTAAGTGCAAATGTAATTTGAAAAGAATCTGTCATTTTCATTTAGATTGAATGCACTGAAGTATAAGGATACCCAAGCCCACAAAAATATGACAATTTGAAAGTTGTGTTTGCCAGATGGAAAACTTGTATTTTATGTATTTTTGTGAGGGACATGGGAGGGGTTAATGAGAAAACTGTTAATTCAGCCATGGAGTAATTAGGCTGCCTGATTACTAACACTTCTCCCGCTGTGTTAATTTCTCTCTAATAGTCCATAATTAATTTCTTGAACTATTTTCTGAGTTTGTGACTTAATGCACCAGTCTGCACACATGTGTTCAAATAAAACAGTCAGTTTAA
Organism: Staurois parvus; assembly: GCF_062004578.1. Lineage (NCBI taxonomy): Eukaryota > Metazoa > Chordata > Amphibia > Anura > Ranidae > Staurois > Staurois parvus. Next base: position 8,182,007 of record NW_028317827.1, on the reverse strand, counting down.
AGTGTGTAAACTGCTATTGCTGTATTTTGTTAATTGGATGTGAGGAGGGGGGGCTGTATTCTTGCCTTTTCTCCTACTGTGAAAATAGAGTGGGCCCTTGCTGTGAATTTGAATCGGCAGGCAACATACTTCACGTGAATGCATTAGTCGTTACACTGCTGTAATTACAGCTTATTATAGAATTTTAATTAGGAAAGTCATTTCATATCTATTATGTGATGTCCTCAAAATGAGAAGACCAGTTTCAGAGGTTAGGATGTTTCAGCTGAATATACTATAAATACACAAAATCTATTGACAACTCCTGGAATCAATTTCTCAATTTTGGATGGTAGAACAAGACTGGATCTCCCTACAAGCCTTTCCTAGTGCCTAAAACTTTGTTGAGCTATCTCCCTCACCTTGGCATCAGAACTTGGCTTTGTAGCTGAGCTTAAAATTGTCCTTCCCCCTACTAATCAATTGACATTTGTAAAATTTGACATTGTCTCTCACTTTTGACAAATAGAAAGGGTGAATCCAGAAACCAATTAAGGCAGAATGGGAACAAAGGCAAGGTAGTGGCTTTGGTTCCCCATAAGGTTGATTTCCATGAATAATGATTGTATTAGGCTCATAGAAGCACCCTCATGTGCACTGTCTTTGAAGTGTATCCTCCTTCCCTAAATTGACAGACTGATTAAAGGCTTTGACCAATAGTGCTATCTCCCTAGTTTATTGCAGAAGCATTAGACTTGAACTCCCTGGACATCCCACTGACCTTTGCTTCCTATGTAAAAGTGAACTGAGCTTAGTGTAAATAAATACTAATAAAGCAAGTGACTCAGGCTGTGAATGTTACTGAGATAATAGCACCATTCACAGATATCCAAATACACCAATATATACACTTAATATGAACAAGCAATGTGTTGCGCTGTTAATAGTCCATGAGTTAATCACAATAAATACATTCCAAAAGAAAAAGTCCACTGTGAAGTTTTAATCCTTTCACCACCTTCCCCAGTTCCATTGCTCATGGGCACCACCACCACATAGATCAGCTTACTAGAAAATCAGTCCTCAGTATACAGGAGGTCTAATTTGACTTTATGCTGCCCACAGATGGATGGATGGCTCTCTCCCCTGTGTAGGTTGTAAATGGCCACATACACTAGAAGCAAATAAGTAAAGGATTGCAAATCAAGCATTAAAAACTAAGAAACACCACCTATCTGGGGTGATGATTTCACTACATAGCTCCGCCCTTACATGTTTCATCCCACAGAATGTCTTCTGAGGGATGCTGGATGGGCGGCATTTGTTAGTTTTCATGCTTGATTTGTAATCCCTTGCTTATCTGCTTCTAGTGTATACTGTAAAACATTTGTAAAACAGCATTTGTAAAAGCTAACATATTTGAGCTAGCCAATGTATAGCATCAGAAAAACAGGCAAGCATGAAGGGTACTTAAAATGGCCATAAACTTGGCAATTTGATAGAGTTATCAAACTTTCTATTCCATTTTCTGTTGACATTGAAAATCAATTGAAGAAATAAAATTGACCTTTTAATTGACCACAAAGTCAGCAAAAATTGCCTCAACTGAACATGGCTTAAAAATCTGATCATTGCAATGACGTTGCTGTTATTTTCCGCAATATTGAATCCATATCAATTTGATGTATTGAATCTGTCAATTTATTTCCCAGCTTCAAATTTACAAGCAAACAAATTGTTGTGATTTATCATAGATTGCTTAGTTTCTGGTGATTATTTGTTTATTTCACATTAAGTTTATTCTCCATGGAGAAGAGGCACATAAGAGGAGCTATGATTACAATATGTAAATAACTAACTGGTTATACTAGCATAGGGAGAAAACTGTTCAGTCTCAGGTCACTTAAGAGGACACGTGGACAAATGGTCAATCAATAAAACTGGATAAGAAGCGGTTTAACGTTAAACTGCATTAGAGGCTCTGTACTGTTAGAACAGTAAAGATGTGGAACTCCCTTCCACAACTGGTGGTGTCAACGGGAAGCATCAACAATTAAAAACATTTTTTAGATAGGCATCTTAGCGTACACAATATACAGAGATATGGGAAGTAGTAGAGACATAAATGCATGCACACACCCACACAGGTTCAACTGGATTGACTGTTGTCTTTATTCAGCCTTACCAACTATGTAACTACTGTGTGTAACTATGTGTTACTTGTATTTGTGATTGCATTGGCTCAAAAATGGTTCCACTCACATGAAAATTACCATGTGTATGGTCAGCTTTAGTCTTCAAGCTAATTGTTTTCAGGCCTCTATACACAATTCTTTAAGTGAGGTATAAGTTCATTTTTGGATTTGGAATTTAGAATCTTAAGTCAATTTCTCTGAGTTGTTTATGTTGGACGAAATTGTGTTTGCCTTTTGCGCACATTACCCTGACCTTAATGTCTGTTCTATATGATCTTTTGCTGAGGAAAAGGGAAGTGCAATTGCTTTCATAGAATTTTCATTGGCTCTGCTTATTGTTATGGCCCTCCTGGCAGCAGACACCAGAGACAAGCCCGAGAAGCCTATTCCATTCCTCAACATCTTTTATGAGTTCCGAGCTTGCACGAGCCCTACATTAACAGGTCTACTGCTTGTTCCTGGTTTCAAAGCTTCCTTTGTGCTTCAACTTCTCTCCTATGGGAAATGCAATGTTGACAAGCCTGAATTAGCACCATTAATTATTTGACCTGCTTAAAGTATTTAGGTAAACACCATAAGAGGGCCATTTGGATGGCAATGTTTCATTAGCAGTCTCGGTGCAGACTTGGGGAGTATGGATACTTCATTGAGAATGTGTAGTTATAAAATGTGGGTGATTATTTGTGCAAATTTGTCTGTGATTGGGTTAGCTTTGGCTTCTGTGTACAAGCACCCACTTTGATGTGCCTCGGATAGGTTTGAGCAGAGTGAGGAGAGAACTGAAAGAACTGAAAACCCTCTCCTGAAATACTTTTAAGATCAATGTTGCATTTAACCGTATTTTCTGGATGGTATTTCTGGTTACCAATTTTACTATAATTTTACTATAATTTTAATTCATGCTGCTCATCAGGTCTTGAATGAGAAGTGTTTTGTCAACTCAGAGTCCAGACACAGGTCAGGTTTACCTAAAAAGGCACAGCTGAGATTCCTTTGGCCTTCTAAACACAATCATCAAAGGAACCACCTTTTTGGTGTCAGAAAGAGCTTATCGAACCGATTCTTCACTCTGTAGCTTGTGGGCTTTCACCCTGCAGTTTTCTGTTATTTAGTAATGCAAACAACTACAAATTTCAAATATCCAAGGACAAGGAAACAGAATGTTTTTAACTTTTTATGTAGTCAATAGATCTTTTATCAACAGTCTTTCAGCAGGGATGCTAATCACATTCCCTGATGCAAAGACTGATAAATTATATATGTATGCCTGTCAAAGAGTTTTAGTTAAATGTTGCTAAATGACTCTAAAAGTATATTTTACTGGAAATACACTTAGTTTCCCCTTAAAGCTTAAAGTTTTAGTTCAAATTTCAAAAAAATGTAAAAGATAAACTAACACTGCTGTACTTACCTGCAGTGATGCTGAGCTGTCAGTTCCCACACAGCCCATACAGTGGTCTGGGGATTTAAAATCCTCACTGTTCTCCCTCTTTTGTGTGCAGTGCTTTCAGGATGGACCAAAGCAATTCTGATTGGTAGACGCCTGCACAATGAATTGCTCTGGTTCATCCTGGAAGCGTTGCACAGAGAAGAGGGAGAAGAGTGGGGATTCCAAATCCCTGGATCACTGGACTGTCTGCATGGGCACTGACAGATCATCACCCTTGGAAGGTAAGTGTAGCAGGGACAAGTGGGTGGGGGAGAGAGTACTGTGTTAATTCAATTTTTTATTTTTTCAGAAAAGGTGAGCAAACACTTTAATTACAGGAAGATTAAAAACCACCAGTTCATGCTGCTATGTGTTCATTAAAACAAAATCATCAAACGTTTTTTTAAAAGCAGCTAGCATCTGAGTTTAAATTAGTATCAACCTCTTACAACCCCTTATACAGTAGAGCTTACAGTGGGAGAGGAAGAAGCAGCACAAGGGGTCAATTTGCTGTGCTGCAGTGTTCATGTGTTAACGAGTAAGATGCTGACTGGAGGCGAGCAGAGTGACAGAGAGAAAAGCTCATCACTATGTTGTTTTACCTAGTTTTATTATTTAACTACAGTACAGAAATGTCAGGTCTTCAGGCTAGATGTGATGTCTGGTAGGAGTGTGTAAATTGTAAAAATGAATGGAAGGAAATAAAAATCCTTTGGCATGTAAAACTTCTCTCGTACATGTATTTCATTTGTGTATATTTTCAAAAATTTAATTTACTGTAATAAGAAAAATTTAATTATATCAGTTCTCAAGCAATCATAATGGAGTATACAGTATAATGATGATAATGTTTTACATTTTATGTTCTTTCTTTGTCATATTTTTGCTATTCTGTTTTGTATAGCAGTTTGTAGATCTGTATTTAGCACTCATCCTTCCTACTTCAGAAGATAAGATATAAGACACACAAGGCGTGCATTGTTTTCAGTGGGTTGACCAACTCAGTGGGGTTGGCTTACTAAAGGCAAATCGACTGAGCACTTTGCAAGTGCAGGTGCCCCTGAGCTTAGTAAATGAGCTAAAGCTTCACTTTACAAAGATTAAATCAATCATGTGCACGGAAAATATAAAAAACCTGAGTTTTTGCTGGCACATGATTGGATGATGGAAGTCAACAGAACTTCCCCTTATTTACTAAGTTCTGCAGTAAATGCTCTTACAAAGTGCCCAGTCTATTTGTCTTTAGTAAATCCATCTCACAGACTTACATAATGTGAAGAACCAGAAAGCACAAACATTGTGCAACACTGTATTGCAGAAAGCAGAGACTGAGTTTGCAATGAGTACATATTGTATACGGCTACCTCCATGTACATAACCAATTACAAACTATGGTGATGATTTTTAAGAAATGTAATATTATTCATATATATAAAATAAACCCACCTGAGTGCAGCCCACCTGGAGAGATACTTATCTTTATCCTTGATCTTGCGATTTCCACTGTGCAACCCCTGCAGCCCTTTACTATGGTTGTCAGCCCCACCTAGAGGACAAAATGCAGTATTTTCTTGATTCACTCTATCCTTTGTAAATGAATAACATTCAAGCTGGAGAGAAAATAGCTGAGTAACATTTGATTTTGTCCTGATTTGCACAGAATGGGGACATATAGTTTCATAGGATAAATAGCTCTGTACTTTTTGTTTTTTACATACACCCATATGGTATATATTTTTTGTAGAGGTCTACACCGCAGACCAGAAATAGGGATATTTGAGTAGTAATGAGTGACAGAGGGATTTGGTTTCAATATAGGGACAGCACAGTGGCTAAATGGTTAGCACTTCCGCCTGGCAGTACAAGGATTGTTGGTTCAAATCCCAACCACGGCACCACCTGCCTGGAGTTTGCATGTTCTCCATGTGTCTGCGTGGGTTTCCTCCGGGTACTCCAGTTTCCTTCCACACTCCAAAGACATGCTGGTAGGTGAATTGGCTACTGTCTAAATTATCCCTAGTATGTGTATGTATCAATGTAAGTTAGGGACCTTAGATTGTACACCCCTTGAGGGATAGGGACTGATGTGAATGTACAATATATATGTAAATTACTGTGTAAACTGACGGCGCTATATAAGTATCTATAATAAATAGGGACAGTCCCTCTAAATCAGGGACAGTTGGGAGGTTTGTGTTATTATGATTTCAAAAGTCATTAAGTATTCTAACATTTGCAGCTTTCATTAACCCCTGGGCACCGGAGTCTCCTGCCCCTTTAAGGTAATGTGATGCTGGGAGGCGGGGCCGGGTTCAGGGTCATGTGACAGCCATGACTGGCTGTCACTGCGGTCACATGATTGGAAAGCTCCTGACCGCAAGTAACGATTGGGACCTTTCTGGCGCTGGTGAATGCGCCGGGAGGGTGCAGGGGACTCGCTCTTGGCACATCCTTTGTTTACACTGAGTATATGCAGCGCTAAGGCCCAGCCCCAGAGTGGCCTCATTTTTGCGTGTGCTTGGCACCAAGGAGTTAAAATACCAACCGCTGATTCTGCCATGGAGGTCCTTGTTCACACACTTTCTGCTGTTGGGTGACAACTCCCTGTCCATGTCTCCCAATAGTGACTCTGCATTGTCACCCCGTCACATGGGCTTCTGACGAAGGTTACAGGTGGCTGTTTCAATGCAAATTATGGCTCACTGTTGTCACCATATGAGAAATATAATGTAGCAATTGCCTGGGATGCAGCATGCTTGTAGACATGGGGTGGCTGCAAAGAGACAGTAGGAGTTCAGCAGCACTGAGGTGTGAAAATGATTAAAAAAGGTAAAAGTAAGTATTGTATTTTAAAAAAGACTTATGATAAGTTACAGCGCTATAGCACACTAAACGCCATTTACTTATGGTTTACATCTGCTTTAACAGCAGACCTTTTGCTACATTTTGTTATCTGAAGTTGCACTCATCTGTGGATACGAGTTCAGTGCAATTCTAGCAAACATGGAAGCTTTAATGCTGAACTAGTTCTGGGTATCAAGGCATATAAACACGCTGCATTATTTTATGTTACCATATCTGCCCAGTTACTGTGAATGACATGCACACAGCCAGAGCACTATGCAAATCAATGTATACCTGGATATTTGACATTTGTTTTCTTCCTGCTGGTATCTTTTTCTACTAGGTACCCACTATCATGTCCGCAATTCTTGCCTAGGTGGGAATTACATCAACTTGGTGTCTCCATGTCCCAGGAGGCTGGGGGACCAATCTGACAGTGCAGCACGATCTTACGCATGTGCAGTGGTGAGCCGACTGTTAAACAGCAAGAAGTCACAACAGGCTACCACATCCAAGATGGCGGCACTGGGCATCGGAAGCACCGGCCCCGGTGAACACAATGCTGGACTCCTAGGCTTGTGTCTGCTTCTTAAAAGCCAATTTGATTTTCTTAAAGCAGAGCTCCACCCAGAAGGGGAAACTCTGCTTTAAGTATTGGTCTCCCTCTCCCTGTTAAGGATTGGCACCTTTAGGGAGTGGGGGGGAGTGGGTACCCAAAATTGGCAGTCTCACTTCCGCTGCTATCGTCTAGGCGATCAGAAGCAGAAGTTGTCCTCCCCCCGGGACATATACCAGGTCCCAGAAGACTACAGGACCATTCACAAAGCATTGCGCTACTCACGCATGCGCAGTGAACACCCGGCTATGAAGCCGCAACCTGTCGTACCAGGTGCCCACACTGAAGATGCCGGCGCCCGGAACACAGGGCAGCCTGTGAAACTGGCTGTGCGGGGGGGGGACAAGAAAGTGTCCGTTTTTTAAAAGTGCACAGCTACAGTTTGTGTAACTGCTGACTTTTATTTTTTTTATTTTCACTGGAACCCCCGCTTTAAAAAATAACAGAAGTTCCTCTTTAACACTTTCTTATAACATGCTATGCTTAATTCAGTTCCTCCAAATTTCCTGTTAATTTTCTTCAAATAAAAAGACCATGCACTAAAAAAAAAAGGAAATATTTTAGTTAGCCAATGTTATACACAATATTATCTAAGTAAACAACATGTACAAAATTATTTGGAAAGTTTTTGGAAGCTTAAGTCTAGTACACAGGATCAGGAAATCGGATGAAAAATACCGCTTTCAAAGCGATCTTAGGATAATCTGATCGTTGGCACACAGCTTTTGTCTGAAAGGGACAAAGACGAAAAATGTTTTCATACAATACCAGATTGTGCGATTTTCATTTAATCAGTACAGAAGTCGACTAAAAAAAAAGGAAGAGCAAAGCCACGCATGCTCAGAAACAAAAGAATAAATTACAATACGATACAATATGTTACATCACTTCCGAAATTGTATTCTGTCATGTGAAAATTTTCGTAACATTAGTAACCTCTTCATTTTTGAAATGAGACTAGCATGAAAAAAAAAACGCACAATCATTCGTCCAATATTTTCATCATGTGTACCATGCTTTACATGAAGGTATCAGGACATTCCCTGACCCCAGCTGCACACACCAAAGAAGTGAGATGCTTGTGAAATCATTGACCTAACAAAGCCACTACCTCTTTGTGTAAGCGCAGCTATGGGGCGAAAAATGCCCTGGGCACAGTTGATTGGGCAGCAGTGGGCGCAAGTGTCAATTTCCTTCTGCGTGCAGTCCAATCCAAAATTCACAGCTAACCCAAGGTCATCCCTAGTCACAAGGTGAAAGGCTGAAGCAGGGGCTGATCTGTGTCAGAAATTTGTTAACACAACCAAATAGCTTGTGCTATTTCTGAGCCAGCAACCAACTTCAGTTGGTAGATGTTGACCTGGCTTAATGCAAAAGCAAAGAGGGCTCCATCCTTCTGCAGGGAAAAGCAGATGAAAACATTGTCAGGGGTAGTGCTGTGATCTATAATGGGCAATAGATATCTGTAAGGCTAGCCATATGTGCTAAGAGTTTTCCCATTCAGCGCACGGGGCTGAACAATAGAAATAAATAAGTTCTATCCACACAAAACAGTGTGGATGGAGGAATCTTCCCTTCCAGCTAATGTATTCTGACAGCTACTGTACCCAGCAATCTGACTGACTGCAGTCACTGTTTAGCTGAGAATTTTCCATCAAGTCAACAGGGCCATCCACCGTTTGAATTTTCCTGCCAAATTATTTGAAATTTGATATATGTATGGCCAGCATAACTGTGCTGACTACTACTGGACAGCAGCCTGGGATGAGTAAGCCTGGGAGTGAGGTAGTGAGTTCACCTCAAGACAGGTTGGGAGGTTGTACAGTTCCAGGCTTCTGGAGCCCTCCCACCCTTCCAGAAACGTAGAGGCAGAGGAGGCCCAGATCTGTATGTTTGAGGGACCTTGGTCAATCTACAGGCAGGAGGCTGGGCATGGTGACCAAGGACAATCTTGGTGCAAGAGCCTGTGCAGCAGAGTTAGTTGCTGGAGTCAGGTGGAGGATGGACTGAGAGAAGGCTGGAGTGTGGAACCTGGGAGGGGGCCCCAGGGAGGGGAGCCTACTTACAGGGTGGTTGATGAACAGCAGGATCTTGACTGTTCCACCGCCTGAGGGGACATCCTGATCAGCAGCGAAGGAGCTAGCCCAGCAAAAGGCCTGAAAGCAGCTACCAACCTACCACACTGACAGGAGAGGACAGCGTGAGTACTCTTACACCCCCTGGGCAAGATAAAGGGAAAGGGTAGTAAGGTGCAAGACCCAACTAGTTCTCATCCGGGACTACTTCATTGCTAGATTTTGGAATCCCTTGGGATATCCTCAGTGCAGCCTGGTGTAGATATTTTTGCATATCTACATTTTGTACAGTGTACAGGTTGCTAAGAAGTTTGTCCTCAAGTTTACAGCTCCTTGCGCATCCCATATACCCCTAGACCCCATCCAAGCTGTTAACGCTTAATAAAAACAACTTAAAACTAACTTAAGGACTGTTTACTGACTCTGAATGTACAAGTGTGGAAAAATGCATGTTACCTGCCTGTGTAGTGCTTAGGGGGACCCAAACATATCCAGCGGCCCTCAAGAGGGTAGTGCTACATTAGCATGTATGCATTTTGCATAAATAGACAGATCTAAAACTAATGTAGCACCCTCCTAGTTTAGCTAAGGGGAGCTAGATTCCAATGGTTAGACAGGGGCTGAGCAGCAGCCCAGCTGTAATAGCCAGAGAGGGGTCAAATTGTGGTCAAGGCTGAGAGGCTCTGCAGGCCAGCCTCTCTGGAATTTCCCCTTTCTCTAGGGCTTTTGGAGAAAGGCCTTAGAGGCAGTAGCTGGATCTGAGGAGTGGCTGGCTGCACTTCTGAGGGGTCCTAGCCAATCCCCAACAGGCGGTTGGCAAGGGGCTGGACACCCTTAAAGTGCTGGGGCCTGCTCAGTGGCAGGAGAGTTGGCGGGAGAGTTCGGGTGGAAGATATGAGGTTGAAGGAAGGAGGCTGCGAAGAGGCCCAGTGGGATGGGGCTACCTGCAGGCCTGGAACTGGAATGGAGGAAATCTCAGAACTCACCGGCCCCCTGAGAGAGGGCCACCTGTATGGCAGGGAAGGAGAAGCCCAGCTGATATGTCTGGTAGCAGCAACCAACCCACAATCGGTACGGGAAAAGATCTGAGTGAGTACATCTGCACTCCCTGGGTGGATAGGGGAAGGAGCACTCTGGTGAAAAACAAGATTAGCCACCTACTAGTGACCGTTCAACTCTTAAAGTGACAGGATTCCCTGTTTAGAAATACCTCCAGATTTCTGGGTGAAGAGGATAAGTTCATCTAGGGTCTGGGGTAGTACACTCACAAGACGCTATGCTGCAGAGAAGGCTTGTAAATAGTTCCAGGAAGTTGTCCTCAGTACCCTTGGGCATCTTGTACACCCCTGACCCTATCCCAATTCAAGATCCCCTAAATAAAACAGCAAAACTAAAGCTCAAGGACTGATTTCTGACTCAGGATGCAAGCTTTTGGGAAGATGTGTGATGCCTGGCTGTGCAGGATTACAGGGGGACCCAAATCTTCTAACAACTCCCAAGGGGGTAGTGCTACATTAGGTGTACTTTAAAGTAATTGTAAAGGGACAAATAAATAAACAAACAAAAAACAACAGGTTATACTTACTTTCTCTGTGTAATGGTCTTGCGCAGAGCAGCCCCGATTCTTCTCTTCTTGGGTCCCCTCCTGGGGCCGGCCCCCCGCTCTTGCCTCAATGATTGTGATTGACAATAGCAACCTTCTGCACTTCAGCATGCTCAATTTTGGGTTGGACTGGCCAGACAGCATTTCATCCCCCCTGACAAGTGCTATCTTCAGTTTGGGCCTACTACCACTGATTCTTCGCTGCATTGACTGTAAGTTTCCAGTCAGGTGAGCTTCCCCGCTGAGTAGTTGTACTGTTTGCAAGTTCTTAAACACATCAGTTACTGCATCATGGGCCTCTGTGTGTTTACTGCCGCCGCACCACGTTGCACCTACCTACATGGCTGCTGTTAGAAACCTCGGGGCCCCATACAGCCAACCTAAAAGGGCCCACCCAAAAACACAGTTTACTGTGCTTCAGTTATGATTGAACACAGTGAGTGATCATTACTGATCACTCATTGTGTTCATTCAGAAAAAGAAGGGCTGGTAAATGCAACATATTTACTGGACCCTACCCCCCACTCTCCATCCTGAAGGATCCCAGTGTGTGTTAGCATCTGCCGGTGGGAAGCCTGCAGCACTGTGGGGGTAGAGGCATTTAGGGGGGCCTGGGCAGCAGGGGGAAATGTATGGTGCACAGTGAGGGTGATGGGTGTGGTAGGGAGGAAATTACTAAAACTGATCACCTATATGGGTGGAGGGAGAAGAGAAGAATCCAGCTTTCAGCTGCTGCAGAGAGAGCGATACAGGAGATCGATTCCAATAAATGCCCCCCCCCTCCCCTCGGTGCCGATCACCCTCCCTGCCCACACCCGGTTCACCCCGCTGCCTGGGCCCCCCTGTTGGCCTGGGTCCCATACAGGAGGACTGGTGGTACCCCGTTATCCACGGCCCTGCCTGCCTAACGCACTGTATTGTAGCTGGACTGTCTCCCTTTATATTCTAACACCCCGGTTACACTGATCCGACTTTGAAATCGTGCGACTTCCAATGAAGTCACACAATTTCAAAGTCAGATGGTATTCCAACTTGAGGTGCAACTTGCAAGATATCTGCGGCTTGCAAGACACAGATGTCTATGCAAGTCGCACCTGAAGTAGTGCCTACACTGCTTTAGAAATCGGTGCGGCTCCAACCAAGTCCGAATCGCACCGATATGACCGCTTTAATTGCGAACAATAGGGTGCGACTTGCCATGCGATTTGCAACTTGCATGGCATGGCAGATTGCATGGCAAATCGCACCCGGTGTTACCAAGGTGTAAAGCACTGTGTAAACTGTTAGCACTATATCATTTTTTTTTAAATAAGAGGTATCTGGGGCTGAAAACACCATTGGTCCATCCAGTTGTAAATAGTGCTTAGCAAAATCTTCCTTTAAAATTGGCCCCTTGTGCTGTGCACACATTAGTTCTTGCAGGGATGTAGTGGAGGTCCCACGCATTTTATGAGACGGTACAGGGAGTGTAAATCCGACTAAGGATTCGGTCACAGTTTCCTGCGTCCCGCGTCCAGCGGTCTCCGAGGACTGTTGTGTAATGTGTACAGTACTTGACTTAAAGCATTTCCTGGATACAAAGCATAGTTTGTGTTCTACAATAAGTTACTATTTACCTTGTACCCTGTCACAGTAAATTCAGTTAAGACAATATTTACATGGCATACAGACAACTGACATTTATGAGTACATGGAGCCACCCACTGAAAATAAGAGGCATACTGATGGATCGAAACAGGTGTAAGTATACGCAAATCCGTTAATGTATTCCTAGTGTGAAGCATCAGATAGAAGGAGGTCACCAGATTCTTCCAATGGACATAACTGCAGCTTTTATTATGTGCAGTAATAATAATGACAGCTGATTAAAAAATGTTTGCATCACGTGGGGTGGGAGTGAACATATGTGCTGACTTTCAGGAAGTCAGTATTTGCATGAGAGGTTCAAGGAACTCTTGCATGCTATGGAGGGAATTTGTAGAGAATGTGTGTTATGCAGGGGCGGACTGACAACTCATGGGGCCCCTGGGCAATAGGGGATCATGGGGCCCCTGTTTCCTTGCCCAAACTCAAAAATGCCTATGAAAAAGGTACCAGGGGCATCTCATGGGGCCCCCTACTGACCCCGGGCCCTCGGGCAGTGCCCGAGTTTCCAAATGGTCAGTCCGCCCCTGTTATGTAGTGTATGTGGGAGGCCACATTAGGGCCCCTTTCAAATGAGCAGTACGATTGAGTCCTTCTGTCCGTTTTTCAGGTGGACCCCATCGGACCTTCCATTTTCCTCTATAGGTGGCAGATATGAACGGACTTGTGTCTGTTAACACCCAGCCACCTCTGATCTAGCAAAAACAAATAGAATGGGATCCGTTCCTCTCCGTCTGGGAGGATCTATAATTTATATAATGGGGCGGCACAGTGGCTTAGTGGTTAGCACTTCCGCCTGGCAGTACTAGGGTTGTTGGTTCAAATCCCAACCACCTGCCTGGAGTTTACATGTTCTCCCTGTGCCTGCGTGGGCTTCCTCCGGGTTCTCCGGTTTCCTCCCACACTCCAAAGACATGCAGATAGGTTAATTAGATCCTATCTAAATTGTCCATAGTATGTGTATGTATGAATGTGAGTTAGGGACCTTAGATTGTACACCCCTTGAGGGTTAGGGACTGATGTGAATGTACTATATATATGTAAAGCAATGAGTAAACTGATGGCGCTATATAAGTACCTGAAATAAATAAATATTCCCTGCAAAAAAATGTACTGCTTTGAGCACAGAAATACTGACATAATCAGACCGCTAGGGAGGCTACTAGTAAAAAATATATTTTTTTTCTCAACATTGATGGCCTGTTTTTTTTTTATAGTGCAAAAAATAAAAACATACAAATACCACCGAAAGACAGTTGTATTCGTGGGAAAAAAAAGACACAAATTTAATTTGGTTGCAGAGTTGCATGACCACACAATTGTCAGTTAAAGTAACGCAGCGCCGTAACACAAAAAATGGCCTGGTCAGGAAGGGGGGTAAATCCTCTGGAGGGCAAGTGGTTGGAGTATGCAGGTTCTCATATATATCTTAGATTGTAAGCTCCCAGGATCAGGCCCCTCCTAACCCTCTTGTATTGAACTGTATAGTTGCTGTATTGTCTCCCGTTATATTGTAAAGTGCTTTTCAAACTGTTGGCGCTATATAAATCCTGCATAATAATAATAATATATATATATATACTGTTGGGTGGATCCAAACTCACACAAAGGTCAGGAGGACCTCAGACATATATCAGAAGCAGTTGAGACTTCTAGAGAAATAATTACATTTTCTGAGAATATAAATCCTCGCAGTACAGCACCAACAAGCATCACCTACAATAACATGACATCAGGTACAAGGTTTGCCCCATAGACTAGAATGTTGAAATACAATGTGTCAAAACTCAAAGTAGGCCTTGTCAATTTCCTTTCATAAAATCTTCTTGCCTCGGGCCAGCACTTTCTACAGTGTTTTGGTCATTTTTTTGTGTGTGTTTTTGCTTAGGAACTGACGATCTGGAACGCTGATCTTACAGATTGTATTGACATGGCAGCAGGTGCAAAGGTATAACTTAATGAAAGAGTATCTTTAGATTTCCAGGAATGTTAGTCTTGCAGAAATCCAGACTACACCTCAAGGCATCTCGTACTTTTGACTAGCGCACAGTAGTGAACCATGCAAGTATCTAACAGGATGAAGACACCAAGGAGGATACGCTTCAGGTGATATGAATGTCCTGTCTCAGACAAGGACAGCTACTCTGCTGAGCAGACAAAGGTCACAGAGTCATCCCTTTAATTACTATCTCCCAGCTGGAGAGAGCTTTAGAGTGGGGGAGGGTAAGGATGGAGAAGGAATGCACAGAGGTGTAACAAACACTGTCGTTTAACAGTTTAATGGAGGAATGGAAGAATGGAAAAAAATGTGCACTTCCACAGGAAAGGCTGAAGCCTGCAGGGAATTTGGTTCATCTGTCTGCAGGGGCGTCAAGGCCAAAATGGTCCCTGAGCACACAACCTTCCTGGCTCTATATCTTTCTTGCACTCCTCCATCCCATTCACGATCCTCACCCCTTTGCCGTCTTCTGTGAACTTCAGTCCTTGGATCCTTAATTTTTTCTGCAGTTCCATATTTTTTTTTACATTTAATTTTATATTACAGATACTTATATAATGCCATCAATTTATTCAGAGCTTTACATATATACATATTGTACATTTACATCAGTCCCTGCCCTCAAGGAGCTTGCAATCTAAGGTCCCTAATTCACAATCATACATACACATACTAGGGCCATGTTAGACAGGAGCCATTTAACCTACAAACATGTCTTTGGAGTGTGGGAGGAAACCAGAGTACCCAGAGAAAACCCACGCAGGCATATGGAGAACATGCAAACTCAGTGTAGGTTGGGATTCAAACCGACGACAGTGCTGCTAGGTGGAAGTGCTAACTTAGCCACTGTGGCATGCATAATTTCAGCTTATTTAAAAGAAATGTTCAGGGGAAGTGATTTAATGCCACCACCAAAAAATACATTAGGCCCCTGAAAACTAGATCGTTTTGGTTTACCACATGGACAGGAACACATCCATGATCACAAACTTCAATAGCCATTTTGTGAGTCTATATCCTATAGCCCATTGGATGCAATAATATGCCCTGGCCAATCAGTATACTGTTTGGCCTGCCTAGGCACTCATAACCCTTGATTGGCCATAAAGAGTGCAATAACGGGCCCATTCACAACACGTACATTGGGCTGCTTTTCTCAATGGAGGTCCACTAAGATACCAAGCCAAGATCCATTGTTTACAATAGGTTCAATCTGCACCAATGTGTTGGTGTGCATTGGGTGAAAATGGAACTTGCTACATTTAAACTCACTGCAACACATTCCAATACACCACAGCCTGGTGCAAAAAAAAAAATCAACAAAAGCAATGCAATGCATTAAAAAATGCACATCAGTACAAAAAAAAGTTACAGAATCGTATGCCAATTCACATCAACTCAAGTGCATGCAACTAGCAACAATGCATGCTAATTGCAATGGAAGTGGTATAAATCAAGCCCTTAATGGAACTAAACTGACCATAAATGTTTGACTATGGTTACACATCAAGAAATATTCCAAATATAAGACAACGTATGCATTCCATACAGGTACACTAAAATTTACATTTGTGTTAATTTTTTTTTATTTTCATAGTGCAGGCTAACTGGGCTGTGATTTTCAGAGGGTATTAACCTGTAAAAAGGTGTTTGGTAGTGATCTGTGAAAACAGAGACAGTTTTACTGAAGCCTGCAACTCGGGATAAAGTCCGGGTAGAAAAGTTTGGCAGTTACAATAAAGTACAGTCCTTAAACAGCTGCAAACGGAGAGATAGATTTTTTCAACAGCAAAGAAATCCAGATTCCCTGCACAAAGAAGATACATTGAGGGTGCTGCTTCTCCCAAGGTGTACTAAAAAACACAAGAAGACCCTCAGAAATGGTGAGTGATCACTCGCTCTGAGGAAGAGGGGATTCCCCACTCAAAATGCGTCAGTATCTCCTAGATTGTAAGCTCCGGGGAGCAGGGCCTCCTATCCCTCTTGTATTGAACTGTATTGTTGCTGTATTGTCTCCAATTATATTGTAAAGCACTGAGCAAACTGTTGGCGCTATATAAATCCTGTATAATAATAATAATAATAATAATAATTTCTGAGGGTCTTCTTGTGTTTGGGACTCGCCCAGTGGCCCAGGTCATCCAGGACACTGTGGATATTGATATGCTTGTGATTCTTGGTGTTTGTAAGTATACATCTGTTTTACTATTATAATAAAGAGTTATCGCTGAGGCAATTCGCAAGGCTGGTGCGCCCCCTTTTTTTCTTGTTTTCTAGTATGTCTTCTGGGCCCTAATGGGGCTGCAAAGGTTTGCCATACTGAAATTATTGAAGATCCTTGGCTTACCATTGCCAGAACTTGTCTCTTGAGCACAGGAGGTTGTTCTTTCTGTTTATATAACAAGAGATAGACCATAACAGCAGACCTCTATAGGGTGATGGTCACAGAGTGGGAACATGCTACAAGGGTAGTTGGAGATGTGTTGCATGAGACAGAAACAGGGTATATAATACATGAGACTACTAGAGAATGTTGGGATTAAGAGCCCTTTACAAGTCAGTGCTTCCTCTACTATTTGCTGGGGACCGAGGGCTGCACGACAAATACAATATACCAGGACTGCACAACAAATACAGTATACAAGGGCTACATAACAAGTATCAAGTAGCCACATAAGGTTCTTGAGCCATATGTTCAGCAACAGAGCCCTAGGGCAGTGGTGGGCAACCTTTTTTTTCAACTGAGCCAAATCTCGCCAAAACCACGATTGAAATTTATTTTGAGAGCCACATTTTTAAAACTGAAAATACATCCCCCATATAGTAATTCATCCCCCATAGTAATTCATCCCCCATATAGTAATTCATCCCCCATAGTAATTCATCCCCCATATAGTAATTCATCCCCCATAGTAATTCATCCCCCATATAGTAATTCATCCCCCATAGTAATTAATCCCCCATATAGTAATTCATCCCCCATATAGTAATTCATCCCCCATAGTAATTCATCCCCCATAGTAATTCATCCCCCATATAGTAATTCATCCCCCATATAGTAATTCATCCCCCATAGTAATTCATCCCCCATATAGTAATTCATCCCCCATAGTAATTCATCCCCCATATAGTAATTCATCCCCCATAGTAATTAATCCCCCATATAGTAATTCATCCCCCATATAGTAATTCATCCCCCCTATAGTAATTCATCCCCCCTATAGTAATTTATTCCCCATATTGTGTCAATTCACTTACCTTTGCTCCGCGCGTTCCTCTCGCCGTGTTCCTGCGCCGTTCCGGTCTTCAGGGCGGACTGTGAGAGGAGAGGAGTTCGTCACGCTGCCCCGCCTACATCCTGACAGCCAATGTTTGCCACGCTCCGCGGGCCGGATTAAAAGGTCCGCCGGGCTAGCTGCAGAGTCCTGACTTTTGGGGCGGCCGCCCGAGAGGAGGGAGGGGAGCGGGCGCCCGGCACACAGAAGAGCCGCATTAAAGTGTGGAAAGAGCCGCATGTGGCTCGCGAGCCGCGGGTTGCCGACCACTGCCCTAGGGTAATGTATGTTGAATTTTAGTGATGTATCAATGGGAAGGTGTCACTAGTGACAGGAGTACCTGTGTGACAATATATTTCCAACCATAGGTAGAACCTGCTCCTTTCTGTTCCTTCCATTATTATATACCAGGCTTTCTCAGTCAGGGTTCTGTTGAACCCTAGGGTTCCTCTATAGGTTTCTAGGGATTCCATTAGCAGGGAGCAATTTCTGCCTCTCAGATAAGTTCCCATTGACACCAATTTTTTTTTTTAAGCTATCTGTAAGTTGGAAATGTTTCCCACTGACCACAAATGTAAGGAGCATTCTTCCCAATAACCACAAATGTAAGGAGCATTCTTCCCACTGACCACAAATGTAAGGAGCATTCTTCCCACTGACCACAAATGTAAGGAGCATTCTTCCAACTGTCCACAAATGTAAGGAGCATTCTTCCCACTGACCACAAATGTAAGGAGCATTCTTCCCACTGACCACAAATGTAAGGAGCATTCTTCCCACTGACCACAAATGTAAGGAGCATTCTTCCCACTGACCGCAAATGTAAGGAGCATTCTTCCCACTGACCACAAATGTAAGGAGCATTCTTCCCACTGACCGCAAATGTAAGGAGCATTTTTCCCACTGACCGCAAATGTAAGAGGCATTCTTCCCAATGACCACAAATGTAGGGAGCATTCTTCCCACTGACCGCAAATGTAAGGAGCATTCTTCCCACTGACCGCAAATGTAAGGAGTATTCTTCCTACTGACCACAAATGTAAGGAGTATTCTTCCCACTGACCACAAATGTAAGGAGCATTCTTCCCACTGACCACAAATGTAAGGAGTATTCTTCCCACTGACCACAAATGTAAGGAGCATTCTTCCCACTGACCACAAATGTAAGGAGCATTCTTCCCACTGACCACAAATGTAAGGAGTATTCTTCCCACTGACCACAAATGTAAGGAGCGTTCTTCTGACTGTCCACAAATGTAAGGAGCATTCTTCCCACTGACCATCACACTACTGTACAGTGAGCTGTAGTACAATTAGCAGGAGTTTCGTGAGACCGGAAAATTATTTCAAAGGTCCCTTCATCTTAAAAAGATCGTGAAAGATTGGTATATACTATTAGTTTTTAGGGTAAATTGTGTCTTCTGTTATTGAATATTGGGGAGTTTGGTAGAGTTGAGACATTTAATAGGCAGTGTTTGCATAAAAACCATTGTGATCTGATATACCTCTTCTAAGATATCTTCTACTATGCTTTTTGACAGGTGCTCTTTAAACATGGTATCATGGTATCACATAACAAGCACTTATGACCAGAACTGTGAACTTTTAACTTCTGTTACTACAGATGCCAAGAACATACCAACGTGATTTATTGTATTTAATTAACATAAGAGTTTAATCGGCTGTCCTGCTTATAAAAATGAGCACCTAGGTCGCCACACCTTGCATTAGATGTGTATTTACTTTTAATTATATCTTAACACTGAAAAAGGTAGACCACAGGCAGATTTGTACACTGCAGATTTTTCTGCTAAATGAAAGCTCACTGTGCTGGTATTTGCTGCAGGCTCTTTTGGAATGGTTGAAAATGTAAGTAAATTTCTTACGATATTGACTATACAACACAGCAAAAAACAGAGATGCTATAAAGGTAGTGCATATTATGGAGCCTTGACTCACTAATCCCGCCATGGGGAAAAAAAAATTATGGTCTGGTAGCTGTCAGAAAGTGGAGTGGCTGAAAATCTGGAGCCCTGTACCTTCTGAAGGTCAACAGAGCAGATGATGAGCGGATAGAAGAGGGCAAGCATGCATCCCCAACTTGTTAAAACTGGGGTCTATTTATTATAGGTACTTATGTAACACCATCAAATTACACAGCACTTTACATCTATATTGTACCTTCACATCAGTCCCTAACCCTTAAGGAGCATACAATCTAAGGTCCCTAATTCACATTCATACTAGGGCTAATTTAGACAGGAACCAATTAACCTACCAGAATATGAAGTGTGGGTGGAAACCAACGCAGGCACAGGGAGAAGATGCAAACTCCGGGCAGGTAGTGCCATGGTTGGGATTCAAACCAATGACCTTAGTACTGCCAGGTGAAAGTGCTAACCACTTAGCCACTGTGCTGCCTCATAATGGATTTCCCAAGTTTGTGAAACAGAAGCAGAAGCTAGTAAACTCCATGACACACCAGTCCAAAAATATTGAATGCTTGAAGATTAGACTTCCTCCCATTGCAGCAATGAACTGACAAAAGAAGGTGCTGGTGACAACTAGCCTAAGGGATTCCATGAGCAAGCCTGTAATTCTTGGGGTGTCTTCCCATCACAAGATTTCTGACTAGATACAATCATACCTCCAACAGTCCCAGGTTGAGCAGGACCATCCCGCATTTTCACCTTTGCACCTTCCACCTGAGCAGGACCTGCAGCAGTGTGAACAGTGTGAACATCTATCACAGCACGGGATTGGTGAGCAAGTCAGCGGGACTTGAATCCGCAATGAAAGAGAGTGTGCAGCTGTTAATTCCAACCTGTGATGTCGAGGATGGACAGAGCCAATATGCATTTTAGGGGCTCCGCCCCCTTTGTCAAGCAAACATTGCCTAGATAAACAGTTGCAATATCCACTAAAGCTCCGGAAGGTTTTGCCCCATAAGTGGCCAAGCCATCCTTTGCTATTCGGCACTGCGTTACTTTAACTGGTAATTGCACAGTCATGCAACACTGTACCCAAATTAAATTTATACAATTTTTTTCACACAAATAGAGCTTTCCTTTGTGGTATTTGATCACCACTGTGTTTTTTACTGTCTGCTATAAAACAAATTAATTCAAAAAAATTTTAAAAATCTAATTTCTTTGTAAATTTAGGCCAAAATGTTTTCTGTGGCATTTCTTTAGTAAAACAAAAATTCCCAATAAGTTATAGTAATTGGTTTGTGTGAAAGTTATAGCATCTACAAATGATGGTATATATCATGTATTTTTTATTTTTTTTTATTTTTTATATACTGGTAATGGCAGTGATCAGTTACTGATAGTGGGACTGTGAGTGAGCAATCTGGTACTAACTGACATTTTGTGGAAACTGTCTAACTGCCACTGGCATCTCCAGTGACACTATTACAGTGATCAGTGCTAATAATATACTTATATTGTAAAGCGCTGAGCAAACTGTTGGCACTATATAAATCCTGTATAATAATAATAATAATATACAGTACACTGTCACTGTGATCATGATACTGGCTGGGAAAGGTTTAACATCTAGGAGCAATCAAGGGGTTAATTGTGTGCCTAACAATGTGTAGTGTATGTAATATGTGCTGCTTTTTACTAACGATTGATTTGTTTCTTTTCCCTGCTTTGCGAGGAAAACAAACGGAGCAATTATTCCCTTTACATAGAGCCCTGTGTTGTCACCAAAGAGCTCTGGGCTCTGATTCGACACAGCCGATCAGCAGGTCCTGGCCATGAACCATTGACCAGGATCTGCTGACAAACTTCTTCTATGTCAAATCACAGGGGAGTAGGCAGGTAGGGGCACATGCACCCAAAACCCGGAAACAGGTGGCGACATACAGGTACGTTGCTGTGCATGTAGTAGCCACCCCGCTGCAGTATATGTACTCTGGCAAGTCAACAAGCGGACAGCAACACAACCATTTTTCAAAAAGTTCTGTCTATTTATCAATAAAAAGACATCTATGTGCTCAAGTCAGTGACTCTGCCTAGGCTCATATGTCTGCTGCTCACAGAAGGAGGCTTTTCCTCTCTCTCTCCTCCAGTAATCAGCCAGCAACTTTGTAGAAAGTCACTTGATGGGAGGTTGCATCTAGGAGGAAACTCAAGCAGGCACGAGGATAGCATGCAAACTCGAGGCAGGTATTGCCATGGTTGGGATTTGAACAACCCTAATACTGCCAGACAGAAGTGCTAACCACTTAGCCACTGTGCAGCCCAGTTCACCCAAGGGTTAAAAGCTTGCTATTTCTATGGATGTAGAGTAAGGCGCTGTATTACTTCTCTTATTCCCTGTTCCAGTAGGCTCCAGTCCTGTCCTCTTTTCCCCAAAGCTCAGGCCTCTGGGCAGTCCCTCAGCGCCATCATGTACAATGTAGAACTATTAACCCTGCACCGTATATGGAGGGTGCAAGCGAGCAACTATGCCTCTGAGCAGCTTAGCAAGGAGGCTGATGAACCGGCCAAAATTTGTTCTGTGGGTGGCCCTGTCAACACCCACCCGACATCCTTTAATTGAAAAATTGAAGGTTCCAGATGGAAACTTTATGACTGTGGCTGCTGGCCATGACAAAACGATTAACAGTACTATATTGCCATATTGTCGATAGATTTACGATCATATCAAATTATCCACTTTCCTATGATCGGATTTCCTCCCAGACCGATCAAAATAATTTCAATTGTATTGATTGTTTTTTCTCAGTGTCAGTTTAGGACACAGTATGTGTCTTTACAATAATTCACAGAACCAATCATGTTATCCGATCTTGTGAAGAATTGTTCAGGCAGATCATGTTTATGGCCAACGTAAAAGTGTATGATCCAGCTTTAGATGGATGGAAGGAATGAGTAGACAGATGGATGGATGAAATGGGTGAATGGATGGATTAGAAGGAATATATGGAATGAATGGATGGAGTAAATGGATTGATGGATGGAGTGAATGGATGGTTGGATAGATTGAGGGATGGATAGATGGATGGATGGAGTGATTGGATGGATTGAAAGAAATGGATGGATGGATGAATGAATGGATTGGAAGGAATGAATGGAATTGAATGGGATGGATGGATGGATATATAGATGGTTTGAATGGAGTGGATGGATGGATGGTGTGAACAGATGGATGGAGTGACTGGATGGGTGGATGGAGTGATTGGATGGATTGGAAGAAATGGATGAATGAAGGGATTGGAAGGAATGAATGGCATGGAATGGATGGATGGATGGATAAAGAGATGGATAGAATGGATGGATGGACAATATAAATGGATAGATGAATGAATTTGAAGGAATGGATGAATTAGAAGGAATGGATGGAATGGATTAGAAGTAATAGATGGAATTGAAGGATGGAGTGATTGGATGGATGGATGGAGTGATTGGATGAATTGGAAGAAATGGATGAATGAATGGAATTGAAGGAATGAATGGATGGATAAATAGATGGATAGAATGGATGGATGGTATAAATAGATGGATGGAATGAATTAATGAATGAATGGATTGGAAGGAATGAATGGCATGGAATGGATGGATGGATAAACAGATGGATAGAATGGATGGACAATATAAATGGATAGATGGATGGATTTGAAGGAATGGATGGATTAGAAGGAACTGATGGAATGGATTAGAAGGAATAGATGGAATTGAAGGATGGAGTGATTGGATGGATAGAGTGATTGGATGAATGGACAGAGTGATTGGATGAATTGGAAGAAATGGATGAATGAATGGATTTGAAGGAATGAATGGCATGGAATGGATGGATGGATGGATAAACAGATGGATATAATGGATGGATGGTATAAATAGATGGATAGAATGGATGGATGGATGGATGGATGGTATAAATAGATGGATAGAATGGATGGATGGTATAAATAGATGGATGCAATGAATGGATGGATGATACATATACATAATCATTTGTTATTATTTCAGAAATAAACAAGTATAAGCAATAGTTTCTAATAGCAGATGCCTATGTTTGTAAACTCCTGTACACATCACACAGAAGAAAATACCTTTCTAAACAAAAGTTTTCAAAATTTACACCACATTGCGGAGACTTCTTCCAGCTGTTTCAATGTAACTTCTGAAAACAAGTACAGGGTAAACAGTGACATCACCATCTGTGATTTTTTGCTCAGCTCTAAGAACTCTGACAATGTTTGAGAACACTCAAATCCTTGTGCTGAGTTAAGTGGAGATGGCATGGAAGCGTTTAACTGTAATGAGCAGCAAGCCTTGTTTTGGGGTGCCGATGGGGGTTGTAATGCCCGAAGCCAAGGCCTGTCATTAAGGTATAAGGTATCCAAGTGGGTCTGATCTCGCTGACTTTGGTCAGAGGCCTGCTTCACATCAACATGTATGCAGCCAGATTCGAGACGCGCTCACTGAAAGCATTTGACACGAGCATATTTTCCCACTGACATAATGCGTGCAATTCTCATACGAATCAAGTTACAGGCTGAGTTTTTGGGAGCAATTAGACCCTTGTTTTTTTCCTCTTAGATTTTTTTTTTCTGTTTCTTGAAGCAAAGGTTAATGTTTATTCATTTCAAATTTTCACTGGAAGAATGGGGTCTCTTAAAGGGTCTATGTTATAAAGCAAAACACCTGTGTCAGAAGGATTCCATAGAAGCAGCCATTCCAAGACTCACTGATCCTAATGATTATGTAAACCCAACATTTCATGTTCCTGATATGTGCCTGCTGTACCATGTACTTGTATGAAAAAGTATCCTGTTCTCTTTGTATTGCTTCATCTGTGTGAAATCCCTGGTGTTCCTGCCAGCACTTCTGCTTTTCTATTAAAACTGACCACACTAGGCATCAGAGCACAGCGGGGTCAGTTTTCTAGCTGTTCTGGAACTCCTCCAATGATCAGACTTGTCCTGATGAGCCCCCTCCCCCTTTCCCTGCACAGCCATTCACTGGGAAGATGAGTGTGCTGCTCTTTCTCCTCCCCACCTCTTATGCAGTTGAGAACAGATAATATGTGATCACTAAAAAAAAGGGGGGGAAACTACAACTCCTGTTAATTTTTTTTTATTCCGTGGGGCTGAGCTCGCACTGCATGGGCAACTGCTCGTTTTGTCGAGGGACTCATGGAAAAGCTATACTTACTCCAGATAAAACCACGCTCCCCCACATTCAGCAGTGGACTGTTCCTGCCATCCTTGTGTTCAGAGCCAGTCTATGGGCGTGATGAGGTCAGGAGCAGCCCATTCACAAGTTCACAAGACCGCTAGCGTGCAGGGGGGCAGGAGTGATGGGGACCGGTCTTGCACTCGGAGGATCAGAGGATTAGGTAAGTATATCTCAGCTTTATAAACCCCTACACAAAAACGAACATTTAACCCATGCAGTTCAGGAACAGCCCCACTGCATGTGAAAATGACATTTTTCCCGGAATATGTCTTTAAGCTGGCTGTGCTGCAACAGAATTTCATTTTAAAAATATACGTATTTGGAACATTGGTTCAATTTTCTTTTGGTTAGTGGGGTCAAATCAATGTTAGTTTTCGACTGCAAGGACAAAAAAACTTGAAGAAGCAGGATGGAAAGCGTTTGTCAAAGAAGCAGAATTTTAATTACTCGAAACTGACAGGTACCTGCTTCCACTTCTGCTGCGATCGCCTAGGCCAGGGGTCTCCAAACTACAGCCCGTGGGATGAATGTGGCCTTTTGCTTGCATTTATTTGGCCCCTGAGGGACTATTCTTTCCACTGACACCAATGATGGGACACTACTCATTCCACTGACACCAAAGATGGGGTACTATTCCTCCCACTGACACCAGAGATGGTAAGCTAATTCTAACAATGACACCAAAGATGGGGTACTATTCCTCCCAGTGACACCAATTATGGGGTACTATTCCTCCCAGTGACACTAATTATGGGGTACTATTCCTCCCAGTGACACCAATTGTGGGCTACTATTCCTCCCACTGCTAGCAATGATGTAATTTTTTTTTACTCCCACTGACCACCAAGCCTATGACATTGTTTACTCACATCGATGCCAGGGCATTTTCTATTCTCACTAGCCACAGTCCAACCCCCTAAAGTTTGAAGGACAGTAAACTGGCCCTTTATTTTGAAAGTTTGGAGATCCCTGGTCTAGGTGATCACAAGTGGAAGCCGCAAGCTGTCACAGCCGGGTGCCCATACTGAAGATGCCGGGAACACAGGGCAGCCAGTGAAACTGGCTGTGGTGGGAACACTGCGGGATCAAGGGACAGGTAAATGTCCATTTTTTAAAAGTCAGCAGCTACAGTTTTTGTAGCTGCTGACTTTTATTTTTTATTATTTTCTAACCTTGTATGGCCAGCTTTAGAGTTGCTATGGACCCAAATTTTGCCCAAACTTTTTTTTTTTGCTTTAGGAATAGTCAGTGGCTAAGTTTAAAACCTTTATCCTTTGCTAAACCCACAACAGTAAAATCAGTCTGTATATGCAGTAAAGCATGCTTGATATACTCACTGTGGATCCTAAGGGGTTAATCCTCTGCATTGTGTAAAAACGCTGTTTGATCCTGTCTTCTATGATCATCCTCTTCTTCCAGTGTCCCCCTTTTATCTCCTGATAGGACATATTGTGTGGAGACACTATGCACATGCTCAGTTTGGTGTGTATTGCTAGAGAGGTTTTCTTTTCTTGGGAGGGTGCATGTGATCAGTACTATCCATAGAGAGGTCAGGGGTTCTGCATCCTCCTAGAGCAGAAAGAAGACTCCTCCTACAAGATTTAACCAGTGCTCTACTGGATACAGATAGAAATCACAAGACTTCTCTAACTGCTGATGAGAAAAGGTATTTAGCAGTTTATATTTACTAAAATAATTGCATTTCCATGCTCTGTGTACTGTGGGAGACCAGATACAGTGAATGCAAGGTCTGGGTATTTAGTTACACTTTAAAGAACAGCCCAAAAAAGTAAAAAAGCATGCACAAGCAACTAAATGCACACTTAGGAGCTGGTTTTCCTGCAATAGAATTTGTATTTTGGTTCATCCAGTTCTGAGATTTACAAAGCATGCCAGAGAGTAAAGTCAGGTTAGTGACTTGACATTCCAATACTGCAGTTGAGTGTACAGCTAGGTCACCTCCTAGGCTCCAGCCTTTAATTGGACAATGAAGGAGAAGTAGCTGCATGATGAGTTCATCACTCTGCCCTCCCCTCCTATCAGCATATTCCTTGTGAGCATAGTGCATGTAGCATGCCTAATTGGCCTCTAGGGCTGACCCTGCTACCCAGAGTCCTAAATGCTGCTACATAGGGGGAGGAGTAAAAGTTTACAAGAGACTGATATCAAGTCAAATTCACGTGCCTCGACTATTTGTATGTAAAATTATGTTTGATTATTTTCTAAGAAATGTGTGTTGTATATGTCTACCTGGCATTCAGTTTTAATTTGTGTTTTATCAGATTTTTCCATTAACCGTTTCAGTTATGGTGGATTTGTGGGCTGATTCACCACTTGGATTTATACATTTTATGAAGAAGTCTCACTTTTTCTGCTGCATTCTATAATGTACATTAAAGTGTTACTAAACCCCGGACCCTGCATTCACTATATCAGGTCTCCTACAGTACACACAACATGGAAATGCAATTATTTTAGTAAATAGAAACTGCTAAATAACTTTTCTCATCAGCAGTATATAGCAGTCATGTGACTTCTATCAGTGTCCGGCTGAGCACTGGTTAAAGCTTGTAGGAGGAGTTTTCATTCTCAACTGATTGTCCTATGAGGCTGCAAGACCCCTGACCCTCTGTCTGGACAGTGCTGATTGGCCCTGTGCTGATTACATGTACTC
Source organism: Staurois parvus (assembly GCF_062004578.1). Taxonomy (NCBI): domain Eukaryota; kingdom Metazoa; phylum Chordata; class Amphibia; order Anura; family Ranidae; genus Staurois; species Staurois parvus. Next base: position 8,154,478 of record NW_028317827.1, on the reverse strand, counting down.
TCCGAAGAAAAAATAAACTCTCTAGCAATACAGACCAAACTGAACATGAGCAGCCCCCAAGTCTCTGTTTTATCAGCACATGGATTGGGGACTGTGGAAGAAGGGGAGGATCAGTGAAGTCAGGATCAAACATTCTTTTTACACAATGCAGAAGACCCATTAGGATCCACAGTGAGTATAACAAACATGCTTTACTGCATATACAGACTTTACTGTTGTGGGTTTAGTAACACTTTAAATCAAAATTCCGAGCAGGAAAGCATGACCACATCACAATGGCTTTGTCTTCTGGGAATTTAGAAGCAGAGATCTCTCCTCCTAAAGTCCTTCAAAATGATAGGAAGATAATAAATATTTTGATTCTTTAAAGGGAAACTTTAACCAAAAGTGATATTTACAGAATATTTTGGAAAAGGGGCCATGTATATAATTATTAGTTTTGATCCTAGAAGAGGTAACTGGTCTTAAAGCCACCAAAGATGCCTCAAATTTTGACATTTGAGCCAAATACTGTAGCTGCTGACTTTTAATATTAGGGCACTTACCTGTCCATGCATCCAGAGGTGTCCTCACCCTGAGCCGATTCTTCATTTGGCTGTCGGGTTCTGGCACCGCCATCTTAACTAAGGGAAACCATCAGTGAAGCCTTGCTGCTTCACTGCCAGTTTCCCCATGCACTTGCTCAAAGTGCGCTGAACTTTGTGAATGGGCCACAGTCCCCTGAGATCTTGGAAGTGTCCCAGAGGGCTGCGGTGGGGGGCAAACTTCCAGCCCATGTGTCAAGTGCCCACTCCCCTCTCCCCCCAAAAGGTGCCAAATGTGGGACCGGAGGGGGGAGGAGGCAGAAAAGTTGAGCTCCCACTTTTGGGTGGAACTCCACTTTAACTGAACAAGCTGAAGTTCGAAGCTGATTGGTTATTATGCACAGCTGCACCTGATTTTGTGTACACCAGTTTTAAGGCGGCCATAGACAGTGTGATTTTCTATCAACCAGGGCTGCTGTTAGAAACCATGGGGCCCCATACGGCTAACCTGACAGAGCCCCCTACCCCCCAAAAAACTCAGTTTACCATGCTTCAGTTATGAATGAACACAGTGAGTGATCAGCACCAATCACCCATTGTATTCATTCAGGAAAGGAATGTAGCACCGCAGGGGTGGGGGTTTTGGATGCGGAGGAGGGGCCCACTCATCACCCTCCCTGCCCACACCAGATTCACCCAGCTTCCTTGGCCCCCCTGGCTGGTCTGAGCCCCATACAGGAGGATGGGTGGTACCCCATTATCCATGGCCCTGCCTACAACCACAGGTTGCAGGAAAGAAAATCACTTGATCTCCCCATCAACACAGTCAGTGCTAATGGGGGAATCCCTCCCAAGCAGCCATTGGGGTTTATTCAGTAATAGCAAATTGCCTGTGCACTTTGCAAAGTGCAGTTGAACTCTGCAAGGGCAGTTGCTCCAGAGCTTAATAAATGAGGTAAAGCTTCACTTTGAAAAGAATACCCAATCAAAAGCAAGGAAATAGCATTTTTGCTTGCACATGATTGGATGATGGACGGCAGCAGAGCTTCTGCTCATTTGCTAAGCTTTGAAGCAACTGCATTTGCAAAGTGCACAGTCTATTTGCCTTTAGTAAACCAACCAATTTGTGGTGTCCTAGTGTGCGTGTGCGGGGGCAGTGGGGAGCCATCCCTACTGGGAGAAAACAGTGATTATTGCTAGCAGCTATAATAGCCTCTGGCATATAAAACCCGACAGGCTGGTTGTACCCATTTTAATCGATTTATCAACTTGGGTACTTTCAGCCTATCCATACATGGTTGGAATCTTGGCAGGTCCCTGCTGAACCGACCGAGCCTCGAACTGTCTATGGCCAGCTTTAGTAAATCTCCCCTAATGCGTTGCTACATAATGGGGACAGGGGCGTATCCACCGCGAGGCCAACAAGGCGTTTGCCTAGGGCGGCAATTTTTAGGGAGGCGGCACCGCCCCCCCCCTTCCGAAGAAGGGACCCTTTGAGCAGCGGCGGACAGCAGGAAGATCGATGTGGGGGAGGGCAGTTGCAGAGCGAAGATCGTGCACCTCTCCCTCCAGTAGCTGACAAGCCAGGACCAGGGGAATGCCTGGAGCAGGGAGAGAAGCGATGAAAGAGCCTGGAAGAGGTGAGCTGTGTTGTCTTCTGTGGGCTCTCCCTCCTGTCACCCATCCAGCAGATTACACTGACACTGATCACTGACAGATCCTATGGGACTGCACACACCTCACCCCCTTCCTGCTGCACAGAGATCAGCAGCCCTTGAAGAGGGGGGAGGGGTGGGTGGGTGGGTGTGCTCCCATATGATCTGAGGGAGAGGGTGGGGAGAGAAAGAAAGGAAAGACAGAGAGGGAGAGGGAGGGAAGAGAGAGAGGGAGGAAAAAGGGAGAGGGAAGAGGGAGAGGGGGATTAAGAGAGAGAGGGAAGAGAGAGGGGGGAGAGAGGGAGAGGGGGATAAAGAGAGAGAGGGAGAGGGAGAGGGAGGGAAGAGAGAGAGGGAAGTAAGAGAGGGAGAGAGAAAGCGAGAGGGGGGGAGAAAGAAAAAGAGGGAGAAAGAAGAAGAGGGAAGAGAGAGGGGGGGAGGGGAGAGAGGGAGGAAGAGAGAGAGAAAGAAAAAGAGGAAGAGAGAAAGAAAGAGGGAGAGAAAGAGGGAAAGGGGGAGAAGGAGAGAGGGTGGGGGGAGGCAGAGAGGGGGGGGGGGGGAGAGAGAGGGGGGAGAAAAAGGGAGAGAGAGGGAGGGGGAGGGAGAGAGGGGGGGAGAAAGAGAGAGGGAGGGGGAGGGGGGAGAAAGAGGGAGAGAGAGGGAGGGGGAGAGATAAAGAGAGGGGGGGAGAAAGAGAGAGGGAGAGAGAGAGAGAGAAAGGGAAGAGAGAGGGAGAAAGGGAAGAGAGAGAGAACAGAAAGAAAGGGAGAGAGAATCATATATACATACACACACTTATTGAACTCTCTCGCTCTCTCATTGGGGGGGGGGGGGCGCAAAATGTTTGTGTTGCCTAGGGCAGCACAAAATCTAAATACACTACTGAATGGGGATATGCTGTTGATTCTTTTTGTTTTTTCATGGTATTGGCAATATTTTGGTGCTTGATATCTGATTTTATGTCTGTGTATTGCACAATGCTGTGGAAGAACCCAATAAAAACATAAAATTCAGAAAAGAAAACATACTGGAGTATTTTCATTCTGTTCTGCAATCCACAGGCAAGAGGAAGTTCCCTGTCATTCTGGGATGTTTTGTCTCTTCTATCAAGCAGCAACTCCAGAACGATCGCTGCGATTTAATGGCCACTTGCACTTTAACTAGTGATGAGTTCTACGGCCCTCTGATTATGAAAAGGTTTCCTGTGGAAAGTGACCGAACATGAAATCTGCTGCGTAGAGCCCAGAGGTTGAACTTTTGGCTCCCAGGGTGCACTGTACCATATGTGTAAACTATGTGGCCGGCCTTGTGTTGGATTTCGTAACACAGCTGCAGCCATCCCCCGGGAATTTCCCCTGAACAGGATGTTGCCTGGGAAGAGACCCTCCAACAGGGAGGGGGGCACCTTCCTCCATCAATCTAGCTGCCAGCAGCGCTGCAAGCCTTCCACCCCTGCTACATACTTCTGTGTACGCTAAGCCGTTACAAATGTCCTACTCAATGTAATGCCCTAACATGCTACAGAACAACATTTCCTAAAATTCACAATAAGTGGTTTATTTCATGGCCATATATCAGCCATCTAGAACCATAGACTGCAACCTTCACGTAAGGGTGCAAGACAAATTTGTGGGGGTCACAGACTTTCTTTCCTGCTGTAAGTGATTAGTAATAGCATTAACAGTTGATGAACAGAGACCTCTATGCTTCCTATCAGAATGTAGCTACACCCAAATCCGAAAATGTAATATATTACAGTTTACCACACCTTAGGCCCCATGTACATGGGACACTTCTGAACAATGGAAACTGACTGCTGGAAAACATAGGTTAAAAAAATGTCTGTTTAGCCATGTTTGCATAACACGTTTATGCACGTTTATTCGTGTTTGCATTTAGAAGCGTTTTTTAAAGAAAAGCACAGGAGAACCTCCCAAATGCCCAGAACGCACTAAAAAATGGTAAATTATTAACTATATCAGATTGTTTCAGAGAAATACACAGAGTAGAAGCAGATACAGCAGTATGTGTTGAGATTAGCTTAGGCGTGAGCTGCTCATTAACATTTCTTTTGTTTCCAAGGGTGGGAAAGGTGTCTGGTGGAGTCATTAAGGCTACCTTGCAGGGGGTCTCCCTGAGGAATTTGAGGTGTAAATGGTCATTAACATATCTTTTGTTTCCAAGGGTGGGAGAAGTCTGAGGTGTGAATTGGTCATTACAATGTGTGACAAGCTTGGTAGGAACATCCTGTGTTCAGTGTTTTGTCCATTTGAGTACCTTGAAAATGCTTTGCGTGCATTTTTCATGATGAAAAAAGGCTCTGGAGAGCATCGGGAACTGGAAGAGTTAAAAAAAATTTGCAAATGCTTATAAACGCAACTTGCCACGCTTAGCCACGTTTACAAGCATTTTGCGTTTGAATTGCTGATAAAATCGACTGCTGAACGCAAGTTTTCTGCATTCAAAAAAATTACTGTAAACTCAAAGGCCTGTAAATGACTGCAAACGAAGATGTGTACATGGACACATAGGAAAACATTAGGGTGAGTTCAGGAGTTGCTGAAAAAAATGCTGAACAGATCCTAAAAGTGATAAATGTGTGAGTTTAGCGAGCGCACCAATAAAAAGCTGCTGATGCACAAAAAGGAACCACAAAGCCTTTCTAAGAATATGACATAAAAATAGGGTGTGCAGCGCTATATAAATAAAACACACTGTCTAAAGTATGACAAAATATGACAGAAATGGAAAAATCCCATAAACTGGATGTTAAACAGTCCAAGGTAATATAATATCAGTCCAAAAAGGTATATTCCAGTGATGGAGTATAAACGACTTCAATCCAAATGGGTATATTCCAGCATCCTAACATGAAGGTGTAGAAAAATTGCCCACTCACCGGAAGTGCAATTTAATGTGCACATAGAAATTCCATGAAGCCGGAGGTCCCATGAAGGTATAGCCTGATGATAAAGGTGCCCTCTGGTGGTGGATAGGGTGACGGCTGCCAGAGAAGTTGATCTGGACCAATTTCCCAAATTGTCCTGCCTGGGTGGACTCCTAGAATGCTGGGCTGAGATGTGGAGGCTCAGTGCCAGGTAGTAGAGATGAGAACGCTCATAGTGTAGTATTATAAAAAGTATTTATTGAGTATATATCATTAAGATAAAACAGTAAACGTACAGGGTTAGAGTACCTATACAGGTATAGTGTAAATGAGCTCTTTAAATACACTGACCAGTGAATATAAATGATGGCCACCGGACCTCCTGATCCGGTGGCTTAACGTCAAGGCGTGCAGTAAAGCATGTTTGTTATACTCACTACACTATGAGCGTTCTCATCTCTACTACCTGGCACTGAGCCTCCACATCTCAGCCCAGCATTCTAGGAGTCCACCCAGGCAGGACAATTTGGGAAATTGGTCCAGATCAACTTCTCTGGCAGCCGTCACCCTATCCACCACCAGAGGGCACCTTTATCATCAGGCTATACCTTCATGGGACCTCCGGCTTCATGGAATTTCTATGTGCACATTAAATTGCACTTCCGGTGAGTGGGCAATTTTTCTACACCTTCATGTTAGGATGCTGGAATATACCCATTTGGATTGAAGTCGCTTATACTCCATCACTGGAATATACCTTTTTGGACTGATATTATATTACCTTGGACTGTTTAACATCCAGTTTATGGGATTTTTCCATTTCTGTCATATTTTGTCATACTTTAGACAGTGTGTTTTATTTATATAGCGCTGCACACCCTATTTTTATGTCAGATCCTAAAAGTGAGTTTATCAGCTGCAGTGTACATGAGCCTTTAGTTGTGGTGGCCGCATTCATTTTCCATTTGATACAAACACCTCCCCTTCTCATCTCATTTTCACAGCAGAGGGATGTTTTTTGTAGTGTGCAGGATGTAGATGGTAGAAATGATAACATTGTTTTAGATTTGTGCACAGAAAGTCCTGGTAATTGGCCGTTCAAGCCCAAGCACTATCACATGGGGGGATGTCACATGCTCCCTCATACGTGGAAGCTCCACTTCATTAACAAAGATAACTTTAAAGTGGTATTAAACCCAAGAGAAAACATTTATTATATTGCAGCTTACCAATTTTTAGATGTGATGGCTGTATTAGTTTCCTTTTTTAGGCTTTCTTCTATTTTTATCTGGTGATCCAGCCAGCAAGTCTATTGCTTATCAAAAGCTCAAGCTCTCCAGTAGTATGTCTGTATATCAGTTTACATGGATGGGAAAAAAAACACTTAAAGCGGAGCTCCACCCAAAAGGGGAAATTCTGCGTTAAGCCTTTGTCCCCCGCTCCCCATTAAGGATTGGCACCTTTGGGGAGCGGGTACCCGAATTTGACAGGTACCCAGTCCCACTTCTGCTGCAATCGCCTAGGCGATCGGAAGCGGAACTTGTCCTTCCCCCTCCCTCCCAGTAGTCTTCTGGGACACGTGACAGGTCCCAGAAGAATACGGCGCCATTCACAAAGCACAGTGCTTCTCGCGCATGCGCAATGGGCACCAGGCTGTGAAGCCGCAAGCTGTCACAGCCGGGTGCCCACACTGAAGATGCCGGCGACAAGGAGAGAAGACGGCCAGTGAAACCATCGGTGGTGGGGACACGGCTGGACCGAGGGACAGGCAAGTGGCTGTATTTTAAAAGTCAGCAGCTACAGTTTTTGTAGCTACTGACTTTTTTTTTTTTTTTAGGTGGAACTCCGCTTTAACACTGACAGGGATGATTAAAATGAGCAGCTTTATTTCATGCACAACCTTTACCCTAAAAGGAAAAACTGTAACTAATTATACAGTGTGAGTTGGAGTTTGGCTTCAATTTGTTTAGAGTATTTAAATCTGATAATATACTTAACACTACCCCCCCCCCCTCCCCAGACTGATAATGATGCGGTAGCTCCTGTGCTCCTTCATCCAGAGTGGTGTTTCACTAATACAAGAGGTGTGTTACTGGCCAGATCACCAGGTGAAAACAGAGGGAAAAAGGCCAAAGAAAAGAAAACTAATGCAGCCACCACATTCAATAATTGGTAAGCTGCAATATAATACATTTTTTTGGTTTTGGGTTTAACACCACTTTAAGGAGACCCTGTAAGCTTCTTTAAGTAAAGAATAGAAAATCGCGCCTGTCGGACACATACTCTGGTGTATAGAGGGGTTAATGAAAACGTGCTGCTTTGTCTTGATTGGGCAAGGCTCGTGTTTGTGCTTTTCAGTGAATAATAGGGATTGTTCCCAAAGTGAAGATGTCTAGCCATTCCCATTCACAAAAAAATAATAAATTTATTTTTCTGCCCTGCCGAATTTGATGTGTTAAAAATAAAGAATGATAGAAAAACAAAGCGCCGTATCTGTAGATCAAAATAAATATCAGCCCATCATCCATTTTCTCTATTTGGATTTAATTCAGGAAAGTAATGAGGTCGCTTCCACTCTGACCTTGTGCCAGCAGACGGCAGAGCTGGAATACCAGAGGTCACTTCCAATTGGTGACCTCGTACACAAAGGGCCAACCTCTGTGTTATGAAAGGAATCAGTCGGGTCGGGTGATTCTGTGTTTAAGTGTATTTCTAAATGAGACATTCTCAGTGGGGCTATGATACTGGAGCTGGGACTGGAAGAGATGATCAAAGAAAACACCTTTTTAGGTTTTGTGTCTGAAAGTGTAGAAGAATACCACTTATAGCTGAAATTTCGGTATGGCAATTTTTACATACAGTTGTGCTCAAAAGTTTGCACACCCTGGCAGAAAACATAAAATGTTGTCATTGGTGTTGAAAATATGACTGATCATGCCAAAAAAACTTTTATTCAAGGATAGTGATCCTGTGAAGCCTTTTATTATCACATAGTTGTTTGGTTCCTTTCTTAATCAGAATGATAACAGAAATCACCCAAATAGATCAAAAGTTTCCATACCCTGGAATGTGTGGCCTTGGGACAGACACACAAGGTGACACACACGGGTTAAAATGGCAATTAAAGGTTAATTTCCCACATCTGTGACTTTTTAAATTGCAATTAGTGTCTGTGTATAAATAGTCAATGCGTTTGTTAGCTCCCACGTGGATGCACTGAGCAGGCTAGATACTGAGCCATGGGGAGCAAAAAAGAACTGTCAAAAGTCCTGTGTAACAAGGTAATGGAGCTTTATAAAGATGGAAAAGGATATAAAAAGATATCCAAAGCCTTGAATATGCCAGTCAGTACTATTCAATCACTTATTAGAAGTGGAAAGTTCAGGGATCTGTAGAAACCAAGCCAAGGTCAGGCAGACCAAGAAAGATTGCAGCCACAACTGCCAGAAGAATTGTTTGAGACACAAAGAAAAACCCACAGGTAACCTCAGGAGAAATACAGGATCTAGAAAAAGACGGTGTGGTTGTTTCAAGGAGCACAATACAATGATACTTGAACAAAAATGAGCTGCATGGTCGAGTTGCCAGAAAGAAGCCTTTACTGTGCCAATGGCACAAAAAAGCTTGGTGAGGCATGTCAAGGCATTGTCGGGGCATATTTTTTGGTATACTTTAAGTATGTACACCCACCAACCACTTTATTAGGAACACCTTGCTAGTACTGGGTTGGACCCCCTTTTGCCTTCAGAACTGCCTTAATTCCTTGTGACATAGATTCAACAAAGTGTTGGAAACATTACTCAGAGATTTTGGTCCATATTGACATGAATTACTGTTGCCTTTCCATCATCTTGAACCAGTCTGCCCATTCTCCTCTGATCTCTGACATCAACCAGGCATTTTCTTCCATACAACTGCTGCTCACTGGATATTTTCTCTTTTTCGGACCATTCTCTGTAAACTCTAGAGGTGGTTGTGCGTGAAAATCCCAGTAGATCAGCAGTTTTTGAAATACTCAGACCAGCCCGTCTGGCACCAACAACCATGCTGTCAGGGATCGAGGTGTGACCAGAAATGTGTGGACTGACACAGGGAAGTAGCAGGCTTCAGGAACACAGGCGTAGTTAGGGCTGGAGAGGTGGAATGGTCAGGCGGGCCGTAAGGTACTGTCAGGCACCACCCAGCGGGATCTCTAGTGACCCACAGACCAGGATTCCCCAGGGCGCGGAGTCTAAGCCCCAGTCTGCCTTTTCACCGGAGCCCCTGATGGTGGGGATGGACTTGGCGCAGGACTGAGACCAGGCCGCGGCCCCTGAGTGCACCCAACTGTGGTAGAGGGGTCTGCCGAGGGTATGTACCAGGGGAAAGCCTGATGTGAAGGGGCTGGCAGGTTTGGACAGTAGTGACTGGATCCGTGCGGGATGGATGGATCGTCTGGGTAGCGTCAGGCGTAGTCAGGCAGGCCAGGTCAGCAATGTGTGGGCAGTGAGGTACCGGAGGAGCAGGCAGAGAATAGTCAGGGTCACAAGCCGGGTTCAGTAACTCATGGGCAGCACGGTACAGAGGATCAGGCAGAAGGATGGTCAGGCAAGCCAGGGGTTCAACAGGAGACGGTCAGCAGAGGTCAGGATCAAAGCAGGGTCAGCAACTAGGCAGATAGGCAGGAACACAGGATACCAGGTACAGGGGCTCATGGGAAACATACACCAAGGCACTGACTGCAGGTCTGGCCATTCCTTAAATACACCTCCTGCAATCACCCCCAGGTGTTGGCTGATTGCAGGAGTGAGCTTCTGGCTGCTGAGAGCACCCGCTGGTCAGCCCCGGTACTGCAGCCCATACGGCAGGTGAGTCCCACCACCAGTGCTGAGTCCATTCCTGACACATGCCATGTTCAAAGTCACTTAAATTCCCTTTCTTCCACAGTCTGATGCTCAGTTTGAACTTCAGCAAGTCGTCTTCACCATGTCTAGATGCCTAAATGCGTTGAATTTCTGTCATGTGATTGGCTGATTAGCAATTTGTGTTACCAAGCAAGTAAACAGGTGTACCTAATAAAGTGGACGATGAGTGTATGTGCCATACCAGTGGGATCCTTGTGGAAGCTGGAAATCATTGTAGTAGACACCACTACTCCAGCAATCTCCACTGGCTTCTGGGTCCTGTACTAAAAGGCTGCTCTGTTGCATTGTGAACACAGCAGGTCGCTCGCTTGACACAGGTGCCATTCAGGGAACACTTTGTATTTTCTCAGTGAATGCAAAATGTTTTCTGATTCTTCCAGATAATGTCACAATTTCCCCCTTGCCCAATCATAGAACACTTTGCATTAACTGCGAAAATGCAAAGTGTTTTCTCCTAGATTGTAAGCTCGTAAGAGTAGGGCCCTCTTACCCCTCGTACATTGTTTGTTGTTGTTGTACTGTGCCATGTTTTGTCCCCCCTATTGTACAGCGCTGAGCAAACCCTTTGGCGCTATATAAACTCGTAGTAATAATAATAATAATAATAATGTCGCCCATGCCAAGCAAATGATCTCCTGTGTTCACTTCTCGGCATTGGAACCCAGAAGCTATCAGCAGTCACTGGAGTAGAGGTGCCTATTATAGTGATCTCCAGCTTCTACTGGGATCCCACAAGAATGACACATACATACTTACATTGGCCCAAGCTGAACTAATGTAACTGTTTAAAAATTGCAATATTTGGAATTCAGCCTTAAAAAACACTTCTCTTTTAAAAAGGAGAAACCATCAACTGTATATACTGTGTATAGAATTCTTCTCAACTGCCTATATGTAGAATTCTTTTTTATCTACTGTGGGACAGTTAGGCTAGGTTCATCATTCATTGTCCACTGGGGTACATTGCTTTAACACATACAAGTTATGCATGTTTTTTCATGCATTAAAGTCTATTTGTGAAGTGTACATCCCATTTAAAATGAATATTTCAGCAACACACCTCAAAATCCCAGAAAATGGACTCCCATCTTTTCTGGCAGCACAACAAACCGCAATGCATGTTAGTAAATTGCCACATGTTGGCCTGCACTGCAAAGCATGTGTGTTTAAAGGTTTGTTGGGTGCCATTCACAATGACTGGCACTGCATTGCACTAACCCAGGTAACATGTTGCCCTGCACTATGGTAAGACATGTATTTTAGAGCTTACTCCTGGAACACAATAGTAAGAACCAAGTCCTGGGCCCCTTTCACATGGGCTGACTCCGCTGGCTATCCGCTTTCTCAGCTAGGGATCTGTCCACTTATCCCCCCCGCTGAGCAGGTTAGTGACAGGTCCGTGTCTTCTCCGTGTATGCACAGTGGACACAGACACAGACCGCTCTGCTTTGCGGGCAGTTGGATGTAAACTCATCAGCTATTTACCCCCGACTGCCATCCAATCTGATCTGGCGAGATGGAGGGAAAGGATCCCCCTTTTGTTTGTTTTTGCCAGATCACATCAGACTGGAGGCAGCCGGGTGTAAACAGACACAAGTCCATTTACATCTGGTTAATCAGAGAGAAGAATGGAGGGTCCGGTTGAATCCATCTGAGAAACGGACAGTTGGAACCCACTGGACCGCCCAGGTGAAAGGGGCCTTGGAGATATTTTTCTTCTAGCCTGCCTCAAGGTTTCTCCCAAGCCTTACACAGAAATTGTGAGGTAGTGTTCCAGCAACACTATTACAGAGTCGGGGTACTTACATTGGTACTTGCACTGTGAGGCTGCCAGGTGCTGTTGAGAGTACATGGAACACAATTGTTTGCATCACACAACAGTGGTACTTTAATGAACTTATCCAAGCACACCTCCTACCCCAACACACACACATTATGAGACCTGGACTGCCCGCCTGGTCATTCTGGTAGTTTCAAAAAGAACCTAAAGTCTAAAGGCTGCCATACACAGCTCAATTTCATCCAGTTCCTCCTCAATTGGCCAAGATTTGAGCCAGGTGGGTACCACCTGGCTCTTCAAAAGTCGATTGTTCAATTGACTTATGTTGAGGGAGTCGGGTATAAAATTCTTGGCTCAAGGGAGCCTGCATCAAGTCAGATTCAGGCACTGCTAAGGGTATTCTGATTCCATCATATTCTGACTTTATACAGCACGACATCTACTCAGTGATAATCGTATTTATATATTCACATTTGGACAGTCCTTTGCTATTATATTTTAGCACATGCAATATATTTTCTATACTCCGGAGTGGCTAGTCCATAGGGTGGCGAGTAGTAGCCTGACAGACGACCAGTGTTCGAGTCGCTGCCTGGCTAACTATATTCCTGAACATAGGGCCATACCGTGATGTCATGGTTTATTCTATTTGTTTTTAAGACGAACAGACAACTTTGTCTGGGGTGAGGTGATGGATGTTGGTGTTTGTTCAATTGCCTTTTTGCTACATGATTGGCATTGTCTATGCATTTATACTTAACACTATAATAATAACTACAGTTTTTTGTAATATCTATGCATGGTTTATCGTATTGTCCTTCTTGTAACCGCTTTTGGTGGACACCTTGTTCACGTAATTTTTTATTTTGCTAGTTGCATTTGGTTACTGAACCACACATACCTATAGTGAAGCGGATACCTAGAATACTTAGAACCTACTTTTTTATGTTTATTTAGTATTCTGATTCCATGGTTGCTGGCTGTCAGAAATCAATAGCCCTCAGAGGAGATTCCTCCATCCAAGTTATTTAGTGTGGATGGAGGTATCAGTTGGATTACTTTTGTTTAGCCCACAGGCTGCATAAAAGACATCTATGCATGTATGGCCAGCTTAGGATTTGTATGGGTTTCATTAACTCTATTCCAGACATCCACTATTTCAGCCTCACAATGGTACATATTTGATGGATCTGTTTATTTTTCCAGTGGGTAGAACAGTAGAGCCTCCTAGAACAGAAGGTATGCACATGTCTCATTCCATCACATATCCCAAAATACAAGGATTATTCCTCATGTCAGGATGGTGGGTGGAACTATGCAAATCATTCTTTTTTGTTGTAACTATACATCCACAACTGCTCACGGAGCACATATTATTATTATTATTATTATTATTATACAGTATTTATATAGCGCCAAAAAGTTTGCTCAGCGCTGTACAATATAGTGGGGGACAGTACATGAGAGAATACAGTAACAAAACAATATACGAGAGGTTCGAGGGCCCTGCTCTTTCGAGCTTACAATCTAGGAGATAAAGACCCTAATATTATGGAATTATTTACTCCAAACTGCATACAGCTGTTTTAGACATGTTAGCCATCATCAATGCAGTGTATGGAAACAATGACCAAACTGCCAGGCTGGTGGATTATTATTATTCCACCATGTCTGGCAGTTTGGTCACGAACACAGACAAGTGCTATTGTGTTTTATATGCAAGGGATGTTCTTCATCCCATCCAGCCTCACATGTTATGACTTGTAGCATGCCTTTTATAACTGTACTATGCATATTCTTGTGGTATTTATTAGTTCTGTGTCTTGCTGCTCACATTGACTTTGATTACTGATTCCTGACCTCTGATTACTGGAAGCTGGATAACCCTGACCTCTAGAATTCAGTCAGTGATCACTGTCCTCCACTCAACCTATTGACACCTGCCTGAACACCTACCCTGCCTCTGCTCTGATTACTTCATCCTGCTGTGACACAACACATGTATAGAAGGTCTTATTTCTATAGACATAATACAAAGAAAACAGACATAATGTAGATATAAATAAAAACTGTATTATTATTTTTGCCTATGAAGAATGCAAACAAATTAATACAGTAATTACATATTATTATACATTCAACAGCCACTATATTAGGTACACCTGTTCAATTGCTTGGTAACATAAATTTCTAATCAGCCAATCACATGGCAGCAGCTCAGTGCATTTAGGCATCTAGACGTGGTGAAGACGACTTGCTGAAGTTCAAACCAAACAGCATAATGGGGAGGAAAGGGAATTTAGGTGACTTTGAATGTGGCAAGGTTGTTGGAGCCAGACGGGCTGGTCTCAGTGTTTCAACAACTGCTGATATACTGGGATTTTCATGCATGATCATCTCTAGGGTTTACAGAGAATGGTCCGAAAAAGAGAAAATATTTCCAACACCTTGTTGAATCTATGCCACAAAGACTTAAGGCAGTTCTGAAGGCAAAAGGGGGTACAACCCGGTACTAGCAATGTGTACCTAATAAAGTGACCGGTGAAGGTATATATGTTATATATATACTGTATAGTGTATATATATATACTATATATATATATATATATATACACACAACTAGTACTGGTGGTCAGCATGATCACTGCAAGCATGGCGTTCAGCACACAGGACCAGCCCTATGATCCAATATGTAGACAACATCAATCAGGTTTTTGCTGCAACAGAAGAAAATTTATTTAGACATTCAGCATATACAGACATGTCATATAGATGAGACAGTTTCAGGCCAATGCCCTTTCTCAAGCAACAGCAAGTCTATAACTAACAGCGAACTACTGTCTAATTAAATGCAGAAGCTCCGAGCTAGAGAAAAAGTAACATTTAAACAACATCACAAAAACACAGGAAAGAATAACAATATAATAAATATGCCTAAAAGAAAAACATAAAACAATATTGCAAAACCGAAATAATCTATTAAAAAAACAGATATAAATCATTGACGTACAAAGCTGTTCATAACACTGCCCCAAACTACATCACCGACCTGATATCCATCTACCACCCAAAACGCACTCTCTGCTCCTCACAAGACCTCCTACTCTCCAGTTCCCTGGTCTCCTCCTCCCATGTTCATCTCCAGGACTTCTCCAGGGCTTTCCCCATCCTCTGGAACTCACTACCCCAATCCATCAGACTGTCACCTTCCCTCCTCACGTTTGGGCGCACCCTGAAAACCCATCTCTTCAGAGAAGCCTACCCCGCCCTCTCCTAACTGCTGATCTCCTCCGCTCTTCCCACCACTCCATCTCCCACAGCTATTTCCTCCTGTACCACTCTCCCCTCCATCCTAGATTGTAACCTCTAAGGAGCAGGGCCCTCGAACCTTTTGTGTATTGTATTGTATTGTTACTGTACTGTCTCGTGTACTGTCTTCCATTGTAATGTACAGCGCTGAGCAAACTGTTGGCACTATATAAATCCTGTATAATAATATAATAATAATAATAATAATTATCCACATTGAGACCTTTTGGTTGAAGAGTATTTAGTCTATCGATTTAACCTTACATTGTTTTAGTTTAAGTTCTTGGTTTTCTCCCCAGTTCAGCTTTGAAAAAGTCTATAACAGCCTTTCTTGACGTTTTTAACATGAAGTAACCCTTAAAATAAAGTTACACTCTCAGGGAACCCCTGATAATAATTACTCTACAGCTTATGGTCAGTGGTAAGAATACCCACCTTACAGATAACTAAAAAGATTGTTGGTTTCAGTAGTTTCTTATGTGAGAGCCAGAAAATGCTCACTGCTCAAGGACCCCCAAAAAATCCATTACAGGGTTTCTCAACCAGGGTTCCTCCAGAGGTTGTTAGGGGTTCCTCGAGCAATGAGTAATTTCTGCCTCTCAGATAAGTTCCCACTCATGCCATTGATCTTCTTAGCTATTGTGACAGTGTGGCGATCTGTCACCCTGGATTCTCAACAAGGCAGGTTGAGGGGCTCCAGGGTAAATGTTTGATATGGAGGAAAGTGGCTTTTCACCTTCCTCCTTTGTTTGTAAGGTCTGTTTTGGGATCTGGAGCCTGGAGATTTCAAAGAGATCTGGGAGGGATGAAATCTCCAATCCTGGGACCAGGTTTTGGGATAGGCCAGGAGACTGATTGCACAGGTGTGTGCAGGCCTTTAGAGAGAGTCAGGACCAGGGTTCTGGGCTCCACCCCGGCAGCTAGGAGTCAGCAGGGCTCCACCCCGGCAGCTAGGAGTCAGGTGGGCTTCAGCTAGGAGAGGTGGGAGCCAAAAGCAGCAAGGGGCTGCTAGAGACTAGCTGTGTGCTAGTGGCCAGCGGTGTGCAAGAGCCGTGTCTAGAAGAAGTCTGCAGGAGGCAGACATCAAGCTCAGTATAAGCCAGGAGGCTGAATTTTGTTTTGTGGATGATCAATACCCCTGTGTGGGAAACTTCTGTTATTTGAACTTTTCTTGTAAATAAAAGTGGGCAAAAAAGCCCTTAAAAGAAGCGAGTTGCTGTGTGCTTTGAAGAAGCTCTACCACGTTGAAGCGAGTTCCCACACTATGTATAAGGGGACAATTCTTCCCAATGTTAACACATGTGCAGAGCATTCCTCCCATTAACCATCACACTACTGTATTATGAATTGTAGATATAGTAACTTTTAGCATGGGTTCCCTGAGACCGAAAAGTTATTTAAGGGGTTCCTCCATGTTGAGGAGGTTGAGAAAGGCTGCCCTGGAGGAATCCTAGGTTTCCACAGACCCTTGGGTGAGAAAAGCTGGTCTATAATCATGGACTTAAATTGAGATGCTATGGAGGTTATTTACTAAGGCTGGAGAGTGCGAAATCTGGTGCAGCTCTGCATAGAAACCAATCAGCTTCCAGGTTTTATTGCCAAAAATTAACTGATCAAGCTGAAATTAAAAGATGATAGGCTACCATGCACCACTGCACCAGATTCTGAGTGCTCCAGTTTTAGAAAATCTACCCCTTTGTGTTCATGTTCAACAAAGTGTCTTGCAACTTGCATCTGTGTTTGTGAATTTTTATTATGTGTGTTTCACCATGTGCTCCTCAGTCTTTCAGCTGGTTTCTCCCACATAGTATAGTCCCCAAAGACATCTGACTAGATAAATTACGAGTCCACTTTGACATGTGTATGTTCCTCCTTCTTGAATCCTCCTACCCATGAGGGTATGAGGCAAAGAATCACCTTTAATCAGGTTGGCACAGTATATACAGGAGAAACAGAGCTAACAGCCTGTTTTCGTAGGTCCTAAAAATGTAAGTGGTTTTTCAATCTTCTCCATAAGGAAATCAGCAATAACATCTCTGTCAGGTATGATCTTACCTCTATGGAACAATTGAAGGGGGTGTATGGGTAGTTCTCTCTAGGTAGGTTCTGATGCTTTTTAACTATAGAAAATGTTCTATGGCAGACTTTCTAAACCTTCTTACACTGACAAACCCTTGAAATAAATTTTATGTTTTGGGGAACCCTTGCTAAAACCAATTAATTGAGGGTCAGTGGGAAAAATGCCCCTTACGTTTGTGATCAGTGGAAAGAATGACCTCTTACAGTAGTGGTCAGAATGTCACCCTTATAGATAACTAAAAAAAGATCACTGGTGCCATGGTTCTGTCATGTGCAAAGATCAACGATGCCATGGTTTTGTCATGTGCTGTTGGCCCCTAAAGTAAGCATCATCAAATGGCAGGTCAATCAGCCACAGATCAAGGAACCTCTAAAAACCTCTGGAGGAAGTCTAGGGTTCCACAGACCCTGGATGAAAATGCCTGTTCTTTAGCAATGAGGATGTAATTGGGCTACAAATGGAATGTAGGATCATATATTTTCCCTGCATGTATTGTCAATAACTGTTCTGTTTACATATTGTAACTGACTCAGTGGGATAGATTTAAAGCAAAACTTCACTCTCTCCATTAGCACTGACTATTTTTAATCCTTATGCTACTAGCAATAGTAAATAAATAGGAAAATATAACATATTTGCTTGTTTTAAACATTTTTTACATTTCTTTAGTTATGTTCTGGTTTCCATGCCTAGGCTAATGATGTCATACATCTCAGGAGTCTTTAGGAGTGGAGGAAGAGCTTTCTCAGCTAAGCACACCCTTCTGTCTGCATGCCTGAACTAAGGGCAGATGGATTGGAAGGTAATGTTGCATGAATCATCTGCCCTTACTCAAAATGGCCATGGCCAGAAATGCAAGGGCATTTTTCAAAGTGATTTTTCAGCAAAATAAAGCATGGAGACATGGATGGGTGAGTTTGCTTTGAATATTATAAATTAAATAATAGCATTTTTGGTTTGTGGTGCTCAGATGCAGTGTAGTTCCACTGTAATGACTGAAGTAGATTGAAAAAGTTTAAATCTGATTCAAGCCTGTATGATTACCATATTAATTAGTATGTCCAAAAACATAATTTTGTTCAGTAGGGTGTTTTATGTTCATACCCACAATGCTAGTATTAGGGCACTGGCTGGTAGAATTGTGGACTGAGAGTATATTATTTATTTGAGCTTTCATCTCTCTCACTTTCTCTGCTGTAAGGACCTGTTGCTGGGTGAAAAGGCTGACAAAACACTATAAATGTACAAGAGCTGACTGTGTTGGGAAATCCATTAGGGGACACTCTATTATTTAGCAACTGACATGAGTTGAGTTTGTGACTCAGATGAGAAGATCTTTGTTTTTTGCCACGGACTTGCTGTACATAACCTTTTTGCATTAAAATTGTGTTTGCTGCCTTGCTGAATAAAAGTTCAGGAGAACTCTGTTCCTGGGTGTTCCTTTTTTGTGCATGGCTACCACTGCCAATAATATTTGGGCCTGTCCCCTTACTAAATACAGATATATACACAATCAATGCATTATACTCCCTTTAACCGCCTCCCACCCGCCATATAAGGAAATGATGGGCGCAAGGCGGTTCTCTCATTCTGGGAGGACGTCATATGACATTCTCCCACTCTAACCACGCATGGCAATCGGTGGTGAGCTGTGTACCTGGGACACAGTGGATGACCGATAAGCAGAAAGAGCCGATGACTTCGGATCTGTCATGTGATCAGCTGTGTCCAATCACAGTTGATCGCATGAAAATAAGGAAATGCTGGTTATCAGCATTTCTCTCCTCACAAGCTGTCACGCTGACAGCTCGTGAGGAGAGGAGAGCCGGTAATCAGCATTCCTCAGAGGGGACATCTACACTGATCATCAGGACACTAATGATCAGTGCCTTGATGATCACTGTAGCCCCATCAGTGCCACCTGTCAGTGCCCATCAATACCAGCTGTCGGTGCCCATCAGTGCACATCAATGCCACATATCAGTGCCTACCAGTGCAGATCAATGCCACATGTTAGTGCCCATCTGAGTTGCCTTTTAGTGCCAACTATCATTGCCAGTCAGTGCCACCTATCAGTGCCAGTCAGTGCCACCTATCAGTGCCACCTATCAGTGCCCATCAGTGCTGCCTAACAGTTCCAGTGAGTGCCACCTAACAGTGCTCATCAGTGCCGCCTAACAGTTCCAGTCAGTGCCACCTAACAGTGCCAGTCAGTGCCGCCTATCAGTGCCAGTCAATGCCGCCTATCAGTGCCAGTCAGTGCCGCCTATCAGTGCCATATATGAGTGCCCATCAGTGATGTCTGTGAAAGCCACCAATGATGCCTGTCAATGCCCATCAGTGCCACCTACCAGTGCCTCCTCATCAGTGCCCATCAGTGCTGCCTATCAGTGCCCATCACTGCAGCCTCATTAGCACACATCAGTGAAGGAGAAAAATTACTCATTTACAAAAATTTATAACTGACACTAAGAAAAAAACTTTTTTTTTTCAAAATTTTCAGTTGTTTTTGGTTTGTTTATAAAAAAATAAAAAACCCAGTGGTGATTAAATACCACCAAAAGAGAGCTCTATCTGTCTCAAAAAAATGATAACAATTTCATATGGGTGCAGTGTTGCATGACCGCGCAATTGTCATTCAAAGTGCAACAGCGCTGAAAGCTGAAAATTGGCCTGGGCAGGAAGAGAGTGAAAGTGCCCGGTAGGCAAGTGGTTAATATGTTTTATTGTCAAACTATTCACAAGCTTTCAGCCACATCCACCATCAACTGACATGTGAAAGGCCACAGAAAATCGTCAAAAGGTTGTGGAACAGTGTATTACCAATATTGGGAAGCTTTACATTGGAGTACATTGGCTCAGTGATTGCAAATCTGGTCATAAACTACAGGGGAATCTTGATATCTGTATGCATAAATATTCCAGATGGAGCTGTGGATCTAGTGCATCTTACTGGATATACAGTATTATATATAAGCTTCATCAGTCTGAAATTGAATTTGATTCTTTATTATCATTGTAATACCACAAAATGTTATACGGTAGCTCTCTGACAACAGTAATAAATGCATGCATATACATATCCACACATACATACATACAGTACATTCCATTAAAATGTAAGCTATAACCCATGAAAATAATACAATGTATTCAAAGTAATGCAAATTTTATAAAAATAAGGAAAAGAAAAGATACCAATACATTATTTACATATAAAGATAAAATACCAACATATGCAACATTAACATTCTTGGGAGTTTGTAGTATATGATGGCGTAATGGATAGTACAGGTCTGGGAAAGAAACTATACTTCAATCTGTTCGATTCAAAATGTTTGCCAATATGCATTGTATATAAAAATTGTTTTCAAGCAGTAGAGCTGTTCCTGGCAGCTTTTTCCTGGAACATGCTCCATTTTTGAAACATGGGCTTCATGGCAATTAGGTTGGTACCATTCTTACCTTGAGGTGCTGTTGCAGACCTGGGCTCATTTTCTAGTAGGGGAGTACTGCTTGGTGTTTGTATGTTTTGCTCACATGTACTATTTATGGGTTGCCTTCTGGATTTTTTCCTTTGGCAGTTTATTAGTGTAGCACCCTCTTAGATAAGTGCTAGGTTAGGTAAATTTCATTTTTGGGTCACTGCAATCAGTGCAGCTTCATGTGGTTGGATTGGGTGAATTTAGTTCTGGCTCACTGTAATCATCAGTGTAGCTGTATGTGATTATTTAGGTCTGTTCTGTGCTTCACAGGCTGCAGGTTTGACTGCTCTTCCTGTACTTCAGAAATTTCTGGGCTGTTCTGGTACATAGGTGTGGAGCAGGGCAAATGGGCAGCATAAATATTTACATTGTCTTAGCCAAACCCTTTGGGAGACTGTACAGGTGGCTGATGGGAAGGCATATAAATAATTTGAAACCTGGAACAGAGGGGTCTTGTCCCTGAGGAGGAGATCACAGCCCGGGGGTCTGTTTGCCCCCTAGGCAAGTGTGCCATGTGTCTGTGGGCCATCAAGGTCTCAGTTGGGGTAAGCCTACTTTACTGAAAGTTGCTGGTGCTGACTAAGAGGTTTTCATCTTAGGATCTAGTCTGGTATCACTGGGAGAAAGTGTCTAGAAGATATTGGATGGAGGCAACCAATTATCCAAGGACATTACTGAATAGGTGCTAGGTGTAACCCTAGACTCCCATCTGTCCTTTCAGCCCCAAATCCAATCGCTGTCCAAATCTTGTAGACTTCACCTCCGCAACATCTCCAAGTTACGCCCGTTCTTAACCTCGGAAACCACTAAACAACTTATTCACTCCCTTGTTATATCTCGCCTTGACTATTGTAACTCCCTCCTCATTGGCCTACCTCATCGCAGGCTATCCCCTCTTCAGTCTATCATGAATGCTGCTGCCAGACTCATCCACCTTACTAACCGTTCTGTATCTGTCATCCCTCTCTGCCAATCCCTCCACTGGCTTCCCATTGCCCAACAGATAAAATTCAAAACATTACCAATAACATATAAAGCCATTTATAACTCTGCCCCAAATTACATCACCAATCTTGTCTCCAAATATCACCCAAACCGTACTCTCCGCTCCTCACAGACCTCCTGCTCTCTAGCTCTCTTGTCTCCTCCTCCCATGCTCATCTCTAGGACCTCTCCAGAGCTTCCCCCATCCTCTGGAACTCTACCCCAATTTATCAGACTATCGCCTACTCTGCTCACTTTTAGGAGATCTCTGAAAACCTATCTCTTCAGGGAAGGCTATCCTGCCCTCAGCTAATAATGGAACCTTCTACTCTTCCTACCAGTCCATCCCCCACAGTTATTACCTTTTGTACCACTAACCCCTCCCTCCTAGACTGTAAGCTCCAAGGAGCAGGGCCCTCCTATCCCTCTTGTATTGAACTGTATTGTTGCTGTATTGTCTCCCTTTATATTGTAAAGCGCTGAGCAAACTGTTAGCGCTATATAAATCCTGTATAATAATAATAACAGAGACATGTGTGAGAGATCCTTGAGACTGTGTGGCTGTTGCCATTCCTCTGGTGCTATAGAGTCAGCTACAGTGCTGTTCAAAACTTGTAGCTGTGGGAAGGACCCAACAGCTCCACCCACTACAGGCTGCCTGCAGAAAACCACAGGAAGAGGGCAGAGAAAAGGCCAGTCATTCTGCACAAGAGGAGAGAACAGCAGTGACTGGTCTTCATTACAGGAAGCTCCTGCAGAAAGGCAAAATTTTGCAAGGGATTCCTGCATAGATCTGGAAGAAATACACAAAGCATACCAAGGGGGAAATTTACTAAAACTGGTGTATTCAGAACCTAGTGCAGCTGTGCATTGTAGCCAATCAGCCTCTAGCTTGTTTAATTAAGCTTTGACAATAAAACCCAGAAGCTGATTGGTTTTTATGCAGAGATTTTGCAGTATCCAGCTTTAGTAAATCTCCCCATGTGTCAAGTAAGAGTACATATTACTTTTCTATTTAACAGAAAGACTACTGTTTCAGCTTGGTGTGCCACATCAAAAGGAATCATACAATTTATTTTTTTAAATATAGAGGACATTTTTAGGCACCCAAGAAAGACACAAGATAAATTTTATATATATATATATATATATATATATATATTTTTTTTTTTTTTTTACAAACTTTATTGCAAAGACCATAAAAATGATTAAAAGCAGTGCAATGGCTGATCATGCCATTATTTTTCATGTGTCTTGCTTGGGTGCCTAAAAGAGTCCTATATATTTACTCTACAAAATAGTTTATATGACTTTTGCATTTAGACAGTATCTGCATATCCCAGATTTCAGCTTTAAACATATAATTGAAAGTGTTTTATTATATCTGTTAGATAAGTGCATTCCAGGAATCTTGTCAGCTGATAACTTTCTGATCTTTCAACCTCTGCTGCACTTTTACCAGTTAGCATTGTTCCCAGCTATCACTGAGGTCTACAGAGCCCTTTCCCTTTCTGGTATGGAGAAGTGGAAAGTGAGAGTATTTGTAATCCCATTTTATGGTGACAATGCTGCTCTTCCATACATACAGAACAGTGAGTACAAATTTGCAGCCTAGGACAGGAATTGTGTTACCAGCCGTTATCACCGGCTAACAGTAAACAAAGAAGCCTGAAAAAAGTGAACTAATGCATCCATCACCTCTAAAGACTGGTAAGTTGCAAAATGTTAAATTTGTATTCTTGGGTTTAGATACCCCTTAAGTAGACCAGATATCGTGGCCTCTTTTATCACACATTTTGACTTTTGGCTCAGTCAGTTCCCATGAGTGGAATGCAGTCTTTTATTAAATGCTGGTCCCAGCACAGCACATATTACTGACGTCACTCCTGTATGTTCCCACATCTGAAAACAAGTGGCTATATTCACCATCAAGAGAGCAATTGAAAAGTCAGTGCAGTGACATTGTTATTCCATATCAAAAGAATTGCTGTGTCAAGTGAGATTTGCCATTGTTACTGCCCAGCATAAAGGCTGTATGGTTAATTTCATGCACAGCTCGCCTTTGTGAAATTTTAATGGAATCAGAGAAAGTAAAGACTGCTTTATCGTTATTAGGTTGTAGATACACTGAGACTGCATTTACACTTGTGGAGTGCGTGATCACTCGTGAAATTTCACAAGATCACAAAATGCACAAAAAAACATTGTTAATGTCACTCCAAGCAAGATGCTTGATTTTGCATGTCAAGAACCGTGCAGCAAAAAAAAAAATAAACACACCAAGCCCAAAAATATATTAGAGCTTCTTTGCCATGTTTATTGTGTGTAGAGCAGCCCACTGAAATGGATAGGCTGTCCTATGAACAAAGTATGACAACACATTATTATAGGATTATATTATTATAGGCCCTGCTTGTTCTAGTTTACAATCTAAGAGATGAAAAATGTGTGAAAATGCACATAAGCGCGGAGCACTACAGTAGTCTGAATGGGGGATGACAATTCCCACCCCTGATGGAGTAATTAGTATTGAGTCATTTAGGGGTAACCTCTGGAGTAGATTTTGAGCTCCTCCAATGTCTGGTTGGAAAATACTCTAGAGAATCCTTCTCTCTGCCTAATGAGAAGTGGAAGGGACATTGTTTACTGTGTGTATGCAATTTCAGTCTATCCCATAAGTTGTACAAGAATCTGGTGCTACAGACAGTGCTTCCTTCTCTCCCTCATTCCCAGCATCATTCCCAAAAAATATCTGCCTGTATATACTTAGCCTTAAAGCTGTAATTTTTAAAGCAAAGTGATTTTTAAACTCTAGGCAAACAATTTAATATACTGCAAGCAAGCTCTTATACATATGAAGGAACTATATTCAATCCAGCTCTGAGATATGCACAGCATACCAGACACCAGAGCCAGGCCGGTGACCTGACTTTTTTCTGCTGCAGTTGAGCAATACAGCCAGGTCACCTCCTTGCCCCCAGGGTGTGATTGGACAGACTGAAGACAAGGAGGTGACTGGCAAGGCATTGCCCAAATAAAGAAGTATAGAAATTCCCCATTAGGTACATTATATCATAGGAGTCAGAGAATCCCACTCCACATACATCTGCACCATACAGTACAGGTGAAACTCGAAAAATTAGAATTTGGTGCAAAAGTTCATTTATTTCAGTAATGCAACTTAAAAGGTGAAACTAATATATGAGATAGACACATTACATGCAAAGCAAGATAGTTCAAGCTGTGATTTGTCATAATTGTGATGATTATGGCTTACAGCTCATGAAAACCCCAAATTCGCAATCTCAGAAAATTAGAATATTATGAAAAGGTGCAATATTCTCGGCTCAAAGTGTCCCACTCTAATCAGCTAATTAAGCCATAACACCTGCAAAGGGTTCCTGAGCCTTTAAATGGTCTCTCAGTCTGGTTCAGTAGGAATCACAATCATGGGAAAGAGTGCTGACCTGACAGTTGTGCAGAAAACCATCATTGACACCCTCCATAAGGAGGGGAAGCCTCAAAAGGTAATTGCAAAAGAAGTTGGATGTTCCCAAAGTGCTATATCAAAGCACATTAATAGAAAGTTATGTGGAAGAAAAGGGTGCACAAGCAGCAGGGATGACCGCAGCCTGGAGAGGAATGTCAGGAAAAGCCCATTTAAAAGTGCTGGGGACTTTCACAAGGAGTGGACTGAGGCTGGAGTCAGTGCATCAAGAGCCACCACACACAGACATATCCTGGACATGGAATGTCATATTCCTCTTGTCAAGCCGCTCCTGAACAACAAACAACGTCAAAAGCGTCTTACCTGGGCTAAAGAAAAACAGACCTGGTCTGTTGCTCAATGGTCCAAAGTCCTCTTTTCTGATGAGAGCAACTTTTGCATCTCATTTGGAAACCAAGGACCCAGAATATAGAGGAAGAATGAAGAGGCACACACTGCAAGATGCTTGAAGTCCAGTGTGAAGTTTCCACAGTCTGTGTTGATTTGGGGAGCCATGTCTTCTGCTGGTCCACTGTGCTTCATTAAGTCCAGGGTCAACGCAGCCGTCTAGCAGGAGATTTTGGAGCACTTCATGCTTCCTTCCGCAAATGAGCTTTATGGGGATGCTGACTTCATTTTCCAGCAGGACTTGGCACCTGCCCACACTGCCAAAGGCAACAAAACCTGGTTCAATGACCGTGGGATTACTGTGCTTGATTGGCCAGCAAACTCGCCTGACCTGAACCCCATAAAGAATCTATGGGGCATTGCCAAGAGAAAGATGAGAGACATGAGACCGAACAATGCAGAAGAGCTGAAGGCCGTTATTGAAGCATCTTGGTCTTCCATAATGCCTCAGCAGTGCCACAGGCTGATAGCTTCCAAGCCACGCCGCATTGAGGTAGTAATTGCTGCAAATGGGGCCCAAACCAAGTACTGAGCACATATGCATGCTTATACTTTTCAGAGGTCCTATATTGTTCTATGTACAATCCGTGTTTTATTGATTACATGTAATACTCTAATTTTCTGAGATTGTGGATTTGGGGTTTTCATGAGCTGTAAGCCATAATCATCACAATTATGACAAATCACGGCTTGAACTATCTTGCTTTGCATGTAATGAGTCTATCTCATATATTAGTTTCACCTTTTAAGTTGCATTACTGAAATAAATGAACTTTTGCACCATATTCTAATTTTTCAAGTTTCACCTGTATATCATAGATGTCAATTGTCCCTGATTTACATCTAGGTGCTCTATCCCAATGATGTTGTATTGCATCCAAAGATCACAGCATCGCCCCTATTTATAAATTCTAAGAGTACAAAGATTCAAAGGGATACATCTTAGGGTCGCTGGGACATTATTGCTTATCAATCCAGAGTAATAAGGGGAAAAGACAGTCTCACAGGCAACCATAGCTACCCTACAATGGGTGCCCAAGACCATCAGAGCTGAAACCAACCGAAGGAGCACCAAACCAAATCAAATTCAGTGCCAAGAAGTGCCAAGCAAAACGCATAAAGGAGCCCAAATCAGTTTTAACAATTCACACATCATCCAACATGTTTTTTTGATTCATTAGAGCTATTTTGGAGTCCTTTGAATGTACTGTTGTAGCAGCAGTGTATCCAAACCCAAAAACAAAAACGTAATATATTCCAGCTTTCCAATGTTTAGATGTGGTGGCTACACCAGTTTTTTGTTTTTAGTTTTTTTTCCTTTATTTTTACCTGATGATACAAACAGTAATACCTGTCTTAGGGTGTCTACTTTATCTACAGAGGAGCAAAGGAGACAACCTTTGAAAGCAGTATTGTAAATCTAGGGAGAGGGTAGTATTATGTAAGCAGGTGGTAGAGCAGGTTCCCCTTTAAGGTGCCTCCTCCCCTTAGGTTAAAGCTGAGTCTAGACAGAACCTAGGAGGGAGGTGCCTCAAACTGCTTGCTCCTGTGCTCCTGCTCCCTCTCCCGCCCGGGGGAGACCAGAGTGCCCTGGGGTTTCCCATTCCTAGCCCCATGAGAGAAGGAGAGACAGTTGCAGCAGATAATGGCAGGCCCCGGAAGAGGACTTTTGAAGCTGGTATCCCCACTGTCCCTTCCCCTCCATCCTTAGCCCAGGAAGAGAAACAGACCTGCCTTTCTGCAAGGACACAAGCAACCACGGCCAGAGCCTGGGACCAAGAGTCCATATTTCTGTTAAAACTGTGTTTAGGTCTGCGACGCACTGAAGCCATATTATTCATTAAGGCTTCCAAGTAAAGACGTTGACCACATCAATCCTTGTGGCATCTTTATTTGCTCTGAAGAGACTGAATTCTACTGGTGTCCCCTGGTTGTTGGGCCTGAGAAAGGTAGCCCAACATCTGGATCCCCTGGCAGTGATGGGGGGAAACTGCACAGTTATGATGGTGGACAGGGGGTCGGTCTTCGTCCGCCACCCACACATTGGATAGAGTTATGGGCAAAGGTATTGTATTATACTGAGATTCAGTTCACTTTGGGGGTTAACTTTGATGCTTGCTATGGCCACACGTGATGCAGCCCACCACCCACCAACACTTACATGGACTTGACTAACACATTAAAGCCAAACTACAACAAACACTTTTTTGAGCAGTTACAGCAATTTTTTTCTTTTTCGATAAAAGTTTTATATAAATGAATAAAAGATGAACATTGTAAGCACCCCATTCGATGGTAAATGGGTTGTTTCACTCCTTCAACTGCCACTTTTGCTGCACAGTTTGATCTGTTAAATGAAGTTTAATGGGGAAGTAGAAAAACAACAACTGATTTCTATTGCTAGTGACAGACTGCATCACATATGTGATTTTTTATTTGGCTTAAGTATCACTTATCTGAATTAGAGAGCGTGTGCAGAATGTGCAATAACAAAAAAAAAATAACCAAAGGCAGTGGGGAGTTCAAGCATAATTATGGACAACACCACCCAAAAAGTGGGACTGGGATGCCCAGAAGGTAGGTGTCATCTGGATGGGACCACACAGTTGATGGGCATGTTAAGTGTGGGCAGGGGTAACAGTGTCCCAGGGATTGGGACAAATATGTTGGCAAGTTTGCTCTGCAACTAATTAAAGTAGAATCTCGATAAGATCCTGCACACTTACAGGCCAGATATCCCAGAAAAGGCTTCAAATAAATGGCATGCATGTGGACTGGTAAAGGTTTCTAAGGACCTAAGGCCATGGTGCCCAACTTGTGGCCCAAGGGCTGCATGTGGTCACTTGGTATATGATGTGCAGCCCTTGGACCTTAGCAGTTTGTAGTGAGCACATTGATTAGGGTAATTGCACTGATCTCTACTAGCTTCATATAATATGTTCCTGATTTTGTATTGTTGTCTGCAGCATATCTACAGGCCAAAAATGTAGCATATGCACAATCTTTGACCATCACTTCCCCTATTACGTCTGCAGTCTGGCAGTCCTATCAATTTTACATATACTGAACACTATGTGTGGCCCCTTGGTGATGTCAGGGGCTGTAGTTGAGGCCCCATATAGTTCACAAGTTGACAACCCCTGACCTAAGGATTTACTAATCCATGATGTTAATGAGCTTGCTTGGCTGAGTGAAGTGGCAATTCATGGGACAATCTGTTTCAGGCAAACTAATTTGCTCATTACTAGTTACATCTTGTCATCATCAATAAGCCAAGTGCTGTTACTTATGGCACTCACACCTTCTTCTGTAAAGCAAAACAATGATGATATGCTAAGAGCAGTAATACTTTACAACCGATTAGATTGTTGGAGTAGTAAGGCCAGTGAAGGATGATTTCACATTACTTGCTGTTAGTGCACTTTATACCCCACAATTGCTCGCTATACTGCCTCTGATTAAATCTGTTTATATATATATGTATTTACCGTGACATTTTGACACCGCATCTGTACTTGTTTCCAAAACATGACTTGATTGTAATTTGATCAAACAGAGATGCCAGCAGAGTTATAGCAGAGCTCAGGATTAGAGCCAGTGAACCATAATTAATGGCTGATGAGAACGGTAGCTTCTTTCTGTGTTATCAATAAAAGAAGATTGCTGCCTCTATCTGTAGATGACACTTTTACCACGCCATTTATCATATGAAGGAGTGCTAGATGGTCCGGTCTGGTCTGTGTTGTATGCCATGTTTCTGGAGATAGCTAAGGTATAACTTACATGAAAGAAATTGCTAACCTCCTGGTGAAAATGGGGATTGTCTGGCTAAGGATCTTCTGAGCCAGATCTGGAACAAGCATGCAGCAAATTAAGCAAGTCAAAAGCAACATAGTGGCTAAGTGGTTAGCACTAGGTTCGTCGGTTCTAATCTCCGCCACGGCACTACCTGCCTGAGGTGCCTGCATGGGTTTCCTTTGGGTACTCCGGTTTCTTCCCACACTCCAAAGACATGCTGGCACATTAACTGGACCCTGTCTAAATTGGCCCTAATATGTGTACTGTATATATGAATGAGAGTTAGGTACATTAGACTGTAAGCTCCTTGAGGGTAGGGACTGATGTGAATGTACAATATATATGTGCAGTGCCACCTCCGTAGAAGCCCCTGGAAGATGATGGTCTCCAAATGTTGCCCTGACCTTGCAAGCCTTCCAACACCTCTGACACCTTGGGTTCAGACACGGTTTACAAAGAATTACACTTGCAACGACATCAAATGTAGTAAAGCAATTGGGGTATTTACTAAGTTCTCCAGTCAACAGACAGAGACATTTGGTGTAAGCTGTTTAGACTTTACTTGAGGATCTAGGTCACAGATATGCAATAAAGGTAAATCAAACAGCAATTTTAAGCAGGTTCTTGTAGAACCTATGAACCCAGGTATAAAAGGAAGAAAGAAGACTTTCCTGTGTCAATCCTCTCCCTTAAAGTCCTGATGCCACGGGCCCAGAAAAATATTGACTCAATTTAGATTAAGTCAATACGTAGGTATTGCATTAGACTATTTCTGAATGAGAATTCCCCCTAATATACACAATCATGGAACACAGAGCTCTTTAAGTGAGAGAGGCAAAACAAAAGAGAAAAGTCTTGCCAATGTGATGTACCCAAACTCTTTAGCTAGCTCAATCAAGATCCAAAGGATTTGCTCTGCAATGGCAACCAGCAATAAAGAATATCATGTGCAAGTATTTCCTATTAGTATCTTTGGGGATTAAACAGATGACGAAAAGGAGTCTGCATGCAATGTCCTTAGGAAGAGTGTAATCAGTGTGGGCCCGCTCACCAATCACCAAAGATATCAATGCTCAAGGGAAAGAGACGTCCCAGAACAGGCTCTTGAAGAATCCGTGTCCACTGAGAGGCACCTGAACTAGGCACCTCACGACCTTGGGTCTCAGCTGGGCCTGTCACAATGACAATGTACGTGACCCTCAACAGTCATTCAACCACCAGGGAGCTGGAATGGATAGTCTGCCCACAGGTATATGGATCACCTACTGAAGATTCCCCATGCTGTCTGGGCTGCAAGGCTGGCTCTAACTCTTCGGTGCGGGCAGGCCCCTCTTTTCAACTATTGGCAGTGGTCCCAAGAGCCCAAGCTTTCCCCAGGCCAAGCTTTATATGTCCTTTCCCAGCATACCCCCTTTCTTACCAGTTGGCTGGACCTTGTAGTTCACAGCAGCAACGACTCCATCCCCTGGTTTCAGTAGTGGTCCTCCTCTTACTGATTCCCACAGTGTCACAATTACTAGGCTGATCACTAGAGGGAAACAGGCTCATGGCAATCTTTCTTAAGAATGTCCCTTGGTCGTGTGGGTGAGCTATCCAGCACTTTGCTACATATGTGTAAAGCGTTGTGTAAGTTGACAACGCCACATAAGTACCTGCAATGAATAAATAAAACCAAGAAGCCCTTATCTCTGTACCTGTACTGGGTCAGTGGCTCAGAATGTACAAGCCAAAATATCAGTAGGACAGCCATTTGCAAAAGAATAAGTTAGCAATGACAGTTGCTACATTTCAATCCATGTATGACCAGCTTAAGCTTTACGTACTGCCATTCTACACTGTTCAGGGAGATTGCCTTTACTGGTCATTGAGACATTCTCACTAGACACAGAAAAGGCAGCTCAAAGAACTTGAGACGTCAGAGGAAGTCATACCCCAGTAATAAATCGAAATGAAGTCAGAAAGGAGCACAGAAGAAGCTTTTCTGGGAAATACACTAATATGGAACAAATTGTTCTTTTTTGTTCTATTAGGCTACACCTTTAGCTCAAAACTTTAAAAAGGAGTGCAAGATCTCCAGTTTGGTCTTGATGTAAGCAAGCTTGGCCTAATATGATGTTTCCCATTTCTTAGAGAAGTACAAGTTTCAGCATGTATTGCTATGCCCTGGAATCGTAAAATAATATTTCCTAACCAAAATAATTTGTAAAAATTTGTATAATTTGTAAAATAATTTGTAAAAATAATTAGACAAAAAAGGGTAAAAGCTTTGCCCCATATCTTTACATGTAGTAGACACTAAGAGTTGATGTATGGTAAGCTCACTATTAGTAGTTCATACACACTGGTTCTGTAAAGCAGAGCAATGTGCAGGACAGCATATAGCAAGCACTTTCTAAATCCAGTAAACCCAGTAATCTGAAATCTGAAATGTGATTGGCTCATGTATATTACTACAGTATCACCATTGTCACTGTTCTTCCTCCTATGATTGAGCTCACCAGGATACGTTAGAGGGTAAAGTCACCTCTGAGGGGGGAGAAAATGTCTATTTGACTTTATTAAAGCTTGTATTGTTTAGCAATATAGCAGAGTGTGGCTTATATGTTTGGATCACTGTTCTGCTATATAAAATAAACTGGATTTCTTCCATCTGCCTCAAATATCCAGGAACAGTGTGTATGCAGGTGCAGGCAGTTTTCTCCAATGTAGGTGGCTCTCAACCAGAGCGGTTAGGCAGCTGGAGAGGAGGTTAAGAGTAATCTTGTTTCTCTATGGTTTCCTTGGTCCCCTGGAGCAGCATTCCAGTTGGCTACACTGCACCATGGTAATCTTCACAACCATCTTTGGTCAAACAGAGTGTTTTTAAGTCCCTGCCCCCACGTTTTGGTGCGCATTTGTGAAGTAACTAGTGTAAGGAGAGATCACTCACCTGTCAGGGACAGCACTATTGATAGGGTACAGTCCTGGAGAAGTAGAGGAAGCGTAGGGCCTGTGTCTACACTACCACAAGCTCCCTCTTGGGTTGGACTGGCCACACCGCACTCCACCGCCCTCAGCAGGTGCTGCCTTCAGCTCATGCTTACTACCGCTGACCCTCCACTGCATTGACTGTGAGTTCCCAGAAGGATGTTCTCCAATATGGGTTGTTGTAACTGTTCTGCAAGTTCTACAATACATTGGTTTCTGCATCCTGGGCCTCAGTGTCATTACTGCCATCTCACCAAGCTGCATCTAACCCACAGGTACCTAGTTTTGAAGTCCTTAAAAAGATTTTCATCCTGTGTGTATATTTTTCTTTCCCCTCTTACTTGGTTTGCTGGATCATCCTTAATACATCTAGTGCTGTCATGCTGTAATCTGCCAATGGTTGCTACATGCTACGTCCTGTGCCCATCTTCTTTGCTTGCATCATTGGGAACCAGCTGTCTTCTGGTCTCTTGCAGCCTTGCAGCCCCCTGATGATGCACAATGGTACATGCACAATGTTTTCTACATTGCCCCAGGTGATTGTAGCCGTATTAGTGCATTTGCAACAGAAACAATTAAATACTGTTCGTGATACTTTTTTTATTTGCACATACAATTTTGAGGACAAGCTTTCGGGGTATGTCCCCTTCTTCAAAGTCCAAGCAGTACTATTACAAATCACAAAGTTTAAGCAGAATGTTAGAAGGGATGCTGTATCTCTTCTGTAGCTTTTTTTTCATCCCTTCTAACATTCTGCTTAAACTTTGTGATTTGTAATAGTACTGCTTGGACTTTGAAGAAGGGGACATACCCCGAAAGCTTGTCCTCAAAATTGTATGTTAAATAAAAAAAGTATCACGGACAGTACTCAATTGTTTCTACATTGCCCCCAAAGCCTCCTGAGATGTATGACCTGAGTATCCCTGGAGGCTTTGGGCAGCTGGGGAAATCATTCTTGCCATGGTGAGAAAGGTGAAATCGCAGGCTGAGCTCCTAAAAAAATGGATTTATGAGAAAAAAAATAAATATATAATTTGATTAAAGGAAGAGTTAAAGGAGCGGGATTCTTTAAAGAAGAAAAACAGACTGAAGCCCCGACTGAAAACTTCCCTGATTTTGAATACTGGTGAAATTCACAATAAACATCTCAGTTTTTTTAAATATCAACTTCTCTCTGTTCTCTTTAATCTTTTATGTAGTGCTAATATTTTTTTCCCACATGGTTTCCTTTATCCAAAGGAGCTTACAGTGCAATGTCCGTAACCATATACTGTATATATACAGTATACAGCAGGGCCAGTTCATTTACAAGCATTGTGGATTGTGGAAGTGGTCTCCATGCACACAGTGGGAGTCATTTACTAAAAAAGCACATTTTCCAATTCCTTAAGGCAAGTGAACCTATGTGTTAATTTCAAACACCCAATTATTTCCAGCAGAATTTAAGCTATAAGGAATTTTCTTTGTCCATGAGTGAGTAATTGATGTGATTACAGCTTCGCTGCGGAAAGTGAAAATTGTTCTCCTTTAGTAAATTAGGTTCAGTGGGGTTGATTTACCAAAGGCAAGTAGACTGTTCACTTTGGAAGGGAATTTTTACTTTGCAATAGATTTTTTTGTGAAAATTCACTTTGCAAAGAAAATACAATCACAAACAAGGAAAATTAAGAAAAGAAAAACAGTATTTTTTTGCTTGTATATGTTTGGATAATGGACGTCAGCTCATTCACTAGGCTAGGGAAAATCCCCTTGCATAGTGAACAGCCTATTTGTCTTTATTAGCTTAAACTCAGTTTCCTTGGAGAATATCAAACAAAGAAACATAGTGCTTTAGGGAAGAGTGTTTACCACGGACTTTCTGGTACCTACCTACAATGTATTAGATTAATGGACCCCACCACTGCATTTTCATTTTCTTAGATTTTTTTCTTGATTTTAATTTGATTTAATATTTTCTTGATTAAGTGTTCTTGCATGGCAAGACCACTTACTGTTATCCCACATATATATACTTATTATTATAGCCAAATTTACCACCCTAACTTCTCCCACAGTCTTTACACTACATAGACAGTAATATACTGAAACGTGCAGATTGTTCCCGATTGGTGTGCTATTACTTTGTGGAACGTTTTGCCGAATGGTTCACAAAATATTGGCGTTTTTGTGGTGAAATTGGTCCCATAGGAATGAATGGCGGAATGTTCAAAACTAGAGTGGGAGCTGACAAAAGCTAGAGTGTGAGCTGAAAAATCAGGACCTGATTTCTAAACTGCCATCACTCCCTCATTTTCAAGCCCACCTACACAAATCTTATATCAAAACGTTCAGCTATCCCTGCTGCCACTAAAAATGTCCACGTCTAAGCCGTAGTCCTGATAGTTTTCACAATATGACCATTTATTTGCAACGCACGCCGCCCATTGACCTTTTCACAGTTACTCCAGCCACTCCAACCACACAACGGTTACTCAAGCCACTCCACCCAGTTACTCCACCCACTCCAGTTGTAGACTACTGGTGGAGGCAAGAACACGTCACACAATTTCCCCAGAAATTGTAGCTTTTCTAGTTTTAATAATTTTTTTTTCTTGAATGTTTATTTTAATATTTGTTGCCGTTCATAAAATTAATTACCGCAACAATTCTGGGTGAATCTGTCTATTTTAATATGTATTCTTTTTTATTATTACAGTTGTTTATGTTTATTTTTATTTTATTTTTTTTTTACTTTCATTGTTACATTTATTTTCTTGACCTGCCACATTTTGTTAAAATTGCAAATCATCCAGCCTTGCTGAAGGTTCTCTTTATCTATCTGCATCCTTCCATAATGATGTCCCAGTAGTTTTTAAGCATAATTATAGAATATGCAAATCCTCCCTGTCTTCTCTTTTGGTGATAAATTCCACATTTTTTTTCAACCCTCTGGTGTAGGTTTAAAATTCTCAGACCTTGTTAGAGACATATTGGAAAAGGCCTTCAGATAAAATATGTTCTCATTTACATAACAAAGCATCTGAAGAATGTCCCGATTTTATTGACTCATTAAAAAGAATAAGTTCTATGCCTTATAATAATTGCTGTTCTCAGTCTAGCAATTCCATTCCATTGTACAGGGACTAGACTGACTAAAAATAGCCTTTATCTACACATCACATAACTGGCAAATCGATTGTGGTAAAATGTTCACTGGAGAGAATAAAATTTTACCTATATACAATTGAGATATGTCTTTCTAATATATATTGAACTAGTAAGCAACTCAACAAAACCAGTACATTTCACTTCATGGTTATCCCATTTAACAAAATTATTATCTGTACAACTCATCCAGCACTTCATGGCTTTTATATGCCTGCAAAAGATAAATACATATATTACAGGCATTTATATAGTGCCAACAATTTACTCAGCACTTACTGTATGTACACATCAGCTCCTTTCATCAAGAAAACTATATTCTATATTATTTGATGTTTTATACTGTATTTACAACTGACTGACCACACAAATGTGCAGTGAGCTAGAGATGTATTAACATAGCGAGGGTTCCCTGAGACATGAAAATTATTTCAGGGGTTCTTATGTATTGAAAATTTTGAGAAAAGCTGCTTTAGAGGGTGAAAAGAAAACCATGTAAGTACAGGGAGAACATGCAAACTCCATGCAGATAGTGTTTTGATGGGGATTCTAACCAGGGAGACTAATGCAAATGGTGGAAGCGCTAACCACTAAACCACTGTACTGCTCATGTTTTATAAGAAAATATCTTTTGAATTCTTCTTGCAGGTTTTACTTACTTTATTTTGGTACTAATATAACTTCATTACCATGTTATAAGCAATTTGGAATTGGTTCCTCTTGATTACCTGTTCACTGTTAGCTGTTTTTTTAAAAAAACACAGGAGTTGATTTACTAACATTAGAGTGCTCAATCTGGTGCAGCTTTGCATAGAAACCAATCAGCTTCCAGTTTTTATTGTCAAAGCTTAATTGAACAAGCTGTAGGTAGAAGCTGATTGGCTACCATACACAGCAGCACCAGAATTTGCACTCTCCAGTTTTACTAACTCAACCCCTTTGTGTGTTATTTGTTTGCATTGTTTGTCACTCAGGTCTTGAAAAAGA
Organism: Staurois parvus; assembly: GCF_062004578.1. Taxonomy (NCBI): domain Eukaryota; kingdom Metazoa; phylum Chordata; class Amphibia; order Anura; family Ranidae; genus Staurois; species Staurois parvus. Next base: position 8,118,079 of record NW_028317827.1, on the reverse strand, counting down.
ACCCAACAAGATTCTGCGACTTTGCACTCAGATAGACATACCATTTGTGCAGGCTTAGCAGCTGCACCAGGGCCCTCCAGGGTCTATTTTTACTAGATGCCTCCCACTACCACACAGATAAGGTCTCACTTCTATGTAGCTATCCATCAATACACAGAAAATACGTATTTTTACTTGACTAACAGTTGAATAGGGGGGCCCAAAAATTAAGGGGGTCCCTTAGTGACCTTGTCTGCTACTGTTTGCACTTCCTTTTTGATGTCTAGTCTACTATGTGCACCATTAAAGGATTTTCAAGGAAGATGAAGGTGTACTGGTAACATTGTGATAGTGCCATTCAATGGCTTTTCAAGCACCCATGTGATCAGTTGGTCTCAGCCTGCTTTGTGTGTTACTAGAATATATTGACTTTTCCAAGACAAGATGTCCCAGAGTCTCTATGTGACATGTGTGTATATGACGCTGCCTTGCCGTACTAAAGATCTGTGTTGAAATACCACCAGTGAACCATTTGAATGGTGTTTACCAGTCCCCCCACAAGCCACAAACTTTGTTTGCAGCCTCATGGACCCCTCTGGAGTCTGAGCCCAAGCAGCTACCTGTTCTGCATTTATTATAACCCGCCACTCGGCTTATGTATGAAAAGTGTGCGCAACCAATCAAAATTCTTCATTATGACTTCTACACTACAGAAAAAAAAAACAGTTGGATGCTGATTGATTGCTATGAGCCACAAGATGTTTTCTTGTTACCCCATTTTCCTACACACCCCAGAATGTTAATATTTTGCTCTAGTGCTGCCCCACTATGCTCTGCTGTACACTCTGCACCACAATACAGACTTGTATTGGTTAATCCATGAAAAAAATAAAAGCTCCATTTATGATCTTTGTTATTTTGTGCCAGTGACTTTAGATAAAGAAGGAATATTTTTCCTGCACACTGAGGTATCTTCTTCGTGATATTCTCCAGCAGCACATTGATCACTGGAATACAGCTCGCTCCTGAGGATGTCTCTGAGGACGGAGCAGGTTACACCATGATCTCCACCGGGATCACAGCTAAAGTTAGTGTCCGCTAATTGTTAGGTGAGTTAACAGCCATTCCCCACCTCTCGGTTACATCAGCCTAAACCAACAGTTGTTTGCTCTGGGACAAATCCACAAGTGACAGTCGTCGTATATCTCAGATCAGTAGCTTTGTAAGAGAAATGCAAATCTATTCCATGGTCATAAACGCACATAAAATACAGCAAATATATGTCCATAGAAAGACAGAGGGAATGATGGCAATGTAAGCTGCTATCCAAGCTGGCCTTAGTGCAGGGGTGTCCAACCTCTTGACTCTCTTGGGCCACATTGTATGAAGAGGAATTGTCTTGGGTTGCACATAAAAAAATTAACAATAAGGATAGCTGAGGAACAGAAAAGACGGATTGTGTTGTGTTAAGGGTATCTGTGTACAGTCCAGGGATGGGTGATGGCCGGGTACAGTGTTAGGGTTAGGGGTGTTGTGGGGGGGTGCCCAGCAATGCAGCACTCACTTGGCTATCGCTAGCTATCGGGAGTCGCTGCATGTACCGCCTGTGCTAATACAAACACACCATCCTGGGCATCCCTCCAGACATGCTGGGGCCCTTCTTGTCTGTGCCGGCAGTGTCCCTGGCATCCCTCCAGATGTGCACTGGTCACATTCATAGCCACAAGTTTACAATCTTGTGATGGGCCACATGTGGCCCGTGGTCCGTGGGTTGGACACCTCTGCCTTAGTGTATGGAAGGAAGGCAGAGAAGAAAAAAAGGGAAGGAATTAAAGGCAGAAAGAAGAGAAGGAGGAAAGAAGAAAGGATAACAGGGAGGAAGGAGGGAAGAAAGAAAGGAATGAATGTCAGGAAGAGGAGAGGAAGGAGGAAAGAAAGGATATAAGGAGGGAACGAGGGAGAGAAGGAAGGAAGGAAGGATGGGAGGAAGAAAGGAAGTAGGGAAAGAAGAGGGGAGGGAAATATGGGAGGAAGGAAGAAAGAAGGGAAGAACAGAAGAAAGTAAGGGATGGAGAAAGGAAGGAAAGAAGGAAGGAGGGAGAGAAAGAAGGGAGGAATGAAGGGCAGAAGGGAGAGAGGGAGGAAGAAAAGACAGATAGAAGGAAAGTGGGAAAGAGAGTATAAAAGGAGGAAGAAAAGAAGGAAGGTGCTCCAGGATCGTTTGAGATTTGTCATTTGCAAAATACTATGTAAAGTGATGATAAATATATGAGTTTAGGGAAAGGATTGTATAGCGAGGACCCTGGTACTAATAAGCAAATGTGTAAAACTATAACTGCAGCTCATGGGGACCTCTCTACATACTTCATCATTCTATGTAAAAACATTGCTTAGGTTGTGTTCTTCCCCAAAAAAGAACAAGGTTGAGCTGGCCCACTGATGAGTTTTTTCTGAACACTGCTACATCCCTTTGGCAGATGTCATCTGGCCATTGCAATGGCATTAGTCATTTCACCAACTGCCAGGGGGAACCTTGGGGCCACTGGAATCTTTGAATAGATGAATATGATACAATGTGTGTTAGTACCTAAGACCATCCATAGATATCAGGGAAACAAATCTTCATTATGGTGAGCAGAGAATTTTTTAACATGCCTATATGATGTTCCTGCTGAAAGATCTTATCTGTCACCAATGATATTAGGTTGTCATTCAGCAGCAAAAAAAAACAGCCAGACCGGGTGACTGTCATCTTAAAACTATGAGCTGCTGAAGGCTATAGAGTAGTCAGGATGAGTTTTAATAAAAGGTAGGCTCATTTAGGGATGATAAATGTGCTATAGAAAGTGTACTGACAAATGTAGACGGTCATTGCTGAGCCCTTTCTGAAAATGCCAACTACCTGGCTGTCTCTGGCCCCAATACTTTCTGATTCACTAACCCAGAATTGGCATGTGGCTAGTGAAGTCATGGCAAAGTCACTGGGTACTTGCCCTGTGCGCATAACAGCCAGGCAAGCCACATTTTTAGAAAGTGATGTCAGCAATGGCATTCTCTGCATACTTCTCTTTACTTTAATATGTATTTAACCAAATATCTATTTCAGTATGTTTGGCATCATCCCTCACTGTATAAAGTTTTCATTTGTAAAACATTTTTGTGAACATACTACAAAGTTTCTTGTATGGTATCCTGCTAGTAACAGCACTTCCTGTTGCAGGGTGACAACACTATTACACTGCCTTGCATGTTGTAGCAGTGTTGTCAGCCTGCTATGAAAGCTCTTTTAGCTGGTCATTCAGCTGGCCATAGATGAAACTAAATTCGTCTGGTTCGGTAGGGGCTATCTGAATTTCAGTCCATCTATGGCTGATCATGTTTGAGAGCAGTTAATCTACTGGGATTGCTGGAAAACTTTGGTTCGATCAGCACTGCAGAGCTTATTAGTGTATTCAGACAGCAGGGGACTCCAGCTGACCCCTCTGCTGTCAGAATACAAGGACGCAGTGGGAGGACTCCTCCTTCCATCTTGATTGTGTGGATAGGGGAATCAGTTCTGTTTTTTTTGCTCAACCCGCTGATTGAGAGAATACAACTGAGACATATATGGCCAGCTTTAGGCTACCTAACTGATAGACCTGATAAGATAGGTTACATAGACACAGGGCTTTTGATCGGAATGGGAGGAATTATTTCCGACAACTCCAGCACTGGGTGGCAAAGAGTGCTGGGGTGTGCTGACGGATCTGTTGATGCTGGGAGCTGGGTAATCTGTTGTTGCGGGGGGGGTACCATTGTTGCTGGGGAGGTCTATTGTTGCTGGTGGGGGACCTATTGTTGCGAGGGGTTAATTGTTTCTGGGAGGGATCTACTGTTGAGGAAGGGGTCTATTGCACCTGGCTGCTGGAGGGTTAATGGATGCTGGCTGCTGGGAGATCTATTTTTGCTGATAGGGTCTATTGTTGTGCACTGGTTCATTTAATTTTTTCCTGGAGGGATCTATTGTTGTGCAGCGGCTCATTTCATTATTTCTGGTGGTATCTATTGTTGCTGGGGGGGTTATAGTTTTGCTGGCTGCATGGGATCTATTTTACTGCTTTTCTTATCATTAACAAATATGATAAAAATTTAGCACCACAAAATGGTATCTGGTTCTGGTTCTGGTGTTCTCTAAAAGGGGCAGTACTGGGAGGCGAGTAGGGGGGTAGAACCAAAGTGTGACTCGGAAGGAGGTAGTACCTGCACCAATTCACTGAGGATAAAAAGCCCTACAAAGACCAGTTTAGAAATATCTGATATGAATAGACTGCCACTCACTACAAACCCCATGCACCTCCTGGCTGCTGGTTTCCAGACAAAATCCTTAAAAGCTTATCTTGTCCTGCATCCTTCAAGATATTTGATGTAGTATATAGAATACAAAATTAAGCAAAATCTGCCACCTACCACCCCCATCTTGCTCTTGTTGGTCTCCAGACAAAACCTGAGGTTGCACTGTTGCCTATCTTGCTTGGGATCATGACAGCTATTTGAAGTAGCTTATAAAATGTATATTTAAACAGAACTGTAGATCCAAACATTAGATTTTGTTTTTTTTTTCCCAACACACTGGTCCATTTTCCTATTTGCCTTGTACAAATAATTCAGTATTTTAGTTTGGCCAGCTGTTGAGCGGGAAGATTAATAGTTGGAAAATGATTTCCTTTTAGCATACAAAACCACAGGTATTTTTATTACCATATTATTAATATCTGACTGTGTATGCCCATACTGTACCATTCATATCACGCTGTATTGTGACTAATCTAATTTCCAGCTTCACTGACCTTATAAGCTCCAATAGTCCTGCTTACCAGCCTGCTCATTGTGTGTCTGTGCACTTTTTCAGATTATTATTTATGCCTAGTATGAGCGTGTACTTTTTTTTATTTTTTTCATAACTCCCAAGCTCTGTAATTTAACCTATACTATACTGAAGAAGATTTGTTTTTTAAACATGCACTCTAGGCAAATATAGACGCAAACTAACGCAGCCTTGTATTATTTAATATATAATTAAATGTGTTTTTAAATTAGAAGAAGAAAGAGCACAAGGGGACAGTAAGTTTCCATGCATGCTGATAGGAGAAGAAAGCAGAGTGACAGAGATCTGAGCTCTGATCACTGTGTCATTTCTCCTTTCACTCTCCAGTCACAGGCTGGAGTGATTCCAGGAAGATCTGGGCTCAGAGGAAGTTGATCAAATGATGTTGATGTCAGATTGGGACATCTAGCAGCTGTAGTAAGTACTGTCTGGGAAGATTGTAAGATTGTAGATTGTAAGCTCTAATGAGCAGGCTCCTCTGTTTCCTCTTGTACCAAATTGTATTGTAACTATAATGTCTACCTTCATTTTGTAAAGCACTCCCCAAAAAGTTGGCGCTGTATAATAATAATAAGGTGAATATGTTTGGAATGTCCCCCTTTGTAATGTACAGCGCTGAGCAAACCATTGGCGCTTTATAAATCCTGTATAATAATAATAAGGTGAATATTGCAGCAAAAGATGGTTTTATTTGATCTTTTAATGGACAATTAATTGTTATCTTGTTATTTTGGCTGTTTCTCAGGCTCTTTTTGCCAAGGGATGGGCTATACACTCCACCTGCTGCTTAGTAACATTTTACAATTTTTTAAATGAACTTTTAGGCCCCTTTCAAGTGTTACTCAGTGGAGCTGTTTCTTTTGACTTTTTTTGGCCTTTTTCAAGGATTGGTTCCTGAGACCTTCCCACGGGCCAGTGGGTACTTGTTTGTGTGCCCTCTGAATTGTGCGGGGTTGTGATAGGGTACAAGGTGATTACACCAGTGACTGAACAATTGTATAAAAACAATACATATGATCCTGATGAAGCGGGGAGGCCCGCAAATAGCATAGAGCGATTTGTACCACGGTTATCGGCACATATAACATCCTGTTCATTGTTTTTTATAGCTATGGTATATGCCTGAGGGCAATTTTATATGTGAATCTGGTTTGTAATAAAATTTTGTTCGTTTTTAGTAGTATTTCATTTTGTTTTTTTCTGGCGGCATATTAAAAGTCCCACTTACCTACTTCTTTACCCGGGTAAGAATTAACATATAGCACCTATGACTTTTTTTATATTTACCATAAGGGATCCAAATTTACATCTCAGACCCCTCCATGTTTCTAAATGGTCAATCCACCCAAAAGTATTACTTTAGTATTTTATACTCCTACACTGAGATCTCCTGGAAGGTTCTCCAGTTCAATATTTTTGTGTGTGTGTGTTTTCTGCCTCCTTGTAACATCATCTGTGAGCTAACAAACCTCTCCTTTTCCCCTCCCTTCCATTTGTTTGGAATGAGCAGTGCACTTCAGTTGCAGTCATGTGCACTTGCTCTATGCACCCTACACATCCAATGGGGCTCATTCAGACTTGCTATGCCCTGCAGTACCTTCTGCAGAGCAATCGGAAGTTGGATCGCTTTGCACAGGGCATTTGACAGGCAGTGAGGTGGCATTATAACACCTCCTCACTACCTGATTTAACCCTTAAATGTTGCATTACTGTGCTGCAATCATGTGCCTTGCACATGGTTGCAATGCAAACCTTATTAAACTCAATGGGCAAGTTTGACCGGTGGCAACTTAGCAAGGCATTGCAGCCATGGCATCTGTACAGCCCCATCTGGCTATATTGGCACAGTTTGGGTGGGTGGCTGGGAGCCCATAAACCTGCAGCTCCGCTGCCCGTTTTTACCACCCTCCCAGCCACGTGTCTTAAAGAGCACATAGTCCATGTTAGAAGCAAGAAGGAGAGCGTGGCTCCATTCCTACATACAGTGGGCTCATGGAGAGAGAACGTAGCCACCCTCTAAAAGGAAGTCAGATCACAGCAGTGAAAAAAGGAATTTGGAGATTTGGAGGAGGTGGGAGAAATGGAAGGTAATTTTCTGAGTTAAGATTACATATTTGAATAGATTTTATTTTTCACTTTAATACCTGTTGCAGGCATTTTGATGCACTGTCATTGACTTCTAATTGCCTCCCAGTGCACAAAAGCACAGAAAATATGGAGATGTTGTGTTTTTTAAAACGCACTGCACTGCAGAGTTGGGTTCGGAACAGGGGCGGACTGACAACTCATGGGGCCCCTGGGCAATAGGGGATCATGGGGCCCCTGTGTCCTTGCCCAAACTGAAAAGAGCCTATGAAAAAGGTACCGGGGCATCTCATGGGGCCCTCTACTGACCCCGGGCCCTCAGGCAGTGCCTGCGTTTCCGATTGGTCAGTCCGCCCCTGGTTCGGAACAAACTTTATCTTTATTATGGCAAACCACAACACGTGTTTTATAGCACATTAGAAGGTGCAGATAAATATATGTAAATGGGTCCTAAATTATTAAAAGGAGTCTGTGTATACTAAAGAGCTTACAATCTAATGTCCCTACCCCAGTAAGATGAATTTCGGTAGAAGTCAGCTTGAGGTGATTGTAGCCATATTAGTGCATTTGCGACAGAAACAATTCAGTACTGTCCGTGATACTTTTTTTAATTGCACTAACATACAATTTTGAGGACAAGCTTTCGGGGTATGTCCCCTTCTTCAAGGTCCAAGCAGTACTATATAAATCACAAAGTTTCAGCAGAATGTTAGAAGAGATGAAGAAAAAAAAAAAGAGGTTAGAGATAAGATACAGCCAAAGCGAGGGGGGGGGATACTACATTCACACAGAGGGAGTCAAGCTTCAGCTAATAGTCATAAAACGGTTGGATAATGATTGAGGAATCCCATGTCAGGAATCCCATGTCCAAATTAAGGCCGTCATCTCTTGTGTCAAATAGAATTATCATTCTTAGTTCAAAAGTTTTTCTTTCCTGAATGGATTTGAAATTTCCTTTAGAAACAATTAAGTACTATAAAATAATATAATATATATTTATATAATATAAAAAAAGTATCACGGACAGTACTGAATTGTTTCTGGTAGAAGTCAGTTAACCTCACCATATGTCATTGGATTTTAAGATAAAAAGTGCCCAAAAATGGAGGTAACATACAAATTCTATGTATATCGTGTCCTTGGTGCAATTCAAACCTATGACGCAGAACTGAATACTAAACACTTAGCCTCGTCCTACCTGTTTAATGTTTCTTGACAGAATGCAATAAGCAGAATTCCTTTCTTGGATAAAAGAGTTAATTTATTTTACATATGTCAGCGGACAGGGTTTACATCAGCTAACACAGGTAAAGCTTGAACATATGGCAAGGAGCATCAGTGTGAATGAAACTGATGACCCCTGTGTTAAGTGTGGCTTCTGCTAAGCGGTGACCAAGAGCAGCGTGTCCTTGATGGTAACTGCCCCCACCTCTGCTAAGCTCTGTGATTTTCAGCTTTCAGGCCACCCTGGAGTTCACTATAGTAAAACCTGCAGCTGCTCCATAAGCTTTGCAGTGAAATAGTGTAACAGGCACAGGAGTGTGTGCAATCAAGGACTAAAAACTGGGCACAGACATGGAAGAGGAGTCACCTAGTATGGTCATTTTCAGACTGAGAAGGTAATCGTCTTATGTCTATGTTGTCGGGAGACTCCTGTCGCCCAATTGATGTAGGAAGGAAAGGTTGCTAGTCTTGGAAACCTTGGCCAAGCACTACTTTTTTCCAGAGATATGCAGCTGTAGGTGTTGCTTGCTCATACCTTCATCCTCCTACTCTCTATAGCAGCAATTTTCAACCAAGATTCTGTGGAACCCTAGGGTTTCTCCAGAGGTTGCTAGGGGCTCCATGACCTGCTGCTGATTCACCTCCCATTTAATGATGTCTGAATAGTCACCCAGTCTGGCTTTTTTCAGATGTTTAAGGCAAACATCTCATGTCTATGGCAATGGCAGATTTCTATGGCCCAACGGATATGGGAAGAAAAGACCGCCAGTCTAGAAAACCTTGGCCAAATCCTGGTGTTCCCCAGCGATAGCCATCAGGATTGCTTGCTCATACCACCATCCTCATACTCTCTATAGCAGCTATTCTCAACCAGGGTTCTGTGGAGCCCTAGGGTTCCTCCAAAGATTGCTGGGTGTTCCTTGAGCAGTGGCTTATTGACCTCTCATTTAATGGTGTTTGAATAGTCACCCATTCTGTTGATTTTCAGACAGATAAAGTTATTATTATATCCTGTCTATGGCAGCGGCGGATTCATACCACCCAACCTTCAGAGGTTGCTAAGTGTTCCTTGTGCTGTGGCTGATTGATCTTCCATTTATTGATAAATGCATAAACCCAGGACCAACACCAGTTGGTAAGGCCAGCAGGGCGACCACATATGTAAACTGGCCATAGATTAATTCAACAGGGACTGACCAAATTTTGATCCATGTGTGACCATTCCCATTCAATAGAAGTCAATCTGATGATCATCTTCTATCGAACAGAAATGTAGCTGCTTGATCAGCAGCTGCAGATCAGTGTGTTTTGACAATGGAGAGTCTCTGCTGTGAGATTACACAGTTTCAACAGGGAGGATTTCTCCATCCACCTCAATTGTGTGGATGGGGGAATCTATTTTTTTTTTGTTCATCCTGTTGGCTTAACGAAAAAAACAAAAATTACCCATCTATGACCAGTCTAAGAGTGACATTCTGACCAAGGGTTCACTGCTACCTGAAACTCACTTTACAGTTTCCCCTGGGGTGAAAAGGTTGGGAAAGGCTGCTCTATGTTTAAAAATAAGCACTTATGCTTATTACCTATACTGTAATGTATGTGCTTCTGCCTAGCAGCACTAGGGTCATCCATTTGAATCCCTACCATGGCACTACCATCCTGGGGTTGCATGTTCTCCCTGTGCTTCCAGGTACTCCAGTTTCCTCCCACACTCCCAAGGCATGCTGGTAAGTTAATTGGCTTCAGTCTAAATTGGCCCTAGTATGTGTATGTATGAATGTGAATTAACGACCTTAGATTGTAAGCTCCTTGAGGGCAGGAACTGATGGCAATGTACAATATGTATGTAAAGCACTGCGTAAATTAATGGTGATATAAAAGTACCCATAATAAATAAAATCTAGTGCACCATTTCCAAAATCCAGGTTTCTTTTTTTTTTAATATTTTATTAATTTTCCAATTTCAACCTATCTCATACAATAAGAATAAGCTCTTATATCATTACATCTCAATATAAAAATACAAACACAAAAACAAAATACAATTTTACCTTCCCCCATATGCTTGCTAAATGCACCCAGAAATAAATCACTAGCAGAAGTGATCTGTTGCTTCATACATGTAAGCTTTTGATGAGGTGGGGGGAATCTAGTCTCCACTATCCAAATGCAGATTCCCCCCCCGCCATAAAAGTGTAAAGAAAAAAAAACATTTAAATGTAAATTAAAAAAATATATATTGTTCCAGCAACTGAACCCTGGCTAAAGTAATCTCACTATAGGTTGCATGTGAATTGCACAGGAACCACACTGCATTCCAGTGAAATTCACATGTGACTCTTTGTGGTGCAATTAGAGCCCATTAATTTTGAATAGGCTCCAATCATATTGCATAGCACAAAGAAATGAGCAGGCATCTTTTTTTTTTTGTAACCACACTGAAACCGGATCGCATGGTCGTTTTGCACCATGTAATCCACTGCAGACAAATGCATTATGATTGCAACTTGCTTTTGGGGTGTCATTCACTTGAACTGACACCTGAAGCAGATTGCAAATTACAATGCGATTGCAATGCAGTTTGGGAAACGCACAGGTTTAGTGAAATTACCCGCACCGCATATGTCTGAATCGGGGCTTAGAAGAGATCTGTTGCTCAACAGCTGCATGGCGGTAGTCTGGATCTGGTCTTCACTGACCAAATCCAGACCCACTCATAAAAAAAAAAAAAGAAAGAAAAATTAAAAAAAGATTTATATTTTTATATATATATATATATATATATATATATATATTAAAAAATACATTGTATACATCTCCAGATTATTCCCCAGATCCCAACAATGATGTCAGATGACATGAGCATTCAATAATTTTTTAATAATAAAAAAAATACTGATTGCACACAGCAATAGATCACTATTAGAAATTATTCTTAAAACATAAAACGCTACGTGAAATATTGAACCAAATAAACCTATGTCACAAAGATATAAGCAATAGAAATGAGTCCACTATGGTATCATAATCTGAATTCCTCAGTCCACAATGAGATTTCTGACACTGTAGGTATAATCCGGTTTTCTGTTGTGGCGATATGAATAGATTGCCTACTCACCAGAAACACAATGTTAATGCGCATATCTGGATCACATGCATCCTGGGGTCCCGGATAAAGACAGCCTGGTGGTAGGATCCTCTGGTGGTCCCTCAAAGGTGTGTGAGAAGGATCACCCCTACTGCAGACGTGTGTTTACACGAAACGCGTCTAGGAGGAGCCCTTGCACGCCTTGACGTCACGCCGCCGGATCAGGAGGTCCGGCGGCCCACATTTGATGTGTACTGGTCAGTCCTTTTTGGTGCTTTTACTATTGCTCACAGCAGCCTTTTATCATATGCAGTCATTTATGTATGTATGGCATTGCTCTCATTTTACTACAATAAATTCATTGTTTATAATACTACACTATGAGCACCTTCATTCTCCATACCTGGCACTGAGCCTCCACGCCTCAGCCCCAGTATTTCAGGCGTTGCTGCAGACCTGAGGAGTAAGCACTTTGAGACCAGACCGGTATCCTTCTCACACACCTTTGAGGGACCACCAGAGGATCCTACCACCAGGCTGTCTTCATCCGGGACCCCAAGATGCATGTGATCCAGATATGCGCATTAACATTGTGTTTCTGGTGAGTAGGCAATCTATTCATATCGCCACAACAGAAAACCGGATTATACCTACAGTGTCAGAAATCTCATTGTGGACTGAGGAATTCAGATTATGATACCATAGTGGACTCATTTCTTTTGCTTATATCTTTGTGACATAGGTTTATTTGGTTCAATATTTCATGTAGCGCTGCACTCCTTGTTTTATGATTCTATCAGAAAGGTTTTGTGGTTCCTTTTAGTGCATTGGTCGCTTTTCAGATTGCGCTCACTAATTTACATATACTGATATTAGAAATTATTGTTTGCTGCATAGTTGCATGGAGTGGTCTGGATCCGATCTCCCTTGGCCACATCCAGAACCACCCATAAAAAATGGAAATAACATTTTTTTTAACTTAATACATTTAAATAAAATAAAAAAAATGCATTGTATATATTATCCCCAGATTAATCCCCAGATCCTAACAATGATGTTGAATGGAATTTGTAATCAAATTAGAGCTCTATCTGTCCCCCAAAAATGTATAATTTGTTAGGGGAAACTACAGATGATAAAAAAGATAATGTGTGAAACCAAGACATCGCCAAAAAAAAGAGAGAGAAAAAGGCCCCAGGGCTCAATGAAAAGAAAAACATACAACAAGCCTGGTAAGTGCTGAGGTCTGCAACACAATCGGCTTTTACATTTCAGGGTTTAATAACACTTTAAGCAGAGCATTCATGTTTATGTACAGTCTGGCTGAAAATCAATCTGAGGCCAGTCATTTTTTACCTGTATGTCTGTCTGCCCACACTTTTAGGTCTACGGCCAGCTTAAAAGACCAGTAAAAGGATATAATGGCCAGGTGCTCAGTCAGTTAATACATAGCTAGGAAGGAGCATGATGAGAGGGGGAATTCATCTCAAGTACGAAAATTCCTCAACACCCAGATCTACTTAATAGTAAAAAAAAACACATCAGGAGATTTATCCTAATTATTTACTTTTAATTTATTACTTAATAAACAATCACTATAAAAACTGCAGTAACCACAGACCAAACAGACCTCAGACTACTGCTTGTCATAAAATTGAAACAAATGTGATTGGATGTTATAAGTTCATTTTCTTTACATGGTTTTATTTAATTAATCAGTGTATATAACTGTGCTGTGCATCCGTTTGTTTTATATAAACCACCATGCCGTGCCTGCTATACATGGCTTCTTGCATTTTATTATTATTATACAGAATTTATATAGCGCCAACAGTTTACGCAGTGCTTTACAACATAAGGGCAGACAGTACATTTACAATACAAATGAATACAGGAGGGATCAGAAGGCCCTGCTCCTTACAGTTTACATTCTAAGAGTTTAAAATCTCATTTTAAAAGCTGAACATTAAGTCAGGTAAAAATACAAAAATTAAGGCAATTGAAAGTAAAATTCTGAAGAGTACATTTTTTTGTAAAGCCCTAAAATCCTAATGCCGGCCATACATGGGTCGAAAATTCAACCGATTTTTTTGTCCGAAAATCAGACCTAAGAATAATTGGCCGATTTTTGCTCTGTTAGTGGGTCAATAGCACCGTCCGATTTTCGTGGTTCCTCCCCTTTTTGGTGATTGGGCATGTTGGAAAATAATTTTCTGAAAAGAATATGCTCATGAGCCATGACCTGGAAGGAACAGTAGTTTCACCTGTTATATGGGGTGAACTTTATGACTTGGTCGGCCGATTTTCAAAATCATTGGTGGCACCATTGGATTACCGAGCTCACACTGCAACCACAGCAAATAGTTTTTTTTCCCTTTTGCGATAAAGGTTTTACATGAATAAATAAAAGCTGATCATTGTAAGCACAGACTTACTGGCCAGATCACTAGATAAAAATAAAGAAAAGAAAGCCTAAAAAAGAAAAGCAACTGCAGCCATTACATCAAAGAACTGGTAAGCTTCAATAAATGTTTGCTTTTGGGTTTAATACCACTTTAAGCCCAAAAGCAAACATTTATTATATTGCAGCTTACCAATTCTTAGATGTGATGTTGGCATTTCTTTTTTTTTATCTTTCTTTCCTTTATTTTCATCTAGTGATCTAGCCACTAAGTCTGTGCTTACAATGACCAGTTTTTATTTATTCACGTGAAACCTATATCCCAAAGGTAAAAAACTGCTGTAACTGTTTATAAAAGTGTGAGCTGGAGTTTGACTTGTTAGCGTATCTAAATCTGCTAGTACATCTAACACTGCCCTCCCCCTATGCTGCTGTCCATAGGTGTCTCTATCCCACTTCTACACATACTTATCCATGCTTTGGAGAGGTGTCTCAATTCACCTGTGTTTGTCTCTGTGTATTCTGCTACTGATGCTGGGTAGCTTTTACACTGCCTTTTGTTGGTGTACTTGTATACCCTTAACCTGTACAATTGCACATCATTTATTATTTCAAAATCCAATATAATCCTTTGTGAAACATAAGGCCTTTCTGTTGCTCCATCGCTCAGAGTGTGTGTCACTGGCCAGATCACCAGGTAAAAACAAAGGGAAAAAAGTCTAAAAAAACTAATGCAGCCACCACATCTAAGGCTAGGTTCACACCTATGCAGGTTGCGTTTAACCCATTTCTGCATTGCGTTTTGCGTTTTTGCCGCATTTCACATTTTTTTTCATTTTTTTTATTTTTCTTGTTGCTAGGCAGATTTAAAATGCAAAACGCAGCAAAAACACACTACTTACTTTTCTGCAGCATTTTCATTGAAGTCCTTAGAACAAAAAATGCAACTTTTTGCATTATAAAAAGTACCTGTTGCTTTCCAAAAAACGCATCGGGTGAAAAGGCGGAGAGGTGAACATGTCCCATAGGAAATCATCTTAAGTGGACTGTAGTGCGTTTCTGCAAAACGCTGCAGAAACCGCTTAGGTGTGAACCTAGAGTAAGGCTGGCCACACACTATACAATTTTCTGTCCAATTTCTGCCCAATTTCACTTAGACTTAGACTGGCCATACATTATACAATTTTCATGAGATTTTTGGTTTAGATTTACCAAAAACCATATTATAGGAGGTCATACCTAACAACACGTTCAATTGTATCCAATTAGGCAGGCTCTTGCACTACATAATTGAGGGTAAATCTAAAGGAAATCGGGCAGAAATTGGACAGAAAATTGTATAGTGTATGGCCAGCCTTACCTTCAACTATGTAGTATTAGAACTTGCCTAATTGGATACAATTGAAATTGTTGTTTAGGTTTGACCTCCTATTATATGGTGTTTGGTAAATCTAAAGCAAAATTCTCAAGAAAATTGTATAATGTATGGCCAGCCTTAGGATTGCCAAGCAGCAATGTTACATTTTGGGTTTAACCTCCCTAGCGGTCTGATTATGTCCATATTTCTGTGCTCAAAGCGGTACATTTTTTTGCATGGAAATATGTATTTTTTTTTTATTGTGGGCTTGTAATTCTTAGGAATAACTCACTGAAATCTGTCCGAACAAGAGTCTAGTAAACATCCCGGGTATGTTAAAATTTGAAACACGAAAACATAAATTATAATTTAATAAATAATCAGAAAAAATAATATAATAATAATAAATTTAATCAATAATATAATCAAACCAAAAACACTGAAATTTGAAATAAAGCGCCAAGTTCGCACATCACTGAGCAAAGTCGCAAAATCGTTTACAGTGTCTGATGACGAATTTCCCCCACGAATCATTATCACTCGATTCTGCAAGTGGTTCTGATTTACTATCGCTGTTCTCTAGCCGGTCTAAAACCGATTTTGACCTAAAGGAACGCTTTTTGGACGCCATGGAAATTTCTCAGTTTCCAGGCAGAAAGAACAGTAAAAATGCAGGCAGGGCACAGGACAAAGCACTCGGGACAAAATGTATGTGAAATGGTTTGATACAGGAATGTTTTACTATGTGATTTTAGTGAATTCAGTGAATGTCACTTTTTGTCATTTTCAAATTTCCCGCGGTTCTGTCACCGTACGTCCCGACGTCGCAAGGGACGGAACCCAGAAGACAGATGCCGGCATCCACCGGAGGACATTACAGGGGACACTGCAGGAGGGACATCGCGGGAGTGCAGGACAAGGTAAGAGAAGAACAGATCCCGGAGCAGCGCCGCATGGTAAGCCCGAGTGTAGCTCGGGGTTACCGCTTGTGGTACTGAAACTTTACCCCAAGCTACACTCGAGAATACCTCCACGGAGGTTAATACTGCTTTAAACTATATTCCCATTTATAAATGCAGATGTCTCAGTACCCATGGGTGACCTAAAGTATTGCTTAATGTGAATACATTTATCAGTGGTAACCCATACATATTTTCCCAAATAATACATTGTGTTTATAATAAAAAACAAAAAACTGCTATCCATGTTACATATTTATTATTTGCTACAACCGAAAGCTTTATGATGAATTTCCAGTAAAAAGATGTCATGGTACAACAAACAAAAAGTTTGCCCAGCACACTTACAAGTTTGCCTGCAAATAAAAACAAAATAGCGCTTGGTGTTAAAAACAAAGGTTTTTGTGGTACATATTTGCAAATATTTGTTGAAGCCGCACTATCTCAAGACTCCTCTGTAAGGCTCTATTCACACCTATGCGACTTGTCATGCGACTTTGGGGTCCAAAGTTGCATGACAAGTCGCCCCCCTCCATGTTTCCCAATGTGTACCATTCATATCTGTGCGACTTCAAAGTAGTTCCTGCACTACTTTGGTCCAACTTTCATTCATCTTGAGGACCGTAGACTTCATGTAAACCCTCCAAAGTCGCATGAAAGTCACACCTTAATGTTGTACATTCAACTTTTTACAGCAGAAAGAATTATCCTTGGTCAAAGCCAAAGTCGCACCAAAGTTGTGCTCATCTAAATTTGCACCAAGTTGCACTGTAAAGTCGCAATGAAAATCGCACGATTTTGAAGTCACACAAATGTGAATGGAGCCTAAGTGTAGTCCTAACTTTTATATTTGAGATTCTTCATATTGAAGCATATATAGCAATGGATAAATTAAAGGCAGGTATGTCTGGAGGGAGCATGTTCCTCCTTAAAGGCACACGGACACATTAGAAACCCAGCAAGAGCACAACGGCAGTGTCCCCACACCAATTCCAGCAAGCTATACAAAAATGGCGACCACCCCAGTTTATAACGAAGGGGCACATGGAAGGGCTTTGCAAAGCACATACCAGCAAAAAGGTTTTCTGTAGGGTTGTCACCTCATCCCTTTAAACCCGAACACATATTAATTATACAGGTTCTGAGGCTAATTTAATGCAGATATGATGCAAAGCTGGTTTAATTACCACCTTAATCAGCTACAGAACCTGTGTAGTTAATATGTGTTCGGGTTTAAAGGGATGAGGCGGCCACCCTAGTTTCCCAGCACATTGTGCTCTTCCAGGGCTTCTATTGTCCCTGCTCCTTTAAGGAGAAGTAGGCTACCTCCCGACATACCTGCCCTTAATTTGTCATTGATATACATCCTCCAACATGGAGACCATCAAATATAACAG
The DNA here is from genome assembly GCF_062004578.1 of Staurois parvus. Lineage (NCBI taxonomy): Eukaryota > Metazoa > Chordata > Amphibia > Anura > Ranidae > Staurois > Staurois parvus. Next base: position 8,100,725 of record NW_028317827.1, on the reverse strand, counting down.
TTAGGACTGCACTTTACAGAGGAGCTTTGGTGAAGCTGTGCAGGAGTCACATAGAATTACAAATATGTGCAACTAAAACTTCTGTTTTTAATGCAAATTTTTGGAACGTGTAATTTTTTTTTTTTACTTATAGTCTAGCTGGTACAGTGCTAGGAAAACGTTTTGTTTTTTTTTTTGTGCTTCACAAAGCCTAACCATGTGTGCCGTAGCCCAAGGTCTAGGTATAGATTACAGCGGTTGCCATTTTGGTATAGCTTACTCGCGAAATGATGAAGTCACCTGCCGCACCGAGCTGAGGTACTTCCTCCGGCTGCCAAGCAGTGCTGTAAGTATTATGGGGTCAGTGTTGTAAGTATTATGGGGTATGATGAGATGGGAATGATTTAACTTTGGGAAGTGTGCCTGATCATTGAGTGATGGATCTATAAAATGTTGCAAATATGTCTCCATTAGGAATCACATTGACCAAGATTTCCCTTCACTTCCTGTCCTGTAGAGACAATAGGAAATGAGGGAAATGCCCTCTTGGGAACAATTTGTCCCCATATTGGCCTTAAATATGCATTCACCTTTGTAAAAAGGAAAAAATCTTTTTGCAGTTAAAAGATGGGTATTATTAATAATACCTATTTTTTATTAATACCCATCTTTTAACTGCAAAAAGATATATATTTTTTTCTTTATACAAAGGTGAATGCATATTTAAGGCCAATATTGGGACAGATTGTTCCCAAAAGGGCATTTCCCTCACTTCCTGTTGTCTCTACAGGCCGTGAAGGGAAATCTCCTTAGAGATACCAATGGCAAAAAAAGGACACCCCACACAAAAAAAATATATATAAATGTGCTATTCTTGTGTGTTTTTTTTTTTTTTTTTTTTTTTTTTTTTTTGCCCAGCTTCTAGGTTTTATTGTATTTCTATGGACTAGCGGATGATCATCTGCATTCCTTTTGTTTTTTTTGAATGGAAGAAAACCCTATTTCTTCCGTTAAAAAAAAAATACAATTTAAACAGACATACAGTCCATTTTTGCATTGGTAAATGATGCAAAAACAGATGTAAACTGATTAAAAAAAAAAAATAACGGATGTGAACTGGTCCGTATCTTCTTTGAAAAAAATGTGACTGAACTGTAGAAAAAAAGGAATGCCCGTGTGAAAGGACCCTCCCTGTCAAAGCTTAAAGTGATTCTAAAGGGGCAGGGTTTTTTTTTTCTGGAAAAAAAACAAACATCTATAGGTAGGTAATACTGCGTGTAGTGGTTTTGCACAGAGCAGCCTGGAGCCCCCTCTTCTCGGGTCCCCCACAGGCTCTCCTGGCCCCTCCATCCTGTTGGGTGCCCCCACAGCAAGCAGCTTGCTATGGGGGGCACCCACTGCTGTGTTCATTCACACGGAGCTGTGGCTTGGCCCTGCCCCCTCTCTCATTGGCTGACTGGCTGTGGTCCACCCCCCCCCCATTGCTGTGTCAAGCACATAGCTGGATCTCGATGGGACTCAGGTAAGTATTGAGGGGTCTTTGGGGGGGGGGGGAAGCTGCACACAAAATGTTTTTTTACCTTCACGCAAAGAATGCATGAAGGTGACCACTTTAAAGTAGAACTAAAGGTTTTTTGGGTTTTTTTTTATATCTCGGATAGGGAGGGTTATAATTCTTGTCATTTTTATTTTTCTGCCCTGTGTCCCATTGGGGAGATTTGCCTTCACTTCCTGTCCCATAGCCAAAACAGGAAGTAGAAGATTATCCCTGCAAATAAATGAGTTCCTTGGGGACCCCCAGGTCACCGGAACTAGTGTCCCCATTGGAAGATTTCCCCTCCTACTACTTCTCTGGAAATAACCCAAATTTTATTTATTTTTTTACTTTCAATGGTGAAAAGGACAAACAGAGGGTGAATCTCCCTAACGTCAGCATAGACTGCGACCAAAAACTTAATGGGAGTTCTAATCCATCTCCAAAAACAGTTTTACTTTTTTTAGTTCTACTTTAATTGAACAAGTTGACATTAGAAGCTGATTGGTTACCATGCACCACTGTACCAGACTCTGGGTGCTCCAATTTTAGTAAATCTCCCCCATTGTGTCATCGCTTTAATATTTTGAGCAAAACCTATTGATTTCATGGAGGTTATGATTGGTCTGGACAGAAAATCCAATAAAGTAGATGGAGCAATAGGATCGAAAATTGTATGGCACATCGAACAGTCTTTCCAATTGTGTTTTCCGCCCAGCCAGTAAATCGATTGACAATGCAAAATCATTCTGTGCATGGCCACCATTATTGAGCTATCTACTTTAAATAAATGAAAAAAACAAAAAACAAAAATGGTGTAATTTTATTATTTTATAGAAATTATTCTTATCAGTCTAAACATAAGATCTGATTCAATAAAAGCAGATCGATCGCTGGGATCATTAAGACTCCATGTACACGGGATGTTTGGAAAACCCTTCTGAACGATGGAAACTGACTGCTGGAAAACGTAGGTTAAAAACCGTCTCTTTAGCCCCGTTTGCATACCACGTTTATGAGCGTTTGCAGTTTAGAAGCATTTTTTTAAAGATAACCTCAGGAGACCTTCCAAATGCACTGAAAAACAGTAAAACAAAATTAACTATTTCAGACATTTTGAGAGAAATAGAGAGCAGAAGCAGAGCGAGCAGTATGTGTTGAGATGACCTGTCTTTTCTGGTTGTATTCACTATGGTTCCCATCATGAGCACAATGCGGCACGTTCTACCATTTTTTTTTTTTTTTTTTTCCTCCACGCAAAACCGGGAACTGACTGCGCTGGTTTACCGGGTCCATTTGAATACATGGAAAATGCTTTGCATGCATTTCTGATGATGAAAAAAGGCTCTGGACCAGGGGTGGACTGACAACTCATGGGGCCCCCGGGCAATAGGGGATCATAAGGCCCCTGTGCCCTTGCCCAAACTCAAAAAAGCCTATGAAAAAGGTACCAGGGGCATCTCATGGGGCCCCCTACTGACCCCGGGCCCTCGGGCAGTGCCAGAGTTTCCAAATGGTCAGTCCGCCCCTGGTCTGGACAGCATCTGGATATAGAACAGTTAAATAACGCTTCTAAACACAAATGCTTATAAACGCTGTTAGTCGCGTTTACAAGTGTTTGGTGTTTGAAACGCTGATAAAATCTACTCCTGAATGCAAGTTTGGTGCGTTCAAAAAAACGACTTTAAACTTAACTGCCTGTAAACGACTGTGTACATGGACACATAGGAAAACATTAGGGAGAGTTCAGGGACTGCTGAAAAAAAAAAAAAAAATGCAGAAAAGCTCCTGAACGTCAGTTTATCAGCTGCAGTGTACATGAGCCCTAAGCGTGTCCATACATGCACTGATCAGATCAGAAAGAAAGATCATTCCATACACTTAGCCTGGGTTCATACGGATGCGGTGTGGAATTCGCAGCGTTTTTTTTTTTTGCAAATTCCACACTGCATCTCAATCGCAACCCTGTTCATGCAAACTGCTGCAGGTGTGTATGTTAACACCCTGAAATCGGTTCGCAAAACGTGGTGCAATGTGCAGAATCGGAATGCATAGGTGTGAATACCCCTGCAATCCGATTCTAGTGCGGACCAAAAAAAGGTCCTGCGCCTTTTTGATGCGGTGCAATTGGAGCCATACAAAATGCATGGCTCCAATCACACTGCACACAACTTGCATGTGATTGGCACAGGAATGTGGTGTGGTTCCTGTGTGAATCACGTGATATGCCGCACCGCATAAGTGTGAACCCCGGCTAAATGATCACATTGATTCATACACTTTCCTACAATCAGGATTTCTGCCCGGATCAATTAATTAAATTTCCATGACATTGATATTTGCTAAAAGTGAATCGCTGAAACTAAGAATTTACAATTCATAGATTTGATCGTATTATCCAGTTCTGTGGAGGATTGCTCCTAGAGATTGGTATGTGTATGGCCACCATAATGACATTGATGAATGATTTGATTTCTTTTCTGATCAGTCTCTCCTGATGGGAATAACAGATCTATGGTCAACAACCCAACTGATCAACTGGACAATGAGGGGAGGGGATTTGATCAATGATTGTAATTTATTGATGACGTGTAATTTTATTGATGGGATGTTTTTTCCCATGCAATCCAATTATCTGATTGAAATATAATTGTGTTCTCGAGCAATGGGGTTGATTTACTAAAGGCAAATAGCCTGTGCACCGTACAAGTGCAATTGCTCCAGAGCTTCATAAATGAAGAAAATAAAGATTCACTTTGCAAGGAATACCCAATCACGTGCATGGAAAATTGAAAAAAAAAAACAACTTTTGCTTGCACATGATTGGATGATGGAAGTCAGCAGAGCTTCTGCTCATTTATTTAGCTCTGGAGCAACTGCAAAGTGCTCAGTCTATTTACCTTTAGTAAATCAGCCCCAATGTGTCTTGGTTTGCAGATTGAAGCAAATTTCTGCCCTGGCCGAGTTTGATCTGATCAATACAGAATGCAATTTAGATTGGATCTGAAGGGAAAACATGGCCAGCTGTTTGGCGATTTGACCGCTTTACCTGATTGGATAATAAAATTAAAGTGTGTGGCCATCACAAAAGGACACAGGCAGCAATAAAAACCTGACTGGGGTTCTAATCCTCAATACTCAATGTAAAAAAAAATACAAAATAAAAATTGTTTTATCACGTGCTGGGTGAGCATTGCGGGTTAGAACCTCAGTCATGTTTTTATTGCTGCCTTTTATGTCCTTTCTATGATTGCCATACATCAGTCTTATGCGTTCAATTAAAAAAAAAATTATTGAAATAATTCCTTTTTTTTTGTGTATTTAGATGGGCTAAGATGAGAAGTGGCTGTCATGCTGAGACTTGTAGTAGCCCCCCCCCCCCCCCAAGTAGAATAGATTTTCCTGGCTGACGACTTCTAAAGAGGTTGTGCAGCAGTTCCTGCTGCGCTGTGGCCCTGTCAGGTGATCTCCCCCCAGACAAGCAGTCGATTCCCCCCCCTTGCACCCTCCATGCAGCCGCCCGCTCTGAGCACAGGAAGGAGGTGATGGCTGCACTGTGGAATGTATGGTATGCTCGCTGGAGCCGACCATTCCCGGCACGGGGGGGTTCGGATCACATCACATCCCTGTGATTCCGGAGGAGCGGGGCGGACAGTTTCTCTCTATCCCGGGTACATTTCCCCCGAATTTTTCTCCGTCTGCAGCCTCATCGTTTCCTCCATACACTGCACCGAGCACCCAGGACACAGCCTCCTGGTCCTCCGGTGCTCCCCCGTCGCCTGGCATTGGTATGATCCGTGGTAGGTGGGATCGGCTCTGCGGGGAAGTCTCTGGCAGATCAATGAATTCGCTTTGATGGCAGTGTCGGCCAACTGAGCGGAGCGCCAGGCAGAGGGCAACGGGAGGAAGAGCGAGCACCGGGGGGAGAGCATCGGTTGGGCACAGCCGGGGTGGTGGGCGGAGTATAGCCCGGGACTGGCCGGCCGCCGCTGGAGAGAGCAGAGCGGACTTCGGGGAAACTTCCATACAAAGTTACCTTCATCCCTACCGGAGGACGGACGCGGCCGGGGACCCCACACCGCAACGGGGATGATTTTTCCAAGTAGCAGCAACCCTGTGAGAACCCCGTATAGGAAGCAGGTGAGAGATTCCCCACCAGATCCCCAACCTTCCCTCACCCGATCCCTGGGGATCCCCGCCTCCCTGATCCCTTCCCTCTCACCCGATCCCTAGGGATCCCCGCCTCCCTGATCCCCCAACCTTCCCTCTCCTCACCCGATCCCTGCGGATCCCCGCCTCTCTGATCTCCCCCCCCCCCCCCCAACCGATCCCGGGGATCCCCGCCTCCCTAATCCCCAACCTTCCCTGTCCACACCCGATCCCTGGGGATCCCCGCCTCCCTGATCCCCCCAACCTTCCCTCTCCTCACCCGATCCCTGGGGATTCCAGCCTCCCTGATCCCCCCAACCTTCCCTCTCCTCACCCGATCCCTGGGGATTCCAGCCTCCCTGCCCGATCCCGGGGGATCCTGCACAGTCCAGGGGGGATCTGATGTGGCTGTACAGAGGTGATCTCTATAGAGTCCGCCCGAGCAGAGAGAAACCTCCTATCCTGGGAGAACCAGAAGTCTGCTCAGGGATCTGCTGTCTTGGTTGCACAGATGGGATCTGCTGTCCTTGGTAGACACGGGGATCCGCTATCCTGGCTGAGTCGATGTGATCTAGTCCTGTAAGAGTCAGTTGGATCTTCTGTCCGGGTTGGACAGATGTGATTTGCAGTCCTCTATGGGATCTGCTGCCCTGGTGGTATAGATGGGATCCGGAGTCCTTTGCAGACACTGGAATCTGATGGGATCTGCTGCCTTGGTTGCATAGATGTGATCTAGTGCTGTAAGAGGCAATGGTATGTGCTGTCCTGGTTATGTGATCTAATGTCCCGTGTAGGCACAGGGATCTGCTGTCCTGGGTGAACAGATTTTAGGTTCTGTAGTTGGCATCTGATGGGTCTGCTTACCTGGGTGTGCACATGTGATCTAGAGTCCCTTGTAGGCAATGAGATCTGATGGGGTCCTGGTTGTACAGATGTGATCTGGTGGCCTTTTTTAGGCAATGAGATCTGCTATCTTGGTTTCAGGTCTAGACTACTTTTTAGGCACAGAGCTGATAGGTTACATATGTGATCTATTCTAGTCCTGTACAAGCATGATCTGTTGTCTTGGCTGTGCAAATGAGATCTAGAGGGGCAAAGGTCTGACGGGATCTGCAATAATGGGTGTGCAGATAAGAAGAAAATAAGATGGTGTGTGTGTGTGTGTGTGTGTGTGTGTGTGTGTGTGTGTGTGTGTGTATATATGTGTGCGTGTATGTATATGTGTGTGTATGTGTGTATATAGATATATATATATATATATATATATATATATATATATATATAAATATATATATAAATATATATATAAATTTTTTTTTTTTTCCTGCTGTCTTGGTTATACAGTTGTGATCCATTGCCCTGTACTTGCTCAGACATGTGATTTCAGTGATGGACAGATGTCCTCTATCCTGTGATCTGTTGTCAGGGACACATACATGTAAAGGTATTGCTTGGACAAAGTGGTGGGACTTGGGTGCCAGATGTGACCCTGTACAGCCCCAGGGGGATCTAATGAAATTTAATGCCCTGGCTTCACAGATGTGATCATTTTGTCTTGCATGAGAGCAGGGAAGATGGCTGTTCAGAAGCTGATGGGATCTGATCTGGGTTGGCACAGAGGAGTCAGGATCTGCTGTCTTGACTGCACATATTTAACCCTAATATGCACACTGGTGGACCCACTGCCCTATATGCATATATGTGGTGGATGTGGAGTTGAGGGATGTCTTTGGGATCTTCCAGTGTCCTGCAGTGCATGTGGGATCTGGTAACTTAGATACTGTGGTGTTGGTTTTAACCCATACTGAAGATGAGATGCATATTGATGAGAGATGTGATCCTGCATGGACTCGGAGTGATCAGGATCTGATGAGATCTTGGCTGTGAGAAATATAGGGAGGGAGGCTTGGTGGTTAAAATAATAATGTATACGTGTTCATTTATTAATGTGTATGTGTGGAGAAGACTTGGGGAGGGGAAAAAAATATATATTTTTGGGGGGAATGTTATATAAATATTTTTGGGGGGAACATTGCAGTACAATTTCAGCACAAGTACTTGGGATCTGCATTAATAATTGTATGGAGTCTGTAGGATGTGATGGAGCTGCTGGGAGATCCTTGTAATCCAATAAATGGAATTGGGATTGATCAATAGGAGCTGAATATCCCGGCTGTATAGGAGGTGGATGATGTGTGATCTGATCTCCTTAATGTACAATAAGGGGGGGGTTGTGCATTGCACGTTATGTCCTACCGGTATGATTATACATGCAGGGTACCCGGTGCTGTGACCTTGTGTATTACTCCAGGAAGGTGGGGGGGAGGTTGATCTTTGGCTTGTCATTTACATGATGACATCGGTGACCCTCTCCAGCTATTGAGACTTTTTTTTTCTTTTTTTTATTCATCTTGTGATCCTAAATGTGAAATGGATCCATTAAGTGAAACAAACTGTCCATGAGCTACCACAAAATTCATTATTTTAACTGCTCTATTGCTTGATCATAATGTATGTTATCTGTCCATTTGTAATATTTCTTCCTAAAGATCACACATCTACCATCATTCCTGGGGATGTGAAGCCTTTACATTTTTAGTATTTGTTGAGGGACTCTGGAGGATAAAAGGTTTAATTATCAATGACAAGATGCTTACTTGACAAAACAAGGTAATCGCTACAAATGTTTTGATACATTTAAAGAGCTTGCAGCAAATCTTGTAACACATCCTGCAATTGTATTAATGTATTTGTTTTTCTATATAATAAAAGTGAAAAGTTAGGGATGTATGTTATAATTTTTTGTATTTTCTGTAAGCAAACGGAAATCCGTGTTTGATTTTTTTATCTTTTAAAAAATAAAATAGCAGCAGGTGTTGACAATATGTATATTTTTTTTCTGTGTCTTGCGTAGAGGTTTTTTTTTTTTTTTTGTGCTTGCGTTCATTCAGTTCAACAAAGGAAACCCATAAAAATGCATTGTATAAAACACACCCTGCCTTGCTGCACTCTAAAGGCCAAATTGTTAGCGAAGGTGTACTGTAATATTTCACTCCACCTGTAACTCTTAATTAAGTGCTTCACCTTCCAAGTTGTGTGCATTTTCATTTGTTGTTGTCAGCGCAGCACAGGGTGTTAGCATTAAAATACACACCAAAAAAGGGTGAGGCCTCTTACTGGAAAAGCTCTTCTCTGTGCGGATGTGAGTTTTCAGGCCAATCTCGAGCAATTCTGTTGTATGCAGATAAGATGCTCTGCACAGCTCATTCGGGGACCTGGAAGTCATTGTGAACCAGCAACACACACCACTCTCTCTCTTCCGTATTTAATTCATTCAGAATGTAAAGGCTGACATAAACGCCTGTGTATCATCCTGACGTCGTACTGGTGGCATTGATCTAAAAGCTCCCTTTTTTTTTTTTTTTTTTGTTTTTTTTTTTGTTTTGTTTTCCAGCTCTTGGCTGATGGTTCAGGCACCACAAGAGCCAGACAATGGCTTTTGCTTAAAAACATGTTGCCTCACCCAATAAAAAAAAAAAAAAAACCTGTACAACCACACCAGATCGAGCAATAACAGATCTGTGATGGTCTTAGATGTCCAGGACTGCACACAGTCTACACAGACCAGGCCAGCTTGTGTCTACCCTTTGCCAAAAGGTGCGGGTAACCCACTGAACCCTGTTTTGCAATATGAATCGGGGATTGCAATTATTTCCCTTGAACAAGCAATTTTAAGGAAGTGTGGGTCATAGTCCAAAAGGTGTGGGTAATCCACTGAACCCGGTTTCTGATTAGGATCAAGGATTGCAATTTCCCAAGAACAAGAGAAAATGCGGGTCATAAGCTCATGTTAAGTCCCCACCACTTGAACACCCTAGCCATTGCAACCACCAATTGGATGGTTTAGTGAGGGTCTCGGATTGTTCCTGCCTTGGTTGGTGATGGCCTTGGCAGAGCATCAAGATGGGTGACCAAACGTCTGTCTAGAAGAAGGGAGAAGTGGTAACAAGGTTTCCATAGGTGAATTTTCAGGAGGATCATTAATGGAGGCTGGGTGCTGGTGGAAGATGGCACCAACTTTGGAGCGAGCATAGAGAGGGTAGGGGTAGAGGCAGGCATTTGGCTATGGGGTACTACTGCCAGCTTCTCTCAGCCACTCCCATCAGCTGGCAAATGCATGGGGGATGGGTGTAGTGACCTTCCCTCTCTGCTGACAGGCTGAGGTGTGTACCACTTGGCCCCACCACCCCTACCCTGGTGATTGGGGGGGGGGGGGTGGCTTGGTTGGTTTATAAGCCTTGAGTCCAGCAGCGCTGGGCATTTGTATAGTTTTAAAACTGAACTTTGGGGAAAGAAATTTTCCACTGCAAGAGTTAAATGCTCAGTTTATGCCGAAGGCAGAGGTAGGCAAATTACTATGGAATTGAGGAGCCAGCAAGGTTGTTTTAAGGAGCCGGCTCCATTGACAACTAAAGAGAACCTCCTAAATTAGGCACCAGCTGTAATTTAAGGAGCATTGACTTCCTGGCTCCTGGGATTTGTCCTGTCCTGGCCTAGGATACCAGGAAAAAGGACTTTGACTTGTGTAATCATTCACTCCTGCAGGCTTTCTCCATGCAGCCTCTGGCGGTCGCAGGCACTCTGATGTCGTCAAGTACAATGCAGGGCTTGCATTGTTCATGAGGGTGCTGAGAGTCTGCCTAGAAGCTGGAGCATCATGTTAGACCACAATGGCTGCTGAGGATAAGGTACTCTACTGATAAATGGGAATTTAACCCCTTGCAGTACAGGGGGGAGCCCCACTGATTTTTCTTCGGAGTCCAGATTTATTTATTTATTGCAGGTACTTGTATAGCACATCAATTTACGCAGCACTTTACACATATGTATTGTACGTTCGCATCAGCCCCTGCCCTCAAGAAGCTTACAGTCTAAAGTCCCTAACTCCCATTCCTAAATACCCATACTAGGGCCAACTTAAACAGGATCCAATTAACCTACCAGCAGGTCTTTGGAGTGTGGGAGGAAAGCGGAGTATCCGGAGGAAACCCACGCAAGCACAGGGAGAACAAGCAAACTCCAGGCAGGTAGTACCATGTTTGAGATTTGAACCAATGACCCTAGTGCTTCTAGGTGGAAGTGCTAAGCACTTTGCCACTGTGTTGCCCCGGTAGTGCGACATCCATATAAGTGTACCCAAATAAAGTAGAATTTCACGATAAACCTAGAATTCTTTTTATGTAAAAGTGATCCAGGCAGCTCTACAGAATTATATTGTGTTTGTGCACCAAATTTATTGAAGTGTACTTTTTCCTGAAAACTTTGCACTTCATAAACAGCTGCTCAAACATTGTGTGACACAAAAAAAAAAATGTATTCTCCAGAGCCTCTTGCTTTCATAAAATGTGTAATGTCTGGGTCATCAGCCTCCCACAGTGCCCCCCTAGCTTTCTGCAGAGGGTTGCTGTCTTTCAGAATTTCGATAAGTTTTGCATTTGCACCCTTTTTATTGAGAGATAGATAGATATGTGTGTGTGTGTGTGTGTGTGTGTGTGTGTGTGTGTGTGTGTGTGTATATATATATATATATATGTGTGTGTGTGTGTGTGTGTGTGTGTGTGTGTATATATATATATATATATATATATATATATATATATATATATATATATATATATATATATATATGTATGTGTATATATATATGATCTCAATAAGGATGCAGATGCAAAACTTACTGAAATTCTGAAAGACCGCAACCCTCTGCGCGTGTGTGTGTGTTTTTGTGTGTGTATATATAATTTTTTTTTGGGGGGGGGGGTTTGCAGAATTTTCCAGGCCCAGATCTTGATAAGGTTGAATTGCTCTTTTCACTAGTACAGCATTGGTAAATACAAGTTACCTTTTATTTACCATCGCTATATACATTTTTATGTAGATGGTAGAATTTGTATGACTTTTCTCAGTTTATGGTGGGAGGTGATGAATGCAAACCATTGCTGTATCTGATCAGCCATTGAAGGCTTATCAGAGGCTGCCTGCACTGTCCTTCAATGGGATTACTAGATAGGAAGTCTTCTTTGTAGGAAAGTTGGACTTCAGTGTTTCTGAAATCTTCCTTTCTTCTAAGCTTAAACATTTATCTATACATCATTTTATTCATGCCGTTCATTGCTAATTTTTTTTAATTAAAAAAGAACTCTTTAAAGTATATGTAGATCATAAAGGACTGTCACTTTAGTGGTGCACCGAAATAAAAATCTGGACCAAAACCAAAAATTCAGGATGCACTTGGCCAAAAACCAAAATGGACGTTTTACAAAAAAAAAGAAAATATATACACATATATATATATAATTGGATGTGATGTTGCATTAAGGTAAATTTTATCATTTATTGCCACTTTTTTCTTTCTTTTTTTTATCCACCCTAGAGGAACCCTTAATTCTTAAGGGGGACCCCTGTGTGAAAAATATGTAAAAACACCCCCTGTAGCCTCTTGTACCCTCTGACAGAAGCTTGTGTGACACAGCAGGGGCACAAATGGGAGAAAAGGACAGAATTTTTATCCTATGATGGGAAGTGCCTGAACAGAGACTTTAATGGCAGGATCCTTATTTTAATGAGAGTTAACTTTTAAAATGACTGGAAACACTTTTAGATGAGCAAGGAGGAAAGGGCTACAATAGACATACAACAGTCCCGATGAATTGATATCAGAATATCTGAAGGATCCCACATAATTGTCATAGCTGGTAATGGCAAATGTTTTCTCCTTCCATGTGCATAAATAAGATTTACTAAGGTAGACCATAGACTAAATGCAAAACAAAAATGGTGCGTGCTATTGTGCATTTTTTTTTTTTTTTTGCTACAGAAAATCCAACATGTTGGATCAGGCACTTTTGATTGCGACACAAAAATAGCATGTCGCAGCTGGCACACTGATGCAAATAACGAACAACCAAGAATTTTTTGTTTGGTTTTCATCTCCTATGTCCTGCTTAACAGCTACAGCCCCGATCACCTTTACAGTGTTGAGATTAAATGTTTGGGGGTTGCAAGTAATTTTTCTAGCAAAAAAGCTGATTTTGCAATTTTAAAAAATTGCCCTGGATGCAAAGTGGTTAATATGCTATCATCTTTGATATTCCCTTTTATAGAATTATATAGAGGTAGAGACTAGTAGGCATGCTGGATCTTGTGGTTACTCCAAAAATTCCTGCCTGCGGGTTATTTTGGCTCTGATCTAAATCTGCTGCTTCAATGTACACATTAAAATTGTAAACTTTTATAGCTCTAAACACACAAAAAAGCACAAAGTGAATCCTTAATTATAGTTTACGACAGCCCTGTAATTTAAGGCATGTACCGTGTGTTTCATCATTCAGGGAGTTAGGAGTGACAGGGTTGCCCTCTCCGATCAGCCTGGGAATAGCAGAGAGGGTTCTGGGTAATGACGTCTCTTGTGACTCCTCCAGGATCAGTGCATCCGAATATTTCAAAGGGGGAGATGGTCTAAAGTAAATCTCATGTTAAGCAGGGTTGTAGAGATGCAGAGCAAATTGAAACTGTGTACAAATTGTTTCTTTTTGGTCTTGGTGTATGTAAACCCTAGTGATGAACTATTCTTATTGGCTACTATTGAAGGGGTGTGGTTTATTTATTTTTTTTGGCACCAAAAGAATACAAAACTAACCACCAATCTATTGCAGTTCTGTTCTATGCCTTTATTATATCAGGCACTCTTATCAGCCCTGCTTAGTTCCCTGGACTACAGATTCCCCCCCTTCCCCATGTTAAGTCTTTTTCAGATGTGTTGGATCTGGATTTTCTCCTAATTGGAGCAGCCAGGTGACAGGTCTTTGTCCACCTTGCTTATGCCTACTCTGCTGTATGGGCAGCCGAATGCAAACTGGGACTGGCCATCAGTTTTACAACCCGACTGCCCTCTGATCCAGCTGCACGGAGGGGATCAAATCCCCTCTATGGGCAGTTGGATGCAAACAGATCAGCTGTCCATTTTACATCAGACTGCCTTCTGATCCAGCTAGATGCCTTGGTGATGTCCCTCCCGTGTGTGCGCACTGGAGTCTGTGTCTTGGCACAGAGCGGTTCTGTAAATGTAAACTGCGCAGCACATGCAGACAAAACAAATGCCAATGGGCAGGGAGAAGGATTTATGGCAGAGAAGACCAATAAGGCTTTTTTTTTTTTTTTTTTTTTCTGTCATAAAAATCTAATTTTTCTAAAATTTTATTTAAGGAAAATAAAATATCCCTATGACTTGATCAGAGTTGCATTGCTTTCTGGATATCATTAGATGCATTTAGCTTGAGATTTGGTGTGTGTTATAATTTAAAAAAAAAAAAATGGTCCCTGACTGCATACCCTTTTAATTGGGGAAAAAGCTTGAAACTTTGGGGCTGATTTACTAACACTGGAGAGTACAAAATCTGGTGACCAATCACATTCCAAAGTCAGCTTATTCAGTTAAGCTTTGACAACAAAACCTGGAATATGATTGGCTATCATGCACAGCGGCACCAGATTTAGTACTCTCCAGTTTCAGTAAATCAAACCCAGTTTCTCCCATTTTTAATCTGCTTTGGGGATTTTCATCTCACTTTTTTTTTTTTAACCTATTTCAGCATGGGTTTAAAGATCTAGCCACATGCATGTACAGTGTATCGATGTATGGAGAGGGTCCCAGTTTTTGCTGAGAATTTTTGCCACCCTGAATCTGGTTTTATTTGTTCTGTTGAGGAAACTGGAATTGGAGCTTTCTTCTGTATGGTTTATTTATTTTGTGCTCCGTTGGTATGCATGTCTGTGGTGAACTGATATCCCTGTCATCCTAAAATTCTCATTTATATACAACATTTTAGGGGTTAAAGCTGACCATCAGTCCCTGCCTTCAAGGAGCTTGCAATGCAATCCAATTTCCCTATCTCTCACCCATTTAGACAGGGACTGTCTTTGGAGTGTGGGAGAAAACTGGAGTACCCAAATGAAACCCCCACATCCAAAGGGAGAACATTCAAACTCCATGCAGATGAGATGGTATACTGGTTGGGATTTGAACAAAGTATCCTAGTACATAAGATTACAGAAACTAACATTTATTTGGTGAGATCCTGACATGTGACCCTAATTGATTCCTGAGAAGCGTTGTGTGGTTTTTTTTTTTTTTTTTTCTTTGCTTCAGGTCAAATGATGTTCTCCTTAACAGCTGCCAGTGTTTACCTAATAACCTTTTGATGTGCATCCAGTTATTTCAAGAGCCCTTTGAAGTGTGTGCGTTTTATTGCCAAGAAACTTTGAGTAAATCCAGCCAGAACTTTTTTGGATAAACTGGGGAAGGATTAGAACTCCAGCCGGGTTTTTACAGTTATCTGGGATGTCTCTAGACATTTTACCTAACTTCTGCTGCAACAGCTGTGTGTGTATACACATATACTAGGGCCAATTTATACGGGAGCCAATTAACCTACCAGCATATCTTTGGTGTGTGGGAGGAGGGGGAAAAATAATAAATATATATATATATATATATATATATATATATATATTTCCTGTGAACAGGACAGAACCCTGATAGTAAAAAAAAAAAAAGCAGAAACTCTAACCCCTCTGGTTCAAACCAAAAACTTTGCAGCACTGCTAAACCATAAAGTAAGACCTACAAATGCTAGAACAATGAGGGGAAAAATGATTTCTGATCCCTTTCCAAAACTGTGGGGGTGGGAGTCGGTGGCGGCAAATGGACACGCGTGCGCTACTTTTTTGTAAACTAAAAGATCTAAAATAAGCATTCACCAATACAAAGAGTCTATTTTGGTCTAGAAAGCAAAATTTGATTTCCAACCATTCCAGTATAAGGGGTATTTTGAATAATGATGAAATGACAATTGTATATAATATTATACATAAAAGTAAATATTACATTATAAAATACACAGTATATTTTTTATGTTAGTATTTGAATTTATTAATGTTTAAAAATGTTTGTATGGTGTGGTTTTTGTGTGCGTTTTTTTCTTTTGTTTACCAATGACTGCAGGAAAACAAAGATCCTATCTTGGTTATTCTTTTGATTAGCTTGTTTTTATTCCTGGCTGACGGTTCTGATATTCTCAGACGCAGTGAAGGTTTGGACGTTGGTGGTCCACATAGATATCTTTAGCTCATCATGCCGTAGAGCGAAGCTGTTGTCTGATATTTAAAATGGTTTGTCCTAGAAAACTAGGGAATAGAAATCTTTCAGTTTGTTCAATAAACTTGTCGATCGTTGTCTATGGTGTGCAATTTTTGACTATAGCAGCAGATATTTCACCATAGCAGACAGAATACCGGCTCATGTATGGCTGCCTAAGAGCCTAGAAAATACAAATGACACGTTTTTGCCTATTTATTGCTGGCATACACTGGCAATAAAGTGTTAAGCCTTTGCTGATTTTTCTTATCACTTTCTTATCCTGTCCATTCACTGCTGTAAAATTTGGTGTCCATAATTTCTGCCTCCTGAGTGGCTCTGCTACCTTGCAAAGTCTCCCTAGAGCCACCCCTATGGTTTCTGAACAGAATTCCCTGAAATCTCCTTTCTTGCTTTATGATTGGCTCACTGCTTTTCCCAACTGATCATGTTTTTTCCAGCAGGCAGACCCTCCCACTTAGCACTCACACTTCTGAGTCTGGTGAAGTTGGGACTCATTAACAATTGCAATCAGGGGTGGTAAAAACATGGTTGAGCTGCCTTTTTACTGCATCCAACACCCAAAATGAAAATGGTTGTTCAAATGCCATGACTGTGTTGCACTGGGGTTGGCAGTACTGCTGCTGTCAAAGCCTCCAGAAAAGTGGTCCACCGCAAATCACTTCAAAAAAGGGCAGCAAAGTCTGCAGTATGTGTAAAAGTTTGTAAGCCTTTGGGAGTGGCCTGGCTTGGTATCTGCAGAGCAGCAGCAGGCAAGAATCTGCAACAAAGGCTGCTAATATCTAAGGTGTATATTACCGATCTGAAAAAAATGTTTTTCCTTTTTATAATCTTGACAAAGGCATGTTCACTTTTAAATCTGATATCTATTCTAGGTAGGTGTGCACTGGTCAACAAGCCAAGTAATGAAATAACCTTGGTATTTTGCTGTTTTGCCTGGAAAGGTTTGCAGCATTTTTCCTGCTTTCTCTGAGCGTTTCCTTTATGTCAGGGATCAGCTTTGTGCGTTTTTAGTCTGTCAGGGATTCAGGCTCTTCAGAACAGATTGCAATGGGAACAGCCTTAATCCTTTCCTGGAATGCTCTTCATTACCAAAGACTTTCCGAGCCCTCAAGTCCTATCTGTTCTTTAGGATTTCCTGCCTTCCTTACTGATACAAGCATATGTTTTCTTCCCCCCCACCACCATGACACAAATAGTCAGTTCTGGCATTGTCCAAATATTGGTCTGTAATGAAACCCAAACAAATCTTTTACGATTAGTCATTATTTTCCCTGTCCTTTTTTTGGGTTCCCTTTTTGTTTACCAAATCCCTGAATACCATCTAGGGGAGTGATTGAGGGGGCTTCAAACAATTGTGCAGATAATTCAGATTATTATTTATAAGTGGAACTTTGGGTAAAATAGAGTCCCTTTCATAGCATGGTTGCATTACCTGTTCATAAAAATAAATTATACCACACTGTCCAGTAGCAATTATAGGTATATCTGAAAGCAAAGATATAGATATATATATATATTTTTTTTTTTATTTTTAAATGTTTGTGGGGGGGGGGGGGTTTTCCCCCCAAGAAAGGACAGGAGGGAGAAAAGGAGAAATTCACCACAACAATCCTGTGCGTTTTCTGCTCTTGATTTGAGAGGTTTCCGTTAAGGTCATTGGCTATTGTGAAAATTGTAGCTTGCAAAGCTGCTCTGGTCACCTTATCAGACTTGTCTCCAAAATGTCCACTTTGAAGCTAATTGGTTTGTTTTAAAAGGACCTCTCTTGTTACTTTCACACTTCAAGCAATTGCTTGTGCAGTGTAACTTTTTTTTTTCCTTTTTTTTCTTTCCCCTCTTTTTAAACAGATGCGTGGTAATTTAGTAGAGGTCACATCTATTGATTGAACAATTGATCTGCTGATTAATTTAAATGTAAAACCTGATTGGTGCGGGCTGAGTTGGGTTAGCCTCGGGGAAAGGTGATGCAGAGCATCTGGAAACTTGCCCCGCCATCTATACATGTTTTATATTTGTGAAGGTGGTCACCTAATCTCTATGGGCACCTGTGGGGAAATTGGAAAAATATGAGAAATTGTCAAGTGGCTCAATAAAAATTTAGAACGGTGAATGACACTGAAAAATGTAAATCGGTCAGTGTGAATTGATAAAGCTGTCCATTTTAGCTGAATTCTAAAAAGGCCTACACAATACTCACGTGTGAATGCAGCCTGTGGAACTTCAAAAATATAGAAAATAAAATAAGTGTGAGAACCCAGCAACTAGTGATAAAAGTAAATTAATATACTGCATGGTGTGCCATGCATTGGACAAATATGAAGAGCTGCTAATTAAAGTTCTTCTAAAGGCAGTAGGATTTTTTACCACAATAAATTCAATGCTAGATACTTGCCTGAGCCCACCATTCTTATTCCAGTGATGTGCATAAGTGAAGCGGCTCTTCCGGGTCTCTCCTCATTGGCTTACACAGCAGCAGCTGCCACTGGCTCCTGTCAATCAGCCAGTGCAAATAAGGAGAGAGTGGGAACACTGGGCCGAGCCATGATCTGTGTGTGAATGGACAATGGTTCATTCACAGGAGCGCGGCTTGGGAAAGAGCCTGCTGGAGTGTCCCCATAGCAAGCGGCTTGCTGTTGGGGGCACACAGCAAGGGGAAGGAGCCAGGACCGAAACAATATTTGGGCTGCTCTGTGCAAAAGCCTTGCACAGAGCAGGTAAGTATAACATGTTTTTGTAGTGTTGTGTTTTTTTTTTTTTTTTGTTCTGTTCCTGCACCCCCAAAAAAAGGCCACCTCAGGTGACCTCTTTCCTCAGTAGGGCCCTGTAGCACCATGAATGGTGTGACCCAAGACGTTGGTGACCACACATGGGGAAGCTATTGGTATACTACCAAACCAGGGGGTGTGGCTAGCTGGAGGTCCAGGTGTGTTGCTTTAGAAACACCCTTACTTTTTATGGTAGTAAACTTTAGGTAGTTTTGAAGTTTGTAAATCTGACTAAAGACAACTGAGGACAAGGAGAAAGATTTGGTTCTAGAAAAGGGACAGTTGAGGGCTATGCCAAGCTGCTAATATATATATATATATATATATATATATATATATATATATATATATATATATATCTCCATCTATCAGATTTATTAGATATTTGCACTCCCTAGTTATCGCTCGCCTTGACTCTTGTAACTCCATACCTTTTTACACAGGCTATCCCCCCTTCAGTCCATCATGAATGCTGCTCGACTCATTCACCTTTGTAACTGATCTTTGGCTACTGCCCCACTCTGCCAATCTATTCACAGGCTTCCCACTAGCCGAACATATAAAATTCAAAATACTAACCATAACATACAAAGCCATCCACAACTCTGCCCCCAGCTATATCACCAAACTCAACACACCTTGCCCAAATTGTCCATTCTTCTCCCCCAAGATCTCTTGCTTTCTAGCTCTCTCCTTACTTCCTCCAACAATCACTTGCAGGACATCTCCAGAACCTCTCCCATCTTCTTATTCCCTTCCCTAGTATGTCTGGTCAGCTCCTACCCTGTCTGCCTTTAGGCAGTCCTTCAAAACTCACTTGTTTAGGAAAGCCTACCCCACCTCCACCTAATAACTGTACTTCAACCACCTCCATCAGCTCATCCCCCATAGCCATTACCTTTTGTACCCCTTCCTACCTTTTTTAAATTGTAAGCTCTGTGAGCGGGGACCTCCTAATCCGTCTGTATTGTAACTACTTGGTCTCCCTGTATAATGTGCAAACTGTTGACTGTATATAAATCCTGTATCTTGTCCTGAGCTACATAATCCTTACAGCTCTAGACCAGTATGACCAGGAGTGTTCTTATAGTGGCCACAATGGATGGTGCCCTGCAGGATCAGAATCGTAGGAAGTCACCAGTGCTCCAAGAGAATTTTGACAATGATGAACTGATTTTACTAAACGTTGAGAATCTACAACCAATAAATTGGATGAATATTCAATTATCCAATCACAGGATTCAGTCACGTGCAGATGAAGCAAGTGAACAAGAATTTGCTTTTCACAAGATTGGATTGTTGGAGGAGTTGTTGTTATTATTATTATACAGGATTTAGCGCCAACAGTTTGCGCAGCGCTTTACAAAATGAAGGTAGACGTTGGTTACAATACTTGGTACAAGAGGAAACGGCCCTGCTCAGAGTTTACAATCTAAGATGTAACTCCATTTATTCTCGGCTCCTTTTAATAAATCGGCTTTGTTTTCTCACATTCTAACAGTTTGGGGCACCGCCGGGTTGTCTTCCTTAGGATGACACAGCGACTGTGTGCCCTGAGTTGAGCATGCGGGGCCCCCAGTTTCTATGTTCACTCAAGTGAGATGAGGTTAATTTACGAACTGCAAATTGGCTATTCACTTTGGAAGGGAATTTTTCCTCATCTCTGTGAATTCACTTTGTAAAGATATCCTTTCACATGCAAAGAAAATAAAGTATTTTTGCTTTTAATGTGTGATTGGCTAATAGAAGTCAGCAGAGCATCACTTCCTTTACCAAGCTAAGGGAAAATTTCCTTGCAAAGTGAAATGCTTATTTGCCTTTAGTAAATCAACCCCAATGTGTCCACAATAAATTGTCAAAAGGTATCTTTTGAAGTGCTGGTGACTTCCCACTTCATTACCCCAGTCACTTGGCATGAGTGTAGCCAGGCAATTTAGAGGCGCTTTATTTTTCACATCTACTCCAAAGTGTGTGTGTGTTCAGGTTGTTTGTGTGTTTTTTTTTTTTTTTTTTTTTTTTTTTTTTTTTTTTTTTTTTATTTTTGTTTTGCTTTGTGCAAGAGGTAACAAATAACACAATGCTAATTTGTGTGGTGGGGTTCCCCCCCCCCCCCACAATCTTCAGCATTGTTTTGCATCAGGAATTGCTACTATCAAAAGCTGGGGTGTGAATGGGTGCAGTCACATTCTCCATTAACTGCTCATACACTATGCATGATGGTAACTGGCTAAAATTTACTCCATGGGTGGCCTTGTTGCCATTCTCCCACCCAACATCCTTTGGAAAATTGAGGGAGCCAGAAAGAAAAAATGATTATTTGAAGGAGCAGGGTGGAAAAACTTTTAATAAAAAAAACATTTCTAATTGTGTAGGTGGTTTTTCATTCAGGAAACTTCATTCATTCCAAAGTTTAATGTAACAAGCAATTGATATTTTGCAGTACGTTTTTGACCAACATTTTCCAAGTCATCGGATGTACTGGGCTTTTTCGTACAAATGTTCGTATGCAAAACTATTCGTGTACTGCCCACCTTTAGCCTCTCTGAGCCTGATATGGCCGACCAAGTCAATACAATGGCTTACGTGCCCTGATGCAACAAACCAATAAACATCTTTTGATTGCTCGGCCTCTTTTATAATGCAGTAACTTAAATTTTAGAAAGTCGTTCTAGTTAATAATGCAAAGCAACTTGGGCTGCAGATTCAGTGTCAAATTCTAACAGCAATGGTGCACCTTAAACGACCCGTCTTGTTGGCTGTCAGGATGGGTGTGAATGGATCAGAAAGCAGTTCTCTCCCACCACGCCTCCTATTCAGAGTCCCAGCTGTAAATGAGGCGAGCACTGTACCCATAATGACTTTAGTTAATAGATGAAATATTCAGTGTCTCTAATCCTGTCCCAGCAGGGAGGGTCGGCATTTGTCTGGCAGTAAACATTGACTTCCTACCCCTTGCACAGTGTCCTTTTCTCCATCATGACCATATGAAGCCATGTCATTTACAACCAATCCAATTAGCGGGTTTGGAAGCTTGAGTAATAAACATGGTTTTTGAAAATCTGGGTGTGCCACTCCTTTTGTATTAAAAAAAAAAAAAAATGTATTTCAAACTCTGTCAGCCTGCTAGCAATCGCTGGTATGTTACATTTTCTATTTGCTTAGGTGCTGACCCTGCAGGGGGAGGGGAGGACACAGGGTCTGCAGACCTAAGCAATTTTCTGCTGCAAAATAAAGACAAAAGGGGTGGGGGGGGTGATGAATTTTGACTAAAATATCCACAAACAAGTCACCCTTGGGGATTTAATAAATTGCTGTAGAGAGGTAATTTTGCAAAGTTTCAGGTGTTTGCTGCTAGATGCTTCCCTTTTTTTTTTTTTTTTTTTTTTTTTTTTAAACTAAGTTTTTTTCTAAGCAAACTGTTTTTATAATAAAATGTTTAGTTATTATACGGTAATATTTAATACAAATATATAATATAGAGCATCCCATTGCCAATACCAATTTCAGGTAAAATGGATGAGTTAAATATTGGGCAGTTCATCTTAAAACGGAACTATATAGTAACTGAGCTCCACAAACCAAAAAACGCTATTTAATTCATTTTTAATATTAAAAGCAAACTCTCCTATCCATCCATGTCTCCATGCTTTCTTTTAAGACATTACTTTGAAAAATGTCCACCTAGCATTTTTTTGCTGTGGCCATTTTGAGTAAGGGAAGATGATTCCGGAGTCAATCCACACTTAGTTCAGGCAAGTTCCTACTTTTTTTTTTTTTTTTAAGCTAGCCATGAAGTGCCCAATTCCTGTGAAACTGGAGCCATTTACTACGCCACCAAACCACCTGTCTCAACAAATCAAAAGACACAGGTGGAAAGAAGCCAGCCAAATGGTGCCTTCAGCCAATCGGCAAAGATTACTTTAATCCCAGACAAGAAAACCGTATTTTACTTGCACATGATTGGCTGATGGAAGCTATCAGAGATTCACCTCATTTACTAAGCTTTGAAGGTTGGAAGCCATCAGAGCTTCGCCTCATTTACTAAGCGTGGATAATGGAGAATGAAGCAAAGCTCTGATGGCTTCCATTATCCAAGCTTCATAAATGAGGTGAAGCTTTCATGGCTTCCATCAGGCAAGGTTGGTAAATGAGCCAAAGCTCTGATGGCTTCCATCAGGCAAGCTTGGTAAATGAGGCAAAGCTCTAATGGCTTCCATCATGCAAGCTTAGAGAATGAAGCAAAGCTCTGATGGCTTCCAAGCTTGCGTGATGGAAGCCATCAGAGTTTCGCCTCATTTACTAAGCTTGCATAGAGAATGAGGCAAAGCTCTGACAGCTTCCATCAGGCAAGCTTAGTAAATGAGGTGAAGCTCTGATGGCTTCTATCATGCAAGCTTAGAGAATGAGGCTTGCATGTTGGAAGCCATCAGAGCTTCGCCTCATTTACTAAGCTTGCCTGATGGAAACCGTCAGAGCTTTGCCTCATTATCTAAGCTTAGTAAATGAGGTGAAGCTCTGATGGCTTCCATCATCAAAGCTTAGTAAATGAGGTGAGGTTCTGATGGCTTCCATCAGGCAAGCTTAGTAAATGAAGTAAAGCTCTAATGGCTTCAATCATGCAAGCTTAGAGAACTGTCAAAGCTCTGATGGCTTCCAAGCTTGCATGATGGAAGCCATCCGAGCGTTGCCTCATTCTCTAAGCTTGCATGATGGAAGCCATCAGAGCTGAACCTCATTCACTAATCTAAGGGGGAGAATTGCCCTTTAGTATCAGTCTCTTGCAGTCCCTGTGCAGCAAATCTGACTGAAAGAGGGTGATGCGCACACAGCCAGTTCAAAGGGCATGCTGATAGAGGCAGAGATCAGAGTGAGAGGCAGAGATCAGAGTGAGAGATCGAGCTCATTGATGTGCTTCTCCTTTTAATATCCAGTCCTAGGCTGGGGATAGAGAGAAGACCTGTAAGTGTTAAAGAATCACATCAGAGACCATTCGGGTCTCCTGTCCTGCCAGGCAGGGCTGTGTGGTTTGGCAGAGCTGTGCAAATCTCTGGATGGATAGAAATACTAATCCTCTGGCAAGTATGATGGACTGATCTGTGTATTTAGCTGTTTGCCTGAAGTTCAGCTTTAAATCGCATCCTTCTTCTGTTTTTCACAAATCTTGGTGTTGCGGTGGCTGGGGGGTATTTATCTCTTTTCAGACTTACAAACTGGCTTGCAGGGAGATTAGCGGGGCGTTTCCCTATGTGGAATTTAGCAGGGTTTCCAGTGTTTAGGAACTTGTGCAATGAGCTGCTGAATGAAGTCATTCACACTCCACTATTCACAGCTAATTCCAGCCCGTTCTCACCTCCTTTATTGCAGTACAGTGAGCACATGTTCCCGGGAAGATCTTCTGGTTGTCTAAACAGTTTCTCTTTACGGCTTGTACACACAAGCTGTGTGCTTTTTGGGGGGAGGGGGGGGTGCACATCGCTCACGTTTCACATGACCTGTGATGTCATTAGCGCTCTTGTGAGGGAGGGGCATAGAGAACACAGGTTGCATTGCAAATTTGGGTAGCTGCATCAACTAACTTTTTTTTTTTTTTCTAGTTTTAATAATGCTGGTAGCGTCGGCTGTGTAAGGTCGCGTTTAAAAACATGAGTGTTTTTTTTTTTTTTCCCCCAACGATTTTGCATTAGCGTTTTAGTTGTCTGTTTTTTTTTCTTTTTTGGGGGTTTTTTTTTCCGCATTTGAAGTAAAAAAAAAAAAAAAAAAAAAAAAAAAAATTTGTATAAAAAAAAGTGTCTAAAAACGCAGCTTTACCGTGTTAGAGCATTTTTTACAGCTAAACTCTCCTGGAAACCCAGTAGCATTGGGTTTTTCTTCTTGTGAGTTTTTTTTTTTTTTTCCAGCCAAAAAAAAGCTGATTAAAGCCTGTGTGTGCATAGACACATAGGATAACATACTGGAGAGTTTATTACCATTAGAAAAAAAAAATGGCAGCTATAACCATGTCCAGTGTGCATGAGGACTTAAAGTGGTTGTAAACCCTTACATATACCCAGAGAAGAGAGACACATCTTCCTACATAAGTTGTACTGTATCTGTGGCCATCTCTATATCTGTACAAAGTACAGAATTTATAAAGCTTGCCTGAGCTGTCAGAAAAAGGGGTCAGACAGCTGAAGTTACACATTGCAGAGCTCAGTGAGGAGAGCTGATTAGAGGGAAGGCACACAGGAACAGAGCTGATGCCGTCAATCAGCCAGAGGTCCCTCCCCGTCACCATTTTTTTCTTGGTGTCAAGAAAACCTGTCAGAACTGACTCATGCTGATAGCAGAGGAACAAAACGGAAGACAGAAATGACACTTACTGCTCTTAATTTGAACAACTACACACTATAGAGGGATATGCTTTTATTAAAGTGGTTGTGAACCTCACACATGAAGTGTGTGTGAGATCCCAAGATCCTATACTTGGTCTTGGATAGTGCAGAGAAGGGGGTAAATTCCATGCTCTATTCTTCTTTCTCTTTTTTTTTTTTTTTTTTTTATTCCGGGCAAATAAAAGTAGTTTTATAAGGAGGATATGATTGTTAGGCGCTACACCGGCAATCGGGAGCTGGTAAGACAGACCTTACTCTGGCAGCCTCCATTCTCTTGCAGCATCCTATGGAGCCAAACCTTGTATGCAGAAACTAGGGCTGTCTCCCTACACCAGGCATGTCCAAAGTCCGGCCTGCGGGCAATTTACGGCCCGAGGGTCGGTTTAATACGGCCCTCCATGTCAGTGTGTCAGTGTGTCTTATGGAGCGAACATGGAGCGGCCGGTCCGGTATTTCCACCGCGGCCGTGTCAGAATACCGGGCCGGCCGCTCAGCTCTGCAGCGGGACCTTACCTGTTCCTCTATCCAGCGGCGCGCTGTCTTCCCAGCTTCTGTAGTGTGGGCGCTGGGCATGACAGCCGGGTGCCAAGTGCGCATGCGCAAGAAGCGGTGCTTTTTGTGAATGGTAAGGCGGTACCTGGGACACATGACAGATCCCAGAAGCCGCCGGACCAATCACAAAGCGCAAGTGCTTCTCGCTCATGCGCACTGGGCACCCGGCTGTCATGCCGAGTGCCATTACAGAAGCCGGGAAGACAGCGCACGGCTGGATCGAGGAACAGGTAAGATCAAAGAACAACTGCGGAAGTAAGAGCGGGTACCTGTCAAATTCAGGTACCCGCTCCCCACCTCCCCAAAGGTCAGCAGTCATCTGTGCTGTCCGCAGTCTCTGGTCAGCAGTCATCTGTGCTGTCCGCAGTCTCTGGTCAGCAGTCATCTGTGCTGTCCGCAGTCTCTGGTCAGCAGTCATCTGTGCTGTCCGCAGTCTCTGGTCAGCAGTCATCTGTGCTGTCCGCAGTCTCTGGTCAGCAGTCATCTGTGCTGTCCGCAGTCTCTGGTCAGCAGTCATCTGTGCTGTCCGCAGTCTCTGGTCAGCAGTCATCTGTGCTGTCCGCAGTCTCTGGTCAGCAGTCATCTGTGCTGTCCGCAGTCTCTGGTCAGCAGTCATCTGTGCTGTCCGCAGTCTCTGGTCAGCAGTCATCTGTGCTGTCCGCAGTCTCTGGTCAGCAGTCATCTGTGCTGTCCGCAGTCTCTGGTCAGCAGTCATCTGTGCTGTCCGCAGTCTCTGGTCAGCAGTCATCTGTGCTGTCCGCAGTCTCTGGTCAGCAGTCATCTGTGCTGTCCGCAGTCTCTGGTCAGCAGTCATCTGTGCTGTCCGCAGTCTCTGGTCAGCAGTCATCTGTGCTGTCCGCAGTCTCTGGTCAGCAGTCATCTGTGCTGTCCGCAGTCTCTGGTCAGCAGTCATCTGTGCTGTCCGCAGTCTCTGGTCAGCAGTCATCTGTGCTGTCCGCAGTCTCTGGTCAGCAGTCATCTGTGCTGTCCGCAGTCTCTGGTCAGCAGTCATCTGTGCTGTCCGCAGTCTCTGGTCAGCAGTCATCTGTGCTGTCCGCAGTCTCTGGTCAGCAGTCATCTGTGCTGTCCGCAGTCTCTGGTCAGCAGTCATCTGTGCTGTCCGCAGTCTCTGGTCAGCAGTCATCTGTGCTGTCCGCAGTCTCTGGTCAGCAGTCATCTGTGCTGTCCGCAGTCTCTGGTCAGCAGTCATCTGTGCTGTCCGCAGTCTCTGGTCATCTCCTGTACTGTGTCTGCAGTCCATTAGTTCAGAATTTTTTTTTTCCTGTTTTCTGCCTCTAAAACCTAGGTGCATCTTATGGTCAGGTGCGTCTTATACGGCGAAAAATACGGTAACTTGGCATAAAATAATTTATTTGCATTTAATTGTAATGGTTCAAAGAATGTTTGGAAAAATGTTCGGCCCTCCACCATGTTCACTTCATCCAATCTGGCCCTCTTTGAAAAAAGTTTGGACACCCCTGCTCTACACTGTGCATTCATAGAAGCTCAAAGTCCTGTTGCCTAGAATGGCAAGGTATTCCCCTGCCCCTCCCCTCCAGCTAACAGACTGGCTAGAGACTGCACTGTCCACTGTGAAGCCTAGAAGTTCAGGGAAGTGGCAATGAGAGAGCAGGAGCCTGCAGTGTGTGTGTGTGTGTGTGTGTGTGTGTGTGTGTGTGTGTGTGTGTGTGTGTGTGTGTGTGTGTGTGTGTGTCTCTGCTCAAAAGTTAAATGTTATCCTATGTGTCCAGGCTATTTCATTGTTTTTGGAGCATTTTTTCCAGCAAAAAAAAATGCTGAGCGCTCCTAAGTTTGTTTGTGGTGGTTTTTTTTTTTTTTTTTTCCCCCCCTCAAATATACTAGTAATAGCAGCAACTTATAGTGGAACTGTGGTGGGCATTCTGACACGGGGGGGGAGAGACTCACTGACATCCCCATTGACACTAATACAGTGATTAGTGCAAATAAAAAGCAATGACACTGGGCAGGAAGGGGGGTTAACATCTTGGGTGATCAAAGGGTTAACTGTGTGCTGCGTTACATTATGTGCTGTTTTACTTGGGAGACATGCTGCCTTGTATCTCTCTGCTGTGCAGAGAAATACACAGCAGCATGTCTTTGCTGACAGGAGAGAGATCTGTGCTTGCTTACACACCGGTCTCTCCTCTGTCATTGTTCCTTGGAGATCACCAGGTGTCGGCGGGGAATCTCCAGCTGGGACCCACTAATCGACAGCTATAGCCGCCTACCCGGAAATACAAAATCGTGTGTGTGATTGATTTTTTTTTTTTTTTTGCGCCGCCCTGTAGCAGTACTTGTTCTGTAGGGCGGTCGGGAATCAGTTAATAGATCAGACCTCCTATCCACGTGCAAATTTGCAGTTAAAAACATGAAATTCCCCAGATTAGTTCAGGTTACCAATTGATTGGCAAAGGCGTGGAGGAATGAGCGGTAGTTGTGACAATTACGTTCGGTCTATATTTTTAAAAGGCAACACTGTAACTCTTAAGACAAATTGCTTGATTTAAATGCATTGATACCTTCACTATTAAAAAAAAAAAAAATCCATTCTAATGCTAATGGTGCATACAGATTGTGTGGACATATAATGCAGCGTGTGTACTTTCCAATGATCATTTGTTAAGCTTTGTGCATTTGAAATATTAAATTCTCACAAAGTTAAACTGATGCCTCCCTGGTGCCCTATACAATGTCCTGTTGTCATGGTAACCCTGGGCAGCCGAGAGGAAAATGGTTTGTAACACTGAAACCATAACGCTGGAAAGGCAGGGTGCAGGAGAGTCTCCGGGGGAGGACCTCGACATGTGTGTGTGAAACCGATAAGACGGGAGGTGATCCACACTGGACAAGGGGACGCCGCCACCCTTAGCTGGCCATACGTGGTTAGGAGGCCATTCAAAAATTGGTGGTTTTTCCAAATATTTTTTTTCCCCTTTTGTTTTCTGATGATTAAAGTAGAATTCTGGGCTTTAGCTGACTATTGTAAATGCTCTCTCCCCATCCTAACACCTATACTGACTAACCTGTGTAGTGTGTGTTTGTGTGTACTTTCAGGCATCGGTCTGGTCATGTGATCCCCTGTGTCAGCCAATGGTGGCTACAGGGGAGAGAGAGTGCACTGAACAGCTCCTATGGCCCATCCATTGTCGGTGCTCCCTCCTTCCCCCTGCAGCAGCTGCTGGCTAATGCAGGGGAGCGAGATCATGTGACTGGACCAGATTGGGTTGAAAATTGGGTATGTACACACCATTCTTAAGCCGGGTACATTCTGTGTGGTGTGTTTTTGTTGTGTGGTGTGTTTTTGTTGTGTGGTGTGTTTTTGTTGTGTGGTGTTGTTGTTGTGGGTGTTTTTTTTTTTTTTCAAACCTATGGGCTGAAGGGGGAAAAAACCTGGGAGATCGCCATAAGCAAAGTTAGTACAGTGATCTATTCCGCTCTGCCTTTTTGTTTTTGATTCTGAAGGGGACAGCTAAAGCAAACAAGCATTATAAGCAACTTTTCGATTTGGTTAGAGAGATGTATGTATTTTTGTATTTACTTACTGTGCCTGACACCTTTTTTTTTTTTTTTTTTTTTTTTTTAGCTTTTGCCATTGCGGATCATGCAAACATGCATTTTTAGTCTTCCTGATTGGATTGGCAGCTAAACTGTTATATGAAGGAGACGGTTCGGCATTTGCTGCAATTGCAGCCCACTTGCTCTGAACCTGACCCAGCCTGTGACTAGACAGTGAAAGGAGAAGTGGCGCAGTGATGAGCTTGTGTCTACTCTGCATCCTCCTCCTATCAGCATGCTTTTTTGCACTGATTCTTCCTCTTCCTCTCCCTCTCCAGCTGTGATATACTGAGACTGTAAGAGGCTGATATCAGATCAAATTCAAGTACTTGCTATTATTATTATTATACAGGATTTATACAGCGTCAACAGTTTGCTCAGCGCTTTACAATATAACGAGAGACAATACAGCAACAGTACAGTTCAATACAAGAGGGTTAGGAGGGCCCTGCTCCTTGGAGCTTACAATCCAGGATGCTTGCATTTAAACAGTACCTGTAAGGCCTCTTGCGCACATACTACTGGTTTGTGCATCAGCATTTATGGCCGTGATTTCAGGCATTTGCTTTACATGTATTCGTGCACAGTTGTGCGTATGCGCATTCACACGCACAATCCATTCCTTGGCAAAATCCATTATTGATACTTGTATGCATGCATTTGCGTGTACCGGTGCAAATTACTGACCAGGACTGCAATTTATTTTTTCCTTAACACGCAGTGCTTGTTTACATGCCTGCGTGTAAAGGAAAATTGTAAACAATGGGCTGCATTGTAGATCAGTAGAAAAAAAATTATGTACTGAGCTTTTTCAAGCAGCAAGGGGCCTAATGATGTACTGTGAAGCTGTATTCATTTGTGTAATTTCAGTCTTCCTGAAGTTCAGCTTTAAGCAATCTGTGCTTTTCACTTTTACAGGCTTTTTTTTTTTATTTTATTATACGTAAAGAATTGTAGATTACCCACTAGAGCAGGGGTGTCAAAATGGCAGTCCTCCAGATGTTGCAAAACTACAAGTCCCGTCATGCCCCTGCCTTTGGGAGTCATGCTTGTAACTATCAATCTTGCAGTGCCTCATGGGACTTGTAGTTTGGCAATAGCTGGAGGGCTGCCAGTTTGACACCTGTGCACTAGAGGCAGAGTGGATTAGCTTCTGCAATGACAAGGAGCCCATGGATCATGCAATTTTCTTTCCTTCCACCATAGGTGGAAGGAAAAAAATCACTCTATTCTCCCATGAACAGTCTGTTAATGAGGGAATCCCTTCTACTATGCTGTTGTGTTCTGCCAGCGGGGAGCCTTAACCTGCCGATAGAACACAATGATCACTGCTGGAGGCTATAGCTGCCAGAAGTGATCGCCTGAAAATTCAGACAGGCTGGTTGTACTGGAGTCAACTGGTGGATTGACTTCAGTCCACCCACCCATAGGTGGATCAAAATTTGGTGGTTTCCTACTGAACCCTTTAAATTTTGATCAACCTATGGCTAGCTTTTATACCTTCTAAGATATCATCCACAGATGGCATGCATTGATTTCAATTCATTTGCTGACTCATAAATTTGAAAACGGCAGAACGCAACCATTGTGTAACACTAATAAGCAGAAAGCGGAGCCTGTGTATTTATGAGCAAATATGACTGCCCCACCTCCCACTTTAGCCAGTTGTTGACCTTTTTAATGCCTTGTTATTGGGGGCTCTAGCAATGGACTGACCTGCAGGTAACTCTTGTTGTTGGTTCTTGAGAGGTTGTTTCAATAATTGGAGCCAATATTCGAGCATTATTGTAACTATATAGCTTTTACCTATAAAACTCTCCATTTTAGTTGCCTTTTTCTAACATTAGATTTAAATCCAAACCTTAGGGTTCTTCCAGAGGATCCTTGGCTGTGGCTAACCAATCTAGTGCCTGCATTGTTCCAGGTCCAACACCACTTAGTCAGTGGGAAGAAATCTCCCCTTAGTTATGACTCTGGCCCTGCCATCATTGGTGTAAGGGGCATTTTTCCACTGACTACCAATGGACTAAATTCAGCAGGGTTTCTCTGAGACCTGAAAAATGCCAGGGTTCCTTTTGCGGTAAAAAGGTTACAAAAGGCTAAGCTAGAGCCCATGTCATATTTATTACAGGCATTTACACTCACCGTCCACTTATTAGGTACACCTGTTCAATTGCTTGGTAACACAAATTGCTAATCAGCCAATCACATGGCAACTACTCAATGCATTTAGGCATCTAGATCTGGTGAAAACTACTTGCTGAAGTTAAAACTGAGCATCAGAATGGGGAAGAAAGAGAGATTTGAGTGACTTTGTACATGGCATGGTTGTTGGAGCCAGATGGGCTGGTCTGAGTATTGAAAAAAACAGCTGATCTACTGGGATTTTCACGCACAACCATCTCGGGTTTACAGACAATGGCCTGAAAAAAAGAAAATATCCAGTGAGTGGCAATTGTGTGGATGAAAATGCCTTGTTGACGTCAGAGGTGAATGGGCAGACTGGTTTGAGATGGGCAACAGGAACTTGTGTCAAGGAGGTCCAACCTGTTACTAGCAAGGTGTACTTAATAATAAAGTGTCCAGTGAGTGTACTGCAGACTATTTTATGGAGCACTTTGTACTGTATTGTACGTTCACTTCAGACCCTGCCCTCAAGGGCTTACAATCCAAGGTTCTTATCTCACATGCATATGTGCTATGGTCAGTTTAAACAGGGACAACCTACTATCATGTCTTTGGAGTGTGGGAGGCAACCAGAGTACCTGAAGGAGACCCACGCAATCACAAGGGGGAACATTCTAACGTCATGGAGGTTTTTGGGTTTCATACCAAGAACCATTGTGCTGCAGTCCTTCAACAGGAACACTGACATGTATGTATTGTCTGTGCTTTCCTGTCCCAATGATACCCCTCCCCAATCCTTGTATGGGTGTCACAGGGAGAAAAATAAGGAAGACCTCTGACAGTTG
This sequence comes from Staurois parvus, assembly GCF_062004578.1. Classification (NCBI taxonomy): domain Eukaryota; kingdom Metazoa; phylum Chordata; class Amphibia; order Anura; family Ranidae; genus Staurois; species Staurois parvus. The sequence goes on along the minus strand of NW_028317827.1, from coordinate 8,068,608 downwards.
CATACCAGTAAAACCCAACCATAATTTTAACCCTCCCTGCTCTATTGAAAATGAACTAAAAATATGGCAGTTTTATGCTTTAAAAGCCAGAGTAAAGAGAACTAGAGTAACGTTGGGGCTGTCATATTTCCTTTTTCATTTTTACAGCGGATCCAACCTGATTGGTCGCTCTAGGCAGTGACTCAATTGTTGCGCCAGTTTCTATAATCGGCCCCTCTGTCTTTGTGACAAAAATGTAGCCCAAGGTTTTCGCCCAAGGTTTTCAATGACTGCTCAGCCCGGCTCCATCTTGTGTTGTGTAATTGCTGAACAGATGTTCGAGATCTCTCTTCAAAGCAGCTGGCCTTCCCACCCAGTTCAGCTCATGGAAGTCGTTCCGGTCAAGAAGACATGCCGTGTACAGAGAATTCCCACAGGAGCCTGCGAAAATGTTCTCATATGCAATCGTTCCCGGAAAACAAGGCCTTCTTTTTTTTTTTTTTTTTTTCCCCTTTCTCATATTCCTTGTAAGATCATTTTTTTCTTAGAATCTCATCCTCTGGATTTTCAGATGTATATTGGAATCGCAAAGCCCTTCCCAGCAAATATTTCAAACAAAGTTTGGATGACAATGATTTATGATGCTGAGGGGCAGATAGCGTGCCATATACCTAGCGTGGTTTTTTTTTTTTTTTTTTTTTTTTTTTTTTTTTAAAGTAGGCTGCTTCTCCAGTTTCCTCTGGGCGGTAAAAGAAGGTCTTTGTTGCCGATAATGCACAAAAATGCATGAAGTCAATTGAGAACTGTGATTTATGACTGCCTATGTACAGAATTCTGTACATGTCATTGGACAGTAACCGCTGGTTTGTCAACAGAATTTCAGCAGAAAGTTTAGGGATTTATCCGTCTCTAACGAAAACTTTTCAGCAGCTCATGAATCTTCATTAGGCTTCCTCTAGATGTCTTTTAATTAGCCGCATTTGACTTGTATTGGGAAAGCCGTTCAAACGTAAATCATCCCCCTTTTTTTTTTTTATTTTTTAAATCGACATACTTTTGGATTTATCATGGCAGTGTTGATGACCGGTAAAGTAGACGTAAATCCAATCCCTAAAATCACATAAGTTCTGACATGTCAGTGTGTTTCAATATTTTTTTTTTCCAATTGTGGCTTTCATCAATATATATTTATATAGATTGTACACCCCTTGAGGGTTAGGGACTGATGTGAATGTAATATATATATATATATATATATATATATATATATATATATATATATATATATATATATATATATATTAAATTGACGGCGCTATATAAGTACCTGAAATAAATAAATAGTGGTGCTGTATGAGTGATTTTCCCCCATCCACACAAATGAGGTAGGTGGATGGATGACCCCCCCCCCCCCCCCTCCATCCCCAGCAGGATACTGTAAAGAACAGTGGCTGTGGCTGACTGGCTGCAGCCGCTGATCAAGGGAAACCTTTTTCCAATGTGTCGGTGGCCAGTTAAACAACCAACTTCCTATGCACAACATCCCTCAGTGTATGACCAGCTCTGTGATCAAAGGTCTTTCACATTCATAAATGCACATACTGGGACCAATTTAGATGGGAGCCAATTAATTTACCAGCATGTCTTTGGAGGGTTGGAGCAAAACTATGCAAGCACAGGGAGAACATGCAAACTGAAATATAAATAGGGCTTCCCTGTTCAACTTGCCAGCCAGCTAACCAACAAACATTGGTCAGCAACCCCAGTCTAAAAATGTTTATCAGCAAGGAACATGGATAGGTATCACTTATCAAAAAGGGGGATAAGAAAACCAGTTACAGGTCAATTTGGTTTTTGATAGTTGGCTAACTGGCTGGCGGATTGAACTGGCTTTCTTATTCCCCTTTTTTGGTAAGTGATGCCTATCCATGTTCCTTGCTGATAAAAAGCCATTTTTAGACTGGGGTGGCTGACCAATGTTTGTTGGTTAGCTGGCTGGCAAGTTGAACAGGGTAGCCCTATTTTATATTTCATATGCGATGCCCGTCCGTGTTCACTGCTGAAAAAGCCAGTTATAAACCTGGGTCGGTGACCAGTATTTAGAACGTGCAACCTCCATGCTGTCCTGATCCCAGGTGCAAGGCAGAAGTGCTAACCACCTAGTAATACCTAGTTTTAATTTTTTTGGACACACCTATAGGGTGACTATGTTCTCTCGCAGTTGTACTTCTGTGCTGTGGCACTAGGGTGGCTCCGATTGAAGATTACACATGGCCGTTTCAAACCATCAGGAAATTCATCCATCCACCTCACTTGTGTGGGATGGGGGAAATCGCTCATTCTGTACCACTATATTATTATTATTATTATTATTATTATTATTATTATTATTCAGTATTTATAAAGCGCCAATAGTTTGCTCAGCGCTGTACATTACAAAGGGGGACAGAACATGTGACAGAACAATACCAATACAATGCAAAACATGAGGGGATTGAGGGCCCTGCTCTTTCGAGCTTACATAAATACATTTTGCTGAAAGCCACAATTGGAAAAAAATATTGAAACACACTGACATGTCAGGGCTTATGTCCGACAATGAGAAATCTCATGCAGCCACGGTTGTCGTGTATGTAGACAGGAAGTAGCTGAAAGAAGAGGTAGTGCTGTGCTGAAATGCAATAAAAGACCCCTTTTTTTTGGTGTTTTTTTTGTTTTTTGTTTTTTTCCCCTCTGTGCTGCATGAAGGTGTTAACCTGATCATTTCCTCTACTCCAACTTTTGTAAACTATAGACAAAAAGGGTCACAGCTACTATTGGCGCATTTGCTGCCGCTTGCAGTCCCTCCTACAGTCATACAAATACATGTAAAGGTCCATTTAAATTTTTGCAGTGCATGTTGTGTCAGGGCAGCCTATTTAGACACCATAATTTGCCTGAAAAATGTACATGCACGGCTCGCTAAGGGCTGTTTCATGCTATGCATTTTAAGTGTGTGTGTGTTTTTTGAAAATTTTTTTTTTTCCCTCCAAAATGATAGGGATGCGACAAATGCCTTTTTTACTTTAAAGCTTGCATATCCAAACAACCATAGAGCAACTGTTTGGAAAACCCTGCCCTTTCTCAATTTCACTGGTAAAGGGTAGGCATGTTAGAGATGGTGATTCTATGTTCCCTGGGATATGCTTGTTTAATAAAGTAAGATCCCGATCATTTTGCATTTGTGTGTGCAGCAGTGTTTGCGAGGCCACCAGATGCTACTGCACGGATTATCTTTTGGATTACATGCAGGTCACCATTTGTGTATATATCAGGGGTCTCCTAAACTATTCCCTGTGGGGTCAAATCTGACCACCTACAAGATTATTATCTGGCCTGCACCTAGGGTCAGTGGCATATCCTCAATGTGCACGGATTTAGGAATTGAGGTCAGCAGAGGCTGCCTGTGGTCTCCACCCCTGATAGAAGGGGGACTCTGGGGACCCTGATGTAAGGGGGGACTGTGATGGGGAACCTGATAAGAGGTGGTTTGTAAGAGGGCTTATGGGGACCCTGATGTAAGGTGTGACTCTGGGCTTTTGTTTGATCCACAATTTTGTAAAACTTAAGAATGCAGTCCGTGTATGGAAAGTTAACCCCCGTGGGGAGACGCACACAGTATCTGTAAAGATACACACACATGCTGAGAAAGCATGAATAGGAAGCCCCGATTGTAGAGCGCTGTGTCCTAGAGTGCATCCGTCATACTCTATACATCATTGGGTTTCATTTTGAGTTGTCAGAAGCATGAAGAGTCTGGAAACTCCCAGCTTCCTTCCTGCTTGAGCTTTTGTGCAAACGCATTTCTGCAGCAGAAAAACGGTCCGGGAGAGGGCTTTTTTTTTTTTTCTTCTTTTCCTTTCTCCCCCTACTGATTAGATAATTGTTACATTATGAACAAGTTGGCAAAACAGACATTTCTTTCAGGGAGACTGACTTCCCGCCCACACCCTCCTAGACTCGAGTGATAAATATGTCACATCCAAGGTGCGAATATAAACAATTCCTAATCATTTTGCCTATGGATGCTAACTGCTCATATTTGGTACTACATTGCTGCCCAGGATGATGTCATTAATGGCTCTGTGACACAGGATGATGGTGATGTAATTTGTGTCATCAGGTTTGTATGCTGAGAACTTGACATTAACAAGGTTAAGTCATTTGTTTTAGCTATTGATTTTTAGGGTTTCCATTTTTTGGAGGCCTTTGTGTGGGTTTTTTTTTTTTTGTTTTTGTTTTTCTTTCCTATATTGCCTGTTGCATCATGTAGGATGTTTAATGCAGAGACCAGCCAAAGATTATGGTGTCCTTTTTATGAAACGGAGATCAGCGGCGAGCCTGAGGATCATTGCTGATCTCCGATCATTAGTGGTTTAGGAAACCGAGATGATCAGTGGAGAACGTGTTCTCCACTGATCATCTCAGCACACAGACTGCCAGTATATGAAGGAGCGATGTCATCCCTTCACTGGTGATCTGTGTTCTCCCTCCAGATTCTCCAGCCCAGAGGTGTAGAATCAGAGGATCCGCACACGAAACAGCTATAATTTACCGCTGTTTAGTAAACGGTGTTTGACTGATCTCTTACTGTAATCTCGCAAGATTATAGTAAAAGCAGCCGGTTTCCTGCGTTCAAAGTGTTTTTGTAGATCGCTTCTCCCTTCATTCGGAGAACTGATCTACACCGCTTCATAAAACGGCATTCAGAGGAGATCTCTCTCCTGAGAATTCCGGAGAACTGAGCAGGTCATTTACCACTGCATGATAAAAGGACACCTAAACCTGGATCATTGCAGGACCAAAGTCTGTGCTTCCTTGATCTGCAACTATCCCTATACACCCTGTCAGGACACTGGGGATAGGTCCTGGATGGGGAGCTATAGTCCAATTTATCTGGGTTGTGGTCCTTGTTTAGGGGGGATAAGCGTTTTGTTTATTCAGGGGCTGTCACCCCTGCAGAAGAGAAGATTGGCAGTTCTGCCAGGGTAGATAAATCCTTGTTTGGGACCCAGAATTCGAAGACTTGCAGGGAATTGGGTGGGAAAAAGCCTCCAAATCCTGAATACAGGTACTTTGGTCTCAAAAGGGTTAACCCACCTGCAGGGGAGACCTGAAAGGGTTGGCACCTGTGAGAGGCAAGTCATAGCTGTGAGGAAGTGTTGACTGACAGTGCTTTGCTGTACTTCTGTGGCCTCCTGAAGTAGACAGGAACTCTGAACCCTGGTGTGAGATCGGTATACTGGCGGTGAGCCATTATGGATTTTTCTTTCTCAATGCCAGAATTTGAATTTGGACTGTTTACTTTTCTGAATGCCAGATTTTGAAAATGACTTTTTTTTTTTTTTTTTTTTCCTGGCTGATTAGGGGTTCCCCATATTACAACCCATAGCATGAAATAAAATATAATGCCTAAGCCTACATATAACAAAAAATAAAAATATCAGCTCAAGGGACATTCCTTCAGTGAGGTGTCCCCCTGTACTGCTGTGTTCTCCTTACATCTGAATCTTCTGACTCGCATGCCCTGCCCCTCCTCAAGAGAGCCTGACTATGCCTGCCCTTTCCACCCAGCAACTCCATTCATATAAGTCAGCCTTTCTCAACCTATTCAACACAGAAGAACCCTCGAAATAACTATCTGGTCTTGGGGGAACCCCTGCTATATACAACTCATGATACATTAGTGTGATGGTAAGTGGGAAGAATGCCCCTTACACTTGTGGATGTTAAGAATTACCTTGTTAGAGCTGGTTAAAAAAAAAAAAATAATGGAGTGATTGGGAACTTATCTGAGAGGCAGTAATTGCTCAAGGAACCCCTAGCAGTCTCTGAAGGAACCCTAGGGATCCATGGACACCTGGTTGAGAAACGCTGATCTAAGCTGTTGCTTCACCTTGAATGAAACAAGATCTGTGAATGGAGGGGTGGATCATCTGTCCATCCTTTGTTCATAGACCGTGTACAGTAAAGTACTAAGTGCGAGGAATTGCCTTTTAATATAGTCAAATAATCAGTCTCACAATTGTAATCTGAAACGTGAAACACTCTCTCCAGGGATTTTAAAGTGGTTGTGAATGCTCAAGGTTTTTTTTTACCTTCATGTATTCTATGCATGAAGGAAAAACCTCCAGTGTGCATGGAGCCACCGCAGGGAAGTATGGACATGTTTGTAATTTAAAAAAAAAAATCAAAAATAAATCACTTTTAAGCTTGGACTTCTGAGAAAAGCAACTAACCTTTCACACAGAGGAGAATAGAAAGTTTGAGGCCTTCTGTATATCAATTTTTAGTTCTGTGGACATGGTTGAACTAATGAGAAATTTTAGAATTTTTTTTTCTGGTTTTCATGCCTTACTTTTAATTTTATGTATGGACGTTGCCTTTTAGTCTTCACATTTCTTGACGTTTCTGTTTTGGTCAGTGCCAAGCTCCAGTAGACAAGATGTGAAATGGTGATAGAAATCTTGTGAATCTACACACTTGGCTCCCTGGTTCTATATGGTGCTCATTGTTTAAAGGAACAGTGTTGTCTGCCTATGGCTTTATCTCAAAATCCAGCTTGCCTTTTTTTATTTGAATCCTGTAGAGCAGAGCATAGACTGTTCTTCTGTGTAATCTGCATTGTTTGATAGCCATGGCCTGCTTGTGACCTTTTTGGGATTTGCAAATGAGTTGTGTGGTTTTGTTTGTGTTTTTTTTTTTTTTTTTTTTTTTTTGCTAGAAATTACATCCTCAATAAATATAGAAGGGTTCAAATGAACATGTCAGTGTTCACTGGCCAAGCATCAAAAGATGCTTTAGTGTACCCTCTGGACCTGCAAAATCCTTTCTGTTATTCTGTTTAAGTGGGGGGGGGGGGAGCCCCATGAACCTTAGTTTGTTTTATTGGTGGCCCTGACTCTTGTTTTTACTTAAAGGATAAAGTATAAGTTCAACTTTGGGAACATGTTACACATTTCACCCGTGTGTGGGGTGTGTTTTTTTTTTTTTTTTTTTTTTAATGGTGGAACATGTAACCTGTTTCCAAGCTTGCAGCGTCTCCCTACTTTGCTGTATCAAATGACAGCTAGCTGTCACTATTTAAAATAAAAAAAAAATGCGGCTGTGTGGTGCTCTGCTCAGCCAAGCCATTTATTCACAGATTTCTGTGAATGGATAAACTACAAGTCCTGGCAGCCTTTGCATCTGTCGGATTGTAGTTCTCAATGAACTACCCAGAAACTGAGCGCTCTGGTAGTTCATCGTCTCTTTGCGTTGGTGTGTCTGCCTGTCCATACAAGGTATGAGCAGATACACTGACAAGTCTGCAGGAGTCCTGCATGGCAGCAGCTGCTGATTGTGGGTGCAGTGCTTTCCAGGCTCCCAGTGAAAAATTATAAATCTACATTACCTGCAAAAAGATGTGAGAGAGATAAAAGCTATCCATTTTAAGGGCTGTCTTGTCCCACGCAAGCCCAATATCCATTTTGAAGCCCTGTTAATGGCTAATTGGGATAGGGGGGATGCAAGCAGGCCATATGATCTACTTGTAATTATGCATATGTCATGTCTGTGGGCCTTCCCTGGAAGCTGGAAATCAATGTAGTAATCTGATCTCCACTTGCTGTCTGGTCCCTTGCCAAGTAGCTTCCCTGCTGCATTGTGAACACAGGAGGTCCCTCTTTTGGTATAGATGCCCTTCAGAGAACACTTTGCATTTTCTCATTGAATGCAGAGCTTTCTCTGATTGGATGAGGTGGAGATTGACTTCACCAGCATGCCTCTCCACTTTGCACTCTTAATGGTTGCAAAACCCTCTGAGTGGACAAAGTGTTCACTGGATGGCTCCTGAGCAGGGGCAGACTGACCATTTAGAAACTCGGGCGCTGCCCGAGGGCCTGGGGTCAGTAGGGGGCCCCCATGAGATGCCCCTGGTACTTTTTTCATAGGCTTTTTTGAGTTTGGGCAAGGACACAGGGGCCCCATGATCCCCTATTGCCGGGGGGCCACATGAGTTGTCAGTCCGCCCCTGCTCCTGACTAAGCGACCTCCTTTCCTAGGCAGCTGGGCATCTGTTAGGCACAAAATCTGGAGGCTAGTGGAGATCACTATAGTAGTGTTGTCTACTACCGTGATTTGCAGCTTCCATGAGGATTCCACAGGTTTGGTATATGCATATTTATATTGGTCCATGCTGCACCAATGTTATGATGTAAAAATTGCCATATCTGGAGTTTTTAATCTTCAATGTTGAAGTGTGCCTTTTTTAATGCGTTTAAGGTTCCCATAGACCTGAGAAAATTGGTAGCCAGTTTGAATGATGGTCCTCATAGCTATAGGCTGTAGTAGACAACACAAGAGGCACCACTGGTCAACTTGTCCAAAGGGACCTTGGGCTTGTTGCATTGGCAGATGAAATGCACTTTAAGATGCATGCAGTCTGCATTTTGAAATCTATTTCCTCAACCTGACCTGCTTCTGACCAAAGTTGCATTAGTATTTAGTGAAGAAGTGAAGAAGTTATGTGGACAAAAGGCCATTAAAGTGGAACTTCACTTTCTCAATGAACATGGACTATTTTTAATGCTAGTATTAATAGGAAAATGTCATACTTTTAACATTTATTTTTTTTACATTTCTTCAATTACTGCCTGGTTTTCATGCCTAGGCAAATGATGTCCTACATTCCTGGAGTCTTTAGAAGGGGAGGGAGGGTTCTCCACCAATGCCTGATGGATTCCAGGAAGTAAATGCTACATGAATAATCTGCTCTTACTCAAGATGGCCACTACCAGAAATACCAGGGGGTGTTTTTTTGTTTTTTTTTTTTAAATTCTCATCAAAATAAAGCACAGACATGGGTGGATGGGTGACTTTGCTTTGAATATTAACAATTAGCATCTTTGGTTTGTGGTGCTCAGATGCAGTGCAGTTCCACTTGAAGTGATTGGCTGTATTAGATTTTCTGGACCATTTGTTTTTCCCTCCTCCTATACTGACATAAACATGCATGATCAGCCCATGCCTGTTTATATCACTGCTTTGAAAAGCAAATTGGCACTCAGATCTTGCCTGTATGCCTTTTTTAATGTCTATGGTCAGCCAAAGAATACAGCGTGACTAAAAATAAGTCGGCAACAATTAGAGCTAATCAGTCCACATTATGTCTGCTGTTCAACAATCACAATCGGTTACTCATTAAAGATAATCCCTCTGTCGGGCACATAACTGCTCACCTTTTATTGTGCTGGGCTATCTGACGACACACTTTGTGTACAATGCTTAACAACGCGTATGTGTGTACGCCACAGCTGACATTCCTTTCTAGGGCTTTGCTTGTCATTCAGACTATTTCTGACACCGCTGACGTAATCGGCCGTACTGGAGAATATATTGGGTGGATCATTTATAGGAAAGCAGCATAGGTTCTTCGTATGCTGAAATAGAAACCAATCCTGTTCAAGGTGTAAAGTTCAGCATTTGTGGATTCTGCAGAAAGTGTCATGACTTTAATTTGTTGTAGTTTAGTAATTGTGATAAGCTATTAACAGATACAAAAAAAATCAAGTACATAGCCTTGCAATCTATTTTTGGCAAACATTGGGAGTAGAATGTGTTGTATTGAAAAGCTTAGTGATTTTAAGGGCTTGTTCATGTGTGCTTTTGATCTCTAAAGAGTTATCCATGTCAGGATCATGTCAGGATCATGGGAAGGTGTTTGTATCGCCTTCTCACCACCTGATTTAACCCCTTGAACCCCACAATGGCACAACACCATGCACGCGGTTGCGGGGTGCTTACTGAGCAATCCCATTCACTTGAATGAGTTTCACTTAGTGGGCACTGGGCCCACCAAAAAGTGACTGGGTATAATTTCAGCCATGATGCTTTGCATGTGTACACCCCTAGCCTCTGCAGCCAAAAAGGCATTGTTTGGGGGCAATAGAAGTTTGACTCTACTGTGGGGTTTTCCTGTCCATCAATTGCCAGTGTGAACAAGCCCAAATGGTAGCACTGGCATAGGATGCCCCCCTCTTCTTTTTTTTTTTTCTTTTTTTCAGCATAACTGTCCTGGTACAGTTCTGCATGGAAACCAATCAGCTTCCAAGTTTTATTGCCAAAGCCTAATTGAACAAACTGAGGTTTGGAGGGTGAAACATCTGGTGCAGTTTTGAAGAGAAACTATTCCGCTTCTAACCTCAGATTGTTCAATTAAGCTTTGGCAATAAAACCTGTAAACTGACTGGTTTCTATGCAGAACTGCACCAGATGTTTGCACCCTCCAGTTTTAGTACATCTCCCCCATGGTTTGACGAGTGGTGTGGCGCAACACCAGTTGCCTTCAAAGTCCTGGCCTCAACCCAACAGAACACCTTTTGGGATAAGTTGAACACCCAATTTGTAATCTAGGTCCCCTCTTCCTGTATGGTAACTATTTCCAAGCCCTTCCAGAAGAGTGGAGGCTGTGGTCTTGGCATAGAATGTCGAGAGTCCATAAACCTTTGGCCTTGCTCACAGGGAAGATTTCCATAGTGTGGAGAGGCGCTCTCCTTTTTTTTTTTTTTTTTTTTTTTAGCATCTGTAACTTCCAAGTGTTCTGTGAAGGCAGCTCATTGAAGTATAATAAAACCTGCAGTATGGATTGTCCTAATGCAATGTCTTTAGGCGTGAGTCCCAAATGTAGACCGTACATACAGTACCGTACATTCAGGGCCATTCACCTGCATCCCTGTCTCATTAGAAAGAGTGGCTGTATCTCTACAGCCACTTGTCTTAATAGACTTCAATGGGCTGTCTGCATTCAGTACCTGGAAGAAAAAACTGCCCCTTTCACACAATAAGGGCTTTATCGCTCATGTGAACGAGGCCATATGTTATGAATCGATTTCAGTATACCCAGCCTGCTTGAACTGGTCGAAATTAGATCCATACATGGCCAGCTCTAGTCCTACACTTTGCTCTGTAAAGATTTCATGTGCGCAGGGCTTATCTAAGGAGTAATTACATCTGTAATAGTATAGTATAGTTTATAATCTGGAAGGCTATAGCTTTTTTACTGTTCATGTGAAATTGCTCAACAAAAAAAACACTTCGGCTGAAGTTCCCAAAGGGGTGTAGGGGCATTCTGCTTGGGTAGCCTTGGCCAGCTGTTTCATTTTTGTGAAAATGCATTCTGTCTTCTTCATCAAGTAGTGTCTCATTCTGTGCCACAGTATGCTGACCATCCATGGTTCTATTGTACATATTTCATCTAGTACTGGGATCATGGAGATCTGGAGTTTGCATAAACATCAGTGTTTGACACCATAATTCTCATGTCACTGATATGTGAAGGGGGTCTGTTCTTCAAATGTCCCTTGGGAAAGCTTTTGAAGCATTTTTTTTTTTTTTTTTTTCCCTGAAAATCAGATTTAGTACACAACATTCGAGAGTCTATCATGACCGTTCATGTGAAATTATTTGAAGGGACAACCACAAATTTTTCTCGTATGATAATGGATCAAACTATTTTCGTTTTGAGTGGCCAAGACCGTGCATGCTGGGAAACAAAAGAATATCATACAATACAACATATTACATATTCACGGGAAGTTGTTTTCTATCTTACGAGAATCTTCTTAACTCTAGTAACCTATTTATTTAGTTTTTGCAAGCGAGTCTCATAAAAATGGATGACCATCCGTCCAATATTTTCAGGACTTGACCTTAACCATTATAGCTCCACCATAGTGGATATTTGAGGTTTGAGGGTCTCTCTGCAGTAGTGAGATACTTTAAGCTTTTCTGTTAGTGTTCACTGACACATGTGGCCAGGGTGCAATAAAACCAGGTGGTTAACCCAGTTTTACTACCACCTGAACAGACATTCAGCTGCTCAAGGCTGTACATGTGAAATGGGTAAGATGCCAGGTTTCCCAACTGCAGTAAAAATGAAACCTCATGTCTTACTGCAGCCATCTTGTAAGCATGTAGAATAGTGTGCCATTTACAGGGCTAAACCTGGTGGTGAGGAGGCAACATATTGCCACCTTACTGCCTGCCCAATGAGGCAACGGCCGCTGCACATGTGAGCACGTCCTTTATGATCTATATTTTATAGAAGACACATTTTCTGATCATTACTAAGTATTGGCACACTCTAATCTGCCAGTTAGTACTACAAGTATGCCTACTTATGCAATTTAGTGAGATTTAACTCTATATAAACCTAACCATTACAGTCCCATAGAAGATTTAATGTTCCAAAACTTCAAAAGTCTTTTCTATTCATTTTAACTCTGAAGTGTTCATTAGGAATAATACCTTTTTGATCTTTCCATGAAGGTACAGGGACTTCTAGTTTTTATATGGTGCCAATGTTCTGTCCTTCTCCCCCAGCTGTGCTCCTGTGTTATTACATGGGCTTCTCATGGAGATTACATACAACGGTTTCATCACATACATTGGCATGGCCCACTGTTGTGGCCATCAGGAAACCAATCTAGAGAAATGCCATTCAGTCATTGCTGGAGTCTCTTTGGACACAGGATGTGGATGCAAGAGGTCAGTAGCCCTGATATGCAAACTAAAAAAAAAAAAAAAAAAAATCCTTGGTGGTTTGGCAAACCTAATGTCCTCAGTCTAGGGTATGCATCTACTATAAAGGATAAGTGCTTTTATGTACTGATGGTCCAAACACATAGTTGCCAACATTACCAGAGGGCAGGCACTGACCTCCAATCATTCTGGGTGTCAGCTCTTGGAGGTCAATTAAACTGCTTTGTCACGGTGTAAGGTCAGGTTCAGAGACCAGTTGCTATAGCAGTAAAAGGCTTACCTGGAACCAGCAGGATAGGTACACCAGCGGATCCCCCTGGGAATGACGCAGGCTCATCTGAGGTGCGGGGTCTAAGTATTAACCGGTATTCACCAGAGCTCCTAATGGTGGAGATGGATTGGGCTGCGTGTTAATACCAGGTCGCAGATCTCAGGATCACCCCACCAGGGAATGAGCAGACTGGGAACCAATAGCGGATCAACAGGTTAGGGATCAGACGAAAGCAGAGTCGGTCACAAGCCAAGGGTCGGTCACAAATGGTAGCAGATCAATCGTGGTCAGGAACAAGCCAAAGGTCAGTAGCGGAGGTGTAGACAGCAGCAGGAACAGTAGCAGGATATTGGCTGGAAAGGCACAATAATCTGGCAAGAAGGAAGTCCAAGGACATGGCTTATATAGGAAGTTCATGGGAGGAGCAAGGAGTTCAAGATTCAAGAGCAAACAAGGCACAAGGCAGGATTATCCAATAGATGAGGCAAAGTGTTGTCCAGCATCCTAGGTAGCTCAGTGAGTAGAGTTACTGCCTGACACAGTAGAAGTCCCAGGTTCAAGTCCAGGCCCTGACATGCTTATTAGCAACCTTCCCATCCTTGTCGATGAAATTGCTACCTGCTCTGCCATTACAAACTATTTTTGCACTATATACAGTATAATTAGTGTGGTAGTCTATACTTAAAGCAATCCTGTGGATAATAAAACCATCTCAAACTGACAGTTACTTTGCATAGCTGTTACCCCAGACACCTCTGGATTATTTTTATTTATTTTTTCAGAATGACTTATGAGCCCTAAGTAGTGGTTTGTTCTAGAACAGTGGTCTCCAAACTTTGGCCCGGGGGGCCAGATGTGGACCTCTGTCCACTTTTATCTGGCCCTGGGGGCACTATTCCTCCTTCTGACACAAATAATGGAGCATTACTCCTTCACCTACTTGCCACAAACGCTATATAATTTTTTTTTTTTTTTTTTTTTTACTCACTAACCAACATACTTGACAGTGTTTCCTCCCACTGATGCTTGGCACTTCCTACTCCCACTGGCCACAATCCAGACCTTCTAAAGTATACTGACCCTTTATTTAGAATGTTTGGAGACTCCTGTTCTGGAAGATGCCATCTCTTACCCACCCTTCTGCCCCTCATTATGAAGGGTTACTAATGAAAAGGCATGGGAGGTGGGTTGGCGACCAAAGGATCTGGTCACCATTTGCATATTGGCATAGCCTAGGCAGGGTGTATCTGATTGTATCAAAACCACCTCCAATAGAGGTGATTTCTTGCGGTTTAGTAAAAACGTAAAGTAGTTCAATGGACGTGTATGGAATAAAATGTAAACGTTGCCGCTACGATTCCTCGAAGTGGGACTGTCCCGGCGTGCTGCTATCTGAATGTTCTGCAGTGTCTTAGGCAATCCTTTGGCACTCTCCTAACTCTGTCTCTAATTAGTCTCACAGTTTGGCTTGCAGTGTTTTCATGTAGGCTGGAAACAGATGATGTTGTTGGCTGTTTTACATTTTCTCCCTTTTTTTATTTATTCACTTCAGACGAAGAGAAAAAATTTTTTTTTTTTTTTTTTTTTACATTATTACAAAATCTTTTTTTTGTAGTACAATATTGACGTAGTATTAGGTCATTATAATATAAAAACATATTTAATGAAATGCTTAAAATTGGAACTAAGCCTAAAATGTTATGATAATGCTGTTCTACAATGAGACACCCTTACCTTCCTGCGTGATTTCCGAACACTCTGGCAATGCTGGAATGACTGACTCCTGCACGGGCTTGCATCGTGCATGGACATTTGAAGGGGCACGTGGCAGTTCCCACTGTGCCGGCATGCGGCAGTTCCCACTGTGCCTGCATGTCAACGCAGAGGATGGATGACAGCATAGAACCACGTCACCTTGACACGCCCCCTCGTGAGTAGTGTCCAATCGGAAATCAGGGAAGGCACCACATGACTTCAGCATGTCTAATAATGTTGTTGAGGCGAGGAGCAGCTAATCGTGGGAGAGCTAAAAGATGTAGGGAGAGCGATCTGTTGCTGGAATGCTGGACACACTCCCCCCTTCTCTAATGCCCGTGCATGAGAGATATACGTAATATATCAGTCAGAGCAGCGGAGGTGTGGTGACACCAATTTTTGTCATGTCGGGTAGGCATGTACAGAAATTTCAGTGGCCGAAACTTTTTTGGCCAGAGACACACCTATCTGCCTTTGGCCAATATGAAAATGGGCACCAATACAGGTGCTGAAAATAACCCTGTCGCCGTTCGATGGTTCTCGGCCTTACCTGAGAAACCATCGGACGATCCCGGCGCTGGGCATAGAGAGAGATAAGTGAAGGAAAGATGGCCTCCTCACCATCTCTATACCCTTGGAAGACCGGAGCAACATCGGTTCCGGCACCTTGTAAACAAGGCTTTTTTTTTTCTCTAATGCTTTACATTGTAGGAGAGATGTGGGGTCTTATTGACCCCAGATCTCTTCATAAAGAGGACCTGTCGCTGCTTATTTATATCACAAGGGATGCATGCATTCCTTGTGATAGGAATAAAAGTGATTAAAATTTTTTTTTCTTAAAGGGACAGTGTAAAAAAAATTTAACGTGCTGGCGTGTAGTGGTAAACGTATAGGTAGGCCACGCCCACATGAGGTATTGCCACAAACATCATAGCAAGAGCAATAATTATAACACTAGACCTCAAAAATTTCCATTGGTGACTAACTTTAAACTGGTAACCTGTAGAAATTTTTAAAGTACAGTAGTTTGCGTGCGCAATTTTAAAGCATGACATGTTGGGTATCGATTTACTCTGCGTAACATCAATCTTTCACATATTACAAAAAAATTGGGTGTGTATGGTTTTGTTTATCATGAAAGGATATTTTATTCCAAAACCATTGCGATTGAAATATATATTTTTAAAAACTGTCCCTTTTTTCTGTACAGTGTGGTTGGTTTTTTTTTGTTTTTGTTTTACAAACGCTTTAACTAGAACAACCCAAACTAAGAAATATTTTTTTTTTTTCTTTACTTGCCTAGCTATGAAAGACTGACCTACTGTTGTCTAGGGGCCGCAGACTGAGCCCAGGGCTCTTGTCAAAGCAAGAGCACAGGAAAACACGTGTAGGCAGGTTTTAGACCATCCCAAACCTTGTCGGTGGTTATCCTGAGGTGTTTTAAACATGGATGCCCAGCTGTACACTTTGAATGAAAGTCGAAGGAGAAGCTGTTAGCCACAAGTACCATCTATTTCAAGGGGGAGCAATGGCGGTCAGGCAAGGTTCTCAAACCTGTCCAGTTGCTTTTGTTCTCCAGGAAGATATGGCCAACGGGTGTCTGCTGTAGCCATAGACATGAAGTCTTTATCTGATGTGACTGGAACTGGCCAAGTTGGCTGTCTGTCATCTTGTGTTTGTGACCAGCATTAGATATCACATGCAGCATCTTGCAGATTAAAGGGAAGAAAACCTTGAGCCAAGCGGTGGTGTGTAGTGAGCTGCCCAGCCATGTTCACCTGTTCAGGCCTGACGTCAGGGATTGTGTATAGCAGACCTGGATCAGACCTAAATTCAGCATCCTCCTCTCATTCTCATTTTCGCCATCGTGTAGTTTGGTCACTGTAGCTTACAGATTTCCCAACATTGGGAAGACTTGCATGGAAAATATTTGAAGGGGTTTTTTTTTTTTCTGCATGTGCTTTGAAATATGACATTATTATTCTCTGGAAAATGATGAAATGAATATAAATTAATATCCTGGATATTTTGTCAGCCAGAAATCCCATCTGTGGCCTAACCATATGACAAACAACCAGCAACAATTACAGTGACACCAACACACAGAAACCTGCCAGGGAAGCAGATGCTGCATCTAAGGGAGATCTTGTTCATCACCGCACTTGTTCTGCTTTTGATTTATGTGCTTTAGGAGGAGGAAGGTATAGAGGAGGTGGAGGATGCTCTGTACTGCAGCCATTTTATGTTTGTCGTTGCTGCTGAATATTTAACCTTCTAGTCTTTTGTTCCATTCATCTGAGTGCTGGCTGATGGGGCATTTGATGTGGACTCTGCGTGGGTTTATGGGAAAGGATGCGGAGTCAACACCTTATTCTCCTGGAAGATGGTAATGGTTTATACTTTTTTTTTTTTTTTCTCCCAAAGAGAAATGGGGAGACCAATTTTCCCATGATGATGTCTGAGAGCCAAGCAAGTACTGCCTTACTTTTGTATGCAAGGGCCAACTAGGGTCTGGTGTATGAGAAGGACATGCTTATAGTGGATTGTTAATAGAACAGCCATTCCTCAGAAGTGTTCTGTAGAACCCTAGGGTTCCTCCAGAGGTGCCAGGGGTTCCTAAAAGTGGAAGAGAAGTCTAACTAGATCTTTTCCTAAATGTTCTGTCCCCTTCCTTCTGCCTAACGTTTGGGTGTGTGTTTGGGTGTGTGTGTGTGTGTGTGTGTTGTCCCTGCTCACGAACCCAGAGCTGTTGAGTGCCCCTTGCACAGATCTGTAGGATCAGATGCAGATCCCCCCACTTTCCCCCCCCCCCCCCTCAAGTGTACAATATATTTATCACACACACACACACACACGTATGTATATTGACACCACATTTTTGGTGCTACAGTTCCGGCACCAATGCCACTTGGCAGGACCAGATGCATGCCACCAGTGATATATTTAGCTATCTGTAGGACGGGCATTCTCATCAATACTGTAAAATAGGGAGCCTACTTGCCAATGGTACCTATGTAAGAAGCATTTTTTTTCCCACTGACTCCTAATTGGTTTTGGCAGGGGCTCACTAAGATCCAAAAATCATTAGAGGGGTTTCCTTGAGGTAAAAAGTTGAGAGCTGAGTCAGAAGGTTGCTTCTGTATATAATGAGCAAAAATGGCTACATTTTATGAAAACTATACATACAAACAAGATATTTATTTTGCTAATATACTGTTGATAACAGTGTTCTGATTAAAGTGAACCTTTAGCCAGTCTATGGACATTTAAAATAATGTAGCTGCAGGCACTGTGGAGCCATTCATCCTCGCAGATCATTCGGGTTGCACTTGTTTCTGAACAGCATATGGCACCTGCTGGTTGTCCCTTCTGCCAGAGGAATCTAGTGAAGAGGAGCTGCATTTCACTAACTCTGCTGTGACGTGAGGATCAATTGTTCCATGATGACTGCAGCCACAGAGGTCAGTAATGTGCTCTGGGCTTTACAGTACATCTGTGGCCAGACTATGGACAACAAAAATACACTTACAATGGGCCCCCCCCCCCCCACACACACCCAAACGGCAAGGATTAAATTATCTTTATGTATGGGGTGCTGGAATGAGGTGTAATTCCACACTCCAGATGGGTCCTTCTACTGATGCGACCTGTCCCCCGCAGAAGCTGCTAATTGCTGCAATCGCACTGTGTACTATGAAGGTTTAACAGCCCTGCATTATACATAATGTTGGAGGACAACCCACTGATCAAAGGTTCATAGAAGAAGGCAATTCTGGAGCAGGGCATGTAATATTGCCTGTTCCTGTACATCCTTCACATAATTTGCCTTTTTAACCCTCACCTAGGCTTTTTTCTTAACAGATTACATTTTATGATCCTAATTTTATCGTATCTGTACTAATTGAAAGACTCTTTCCTGTGTGTGGCATTTTGGTCAAATGGGTTGTCCACTATTGATCCTGTTGGAAGTGATTGATCAGAGAAGGAATTGGTTATTTATAAGTGTGCATGGCCACCATTACCTCCATAAACGGGATTAATTTCACGGAAAATAATTTTTTTATCTAAAACTATATTGGAGCTGTTTTGTGCTTACCGGGGTTCCTCTTCAATCCCAAAAATGAGTGTTTTTGTCTCAGGATAATAAATTTCCTAATACATAAATAGTTAATGCAAATTGTATTGAAATTTCCAGTGGTGTGTGTTTTTTTTTTTTTTTTTTTTTTTTTTTTTTTTTTTTTTTTTCTCCATGAGTGCTTAGTGTATGATAAGCAGGACAGAAGTGAAATGAGTGGCCTGTATTTGTCAGATATGTTTTTCAAGCACTAAGCTCTCATATCTAAACTCAAATGCAAATGCTCCCTCTTAATCATATTTCATTGTCTGGTCTAATGTTCGCAGCCCTGCACCCTGCTCAGAAAGTCGCAGACTGACCTCTGGTCAGTAAGTGTGTGTGTGTGTGTGTGTATATGTGTGTGTGTGTGCGTATATGTATGTATGTATATATGTGTGCGTGTATGTGTGTGTGTATATATGTATGTGTGTGTGTGTGTGTGTGTGTATATCCGAACAGCACTGCACTCACCCCAGCATGCCACCTGCACTTCTCCTCCTCGTTTTCCTCTCCTCCATCCCAAAAATCGCCTCCCTCTACCCGCCCACCCCCCCAAAACGGCTCTACATTGCCCCTTCACTTCTGCCCTCTCCCCACTACGGCACTCACCACCTCCTCCTGGTACTCCACTCCTCGGTCGACCCACGTGCCACCACTACCAGACCCACACGCTCCTGCACCTCCCATTCCCATGCCACCCTCCTCACCCTTCTCCTTCTCCTATCCGCTGGGGACATCTCCCCGAACCCTGGCCCCTCACCACCTCTCCCCCCCTCCAGGGACCCCCCTGCTCCCGCCAGCCGCCGCAACCCCCTCAACCTCATACCTGTGCACCTCCTCCCCACATCCATCCCCCCTCTCTCGGTTGCACTTCTGAACGCCCGCTCGGTTTGCAACAAACTAACTGCCATCCATGACCTCTTTATCTCCCGCTCCCTCAACCTCCTAGCCATCACTGAAACCTGGGTACAGGCCACCGACTCTACCTCCCCTGCGGCACTCTCTCATGGAGGTCTCATCTGGTCCCATTCACCAAGACTGAGCGGTCACAAAGGTGGTGGTGTCGGCCTGCTCCTATCACCGCTGAGCACCTTCCAGGTCCTCCCTAACCCCCCCTCCCTAACCTTCTCCTCCTTCGAGGCTCACTGCATCCGGCTCTTCTCACCCACCCCCTTAAGGATCGCAGTGATCTACAGGCCCCCCGGATCCATAGCCCGCTTCCTGGATGACTTCGCCGCCTGGCTTCCCTTCTTCCTCTCCTCTGAACTACCGACCATCATCCTCGGGGACTTCAACATCCCCATCAACGACAACACCCCAGCTACCTCTCGACTCCTCCACTTAACCACCTCCTTCGCGCTCACACAACACACTCAATCCTCCACCCACATCAATGGGAACACCCTGGACCTCGTCTTCTCCCACCTCTGTACCCTTAACCACTTCACTAACACCCCCTTCCCTCTCTCCGACCACCACCTCCTCACGTTCTCCATCTCCCCTTCCCCTAACTCCCCCCCCCCAGTGCGCCAAACCATCACCAGCCGCAACCTCCGCAACCTGCACCCGGCCCCCCTCCACTCGGCTGCCGACCGCTTGCACGACCGCATCCTTCCACTGTCATGTCCTGACCTAGCCACCACCGCGTACAACGACTCACTATCAGCCACCCTAGACTCTCTGGCACCCCTAACCACACGCAACATCAAACCCAGACCGCTCCAACCATGGCAGAACGACCACACTAAATGCCTCAAACGTCGCAGTCGTGCGCTGGAGAGACTATGGCGCAAAACCAGGTCCCCTCATGCATTCTCCCTCTACAAATCTGCCTTCCTCACCTACACCTCCTCCCTCCACGCCGCCAAGCAGGCCTACTTCGTTGACCTGATCAACACCCTCTCTAACCGCCCTCGCCGACTCTTCTCCACCTTCAACTCCCTGCTCTCTCCCCCCCCTCCTCCACTCAGTACCTCACTTACCGCCCACGAGATTGCCACTCATCTCCATAGCAAGATTGACGCAATCCGCAAGGACATAGTCAACTTGCAGTCTACCTCCCCATCTAGCCTCCCCCCTTCCATCACCCTCTCATCTCTCCCCTCCTCTGACCTTGCAACGGCACTGCCCCCCACCACACCCAAGGCCCTGCCTACCGTAACCCCCCCATCACTGCACTCCTTCAGCCCTACTACCACTGAGGAAGTCACCAGAGTCTTCTCAGAAGCCCGCCTCACTACCTGCCCCCTGGACCCTATCCCCTCTCAACTCCTCCGGTCACCCCCCTCTTCCCTCATCCGCTCCCTTACCCACATCTTCAATCTCTCCCTCGCTACTGGCGTCTTCCCCTCCCCCCTAAAACATGCGCACATCACCCCCATACTCAAAAAGCCCTCCCTGGACTCCACTGACCTCAACAACCTCAGACCAATTTCCCTACTGCCACTCACGTCCAAGCTCCTTGAGCGCTTGGTCTACGATCGCCTAAGCGCCCACCTAACTGACAACAACCTCCTTGACCCACTACAGTCCGGCTTCCGTCCCCTACACTCCACCGAAACTGCCCTCCTCAAAATCACCAACGATCTACTAACCGCCAAAGCCAAAGGCGACTACTCTGTCCTCCTTCTCCTAGACCTCTCTGCGGCCTTTGACACAGTCGACCACCCCCTCCTCCTTAATAAACTACTCTCCCTTGGCATCAGAGACACCGCTCTCTCCTGGTTCTCCTCCTACCTATCCCAACGCTCCTTCAGCGTTTGCTACAACGGCGCCACCTCCTCTTCCCTCCCCCTCTCTGTTGGGGTCCCCCAGGGCTCTGTCCTTGGACCCCTTCTCTTCTCCATCTACACCTCCTCCCTTGGCAAACTCATACACTCCCACGGCTTCAACTACCACCTCTATGCTGATGATACTCAAATCTACCTATCCACCCCTCACCTCACCCCCACATTCTCCGCCCGCATCACTCACCTCCTAAACGACATCTCTGACTGGATGTCGCTCCATTTCCTCAAACTCAACCTCTCCAAAACCGAGCTTCTCGTCTTTCCCCCTTCCCGTGCCCCCCCCCCCATCCTTTCCATCACTACCAACAACACCACCATCAATCCCGCCCCGCAAGCCAAGGTCCTTGGCGTCATTCTGGACTCAAACCTTTCCTTTCAACCTCATATCAAATCTCTCACAAACTCATGCAGGCTCCACCTCCGGAACATCTCCAAGATACGCTCCTTCCTTACCCCAGACACCACTAAACTACTCGTTCACTCCCTGATTATCTCACGCCTTGACTACTGCAACTCCCTCCTCACCGGCCTACCCCAGTGCAAACTCACCCCGCTTCAGACCATCCTGAACTCAGCTGCCAGACTCATCCACCTCACCAGCCGCTCCACCTCTGCCACCCCCCTCTGCCTCTCCCTCCACTGGCTCCCCATTGCCCAACGCATTAAATTCAAACTGCTCACTCTGACCTATAAAGCCATTCACAACACTGCCCCTAACTACCTCACCGACCTGATTCCCAGATACCACCCTACCCGTACCCTTCGCTCTTCACAGGACCTCCTTCTATCTTGCTCCCTGGTCTCCTCCTCACACGCACGTCTGCAAGACTTCTCCAGGTCCTCCCCCATCCTCTGGAACTCACTACCCCAACCCATCAGACTGTCACCTTCCCTCCTCACCTTCAGGCGCTCCCTGAAAACCCACCTCTTCAGGGAAGCCTACCCCACCCTCACCTAACAGCCGCTGCCCTTCCCTCCTCCTTCCACTCCATCCCCCACAGCCATTTCCTCCTGTACCTCTACCCCCTCCCTCCTAGATTGTAAGCTCGAAAGAGTAGGGCCCTCTTACCCCTTGTGTGCTGTTTGATGTTACTGTACTGTTTCATGTATTGTCCCCCCTCTATTGTACAGCGCTGAGCAAACCCTTTGGCGCTATATAAACTCGATAAATAAATAAATAAATAAATAAATAAATATAAATAAATGTCATCTGCATCAACAGCTAGGACCAAAGTACATGGATAAGATTGGGAACGTTGATTGACAATGGATTGGGAAAATGAAGGTTGCTGAGAAAGATAAGAGGAAATGACCGCAAGGAACAGCATGTATCAGAGAATTTTTAAAATATGTGCCGGATCTGATAGATGGAACTAAAGCAGCCTGCAGTAGTGACACGACTATTGCTCGATCTGGTAGGGATATAGTCTGAGATACCTACTGGATTGATGGTCTTGAAGGAGGCAGTCTACAAATCCTCTTATGAACCTATTGGCCCCTCATCTACCACGTCTGCCTCTGCCACTTTCTCGGCTCTGCTGGTCTGTAGTCACATACCAAGCACTGGGAAGCTGAGGGACACAAACAACCAACTAGCCCTTTAATTGTAGGGAAATGTTCTCCATGGACTAAAGAAAATGTGCCATGATGTCCCATTGATTGGTAGGCACGATGTTCTAAAGCACTGGATTCATCGTCTCAAACCTTTTCACATCCCTTTTTTTTTTTTTGGCAAACAAAACCAACTAGTTTTTTTTTTTTTTTTATATTGTATGGAAAGACTTCCATGGGCTAAAGAAAGCGTAGTATACATGCCATGACCATGGTGTCCCGTTGATTGGTGGGCATAGTGATAGTTGGGTGTTGCTAAAGGACTGGACTCATTCTGGCAAACCTTTTCTTTTTCTTTTTTTTTTTTTTTCTCCCCACACCTAACTTTTTAATTTTTATGCATTTGGAAAACTGTCAACTAATCCTTTTTCATTGTAGGGAAAGCTTTCCATGAGCAAAAAGTGTACTATGGTGTCCCATTTTGATTATGGGTATGAGTGGGTATTAAAGATTGGCTTTTCTTCTTTTTCTTCTTTCTTATTTCCTTTTTTTCCTTTTTCTTTTAGCATTTGACTGCAGGGCCCACTATGATCAATGTCTGGATAGTGAATGATCTCCATTCCTGGGCCACTATCCCCAGCATATCTTATTAGTACTGATCCAGTGGGCAAATAGCCTAGCTCAGGCCTCCCATGAGTGGTAGAACATTGTTTACATCCTTCAAAGCTATGAAGTCTATCCATTTAGCTGTAGTGACCATCCTAAGCTATCCTTATAACCATTTGAACTATTAATGGACCACCAGAGGCAGCTTAGTGTCTAGTACTTCTACCCTGCAACGCTAGGGTTTTTGGTTGAGATCCCAAATGGGACATGCACATTGCGTTTGCATGTTCTCCCAGTGCATGTGTGGGTTTCCTGTGCATGTATGGGTTTCCTCTGCAGGTTCTCCCAGTGCATGTGTGGGTTTCCTCTGCAGTACTCCTCCTGAGTATTCTGTTTTTTCTCCTACACTGTAAAGACATTCTGGTAGGCTAGTTGGCTCAACTGAGTGCACCCAAAAAGGCCTACTCTCCAAGTGTTTTGAGTGCCCCAGGAGAAAAGTGTTATAGGAATACACTTATGTGGAAACTGTAAGCAGTTGGCACACCTACATTTTAAGAATATGGACGTTACTGAATCATGGGTTGTTAAATTATGGATATCCCCTTTAAGTCTGGTGCCTGAAGAGCTAACACCACCTTAACCTACTTTAGCAGTCCTTTTTGGATGTTTGTACATTCTGATGAATTATTGATTGACTCTAAGGACACAAGCCATGGCAGAAGGTGTGAGTGCTATGGGACCCAGTATTGTCTGGCTACATATCGATTTATCCAGTCAGATGCTGTGTTAATATTTGTTTAGAATGTAATGTGTCTAAACCCAAGAACAGAAATGTATTCTAATGCAGCTTTCCAGTACTTCGATGTTGTGGCTTCATAAGTTTGTTTTGTGTGTGGGTTTTTTTTTTTTGTTTTTTTTTTTTGTACCGCACGCCCCCCATCCCTCCGGTGAATGTCCTAGGGTGATAACACTTATTGAGGGAGATGTACTAAAATTGTTGTGAACAGAATCTGGCGCAGCTGTGCATATTAACCAATTGGTTTACGGTTTTATTTTCAAAGTTTATTTTAACAAGTGACAGTTAGAAGCTGGCTGGTTACTATGCACAACTGTACCAGATTGTGTTTCTGTGCTCCAGTTTAATTCCCCCCCCCACCATTGTTTCTATGTAAAAGCAAGCCTTGTTATCCTAGGACAGATTTCCATTATATAAGGGAAGTGTCCTGTTCTTCACAAAAGTGAACTGGTAGAAACTGCTCAAGGAGCCAATCGGGTATGTAGCATTGTCACTCTGCTCTCTCCCATCAGTATGCTCTTTGCAGAGGTGAGCTCATCAGTGGGTGGCTTTATTTTTTACAGGGTTGGTAAGGGGACCTGTAAGTGTAGGTGAAACTGCAACAGAGCAAGCTTAGGTCTCCTCCCTTGTCAGCCAGGTCTGTGCTGTGTGACAGAGCTGTGTAAATTTCAGGGCTGGATGGACAGAAATGCAAAACCTTTATTAGGTAAAACCGTTGTGGGTGGTATTTTGGGTTGCTTTTTTTTCCTTAGGGGTGCTGGGTAATCCAGAAAGCCTTGTAATATTTGTGGGGCTTTGTTGAATCCTATTTCAGCAATAAAATTAAAAAGGCGCTAAAAATCAATTGTTAAGCTTGTGATAGATGGGTAGAAATTGTATTGAAAATTCTTAGAAAAATTAACTTGGCTTCCTAAAACCTAATTAGTAGGGTCAAATCAATGATATATATTTTTTTTTTTGACCATAGTGATGAGAAAATTCAAAGTAGCAGGATGGAATTTTTCATTTGGCAATGTCTGCTTTCCAAAATCAAATGTTTAAAAGCAAGCTAAATCTTTTGACATTCGAATGTTCTGAGAATTTTTGTAAAATATTTTTACTACAAACTTTCGTTCTTTCTTTCTTTGTCCAGCTGTGTCATTTAGGATGTACCAAAGTATGACTCTAGAAATCACAAAGGGAATGTGAAATAAATAGGAACTAGTTGAATAGGAATTAAATCTTATATAGTCTGGTAGTATGGAGGAGAATTGTGCAGATGCTGCAGGAAGGAGAGATCAGGGTCCAGGCTTCCTTCTCCATACTACATCAGGAGAGGAAGTAGCGGGGAGGTGGAGAGGCTGCATAATGTCTGTTCTGTGGGTAGCAACTAGTGGTGTGTTTGTGTGGGTTTTTTTTTTTTTTTTTTGCAGAGGCATGCGTTTCCTCGCTGTGTACAGTGCTGTGTATTGTGTAACTATGTACTCCTCCACAGACACATCCCCGGCTTATCTTTTATCCTCCAGTCAAACTTTAAATAGCAACTCCACTAGTAAAAGAACAAAAGATCAGGCACTGATAACATCTGCTGTAGCTGGGAAACCTGTCTTTTCTGTACTGTTCCCCATGACTTATTAGTGTCCCTTCCATTACTGTCATAGCTGTTGTATAGAAACATACAGGGATCCTGTAAATAGGAGTCTGGCAGGAACTCCTCATTGCCTGTTCTCACTTCAGCTATTCCCACAGGCTCACAACTGGGCACAAAGCTGGGCATAGCTGGGTCGTGGTTTTGTTTGTTTGTTTGTTTTTGTTTTTTGTTTTTTTATCTGATTTTGAAGTAAAAGGAAAAAAAAAAAAAATTCCAGTTGCCACAAGTGAGATGGATGAGGGAATCCTCCCTATTTTCTTCCAGCAGGGACTCCTCCACTCTCAGAATATGTATCGGCGTTGCAGCTGATCAACCAAACATTTTCTAATGTTCTATTCAACATAAGTTGTCCGTTTTATATTGACTTCTGTTGAGCCAAAATGGCCATAGATTGATCAGATGCAGCTGGTGGTTTTGTGTGTGTGTGTGTGTTCTTCTTCCCTTCTTCTTTTTTTTTTTTTTTTTTTTTTTTTTTTTTTTTTAAATTTAAACCCAGTGGTGATCAAATATCCCCAAAAGAAAGCGGTTTATGGGAAACGACATAAATTTCATTTTATGTACAGCGTTGCATGACTCTGCAAATTTCAGTTAAAGTAGCGCAGTGCCATATAGCAAAAAATGGTCTGGTCAGGAAGGGGGTAAATCATGTGAATAAAAGATGACCATTTTAGAAGCTGCTCTGGTCATGGTATAGTTGGTCCTTAGCGCTTTCGCCACCCCGGGTTTTTGTTTTTTTTTTGTTTTTCTTGTTTTAATAATTTAGTCTGCATGTACAGTTTCTCAGTCTTTTTTAAAAATGTAAAATTATCAGCTACATATTTGTTGCTGCTGACTTAATAGACACTTACCTGTCCATGGATCCAGCTGTCCCCCTTCCCCAAGAGGTTTGAGAAAGCTAGTTAGGTCCATATATATCAGTATTTTGTTGTGTGTTTGGTTTTTTTTTTTTTCTTTCAGGTATTTACCTTTTTAAGCTATATTTATATAATGGATATGGGCTGAAAGTGCACACTCATTTTAATTTGAGGGTATGTACATCCAAATTGGAGGAAAGGTTTAGGAATTACAGCTCTTAAAGAGTAGCCATCCCCCCTTTTTTTCAAGGGACCAAAAGTAATTGGACAAATATCATCAATAGAATAGTCATTTTTAATAGTTTTGTTGAGAATCATTTACTGGCAATGACTGCCTGAAGTCCGGAACCCATGGACATTACCAAAGACTGGGTTTCCTCCTTTCTGATGCTTTGCCAGGCTCTATAACTGCAGCTGTCTTCAGTTGTTCTTTGTGGGTCTTTCTGCCTTTTTGTTTTGCCTTCAGCAAGTGACATGCATGCTCAATTGGGTTGAGATCAGGTGATTGACTCGGCCATTGCAGAATATTCCACTTCATTTCCTTCAAAAGCTCCTGGGTTGCTTTTGCAGTGTGTTTTGGATCATTGTCCATCTGTTCTGCAAAGCGCCGTCCAATCAACTTTGCTGCATTTGGCTGAATCTGGGATGACCGTATATCTCTAAACACTGTAGAATTCATCTGGCTGCTTCTGTCTTCTCTCACATCATCAATAAACACCAATGACCCAGTGCCACTGGAAGCCATACATGCCCATGCCAGCACACTGCCTCCACCATGTTTTACAGATGACGTGTGCTTTAGATCCTAAGCTGTTCCAAGCCTTCTCCACACTTTTTTTTTTTTTTTTTTTTTTTTTTTTTTCTTCCAGTCATTCTGGTACAGATTAATCTTTGTTTCATCCGTCCAAAGAATTCTTTTCCAGATTTTAGATTTTTTTAGATTTTTTTTTTTTGGCAAAATCTAATCTGGCTCTTCTATTATCCAGGCTTACGAATGGTTTGCACCTTGTGGTGAACCCTCTGTATTTGCTTTGGTGAAGTCTTCTCTTGATTGTAGACTTTGACAATGATACGCCCACCTCCTGGAGAGTGTCCTCCACTTGTCTGGATGTTGTGAATGGGGTTTTCTTTACCATAGAGAGGATCCTGTGATCATCCACCACTGTTGTCTTCCATGGATGTCCATGCCTTTTTTATGTTGCTGAACTCACCAGTGCATTCTTCTTTCCTCAATGTACCAAACTGTTGATGTGGCCACTCCTAATGTTGCTGATATCTCTGATTTTTGTTTTGTTTTTGAAGCCTTACAATGGCCTGTTACACTTGTATGGACAGCTCCTTTGAATGCATGATGTAGGCTCACAGCAATAGATTCCAAATGCAAATACCACACTTAGAATCAACTCCAGACCTTTTACCTGCTTAATTGATTAAGAAATAATGGAGTAGCCCACACCTGGCTATAAAATGGCTTTTGATTCAATTGTCCAATTACTTTTGGTCCCTTGAAAAAGGGGGGGTTGCTACTCTTAAGAGCTGTAATTCCTAAACCCTTCCTCCAATTTGGAAGTACATACCCTCAAATTAAACCTGAGAGTGTGCACTTTCAGCCCATATCCATTTATATAACTATAGCTTGAGTATGTTTTGGTAAATACCTGAAAAAAACTAAAATTGTGCCTGTGTCCAAATTTATATGGACCTAACTGTATATAGAGATTCATAGGTCGAGGGATATAGAGATGCTGAGATATAGGGGGATTTGCAGGTCAAGCGAGGTGTAGGGGGATTTGCAGGTCGAGAGGTATAGAATTGCATAAATACATGGATACTGTATATAGATAGAGATCCATAGGTACATATATTTATAACTGGAGAGAAATCTTGACAAAGTCACACAGACTCCTAGTTGGAGATATCTAAATGGGTATTATAGATGGAAGTACTTGGAGATTTATTGATATCTTAACTGCTACTCTGAAGGCTAACTCTCATTGATCTATGTAATTTTTTCGTTTTTCTGAAAATTAACCTGGCAATTACTATGTGAAATGCTTTTTTTTTTTTTTTTTTTTTTTTTTTTTTTTTTTTTTTTTTTTTTGTGCTTTCAAATATCAACACAAAAAAATCTAAATATTTGTTCTAATATTTCTAACCTGCACTATGCTGTAAATATTATCTAACACAGGGTTTGGATTTTTTTAAAGAAACAAATATCTGTTCAAAGGAACGGCAGACAGTAACAATATTTGTGTTCCATTGTTTGATGCCGTTGACCGTTCTTTTTGGACAGGACTGTTTGTTTTGGGTTTTTTTCCCCATTAAATAAATACGATTTGGTAGTCTGTCAGCTTTTCCCTTGGCAGAAGGAACACGGCTAGGACCTGTCATTGAAATGCGCTTTTTGCCATCAGTCCTAATTGATTCTTTGCCAGACTAGCGTTTGATCTCCCCGTTGATCTTTGCGGACCTTTTTAAACAAGTTGTCATTTGTCCTTTGTCCATTGTATATTTGAAGGCTAAACAGCGCCGAAGAAGGCAGGCCCACACTTCAATGGGATCATAATCCTGTTCACCCACAGCCGCTTATCTGAAGAGAGAATTAATCAAGCACCTCTCAAGGCTGCAACTGGCATTTGTGTAGGCTGAATGACTGACTGTACGTGGGCCGTATTGGAGGCATTGGCTTCAACAAGTCCGCCTTGAAGTACTGTGTTTTTTGCATCTAAACTGACAATTTAAAAAAAAAATTAAAAAAAAAAAATTGCAGTGTGAGAAACAAAAAATCCTTTTACAGTAATTGGAAAATCTGCGAGGACAGAAATATGGCAGTTGAGACAGAAGGTATGTTTTTTTTGTTTTTTTTTTTTGTTTTTTTTTGGGGAACTTTTTCTATCTACTTTATAAATACTCCTTAATATTTTCTTAAATATTTTACAAAAAAATATACGGTGTAATGGCGGTTAGACTGAACAATGCTGATCTTGCTGATGAGCAGGCCTAGCACTTTCTCCCACTTGCTGACTACCTGGAATAGGCAAGTCAAGCAAGCAGTGTATTGGGTCCTGCTAGGAAGGAGGTGAAGGAGGAGGGGGGGGGGGTCCTTCCATGTAGGTTAAAGGAGACTTCCTCTTCAAAGGCTTTGCATTATTCAATCGCTTCCTTCTCCGCAATCTAAAGCCCTTTTTCTGCATGCCTCCATTCTCACCTAGATAAGATTACAATGTAACCTGCTGTTGGTGCATCCCAGAATATGCACAGCAGTCCAGTAGGTATTAGCAGTCCTGTAAGTATATTTTTTACGGGGGGGGGCAGCAAACTAGTAGGTGAAGTTCCCCATTAAGTGATGTGTGCAAGTTTTTTTTTTTTTTTTTTAATTCAGGTCTATTTAGGCACAACAGCTGTTTAAATCCTAAAACAGCAAGATAAGTGAGCGCTAAAAGATAAAATCAGCAGCTATGCACCGCAAGGTACCATATAAAACCTTTAAAGTAATAGAGTTAAATAAGGTGCAGCACTAAATAATTCATTATGTATCAAAATGTTCTTACTTAAACATCTAAAATCACCATAAACAATAAAAATGTGACACAAGTGCAAAGACAAATGCCACTCAATAGTGACTAATAACGTGAAAGAGTGTTATACAGTGAGGGGATATCTGACCAGACCTATTAGGATCCTTGATGTCCTGTGGTTACCTGTTATATGCGCATTTAGAATTGTGTATCTGGTGAGTGTGCAATCTTTACACACCTGTCACCTTACCCACGGATCCAGCCACTGGATTTTGAAGATCATTTGGGATCTTATGTGCACTTATATTGTGGACTTTGTAGTGTACAACACTCTTTCACGTTATTAGTCACTATTGAGTAGCATTTGTTTTTGCACTTGTGTCACATATTTATTGTTTATGGTGATTTTAGATGTTTAAGTAAGAACATTTTGATACATAACTAATTATTTAGCGCTGCACCTTATTTTACTCTATAGCTGTTTAAATCGACCTCCAGAATGGTATGGCTCTTAAAACTGAGCACATTTTGACTGCAAGCAGTACAGCATTTACCCGACTAAGAAAAGAAAAACATTTAAAAAAAAACCTTGGAATAAAAAGTAGACATGGTACATATTAGTGCTGAAAATATAAAAGAAAATTACATTAAAGATTTGTCACTTTTTTTTTTTTTTTTTTAATCCACATAATCCAATTTTTTTTTTTTTTTATGTGTGTTCTGGTTTTATTGACAGTGTATGTGTAAAAAAATAAATACATTTTTTGCTTGCCTCAATAGGTGCTTATAACATGTATAAACAAAGGTGAAGTGCATATGGAGCAGAAGTCTTTTTTTTTTTTTTTTTTTTTTTTTTTTTTTTTTTTTTTTTTTTTTTTTTTTTTCCTTTGACTAGTAGAAATTGCAATACAGCTATAAATTTTGAGTCTGTGTGAATTTTTAATCTTGTGATAGCCCGGATATTATGAGTGGAAGTGACTCATTTTGAAAATTCCCCTTAACTTTACTTGCAAAATGTTTTCTGCTGGAGGATGAATTAAAATAGAGATCATTTATCATGCACACATTCTGTTCATTTTAAAATCCTACCATATTTTGGAAGCTTTGTGTGGGTGGAAAGTAGTAGACAATTGGCTAGAGGTGATGAGGTTAGTCAGGCTTAATCTATAAAGGATAGACCGCTTAATACCTCTTGCAGGTCTTATCCTTCCCGTAGTTTGTTATTGGACGGTGAAAGTAGAAACCGGTTGAGTGATGCTTTCGTCTGTTGGTCACTTTGCTCTCTCCTCATATCAGCATGTTCTTTGTTAGCATGAGCATTGCAGCACAGCTTAGAGTGGCTTATCCTAAATTTCTGTCTGTCTGAGCTCTATTGTATTTCTAGTCAAATTCAGGTACTTGCACTGTTCTATTTCTCTTTTTAGTTTTTTTTTTTTTTGGTACCTTTTTTATATCTGGCTGGAGTTTGTCAGATTGCAGAGACTGACTAATTATTTCTGTCTCACAGCAAGAGTGATTGACAAACCCCTTTCTTCAGTCACTTTTGGTGTTCTGTACACAGCTTCTTGTATTTTAGGTTGTCAGTTTGTGGTGAAAGTTGCCTAATGAGGCCCACAGACTCAAAGTATTTTTTTTTTGAAACCTGGATGAGACTTGTAGATAATTAGGATGACAACAGCAGCTTGGCATAGAGTTAGAACCATGGAGACCTACTGTAGATAAAGAAATGTATAAATAGTAAGGGGCCAGTATAATTTAAATTTTTGGTAGATTTCTCCTAAAAATTCAACTGAACCTTGCTAAAAAAACCAAAAAACTCTGGAGTAGAACAGTAAATCAGGCCATTGATGATGTGATATTCTTTCCAGGCCCCCTTTCCCCCATCCACACTGACAATACTTCCTGTGGAGCTATTATGTTTTGCCGTGGGGAACCTTCCCAGCTGGCAGGACACAATGATCACTGCCTACGGCTATAGTCATTGGCAATAGTCACGTGTTGGTTGTACCCGAGTCAATCGATGGATTGACCTGTGCACAGCCAGCCTGCCCATAGATGGATCGAATCTTGGCCGGTGTCTGCTGAACCGCCCAAATTCGATCCATCTATGGCCAGCTTAAATGTCTAGTGTCTTAGTGGCCATTTGGGTGGTAAAGCAGCCCATAGGAATCGTAAGACAGGAAAATTTAAATTAAGCCCTGGATGCAGATCTCTGATGTCGGCAGCAAAATTTTATAGAGTAGTGTAATTTTTGCTGCAGACATTGCCGTGTAACACAGACTGTGCTCTTGTATATCGACTGCCACTGATTTGATTGTTCAGAGGCTTTGAGTCCATGAAACCTTACTCGCCTGTTGAATTTTTGTGGAATCGTTAAAACTTTGCACTTCTAAGATGTTGTTGTGGGCCTCCTTATTGGCTTTATACAGAGTAAAAAGGCTAACTTTTAATATTGGGGCACTTGCTTTTCCAGGGATGTCCTCACCCTGAGCTGATTCTTCAGTTGGCTTTTGGGTGCTGGCGCCGCCATCTTGATTAAGGGAAACCATCAGAGAAGCCTTGTGGCTTCAGCGCCGGTTTACTACAGCATGAAGCGTACTGTGCTTTTATGAATGGGCCACAGTCCTCTGGTACCTTGGAAGTATCCCAGAGGGCTGTGGGGGGATGAGCTTCCAGCTCAATTCACTGTGGCAAATGTGGCGGCCAAGGGGGGAGGAGGCAGAAAAGTGGAGCTTCCACTTTTGGATGGAGTGCCACTTTAGTATGTCAAGGCAAAAAAAAAACATGCAGTACAGCTATACCTTTCATACACACATTTCCCATGGGTTTTATCCCTCCATAGACCCTGCAAGTACAGAAAAATACATTCTCTGAAAAGCACTTGGCTCATGATATCCTTGTGTTCTGAGAATTTCCAGTATTTTTGTGGACCGAATGGTGTCGGCCCTGCCCAAATGTGTTTTTTTGCTAAACTACTGAATCCATCCCCGTTCCCTTAATGGTATATTAAACACACCAAAAGGGGAGCAAATAAGTTTTAGGATTTGGATACATTTTATAACAAAGTAACATATATTTGTTTCGGGTTTGCCTACATTCCATACATTTTTAATTTAAAAGTATATACCTGGAAGTGAATTGGCAGTTTCTCCTAAAATAATGCAGTGAATTATAGGCAATTTAATCAAGCTGTCACCCCAAGATGTAGATCTCTGGCGCTTTGAATGTATGTCTATCAAGATATTTTTCCCTCTATTCTGTCATTTGGAGTCGTGCTCCTTTGCTGAGGAACATGTCATCTGTCATCCACTATCTTGTGCATCAGCCTAGTGTGTTTTTTTTTTTTTTTTTTTTTTTTTCCCTGTCCTTTTGGACTCTGGGGGATGTTCATTGTGCAGACACTACTTTTTTTGTCCGAATAATGGCTCTGCTTTTCATATACACTGGAAGTTTTTACAGCTGCTGTTTTTGGCTTTTATTAAATTATTTTCTGCAGCCAGTAAACTCCCCAGCATGTTATCCTATGTGTCCATGCACACACAGACTGTAATCCACGTTTTTTTTGGCTTGGGGGGGACCCCAGAACTAGTGGATTTCTAGAGGAGTTTTTTTTTATCTGTAAAAAAGCTCATACGCTGCAAAACGTGGTGAATTGCGGCAAACGGTTTGGATTTTTTTTTTTTTTTTGAGCAGAACATTTAAAAAAAAAAAAAAAACCTGCCGCAAAATGCTAAACAAACGTTAACGTGCCTTTTATACAGCTAATGTTACCAGCGTTATTAAAACGCCAAGTGTTCATGGAGCTTGATGGTGAAATGTTCAATCTTTTAGGAGCTACTCTTACAAGGGAACCTATCCTCTTGCTGTATGAGGGGTTATGTTGGTATTAGCTTGTTAGAATTTTTCTTCCTAGCACCACATGCTAAACCATTATACCCAATGCTGCAAACAATACACTTCATCCCCTTTTATTAATGCACATCACTGGGAGAATTAAGTGTTTATGCTGATGATTGATTGATGAAGCATCATTTTGAAATTTAAAAAATATCAACCATTCACTATGGCAAGCATTGGGTTTATTCAGTACAGAAATTCTTATCTCCTTTGAGGAACTGATACTAATGTCTGGATGTCTGTACTAAAGAGAAACAATCAAAATAACACTGAAAAAAAAAACTGCAAGGCAGTGTGCCTTATGCAGGCCATTGACAGGTTGTTTATCGGCCGAATTTTCGTCCGCACGAAACATTGGCCGATATTCACGCCGTTAGTGGGGCATTTTTCGCGGATGTTCTCATTTATTTTTATCGGTCATGCTGAAAAATCCACAAAAAAGGCTGTTTTTCGTGGACATTGGTGGCAGCATAGTCAACGGCACCGACCGATTTTTTGTTTATCGGCCGACAATTCGGCTGATAAATGACCCATCTATGGCCAGCCTTAACCCAAGACAGCCAATCAAGTCTTTTGTATTGAAGGATATAACAAAGTAAAATCTGATAGGTTGCTATGAGTCACTACTTGATTCAGATGATCTCTGATCTTTGCAATGCCAATTGAACCATGAAAAACTTGTAGATAATCAACAGGTAGGGGAGATGGTGAGAGGTCCATGAACAAAAGTCATTGCACTCAGAATAATGTATTTAGCAACTGAGTTGTGGCTCATGTGTACTAGGAAAGTCCACAAAGCAAACCAATGTGTTTTGGGGTGGAGGGATTAAGGACAAATGGCTATGTCATGCTTCTCAGCAACTAATTACTACTTTATTTGACTTATTTATTGCATTTTTGAAATGTTTTTGAAGGCATTAAACTTGAGGGCATAGCCCATAAAGCAATGTCAATCACTGGCAAGGTGAAAACTGCCAATAAAGCTGTGACGAAACACATGAGTGGGTGGGCTGGCAATGCTTTTAATGTCTGAATCTCTTCAGAGTAGTGGGATGTGCCCCTACGCAGCCTTTTTTCTAGAGTTCAGGCTCCACCCAGTCACCTCATGTGTTGGTGGCCAATCCTAACGGAGACCCTTACCCTCCCTGTTTATAGGTTGTTGTCCATGTAGCTGTCAAGTTTCCAGCACTCAAGACTCCCTTTCCCTGGGTGGGGCAAGGGACCTTCATTACTTGAACAGTGTACAGCCCTGACCAAACATTTTGAGAATGACACAAATATAAATTTTCACAGTCTGCTGCTTCAGTGTTTTTAGATCTTTTTTTTTTTTTTTTCAGATGTTACTATTTTATTAGGTTAAGGAAAGAGTCAATATTTGCAGTGTGAGTCAATATTTGCAGTGTGACCCTTCTTTTTTTTCAAGACCTCTGCAGTTCACCCTGGCATGCTGTCAATCAACTTCTGGGCCACATCCCGACTGATGGCAGCCCATTCTTGCATAATCAATGCTTGGAGTTTGTCAGAAGTTGAAGGTTTTTTTTGTTCACGCGCCTCTTGAGGATTGACCAAGTTCTCAATGGGATTAAGGTCTGGGGAGTGTCCTGACCATGGACCCAAAATTTTGATGTTTTGTTCTCCAAGCTACTTGGTTATCACTTATGCCTTGTGGCACAGTGATCCATCATGCTGGAAAGGCATTGTTTATCCCCAAACTGTTCTTGGGTGGTTGGGAGAAGTTGCTCTCAGAGGCTGTGTTCTTAGCCAAAATTGTGAGTGAGCCCACTCCCTTGGCAGAAGCAACCCCACACATGAATGGTCTCAGGATGCTTTACTGTTGGCATGACACAGGACTGATGGTAGTGCTCACATTTTTCTTTCCTGGACAAGGTTTTTTTTTCCGGATGCCCCAAACAATCTGAAAGGGGATTCATCAGAGAAAATTACTTTACCCCCAGTCCTCAGCAGTCCAATCCCTGTACCTTTTATAGAATATCAGTCTGTCCCTGAGGTTTTTCCTGGAGAGAAGTGGCTTCTTTGCTGCCCTCCTTGACACTGGGGCATCCTCCAAACGTCTTCACCTCACTGTGCGTGCCGATGCACTCACACCTGCCTGCTGCCATTCCTGAGCAAGCTCTGCACTGGTGGTGCCCCGATCCCATAGCTGAATCAACTTTACGAGACTGTCCTTGCTGGACTTTCTTGGGCCTTCTTCACAACAATTGAACCTCTCTCCTTGAAGTTCTTGACGATCCGATAAATGGTTGATTTAGGTGCTGTCTTAGTAGCAGCAATATCCTTGCTTGTGAATTGCTTTTTGTGCAAAGCAATAATGACTGCAGGTAAATTAATGTGTGTCGTTCTCAAAAGTTTTGGCCAGGGCTATAGTGTGGATAACCATTCCTGAGGCTGTTTGCTGCTTTACACTTCTTTTGGATGCAGCAAGTCCTAAAAAGGTTGCAACAACATACAGTTGGGAATGATTTATGTATATTTGATACAATAACTAAACACTGCAATTAAAGTAACTTTTCAGCATTACATGATGGATGCACTTTTTTTAAGCTTGGCAGTCTTGTGTACACCCACCACATACTTAAAACATGTTGCAGTAGGAAAACAGCACTGATTACAGCTCCTTTGCTGAAGTTAACTTTATATGGGCATGAGTAACTCAGATTTACTAGTGTTTGTTTCATTATGGCCTAAATCATTTGTAGCAGTAAGCAAGAAGAGCAGTTATATTGCAAAACATTGTCTTCAACATTGAGCAGAGTAGTTCATCAATGGGTATCGGTCACCCACAGAAGAAGAAGAATAAGTAATCTCTATGCATAATATTTGATATGTTTCTAGGGTTTTGATGTTTTTGTTGCCATTAAAGTGACCCTGCCGCTTTGGCGCACCCTGTACAAGAAAGTGATTTACTTACCTTTTGTGGTGGGCTTTAAAGCCTGGTATATACTAAGTTCGTGGGTTTTTCTTTTCTTTTTGTTCAACCCAATGCGCTGAATGGGGGAAAGAAAACTTGGATCGCTGTACCAAAACAACCAATGTTAGTACAGCATTTTTTTCTCCGCTGTGCTGTTGTATAACCCCCCCCCCCCCCCCCCCCCCCGCAAGAACACATCAGCCAGCGCTTGCAGCTGTTGGTCGGCTGCTGGTTTTCCAGCATGCTTGTTTGACAGAAGCCAGTTGTGAGATCAGCTTCTGTCATACACACGGGACGAAAATTGACTTGTTTCTACCGTATGGCTGATTTTGGGTAATATTCGGCCCATGTACCGGGCTATGGTCCAGTCTTCACTTTCTACCAGAATCTTCCGCATGCAACACTTTCAGGTTGTTCCGGATGCCTGCACAGTGTGGTTCTACAGACAGGCCAGTGGGATGAATAATGGCCCAAAGCAGTAGACCAGACATCTGGACGTATTAATAACTGCAGCTATAGTTCTCTAAAGCTGGCTATAGATAATCCATTTTTTGTTCAGCTTGCTGGCTGAAAAAAATAGAAGATTCCTCCATCCCCACAATCTAGGTGGATAGAGGAATCCTCCCAGAGACATTATATACTGATCAGCAGCTGCATGCAATGGTCAACAATAATTTTTCAACAAGCCCATTTGACAGACAATTGCTAATTACCTTCTGTTGACAACACATGGATTGAAATTCAGTCGGTCCCTGCTGAAACATCCTTTTAGGCTGGCCACAGATGGATAGAAATTTGTCTAAGGTCACCTTTGGGAACATGTTCCACTGGTTTTTAACTCACTGCTGCAGGTGCTGCCCACTGACCCAGGTTGGTTTTAAAGGTGCAAGCTACTGATCTGTAACAAGCATGCTGGATGGGTGTCCAAATTTCTGAGACTTAAATGGTTGTTCCAGACCTTTAGCTGGCTAGATGTTGAAGCCAATAAAGAAAAAATTTAACCTAGATGGTATATCTGTGCTGTTATGCTGCACATTCTTAAGCCTTGGCTTTAAGCTGGTCATGCACAGATTTTTGTTTTGAGTGTTCATTAGAACATTCTTGCTGTCAAGGAGTCAACTAATTTCATTCAAAAGCCTAATCTATCATCCAGAACGCCAATTTGAATGGAATCCCAAATGCATCACAGGTTTTATAACAATATGTATGATTTTCCTGAACAAAAACATTCATTGTTAGAACTTTGTTCACAACAAAAATTCCATTCTGTTCTTTTTGTGTGTGAAAAAAAACAAAAAAACAATAAAAATCCCTCTGGCTCCTGGATTGGACATATTGGACCGTGAATTCTATATCCATTTAATTTTGGATAGAGTGAGGAAGATTTTTCGAAGTCCTGATGGGATTTTACTGCTATCAAAGACTGACTCATTCCCATTAGATCTCTGCATGAGCAAAGCACAGGTTCACTTTATGAATGGTCAACGTATTTATTTGACCAATCAGATTATTTCAGTCAGCCTTACGTTGTTAAAGATTAGAAGCACAGCTCATATATCTGCATCTGAATTATCTGCTTTGCTGCATAGTTATGTGATGGCTTTGAGGCTTTTTTGTACAAAATACAAAATAACGACATAAAAATGCTGCGTAAAGATATAATGGCATGAATGGCGGCACATCTTAGCTCAGCAAGCTCCTTGACAAAGATTCCCATAATAGCCTCACTGAGCTACATTACCCTTGAAGAGCTTTTCCTAAAAATGGAAGAGCCACAGGCAGTGCTGTCACCCCTTGGGGCTCATCATGTTCTGTTGGTAATCCCCTCTAGTCCAAGCAGAGGAGACTTTTCTTTTCTAACCCTTCCTTGCTGAATAGATCTGAGAGCCGTCTGATTTGTAGAATTCTATGGCACTGTTCACTGTGTTTCCCATTAATTATGGCTGGCATCACGGGCTGATAACTTAATACAAAAACACTGGTCATGTTTGTGTGTCCTATGGAGGTTCACACATACTGGGCATTATCCTAGTGCTTTTATTTAATTTATGTGGAATTACTTGTGTATGGCTTTTCATTATGTGTGTTTAGTAATGTGTTCAGTAGTCCAAGCTTATGAGAAATACATGTCTTATTGTTGCAACAAAAGACTTGGTCTGCTCAAAGCAGGAATGAGAAAGTGAGCTATTTTGGCACGCTATGCCTCTTGAAGACCCAGAATGTGTGGTGTGTGTGTGTGTTTTTTTTATTTGCAGAAATTCGAACATTTTGTCACATTTTAACACCATCTGTATACCTACTGGGAGATGCAACAAAGTGAGGGGGAGCCCTATGTATGGTTGTCACTGGAAGTGAGTGGCTGTCTTCAAGTGGTCAGTCTTGTCCTGGTGTCAACTGCTAAAGATGGGAATTCCCCTCATTTTGTAAAAGTTCACTTCCCATTCTGGTCATATGATAAAAGGTGGGAAATTTCCCCAAAGGTACAGACTGCATTTTTGATGGAGGTTCCATCCCTCTTCATTCTGGGTCCTACTTAAATTTCAACATGGGAGATTGTTGCAGGCTGGATTTTGTGTTTGCCTAATTTGACATTTCAGTTAGAGGTGTTAACAATGTGGCTTAATCTCCGTTTTTAATGTCCTCCAACTGCAAATCTAAACAAGTAGACTTGAGTGTTATGGATGCACAGATCAGGGCTGTAGCTGGTGATTGAGTGGCTTTTATTAAACAGGGTAGTTGATCTGAAGGTAGATTTCTGTGGCCACACACATCCCTGCTCAAGCAAATTTCGATCCATTGATGGCCACCTTAAGGATTCAGAAATTCAGCAGCTATTAATTTCTTGTGGTTATTAAGGGTGCATACCAGTACCATAATTTCAGGGGGTTGAAGCAAGCTGTTTGCAACCGTAAGTATAATAATTTTGTGTGTGTGTGGTTTTTTTTTTTTTTGGTTTTTTTTGAGATTTTGGCATAGTTGGCCTAGAGGTTTGAAATGGTTTGAGGGTGATGCACAAAGGTGACTTCCTGTTGCCGTCCCTTCATTGTCCAGCCAACAGGCTAGGGGGATGAAAGTTGATTAAGGAATCAGAAATACAGCAGCCATTATTTTCATGTGATCACCAATCAGGTGGCCAGAGTAAAATTTGCATATTTTCAGTTGAATATGCTTGCAGCTATAACCATAAAAGGACATACACTATATTGCCAAAAGTATTGGGACACCTGCCTTTACAAGCACATGAAATTTAATGGAATCCCAGTCTTTGTCCGTAGGGCTCAATATTGAGTTGGCCCACCCTTTGCCGCTCCTAACAGCTTCAACTCTTCTGAGAAGGCTGCCCATAAGGTTTAGGAGCGTCTATGGGAATGTTTTGACCATTCTTTCAGAAGCGCATTTGTGAGGTCAGGAACTGATGGTCGAGAAGGCCTGGCTCACAGTCTCCGCTCTAATTCATCCCAAAGGTGTTCTATCGGGTTGAGGTCAGGTCTCTGGGGTGGAGAAACTTGACTGGCCTGCACAAACTCGCTCATCCATGTCTTTATGGACCTTGCTTTGTTCTCTGGTGCGCAATCATGTTGGAACAGGAAGGGGCCATCCCCAAACTGTTCCCACAAAGTTGGGAGCATGAAATTGTCCAAAATGTCTTGCTATGCTGATGCCTTAAGAGTTCGCTGGAACTAAGGGGCCAAGCCAAACCCCATACCATAATCTGCCCTCCACCAAGTTTTACACTTGGCACAATGTAGTCAGGAAAGTACCGTTCTCCTGACAACTGCCAAACCCAGACACATCCATCAGATCGCCAGACAGAGAAGTGTGTCACTCCAGAGAACACATCCCCACCGCTCTAGAGTCAAGAGGCAACGTGCTTTACACCACTGCATCCAACGCTTTGCATTGCACTTGGAGATGTAAGGCTTGGATGCAGCTGCTAGGCCATGGAAACCCATTCCATGAAGCTCTCTAAGCATTGTGCTAATCTGAAGGCCACACAAAGTTTGGAGGTCTTTAGCTATTAGCTCTGCAGACAGTTGGCAACTTCAGCATGCACAGACCCTGCTCTGTCATTCTACGTGGCCCATCATTTCGTGACTGAGTTGCTGTTCCCAGTTGCTTTCACTTTGTTAGAACACCTCTATCAGTTGAACATGGAATATTTAGTAGCAAGGAAATTTCGCTGATGGATGCAACCAGTTGTGGTACCACGATTGAATTCACTGAGCTCCTGGGAGCGACCCCTTCTTTCACAAATGTTTGTAGAAACGGTCTGCGTGCCTAGGTGCTTTATTTTATACACCTGTGGATTTAGGTATTCCAATCCTCCATGGCCAATGATTTGCAGGGGTGTCCCAATACTTTTGGCAATATAGTGTAAATGTAGAGCAAAAGAATTGAGGTTCTGAGATTTTGGCCTAAAGTTCCATGTGAGCAGCATGTAGAGTTTCTTTTAAATGGAAGGGTTTAGTTCTCTTGAGCAGTCCTCAGTAAATCGCTTTCCTCTGTAGCTGACCCATTTAGTTAATTGATAAGACCTCTTTGAATCTATGTAATTGTGTTTTACTGTTGCATGCTGTCTTGGAAAGTAAAGGCAGGCTGTTATTGGTTATATGTCAGTTGTATGCATTTTAAATTTGACACGTCTAACCTTGTTTGAGTTCTATGATTTATTCTTTTTCTCTCTTCCCCTTATTTGTATCCTGAACACTGCGAAAAAACACTGTAAAAAGAAATTGATTTCAACTTTAAGGCTTTGCCATTAAGATTTTTTAAAAAAGCATAATTTGTTTGGATCATCTTAATTGTCAGCTGGTCTGGATGGCCTCTGGCTTTGAAAAGCCTCCTTTTGGTTCTGTTACAATGTTCTTAAGTGTGACAGTTGAGAAGACTGAATGTATCCTCTTTAAATAAATGCATGTGACTTGAGCAGTAGAATGAAAGGATAAGTTCATCTTTTCCAGAAAACAGCCTATGCAGTCAGAGGGTCCCAAGAGATAACTGTACAGCTTTGTAAAATGTTCACTTATTTTTGTCATATTTGTAGGCCATTTGCCCCCACCCTTTCCTTGAAGCCTGGCTGAAAAACTCCATTAACAATCCCATTGTTCCTGTCTTGTTGGTAGAATGTGAAAACCGTTTTAGTGCTCATTGCTTTACAAGAGTGAATACGGTAGGAAATGCCAGTTTCCTGGCAGTGACCTGAAGACCTCTTCCGTGCCAGATCACTGACCACCAGACTAAGGGTTGTTCACGTGCAGCAGGGACTGCCACTTTGCTGAAAAGTGCTCTATGCTCAGATTGTTTTTGACAGACGGTGACAAGGCATTATGTAAACACCCTACGTTACCCAATTTGTGCTAGTAGTGATCAAATAAAATATAACACTAGCTATTACTAGCGTATGGCCATTAGTACGCATTACTCATGAAGGTAGCTTTGCCCAATCTGACAAGGATAATTTATACTTTTTATTATGATACAGGATTTATATAGTGCCAACAGTTTGCTCAGCACTTTACAAAATAAAGACCATACAGATTCAAGGGGTTAGAAAAGGGTTAGCAGGGTGCTGCTCATGAGAGCTTACAATCTAATAGACAGAAGCCCAGATCTTGCAGTTTGGACCTAGCAGAAAAGACAACCTGACCTCGCATGACAAAAGCTTTTCTTTATTAGGAAACCTTGAGGATGAATGCACTCTGTATTTAGCATTCGGAAAGGGCAAAGCCCCATTAGAGGGGCACATAATGACTTAATATGCGCAGTGTTGTATTGCCGATCGTATGTCATTTTCTGTATCACTTGTGCTAAAAATGATAGATGACTCAC
Organism: Staurois parvus; assembly: GCF_062004578.1. Taxonomy (NCBI): domain Eukaryota; kingdom Metazoa; phylum Chordata; class Amphibia; order Anura; family Ranidae; genus Staurois; species Staurois parvus. The sequence goes on along the minus strand of NW_028317827.1, from coordinate 8,025,532 downwards.
TGAGACTTGCTCTCCGGCTGTATCAGTAAACCGGACACATGACCCATAAAACCGTGCAGTCAATATAGATCTATAGATAGTTTGCAATTAGCCATGGGATTGGGACCGCGCTCAGTCAATGCATGCATAAGACCATGTAACTGTTGTGGCCATTTTTGGTGGAAGTATGTCTGTTGTGTGATATATGGCACCAGAAGTCTGGATGGATTTTTTGGTAATGTACCTGTAAGTCGCTCTTCATAATGTTGCTACTGTACATCATTCTGTAAATGCACAATTGGTGTGGATTTCAGGTCTGTATAATCCAGGCCTCTGGCAAACATTTGTTAGGAGCCTGAAATCACATGCTACCAGGCCGGTGTCAGGTACTAGATCGGGTGTTATGTGTGTTTTTTGTGTTGGTTGCCTGGCTCTTGGGAGGAGTTTGGTGCTTCAATGGATAGAGTTGCTGCCTAAAGTCTTGTTGAATATTAATCCATGCTCTATCTGGAGCATTTGCTGGTTTCCAGAAGTTCTATTCCAAGGGTGCTGATTGGTTAATTAGCTGAATGTTGAGTGGTTTTGAACATAATTTAGATTACAAAGATTGTAAGGGTCCTAGGTTGTCGATTTGTAAGCTCCAAGGAGCAGGGCCCTCCTAGCCCTCTTGTATTGAACTGTATTGTTGCTGTATTGTCTCCCGTTATATTGTAAAGCGCTGAGCAAACTGTTGGCGCTATATAAATTCTGTATAATAATAATAATTAGAATTTATGTTATGATCTAGAAATCCGCATTTATTTTATCCCTATAAGAATTAAATATCGCGTTTAGTACAGTATTTTTGCTTTCAAGCTAGTAAGTGGAGCTTTTGGCTTGTTTCTTTATTTTTAACCCCCCCCCAACTTTCTTTTATGATAACAGCCTGTTGCTCATTATAATTTTAAACACTGATCCCTCTGATTCAAGGCTTGGGCTGATTTCATATGAGCAACCCTTTTGTTGGCAAGATCTTGGAATCCTTGACAAGGTTACTAAGGGGTTGTCTGTTTTGTACCTATGGAAATTGCCTGTTCTGTAGCCCAATGCAGCGAGATGTTGCTCCCATTGCTGGTGAATGAGGTTCAGGGTGAGCGACCTCACTGGATTTGGCTACGGAGTGATTCCATAGGAACAGACAGGCAGCCTGTTGGAGATCCTGCCACTAATGTTTTGTCTCTAGCGACTGAATCTCGGCTCTGGCATCCAGTCTCAATCTTACAGCTCAGTCCAAAATTGACGGCACTGTAGAAGTACCTGTAATAATTGAATGAAATGTGAAATGAAATGTGTTTGTTTTCAGAACTGTGCATTTTGTATAATTCAAAACAAACTCATGATGTTCCCTGGTGATTACTCTTGCTTTGCAATCTGCATGGAGTTTGTACACCTTTTCAGATTGCCATGTTTTAGGTAGGTCTGTACTAAATACATGGTTAATAATGAGCTCTATTTTTTTTCTATTTCAGCAACCCATTGTGCCTGCTCACCCCATGGCTCCTCCAAGCCCCAGCACAACCAGCAACAACAATAGCAGCAGTAGCAGTAGCAGTTCTGGTTGGGATCAGTTAAGCAAAACAAACTTGTATATTCGAGGACTCCTTCCAAACACCACAGACCAGGACCTAGTGAAGCTATGCCAACCGTAAGTATGGCTGTTTGTCAATAATGCAATGTGATGTTAACACAAAGCCCAATGATAAATGTGTCTGCAGTGTGACTGGTTGCATGTTTTTAGTGTTGCATCCCACTTAAACATATCTTGTTCATTTTTTTTTTTTTTTTTATGTAGTAGGCCAAAAGACCACTTTTACTTCTTTGTTTTAGTAACTGAACTTGTGTCTGATCTTTATGGAAGCCTTATTAGTTTCAGAGGGTTATAGGACTTTGTACAGCATAGTTGTTCTATTGTTTTTAGTAAACAAGCTAGCCTACATCAATGTGTGGTCCAGTTCTTCATATCCATGTTAGTCTAGCCAAAATTAGCCAATTAAAATCGATGTTCTAAAACTGTGTACTAGGGCAAGCGAAGGCCTGGACTATTAGTCCTCATGCACACTGGATGTTTTTACAGCTGCTGTTTTTGGCTTTTGACTTTTTTGTGTTTTTTTTTTTTTTTTGTTGTTTTTTTCTACTGCTAGTAAACCCCCAGCATGTTATCCTTTGTGTCCATGCACACATAGACTAATCGATTTTTGGACTAGTGGGTTTCTAGAGACATTATTATTATTTTTTTTTTTTTTTAGCTGTAAAAACGCTCTAACACTGAAACGCGGTAAATTGTCGCAAAACAGCGTTTTTGGATTTTTTTTTTTGGGGGGGGGGGGGGTTTCATTTTTTATTTTTTTTATTTTTTTTTTTACACATCCTGCCTGCATGAAGCCTAAGGCTTCATGCACATATGGTGTTTTGATAACGCTGGTAACATTAGCTGTGTAAAGTCATGTTAAAGTCTCTAGTTTTTTAGTTTTGTTTTTTTTTTGTTTTTCTTTTTAAACCAAAAAAACTCACATTTTTATTTTAACATGACTTTACACAGCTAACGTTGCCAGAGATATCAAAACACCCCATGTGCATGGAGCCTTAGGCTTCATTTCATGCAGGCAGGATGTGTTAAAAAAAAAAAAAAAAAAAAACTCTCTCCTTCCAAGCAGCAGCGTTCTTTTGCAGAAAAGAATGCATGATGCTTGTAAAAGTATCTAACACTTTTATAAGCATTTGGGTGTATTATCAGTTAGCTTAGGTGTTAAATCATTTCAATGGGCAAATTATTCTGGCCAATGAAATTAATTAATGCTCAAGTGCTAAACGCTCCTAGAGTTCACAAGTGTTTAGGTGCCTTTTAAGCATGTCAAGTGTGCGTTTATTAATTATTTTTTTCTTTCTTCTGCCAAAACGCTGCTGCTCCTGGATGCACTGGCAGTGGGGTTTTTTTTCCTGCTACTAAGTCTGTGTGCGTGGACACATAGGCTAACATGGAGGGTTGTTTGGAAGCAGAACGCCTGATGCCCCTAAAAGTGACAGTGTAAATGTCCTGTGTGCATGAGGTCTCCTGGTCATTTTTGGCAACAAAGAACACCTTTTTGTGCTGAATTTTGTTTAAGTCTTAAATGATGTGAAAATCCTAAAACTGAAATATCTGAGACTTGATGGGACTAGTTGTATCTACTCTGTTTGACATAATCTCATGTGTGTATATACCACCAATATATACAAAATGTACTTCAAATTTAAAAATTCATTTAATAGCTTTTGAATAGTTGCATAAAGTTTAAGAGGAAGGAGGTGAAGCTTAAGTGAAAGGCCGACATAGTTACATAGTTAGTCTGGCTGAAAAAAAGTCCATCCAGTTCAACCATAAAAAAAAAAAAATTGTCCTACACCCACAGTTGATCCGGAGGAAGGCAAAAAAACACCCAGCAAAGCATGATCCAAAAAGGAAAAAAAAAATAGTGTGTGTGTACCACCATTTTGTATGTAAATGCTATAACTTTCACATAAACCAAGTAACTTACACGTGTTAGGATTTTTTTTTTCTTCTTGGCAAAGACGTGTGGGTGTTTTTTTTTTTTTTTTATTTTTTTTTTTTTGTTTTTTTTCCTAGTGCAAAAAATAAAAAACATACAGGTGATCAAATACCACTGAAAGAGAGCTCTATTTGTGGGGGGAAAAAAAGGACATAAATTTTCATTTGGGTGCAGTGTTGCATGACCCCACACTTTTCAGTTACAATAACGCAGCGCTGTAATGCAAAAAATGGACTGGTCAGGAAGGGGAGGGGGGGGGGGGGTGGAGTAAATCCTCCATGAGGGCAAGTGGTTAAAAAAAAAACTCTTTTTGACTTTTTGCTATAAAACATCCAATAAAAAAAAAAAAAAAAACAATCTTAATTCCTTCAATAAAATTTAAACCAAAGTGTATTCTGCTACATGTCTTTGCTTAGAAAAAGAAAAACCCAATACATGTAAACAATTGGTTTACATGAAAGTTATAGCGTCCCCCTCCCCCATTTCCTAGCAGTTTGGTAGTGAGGAGACTTCTCGTGTTTCGCAAGTCACGCTCTAGTTTTACTCATTTCCAAGTGTTCACCTGAGTGTGTTCACCCATTGAAGGCCTTATTTTCTGTCCGTCAAAGAATGCTGGTGGCAGTTTCCATGTTTCTTCCCTGCTTTGTGGTGCGATACGCCTAAATTATTTTAATGACCGTTCTGGTTGACAACTTTAAAGAGTAGTTTCCTTTTTTACTTTCGGTTGAGGATTAAAGCTGAACTCAAAGTAAAACATTAGATAAAAGAAATTTACGGGAGTTTCTACCTGCCAAAAGATTTTTTAGTCTTAATATTTGCACATCTCTGCCACAGCCCTGGAGCTTGGTACACCTTAAATATTAGTGGAACATGTTCCTAAAAGTTAACTTATCAAGTTGGCCATGGAAAGTTAGGCATGTTTGACCAGTTATCTTCTATCCTGTATATTTTGCTCACATGCACTTGTTTAGCTGAATGGAGGCATAGAAAGATGCTTCAAATAGACAAAACCTGTCTGATCAAATTTTTGTTTTGCCCTAGAACAATTCACAAGGGTTAATGTTGCTGCCATAGATAAGATAATGGTTAAACTGGGCAATTGTCATCCAACAAAATCATGTCCCAACAAGGGACATCCTAATCTTTTGTGGGTACCTCTTATCAGATCTGAGATATTGAACACATCCACTTGAGGGATGTAATTTAAAAGAAGAAATTTAGTGTTGTGTGCCGTGCTATATACAGAATCCTGGTAGCAGTGGCTGTGTCCTAATTTGATGTGTTGGCAAGAGTTCACAGAAGTGAAACTGTAAAAATCTGTGATGCTTTCCACGCATGTGTGGGTTTTTTTTTTTCTATGGTTTCACTTCTCGTTTCACAAGTTATTGTGTTTATGAACTGTTTACTTACCCATCTCTGAGCTAAGGTTGACATGATTGTTGATGGAAAAAGGAGCCCAGTATAAGCATTATATATTGCCACTTCTAAAAAGCTATTTTATGATTAAACCATCTATCTGCAGTAGTTGTTCTTAGCCTAGGATTCCTCCAGAGGTTTCTAGGGCTTCCTTGAGCTGGGGTTATTTGACCTTCCATCTAATCTGATGCCTGCATAATTCTAGGTCCAACACAACTTGGCAGTGTCAATGGTATGACACTAATGGTCTTTTTAAGCTGTCCGTAAGGGTGACATTCCGACAATCACTGTAAGGGGGATATTTTCCCATGGGCCACCAATATAGGGGCTTTCTTCTACTGACCTCTTTTAGGGAACGCCTCCAATGAGATCTCTGCACGAGTTCCTAATTCAACCTACCTGCCACATCTTCGTCTCCCTTTTGAAAGTTTGTCTATTTTATATTCTATAGAATAAGGTAGGAAGAGTGAGACTCCAATGGGAAAGCTGCAGAGACCTATAAAAGAACACTTTGAAAACGCATCAGATCTCAATGGGCAAAAATATGCTGGATATCTATACTGATATGGACTGGGTAATGTGTTAGAAACATAAGGAGGCCCCATCGTTTGATGGAAATGAAAATTATTAACCTACAGAGGACTGAATTCAAAGACACCCTGAAAATCAGTGAAAAAATGATGCAGCAGGCTAGTCCATTTTGCTGAAATTTCATTGCAGCAACTCAAAATGGTACTCGGTAGTTTGTATGGCCCCCACGTGTTTGTATGCATGCCTGACATTGTCGGGGCATGCTCTTAATGAGACGACGGATGGTGTCCTGGGGTATTTCCTCCCAGATCTGGACCAGGGTATCACTGGAGGTGCAGAGTGGTGGTGTCGGATTGACTGAAACAATCTTTCAGAGGTGTTCTGTTGGAATTAGGTCAGGCCAGCGTGGGGGCCATTCTGTGGTATCAATGCCTTCATTCATCACATGAGGCCAGGCATTGTCGTGCACCAGGAGGAACCCAGGACTCGCTGCACCAGCGTAGGCTCTGACAATGTATCCAAGGATTTCATCCCGATGCCTAATGGCAGTCAGGGTGCCATTGTCTAGCCTGTATAGGTCTGCGTGTACCTCCATGGATATGCCTCCCTAGACCATAATGACCCATCACCAAAACGGTCATGCTGAACGATGTTACAGGCAGCCGAATGTTCTGCTTCTCCAGACCCTTTCATCTCTTCACAGATGAGAGCAAGTTCACCCTGAGCACATGTGACAAAGCACAGGCTCCAGTGGCAGACCTGCCAATTCTAGTGTTCAATGGCAAATGCCAATCATCAAGCTCTAAGCTCTATAGTGCCAGGCAGTGAGCACAGAGCCCACTAGAGGACATTGGGCCTTCTGACCACACAATCGGATTTCATGGAGGGTGGTCTGAAACATTCACATCAGTGGCCTGCTGTAGGTCATTTTGTAGGGCTCTGGCAGTACTCATCCTGTTCCTTCTTGCGCAAAGGAGCATATACCGGTCCTACTGATGACCTACGGCCCTGTCCAACTCTCCTAGAGTAAATGCCGGTCTCCTGTAATCTCCTCCATGCTCTTGAGACTGTGCTAGTAGACACCGCAAACCTTCTGGCAATGGCTTGTATTGATGTGCCATCCTGGAAGAGTTGGACTGCCTGTGCAATCTCAGCAGAAGGCTATACCTGGACCCTACAACCGGTAGTGACACTGACCCGAGCCAAATGCAAAACTAGTGAAAAACAGGCAGAAAAGAGTAGAGAAAGTTTGTGGCCTCCACCTGTAAAACCATTCCTGTTTTGGGGGTCATCTCCTTGTTGCCCATCTAGTGCACCTGTTAATCAGTTTCAGCTGCATTGGTGCTAATGAAATGAACAACCCCCTCTGCTACTTAACTGACCAGATCAATATCCCAGGAGTTTAATTGACTTGATGCTATACTCTGATTTAAAAAGTTTCTTTAATTTTTTTTGAGCAGTGTATTAGAAGCTAGTGGGAGGTGGGATTAGGCTGCAATATTGTCTAAACCTCCCTCACCACAGTTTTGTGTAGCTATTTGTGTTCTAAGAAAAATATTCTGGCTACCTTTGCTTTCCTTCTGAAATGCTAGTTGCCTGACTGTCAGGTTTATCCTCCGGCTTCATTACTTTTAACTGACCAGGAACATGTATGCAGATCAGAAGCGTTGACCATAAAGTGATACTAAACACACACTGTTTAATTTACATTGTCCCTTCAATTTTTTTTTTTTTATAAATTAAAATTACAGGGCCATCATCCACATAAAGAAATAGAAATCACTTTTTCCTAATCGATACTCGGCTCTTTCCCAGCCTGTCTATAGGAAAACATAAGCAGCAGGAGCTTCTAGTCGACTAACCAGTTAAACAATGTGTTTACCTGGTTAGTCGGCATTGAGGAGGAGGGAGGGAGTAGGCTGTCCTTTACCAGTGTGCATACACCCACATGAAATTCTAGTCACTTGGGCTGCTCAGTTGTGATGGGGAGGAAATGCTCAGCATAAAAACTCACCGAAAATTGAGCATGTGTAGAGCTGCCAACACTACTGTGCAATATCCCTAGCTGCGTTGGGGACTTGGACAGAGGGGGGAGATAGAAAATAGCAGGATCAACCAGGTTTTCTCCAGAACACAGAAAAGGAATCTTATAGTGACACTGAGTATGAACAGCATTTATTTATTTATTTATTTTTTCAATCTATGGAGGGTACCATTCTCACCGAGGCTAGCTTTCAAGCATGTCTTCTGTGCTTCATCTGCACTATACAGGGGAGAAGGTGGGATTAGTAGTTTACAGAAGGAGATCCCTTTTTAAGTTGCAGCAAGTTCATCAGGTGTTTTTCTGTACTGTCTGAAAATATTTTTGCCTAAAACATAAACTAGTACAGCCACCACATCTAACAAATGGTAAGCTGCAATTACATTTTTTTGTATTTAGGTTTCAAAATCCTATAACATGATATGAGGACAAGCAGTATTTTCAGCGTTGGCAGCCAGCATATCTCTACCATGACATTTTTAGTGTTGGCTATAGATTGAGTATAGGATGATCCCAGTATACTGCAATCATTGCCAGTAGTATTACAAGACAGTGGTAGTTATACCTTTTTTATTTGGATCCCCCTACACTGCCCAATTGGTAGATGACCGTCTTTTCTGATTAGATTTTTCCTTGCCACTCTGAAATAATTATTACTCCCTGAAAATTACTAGTACATTAGACGTTATTACTAAAGGGATTCGAAAGTGTCATTGTGGACCTGTTACCTTATTGTTTGTTGACATGAAGCAATACAATGGATTGAAAAGACAGTAAAAGAAAATTAATGCTCACAAATTATGGATGATGTTATATGAAATATAGAATAAAGTATGACATGTAAAAATGTGTCTACGGTGCATATAAACCTAATTACTGATGTACTGCCATATTTTACAATTTGCAGAAATCCAATAAAAATTTGTACAAGACAAATGTAACCAATAAAGAAACAGAAGATAGGAAGGTACTGTCCACAAGAGCTTGCAATCAAAGGGTGATCATTATGTCATCTTGCTAGTTTTTTGGCCAAATCGGTCAACAGTTATTTGGTATTTAGGCATCAGATCCTGCAAGCCAATTAATCCTGACAGGAGAAAATTTTAGTTGGGTTTTCATGCCAGTTGACTACTGTCCTTAATATAAGATGCTTTAACTGTCATCTATACACATGCTGAATGACAGAAACATTGGCACACAGTAGGAGAGAAAAGAGGTAAGGGAGATGCAGCCATATAGTTTACAGGCCACAGAGAAAAATGTTGCCCAAAAACTCATCTGTGGTTTATTTGACGTGATACTATTAAAACATGTATCCTTGAGTAGTGCTACCCCTTTCTGAGCCACAGGAATACTGTACAGGTCCTCCCCATTATTTTGCCCTGCAGCCAGGCACACGGGCCCAGTCACATGCCTCTCCAAAAACCAGTCAGGGGTGGTGTTCTTGGTTTTTATTTTTGGAGAACTTGGACACGGATGAGGGAAATGAGTGTGATACTCCAAAAATAGTAACGAAGTACTCTTGAGGACTTTATCTAATCTTCAGGGCAAGCTATGTCATGCTTGAATCAAACAGTGGACTTCAGCACTCACCCCCCTAGTACCAGAGGGGGTTATACAGCATACGCTCCCGTAGACCTTTTAGAGATGTCTGTACTCACGAGGCACAAGAGCAGCTAGATGTCTTCCTTTGTGATGGCAGATCAGATCTTCAGTAGACAGCCCCTCAGTCAGCATATCAGAACCCAGGTCTTGGCATTCAGGCCCTCAGGTCACCCACCTGAGGTTGCATGGCAGTAGATGTCTGGGAGGGCAACATACATGTATGTATGTATGTATCCCTCTCTTTGGGATAGGCTGAATATCCATATTCATGCTGCCATCTGCATAACTTCACACCTATTCTCCAGGAACCTCTACAGTTTCCTAGATACAGAGGAAGCTAGGCAGACTATCAGCACTTGAGCACACAAAGCAGACCTAACTAAATGATCACAGTTTACCCTGTACAATGAACGAACGATGCTCTTAACAAATAATTAGTAAAGACATGTACTTGTCAATACTATATCTGATGACACTGATCTTCGTTCTGTCCACAGCTGGAAATGTTGTTCAGGTAGATCTCCACCTCTCAAAGGTTGCCTACCCCTGCTTTGGAGTGTATAGAATGTCTGTCTGGTTCTTCCTGCTGTGCACTGTGGTTCCACCTGCTGGCTGCTACGTCATCAGCATGTCCCTCCAGTGCTACAGGGTGGTCAGAGGCAGATGTCTCCCCCCAGGAGGACACAGCTGGATGTGGTCATCACCACCAAAAGGCCAGAAACTGGTATTCACAAGTCATGCGCACTGCATTGCTTGTGATTTTGACACTAGTTATAAGCAAGGGTAGCATAAACGGGCTGATAAAGTGGTTCTAAAAGCTAGATATGTTTTACCCTAATGAAATTCCTGCCTTAAGGTAAAAAATGTGCATGTTCAGCGGTTTACCTGAAGTTAAGATGTGCCATGATGGGGGAATTTTTGGCATTCATACTTTTTGGGGATTCCATTTCCTTTAAAATATTGTATTTGTACCAGGAAATGAGCTTTCTCTTAGGAAACAAATGTAGCCTTGGAGGACTCCTCTCCAGGCTTTCTAATAACGTAGGCCTCAGTACAGCTTGTTTAGTTGGTCAGGTTAATACTTTTACCATATTTACTCAGCCAGACAGAATTTCTGTAGATGAAGCTGAAGGAGAGTTTATTAAAAAGACGGGCCAATGTTTGTGACCTGACACGGAACGTGAGTCGTTTAGTGTTTGTCTGATATGGTGTTATTGCAAAGCTCCCCTATTCATTCCTTGTTTGCTCAGCTGAATAAAAGCCAGCCCTGACCCACACATTCACAGCTTCCCTCACCACATTCCCGCTACACTTTATTATGCTTTTGTTTGGGATAAAACCACTTGTCAATCTTCCACCCTCTCATACCTCCACCAGTGTTTTGCAGGTATATTCTTGAGGTTAGGAATAATTCTTTGTATAAACCTTCCTTTCAGTCACTTTCTAGGAATAAATATAATACAGTTTTTTTTAATTTACTTTTTATCTTGTTCTGTGGCTAGATGTCCGTTTCTCACGCTTTGGTCTTCAAAGATTCTTGACAGTTGGGATTCTGTCCTCCTATTTTTGCCTTTGTGATTTCTGATCTATGTGACCTTGTACTCTGATCTATGTCATATTACTTGACTTTGGTACACATCTAAACAGAATACTTGGCTCCTCTCACAGCAAATGGAAAACCTTTCCCCCGCCACGCCAATAAAAAACTAAGTCAGTTGCTTACCTGAAACCGAGGTCACATGATGGCATCCAATTCTTCCTGGTCTATATTGTGGTATAGACCTCTTTGCAGTGCCCACGTTTCTTCCTGTGAGAGGAATGCTGTCCATTGGTGGATGAACACATCTAGCCAAGGGTCATTAAGTTCCCATTCACACCGAGTTTTTTGATGTGCACATCCCAAAGTACAACAATGCTTGAGATGAAGAAACTCCTTTTTCTCAATGAGCCTGTTCATACCTGAACATTGTGTTGCATGTGACCTGTGAAGCTCATAAATTTCTTTAGGGAAGAATTACACATTTTTGATCTCATAGACTTTAATTGGGAGTGCCTGAAAAGTGCAAGTTTGATTGTTTTTCAGGTGCTCATTTAAAGGTCTATGGGGCCAAAAATGTGATGAGTACCTTCCAGTACTAAGTTGCACATAAAACTGTGTACAAACGTGCAGATAAATTGCCTAGTTATGTTCATGCTGAAGTGTGAATAGGGGCTAGTCTTAAAGTACGGTTGGTGCTGTTGTGGCAACAGGACAATCGGCTGAGCAATTCAGCTAGCAATCGCTGATCTCCACTAAAGTTTGGCTTTAAAGATCAACTCAAGGCAACACATGAAATCAAGCCATGAGCGAATAAGATTTATACAGCAATATGACTGGGTTAAAAAGTGCAATTAATTTGCCTTCGTTTTTAAAGATGGTTCTAAAACCTTTTAAGGTTTTTTTTTTACATTAAAGCATTCTATGCATTATGGTAAAAAAAACCTTCTGTGCCACAGGATCTCCCCCTCACCCCTTTATACTTGTCTAAGCCTGATCCTGATCTAGCGCTGTGCCTGAGAGCCTCAGCTCTCTCAACTCACTCCTTCTGCCCTCTCCCTCACAGGGTGTATTGACAGCAGTGAAAGCCAAACCGCATGGTCTGTTTTATACACAGACATTGCAACACTGAACCTAGCCTGAACGAATGCCCCATAAAAAGTGGCTTTCTATGAGGGCATTTGTGGAAGAGGAGGATCTGGGAACACTGGCTGGGGACCCCAGAAGAGGATCAGAGCTGCCCTGCTTAAAACCATTGCACAGCGCAGGTAAGTATAACATTTTTCTTTTAATTTAAAAAAATTAGGACATGTCACCCTTAAACTGAATGTCAGAGCAAAATACAAAAACATATTCAGTATGTCTGCAAAACCTGCCCATTTCACTGTAGCATCCCTAGAGTGATCCCACAAGTACATATTGATCCCTGCAGAAATGGATTCAGGTCCTAATTTCTATTTGTAGCCAACAATACACAGCCTTTGTGTGTCAGCTGTTCCCAGTTCTTTACTGAGCTATGGAATATCACTCCTTAATCTTTGCCACATGGCGTGGAGGTATTCTGTAGTCCAGGTGGAGAGCTAGGACAGCTGTTTAGATGGCTTGAGATTAGACTGTAGAGTTCAGGGGACGGCTTTAATTTTTATATGGTCAACAGGTAGTGTTTGTGGTGTGTGGTTTTTTTTTTTTTTTTTTTTAATTACATTTATGAAACCTAGAACACAACACTTCCACTGGTATATTTAATAGACCAAAAGAGAGCAGATAAGAAAAGCACATTGTTGGTTTACATTCAGAAAGATCTCAGATGTGTTTATGGATTGGACTGCAGTGTCTTGTTTGATTCAATGCTTTGCAAGTTTACTCTTAACATCTATAGACTGCAGTAGACCTTACATCAGCATTTTCAACCCGGATTCCTCCAGAGGTTACTAGAGTTTCTTCCCTGGTTGATTTTACCTGCCTATGGTGTTGGCACTATTCTAGGTTCATTGCCACTTGGCCCCCAAGCAATTAGCTTTTTGTAAGGAGGGAGAGGCATTGTTCTACTGACCTCCGGTGTAAGGAGCATTCTTCTCTCTGACCACCAAAGACTCTAATTATTTACACATTTCTTCCCCCTGACCATGCCAATGTGCACCAATGTAAGGGACATTCTTCCCACTGGCCACCAATGTGGTTGAAAATGTATTTCAAGGGTTCCCACTGGGATTAAAAGGTTGGGAAAGATTGCCTTGCATCTTTTCACATGTGAAAAGAAACTCCTGTTGGTGCAGATCACTAAGGCTGTCCAGTGCAGATTGAAATGAAAGAACATGGTTTATAATCTACATGATGGTTACTGGCAATTTCTTTTTTCAGACCTTTTGGAAAATTGAAGTAATATCAGTGTTTACATGGGTGTACCTAGGCTAAAAAAGACTGTTCTGTCTGGTTCAAACATTTGGATAGCTTTGTTTTTATAGAGTTACAATTAGTGTTTTTATTTCTAAAGGAAAAGAGATCTTTTATGAGGAAAAGCGTTTTTGGCCCATTACTTTGCCTCAGCTTATGTTTTTTTTTGCATGTTGCTTTATCACTGCAGTGGGTAGGAGATAGACGTTTAATTGGATTAAACTAGGACAGCTGCTGGTTGAAAGTAATACAATTAGAGATATAATTACCCCTGCAGACCATTGTGCTGTTCCAGGATGGAACATTGAATCTTCATAATGCAACAAAAGTCTTGCCTACTTATTGGATTTCACGATATTACAGGCAGAGAGGTCTCTCTGTGGTAATGTTTGCTGTCTAAGTTCATGTCTGCTCCATGCAGTTCTGAATATTACATTTGTTTTAGCCTCGATGTGCCATACATCATATTGTAACTGATTTCAGGAATTATTGCCAAATTGCAAATGAGATATGGAAGAGCATGCTGTTATATTCATGTTCATGCTTTAATATGTTTAAAGACCTTGTTTACTGCAGTAAACATAAGGTTCAGTGCCATGGCAGCAGGCTTAGAGGGTGTGGCATCGCAAAACAGACTTTTTTTTGTTCACTTTCCCGTTCGAGAGGTTCATTCTCTGTCCCAGAGATACAAAAAGGGAGTTAAAGCAAATCTGGGAATAAAACTCCTTTTAGACAGTTGTCACTGGAACATGTGTACCTTGTTTAGAATATTTCCACTCACTGTTAGAACCTGCCTAAATGTATCCCTGACCAGGAGGTATAACTAAAGTCTGAACCCACCTGAGTTACCCTACAGGGGACCTGCCAAAGAAGCTTGCCAATTGTAGGCAGCAGAGGCATTCTCCGTTCCACAGTTGTATGTATATACGCACCTTGCATACAATGCAGGGCAGAGAATGCCTCCACCACCTATGACTGGCTGTCCACCTTAAGTTTCCCATTGGGATAATTCAGGTGGGTTCAGGCTCGTGTCCGAATACTCCTGAGCTCATGCCTTCTAGTGTGCACTGGGTTAAAAAAAATGCACTTTATTCAGGTTTTTTTTTTTTTTTTGCACTGGTGTGCTGCCAACCTGTTAAATGAATGGGATGTTTTAACTCCGCATGCCTTAACAGGTAGATGCATTGTGTTAATGTAAGCACATGAATGCCACACATGGTCGGAATAGGTCCTTTTTAGTGTCTGAGTTTATTTTTTTGGAGCCTATACAGGCTCTGAAGCTGTGGAAAAGCCCTTGACACACACACACACACACACACACACACACACACATCTGTACATAGTTGGCTAGTCTCCAGATAAATTGAGTTAAAACTAATAAGAACATTTTAATGACTTCTGTAGAGAACGCACATTGGCCAAGGTTTCCTAATTTACCTCCTCCTAGGAGTCTGTTCCCCTTCTCATACATAGGGCAAAAGGTCCTATTGGTTCAATCCACTGAAAACATTATTTCAACTTAAGTGCTGCGGGACACATTGGGTACCCTTTTTTGTGCTCTCCGTAGAGGTTATTTTTTTATTGGGCTGGGTTTCTGCAGGACTAAGCAGTGGTGTAGGGACCAGGTAGGAGAACCACTCCCATAAGTGTAGAATGTGGAAGACTGGTTCTGGAAAACAGGGTTGTTTTGAAGCAACAGAGTCATTTCAAAGAGTTGCATTGGATATATTTGGCTAGTTAAGAACTAGCATTGGACAATTTTCATCAATGTCTCCTAGCAGCTTTGCTGTGGAGAGGACTGTGTGGAAAGGAATACAGGATCAGTGTTTTTCTCTTCTCTCTCAAAGATCAGAGATTGCTACTGGAATCAGATGTGGAAGAAGTGATCAAAGCCCCTACTCAAAACCTACAAGCAATGACAGGGGTTCTTATCTGACACAGAAGAGGTGGGTGGGAGGAAGGAATGTGCACATGAATGATGGTTGTACGTGAACTTCCAAAAATCACTGTCATCTATCACCTTGCTGCTTTTGCTGCTTGATGGGATCCTGCTTCATAAGTCTTCATTGATGTCATGCAGAGCAAGATCAGGATAGAATTTTAAATTTTAAAATGTCAAAAAGCTGTACTACATAGGCTTTTGGTTAATTTGGAGAGTTAATCGTAACAGTAGGCTAGCCCAGTTAACATTATCAGAAATGGTTATTAAGGAGGACCTGAACTGTGGTGGCTGTGCTAAAAAAAAAAAGCAAATGGAACAAAGGATTAATCATTAGTATTGCCCATAGACTCTCTGCAGGTGATCATTCCCCTTTTCTAACTATGCCTTGTTCTGTACTGTTTTGTGCCGAAGCAGCCATCTTAGTAAAGACAGGGCTTTTGTGTCTCATGTCAGAGCCGCTCCCTTTTTTGATTGGAAACTGTTAAAGGAATAATCAAGACTGATGGAGGAATAAGCAAGCATCAGTAGGAGATTTTAAAAAGTACAGATCCAGAGAATGAATAAAGCAGGGAGATGGTTATATGTAGGCCATAAAGTACAGCTTCCACTCCAGCAAGCGGAACAGTGAACGGCACATTGGTGATGGCACCAAATCTTAATCCATATCTCATGAGGCTAACAGTCACCAACACAGAGCCTTTGTCACTTGCAAAGATACAGCCTCTTGGCTTTTTTGGCTTTGGCTGTACTTCTGTGGATCACAAGAGTGCAGTTCGTTCTGCACTCCTTTGACCCGTTTTCATCTGACAGGGAACTGAAGTTCGCTGTCAGCTGACATCATTCAGCCGGTCCAAGCTGGGGAAAGATCTCGAATTCAAGGTTGGGATCCACCAAAGAGTCTGGAGCAGCACCTGGCTCAGCCTCTCAGCCCAGAGGCTGTGCGAGCTGCTCCCTCCCCCTCCACAGCCCAGCACGCCAATGAATGCTGGGAGACTGAGCAGACAGCGGTGGGAGACTCATCCTGTTCTCTGCTCAGAGCAGCTGTGAGAAATCGGCAATCGTGATTGTTGAGTTCTCACTCTTGAAGCCGGCGGGGGAACAGATGGTGCATCCACCTAGGTAAGTATGAATAGGGGAAAAAAGCCCCACTTTTCTTTTTAAAGTAGTTGTAAAGGTAAGGTAAAACACCTTCTGTGTGCAGCAGCCCCCTCTAATAATCACCTAAGCCCCTCTCGATCCAACGATGTGCACTAGAGTCTCGGCTATCCCGGGACTCCCCCTCCTCATTGGCTGACATATCAACAGGAGCCATTGGCTCCTGCTGATGTCAGTCAGTGAGCCAATGAGGAGGGAGAGGGGCGAGGCCAAGCTCCTTGTGTCAGTGGACACATCCTGCTTGGGTGCTACCATAGCAAGCTGCTTGCTGTAGGAGCACTCACCAGGAAGGAGGGGCCAAGGGCACCAGAGGGGGGCCTGAGAAGAGGATTCGGGCTGCTCTGTGCAAATCCACTGCACGATGCAGGCAAGTATAGACATGTTTGTTCTCTTTTTATGCTAGTCTTATCGCTGTATTGTCCTGTATTTATATTGTATTTTTGGATGAAAACCGTACTGGGTAAATGAAAATTGTACGATCGAATATCGTACAACATTTTTCGTGCTCGTCTCCAAGTAATTGTATGATTCTACGATTGCTTTGAAAGTTGCATTTTTCATAGAACTTTCTGATCGTGTGTACGGGGCTTTACAGTGGAAATAAGGCTAAACAAATATTCTCTAATATGTTGCTTTCCATTACACTGCATACAGTTTAGCACATGCAAATCAAATGCCTGAAGTTTTGGCCTGGAATTCTGATGTGCAAACATCAGTACCATATGCAAGTACCCTTTAAAGTAGATTAGCCTTTGCTTCTACATTAAGGAACAGGGGTACCTTGGCACAGGAAATGCACAAAAGGTAAGTATTTAGGGTACTGTTTAGGCATAAAAACGTTTCCAATTTTCCCTTTTAAGTTCTCAAATCTTCAGTTTTTATTTTTAGTTCAGGACTACATTTAGGGGCTCTGTCCTTGCAGGCCATGGCTGTTCATGGGGAGAGGCTGTTGGCCTTCCTACAAAAGCATTCCAACTCTCAGACTGACAGTGGCCCTCCATTTACCAACTAACTACTGATCAGTGGTTTTGTTTCCTGCAGATTGGCTGACAAGAGCTGCCTGTAGTTTGCACAGGACATTGACTGTGCTTCCGCAGCATTGGAAGCTGATGCGTTTGCAAAGTTGGCTTATTAAAGAGAGTCCTATGGGAATTGCTAAGCTGACAGAAGCAAAAAAAAAAAAATGTATTCTTACAAATTTTATGCCATTTCAAACTCTAGGTTGGCTAGTTTGTTCTAGAAATGACATCTTTGTTTACAAAATTATTTTAGGCTTTTCATATAGTCTTAGAGGTAATTTCCTTAACAATTGGCACTTGATTGTCTGCCTTACACTGCCTTTTCCTGCAGTGTTTTTAGCCATCAGTTTCATTATTTGCTTGCTTTAATTTATTGCCACCTCTCTGCTGTCTGGTAATGAGGGAGCTGGCATGACTAAATATTGTTGGAATAAGAGATCCTGAATTACTAGCGTGATATTCAGTGACATTTTGTGATGTTTCTTTGGGGACAATTAAATTCTGTTGCATCTGCTGGAACGGCTCTGTACACAAGCCGCCCCCACAAGCGCCGGTTATTGATGGGCGACCCGAACACCCAGACACTCCTCTAGTCTCTGCTTATTTCTCCTCTTCATATATTATTTATGACTTGGTGTCTTTAGTGGACGATCAAGAGCTTTGTTGCATTATTTAAAGTGAAAAATATTGATTTTCTGATAAAAGGAACCCATTTGTTTAAAACCTGAAAGAAAAATGTCTATTATCCTATTGTGCTTTTACAGTGACTGGGCTAGAAAATTAATATTCCTCTAATTTATGACTTTGTTCTTAAAAGAAAAAAAAAAACCTGTCTTATGGCTTTGCTTTTTTTTTTTTGCGCTGGTATAAAACATAGGACTTATTGAATTTTCAGAAAAGATCTGTGCGACCCATAGATATGAGATGGTAGTTGCCCTACATGGATAAAAGCGATGATCTCATGTCCTGATTTGCTATTCCTGCCTGCCACGATAAATGATGGTGGTGGTGTTTTGCCATGATTGCACTTCTCTTCTCTGATCCTGTCTGATAGACAGGAACATTCAACTGAGCAGAAGATTCCTGTTCACAAACTCTGTCCAATCCTGGTTTCCAAGAAGGGTCAGTCCAAGTGCCTTAAGTCAAGTCTGTAGACAGCTTTCAGGTTTTTTTTTTTTTTCGTACATGTATTGTAGTTCACAGCACATCAAAGAATGTTAAAGTACTTAAAAATTTATTTTATGCCTCAGGGTTTTCAGCTTCGGTTTCAACTGACATCAGTTAAATGGAATAAAATGTATAAACTTGTATTATAGCAAAGCACCTTGTGGTTCCATTAAAGGATCTTTGCTTATTTTCCAACTGGTTACTTTGTGCCTGAGGAAGATCCCGGATCTTGGGTCAAAAGGAGCTATCATTTCATAGGTAGACTATGCTCGCTGGAGCTAGTGCTGGGAGAGGTGGGGCTTGATCTTGACTTGGAGAAAAGTCAGTGCAGTCAAAATCTGCAGTGTGTGTGTGTGTGTGTGTGTGTGTGTGTGTGTGTGTGTGTGTGTGTGTGTGTGTGTGTGTGTGTGTGTGTGTGTGTGTGTGTGTGTGTGTGTGTGTGTGTGTGTGTTTTTTCCCCTTTTTAATGAAGTGATGCATGGAGCAGATTTTTAAGGTTTTGTGTAGTTTTGAGCTTTGGTGCTTTCGACCAGGAGCATTAACTTAATGTGAGATCATTGAACACCAGAGAAGGCCATCTTTTAAAAAAATGAACCTGTGGATCCTTTGCTGCTGTCATCTGCACCCTCAACTACCATAATTAAGGCTGCATTCACATTTGAGCATTTTGTAGCTTGAGCTTTTTTGGAGCTTCAAACTTAAAAAATAATCAATTGTTCTCCATGGTGCCTGTTTGCACGATCAGGTGTGAACAGGCACCATAGTGAACAATTTATTTTTTAAAAGTTTGAGCTTTTTTGGAGCTTCAAGCTACAAAACGCTCAAGTGTGAATGCAGCCGAAATGTGGTTACTTATAGACTTTCATTCTATAGTGGGTTGAGAAGTGGTGATCCAGGAGTAGAGCCACACCCTCTCCACATTTAAGATGAATTTGAGAATTGTTAGTCAGGTCATAAACTAAACAATTTTTGGGAACACATAATGGATGTTTTTGAATATTTAAACTATTTTAGGTAAATGTTTGATGGGATCACCCCTTTGAGGGCAATTGGGTTGCTCTTTACAACCGTTTAAAAATACAGTATAATTTATATTTAAATTATATCACAACCTTAAGAACCATAATCTGGCATACACAGCAACACGCTGCCCAGATTGGAACACTGAGCATCTTGAAAATCTCCCAAAAAGAGCCTGAATTTGTAGCTGGACAAAGCGGTGTGCCCATCCTGAATTTGTAGCTGGACAAAGTGGTGTGCTCATCCTATGATCTTCAAAAGTCCTAATAATTCAAGATATATTGGAAATTCTGACCATCCTGCTAATTGTATGGACATTTTTGAAGCTGCAATGCAGTTATGTAGAAGTCTTTTCTCTTGACTACACTTCCACAGTTGTCTGAAATGTTTTACCATTCAGGAAGAGCATAAGAGCATTCGTAATCTGACAGCAGGAAAGGGGGATTTTAAGTGGTTGACCCTGTTTTGACCCAGCGCACAAGAGGAACAGCGTTCTTCCTGCAAATGTTTGTTTTTTTGCGGCAGAAATATGGTTGTAGAATGGAGCTTCTATTAATCCCCAGTTCCACCCTCACTTTACCTCTGACTCCAGCATTTTAAGTAAATAGTTCATTGGCACCCAGGGCAGATATTCACCTTGAAAAGCAACATACCAGTGTTGGTGTTAGAGGATCCTCCTCTGCAGGAAGCAGGTTTGCTGTGCATACAGATCTCAAGGCAAGGCAGAGCAGAGTTCTAAATTAAATTTTACTCTCGATGATTCACAGCCCAGGCTACAATCCGGCTTTCAGGGAGGCAGGGAACAGAAATAACCCAGGGCTCAAGATTTCTAATTAGCCTAATCTGATATAATAAAGGAATGGGAGCTTACATTAACATAATTGTCTCTTCTATTTAAAAAGTTAAGCTGGTCATAGACCTAAGATGGTGGTCGGATGATTGAGAGCAATCAGCCACTTCAAATTTTTTACTCCTTTTTTCCTTTTACTCCTTTTTCCTGTTACTGTACAATATACCTCAGTTGTTTCATTTTTTTTAATGGGACTTTTATATGAATGCTGTTCCATATATAAAGGGGAGTTAATCTTGCAACTACTTACATCTTTTGACAACTTTATTGGTGAGGTTTTGAGTCTGTGCACCTGCTTTGGCCTGATTGAGAGGTCACCACTCTCTGCTGAGGTTTTTTTTTGCATTTATTTAAGATATTAGGGAGCATATAATGGGATGGGCTAGAACATGCAAAGAATTATGGCAGGGAGCTCTCACTATTGGAATATTCAAGACCTAAGAAGCCACCAGGGCAACCTTTACTAGACCATCACTTTTGCATTGACTGACCCTATAACCCTTTCTTGAGCTAAATTTTTGTTGATGCTTAGATGCTCAGAAGAGGTTTTAGTAGTGTCGGTTAACTTGGCAATAACTAACCTGAAAGCTAGGAACACATACTAGTTGGTTAGTTAACATTCTCATGGCAGGGGGGCATTTTTCATGTGGAATCAGAAGTGTACTGCGGTCACAAAGGTGTTAAAAAGTCACAGTATGCCAAACAAGCCATTCTCAACTAAGGTTCCTCCAGAATTTTTTAGGGATTCCATAAGATGTTGACTGACTTTACCATTTGATGCCTGGATAGCCCTAGGGCCTATGCCACTTGACAGAGCCATCTGCAAAACCAATATTTATTAGCCCTCTGTAAAGGTGGCATTCTGACCACCATTGTAAAGTGTTACTAAACCCCTAACAGTAAAATCAGTCTTTATATGCAATAAAGCATTCTTGTTATACACACTATGGAATCTAAGGGGTTAGTCCTCCACATTGTGTAAAAAGGATGTTTGATCCTCCCCTTCTTCCAGTGTCTCCTAAATATCTCCTGATAGATCAGAGGCTTGGGGGCAAGCTGCACATACTCAGTTTAGTATGTATTGCTCGAGAGTTTTTGTTTTTTTTTTCTTGGAAGAGTGCATGTGATCAACACTGTCTAGACAGAGGTCAGGGGTCGTTCTTCCTCCAGCAGAATGAATTCTTCCTACAAGCTTTAACATGTGCTCTGCTGGACACTGATTGATGTCAAGACTGCTATATACTGCTGATGAGCAAAGGTATTTAGCAGTTTATATTTACTAAAATAATTGCATTTTCATGTAAGCTGTAAAGCCTTGGTGGGCTTTGACTGCTGACCATACCTTTCCCAGAACGAATACGGCTGATTTACACAGAAAATACAGATACTTAACTTTTTTAAAATGTAGCTTAAGTTCTATTTAAAAATCTATTTAATGATTCATAAATATATGCAGAGCCGGATTAAATGCTATTTTGCTCTACCTGCTTGGAGCTTAGCTTTTACATGTTCTTAATAAGAACCTGGATAACCATCTTTACTCTCGGTGTTAAGCCAGAGGCTCTCTGGAGACAGACGCTGGCACTGCCAGTGTAGATTACAGCTTGTACAATGTCGGGCTTTAGCAGAATGAACCACAGACCTCTGCGCACAATGCCTTCTATAGATGTGCGAATGTACAGTTTGTTGTCCCTGTTTCAGGGCATTGAACCTCTTTTGTTATTCATTGTACTGCTAGCTGACACATTTGTGTCATTGAAACCATTCAGTGTGTTAAATGTGTACACTTCGGTGGCTCACTAAATACACACTCGAGGCCTGAATAGGCCTATTCTGCAATGTTGTGTTTGATTGACAAAGCGCTTTGGCACTGGCAATGTGCTGTAACCCTTTCACCATGATCCAGTTAAAGGAAATTAAATCGCTAATTTACTCTGCTGTCACCAGCTGCAGAATGTCCTTTTCTGTTATTTTTTAGCACGGCGGTGGGATGTCACTTTTACCCCTCTGGCGTGTAATGGTAATCAAGTTCATTCTTAAAAGCATGTTTCATGCTGAAAAGTAGGAGAAATTACATTATCTCCAAAACGCTGAGCCGCTTATGTGGTAGATATCTATGCGCATGATATGCAGAGCGTATATTTATTAGGCTTTTTGTTTTTGTTTTTTTTTGGAAGGGATACTCTTATCTTCCCAGCTTGGAATATATAAAAATAAAATAATAAAAAAATAATAAAAATATTCATTTATATAGCAACAACAGTTGTGCAGCGCTTTACAAAGCTGGGAGACAGTTCAGTTACAATACAACAATTAATTGCAAGGCCAATCAGAGGGCCCCGCACATTAGAGCTTACAATCGTGAAAGTAAGTCAAATGTTTACATTTTGAAACTGTTGCTAGTAATGGCTGAATTGGAACGTCTAACATTTAAAAAAAAAACTTTCATTGGATTACAGCGAGGTAGCTGCTCTGCACAAAACCTTGACATAGAATCGGGTTCACTACAAATGATTTAGCACAGGGTTCCCAACAAATAGGCATTGAGCTCTGGTCCCAAGATGATTGGCACTACAAAGGGGTAGTGGGTTGGCTATCGCTGACATTCAGGGTTCTGCAGCATGGTGCCATCTTAACATATGGAATCCACTGGGAAGATTTTCCCTCATTTCCGGTCACTGTGACAAGACATAAGGGCAATGGTTGTCACCAAGACAAAAATAAAATACTGGCTGGACTTTAACCTGTTTCCCTGATTTTGTTTTTGTTGTTTTTGTTTTTTACTGGACATTCTGTCACCAAAACAGGAAATGAAGGAAAATCTCTCCAGTTGGGGAAACAGACGGCAGTAAAATCCAGATGTAGGTTCCATTCCAAAACCAAAAAAAAGTTGTGGCTATAGTTGGACTTCAGAGTTTTCTAGTAAAGATATATTTACCCTATGCGTTAGTACAGTTGCTATACAGCGATGCTCCTACCATAGGGCAGGATTATTAAAACTGACCTAGCATTCTATAACTTTTCATGATACATACATGCAGGCTATGTTATGCGAAATATGAAAGTACATAGGATTGGCTCTAAATTACAGAAGGTGGGTGGTGAGTTTTTGGGACTTTAGTCAACCCATTAAATGCAAATGCTCCTGGTTATGCTTTTGCTGAAAAGTTGCCGTTGACTGAATTTGGGAGATGTGAAACGTGCCCTGTAAGTTTCCATGTGAAATGTAAGATTTCACATTAACTCCGTTTCAGGTGCTGACAGAGCTAGAAACTGTTCTGGACACATTTTTTGATGTGCTCAGTATTCAGGACTGCATCAACGTGTACAAATCGTGCAATTTCCATTTAACCTAATAGGACTCATTTTCCAAAATAGCTGTCAGCTCTTGGCATAGTGCTACAAAAAAAGTTGGATAACACTTGTGCATAATGTGTACATTTCCTTTGCTTCAAAAATGGACAATTTTCATGAGGGCCTCTGTCTTCCTTTTACTTGAAAATCCCCTTATGGTTGTGGCTACATTATGCAGTGCTGCAGCATTTAGAAAATGCACTGTGATAATCTAAAAAAAAATCGTCAATCTACCTAGTACATTGTGAGATGGCAAATGGTCAATGGGACTCCTCCTGGTCAACGGGACTCCTCCTGGTTTCTTAGAGTAGCCTAGACTCTGTCCACATAAGGTTCCCACCCTCAAAATATGTAATTCCAGTCTGTGAGGGTGTGGCATCTGGTGCCGGAGCCCTCTTATATTTAGAATCTAAGTATTATAAGGAAGTGTTTTTAGGCCAGTTAAAGGGGGATTTCACCCCCACCAACACCACATACACCCTTTACCTTTTTTGCTGGGTAACGCACAAAAATATACTCCATGCCCACTGACGTTCTCTGGGATCTGCTGCTCTGCCTCTCTCCGCCTGGTCCCTAATGATGCATCAGTGCATCATAGACTGCCCCGAGGCCTCCTGGGATGAATGATCTAAGTATCCCAGAAGGCACAAATAAATTTGGCTCCCATGGGACTTTAATATTTGTACAATAAAGTGTTTAGTTTTTTGGCTGCTATAAACTTATAAAATCATTCCATAAGAGCATATTAGCATAAATACTCTGGTTGTGAGGATAGTTTTAACTGTGGTTCAATTTTTGGTGGTTTGTTTCTCTGGTTCATCAGAACCTGATTTGCAGGGCACACATGGTTAACACCAAGCAGTTACACTCTGCTTCTGATAGTTTAAGGCACAGGTGTCAAACACAAGGCCTGCGGGCCGAATCCAGGCCATTTCATGTGGTTTTTGCATCTCTCCTGCAGGTACCTCCTTGTCTCCACCCCCACCTTGTCTCGGCAGTCGGCAGCAGAGAGGAGGTGCAGGATTTGGCAGAGGAGTTCTATTCTCCTAAGTGCAGCTGCAGCACCCCCTCATCTCTACCTACCCTGGTCTCAGCTCTCAGAAAACTCTGGTAACGGACTCCACTCCTCTAGTCCTCCAGACCCTGCACTTTCTGCTTTCCAGCTCTGCCCCCAAAGGGGGTGCACGGTGATGTTAGGGAGGGTGTGGGATTCTTGACAGCTGATATAATGGGGGTGGGGTGCTCTGGACATCTAGTCTTACAGATGCAACTGGCCTTTGAGGATTCCTAGTCTGGAGGCCAGTGGGCTGGGGACATTGTTATAGCCCCTTGCCAGTCCATAGTTCACCTGGTCAATCCATTCAATAGTCTGTGGTGCTGATCTGTAGTTGAATTCTCTGCAAATCTGGTTCTGAGGAACTAATCCAAACATGGTTAACACCAAGCAGCTCTGTTACCAGTTCAGTGGTCTCCAAACTATGGCCCGCGGGCCAGATTTGACTTATAGGTTGCCTTTAGCTGACCCTTGGGGCACTTTTCTCTCCTACTGATATAAGGCATTATTCCTCCTACTGACACCAATGGTGAGGCATCATTCCTCTCACTGGCACCAATGATGGGGCACTATTCCTTTTACTGTTGCAAACTATGGGGCACTTTTTCTTCCATGGACCCCAACGATTCCACCCATTATTACCAATAATGGAGCACTGTTCCTCCACCTACTGATCACAGGCGATTGTGTAATTTTTCTACCCCCACTGACCACCAAGCCTGAGGCATTGTTTACTCCCAATGGTGCTGGAGCATTTTCTACCCCCTCTGGCAACAGTCTGGCCCCCTAAAGTCTGAAGAACAGTAAACTGGCCCGTTTTGTTTAGAACGTTTGGAGACCTCTGCTCTAGTTGTTTTTGTGGTTTTTATTTTTGTATTTTTTGGTATTTGAAGGCATCCCTTTTGGAACCCTTTGAAAGCAGTCACAAAGTTGACTGAATGTAGAAATTTCCTTTGAAATTAGGCATCATTTGTGGACTTTTTTTTTTTTTTTTCTCACTAGATTTAATACAGCATTGGGCCTTGGTGGTCCAGGTTTAGAGTTCACTACAGGTTGTGTCTGCATGGATCAGGCATCTCCATGCTTGTGTAGTTTCTGCATGAAATTTCCTCTCAATCTAAAAAAACACATACCAGCTTGTGAATCAGTTTCTTGCCAAACTGGCTTTAGACGTTTTAGCCATGTGGCTATGGTAGAGGCATCTGATTGTAAGCTCCTTTTTTTTTTTTTTGGAGTAAAAGGTTCATGGAAATGGCTCTGTAAAGTGCCCTAGGATTACTAAACATCCCTCGCTATGTGATTTATTTCTACCAGTATGTGCATTGGCTATGTTGCTACCAAAACTTCCATAGTTTATAGTTTATACTCCTAAGCACGTATGTGGTTTTCGAAGTCTTTCCAATACTCCCTCACCACATTTCCTGCTGGATAAGCTGTGTTGTGTGTGTTGTTTTTTTTTTTTTTCCTTTAATTGCTGCAGAGCAGGTGGTATTTCCATTATTACAGATTTCATGTTCGCTAAATGAGCTGCTGGCGTTCTCAGATGTGCCTTTGCTGTTTGGACTGCACTACAGCTAAGGAGTCAGTCTGTTTACTGTCTGCACATGAGAGACAGAACGGCTGCACTGCCCTTCCTCCTCCCAGCAGCGCTTACATGCAAGAATGACAGAAATGTTTCCTAATGAAGGATATTGTGCATGGAGAAGTGTTTCAGTTGAGAAATAATGAACTTTTTGTCCAGAAAGGATTGCACCAAGAGGGCTCTGTGCTTTCACAGCTCTGCACGGTGCATTCTTCCGTGCACTCCACCATGGTGCGGTGGTACAGTTCTGGGTGTGGTGTCTATAAACTCCCCCAGATTGTGAAGACTTAAATTTAGCACAATGAGATCATGAGCTCTTTGAAACCGTCTGCATCATAGAACGTAGAGGGAAGTAGAGCACATCTGTGGTTAATCACAAGGAGATGTGCATTCTTCCAGAATTTGATAGATTTTAGTGTGTTTATGTATGTATTTCATGGTTTTTATAAAAGGCCAACCCTGGGGTGGCAGCCCCAAGCGTCAAAATATCAGACCATGCTCATTTTATCCTATTTTATCTTGTTTCCATTCTCTTGTCAGCTCTGCACATTTGTGGCTAAATTCAGGAGTTGGTAGAGCAGGGAAAAGCAGTGCAGCTTATGTTGAGGGGAGTCAGAAGACTCCTTAAGCTGGTCTTGCACTATAAGAAAATCAAAAGAATGTTCTTAATAATTCTCTTTCAAACATTTTATTGGTATTACAACATAGGGAGATAGACATTAACAGTAGGCATTGAACATCATATTAACAGCAAGATACAGAGGGAAAAATATGTACAGTGTCGATGCCCTAGTATATAGAGGGAGAGCAAGGGTCAAGAAATTAGAGAAGCACAACTTTATAATGTCGGATGGATCGAGATTATTAACAAAAAGGTATTAACATATCACAATGAGAGATCAGCGGGGGTAATGACTCTCCCATGCCACACAAGGGGTTAGGGGCAGATAGAGGAGGACCAAGGAAGGGAAGGGGGTGGGGACGGGGTGACTGGGATGACTCCATGGTTGTCAGGGAAGAATATAGTAATTTGTGCGTTTTGGTTGGTAGTGGTGCCAGATTTGTGCTAAAAATGTATAGTAGGCATATTAGGGAAGAAGTGAGTCCTCAAAATTTTGCGGGAGAAAACACTCTACCCAAGGATTCCAAACATTCAGGAACTTAGGGATTGTATCAAGAATTGTGGCTTCCACCTTTTGCGTGTATCATGGCTTGCGTTACCCTAGTTTTTACAGCGGCAATGCTTAGAGTGGGGGATTTCCAGGATTTTGCTATAACCTGTTTGGCTGCTGTGGTTACTTGCAGGATGAGTTTGAATTGTGATGTATTTACGCCAGGGGGGCGCAGATTGAGAAGAGCTGTTATTGAGGTGGGTTGGAGCGGGTTTGCACAAAATTTGGAAATCATAGTAGTTCTTAATAATTCTAATAGTGGAGTGAAATTAACATTCATTTTTCTACAGCAATGACGAGAACATTTTGAAAAAGCAGCATGGGAAATTTTTTTTTTTTTTTTTTAGTACTTCCAAACGACATTCATCATGTCATTGAATGAATGTACTGATAATTTTTGTGTGAATAACCTAAGATGTTTTGTTTGATTTGCTTGGAGTTCCTCTTCAATGACATTGATAGCCTTTATAAATGATAGGATACGTTGACTTGAAAAAGTTTTTCCAGGTCAAAAAAAAAAAAAAAAAAAAAAAAATATATATATATATATATATATATATATATATATTTTATTTTTTAGGAGCTTTCAAAGCATAGCACCTGCAGTCAAGTGATCATGGGTGCAATGTCGGGCTCCTGCAGACTGTTAGTATAGTTGTCTGCTCGTACATGCAGTCAGTTACTTCAGTCCAGGAAGGATCAATGAACTACAGGGATGCTCTCCAGCTCCTTCGACGTTTTTTGAGAACTATTGGCCATCAATCACAAAGGTTGTCTGTACTTGTAGTTCTCTCATTTACAGAACTGTTTGAATGAATGAGCTCCACATGGCCATGCTCTTTTCAAATTGTAACAGCAGGTGCAGGGAGAAGATCCACTGTCACATTGAGAAGGGGAATTGGGGGAGAGGCTTCAGGAGTGGGAACATGTGGTGGTCCACCCTAAAAACGCATGGACCATGTTCCCAAAGTTTTTTTGCTTTTTTAGCAGTGCTTACAGAACCATAAATAAAGAAGAACTCTAAACTTGTGTGGTTTTTTTTGGCAGAACAGTTAAGGTCTCTAAATAAACCCTAACCACTGTTCAGTCTCAATAAGCCGATTTTTCCTAAAGCAGATTTATCTGTGACAATCCTGGTTAAATGGAAACCTGTCATGAAAAAAATATGGGTGCTTGTTTGTCTTTGAAAGGTTCCAGAACTGTCTTTGGCGTTTGCACCTTAAACTACTAGCCAGTAGAGTCCGATCCCTTTTTTAGATCAGTGGCACCATTAGCACCTATGACATGCACAGGGGAAGTGGCCACATGGAGGTCAACGTTCTTTCACACATTTTTGATTGGCATGTGGACCCTATTATAGGTTTTCATTTTTGTTTGGGCTTTTTTTGTTTTTTTTAATCCCTCAAATTTCCTTTTGGCATTTGTGGTCACTATACATTGAAATAGTGCTTGGAGGAGGTTTATTTTATTTTCTGTGTGAACATTTGCTGGCTACATGTAGAAGGGCTTGTGTGCATGCATGTGGTTTCTTCAGCCTGTAGAAGCATTTTGAAGTATAAAAACAGTGTTTATGTTCATTCCCTGATTTTCATCTGCCAGCAGCGATCCAAGCCAAATATCAGTTAATGTGAATTTGTACTAACAATTATCCCCCCCAAAAAAATCTACATCTCTCAACAGGAATCTAATTCAGTGGGCCTTTCTAGGCTATAGAATCCCTTACACATAAACTCCATATGGCCAATTTTGCGGACTGCTAACCACCACTCATACACGTTATGGCCAAAAGTATGTTTACCACCTTCCAAATTGACTTCTAGTTCCTCCAGTGAAAGAACTGTAGATCCTACACTACAATATACGAAGACATTTTAGACAGTTGCACACCTCCCAGCTTTTCCAGGTCTATTCCTGTTCCAGGGTAAGTTTTTCCCCTGTGTACAAAGCCAGCTTCATAAAGACATGGTTTAATGAGTTTGGTGTGGATGAATTCAAGTGGCCTGCATGGGCCCAGACCTCACCCCTGCTGAACACCTTTTGAGGTTATTTGGAACGCTGACTGAATGTCAAATTGTCTCGTCCAGCATACATACTGGGCCCCACAAATTCTTTTTTGGCTAAATGGGCACAAATTTCCATAGACCTACTCCAAAACCTTGTAAAAAAAATTTCTAGTAGAATGGAAGCTTTTAAAGCCACAAGGGATGCCCAACTTTATAATTCTGCCCTATGGGTTTGGAGTGGAATGTTCTACAAGCTGATATAGGTATCCTTTTGGCTATAGAATGTGTGTTTGTTTCTTGGGCTGTGTCTCTATATGCCTCAAAAGAGGCTCCCACACACAATGCCATAGTCTCTGTGCTTTGTGTTGGCTTTCAGACAATGGCGACCATTCATTAACTCTGATTCTCCTGATGAGTGCTCCAAGCACAGGTAGAACACTGCCCAAACTTAGGTGCTCGGTAGTATGTCTCTGCATCTGATACCAGAGTTGGGGGTCATCAAAGATGAATTAAAATCTTACTAATGTTTCTCTTTACCATGATTTCCATAGCTGCTACTCTAATATTAATGAGTGTTAGTGTGCTGATGAGAAACATTAACATTTTAAAGGCTATTTGTGTGAAAGGCACCATTAAAACCAATTAAAATAATTTGAATGCACTTTTAATGCACTAATTGGTGTACAAAAAACTGATGTATGCTAGAGTGGTGTGACGCAGCAATTAATGTAATGCGTCCTGTACTTTTTTAACCCATTAGAAGGCTCCCTTTGATTTTTGTGTGTATGTGTGTATTTTTATATTTATATTATAGAGAGAGATATATGATCTATTATCTTTCAAGAGTAAGAATTTTCAATGTAAGCCTGTACAACCTTTTTAAACGAAGTAAACAAAAATTTCTTTACCTCCGTTGTGTCTCATGTGCTCCCCCTCCCAGACGCTGCAGCTCACAATGGGTATGTTTTAGTAATAAAGGCTGTGCGGTCGGTCCAGAAAGCAGTGGGCAGGACTAGATATGGCCAAGTGCTGATTGACAAGCTACTGGCCTGTGCATCAGCAGTGAAATGGATGATTTCCAAACCCCCTGCAACAGGTTTTTTTTTTTTTTTTTCTTCTCTGAACCAGCTGTAGTACAAACAGGCACAGCCTACATGAGTGGCCAGCCTACACCACCGAAGGAAGCTGCATTAGGTGGACTTCACTAGCAAGAACCAGTATCTGGGGGACTGTGCAGGGAGATTAACAGAAAACTGTAAGTGTTGATGCTTTTATAATAAACCCAGTGAAGTGACTGGCCTCAAGTGATACGGAGATTAAACAAATCCTACATAAGTTGTACCTGTTTATCTGCAGTCTATATCTGTTCAAAGTGCAGAATTTATAAAGCCCGTGTGACTGTCAGAAAACAGAGGGTGGAGAACTGAAATTACAGTGGAGAACTGAAATTACATATTGCAGAGCTCAGGGGAAGTTGCTGTGAGAGCTGATTAGAGGTAAAGGATACACCCCCTTCATACAGAACAGAGCGGAGGCTGTCAATCATAGGCGGTGTGCTGGAAGTTCCTCCCCTAGTCACTTTTTTTTTTTTTTTCTTTTTTTTTTCTTTTCTCTTGGTGTCAGGAAAACTTTTCAAATGAGACTCCTCCTGATAGAGGAACAAAGCAGCAGACAGAAATTACACTTAAAGTGGTTGTAAAGCTTTGACATACCCCTCTATAGTGTATACATTTTTTTAAGTGCAGAAAGACCTCCTCTTTATTTTTTTTTCCTACTCTACCGACCAAATCAGCAAATTCCTTCACATGTGTGGACTGAACGATGCCAAGCTAAGTAGACAAAGGCACTGGAGTGTCTACACAAGAGACTTATGATGTAGTTATCCTGGCATAGGTGCTCGGCACATCTCCACATGACATACAATGCAATATGCATACGCTAGTGACAGGAAAAAAAAAAATTTAATCAATATTACATGGAGGCTTTGGAGGATGAGGATAACAGTATGCATAATATGCTACGTTCCAAGTTAAAATGTAGCATTTTCCTCCACTTTAAAGAGTAATTTTAGATAGGAATAAAAAAGGAAGCAGAAAAGTGTTTGTTTCTATTTAATTTTGTTCAGTAGAGGTT
Source organism: Staurois parvus (assembly GCF_062004578.1). Lineage (NCBI taxonomy): Eukaryota > Metazoa > Chordata > Amphibia > Anura > Ranidae > Staurois > Staurois parvus. The sequence goes on along the minus strand of NW_028317827.1, from coordinate 7,994,012 downwards.
TATTGTGTTTTTTTGCAATAAGTGAGTCTTGCCTTTTCTCCTTGCAGTCTTGCACACACAGTTTAGTTTAGAATTCCAGCATGAATTAAAGTCCAGTACACATTACCTGACCTAATGACCAGTTTCTGTCAAACAGTCCTGCTAGAAATCCAGCATTCAAATGCCCTTGCAGCAGAGTCCCTGCTGTCAGAATCAAATAGAACAGTAGGAGAGAAACCTGCACTGCATCATACATTTTGTGGGTATGGGAATCTTAGTGTTTCAACCCACCGGCTGAACACTGTACATGTATACCCAACTTAGTCTTTTTCTAACATCACTTTTCTATGTTTCTGAGTGGTCCATCGAGTGGGGTTTTTTTTTTTGGGGGGGGGGAGGCGGCGGCGGCTTGTTTGCACGTGTGGGAATTATGACATCTCAGTGTGGCCAGTCATGATGGTCCCAAAAATCCTGAAACCTGGGAAGGGAAAAAAGGTGCAAAGATGTGGGTGCTAAGGGAAGTAAAGTTCCACTTTATTATTCTGAAGCGATTCTGTGCCTCTGATTGAAGGCAATAGCAGACTTCTAGTTGTGTCTGTGGCTGGGCAGGATTTTTACTTTTAAAGTTTTTTTTTTTTTTTTTGTTTTGTTTTTTTTTTAGGAGTATGTCGGCTCTAGCACGGGCCATACACACATAGATTTTTCTGTTCAGCCAGATTCCTCCATCTGCACTAAGGCTCCACTCACACTTGGTCGTTTACAATCTTGGACAGAATTGTCTCAATTCTGCCTGCAATCCAAAGACGCTCTGCAAAATAAATTGCACAATGCCTGTCTGGGTTAGGGTTGCCCCCTCATCCCTTTAAACCCGAACACACATTAATTACACAGGTTCTGAGGCTAATTTAATTCACATAGGGCTCGAAGTGAGTTAATTACCACCTATAATTAATGTGTTTGGTTTTAAAGGGTTCAGGTGGTAACCCTAGTTTGGGTGCCATTCATTTTCAATGGCATCAAAACGTGGTTTGGTTCTGCCGCAATTGTCGCACTATAAATCATGGCAAACATCACTGTGCAAAATTTGTCGCCCTAAAGAAGCTCTTGTTCCTCTTTGAGTGACAGGATTTGTGCGATGCAGTTTGCGGTGATTGCAGCGCTATTTTATCATGCGACTTTCGCTGCAGAACCACACTGCATTTTGGTGCCATTGAAAATCAATAGCACATGAACTGGCATTGTGCGATTTTTGTGATCTTTGAAGAGTGTTTTGGGAATGCAGGCAGAATCGCGGCAATTCTGCCCACGATCGCAAACGCCCAGGTGTGAATGGGGGCCTAAATAGTGCAGGTAGAGAAATCTGTCAATGCCTCATGCAGGCACTATTCAGGTATTTTGACAGCAGAAGTTTGGATTCAGTTGCTGTTCTCCCAACATTTTTCCACCTTTTTTTTTAATTTCATAAATTTTTTTTTTTTTCAGTCAAAGGAAGTCGGGCAGTAGGATGCCAATAGGACCACCCACTTCATAAAGAACCATTCGAAATTTGCGCTGTGTATGACCAGCATAAAGCAGAACTTTACTCTTCTAGAATCCAGTGATACCATATACTGGAACTCACTGCCGATTGCTGACATCTTTGGGCGTACGACTGCCGGGTCTCAGTCGCCTGCCGGAGATGACGTCACTCCCGTGTATGTGCGGGAGTTCTGTCAGATTCGGCATTGCCGAAATTTGTGAGGTGTGCTTGCGTAGCTTACTATACAGGGGTGGACAGGCAGGTGAGAAGTATTAATGCAGAAGACAAAGCATGTCTCTTCTGCATTAAGACCCTGCCTGTCTGACCATTTGTGGAGCCTAAAGTTCCACTGTTAATTGAAATACCAGAACACTGGAATTTACGGTCACCGAAGTACTCATGTGAACACTTTTTTTTTTTTTTTTTTTTCTTTTTCAAAGTAGATATTTGTTTAGGTCAAGATGTGACAGTTGGTCTCCCTTGCACCATGCACAGTCCTGTGGTGGGTGTACTTTTTTCTCCTGCCCAAAATTTTAGGTTTTTATTTTACTCCATTGAGAATGTAGAGTGCAGGCACATACCATATGGTAGGATGCAGTACTTGCCTTTTAGCTTTCTGCAGTTTGTTTTGTTTGTATGAGCGCTGTGCTGGTTCACTTTACGTAGAACTCGACATGTATACGCTCATTTGCAGGTTTTATAAAAATGTTTTGATTTGCGTTGACTGTCAGAAGTACCGAGTCATCCTTCTGGCTTCTCATTTCCATCTTCTGTTTCTCATTTATTTTACTCTGTGTGTCTCCCCCACCCTTCCAGGCGAGAGGGGGACTCGCATTCATCTGATTACATTACTCATCCCACTTACGACTGCGAAGGCCTCAGCCGGTTTCCTGTTCTGGGAAAAACTAGAGTGAAAACATTCTCTTGCGGTGATCAGGACAAATTTGGAATCATGGCTGTATTTTTCCATGACTTGGTTTTATTATATTCTCTTTAAAGCCTACGTTCAGTTTTCAAATGTCTCACTGGTAGCATTTTTGACACATATATCACTTTCTCTGTTGTATTTTTAGTCCTTTTTTTCTCTTTAGTTTGCTTTCTATAAGGCCCCACCCACTTTTACAAATTATTATTGCCATGAGTGATCCAAAAGCCTTTGTATGAATGGCATAAAATAGCAGCTGGAGTTGCCTTAATTTGATATTAAAGCTTAATTCGATATTAAAGCGGAACATCACTCACCAGCCTCCCCACGCCTGTGTATACACCCTTCAATCTGTAGCTGCTGCTATATACTATATCGCAATCCAGAGGCATTCTTTACCCTAATGTAAAAAATGCCCCCAGAAATAGAAGTCTGCAATAAGATACAAGCAGGAAATTATGAGAATTAGTGACCCAATTATACAAGTCAGATTTTAGGCACCCCCGTGTAATGAAATTAAAGTTTTTTTGAGATTCTCCCCAAGGATAAAATACTTCCAAAGAAATGCACACACTGCTGCTTTCATCATTAGAACACTGAGGGTTCATCGGATGATTATAATGAACCAGACCTTCCCGTTCAGAATTAGTCTGCAAAGGATATGGTGAAACAAACTGCTAATTCTTCAGAGCAGAAAAAGGTAGGAATCTGCAACAAAGTTGCAATGTCCGTTGATCACCCAGAAGGGATTTTTTTTCCCCCTCAACAAAAGTGGAGATGCACTTTAAAGCAGCCGATGATGCACCACCAAGTCTGCTTTATTAAAGCTGGTGCCTCCTGATTTATAGGATGTGCGTATCCCAGTATCCTAGGAGGCTTCATGAGCAGAGGAGATATCATTCTCACTTAGGTGAGAATGGAAGCAGGGGGTGGTCTATAACGTGAAACATTTAAATTCATCATTTTACATTGCGGGGAGGGGTACCACTAAAGCAGCTTTTCTCAATCCAGGGTTCTCTGGAACCAAAGGGTTCCTCCAGAGATTTCTAGGGGTTCCGTGAACAATTTCTGCCTCCTTTTTAGATATTTAATTACTGACACCAATTTTATCTTTTTAGCTATCTGTATGCGTATTCTTCCCAATGACCACCAATGTAAGAAGCTCTCGTCCCACTGACCACCATGCTAATGTACTGTGAGCTATAGATATAGTAATTATTGGCAGGGAATTCTTCTGAGACCAGACAGTTGTTCAAGAGTTCCTTCATGTTCAAGGTTTGGAAAGACTACACTAAAGAAGTGTGGTATTGGAGGGAAAGGCCACTTTGAAGTGATAGCCATATACAGTGGTCAGAGGAGAGCAACGCAAGCAGGAATTTTTTTTCAAGGTCTCTTCCACAGAACACCAGAATAGGAGAAATTCCTAGGTACAGAATTGCATAAGGGATAAAAGTAATACAAAAAAAAATCCAAGCTAATTTTTAAAGAGAACCAGTTTTTAATATGGAGAATATGGGGGGTAGTTTTATTTGCTGTGCTTGATACAGGCTTTAGTATGTTTTATAGAATTGCAATATTCATGACCTACTCTAGGTGTCTTTTATATTCAATTGATACCATGGCAATGCTCTGACGTCGCTATGTAGGAGAATTTGGTGTGATGGCCACAATTGTCATTCAACACCTCTGTAAAGCTGCCTAGAGCCGTTAGATGGGGACCAGCTGTGCCCCCCCTGTTCTAGTGGTCTCCTACAAAGATTGTTCTACAAAAATACATGTTTTAATTGGGGAGATGTGAATGTTTATCTGTAGAGGGGAGGGGGAGCACTCCACAAACATCTCCTGGCACTGGCCTGTCCCAGGAGAAAACAGTAGGGATTGGCTGGGAAAATCCAGTTTGGCTGATTAACTCGCCTCCCAAGAAAGCTCAGCCAAGGAATACCTTTCAGGGGAGGGGTCGTAATTGCCTCCTTTTGGTCAAAAATTCTCTGTAGTCGCCTCCATAATGAATTGAGTTTTGCTCTTACAAATGTAACAGGTTCACTTTAATTATAGCCCCCATGGTTGCACATACTTGCCTATGCTTCCCCACCACATTCTGATGGCAGCTGAGAGGAGGGAAACTCCCTGTACTTCCAGGTATGGGAAACCTGTTACTCCACCTCTTGCCATGTAACGCCACTGGTGATTGGCTGCTTGGGATCTGAGCACTGCTAAGCTCTCACTAAGATCGACTTGCAGCTTACAAAGTCATTGTGGCAAAGAGAAGATACATATGGGCAGCATAAGTGACATTTGACGGCAGGAATCGGCTGAGATTCAAACCATGTATGGGCAAGCTGAATGTACGAAAGGTGATTGATCAACTTGAGTACAACCGGCCTGTTGTATTTTACATGCGATTATTGCAAGCGGCTATTATAGCTGTTAGCAATAGTCAGTCTTCTCCCAGCGGAGACTGTTCCCCCTGTCCTCACTTCCAGGAGAACACAATGGCTTTGTGGGAAGATTGATTGGGGACTAAAGTGTTCTTCTTTCTTGCAACCAGCAGGACAGAAATTTTGCTCAACTTGTGGCCGGGTTTCGACTCTCCTGCCTGCAGCCCTATGGTCCCTGATTGGGAACCCAACCAGGACACTACTTGCATGGGGTTTGCATGTGCTTCCATTGCTTGCATGGGTTTGCTCAGGGTACTTAGGATTTCCTCCCACACTCCAAAGATATGTTGGTAGGTTAGTTGGCTACTGTTCAAATTGGCTCTACTGTGTTTATATATGCATGTGAGGTGGGGACTTTTGATTGTAAGCTCCGTGAGGGACTGGACAATATGAAAAGCGCTATATACATTTTCTGCACTTTATAAATACCGGTCATAAATGAATATGCTTCTACTGGAGCTGACATTAAAGTGAAACTGTTGCTTGAGCAAAAAACATTTTCACAATAAGTGATGCCAAACTCTTCCACATCCTAACTCTTGTATACTTGCTAATACAAATGTCGGCTTTAGTTTGGTACATTTTAATAAAAAATCCTAAATGCAAAGTATGGGCACAAAAGAAGCATGTTTTTCTGAGCTGCACATTAGAGTTTCACTTTAATGCTAGATGTTTTCTTAGTGCTGCTTTAATTTATGAAGCATCCTCCCTAACCCAAGTCAGCATTTATGAGTATGAGGTGTGATAAGTTGTAGGAGGTCCATTGGGTGGGCCCCACTAGCATGACAGTGGAATAAAGATTGTTAATTAGATGTTGTTGCCAAACATCATTGCCCTTAGGGTTGTCATAAGGGTGTTTTTTTACTTTTTATAGTGTTGTGCTAAAGTATGGCATATGAAACGAGAGGACAAACAAAGCTGCATGAATGAACTTTAATTGATTTGGAGGTGTGTTGCGTGTTTTCAAAAAAGAGGGTGGGAGGGGAATCCCTTTTTTAATGCAACAGTTTACTAATTAGAATAGTCAGTTAGTAAATATAAAGTCTACACACCCCTGTTTAAAATGTTTGGTTTCTGTGATGTAAAAAAGCGACAAAGATAAATAATTTCAGAACTCTTTCCACCTTTCATGGGACCTATAAGCTGCACAACTCAGTTGAAAAATAAACTGAAATATTTTAAGGGGGGGGGGGGGTGTAAACATAAAAAACTAAAATAATGTGGTTGCACAAGTGTGTACACCTTCCAATAACTGGTAATGTAGCTGTGTTCAGAATTAAGCAATCGCATTCATAATCATGTTTAAAATGATGGCAGGTGTGTACTGACTCATATTCAAGTGCATCTGCTAGCCCCAAATAAAGTTCAGTTGTTCTAGTAGGTCTTTCCTGACATTTAGTCACATCCTAGTGCAAAGGCAATGGTCCACAGAGAGCTTCCAAAGCATCTCATTGTTAAAAGGTGTCAGTCAGGAGAAAGGTACAAAAGAATTTAAGAATTTCCAAGGAATTAGGTATGCCATGGAACACAGTGAAGACAGTCATCAAGTGGATAAAATATGGCGCAACAGTGACTACATCAAGAACTGGATGTCTCCCCCCTTCCCAAAAAAGTGGATGAAAAGACCACAAGAAAACTGGTCTGGGAGGCTGCCAAGAGGCCTACAGCAACATGAAAAGAGCTGCAGGAATATCTGGCAAGTACTGGCTGTGTGGTACATGTGACAACAATCTCCCGTTTTTTGTTTTTTTTTTGTGCTATCGGGTAGAGTGGCAAGACTGAAGCCTTCTCTTACGAAGAAAAACATCCAAGTCCGGCTACATTTTTGCAAAAACACAACTGAAGTCCCAAAAACATATGGGAAAATGTGTTCTGGTCCAATGAAAGGTTGAACTTTTTGGCCATAATTCCAAAAGAGATGTTTGGTGCAAAAACACTGCACATCACCAAAAAGACACCATACCCACAGTGAAGCATGATGGTGGCAGCATCATGCCTTGAGGCTGTTTTTCTTCAGCTAAAACTGGGGCCGTAATCAAGATAGAGGGAATTATGAACAGTTCCAAATACCAGTCAATATTGGCACAAAACCTTCAGGCTTCTGCTAGAAAGCTGAACATGAAGAGGAACTTCATCTTTCAGCATGACAACCACCCAAAGCATACATCCAAATCGAAAAAAAAAAAGACTTCACCAGAAGAAGAGTAAAGTTTTAGAATGGCCCAGCCAGAGCCCAGACCTGAATCCAATGGAAAATCTGTGGGGTGATATGAAGAGGGCTGTGCACAGGAGATGCCCTCGCAATCTGACAGATTTGGAGTTTTTTTGCAAGGAAGAGTGAGCAAATATTGCTGATTCAGGATGTGCCTTGCTGATAGACTCATCCCCAAAAAGACTGAGTGCTGGAATCAAATCAAAAGGGGCTTCAACAAAGGATTAGTGTAAGGGTGTGCACACTTATGCAACCATATCATTTTTTAGTTTTTTACTTCCACCTAAAATATTTCAGTTTGTTGTTCAACTGAGTTGTACAGTTTTTTTATAGGTCATATTAACGGTGAAAAACTTTCTGAAATATCTTTTATTATTTTTTTACATCTTAGAAACCTGAAACTTTAACAGGGGTGTGTAGACTTTTTATATCCACTGTAAGTGTTTTTGAGGACCTTAAAACAGATATTGCACATGTATAAACGAATGACAAGACCAGCAGCAAAGATGTCTGTTTAGAACAGTTGGGTCTGTTGCATGCAAGGCAGTCATTAGATAACCGCTCTACTACAGCTAGTACCTTGGGATATAGGTAGCCTGTGACATGGAGTATGTTTATAAATATGAACCAGCGTGTGAATGCCTCACCATATCCCAAGTACGCACTAAGGGTGTGCGCAATGAGGATAACAGCACTGCAGGCTGAATGTCACCAAACTGGCTATTGTCTCAATTGTGTTTTCTACGTCATACAAGTTGAAGTCTGGAAAATACTGCATGAATGTAGTTACCATTTAAAATGTGAAAGCAACCCTTTCTTGGACATTCCCTAAATATTAAAGCTACATGAATGGCTTTTGATCCTAAAATTGCACATCCAAGCCATTTTTTTTTTTTTTTTTTTTGCTTCTGTAAAGTTGAGTAAAATGTTCAAAAGATTTTTCCATTCCATTAAATATCTTACTGCAAATGTAGGCAAATTATTTCTTGTCCTGGTGTTACTGAAACACACGGAGAGGAAATCTCCCCAGTGGAGTATGAGACTGTAATGAAGACCTGGTAAAGGTTGTCTTCGTTGTTCAAGTTCTTATTTATCCAGGTCTGGATATGGTAGTCACATTCTAAAGGACTTGTCCTGTAATAAAAGGTTCTAACCCTTTTCTCAAGTCAAAACTAAAGACAAAAAGCAATTTCACTAGATTCGGGCTTTAAATAAACACGTTACTGGAGAATTGCTGTTTAGGGCTATAGTTTGACGGATCCCTGAATTCTGGTCATCTTGAGTACAGGATCTCCCTCTGATAGAGATAAGGCC